>NW_026870901.1:0-1200000 GCF_033118175.1 Dama dama
CTTCAAATGGTGTCAAAAATATGAGAAGAATGAAACGGTCTGAAAGATAGATGTGGCATGAAATGGTGTTGAAAAACATGAAGAGCCTGAAAAGTTGTGAAAAATATGAAGAGCTTCAAAAGGTGTGAAATATATGAGAACCATGAAACGGGCTGAAAAATAGAAGCATGAAGTGGTGTGGAAAAACATGAAGAGCCTGAAAAGGTGTGAAAAATATGAAGAGCTTCAAAAGGAGTGAAATATATTAGGAGCATGAAACTCTTGAAAAATAGGAGGAGCATGAAGCGGTGTTCAAAAACATGAAGAGCCTAAAAAGTTGTGAAAAACATGAAAAGTTTCAAAAGGTGTCAAAAATGAGATGAGCATGAAACGGTCTGAAAAATAGGAGGATCATGAAACGGTGTTGAAAAACATGAAGAGCCTGAAATGGTGTGAAAAATATGAAGAGTTTCAAAAGTTGTCAAAAATGAGATGAGCATGAAACGGTCTGAAAAATAGGAGGAGCATGAAGCTGTGTTCAAAAATATGAACAGCCTGAAAAGGTGTGAAAAATATGAAGAGCTTCAAAAGGTGTGAAAAATATGAGGAGCATGAAACGTTCTGAAAAAGAAGCAGCATGAAACGGTGTTGAAAAACATGAAGAGCCTGAAAAGGTGTGAAAAATATGAAGAGCTTCAAAAGGTGTGAAAAAATATGAGGAGCATGAAACGGCCTGAAAAATAGAAGCAGCATGAAACGGTGTTGAAAAATATGAAGAGCCTGAAAAGGTGTGAAAAATATGAAGAGCTCCAAAAGGGGTCAAAAATATAAAGAGCATGAAACGGTCTGTAAAATAGGAGGTTCATGAAGCGGTGTTCAAAATCATGAAGAGCCTGAAAACGTGTGAAAAATATGAAGAGCTTCAAAAGTTGTCAAAAATATGAGGAGCATGAAACGTTCTGAAAAATAGGAGGAGCATGCAACGGTGATCAAAAACATGAGGAGCCTGAAAAGGTGTGAGAAATATGAAAAACTTCAAAAGGTGTGAAATACATGAGGAGCATGAAACGGGCTGAAAAATAGAAGCGGCATGAAATGGTGTTGAAAAACATGAAGAGCCTGAAAAGGTGTGAATAATATGAAGAGCTTCAAAACGTGTGAAATACATGAGGAGCATGAAACGGGCTGAAAAATCGGAGAAGCATGAAATGGTGTGGAAAAACATGAAGAGCCTGAAAAGGTGTGAAAAATATGAACAGCTTTAAAAGCTGTGAAATACAATAGGAGCATGAAACTCTCTGAAAAATAGGAGGAGCATGAAGTGGTGTTCAAAAACATGAAGAGCCTAAAAAGTTGTGAAAAATATGAAAAGCTTCAAAAGGTGTCAAAAATGAGATGAGCATGAAACGGTCTGAAAAACAGGAGGATCATGAAACGGTGTTGAAAGACATGAAGATCCTGAAAAGTCGTCAAAAATATGAAGAGGTTCAAAAGGTGTCAAAAATATGAGGAGCATGAAACGTTCTGAAAAATAGGAGGAGCATGAAACGGTGATCAAAAACATGAAGAGCCTGAAAAGGTGTGAAAAATATGAAGAGCTTCAAAAGGGGTAAAAAATATGAGGAGCATGAAACGTTCTGAAAATTAGGAGGATCATGAGCAGTGTTCAAAAATATAAAGAGCCTGAAAAGTTGTGAAAAATAGTAAAAGCCTCACAAAGTGTCAAAAATATGAGGAGCATGAAAAGGTCTGAAAAATTGCAGGAGCATGAAGTGGTGTTGAAAAACATGAAGAGTCTGAAAACGTGTGAAAATAAGAAGAGCTTCAAAAATATGAGAAATATGAAGAGCTTCAAAAGGTATCAAAATGAGATGAGCATGAACCGGTCAGAAAAATAGGAGGAGCATGAAGTGGGGTTGAAAAAATGAAAAGCCTGAAAAGGTGTGAAATATATGAAGTGCTTCAAAGGTGTCAAAAATATGAGGAGAATGAAACGGTCTGAAAAATAGGAGGAGCATGAAGTGGTGTTGAAAAACATGAAGAGCCTGAAAACGTGTGAAAAATATGAAGACCTTCAAAAAGTGTGAAAAATATGAAGAGTTTCAAAAGGTGTGAAAAAAGAGATGAGCATGAAAAGGTCTGAAAAATAGGAGGAGCATGAAGCGGTGTTGAAAATCATGAAGAGCCTGAAAAGGTGTGAAAAATATCAAGAGCTTCAAAAGGTGTCAAAATGAGATGAGCATGAAACGGTCTGAAAAACAGGAGGAGAATGAAGCGGTGTTGAAAATCATCAAGAGCATGAAAAGGTGTGAAAAATATGAAGAGCTTCAACAGATGTGAAAAATATGCAAAGCTTCAAAAGGTGTCAAAAATGAGATGAGCATGAAACTGTCTGAAAAATAAGAGGAGCATGAAGTCGTGTTCAAAAATATGAAGAGCCTGAAAAGGTGTGAAAAATATGAAGAGCTTCAAAAGGTGTGAAAAAGATGAAGACCTTGAAAAGGTGTGAAAAAAGAAATGAGCATGAAAAGGTCTGAAAAATAGGAGGAGCATGAAGCGGTGTTGAAAATCATGAAGAGCCTGAAAAGTTGTGAAAAATATGAAGAGCTTCTAAAGGTGTGAAAAACAAATGAGCATGAAAAGGTCTGAAAAATAGGAGGAGCATGAAGCGGTGTTGAAAATCATGAAGAGCCTGAAAAGGTGTGAAAAATATGAAGAGCTTCAAAAGGTGTGAAATACATGAAGAGCATGAAATTCTCTGAAAAATAGAAGGAGCATGAAGTGGTGTTGAAAAACATGAAGAGCATGAAAAGGTGTGAAAAATATGAAGAGCTTCAAAAGGTGTCCAAAATATGAGGAGCATGAAATGGTCTGAAAAATAGGAGGAGCATGAAGCGGGGTTGAAAAACATGAAGAGCCTGAAAAGGTGTGAAAAATATGAAGAGCTTCAAAATTGTCCAAAATATGAGGAGCATGAATCGGTCTGCAAAACAGGAGGAGCAAGAAACGCTGTTCAAAACATGAAGAGCCTGAAAATGTGTGAAAAATATGAAGAGCTTCAAAAGGTGTGAAATACATGAGGAGGATTAAACGGTCTCAAAAATAGGAGGAGCATGAAGCGGTGTTGAAAACATGAAGAGCCTGAAAGGTGTGAAAAATATGAAGAGCTTCTAAAGGTGTCAAAAATATGAGGAGTATGAAACGGTCTGAAAGATAGGAGGATCATGAAATGGTGTTGATAAACATGAAGAGCCTGAAAAGGTGTGAAAAATATGAAGAGCTACAAAAGGTGTCAAAAATATGAGGAGCATGAAACGGTCTGAAAAATAGGAGGAGCATGAAGATATTTTCAAAAACATGAAGAGCGTGAAAGGTGTGAAAAATATGAAGAGCTTCAAAAGGTGTGAAAAATATGAGGAGCATGAAACGGTCTGAAAATTAGGAGGAGCATGAAGTGGTGTTCAAAAACATGAAGAGCCTGAAAAGGTGTGAAAAATATGAAGAGCTTAAAAAGGTGTCAAATATATGAGGAGCATGAAACGGTCTGAAAAATAGGAGGAGCATGAAACGGTGTTCAAAAACATGAAGAGCCTGAAAAGGTGTGAAAAATATGAAGAGATTCAAAACGTGTCAAAAATATGAGGAGCATGAAACGGTCTCAAAAATACAAGCAGCATGAAGCGGTGTTCAAAAACATGAAGAGCCTGAAAAGGTGTGAAAAATATGAAGAGATTCAAAAGGTGTGAAATACATGAGGAGGATTAAACCGTCTGAAAATTAGGAGGAGCATGAAGCGGTGTTGAAAAATATGAAGAGCCTGAAAAGGTGTGAAAATATGAAGAGCTTCAAAATTATGAAAAATATGAAGAGCTTCAAAAGGTGTGACAAATATGAGGAGAAAGAAATGGTCTGAAAAATAGGAGGATTATGAAACGGTTTTCAAAAACAAGAAGAGCCTGAAAAGGTGTGAAAAATAGTAAAAGCCTCAAAAAGTGTCAAAAATATGAGGAGCATGAAACGGTCTGAAAAATTGCAGAAACATGAAGTGGTGTTGAAAAACATGAAGAGTCTGAAAACGTGTGAAAATAAGAAGAGCTTCAAAAATATGAGAAATATGAAGAGCTTCAAAATGTATCAAAATGAGATGAGCATGAACCGGTCTGAAAAATAGGAGGAACATGAAGTGGGGTTGAAAAAATGAAAAGCCTGAAAAGGTGTGAAATATATGAAGTGCTTCAAAGGTGTCAAAAATATGAGGAGAATGAAACGGTCTGAAAAATAGGAGGAGCATGAAGTGGTGTTGAAAAACATGAAGAGCCTGAAAACGTGTGAAAAATATGAAGACCTTCAAAAAGTGTGAAAAATATGAAGAGTTTCAAAAGGTGTGAAAAAAGAGATGAGCATGAAAAGGTCTGAAAAATAGGAGGAGCATGAAGCGGTGTTGAAAATCATGAAGAGCCTGAAAAGGTGTGAAAAATATCAAGAGCTTCAAAAGGTGTCAAAATGAGATGAGCATGAAACGGTCTGAAAAACAGGAGGAGAATGAAGCGGTGTTGAAAATCATCAAGAGCATGAAAAGGTGTGAAAAATATGAAGAGCTTCAACAGATGTGAAAAATATGCAAAGCTTCAAAAGGTGTCAAAAATGAGATGAGCATGAAACTGTCTGAAAAATAAGAGGAGCATGAAGTCGTGTTCAAAAATATGAAGAGCCTGAAAAGGTGTGAAAAATATGAAGAGCTTCAAAAGGTGTGAAAAAGATGAAGACCTTGAAAAGGTGTGAAAAAAGAAATGAGCATGAAAAGGTCTGAAAAATAGGAGGAGCATGAAGCGGTGTTGAAAATCATGAAGAGCCTGAAAAGGTGTGAAAAATATGAAGAGCTTCTAAAGGTGTGAAAAACAAATGAGCATGAAAAGGTCTGAAAAATAGGAGGAGCATGAAGCGGTGTTGAAAATCATGAAGAGCCTGAAAAGGTGTGAAAAATATGAAGAGCTTCAAAAGGTGTGAAATACATGAAGAGCATGAAATTCTCTGAAAAATAGAAGGAGCATGAAGTGGTGTTGAAAAACATGAAGAGCATGAAAAGGTGTGAAAAATATGAAGAGCTTCAAAAGGTGTCCAAAATATGAGGAGCATGAAATGGTCTGAAAAATAGGAGGAGCATGAAGCGGGGTTGAAAAACATGAAGAGCCTGAAAAGGTGTGAAAAATATGAAGAGCTTCAAAATTGTCCAAAATATGAGGAGCATGAATCGGTCTGCAAAACAGGAGGAGCAAGAAACGCTGTTCAAAACATGAAGAGCCTGAAAATGTGTGAAAAATATGAAGAGCTTCAAAAGGTGTGAAATACATGAGGAGGATTAAACGGTCTCAAAAATAGGAGGAGCATGAAGCGGTGTTGAAAACATGAAGAGCCTGAAAGGTGTGAAAAATATGAAGAGCTTCTAAAGGTGTCAAAAATATGAGGAGTATGAAACGGTCTGAAAGATAGGAGGATCATGAAATGGTGTTGATAAACATGAAGAGCCTGAAAAGGTGTGAAAAATATGAAGAGCTACAAAAGGTGTCAAAAATATGAGGAGCATGAAACGGTCTGAAAAATAGGAGGAGCATGAAGATATTTTCAAAAACATGAAGAGCGTGAAAGGTGTGAAAAATATGAAGAGCTTCAAAAGGTGTGAAAAATATGAGGAGCATGAAACGGTCTGAAAATTAGGAGGAGCATGAAGTGGTGTTCAAAAACATGAAGAGCCTGAAAAGGTGTGAAAAATATGAAGAGCTTAAAAAGGTGTCAAATATATGAGGAGCATGAAACGGTCTGAAAAATAGGAGGAGCATGAAACGGTGTTCAAAAACATGAAGAGCCTGAAAAGGTGTGAAAAATATGAAGAGATTCAAAACGTGTCAAAAATATGAGGAGCATGAAACGGTCTCAAAAATACAAGCAGCATGAAGCGGTGTTCAAAAACATGAAGAGCCTGAAAAGGTGTGAAAAATATGAAGAGATTCAAAAGGTGTGAAATACATGAGGAGGATTAAACCGTCTGAAAATTAGGAGGAGCATGAAGCGGTGTTGAAAAATATGAAGAGCCTGAAAAGGTGTGAAAATATGAAGAGCTTCAAAATTATGAAAAATATGAAGAGCTTCAAAAGGTGTGACAAATATGAGGAGAAAGAAATGGTCTGAAAAATAGGAGGATTATGAAACGGTTTTCAAAAACAAGAAGAGCCTGAAAAGGTGTGAAAAATAGTAAAAGCCTCAAAAAGTGTCAAAAATATGAGGAGCATGAAACGGTCTGAAAAATTGCAGAAACATGAAGTGGTGTTGAAAAACATGAAGAGTCTGAAAACGTGTGAAAATAAGAAGAGCTTCAAAAATATGAGAAATATGAAGAGCTTCAAAATGTATCAAAATGAGATGAGCATGAACCGGTCTGAAAAATAGGAGGAACATGAAGTGGGGTTGAAAAAATGAAAAGCCTGAAAAGGTGTGAAATATATGAAGTGCTTCAAAGGTTTCAAAAATATGAGGAGAATGAAACGGTCTGAAAAATAGGAGGAGCATGAAGTGGTTTTGAAAAACATGAAGAGCCTGAAAACGTGTGAAAAATATGAAGACCTTCAAAAAGTGTGAAAAATATGAAGAGTTTCAAAAGGTGTGAAAAAAGAGATGAGCATGAAAAGGTCTGAAAAATAGGAGGAGCATGAAGCGGTGTTGAAAATCATGAAGAGCCTGAAAAGTTGTGAAAAATATGAAGAGATTCAAAAGGTGTCAAAATGAGATGAGCATGAAACGGTCTGAAAAACAGGAGGAGAATGAAGTGGAGTTGAAAATCATCAAGAGCATGAAAAGGTGTGAAAAATATGAAGAGCTTCAAAAGGTGTCAAAAAGGGATGAGCATCAAAAGGGCTGAAAAATAGCAGGAGCAAGAAGTGGTGTTGAAAAAAATGAGGATCCTGAAAAGGTGTGAAATATATGAAGAGCTTCAAAAGGTGTGAAATACATGAGGAGCATGAAACTCTCTGAAAAATAGATGGAGGATGAAGTGTTGTTGTAAAACATGAAGAGCCTGAAAAGGTGTGAAAAATATGAAGAGTTTCAAAAGGTGTCCAAAATATGAGGAGCATGAAACGGTCTGAAAAATAGGAGTAGCATGAAGCGATGTTGAAAAACATGAAGAGCCTTAAAAGGTGTGAAAAATATGAAGAGCTTCAAAAGGTGTCCAAAATATGAGGAGCATGAAACGGTCTGAAAAACTGGAGGAGCATGAAGCGGTGTTTAAAAACATGAAGAGCCTGAAAAGCTGTGAGAAATATTAAGAGCTTCAAAAGGTGTCAAAAATATGAGGAGCATGAAACGGTCTGAAAAATAGGAGGAGCATGACGCCGTGTTCAAAAACATGAAGAGCCTGAAAAGGTGTGAAAAATATGAGGAACTTCAAACGGTGTAAAATACATGAGGAGCATTAAACGGTCTGCAAAATAGGAGTAGCATGAAGCGGTGATGAAAAACATGAAGAGCCTGAAAACTTGTGAAAAATATGAAGAGCTTCAAAAGGTGTGAAAAAAATGAAGAGCTTCAAAAGGTGTCAAAATGAGATGAGAATGAAATGGTCTGAAAAACAGGAGGAGAATGAAGTGGTGTTGAAAAAAATGAAGAGCCTGAAAAGGTGTGAAATATATGAAGAGCTTCAAAAGGTGTGAAAAATATGAGGAGAACGAAACGGTGTGAAAAATAGGAGGAGCATGGAGTGGGGTTGAAAAACATGAAGAGCCTGAAAAGCTGTGAGAAATATGAAGAGCTTCAAAAGGTGTGAAAAATATGAAGAGCTTCAAAAGGTTTCAAAAATATGAGGAGAATGAAACGGTCTGCAACATAGGAGGAGCATGAAATGGTGTTCAAAAACATGAAGAGCCTTAAAAGGTGTGAAAAATATGAAGTGATTCAAAAGGTGTGAAATACATGAGGAGGAATAAACGGTCTGAAACATAGGAGGAGCATGAAGCTGTGTTGAAAAACATGAAGAGCCTGAAAACGTGTGAAAAATATGAAGAGCTTCAAAAGGTGTGAAAAATATGAAGAGCTTCAAAAAGTGTCAAAAATTAGATGAGCATGAAACGGTCTGAAAAATAGGAGTAGCATGAAGTGGTGTTGAAAAATATGAAGAGCCTGAAAAGGTGTGAAAAATATGAAGAGCTTCAAAATGTGTGAAAAATATGAAGAGCTTCAAAAGGTGTCAAAATGAGATGAGCATGAACCGGTCTGAAAAATAGGAGGAGCATTAAGTGGGGTTGAAAAAATGAAAAGCCGGAAAAGGTGTGAAATATATGAAGTGCTTCAAAGGTGTCAAAAATATGAGGAGAATGAAACGGTCTGAAAAATAGGAGGAGCATGAAGTGGTGTTGAAAAACATGAAGAGCCTGAAAACGTGTGAAAAATATGAAGACCTTCAAAAAGTGTGAAAAATATGAAGAGTTTCAAAAGGTGTGAAAAAAGAGATGAGAATGAAAAGGTCTGAAAAATAGGAGGAGCATGAAGCGGTGTTGAAAATCATGAAGAGCCTGAAAAGGTGTGGAAAAATATGAAGAGCTTCAAAAGGTGTCAAAATGAGATGAGCATGAAACGGTCTGAAAAACAGGAGGAGAATGAAGCGGTGTTGAAAATCATCAAGAGCATGAAAAGGTGTGAAAAATATGAAGAGCTTCAAAAGGTGTCAAAAAGGGATGAGCATGAAAAGGTCTGAAAAATAGGAGGAGCAAAAAGTGGTGTTGAAAAAAATGAGAAGCCTGAAAAGGTGTGAAATATATGAAGAGCTTCAAAAGGTGTGAAATACATGAGGAGCATGAAACTCTCTGAAAAATAGAAGGAGCATGAAGTGTTGTTGTAAAACATGAAGAGCCTGAAAAGGTGTGAAAAATATGAATAGCTTCAAAAAGTGTCCAAAATATGAGGAGCAAGAAACGGTCTGAAAAATAGCAGGAGCATGAAGCGGTGTTGAAAAACATGAAGCGCCAGAAAAGGTGTGAAAAATATGAAGAGCTTCAAAAGGTGTCAAAAATATGAGGAGCATGAAACAGTCTGAAAAATAATATGAGCATGAAGTGTTGTTGAAAACATGAAGAGATTGAAATGTTGTGAAAAATATGAAGAGCTTCAAAAGGTGTCAAATATATGAGGAGCGTGAAACGGTCTGAAAAATAGGAGGAGCATGAAGTGTTTTTGAAAACATGAAGAGACTGAAAAGTTGTGAATCATATGAAGCGCTTCAAAAGGTGTCAAATATATGAGGAGGATGAAATGGTCTGAAAAATAGGAGGATCATGAAGCGGTGTTGAAAAAGTAGAAGAGCCTGAAAAGTTGTGAAAAACAGGAAGAGTTTCAAAAGGTGTCAAAAATATGAGGAGCATGAAACGGTCTGAAAAATAATAGGAGCATGAAACGGTGATGACAGTCATGAAGACTCTGAAAAGGTGTGAAAAATATGAAGAGATTCAAAAGGTCTCAAACATATGAGGAGCATGAAACAGTCTGAAAAACAGGATGAGCATGAAACGGTATTGAAAAAGATGAAGAGCAGGAAAAGGTGTGAAAAATATGAAGAGCTTAAAAACGTGTCAAAAATATGAGGAGCATGAAACGGTTTGAAAAATAGAAGCAGCATGAAGCGGTGTTCAAAAACATGAAGAGCCTGAAAAGTGTGAAGAATATGAAGAGCTTCAAAAGGTGTCAAAATATGAGGAGCATGAAACGGTCTGAAAAATAAGAGGAGCATGAAGCGGTGTTGAAAACCATGAAGAGTCTGAAAACGTATGAAAAATATGAAGAGCTTCAAAAGATGTGAAAAATATGAAGAGCTTCAAAAGGCGTCTAAAATATGAGGAGCAGGAAACGGTCTGAAATATAGGAGAGGAATGAAGTTGTGTTGAAAAATATGAAGAGCCTGAAAAGGTGTGAAATATATGAAGAGCTTGAAAAGGTCTGAAATATATGAGGAGCATGAAACTGTCTGAAAAATAGGAGGTGCATGAAGTGGTCGTCAAAAACAGGAAGAGCCCGAAAAGGTGTGAAAAATATGAAGAGCTTCAAAAGGTGTCAAAAATATGAGGAGCATAAAACGGTCTAAAAAATAGGAGGAGCATGAAGTGGTCGTCAAAAACAGGAAGAGCCCGAAAAGGTGTGAAAAATATGAAGAGCTTCAAAATGTGTCAAAATTATGAGAAGCATGAAACGGTCTGAAAAATAGGAGGAACATGAAGTGTTGTTGAAAAACATGAAGAGCCTGAAAAAGTGTGAAATATATGAAGAGCTTCAAAAGATCTGAAAAATATGAGGAGCAGGAAACGGTCTGAAAAATATGAGGAGCATGAAACGGTCTGAAAAATATGAGGAGCATGAAGCGGTCATCAAAAACAGGAAGAGCCTGAAAAGGTGTGAAAAATATGAAGAGCTTCAAAAGGTGTGAAAAATATGAGGAGCATGAAACGGTCTGAAAAATAGGAGGAGCATGAAGCGGTGTTCAAAACCATGAAGAGCATGAAAAGATGTGAAAAATATGAAGAGCTTCAAAAGGTGTCAAACATATGAGAAGCATGAAACGGTCTGAAAAATAGGAGGAGCATGAAACGGTGTTGAAAAACATGAAGAGCCTGAAATGGTGTGAAAATGTGAAGAGCTTCAAAATGTGTCAAAAATATGAGGAGCCTGAAAAGGTCTGAAAAATAGTAGGAGCATGAAACGGTGTTGAAAAACATGAAGAGCCTGAAAAGATGTGAAAAATATGAAGAGCTTCAAAAGGTGTCAAAAATATGAGGAGCATAAAACGGTCTAAAAAATAGGAGGAGCATGAAGTGGTCGTCAAAAACAGGAAGAGCCCGAAAAGGTGTGAAAAATATGAAGAGCTTCAAAATGTGTCAAAAATATGAGGAGCATGAAACTGTCTGAAAAATAGGAGGAGCATGAAGCGGTGTTGAAAAACATGAAGAGCCTGAAAAGGTGTGAAATATATGAAGAGCTTCAAAAGATTTCAGAAATGAGAGGAGCATGAATCGGTCTGAAAAATAGGAGAAGCATGAAGCGGTGTTGAAAAACATGAAGAGCCTGAAAAGGTGTGAAAAATATGAATATTTCAAAAGATGTGAAAAATATGAAGAACTTCAAAAGCTGTCAAAAATGAGATGAGCATGAAACGGTCTGAGAAATAGGAGAAGCATGAAGTGGTGTTGAAAAACATGAAGAGCCTGAAAAGGTGTGAAAAATAGGAAGAGCTTCAAAAAATGTCAAAAATATGAGGAGCATGAAATGGTCTGAAAAATAGGAGCAGCATGAAACGGTGTTCAAAAACATGAAGAGGCTTTAAAGGTGTGAAAAATAGGACAAGCCTCAAAACGTGTCAAAAATATGAGGAGCATGAAACGGTCTGAAAAATAATAGGAGCATGAAGCGGTGTTGAAAAACATGAAGAGTCTGAAAAGGTGTGAAAAATATGAAGAGCTTCAAAAGGTATAAAAAATATGAGGAGCATGAAACGGTCTGAAAAATATGAGGAGCATGAAGCTATGTTGAAAAATATGAAGAGCTTGAAAAGCTTTGAAATATATGAAGAGCTTCAAAAGGTGTGAAATAAGTGAGGAGCATGAAACGATCTGAAAAATAGGAGGAGCATGAAACGGTGTTCAAAAACATGAAGAGCCTGAAAAGGTGTGAAAAATATGAAGAGCTTCAAAAAATGTCAAAAATATGAGGAGCATGAAATGGTCTGAAAAATAGGAGCAGCATGAAACGGTGTTCAAAACATGAAGAGCCTGAAAAAGTGTGAAAAATATGAAGAGGTTCAAAAGGTGTGGAATACATGAGGAGCATGAAACGGTCTGAAAAAAAACAGGAGCATGAAGCGGTGTTGAAAAACATGAAGAGCCTGAAAAGATGTGAAAAATATGAAGAGCTTCAAAACGTGTCAAAATTATGAGGAGCATGAAACGATCTGAAAAATAGGAGGAGCATGTAGCGGTGTTCAAAAACATGAAAAGCCTGAAAAGGTGTGAAAAATATGAAGAGCTTTAAAAGGTGTCAAAAATATGAGGAGCATGATTGGAATGAAAAAGAGGAGCAGCATGAAGCGGTGTTGAAAAACATGAAGAGCCTGAAAACGTGTGAAAAATATGAAGAGCTTCAAAATGTGTTAAAAATACGAGGAGCATGAAACGGTCTGAAATATAGCAGGACCATGAAGCAGTGTTGAAAAGCATGAAGAGCTTTAAAAGGTGTGAAAAATATGAAGAGCTTCAAAAGGTGTCAAAAATATGAAGAGCTTCAAAAGGTGTCAAAAATGAGATGAGCATGAAACGGTCTAAAAACTAGGAGGAGCATGAAGTGGTGTGGAAAAACATGAAAAGCCTGAAAAGGTTTGAAAAATATGAAGAGTTTCAAAAGGTGTGAAATACATGAGGAGCAAGAAACGGTCTGAAAAATAGGAGAAGCATGAAGCGGTGTTGAAAAACATGAAGAGCCTGAAAAGGTGTGAAAAATATGAAGAGCTTCAAAAGGTGTGAAATACATGAGGATCATGAAACGGTCTGAAAAATAGGAGTAGCATGAGACGGTGTTGAAAAACATGAAGAGCCTGAAAAGATGTGAAAAATATGAAGAGCTTCAAAAGGTGTCAAAATTATGAGGAGCATGAAACGATCTGAAAAATAGGAGGAGCATGAAGCGGTGTTCAAAAACACGAAAAGCCTGTAAAAGTGTGAAAAATATGAAGAGGTTCAAAAGGTGTCAAAAATATGAGGAGCATGAATCGGTATGAAAAAGAGGAGGAACATGAAGCGGTGTTCAAAAACATGAAGAGCCTGAAAAAGTGTAAAAAATATGAAGAGCTTCAAAAGATGTGAAAAATATGAACAGCTTCAAAAGGTGTCAAAAATGAGATGAGCATGAAGCGGTCTGAAAAAAGGAGGAGCATGATGCGGTGTGCAAAAACATGAACAGCCTGAAAAGGTGTGAAAAATATGAAAATCTTCAAAAGGTGTCAAAAATATGAGGAGCATGAAACGATCTGAAAAATAAGAAGAGCATGAAGTGGTGTTGAAAAACATGAAGTGCCTGAAAAGGTGTGAAAAACATGAAGAGCTTCAAAAGGTGTCAAAAATATGAGGAGCATGAAACAGTCTGAAAAATAGGAGGAGCCTGAAGCTGTGTTCAAAAACATGAAGAGCCTGAAAAGGTGTAAAAAATATGAAGAGCTTCAAAAGTTGTCAAAAATATGAGGAGCATGGAACGGTCTGAAAAATAGGAGGAGCATGAAGCTGTGTTCAAAAACATGAAGAGCCTGAAAAGGTGTGAAAAATATGAATAGCCTCAAAACGTGCCAAAAATATGAGGAGTATGAAACGGTCTGGAAATTAGCAGGAGCATGAAGCGGTGTTGAAAAACATGAAGAGCCTGAAAACGTGTGAAAGATATGAAGAGCTTCAAAAATGTGAAAAATATGAACAGCTTCATAAGGTGTGAAAAATATGAAGAGCCTCCAAAGTTGTCAAAAATGAGATGAGCATGAAACGGTGTGAAAAATAGGAGGAGCATGAAGCGGTTTTAAAATTCATAAAGAGCCGAAAAAGGTTTGAAAAATATGAAGAGATTCAAAAGGTGTCAAAAATATGAAGAGCTTCAAAATTTGTGAAAAATATGAGGAGCATGAAACGTTCTGAAAAACAGGAGGAGCATGAAGCAGTGTTCAAAAACATGAAGAGCCTGAAAAGGTGTGAAAAATATGAAGAGCTTCAAAAGGTGAGAAAAATATGAAGAGCTTCAAAAGGTGTCAAAAATTAGATTAGCATGAAAGGGTCTGAAAAATAGGAGGAGCATGAAGTGATGTTGAAAAACATGAAGAGCCTGAGAAGGTGTGAAATATATGAAGAGCTTCAAAAGGTGTGAAAAATATGAAGAGCTTCAAAAGTTGTGAAAAATATGAGGAGCATAAAACGGTCTGAAAAACAGGAGGAGCATGAAACGGGGTTCAAAAACATGAAGAGCCTGAAAAGGTGTGAAAAATATGAAGAGCTTCAAAAGGTGTGATATACATGAGGAGCATGAAACGGTCTGAAAAATAGGAGGACCATGAAGCGTCATTCAAAAACATGAAGAGCCTGAAAAGGTGTGAAAAATATGAAGAGCTTCAAAAGGTGTCAAATATATGAGGAGCATGACGGTCTGAAAAATAGGAGGAGCATGAAGCGGTGTTCAAAAACATGAAGAGCCTGAAAAGGTGTGAAAAATATGAAGAGCTTTAAAAGATGTGAAAATACGAAGAGCTTCAAAAGATGTGAAAAATACGAAGAGCTTCAAAAGGTGACAAAAATGTGATGAGCATGAAACGGTCTGAAAAATATGAGGAGCTTGAAGCGGTGTTGGAAATCATGAAGAGTCTGAAAAGATGTGAAATATATGAAGAGCTTCAAAAGGTGTCAAAAATATGAGGAGCATGAAACGGTGATTAAAACACGACGAGCCTGAAAAGGTGTGAAAAATATGAAGAGCTTCAAAAGGTGTGAAATACATGAGGAGCATGAAACGGTCTGAAAAATAGGAGGAGCATTAACCAGTGTTCAAAAACATGAAGAGCCTGAAAAGGTGTGAAAAATATCAAGAGCTTCAAAAGGTGTCAAAAATATGAAGAGCATGAAATGTTCTGAAAAATAGGAGGATCATGAAGCAGTGTTCAAAAACATGAAGAGCCTGAAAAGGTGTGTATAATATGAAGAGCTTCAAAAGGTGTGAAAAATATGAGGAGCATGAAACGGTCTGAAAAATAGAAGCGGCATGAAATGATGTTGAAAAACATGAAGAGCCTGAAAAGGTGTGAATAATATGAACAGCTTCAAAAGGTGTGAAATAAAATAGGAGCATGAAACTCTCTGAAAAATAGGAGGAGCATGAAGTGGTGTTCAAAAACATGAAGAGCCTAAAAAGTTGTGAAAAATATGAAAAGCTTCAAAAGGTGTCAAAAATGAGATGAGCATGAAACGGTCTGAAAAATAGGAGGATCATGAAACGGTGTTGAAAGACATGAAGAGCCTGAAAAGGCGTCAAAAATATGAAGAGTTTCAAAAGGTGTCAAAAATATGAGGAGCATGAAACGGTCTGAAAAATAGGAGGAGCATGTAGCTGTGTTCAAAAACATGAAGAGCCTGAAAAGGTGTGAAAAATATGAAGAGCTTCAAAAGGTGTGAAAAATATGGAGAGCATGAAACGGTGTGAACAAGAAGCAGCATGAAACGGTGTTGAAAAACATGAAGAGCATGAAAAGGTGTGAAAAATATGAAGAGGTTCAAAATGTGTCAAAAATATGAGGAGCATGAAACGGTCTGAAAAATAGGAGGAGCATGTAGCTGTGTTCAAAAACATGAAGAGCCTGAAAAGGTGTGAAAAATATGAAGAGCTTCAAAAGGTGTCAAAAATATGAGGAGCATGAAACGGTCTGAAAGATAGGAGGAGAATGAAACGGTGATCAGAATCATGAAGAGCCTGAAAAGGTGTGAAAAATATGAAGAGCTTCAAAAGGTGTGAAATTCATGAGGAGTATGAAACGGTATGAAAAATGGGAGAAGCATGAAGTGGTGTGGAAAAACATGAAGAGCCTGAAAAGTTGTGAAAAATATGAAGAGCTTAAAAAGGTGTGAAATACATGAGGAGCATGAAACTCTCTGAAAAATAGGAGGAGCATGAAGTGGTGTTCAAAAACATGAGGAGTCTTAAAAGGTGTGAAAAATATGAAGAGCTTCAATAGGTGTGAATAATATGAGGAGCAGGATACGGTCTGAAAAATAGGAGGAGCATGAAGCGTTGTTCAAAAACATGAAGAGCCTGAAAAATTGTGAAAAATATGAAAAGCTTGAAAAGGTGTCAAAAATGAGATGAGCATGAAACGGTCTGAAAAATAGGAGGAGCATGAAGCGGTGTTGAAAATCATGAAGAGCATGAAAACGTGTGAAAAATATGAAGAGCTTCAAAAGGTGTCAAAAATATGAGGAGCATGAAACGGTCTGCAAAAAAGGAGGAGCATGAAGTGGTGTTGAAATACTTGAACAGCCAGAAAAGGTGTGAAAAATATGAAAAGCTTCAAAAGGTGGCAAAAATATGCGGAGCATGAAATGGTCTGAAAAATAGGAGGAGACTGAAGCGGTGTTTAAAAACAAGAAGAGTCTGAAAAGGTGTGAAAAATATGAAGAGCTTCAAAATGTGTCAAAAATATGAGGAGCATGAAACGGTCTGAAAAATAGCAGGAGCATGAAGCGGTGTTGAAAAACATGAAGAGCCTGAAAAGGTGTGAAAAATATGAAGAGATTCAAAAGGTGTCAAAAATATGAGGAGCATGAAATGGTGTTGAAAAACATGAAGAGCCTGAAAAGGTGTGAAAAACATGAACAGCTTCAAAAAGTGTCAAACATATGAGGAGCATGAAACGGTCTGAAAAATAGGAGGAGCAAAGCGGTGTTGAAAAACATGAAGAGCCTCAAAACGTGTGAAAAATATGAAGAGCTTCAAAAGTTGTGAAAAATATGAAGAGCTTCAAATGTGTCAAAAATGAGATGAGCATGAAACGGTCTGAAAAATAGGAGGAGCATGAAATGGATTTGAAAAAAATGAAGAGAGTGAAAAGGTGTGAAAAATATGAAAAGCTTCAAAAGGTGTCAAAAATGACATGAGCATGAAACGGTTTGAAAAAAAGGAGGAGCATGAAGTGGTGTTGAAAAAAAAGAAGAGACAGAAAAGTGTGAAAAATATGAGGATCATCGAAAGGTGTCAAAAATATGAGGAGCATGAAAAGGTCTGCAAAAAGGAGGAGCATGAAGTGGTGTTGAAAAACTTGAAGAGCCTGAAAAGGTGTGAAAAATATGAAAAGCTTCAAAATCTGTCAAAAATATGAGGAGCATGAAACGGTCTGAAAAATAGGAGGCGCATGAAGCGGTGTTCAAACCATGACGAGCCTGAAAAGGTGTGAAAAATATGAAGAGCTTCAAAAGGTGTGAAAAATATGAGGAGCATGAAACGGTCTGAAAAATAGGAGGAGCATGAAACGGTGTTCAAAAACATGAAGAGCATGAAAAGATGTGAAAAATATGAAGAGCTTCAAAAGGTGTCAAACATATGAGAAGCATGAAACGGTCTGAAAAATAGGAGGAGCATGAAACGGTGTTGAAAAACATGAAGAGCCTGAAATGGTGTGAAAATGTGAAGAGCTTCAAAATGTGTCAAAAATATGAGGAGCCTGAAAAGGTCTGAAAAATAGTAGGAGCATGAAACGGTGTTGAAAAACATGAAGAGCCTGAAAAGATGTGAAAAATATGAAGAGCTTCAAAAGGTGTCAAAAATATGAGGAGCATAAAACGGTCTAAAAAATAGGAGGAGCATGAAGTGGTCGTCAAAAACAGGAAGAGCCCGAAAAGGTGTGAAAAATATGAAGAGCTTCAAAATGTGTCAAAATTATGAGAAGCATGAAACGGTCTGAAAAATAGGAGGAACATGAAGTGTTGTTGAAAAACATGAAGAGCCTGAAAAAGTGTGAAATATATGAAGAGCTTCAAAAGATCTGAAAAATATGAGGAGCAGGAAACGGTCTGAAAAATATGAGGAGCATGAAACGGTCTGAAAAATATGAGGAGCATGAAGCGGTCATCAAAAACAGGAAGAGCCTGAAAAGGTGTGAAAAATATGAAGAGCTTCAAAAGGTGTGAAAAATATGAGGAGCATGAAACGGTCTGAAAAATAGGAGGAGCATGAAACGGTGTTCAAAAACATGAAGAGCATGAAAAGATGTGAAAAATATGAAGAGCTTCAAAAGGTGTCAAACATATGAGAAGCATGAAACGGTCTGAAAAATAGGAGGAGCATGAAACGGTGTTGAAAAACATGAAGAGCCTGAAATGGTGTGAAAATGTGAAGAGCTTCAAAATGTGTCAAAAATATGAGGAGCCTGAAAAGGTCTGAAAAATAGTAGGAGCATGAAACGGTGTTGAAAAACATGAAGAGCCTGAAAAGATGTGAAAAATATGAAGAGCTTCAAAAGGTGTCAAAAATATGAGGAGCATAAAACGGTCTAAAAAATAGGAGGAGCATGAAGTGGTCGTCAAAAACAGGAAGAGCCCGAAAAGGTGTGAAAAATATGAAGAGCTTCAAAATGTGTCAAAAATATGAGGAGCATGAAACTGTCTGAAAAATAGGAGGAGCATGAAGCGGTGTTGAAAAACATGAAGAGCCTGAAAAGGTGTGAAATATATGAAGAGCTTCAAAAGATTTCAGAAATGAGAGGAGCATGAATCGGTCTGAAAAATAGGAGAAGCATGAAGCGGTGTTGAAAAACATGAAGAGCCTGAAAAGGTGTGAAAAATATGAATATTTCAAAAGATGTGAAAAATATGAAGAACTTCAAAAGCTGTCAAAAATGAGATGAGCATGAAACGGTCTGAGAAATAGGAGAAGCATGAAGTGGTGTTGAAAAACATGAAGAGCCTGAAAAGGTGTGAAAAATAGGAAGAGCTTCAAAAAATGTCAAAAATATGAGGAGCATGAAATGGTCTGAAAAATAGGAGCAGCATGAAACGGTGTTCAAAAACATGAAGAGGCTTTAAAGGTGTGAAAAATAGGACAAGCCTCAAAACGTGTCAAAAATATGAGGAGCATGAAACGGTCTGAAAAATAATAGGAGCATGAAGCGGTGTTGAAAAACATGAAGAGTCTGAAAAGGTGTGAAAAATATGAAGAGCTTCAAAAGGTATAAAAAATATGAGGAGCATGAAACGGTCTGAAAAATATGAGGAGCATGAAGCTATGTTGAAAAATATGAAGAGCTTGAAAAGCTTTGAAATATATGAAGAGCTTCAAAAGGTGTGAAATAAGTGAGGAGCATGAAACGATCTGAAAAATAGGAGGAGCATGAAACGGTGTTCAAAAACATGAAGAGCCTGAAAAGGTGTGAAAAATATGAAGAGCTTCAAAAAATGTCAAAAATATGAGGAGCATGAAATGGTCTGAAAAATAGGAGCAGCATGAAACGGTGTTCAAAACATGAAGAGCCTGAAAAAGTGTGAAAAATATGAAGAGGTTCAAAAGGTGTGGAATACATGAGGAGCATGAAACGGTCTGAAAAAAAACAGGAGCATGAAGCGGTGTTGAAAAACATGAAGAGCCTGAAAAGATGTGAAAAATATGAAGAGCTTCAAAACGTGTCAAAATTATGAGGAGCATGAAACGATCTGAAAAATAGGAGGAGCATGAAGCGGTGTTCAAAAACATGAAAAGCCTGAAAAGGTGTGAAAAATATGAAGAGCTTTAAAAGGTGTCAAAAATATGAGGAGCATGATTGGAATGAAAAAGAGTAGCAGCATGAAGCGGTGTTGAAAAACATGAAGAGCCTGAAAACGTGTGAAAAATATGAAGAGCTTCAAAAGGTGTTAAAAATACGAGGAGCATGAAACGGTCTGAAATATAGCAGGACCATGAAGCAGTGTTGAAAAGCATGAAGAGCTTTAAAAGGTGTGAAAAATATGAAGAGCTTCAAAAGGTGTCAAAAATATGAAGAGCTTCAAAAGGTGTCAAAATTATGAGGAGCATGAAACGATCTGAAAAATAGGAGGAGCATGAAGCGGTGTTCAAAAACACGAAAAGCCTGTAAAAGTGTGAAAAATATGAAGAGCTTCAAAAGGTGTCAAAAATATGAGGAGCATGAATCGGTATGAAAAAGAGGAGGAACATGAAGCGGTGTTCAAAAACATGAAGAGCCTGAAAAAGTGTAAAAAATATGAAGAGCTTCAAAAGATGTGAAAAATATGAACAGCTTCAAAAGGTGTCAAAAATGAGATGAGCATGAAGCGGTCTGAAAAAAGGAGGAGCATGATGCGGTGTGCAAAAACATGAACAGCCTGAAAAGGTGTGAAAAATATGAAAATCTTCAAAAGGTGTCAAAAATATGCGGAGCATGAAACGATCTGAAAAATAAGAAGAGCATGAAGTGGTGTTGAAAAACATGAAGTGCCTGAAAAGGTGTGAAAAACATGAAGAGCTTCAAAAGGTGTCAAAAATATGAGGAGCATGAAACAGTCTGAAAAATAGGAGGAGCCTGAAGCTGTGTTCAAAAACATGAAGAGCCTGAAAAGGTGTAAAAAATATGAAGAGCTTCAAAAGTTGTCAAAAATATGAGGAGCATGGAACGGTCTGAAAAATAGGAGGAGCATGAAGCTGTGTTCAAAAACATGAAGAGCCTGAAAAGGTGTGAAAAATATGAATAGCCTCAAAACGTGCCAAAAATATGAGGAGTATGAAACGGTCTGGAAATTAGCAGGAGCATGAAGCGGTGTTGAAAAACATGAAGAGCCTGAAAACGTGTGAAAGATATGAAGAGCTTCAAAAATGTGAAAAATATGAACAGCTTCATAAGGTGTGAAAAATATGAAGAGCCTCCAAAGTTGTCAAAAATGAGATGAGCATGAAACGGTGTGAAAAATAGGAGGAGCATGAAGCGGTTTTAAAATTCATAAAGAGCCGAAAAAGGTTTGAAAAATATGAAGAGCTTCAAAAGGTGTCAAAAATATGAAGAGCTTCAAAATTTGTGAAAAATATGAGGAGCATGAAACGGTCTGAAAAACAGGAGGAGCATGAAGCAGTGTTCAAAAACATGAAGAGCCTGAAAAGGTGTGAAAAATATGAAGAGCTTCAAAAGGTGAGAAAAATATGAAGAGCTTCAAAAGGTGTCAAAAATTAGATTAGCATGAAAGGGTCTGAAAAATAGGAGGAGCATGAAGTGATGTTGAAAAACATGAAGAGCCTGAGAAGGTGTGAAATATATGAAGAGCTTCAAAAGGTGTGAAAAATATGAAGAGCTTCAAAAGTTGTGAAAAATATGAGGAGCATAAAACGGTCTGAAAAACAGGAGGAGCATGAAACGGGGTTCAAAAACATGAAGAGCCTGAAAAGGTGTGAAAAATATGAAGAGCTTCAAAAGGTGTGATATACATGAGGAGCATGAAACGGTCTGAAAAATAGGAGGACCATGAAGCGTCATTCAAAAACATGAAGAGCCTGAAAAGGTGTGAAAAATATGAAGAGCTTCAAAAGGTGTCAAATATATGAGGAGCATGACGGTCTGAAAAATAGGAGGAGCATGAAGCGGTGTTCAAAAACATGAAGAGCCTGAAAAGGTGTGAAAAATATGAAGAGCTTTAAAAGATGTGAAAATACGAAGAGCTTCAAAAGATGTGAAAAATACGAAGAGCTTCAAAAGGTGACAAAAATGTGATGAGCATGAAACGGTCTGAAAAATATGAGGAGCTTGAAGCGGTGTTGGAAATCATGAAGAGTCTGAAAAGATGTGAAATATATGAAGAGCTTCAAAAGGTGTCAAAAATATGAGGAGCATGAAACGGTGATTAAAACACGACGAGCCTGAAAAGGTGTGAAAAATATGAAGAGCTTCAAAAGGTGTGAAATACATGAGGAGCATGAAACGGTCTGAAAAATAGGAGGAGCATTAACCAGTGTTCAAAAACATGAAGAGCCTGAAAAGGTGTGAAAAATATCAAGAGCTTCAAAAGGTGTCAAAAATATGAAGAGCATGAAATGTTCTGAAAAATAGGAGGATCATGAAGCAGTGTTCAAAAACATGAAGAGCCTGAAAAGGTGTGTATAATATGAAGAGCTTCAAAAGGTGTGAAAAATATGAGGAGCATGAAACGGTCTGAAAAATAGAAGCGGCATGAAATGATGTTGAAAAACATGAAGAGCCTGAAAAGGTGTGAATAATATGAACAGCTTCAAAAGGTGTGAAATAAAATAGGAGCATGAAACTCTCTGAAAAATAGGAGGAGCATGAAGTGGTGTTCAAAAACATGAAGAGCCTAAAAAGTTGTGAAAAATATGAAAAGCTTCAAAAGGTGTCAAAAATGAGATGAGCATGAAACGGTCTGAAAAATAGGAGGATCATGAAACGGTGTTGAAAGACATGAAGAGCCTGAAAAGGCGTCAAAAATATGAAGAGTTTCAAAAGGTGTCAAAAATATGAGGAGCATGAAACGGTCTGAAAAATAGGAGGAGCATGTAGCTGTGTTCAAAAACATGAAGAGCCTGAAAAGGTGTGAAAAATATGAAGAGCTTCAAAAGGTGTGAAAAATATGGAGAGCATGAAACGGTGTGAACAATAGAAGCAGCATGAAACGGTGTTGAAAAACATGAAGAGCATGAAAAGGTGTGAAAAATATGAAGAGGTTCAAAAGGTGTCAAAAATATGAGGAGCATGAAACGTTCTGAAAATTAGGAGGATCATGAGCGGTGTTCAAAAACATGAAGAGCCTGAAAAGGTGTGAAAAATATGAAGAGCTTCAAAAGGTGTCAAAAATATGAGGAGCATGAAACGGTCTGAAAGATAGGAGGAGAATGAAACGGTGATCAGAATCATGAAGAGCCTGAAAAGGTGTGAAAAATATGAAGAGCTTCAAAAGGTGTGAAATTCATGAGGAGCATGAAACGGTATGAAAAATGGGAGAAGCATGAAGTGGTGTGGAAAAACATGAAGAGCCTGAAAAGTTGTGAAAAATATGAAGAGCTTAAAAAGGTGTGAAATACATGAGGAGCATGAAACTCTCTGAAAAATAGGAGGAGCATGAAGTGGTGTTCAAAAACATGAGGAGTCTTAAAAGGTGTGAAAAATATGAAGAGCTTCAATAGGTGTGAATAATATGAGGAGCAGGATACGGTCTGAAAAATAGGAGGAGCATGAAGCGGTGTTCAAAAACATGGAGAGCCTGAAAAATTGTGAAAAATATGAAAAGCTTGAAAAGGTGTCAAAAATGAGATGAGCATGAAACGGTCTGAAAAATAGGAGGAGCATGAAGCGGTGTTGAAAATCATGAAGAGCATGAAAACGTGTGAAAAATATGAAGAGCTTCAAAAGGTGTCAAAAATATGAGGAGCATGAAACGGTCTGCAAAAAAGGAGGAGCATGAAGTGGTGTTGAAAAACTTGAACAGCCAGAAAAGGTGTGAAAAATATGAAAAGCTTCAAAAGGTGGCAAAAATAT
Organism: Dama dama; assembly: GCF_033118175.1. Taxonomy (NCBI): domain Eukaryota; kingdom Metazoa; phylum Chordata; class Mammalia; order Artiodactyla; family Cervidae; genus Dama; species Dama dama. The sequence continues at coordinate 23,042 of NW_026870901.1, forward strand.
GCGGAGCATGAAATGGTCTGAAAAATAGGAGGAGACTGAAGCGGTGTTTAAAAACAAGAAGAGTCTGAAAAGGTGTGAAAAATATGAAGAGCTTCAAAATGTGTCAAAAATATGAGGAGCATGAAACGGTCTGAAAAATAGCAGGAGCATGAAGCGGTGTTGAAAAACATGAAGAGCCTGAAAAGGTGTGAAAAATATGAAGAGATTCAAAAGGTGTCAAAAATATGAGGAGCATGAAATGGTGTTGAAAAACATGAAGAGCCTGAAAAGGTGTGAAAAACATGAACAGCTTCAAAAAGTGTCAAACATATGAGGAGCATGAAACGGTCTGAAAAATAGGAGGAGCAAAGCGGTGTTGAAAAACATGAAGAGCCTCAAAACGTGTGAAAAATATGAAGAGCTTCAAAAGGTGTGAAAAATATGAAGAGCTTCAAATGTGTCAAAAATGAGATGAGCATGAAACGGTCTGAAAAATAGGAGGAGCATGAAATGGATTTGAAAAAAATGAAGAGAGTGAAAAGGTGTGAAAAATATGAAAAGCTTCAAAAGGTGTCAAAAATGACATGAGCATGAAACGGTTTGAAAAAAAGGAGGAGCATGAAGTGGTGTTGAAAAAAAAGAAGAGACAGAAAAGTGTGAAAAATATGAGGATCATCGAAAGGTGTCAAAAATATGAGGAGCATGAAAAGGTCTGCAAAAAGGAGGAGCATGAAGTGGTGTTGAAAAACTTGAAGAGCCTGAAAAGGTGTGAAAAATATGAAAAGCTTCAAAATCTGTCAAAAATATGAGGAGCATGAAACGGTCTGAAAAATAGGAGGCGCATGAAGCGGTGTTCAAACCATGACGAGCCTGAAAAGGTGTGAAAAATATGAAGAGCTTCAAAAGGTGTCAAAAATATGAAGAGCATGAAACGGTCTGAAAAATAGGAGTAGCATGAGACGGTGTTGAAAAACATGAAGAGCCTGAAAAGATGTGAAAAATATGAAGAGCTTCAAAAGGTGTCAAAATTATGAGGAGCATGAAACGATCTGAAAAATAGGAGGAGCATGAAGCGGTGTTCAAAAACACGAAAAGCCTGTAAAAGTGTGAAAAATATGAAGAGCTTCAAAAGGTGTCAAAAATATGAGGAGCATGAATCGGTATGAAAAAGAGGAGGAACATGAAGCGGTGTTCAAAAACATGAAGAGCCTGAAAAAGTGTAAAAAATATGAAGAGCTTCAAAAGATGTGAAAAATATGAACAGCTTCAAAAGGTGTCAAAAATGAGATGAGCATGAAGCGGTCTGAAAAAAGGAGGAGCATGATGCGGTGTGCAAAAACATGAACAGCCTGAAAAGGTGTGAAAAATATGAAAATCTTCAAAAGGTGTCAAAAATATGAGGAGCATGAAACGATCTGAAAAATAAGAAGAGCATGAAGTGGTGTTGAAAAACATGAAGTGCCTGAAAAGGTGTGAAAAACATGAAGAGCTTCAAAAGGTGTCAAAAATATGAGGAGCATGAAACAGTCTGAAAAATAGGAGGAGCCTGAAGCTGTGTTCAAAAACATGAAGAGCCTGAAAAGGTGTAAAAAATATGAAGAGCTTCAAAAGTTGTCAAAAATATGAGGAGCATGGAACGGTCTGAAAAATAGGAGGAGCATGAAGCTGTGTTCAAAAACATGAAGAGCCTGAAAAGGTGTGAAAAATATGAATAGCCTCAAAACGTGCCAAAAATATGAGGAGTATGAAACGGTCTGGAAATTAGCAGGAGCATGAAGCAGTGTTGAAAAACATGAAGAGCCTGAAAACGTGTGAAAGATATGAAGAGCTTCAAAAATGTGAAAAATATGAACAGCTTCATAAGGTGTGAAAAATATGAAGAGCCTCCAAAGTTGTCAAAAATGAGATGAGCATGAAACGGTGTGAAAAATAGGAGGAGCATGAAGCGGTTTTAAAATTCATAAAGAGCCGAAAAAGGTTTGAAAAATATTAAGAGCTTCAAAAGGTGTCAAAAATATGAAGAGCTTCAAAATTTGTGAAAAATATGAGGAGCATGAAACGGTCTGAAAAACAGGAGGAGCATGAAGCAGTGTTCAAAAACATGAAGAGCCTGAAAAGGTGTGAAAAATATGAAGAGCTTCAAAAGGTGAGAAAAATATGAAGAGCTTCAAAAGGTGTCAAAAATTAGATTAGCATGAAAGGGTCTGAAAAATAGGAGGAGCATGAAGTGATGTTGAAAAACATGAAGAGCCTGAGAAGGTGTGAAATATATGAAGAGCTTCAAAAGGTGTGAAAAATATGAAGAGCTTCAAAAGTTGTGAAAAATATGAGGAGCATAAAACGGTCTGAAAAACAGGAGGAGCATGAAACGGGGTTCAAAAACATGAAGAGCCTGAAAAGGTGTGAAAAATATGAAGAGCTTCAAAAGGTGTGATATACATGAGGAGCATGAAACGGTCTGAAAAATAGGAGGACCATGAAGCGTCATTCAAAAACATGAAGAGCCTGAAAAGGTGTGAAAAATATGAAGAGCTTCAAAAGGTGTCAAATATATGAGGAGCATGACGGTCTGAAAAATAGGAGGAGCATGAAGCGGTGTTCAAAAACATGAAGAGCCTGAAAAGGTGTGAAAAATATGAAGAGCTTTAAAAGATGTGAAAATACGAAGAGCTTCAAAAGATGTGAAAAATACGAAGAGCTTCAAAAGGTGACAAAAATGTGATGAGCATGAAACGGTCTGAAAAATATGAGGAGCTTGAAGCGGTGTTGGAAATCATGAAGAGTCTGAAAAGATGTGAAATATATGAAGAGCTTCAAAAGGTGTCAAAAATATGAGGAGCATGAAACGGTGATTAAAACACGACGAGCCTGAAAAGGTGTGAAAAATATGAAGAGCTTCAAAAGGTGTGAAATACATGAGGAGCATGAAACGGTCTGAAAAATAGGAGGAGCATTAACCAGTGTTCAAAAACATGAAGAGCCTGAAAAGGTGTGAAAAATATCAAGAGCTTCAAAAGGTGTCAAAAATATGAAGAGCATGAAATGTTCTGAAAAATAGGAGGATCATGAAGCAGTGTTCAAAAACATGAAGAGCCTGAAAAGGTGTGTATAATATGAAGAGCTTCAAAAGGTGTGAAAAATATGAGGAGCATGAAACGGTCTGAAAAATAGAAGCGGCATGAAATGATGTTGAAAAACATGAAGAGCCTGAAAAGGTGTGAATAATATGAACAGCTTCAAAAGGTGTGAAATAAAATAGGAGCATGAAACTCTCTGAACAATAGGAGGAGCATGAAGTGGTGTTCAAAAACATGAAGAGCCTAAAAAGTTGTGAAAAATATGAAAAGCTTCAAAAGGTGTCAAAAATGAGATGAGCATGAAACGGTCTGAAAAATAGGAGGATCATGAAACGGTGTTGAAAGACATGAAGAGCCTGAAAAGGCGTCAAAAATATGAAGAGTTTCAAAGGTGTCAAAAATATGAGGAGCATGAAACGGTCTGAAAAATAGGAGGAGCATGTAGCTGTGTTCAAAAACATGAAGAGCCTGAAAAGGTGTGAAAAATATGAAGAGCTTCAAAATGTGTGAAAAATATGGAGAGCATGAAACGGTGTGAACAATAGAAGCAGCATGAAACGGTGTTGAAAAACATGAAGAGCATGAAAAGGTGTGAAAAATATGAAGAGGTTCAAAAGGTGTCAAAAATATGAGGAGCATGAAACCTTCTGAAAATTAGGAGGATCATGAGCGGTGTTCAAAAACATGAAGAGCCTGAAAAGGTGTGAAAAATATGAAGAGCTTCAAAAGGTGTCAAAAATATGAGGAGCATGAAACGGTCTGAAAGATAGGAGGAGAATGAAACGGTGATCAGAATCATGAAGAGCCTGAAAAGGTGTGAAAAATATGAAGAGCTTCAAAAGGTGTGAAATTCATGAGGAGCATGAAACGGTATGAAAAATGGGAGAAGCATGAAGTGGTGTGGAAAAACATGAAGAGCCTGAAAAGTTGTGAAAAATATGAAGAGCTTAAAATGTGTGAAATACATGAGGAGCATGAAACTCTCTGAAAAATAGGAGGAGCATGAAGTGGTGTTCAAAAACATGAGGAGTCTTAAAAGGTGTGAAAAATATGAAGAGCTTCAATAGGTGTGAATAATATGAGGAGCAGGATACGGTCTGAAAAATAGGAGGAGCATGAAGCGGTGTTCAAAAACATGAAGAGCCTGAAAAATTGTGAAAAATATGAAAAGCTTGAAAAGGTGTCAAAAATGAGATGAGCATGAAACGGTCTGAAAAATAGGAGGAGCATGAAGCGGTGTTGAAAATCATGAAGAGCATGAAAACGTGTGAAAAATATGAAGAGCTTCAAAAGGTGTCAAAAATATGAGGAGCATGAAACGGTCTGCAAAAAAGGAGGAGCATGAAGTGGTGTTGAAAAACTTGAACAGCCAGAAAAGGTGTGAAAAATATGAAAAGCTTCAAAAGGTGGCAAAAATATGCGGAGCATGAAATGGTCTGAAAAATAGGAGGAGACTGAAGCGGTGTTTAAAAACAAGAAGAGTCTGAAAAGGTGTGAAAAATATGAAGAGCTTCAAAATGTGTCAAAAATATGAGGAGCATGAAACGGTCTGAAAAATAGCAGGAGCATGAAGCGGTGTTGAAAAACATGAAGAGCCTGAAAAGGTGTGAAAAATATGAAGAGATTCAAAAGGTGTCAAAAATATGAGGAGCATGAAATGGTGTTGAAAAACATGAAGAGCCTGAAAAGGTGTGAAAAACATGAACAGCTTCAAAAAGTGTCAAACATATGAGGAGCATGAAACGGTCTGAAAAATAGGAGGAGCAAAGCGGTGTTGAAAAACATGAAGAGCCTCAAAACGTGTGAAAAATATGAAGAGCTTCAAAAGGTGTGAAAAATATGAAGAGCTTCAAATGTGTCAAAAATGAGATGAGCATGAAACGGTCTGAAAAATAGGAGGAGCATGAAATGGATTTGAAAAAAATGAAGAGAGTGAAAAGGTGTGAAAAATATGAAAAGCTTCAAAAGGTGTCAAAAATGACATGAGCATGAAACGGTTTGAAAAAAAGGAGGAGCATGAAGTGGTGTTGAAAAAAAAGAAGAGACAGAAAAGTGTGAAAAATATGAGGATCATCGAAAGGTGTCAAAAATATGAGGAGCATGAAAAGGTCTGCAAAAAGGAGGAGCATGAAGTGGTGTTGAAAAACTTGAAGAGCCTGAAAAGGTGTGAAAAATATGAAAAGCTTCAAAATCTGTCAAAAATATGAGGAGCATGAAACGGTCTGAAAAATAGGAGGCGCATGAAGCGGTGTTCAAAAACATGACGAGTCTGAAAAGGTGTGAAAAATATGAAGAGCTACAAAAGGTGTCAAAAATATGATGAGAATGAAACGTTCTGAAAAATAGGAGGAGCATGAAGCTGTGTTGAAAACATGAAGAGCCTGAAAAGGTGTGAAAAATAAGAAGAGCTTCTAAAGGTGTCAAAAATATGAGGAGCATGAAACGGTCTGAGAAATAGCAGGAGCATGAAGCGGTGTTGAAAAACATGAAGAGACTGAAAAGGTGTGAAAAATATGAAGAGATTCAAAAGGTGTCAAAAATATGAGGGGCATGAAACGGTCTGAAAAATAGCAGGAGCATGAAGCGGTGTTGAAAAACATGAAGAGCCTGAAAGGGTGTGAAAAATATGAAGAGATTCAAAAGGTGTCAAAAATATGAGGAGCATGAAATGGAGTTGAAAAACATGAAGAGCCTGAAAAGGTGTGAAAAACATGAACAGCTTCAAAAAGTGTCAAATATAAGAGGAGCATGAAACGGTCTGAAAATAGGAGGAGCAAAGCGGTGTTGAAAAACATGAAGAGCCTCAAAACGTGTGAAAAATATGAAGAGCTTCAAAAGGTGTGAAAAATATGAAGAGCTTCAAAAGGTGTCAAAAATATGAAGAGCTTCAAAAGGTGTCAAAAATGAGATGAGCATGAAACGGTCTAAAAACTAGGAGGAGCATGAAGTGGTGTGGAAAAACATGAAAAGCCTGAAAAGGTTTGAAAAATATGAAGAGTTTCAAAAGGTGTGAAATACATGAGGAGCAAGAAACGGTCTGAAAAATAGGAGAAGCATGAAGTGGTGTTGAAAAACATGAAGAGCCTGAAAAGGTGTGAAAAACATGAAGAGTTTCAAAAGGTGTGAAATATATGAGGAGCATGAAACAGTCTGAAAAATAGGAGGAGCCTGAAGCTGTGTTCAAAAACATGAAGAGCCTGAAAAGGTGTAAAAAATATGAAGAGCTTCAAAAGTTGTCAAAAATATGAAGAGCATGAAACGGTCTGAAAAATAGCAGGAGCATGAAGCGGTGTTGAAAAACATGAAGAGCCTGAAAAGGTGTGAAAAATATGAAGAGATTCAAAAGGTGTCAAAAATATGAGGAGCATGAAATGGTGTTGAAAAACATGAAGAGCCTGAAAAGGTGTGAAAAACATGAACAGCTTCAAAAAGTGTCAAATATATGAGGAGCATGAAACGGTCTGAAAATAGGAGGAGCAAAGCGGTGTTGAAAAACATGAAGAGCCTCAAAACGTGTGAAAAATATGAAGAGCTTCAAAAGGTGTCAAAAATATGAAGAGCTTCAAAAGGTGTCAAAAATGATATGAGCATGAAACGGTCTAAAAACTAGGAGGAGCATGAAGTGGTGTCGAAAAACATGAAAAGCCTGAAAAGGTTTGAAAAATATGAAGAGTTTCAAAAGGTGTGAAATACATGAGGAGCAAGAAACGGTCTGAAAAATAGGAGAAGCATGAAGCAGTGTTGAAAAACATGAAGAGCCTGAAAAGATGTGAAAAATATGAAGAGCTTCAAAAGGTGTCAAAATTATGAGGAGCATGAAACGATCTGAAAAATAGGAGGAGCATGAAGCGGTGTTCAAAAACACGAAAAGCCTGTAAAAGTGTGAAAAATATGAAGAGCTTCAAAAGGTGTCAAAAATATGAGGAGCATGAATCGGTATGAAAAAGAGGAGGAACATGAAGCGGTGTTCAAAAACATGAAGAGCCTGAAAAAGTGTAAAAAATATGAAGAGCTTCAAAAGATGTGAAAAATATGAACAGCTTCAAAAGGTGTCAAAAATGAGATGAGCATGAAGCGGTCTGAAAAAAGGAGGAGCATGATGCGGTGTGCAAAAACATGAACAGCCTGAAAAGGTGTGAAAAATATGAAAATCTTCAAAAGGTGTCAAAAATATGAGGAGCATGAAACGATCTGAAAAATAAGAAAAGCATGAAGTGGTGTTGAAAAACATGAAGTGCTTGAAAAGGTGTGAAAAACATGAAGAGGTTCAAAAGGTGTCAAAAATAAGAGGAGCATTAAACAGTCTGAAAAATAGGAGGAGCCTGAAGCTGTGTTCAAAAACATGAAGAGCCTGAAAAGGTGTAAAAAATATGAAGAGCTTCAAAAGTTGTCAAAAATATGAGGAGCATGGAACGGTCTGAAAAATAGGAGGAGCATGAAGCTGTGTTCAAAAACATGAAGAGCCTGAAAAGGTGTGAAAAATATGAAGAGCCTCAAAACGTGTCAAAAATATGAGGAGTATGAAACGGTCTGGAAATTAGCAGGAGCATGAAGCGGTGTTGAAAACCATGAAGAGCCTGAAAACGTGTGAAAGATATGAAGAGCTTCAAAAATGTGAAAAATATGAACAGCTTCATAAGGTGTGAAAAATATGAAGAGCCTCCAAAGTTGTCAAAAATGAGATGAGCATGAAACGGTGTGAAAAATAGGAGGAGCATGAAGTGATGTTGAAAAACATGAAGAGCCTGAGCAGGTGTGAAATATATGAAGAGCTTCAAAAGGTGTGAAAAATATGAAGAGCTTCAAAAGTTGTGAAAAATATGAGGAGCATAAAACGGTCTGAAAAACAGGAGGAGCATGAAACGGGGTTCAAAAACATGAAGAGCCTGAAAAGGTGTGAAAAATATGAAGAGCTTCAAAAGGTGTGATATACATGAGGAGCATGAAACGGTCTGAAAAATAGGAGGACCATGAAGCGTCATTCAAAAACATGAAGAGCCTGAAAAGGTGTGAAAAATATGAAGAGCTTCAAAAGGTGTCAAATATATGAGGAGCATGACGGTCTGAAAAATAGGAGGAGCATGAAGCGGTGTTCAAAAACATGAAGAGCCTGAAAAGGTGTGAAAAATATGAAGAGCTTTAAAAGATGTGAAAATACGAAGAGCTTCAAAAGATGTGAAAAATACGAAGAGCTTCAAAAGGTGACAAAAATGTGATGAGCATGAAACGGTCTGAAAAATATGAGGAGCTTGAAGCGGTGTTGGAAATCATGAAGAGTCTGAAAAGATGTGAAATATATGAAGAGCTTCAAAAGGTGTCAAAAATATGAGGAGCATGAAACGGTGATTAAAACATGACGAGCCTGAAAAGGTGTGAAAAATATGAAGAGCTTCAAAAGGTGTGAAATACATGAGGAGCATGAAACGGTCTGAAAAATAGGAGGAGCATTAACCAGTGTTCAAAAACATGAAGAGCCTGAAAAGGTGTGAAAAATATCAAGAGCTTCAAAAGGTGTCAAAAATATGAAGAGCATGAAATGTTCTGAAAAATAGGAGGATCATGAAGCAGTGTTCAAAAACATGAAGAGCCTGAAAAGGTGTGTATAATATGAAGAGCTTCAAAAGGTGTGAAAAATATGAGGAGCATGAAACGGTCTGAAAAATAGAAGCGGCATGAAATGATGTTGAAAAACATGAAGAGCCTGAAAAGGTGTGAATAATATGAACAGCTTCAAAAGGTGTGAAATAAAATAGGAGCATGAAACTCTCTGAACAATAGGAGGAGCATGAAGTGGTGTTCAAAAACATGAAGAGCCTAAAAAGTTGTGAAAAATATGAAAAGCTTCAAAAGGTGTCAAAAATGAGATGAGCATGAAACGGTCTGAAAAATAGGAGGATCATGAAACGGTGTTGAAAGACATGAAGAGCCTGAAAAGGCGTCAAAAATATGAAGAGTTTCAAAAGGTGTCAAAAATATGAGGAGCATGAAACGGTCTGAAAAATAGGAGGAGCATGTAGCTGTGTTCAAAAACATGAAGAGCCTGAAAAGGTGTGAAAAATATGAAGAGCTTCAAAAGGTGTGAAAAATATGGAGAGCATGAAACGGTGTGAACAATAGAAGCAGCATGAAACGGTGTTGAAAAACATGAAGAGCATGAAAAGGTGTGAAAAATATGAAGAGGTTCAAAAGGTGTCAAAAATATGAGGAGCATGAAACGTTCTGAAAATTATGAGGATCATGAGCGGTGTTCAAAAACATGAAGAGCCTGAAAAGGTGTGAAAAATATGAAGAGCTTCAAAAGGTGTCAAAAATATGAGGAGCATGAAACGGTCTGAAAGATAGGAGGAGAATGAAACGGTGATCAGAATCATGAAGAGCCTGAAAAGGTGTGAAAAATATGAAGAGCTTCAAAAGGTGTGAAATTCATGAGGAGCATGAAACGGTATGAAAAATGGGAGAAGCATGAAGTGGTGTGGAAAAACATGAAGAGCCTGAAAAGTTGTGAAAAATATGAAGAGCTTAAAAAGGTGTGAAATACATGAGGAGCATGAAACTCTCTGAAAAATAGGAGGAGCATGAAGTGGTGTTCAAAAACATGAGGAGTCTTAAAAGGTGTGAAAAATATGAAGAGCTTCAATAGGTGTGAATAATATGAGGAGCAGGATACGGTCTGAAAAATAGGAGGAGCATGAAGCGGTGTTCAAAAACATGAAGAGCCTGAAAAATTGTGAAAAATATGAAAAGCTTGAAAAGGTGTCAAAAATGAGATGAGCATGAAACGGTCTGAAAAATAGGAGGAGCATGAAGCGGTGTTGAAAATCATGAAGAGCATGAAAACGTGTGAAAAATATGAAGAGCTTCAAAAGGTGTCAAAAATATGAGGAGCATGAAACGGTCTGCAAAAAAGGAGGAGCATGAAGTGGTGTTGAAAAACTTGAACAGCCAGAAAAGGTGTGAAAAATATGAAAAGCTTCAAAAGGTGGCAAAAATATGCGGAGCATGAAATGGTCTGAAAAATAGGAGGAGACTGAAGCGGTGTTTAAAAACAAGAAGAGTCTGAAAAGGTGTGAAAAATATGAAGAGCTTCAAAATGTGTCAAAAATATGAGGAGCATGAAACGGTCTGAAAAATAGCAGGAGCATGAAGCGGTGTTGAAAAACATGAAGAGCCTGAAAAGGTGTGAAAAATATGAAGAGATTCAAAAGGTGTCAAAAATATGAGGAGCATGAAATGGTGTTGAAAAACATGAAGAGCCTGAAAAGGTGTGAAAAACATGAACAGCTTCAAAAAGTGTCAAACATATGAGGAGCATGAAACGGTCTGAAAAATAGGAGGAGCAAAGCGGTGTTGAAAAACATGAAGAGCCTCAAAACGTGTGAAAAATATGAAGAGCTTCAAAAGGTGTGAAAAATATGAAGAGCTTCAAATGTGTCAAAAATGAGATGAGCATGAAACGGTCTGAAAAATAGGAGGAGCATGAAATGGATTTGAAAAAAATGAAGAGAGTGAAAAGGTGTGAAAAATATGAAAAGCTTCAAAAGGTGTCAAAAATGACATGAGCATGAAACGGTTTGAAAATAAGGAGGAGCATGAAGTGGTGTTGAAAAAAAAGAAGAGACAGAAAAGTGTGAAAAATATGAGGATCATCGAAAGGTGTCAAAAATATGAGGAGCATGAAAAGGTCTGCAAAAAGGAGGAGCATGAAGTGGTGTTGAAAAACTTGAAGAGCCTGAAAAGGTGTGAAAAATATGAAAAGCTTCAAAATTTTTAAAAATATGAGGAGCATGAAACGGTCTGAAAAATAGGAGGCGCATGAAGCGGTGTTCAAAAACATGACGAGCCTGAAAAGGTGTGAAAAATATGAAGAGCTTCAAAAGGTGTCAAAAATATGAAGAGCATGAAACGGTCTGAAAAATAGGAGTAGCATGAGACGGTGTTGAAAAACATGAAGAGCCTGAAAAGATGTGAAAAATATGAAGAGCTTCAAAAGGTGTCAAAATTATGAGGAGCATGAAACGATCTGAAAAATAGGAGGAGCATGAAGCGGTGTTCAAAAACACGAAAAGCCTGTAAAAGTGTGAAAAATATGAAGAGATTCAAAAGGTGTCAAAAATATGAGGAGCATGAATCGGTATGAAAAAGAGGAGGAACATGAAGCGGTGTTCAAAAACATGAAGAGCCTGAAAAAGTGTAAAAAATATGAAGAGCTTCAAAAGATGTGAAAAATATGAACAGCTTCAAAAGGTGTCAAAAATGAGATGAGCATGAAGCGGTCTGAAAAAAGGAGGAGCATGATGCGGTGTGCAAAAACATGAACAGCCTGAAAAGGTGTGAAAAATATGAAAATCTTCAAAAGGTGTCAAAAATATACGGAGCATGAAACGATCTGAAAAATAAGAAGAGCATGAAGTGGTGTTGAAAAACATGAAGTGCCTGAAAAGGTGTGAAAAACATGAAGAGCTTCATAAGGTGTCAAAAATATGAGGAGCATGAAACAGTCTGAAAAATAGGAGGAGCCTGAAGCTGTGTTCAAAAACATGAAGAGCCTGAAAAGGTGTAAAAAATATGAAGAGCTTCAAAAGTTGTCAAAAATATGAGGAGCATGGAACGGTCTGAAAAATAGGAGGAGCATGAAGCTGTGTTCAAAAACATGAAGAGCCTGAAAAGGTGTGAAAAATATGAATAGCCTCAAAACGTGCCAAAAATATGAGGAGTATGAAACGGTCTGGAAATTAGCAGGAGCATGAAGCGGTGTTGAAAAACATGAAGAGCCTGAAAACGTGTGAAAGATATGAAGAGCTTCAAAAATGTGAAAAATATGAACAGCTTCATAAGGTGTGAAAAATATGAAGAGCCTCCAAAGTTGTCAAAAATGAGATGAGCATGAAACGGTGTGAAAAATAGGAGGAGCATGAAGCGGTTTTAAAATTCATAAAGAGCCGAAAAAGGTTTGAAAAATATTAAGAGCTTCAAAAGGTGTCAAAAATATGAAGAGCTTCAAAATTTGTGAAAAATATGAGGAGCATGAAACGGTCTGAAAAACAGGAGGAGCATGAAGCAGTGTTCAAAAACATGAAGAGCCTGAAAAGGTGTGAAAAATATGAAGAGCTTCAAAAGGTGAGAAAAATATGAAGAGCTTCAAAAGGTGTCAAAAATTAGATTAGCATGAAAGGGTCTGAAAAATAGGAGGAGCATGAAGTGATGTTGAAAAACATGAAGAGCCTGAGAAGGTGTGAAATATATGAAGAGCTTCAAAAGGTGTGAAAAATATGAAGAGCTTCAAAAGTTGTGAAAAATATGAGGAGCATAAAACGGTCTGAAAAACAGGAGGAGCATGAAACGGGGTTCAAAAACATGAAGAGCCTGAAAAGGTGTGAAAAATATGAAGAGCTTCAAAAGGTGTGATATACATGAGTAGCATGAAACGGTCTGAAAAATAGGAGGACCATGAAGCGTCATTCAAAAACATGAAGAGCCTGAAAAGGTGTGAAAAATATGAAGAGCTTCAAAAGGTGTCAAATATATGAGGAGCATGACGGTCTGAAAAATAGGAGGAGCATGAAGCGGTGTTCAAAAACATGAAGAGCCTGAAAAGGTGTGAAAAATATGAAGAGATTTAAAAGATGTGAAAATACGAAGAGCTTCAAAACATGTGAAAAATACGAAGAGCTTCAAAAGGTGACAAAAATGTGATGAGCATGAAACGGTCTGAAAAATATGAGGAGCTTGTAGCGGTGTTGGAAATCATGAAGAGTCTGAAAAGATGTGAAATATATGAAGAGCTTCAAAAGGTGTCAAAAATATGAGGAGCATGAAACGGTGATTAAAACACGACGAGCCTGAAAAGGTGTGAAAAATATGAAGAGCTTCAAAAGGTGTGAAATACATGAGGAGCATGAAACGGTCTGAAAAATAGGAGGAGCATTAACCAGTGTTCAAAAACATGAAGAGCCTGAAAAGGTGTGAAAAATATCAAGAGCTTCAAAAGGTGTCAAAAATATGAAGAGCATGAAATGTTCTGAAAAATAGGAGGATCATGAAGCAGTGTTCAAAAACATGAAGAGCCTGAAAAGGTGTGTATAATATGAAGAGCTTCAAAAGGTGTGAAAAATATGAGGAGCATGAAACGGTCTGAAAAATAGAAGCGGCATGAAATGATGTTGAAAAACATGAAGAGCCTGAAAAGGTGTGAATAATATGAACAGCTTCAAAAGGTGTGAAATAAAATAGGAGCATGAAACTCTCTGAACAATAGGAGGAGCATGAAGTGGTGTTCAAAAACATGAAGAGCCTAAAAAGTTGTGAAAAATATGAAAAGCTTCAAAAGGTGTCAAAAATGAGATGAGCATGAAACGGTCTGAAAAATAGGAGGATCATGAAACGGTGTTGAAAGACATGAAGAGCCTGAAAAGGCGTCAAAAATATGAAGAGTTTCAAAAGGTGTCAAAAATATGAGGAGCATGAAACGGTCTGAAAAATAGGAGGAGCATGTAGCTGTGTTCAAAAACATGAAGAGCCTGAAAAGGTGTGAAAAATATGAAGAGCTTCAAAAGGTGTGAAAAATATGGAGAGCATGAAACGGTGTGAACAATAGAAGCAGCATGAAACGGTGTTGAAAAACATGAAGAGCATGAAAAGGTGTGAAAAATATGAAGAGGTTCAAAAGGTGTCAAAAATATGAGGAGCATGAAACCTTCTGAAAATTAGGAGGATCATGAGCGGTGTTCAAAAACATGAAGAGCCTGAAAAGGTGTGAAAAATATGAAGAGCTTCAAAAGGTGTCAAAAATATGAGGAGCATGAAACGGTCTGAAAGATAGGAGGAGAATGAAACGGTGATCAGAATCATGAAGAGCCTGAAAAGGTGTGAAAAATATGAAGAGCTTCAAAAGGTGTGAAATTCATGAGGAGCATGAAACGGTATGAAAAATGGGAGAAGCATGAAGTGGTGTGGAAAAACATGAAGAGCCTGAAAAGTTGTGAAAAATATGAAGAGCTTAAAATGTGTGAAATACATGAGGAGCATGAAACTCTCTGAAAAATAGGAGGAGCATGAAGTGGTGTTCAAAAACATGAGGAGTCTTAAAAGGTGTGAAAAATATGAAGAGCTTCAATAGGTGTGAATAATATGAGGAGCAGGATACGGTCTGAAAAATAGGAGGAGCATGAAGCGGTGTTCAAAAACATGAAGAGCCTGAAAAATTGTGAAAAATATGAAAAGCTTGAAAAGGTGTCAAAAATGAGATGAGCATGAAACGGTCTGAAAAATAGGAGGAGCATGAAGCGGTGTTGAAAATCATGAAGAGCATGAAAACGTGTGAAAAATATGAAGAGCTTCAAAAGGTGTCAAAAATATGAGGAGCATGAAACGGTCTGCAAAAAAGGAGGAGCATGAAGTGGTGTTGAAAAACTTGAACAGCCAGAAAAGGTGTGAAAAATATGAAAAGCTTCAAAAGGTGGCAAAAATATGCGGAGCATGAAATGGTCTGAAAAATAGGAGGAGACTGAAGCGGTGTTTAAAAACAAGAAGAGTCTGAAAAGGTGTGAAAAATATGAAGAGCTTCAAAATGTGTCAAAAATATGAGGAGCATGAAACGGTCTGAAAAATAGCAGGAGCATGAAGCGGTGTTGAAAAACATGAAGAGCCTGAAAAGGTGTGAAAAATATGAAGAGATTCAAAAGGTGTCAAAAATATGAGGAGCATGAAATGGTGTTGAAAAACATGAAGAGCCTGAAAAGGTGTGAAAAACATGAACAGCTTCAAAAAGTGTCAAACATATGAGGAGCATGAAACGGTCTGAAAAATAGGAGGAGCAAAGCGGTGTTGAAAAACATGAAGAGCCTCAAAACGTGTGAAAAATATGAAGAGCTTCAAAAGGTGTGAAAAATATGAAGAGCTTCAAATGTGTCAAAAATGAGATGAGCATGAAACGGTCTGAAAAATAGGAGGAGCATGAAATGGATTTGAAAAAAATGAAGAGAGTGAAAAGGTGTGAAAAATATGAAAAGCTTCAAAAGGTGTCAAAAATGACATGAGCATGAAACGGTTTGAAAAAAAAGAGGAGCATGAAGTGGTGTTGAAAAAAAAGAAGAGACAGAAAAGTGTGAAAAATATGAGGATCATCGAAAGGTGTCAAAAATATGAGGAGCATGAAAAGGTCTGCAAAAAGGAGGAGCATGAAGTGGTGTTGAAAAACTTGAAGAGCCTGAAAAGGTGTGAAAAATATGAAAAGCTTCAAAATCTGTCAAAAATATGAGGAGCATGAAACGGTCTGAAAAATAGGAGGCGCATGAAGCGGTGTTCAAAAACATGACGACCCTGAAAAGGTGTGAAAAATATGAAGAGCTTCAAAAGGTGTCAAAAATATGATGAGAATGAAACGTTCTGAAAAATAGGAGGAGCATGAAGCTGTGTTGAAAACATGAAGAGCCTGAAAAGGTGTGAAAAATAAGAAGAGCTTCTAAAGGTGTCAAAAATATGAGGAGCATGAAACGGTCTGAGAAATAGCAGGAGCATGAAGCGGTGTTGAAAAACATGAAGAGCCTGAAAAGGTGTGAAAAATATGAAGAGATTCAAAAGGTGTCAAAAATATGAGGAGAATGAAACGGTCTGAAAAATAGCAGGAGCATGAAGCGGTATTGAAAAACATGAAGAGCCTGAAAAGGTGTGAAAAATATGAAGAGATTCAAAAGGTGTCAAAAATATGAGGAGCATGAAATGGAGTTGAAAAACATGAAGAGCCTGAAAAGGTGTGAAAAACATGAACAGCTTTAAAAAGTGTCAAATATAAGAGGAGCATGAAACGGTCTGAAAATAGGAGGAGCAAAGCGGTGTTGAAAAACATGAAGAGCCTCAAAACGTGTGAAAAATATGAAGAGCTTCAAAAGGTGTGAAAAATATGAAGAGCTTCAAAAGGTGTCAAAAATATGAAGAGCTTCAAAAGGTGTCAAAAATGAGATGAGCATGAAACGGTCTAAAAACTAGGAGGAGCATGAAGTGGTGTGGAAAAACATGAAAAGCCTGAAAAGGTTTGAAAAATATGAAGAGTTTCAAAAGGTGTGAAATACATGACGAGCAAGAAACGGTCTGAAAAATAGGAGAAGCATGAAGCGGTGTTGAAAAACATGAAGAGCCTGAAAAGGTGTGAAAAACATGAAGAGCTTCAAAAGGTGTCAAATATATGAGGAGCATGAAACAGTCTGAAAAATAGGAGGAGCCTGAAGCTGTGTTCAAAAACATGAAGAGCCTGAAAAGGTGTAAAAAATATGAAGAGCTTCAAAAGTTGTCAAAAATATGAGGAGCATGAAACGGTCTGAAAAATAGCAGGAGCATGAAGCGGTGTTAAAAAACATGAAGAGCCTGAAAAGGTGTGAAAAATATGAAGAGATTCAAAAGGTGTCAAAAATATGAGGAGCATGAAATGGTGTTGAAAAACATGAAGAGCCTGAAAAGGTGTGAAAAACATGAACAGCTTCAAAAAGTGTCAAATATATGAGGAGCATGAAACGGTCTGAAAATAGGAGGAGCAAAGCGGTGTTGAAAAACATGAAGAGCCTCAAAAGGTGTGAAAAATATGAAGAGCTTCAAAAGGTGTCAAAAATATGAAGAGCTTCAAAAGGTGTCAAAAATGAGATGAGCATGAAACGGTCTAAAAACTAGGAGGAGCATGAAGTGGTGTGGAAAAACATGAAAAGCCTGAAAAGGTTTGAAAAATATGAAGAGTTTCAAAAGGTGTGAAATACATGAGGAGCAAGAAACGGTCTGAAAAATAGGAGAAGCATGAAGCGGTGTTGAAAAACATGAAGAGCCTGAAAAGATGTGAAAAATATGACGAGCTTCAAAAGGTGTCAAAATTATGAGGAGCATGAAACGATCTGAAAAATAGGAGGAGCATGAAGCGGTGTTCAAAAACACGAAAAGCCTGTAAAAGTGTGAAAAATATGAAGAGCTTCAAAAGGTGTCAAAAATATGAGGAGCATGAATCGGTATGAAAAAGAGGAGGAACATGAAGCGGTGTTCAAAAACATGAAGAGCCTGAAAAAGTGTAAAAAATATGAAGAGCTTCAAAAGATGTGAAAAATATGAACAGCTTCAAAAGGTGTCAAAAATGAGATGAGCATGAAGCGGTCTGAAAAAAGGAGGAGCATGATGCGGTGTGCAAAAACATGAACAGCCTGAAAAGGTGTGAAAAATATGAAAATCTTCAAAAGGTGTCAAAAATATGAGGAGCATGAAACGATCTGAAAAATAAGAAAAGCATGAAGTGGTGTTGAAAAACATGAAGTGCCTGAAAAGGTGTGAAAAACATGAAGAGCTTCAAAAGGTGTCAAAAATAAGAGGAGCATTAAACAGTCTGAAAAATAGGAGGAGCCTGAAGCTGTGTTCAAAAACATGAAGAGCCTGAAAAGGTGTAAAAAATATGAAGAGCTTCAAAAGTTGTCAAAAATATGAGGAGCATGGAACGGTCTGAAAAATAGGAGGAGCATGAAGCTGTGTTCAAAAACATGAAGAGCCTGAAAAGGTGTGAAAAATATGAAGAGCCTCAAAACGTGCCAAAAATATGAGGAGTATGAAACGGTCTGGAAATTAGCAGGAGCATGAAGCGGTGTTGAAAAACATGAAGAGCCTGAAAACGTGTGAAAGATATGAAGAGCTTCAAAAATGTGAAAAATATGAACAGCTTCATAAGGTGTGAAAAATATGAAGAGCCTCCAAAGTTGTCAAAAATGAGATGAGCATGAAACGGTGTGAAAAATAGGAGGAGCATGAAGCGGTGTTCAAAAACATGAAGAGCCTGAAAAATTGTGAAAAATATGAAAAGCTTGAAAAGGTGTCAAAAATGAGATGAGCATGAAACGGTCTGAAAAATAGGAGGAGCATGAAGCGGTGTTGAAAATCATGAAGAGCATGAAAACGTGTGAAAAATATGAAGAGCTTCAAAAGGTGTCAAAAATATGAGGAGCATGAAACGGTCTGCAAAAAAGGAGGAGCATGAAGTGGTGTTGAAAAACTTGAACAGCCAGAAAAGGTGTGAAAAATATGAAAAGCTTCAAAAGGTGGCAAAAATATGCGGAGCATGAAATGGTCTGAAAAATAGGAGGAGACTGAAGCGGTGTTTAAAAACAAGAAGAGTCTGAAAAGGTGTGAAAAATATGAAGAGCTTCAAAATGTGTCAAAAATATGAGGAGCATGAAACGGTCTGAAAAATAGCAGGAGCATGAAGCGGTGTTGAAAAACATGAAGAGCCTGAAAAGGTGTGAAAAATATGAAGAGATTCAAAAGGTGTCAAAAATATGAGGAGCATGAAATGGTGTTGAAAAACATGAAGAGCCTGAAAAGGTGTGAAAAACATGAACAGCTTCAAAAAGTGTCAAACATATGAGGAGCATGAAACGGTCTGAAAAATAGGAGGAGCAAAGCGGTGTTGAAAAACATGAAGAGCCTCAAAACGTGTGAAAAATATGAAGAGCTTCAAAAGGTGTGAAAAATATGAAGAGCTTCAAATGTGTCAAAAATGAGATGAGCATGAAACGGTCTGAAAAATAGGAGGAGCATGAAATGGATTTGAAAAAAATGAAGAGAGTGAAAAGGTGTGAAAAATATGAAAAGCTTCAAAAGGTGTCAAAAATGACATGAGCATGAAACGGTTTGAAAAAAAAGAGGAGCATGAAGTGGTGTTGAAAAAAAAGAAGAGACAGAAAAGTGTGAAAAATATGAGGATCATCGAAAGGTGTCAAAAATATGAGGAGCATGAAAAGGTCTGCAAAAAGGAGGAGCATGAAGTGGTGTTGAAAAACTTGAAGAGCCTGAAAAGGTGTGAAAAATATGAAAAGCTTCAAAATCTGTCAAAAATATGAGGAGCATGAAACGGTCTGAAAAATAGGAGGCGCATGAAGCGGTGTTCAAAAACATGACGACCCTGAAAAGGTGTGAAAAATATGAAGAGCTTCAAAAGGTGTCAAAAATATGATGAGAATGAAACGTTCTGAAAAATAGGAGGAGCATGAAGCTGTGTTGAAAACATGAAGAGCCTGAAAAGGTGTGAAAAATAAGAAGAGCTTCTAAAGGTGTCAAAAATATGAGGAGCATGAAACGGTCTGAGAAATAGCAGGAGCATGAAGCGGTGTTGAAAAACATGAAGAGCCTGAAAAGGTGTGAAAAATATGAAGAGATTCAAAAGGTGTCAAAAATATGAGGAGAATGAAACGGTCTGAAAAATAGCAGGAGCATGAAGCGGTATTGAAAAACATGAAGAGCCTGAAAAGGTGTGAAAAATATGAAGAGATTCAAAAGGTGTCAAAAATATGAGGAGCATGAAATGGAGTTGAAAAACATGAAGAGCCTGAAAAGGTGTGAAAAACATGAACAGCTTTAAAAAGTGTCAAATATAAGAGGAGCATGAAACGGTCTGAAAATAGGAGGAGCAAAGCGGTGTTGAAAAACATGAAGAGCCTCAAAACGTGTGAAAAATATGAAGAGCTTCAAAAGGTGTGAAAAATATGAAGAGCTTCAAAAGGTGTCAAAAATATGAAGAGCTTCAAAAGGTGTCAAAAATGAGATGAGCATGAAACGGTCTAAAAACTAGGAGGAGCATGAAGTGGTGTGGAAAAACATGAAAAGCCTGAAAAGGTTTGAAAAATATGAAGAGTTTCAAAAGGTGTGAAATACATGACGAGCAAGAAACGGTCTGAAAAATAGGAGAAGCATGAAGCGGTGTTGAAAAACATGAAGAGCCTGAAAAGGTGTGAAAAACATGAAGAGCTTCAAAAGGTGTCAAATATATGAGGAGCATGAAACAGTCTGAAAAATAGGAGGAGCCTGAAGCTGTGTTCAAAAACATGAAGAGCCTGAAAAGGTGTAAAAAATATGAAGAGCTTCAAAAGTTGTCAAAAATATGAGGAGCATGAAACGGTCTGAAAAATAGCAGGAGCATGAAGCGGTGTTAAAAAACATGAAGAGCCTGAAAAGGTGTGAAAAATATGAAGAGATTCAAAAGGTGTCAAAAATATGAGGAGCATGAAATGGTGTTGAAAAACATGAAGAGCCTGAAAAGGTGTGAAAAACATGAACAGCTTCAAAAAGTGTCAAATATATGAGGAGCATGAAACGGTCTGAAAATAGGAGGAGCAAAGCGGTGTTGAAAAACATGAAGAGCCTCAAAAGGTGTGAAAAATATGAAGAGCTTCAAAAGGTGTCAAAAATATGAAGAGCTTCAAAAGGTGTCAAAAATGAGATGAGCATGAAACGGTCTAAAAACTAGGAGGAGCATGAAGTGGTGTGGAAAAACATGAAAAGCCTGAAAAGGTTTGAAAAATATGAAGAGTTTCAAAAGGTGTGAAATACATGAGGAGCAAGAAACGGTCTGAAAAATAGGAGAAGCATGAAGCGGTGTTGAAAAACATGAAGAGCCTGAAAAGATGTGAAAAATATGACGAGCTTCAAAAGGTGTCAAAATTATGAGGAGCATGAAACGATCTGAAAAATAGGAGGAGCATGAAGCGGTGTTCAAAAACACGAAAAGCCTGTAAAAGTGTGAAAAATATGAAGAGCTTCAAAAGGTGTCAAAAATATGAGGAGCATGAATCGGTATGAAAAAGAGGAGGAACATGAAGCGGTGTTCAAAAACATGAAGAGCCTGAAAAAGTGTAAAAAATATGAAGAGCTTCAAAAGATGTGAAAAATATGAACAGCTTCAAAAGGTGTCAAAAATGAGATGAGCATGAAGCGGTCTGAAAAAAGGAGGAGCATGATGCGGTGTGCAAAAACATGAACAGCCTGAAAAGGTGTGAAAAATATGAAAATCTTCAAAAGGTGTCAAAAATATGAGGAGCATGAAACGATCTGAAAAATAAGAAAAGCATGAAGTGGTGTTGAAAAACATGAAGTGCCTGAAAAGGTGTGAAAAACATGAAGAGCTTCAAAAGGTGT
The DNA here is from genome assembly GCF_033118175.1 of Dama dama. NCBI lineage: Eukaryota > Metazoa > Chordata > Mammalia > Artiodactyla > Cervidae > Dama > Dama dama. The sequence goes on from NW_026870901.1 coordinate 44,026, forward strand.
CAAAAATAAGAGGAGCATTAAACAGTCTGAAAAATAGGAGGAGCCTGAAGCTGTGTTCAAAAACATGAAGAGCCTGAAAAGGTGTAAAAAATATGAAGAGCTTCAAAAGTTGTCAAAAATATGAGGAGCATGGAACGGTCTGAAAAATAGGAGGAGCATGAAGCTGTGTTCAAAAACATGAAGAGCCTGAAAAGGTGTGAAAAATATGAAGAGCCTCAAAACGTGCCAAAAATATGAGGAGTATGAAACGGTCTGGAAATTAGCAGGAGCATGAAGCGGTGTTGAAAAACATGAAGAGCCTGAAAACGTGTGAAAGATATGAAGAGCTTCAAAAATGTGAAAAATATGAACAGCTTCATAAGGTGTGAAAAATATGAAGAGCCTCCAAAGTTGTCAAAAATGAGATGAGCATGAAACGGTGTGAAAAATAGGAGGAGCATGAAGCGGTTTTAAAATTCATAAAGAGCCGAAAAAGGTTTGAAAAATATGAAGAGCTTCAAAAGGTGTCAAAAATATGAAGAGCTTCAAAATTTGTGAAAAATATGAGGAGCATGAAACGGTCTGAAAAACAGGAGGAGCATGAAGCAGTGTTCAAAAACATGAAGAGCCTGAAAAGGTGTGAAAAATATGAAGAGCTTCAAAAGGTGAGAAAAATATGAAGAGCTTCAAAAGGTGTCAAAAATTAGATTAGCATGAAAGGGTCTGAAAAATAGGAGGAGCATGAAGTGATGTTGAAAAACATGAAGAGCCTAAAAAGTTGTGAAAAATATGAAGAGCTTCAAAAGGTGTGATATACCTGAGGAGAATGAAACGGTCTGAAAAATAGGAGGACCATGAAGCGTCGTTCAAAAACATGAAGAGCCTGAAAAGGTGTGAAAAATATGAAGAGCTTCAAAAGGTGTCAAATATATGAGGAGCATGACGGTCTGAAAAATAGGAGGAGCATGAAGCGGTGTTCAAAAACATGAAGAGCCTGAAAAGGTGTGAAAAATATGAAGAGCTTTAAAAGATGTGAAAATACGAAGAGCTTCAAAAGGTGACAAAAATGTGATGAGCATGAAACGGTCTGAAAAATATGAGGAGCTTGAAGCGGTGTTGGAAATCATGAAGAGTCTGAAAAGATGTGAAATATATGAAGAGCTTCAAAAGGTGTCAAAAATATGAGGAGCATGAAACGGTGATTAAAACACGACGAGCCTGAAAAGGTGTGAAAAATATGAAGAGCTTCAAAAGGTGTGAAATACATGAGGAGCATGAAACGGTCTGAAAAATAGGAGGACCATGAAGCGTCGTTCAAAAACATGAAGAGCCTGAAAAGGTGTGAAAAATATGAAGAGCTTCAAAAGGTGTCAAAAATATGAAGAGCATGAAATGTTCTGAAAAATAGGAGGATCATGAAGCAGTGTTCAAAAACATGAAGAGCCTGAAAAGGTGTGTATAATATGAAGAGCTTCAAAAGGTGTGAAATATATGAGGAGCATGAAACGGTCTGAAAAATAGAAGCGGCATGAAATGATGTTGAAAAACATGAAGAGCCTGAAAAGGTGTGAATAATATGAACAGCTTTAAAAGGTGTGAAATAAAATAGGAGCATGAAACTCTCTGAAAAATAGGAGGAGCATGAAGTGGTGTTCAAAAACATGAAGAGCCTAAAAAGTTGTGAAAAATATGAAAAGCTTCAAAAGGTGTCAAAAATGAGATGAGCATGAAACGGTCTGAAAAATAGGAGGATCATGAAACGGTGTTGAAAGACATGAAGAGCCTGAAAAGGCGTCAAAAATATGAAGAGTTTCAAAAGGTGTCAAAAATATGAGGAGCATGAAACGGTCTGAAAAATAGGAGGAGCATGTAGCTGTGTTCAAAAACATGAAGAGCCTGAAAAGGTGTGAAAAATATGAAGAGCTTCAAAAGGTGTGAAAAATATGGAGAGCATGAAACGGTGTGAACAATAGAAGCAGCATGAAACGGTGTTGAAAAACATGAAGAGCATGAAAAGGTGTGAAAAATATGAAGAGGTTCAAAAGGTGTCAAAAATATGAGGAGCATGAAACGTTCTGAAAATTAGGAGGATCATGAGCGGTGTTCAAAAACATGAAGAGCCTGAAAAGGTGTGAAAAATATGAAGAGCTTCAAAAGGTGTCAAAAATATGAGGAGCATGAAACGGTCTGAAAGATAGGAGGAGAATGAAACGGTGATCAGAATCATGAAGAGCCTGAAAAGGTGTGAAAAATATGAAGAGCTTCAAAAGGTGTGAAATTCATGAGGAGCATGAAACGGTATGAAAAATGGGAGAAGCATGAAGTGGTGTGGAAAAACATGAAGAGCCTGAAAAGTTGTGAAAAATATGAAGAGCTTAAAAAGGTGTGAAATACATGAGGAGCATGAAACTCTCTGAAAAATAGGAGGAGCATGAAGTGGTGTTCAAAAACATGAGGAGTCTTAAAAGGTGTGAAAAATATGAAGAGCTTCAATAGGTGTCAAAAATATGAGGAGCATGAAACGGTCTGAAAAATAGCAGGAGCATGAAGCGGTGTTGAAAATCATGAAGAGCATGAAAACGTGTGAAAAATATGAAGAGCTTCAAAAGGTGTCAAAAATATGAGGAGCATGAAACGGTCTGCAAAAAAGGAGGAGCATGAAGCGGTGTTGAAAAACATGAAGAGCCTGAAAAGGTGTGAAAAATATGAAGAGATTCAAAAGGTGTCAAAAATATGAGGAGCATGAAACGGTCTGAAAAATAGCAGGAGCATGAAGCGGTGTTGAAAAACATGAAGAGCCTGAAAGGGTGTGAAAAATATGAAGAGATTCAAAAGGTGTCAAAAATATGAGGAGCATGAAATGGTGTTGAAAAACATGAAGAGCCTGAAAAGGTGTGAAAAACATGAACAGCTTCAAAAAGTGTCAAATATATGAGGAGCATGAAACGGTCTGAAAATAGGAGGAGCAAAGCGGTGTTGAAAAACATGAAGAGCCTCAAAACGTGTGAAAAATATGAAGAGCTTCAAAAGGTGTGAAAAATATGAAGAGCTTCAAATGTGTCAAAAAAGAGATGAGCATGAAATGGTTTGAAAAAAAGGAGGAGCATGAAGTGGATTTGAAAAAAATGAAGAGAGTGAAAAGGTGTGAAAAATATGAAAAGCTTCAAAGGTTTCAAAAATGACATGAGCATGAAACGGTTTGAAAAAAAGGAGGAGCATGAAGTGGTGTTGAAAAAAAAGAAGAGACTGAAAAGTGTGAAAAATATGAGGATCATCGAAAGGTGTCAAAAATATGAGGAGCATGAAAAGGTCTGCAAAAAGGAGGAGCATGAAGTGGTGTTGAAAAACTTGAAGAACCTGAAAAGGTGTGAAAAATATGAAAAGCTTCAAAATCTGTCAAAAATATGAGGAGCATGAAACGGTCTGAAAAATAGGAGGCGCATGAAGCGGTGTTCAAAAACATGACGAGTCTGAAAAGGTGTGAAAAATATGAGGAGCTTCAAAAGGTGTCAAAAATATGAGGAGCATGAAACAGTCTGAAAAATAATATGAGCATGAAGTGTTGTTGAAAACATGAAGAGATTGAAATGTTGTGAAAAATATGAAGAGCTTCAAAAGGTGTCAAATATATGAGGAGCGTGAAACGGTCTGAAAAATAGGAGGAGCATGAAGTGTTTTTGAAAACATGAAGAGACTGAAAAGTTGTGAATAATATGAAGCGCTTCAAAAGGTGTCAAATATATGAGGAGGATGTAATGGTCTGAAAAATATGAGGATCATGAAGCGGTGTTGAAAAACATGAAGAGTCTGAAAACGTATGAAAAATATGAAGAGCTTCAAAAGATGTGAAAAATATGAAGAGCTTCAAAAGGCGTCAAAAATATGAGGAGCATGAAACGGTCTGAAAAATAGGAGGTGCATGAAGTGGTGTTCAAAAACATGAAGAGCCTGAAAAGGTGTGAAAAATATGAAGAGCTTCAAAAGGTGTCAAAAATATGAGGAGCATGAAACTGTCTGAAAAATAGGATGAGCATGGAACGGTTTTTAAAAAGATGAAGAGCATGAAAAGATGGGAAAAATATGTAGAGCTTCAAAAGGTGTCAAAATTATGAGAAGCATGAAACGGTCTGAAAAATAGGAGGAACATGAAGTGTTGTTGAAAAACAGGAAGAGCCTGAAAAAGTGTGAAATATATGAAGAGCTTCAAAAGGTATGAAAAATATGAGGAGCAGGAAACGGTCTGAAAAATATGAGGAGCATGAAACGGACTGAAAAATATGAGGAGCATGAAGCGGTCATCAAAAACAGGAAGAGCCTGAAAAGGTGTGAAAAATATGAAGAGCTTCAAAAGGTGTGAAAAATATGAGGAGCATGAAACGGTCTGAAAAATAGGAGGAGCATGAAACGGTGTTCAAAAACATGAAGAGCATGAAAAGATGTGAAAAATATGAAGAGCTTCAAAAGGTGTCAAACATATGAGAAGCATGAAACGGTCTGAAAAATAGGAGGAGCACGAAACGGTGTTGAAAAACATGAAGAGCCTGAAATGGTGTGAAAATGTGAAGAGCTTCAAAATGTGTCAAAAATATGAGGAGCCTGAAAAGGTCTGAAAAATAGTAGGAGCATGAAACGGTGTTGAAAAACACGAAGAGCCTGAAAAGATGTGAAAAATATGAAGAGCTTCAAAAGGAGTCAAAAATATGAGGAGCATGAAACGGTCTGAAAAATAGGAGGAGCATGAAACGGTGTTCAAAAAAATGAAGAGCCTGAAAAGATGTGAAAAATATGAAGAGCTTCAAAAGGTGTGAAATACATGAGGAGCATGAAACGGTCTGAAAAATAGGAGTAGCATGAGACGGTGTTGAAAAACATGAAGAGCCTGAAAAGATGTGAAAAATATGAAGAGCTTCAAAAGGTGTCAAAATTATGAGGAGCATGAAACGATCTGAAATATAGGAGGAGCATGAAGCGGTGTTCAAAAACACGAAAAGCCTGTAAAAGTGTGAAAAATATGAAGAGCTTCAAAAGGTGTCAAAAATATGAGAAGCATGAATCGGTATGAAAAAGAGGAGGAGCATGAAGCGGTGTTCAAAAACATGCAGAGTCTGAAAAGGTGTGAAAAATATGAAGAGCTTCAAAAGGTGTCAAATATATGAGGAGCATGAATCGGTATGAAAAAGAGGAGGAGCATGAAGCGGTGTTGAAAAACATGAAGAGCCTGAAAAAGTGTAAAAAATATGAAGAGCTTCAAAAGATGTGAAAAATATGAACAGCTTCAAAAGGTGTCAAAAATGAGATGAGCATGAAGCGGTCTGAAAAAAGGAGGAGCATGATGCGGTGTGCAAAAACATGAACAGCCTGAAAATGTGTGAAAAATATGAAAATCTTCAAAAGGTGTCAAAAATATGAGGAGCATGAAACGATCTGAAAAATAAGAGGAGCATGAAGTGGTGTTGAAAAACATGAAGTGCCTGAAAAGGTGTGAAAAACATGAAGAGCTTCAAAAGGTGTCAAATATGAGGAGCATGAAACGGTCTCAAGAATCGGAGGAGCATGAAGTGGTCTTGAAAAACATGAAGAGCCTGAAAAGATGTGAAAAATATGAAGACCTTCAAAAGGTGTCAAAAATATGAGGAGCATGAAACGGTTTCAAAAAGAGGAGGAGCATGAAGAAGTGTTCAAAAACATGAAGAGCCTGAAAAGGTGTGAAAAATATGAAGTGCTTCAAAAGGTGTCAAATATGAGGAGCATGAAACGGTGTGATAAATAGCAGGAGCATGAAGCGGTGTTGAAAAACATGAAGAGTCTGAAATCTTTTGAATTATGAAGAGCTTCAAAATGTTAAAAATATGAAGAGCTTCAAAAGGTGTAAAAAATATGAAGATCTTCAAAAGGTGTCAAAAATTAGATGAGCATGAAACGGTCTAAAAAATAGGAGGAGCAACAAGTAGTGTTGAAAAAAATGAAGAGCCTGAGAAGGTGTGAAAAATATGAAGAGCTTCAAAAGGTGTCAAAAATGAGATGATAATGAAGCGGTCTGAAAAATTGGAGGAGCATGAAGCGCTTTTGAAAACCATGAAGAGCCTGAAAAGGTGTGAAAAATATGAAGAGCTTCAAAAGATGTGAAAAATATGAACAGCTTCAAAAGGTGTCAAAAATGAGATGAGCATGAAGCGGTCTGAAAAAAGGAGGAGCATGATGCGGTGTGCAAAAACATGAACAGCCTGAAAATGTGTGAAAAATATGAAAATCTTCAAAAGGTGTCAAAAATATGAGGAGCATGAAACGATCTGAAAAATAAGAGGAGCATGAAGTGGTGTTGAAAAACATGAAGTGCCTGAAAAGGTGTGAAAAACATGAAGAGCTTCAAAAGGTGTCAAATATGAGGAGCATGAAACGGTCTCAAGAATCGGAGGAGCATGAAGTGGTCTTGAAAAACATGAAGAGCCTGAAAAGATGTGAAAAATATGAAGACCTTCAAAAGGTGTCAAAAATATGAGGAGCATGAAACGGTTTCAAAAAGAGGAGGAGCATGAAGAAGTGTTCAAAAACATGAAGAGCCTGAAAAGGTGTGAAAAATATGAAGTGCTTCAAAAGGTGTCAAATATGAGGAGCATGAAACGGTGTGATAAATAGCAGGAGCATGAAGCGGTGTTGAAAAACATGAAGAGTCTGAAATCTTTTGAATTATGAAGAGCTTCAAAATGTTAAAAATATGAAGAGCTTCAAAAGGTGTAAAAAATATGAAGATCTTCAAAAGGTGTCAAAAATTAGATGAGCATGAAACGGTCTAAAAAATAGGAGGAGCAACAAGTAGTGTTGAAAAAAATGAAGAGCCTGAGAAGGTGTGAAAAATATGAAGAGCTTCAAAAGGTGTCAAAAATGAGATGATAATGAAGCGGTCTGAAAAATTGGAGGAGCATGAAGCGCTTTTGAAAACCATGAAGAGCCTGAAAAGGTGTGAAAAATATGAAGAGCTTCAAAAGGTGTGAAAAATATGAAGAGCTTCAAAAGGAGACAAAGATAAAAGGAGCATGAAACTGTCTGAAAAATAGGAGGAGCATGAAATGGTGTTGAAAAACATGAAGAGCCTGAAAACGTGTGAAAAATATGAAGAGTTTCAAAAGATGTGAAAAATAAGAAGAGCTTCAAAAGGTTTCAAATATATGAGGAGCATGAAACTGTCTGAAAAATAGGAGGAGTATGAAGCGGTGTTGAAAAACTTGAAGAGGCTGAAAACGTGTGAAAAATATGAAGAGCTTCAAAACGTGTGAAAATATGAAGAGCTTCCAAAGGTGTCAAAAATGAGATGAGCATGAAACGGTCTGAAAAATAGGAGGACTATGAAGTGGTGGTGAAAAATATGAAGAGCCTGAAAAGGTGTGAAATATATGAAGAGCTTCAAAACGTGTGAAAATATGAAGAGCTTCAAAAGGTGTCAAAAATATGAGGAGCATGAAACGGTCTGAAAAATAGGAGGAGCATGAAACGGTGTTCAAAAACATGAAGAGCCTGAAAAGGTGTGAAAAATAGGAAGAGCTTCAAAAGATGTGAAATATATGAGGAACATGAAACGGTGTGAAAAATAGGAGGAGCATGAAGCTGTGTTCAAAAACATGAGGGCCTGAAAAAGGGTGAAATATATGAAGAGCTTCAAAAGTTGTGAAATACATGAGGAGCATGAAACAGTTTGAAAAATAGGAGGAACATGAAGCGGGGTTCAAAAACATGAAGAGCCTGAAAAGTTGTGAAAAATATGAAGAGCTTCAAAATGTGTCAAAAATATGAGGAGCATGAAACGGTCTGAAAAATAGGAGGAGCATGAAGTGTTGTTAAAATGCATGAAGAGCCTGAAAAGGTGTGAAAAATATGAAGAGCTTCAAATGTGGCAAAAATATGAGGAGCATGAAACGGTCTGAAAAATAGGAGGAGCATGAAACGTTGTTCAAAAACATGAAGAGCCTAAAAAAGGTGTGAAAATTAGTAAGAGCTTCGAAAGGTGTGAAAAAAATGAGGAGCATGAAAAGGTCTGAAAAATAGGAGGAGCATGAAGTGGTGTTGAAAAACATGAAGAGCCTGAAAACGTGTGAAAAATATGAGGAGATTCAAAAGATGTCAAAAATATGAGGAGCATGAAGCGGTCCGAAAAATAGGAAGAGCATGAAGCGGTGTTGAAAACATTAAGAGCCTGAAAAGGTGGGAAATATATAAAGAGCTTGAAAAGGTGTCAAAAATATGAGGAGCATGAAACGGTGTGAAAAATAGGAGAAGCATGAAGTGATGTTGAGAAACCTGAAGAGACTGAAAAGGTGTGAAAAATATGAAGAGCTACAAAAGATGTGAAATATATGAGGAGCATGAAATGATCTGAAAAATAGGAGGAGCATGAAACGGTGTTGAAAAACATGAAGAGCCTGAAAAGGTGTGAAAATTATGAAGACCATCAAAATGTGTCAAAAAAAAGGAGGAGCATGAAATGGTGTTCAAAAACATGAAGAGCCTGAAAAGGTGTGAAAAATATTAAGATCTTCAAAAGGTGTCAAAAATATGAGGAGCATGAAACGATCTGAAAAATAGGAGTAACATGAAGCACCGTTGAAAAACATGAAGAGCCTGAAAAGGTGTGAAAAATATGAACAGCTTCAAAAGGTGTCAAAAATATGAGGAGCATGAAATAGTCTGAAAAATAAGAGGAGCATGAAGCAGTGTTGAAAAACATGAAGAGCATGAAAAGGTGTGAAAAATATGAAGAGCATTAAAAGGTGTCAAAAATATGAGGAGCATGAAACGGTCTGAAAAAAAGGAGGAGTATGAAGCGGTGTTGAAAACAAGAAAAGCCTGAAAATGTGTGAAAAATATGAAGAGCTTCCAAAGGTGTGAAAAATATGAATAGCTTCGAAATGTGTCAATAATGAGAGGAGCATGAAACGGTGTGAAAAATAGGAGGAGCATGAAGCGGTGTGCAAAAAGATGAGGAGCCTGAAAGGGTGTGAAAAATATGAAGAGCTTCAAAAGGTGTCAAAAATATGAGGAGCATGAAACGGTGTTCAAAAACATGAAGAGCCTGAAAAAGTGTGAAAAATATGAAGAGCTTAAAAAGGTATGAAAAATAGGAGGAGCATGAAATGGTCTGAAATATAGGAGGAGCATGAAGCGGTGTTCAAAAACATGAAGAGCCTGAAAAGGTGAGAAAAATATGAAGAGCTTCAAAAGGTGTCAAAAATATGAGGAGCATGAAACGGTCTGAAAAATAGGAGGATCATGAAGCAGTGTTCGAAAAAATGAAGAGCCTGAAAAGAAGTGAAAAATATGAAGAGCTTCAAAATGTGTGAAAAATATGAGGAGCATGAAACGGTCTGCAAACATGGAGTAGCATGAAGTGGTGTTGAAAAACATGAAGAGACTGAAAAGTTGTGAAAAATATGAAAAGCTTCAAAAGACGTCAAAAATATGAGGAGCATGAAATGGTCTGAAATATAGGAGGATCATGAAGTGGTGTTCAAAAACATGAGGAGCCTGAAAAGGTGAGAAAAATATGAAGAGCTTCAAAATGTGTGAAAGATATGAGGAGCATGAAACGGTCTGAAAAATAGGAGGAGGATGAAGCGTTGTTGAAAAACATGAAGAGCCTGAAAAGTTGTGAAAAATATGAAGAGCTTCAAAAATGTGAAAAATATGAAGAGCTTCAAAAAGTGTGAAAAATATGAGGAGTATGAAACGGTCTGAAAAATAGCAGGAGCATGAAGCGGTGGTGAAAAACATGAAGAGTCTGAAAACGTGTGAAAAACATGAAGAGCCTGAAAAGGTGTGAAAAATATGAAGAGCTTCAAAAATGTGAAAAATATGAAGAGCTTCAAAAGGTGTGAAACATATGAGGAGCATGAAAGGGTCTGAAAAATAGCAGGAGCATGAAGCGGTGGTGAAAAACATGAAGAGTCTGAAAACGTGTGAAAAATATGAAAAGCTTCAAAAATGTGAAAAATATGAAGAGTTTTAAAAGGTGTGAAAAATATGAGGAGCATGCCACGGTCTCAAAAATAGGAGGAGCATGAAGCGGTTTTGAAAAACATGAAGAGCGTGAAAGGGTGTGAGAATTATGAAGAGCTTCAAAAGGTGTGAAATACATGAGGAGCATGAAACGGGCTGAAAAATAGGAGAAGCATGAAGTGGTGTGGAAAAACATGAAGAGCCTGAAAATGTGTGAAAAATATGAAGAGCTTCACAAGTTGAGAAATACATGAGGAGCATGAAACTCTCTGAAAAATAGAAGGAGCATGAAGCAGTGTTCAAAAACAAGAAGAGCCTGAAAAGGTGTGAAAATATGAAGAGCTTCAAAAGGTGTGAAAAATATGAAGAGCTTCAAAAGGTGTCAAAAATTAGATGAGTATGAAACGGTCTGAAAATTTGGAGGACCAAGAAGTAGATTGAAAAAAATGAAGAGCCTGAAAAGGTGTGAAAAATATGAAAAGCTTCAAAAGGTGTCAAAAATATGAGGAGCGTGAAACGGTCTGAAAAATAGCAGGAGCATGAAGCGGTGTTGAAAAACATGAAGAGCTTGAAAAGGTGTAAAAAATATGAACAGCTTCAAAAGGTGTCAAAAATATGAGAAGCATGAAACGGTCTGAAAAATAGGAGGAGCATGAAGCGGTGTTGAAAAACATGAGGAGCCAGAGAACTTGTGAAAAATATGAAGAGCTTCAAAAGGTGTCAAAAATGAGATGAGCATGAAACGGTCTGAAAACTAGGATGAGCATGAAGGGGTGTTCAAAAACATGAAGAGCCTGAAAAGGTGTGAAAAATATGAAGAGCTTCAAAAGGTGTCAAAAATATGAAGAGCATGAAACGGTCTGAAACATAGGAGGAGCAAGAAACGGTGATCAAAAACATGAACAGCCTGAAAAGGTGTGAAAAATATGACGAGCTTCAAAAGGTGTGAAAAACATGAGGAGCATGAAACGGTCTGAAAAATAGGTGGAGCATGAAGCGGTGTTGAAAAATATGAAGAGCCTGGAAAGGTGTGCAAAATATGAAGAGCTTCAAAAGGTGTGAAATATATGAAGAGCTTCAAAAGGTGTCAAAAATGAGATGAGCATGAAACGGTCTGAAAAATAGGAGGAGCATGAAACGGTGATCAAAAACATGAAGAGCCTGAAAAGGTGTGAAAAATATGAAGAGCTTCAAAAGGTTTCAAAAATATGAGTTGGCTGAAATGGTCTGAAAAATAGGAGGAGCATGAAGTGGTGTTGAAAAACATGAAGAGCCTGAAAAGGTGTGAAAAATATGAAGAGCTTCAAAAGGTTTCAAAAATATGAGTTGCATGAAATGGTCTGAAAAATAGGAGGAGCAAGAAGCGGTGTTCAAAAACATGAAGAGCCTGAAAAGGTGTGAAAAATATGACGAGCTTCAGAAGGTGTGAAAAATATGAAGAGCTTCAACAGGTGTCAAAGATTAGATGAGCATGAAACGGTCTGAAAAATTGGAGGAGCAAGAAGTAGTGTTGAAAAAAATGAAGAGCCTGAAAAGGTGTGCAAAATATGAAGAGCTTCAAAAGATGTGAAATATATGAAGAGCTTCAAAAGGTGTCAAAAATGAGATGAGCATGAAACGGTCTGAAAAATAGGAGGAGCATGAAACGGTGATCAAAAACATGAAGAGCCTGAAAAGGTGTGAAAAATATGAAGAGATTCAAAATGTGTGAAATACATGAGGAGCATGAAACGGGCTGAAAAATAGGAGAAGCATGAAGGGGTGTGGAAAAACATGAAGAGCCTGAAAAGGTTTGAAAAATATGAAGAGCTTCAAAAGTGTGAAATACATGAGGAGCATGAAACTTTCTGAAAAATAGAAATAGCATGAAGCGGTGTTGCAAAACATGAAGAGCCTGAAAACGTGTAAAAATATGAAGAGCTTCAAAAGGTGTGAAAAATATGAAGAGCTTCAAAAGGTGTGAAAAATTTGAAGAGCTTCAAAAGGTGTCAAAATGAAATGAGCATGAAACGGTCTGAAAAATAGGAGGAGCATGAAGCGGTGTTGAAAATCATAAAGAGCCTGAAAAGTTGTGAAAAATATGAAGAGCTTCAAAAGATGTGAAAAATTTGAAGAGCTTCAAAAGGTGTCAAAATGAGATGAGCAAGAAACGGTGTGAAAAATAGGAGGAGCATGAAGTGGTGTTGAAAAAAATGAAAAGCCGGAAAGGTGTGAAAAATATTCAGAGCTTCAAAATGTGTCAAATATATGAGGAGCATGAAACGGTCTGAAAAATAGGAGGGGCATGAAACGTTGATTAAAAACATGAAGAGCCTGAAAAGGTGTGAAAAATATGAAGAGCTTCAAAAGGTGTGAAATACATGAGGAGCATGAAACAGGCCGAAAAATAGGAGAAGCATGAAGTGGTGTGGAAAAACATGAAGAGCCTGAAAAGGTGTGAAAAATATGAAGAGCTTCAAAAGGTGTGAAAACATGAGGAGCATGAAACGGTCTGAAAAATAGGAGAAGCATGAAGTGGTGTTGAAAAACATGAAGAGCCTGAAAAGGTGTGAAAAATATGAAGAGCTTCAAAAGGTGTGAAATACATGAGGAGCATGAAACAGGCCGAAAAATAGGAGAAGCATGAAGTGGTGTGGAAAAACATGAAGAGCCTAAAAAGTTGTGAGAAATATGAAGAGCTTCAAAAGATGTGAAATATATGAGGAGCATGAAACTCTCTGAAAAATAGGTGGAGCATGAAGCGGTGTTCAAAAATATGAAGAGCCTAAAAAGTTGTGAGAAATATGAAGAGCTTCAAAAGTTGTCAAAAATGAGATGAGCATGAAACGGTCGGAAAATAGGAGGAGCATGAAGCGGTATTGAAAAACATGAAGAGCCTAAAAAGTTGTGAAAAATATGAAAAGCTTCAAAAGGGGTCAAAAATGTGATGAGCATGAAACGGTCTGGAAAATAGGAGGATCATGTAACGGTGTTGAAAAACATGAAGAGCCTGAAAAGGTGTGAAATATATGAAGAGCTTCTAACAGTGTCAAAATATGAGGAGAATGAAAGCGTCTGAAAAATAGGAGGAGCATTAAGCGGTGTTGAAAAACATGAAGAGCCTGAAAAGGTGTGAAAAATATGAAGAGCTTCAAAAAGTGTCAAAAATATGAGGATCAAGAAACGTTCTGAAAAATAGGAGGAGCACTAACCAGTGTTCAAAAACATGAAGAGCCTGAAAAGGTGTGAAAAATATGAAGAGCTTCAAAAATGTGAAAAATATGAGGAGCTTCAAAAGGTGTGAAACATATGAGGAGCATGAAGTGGTGTGGAAAAACATGAAGAGCCTGAAAAGGTGTGAAATACATGAGGAGCATGAAACTCTCTGAAAAATAAGAGGAGCATGAAGCGGGGTTCAAAAACATGAAGAGCCTGAAAATTTGTTAAAAACATGAAAAGCTTCAAAAGGTGTCAAAAATCTGATGAGCATGAAAAGGTCTTAAAAATAGGAGGATCATAAAACGGTGTTGAAAAACATGATGAGCCTGAAAAGGTGTGAAAAATATGAAGAGCTTCAAAAGGTGTCAAAAATGAGATGAGCATGAAACGGTCTGAAAAATAAGAGGAGCATGAAGCGGTGTTCAAAAACATGAAGAACCTGAAAAGGTGTGAAAAATATGAAGAGCTTCAAAAGGTGTCAAAAATATGAGGAGCATGAAACGGTCTGAAAAATAGGAGGAGCATGAAGCGGTGTTCAAAAATATGAAGAGCCTGAAATGTTGTGAAATATATGAAGAACTTCAAAAGGTGTCAAAAATATGAGAATCATGAAACGGTCTGAAAAATAGGCGGAGTATGAAGCGGTGTTGAAAAACATGAAGAGCCTGAAAAGTTGTGAAAAATATGAAGAGCTTCAAAAGGTGTGAAATACATGAGGAGCATGAAACGGGCTGAAAAATAGGAGAAGCATGAAGTGGTGTGGAAAAAGATGAAGAGCCTGAAAAGGTGTGAAAAATATGAAGACCTTCAAAATGTGTGAAATACATGAGGAGCATGAAACTCTCTGAAAAATAGGAGGAGCATGAAGCGGTGTTCAAAAACATGAAGAGCCTGAAAAGTTGTGAAAATTATGAAAAGCTTCAAAAGGTGTTAAAAATGAGATGAGAATGAAACGGTCTGAAAAATAGGAGGATCAAGAAACGGTGTTGAAAAACATGAAGAGCCTAAAAACGTGTGAAAAATATGAAGAGCTACAAAAGGTGTCAAAAATGAGATGAGCATGAAACGGTCTAAAAAATAGGAGGAGCGAGAAGTGGTGTTCAAAAATATGAAGAGCCTGAAAAGGTGTGAAAAATATGAAGAGCTTCAAAAGGTGTGAAAAATATGAGGAGCATGAAACGGTCTGAAAAATAGAAGTGGCATGAAATGGTGTTCAAAAACATGAAGAGCTGAAAAGGTGTGAAAAATATGAAGAGCTTCGAAAGGGGTGAAATACATGAGGAGCATGAAACGGTCTGAAAATTAGGAGAAGCATGAAGTGGTGTTGACAAACATGAAGAGCCTGAAAAGGTGTGAAAAATATGAAGAGCTTCAAAAGGTGTCAAACATATGAAGAGCATGAAACCGTCTGAAAAATAGGAGGATCATGAAGCAGTGTTCAAAAACATGAAGAGCCTGAAAATGTGTGAAAAATATTCAGAGCTTCAAAATGTGTCAAATATATGAGGAGCATGAAACGGTCTGAAAAATAGGAGGAGGATGAAAAGGTGATTAAAAACATGAAGAGCCTGAAAAGGTGTGAAAAATATGAAGAGATACAAAAGGTGTGAAATACATGAGGAGCATGAAACAGGCCGAAAAATAGGAGAAGCATGAAGTGGTGTGGAAATACATGAAGAGCCTGAAAAGGTGTGAAAAATATGAAGGGCTTCTAAAGGTGTCAAAAATATGAGGGGCATGAAGATCTGAAAAATAGGAGGAGCTTGAAGCGGTGTTCAAAAATATGAAGAGCTTGAAAACGTGTGAAAAAATATGAAGAGCTTCAAAAGGTGTGAAGAATATGAAGAGCTTCAAAAGGTGTCAAAAATGAGATGAGCATGAAACGGTCTGAACAAAAGGAGGAGCATGAAGTGGTGTTCAAAAAAAAAGAAGAGCCTGAAAAGGTGTGAAATATATGAAGAGCTTCAAAAGGTGTCAAAAATATGAGGAGCATGAAACGGTGTGAAATATAGGAGGACCATGAAAAGGTGTTAAAAAACATGAAGAGCCTCAAAAGGTGTGAAACATATGAGGAGCATGAAACGGTATGAAAATTAGGAAGAGCATGAAGTGGTGTTGAAAAACATGAAGAGCCTCAACAGGTGTGAAAAATATGAAGAGCTTCAAACTGTGTCAAATATATGAGAAACATGAAACGGTATGAAAAATAAGAGGAGCATGAAGTGGTGTTCAAAAACATGAAAAGCCTGAAAAGGTGTGAAATATATGAAGAGCTTCAAAAGGTGTCAAAAATATGTGGAGCACGAAACGGTCTGAAAAATAGGAGGAGCATGAAGTGGTGTTGAAAAATATGAAGAGCTTCTAAAATTGTCAAAAATATCAGGAGCATGAAACGGTCTGAAAAATAGGAGGAGCATGAAGTGGTGTTGAAAAACATGAAGAGCCTGAAAAGGTGTGAAAACTATGAAGAGCTACAAAAGTTGAAAAATACATGAGGAGCATGAAACTCTCTTTAAAATAGAAGGAGCATGAAGCGGTGTTCAAAAACAAGAAGAGCCTGAAAAGGTGTGAAAATATGAAGAGCTTCAAAAGGTGTGAAAAATATGAAGAGTTTCAAAAGGTGTCAAAAATTACATGAGCATGAAACGGTCTGAAAATTTGGAGGAGCAAGAAGTAGTGTTGAAAAAAATGAAGAGCCTGAAAAGGTGTGAAAAATATGAAAAGCTTCAAAAGGTGTCAAAAATATGAGGAGCATGAAACGGTCTGAAAAATAGCAGGAGCATGAAGCGGTGTTGAAAAACATGAAGAGCTTGAAAAGGTGTGAAAAATATGAAGAGCTTCAAAAGGTGTCAAAAATATGAGAAGCATGAAACGGTCTGAAAAATATGAGGAGCATGAAGCGGTGTTGCAAAACATGAGGAGCCAGAGAACTTGTGAAAAATATGAAGAGCTTCAAAAGGTGTCAAAAATGAGATGAGCATGAAACGGTCTGAAAAATAGGAGGAGCATGAAGCTGTGTTGAAAAACATGAAGAGTCTGAAAAGTTGTGAAAGATATGAAGAGTTTCTAAAGATGTCAAAAATATGAGAAGCATGAAACGTTCTGAAAAATAGAAGGAGCATGAAGCGGTGTTGAAAGACATGAGGAGCCAGAGAACTTGTGAAAAATATGAAGAGCTTCAAAAGGTGTGAAAAATATGAGGAGCATGAAACGGTCTGAAAATTAGCAGTGGCATGAAATGGTGTTCAAAAACATGAAGAGCTGAAAAGGTGTGAAAAATATGAACAGCTTCAAAAGGGGTGAAATACATGAGGAGCATGAATCGGTTTGAAAATTAGGAGAAGCATGAAGTGGTGTTGGAAAACATGAAGAGCCTGAAAAGGTGTGAAAAATATGAAGAGCTTCAAAAGGTGTCAAACATATGAAGAGCATGAAACCGTCTGAAAAATAGTAGGATCATGAAGCAGTGTTCAAAAACATGAAGAGCCTGAAAATGTGTGAAAAATATTCAGAGCTTCAAAATGTGTCAAATATATGAGGAGCATGAAACGGTCTGAAAAATAGGAGGAGGATGAAACGGTGATTAAAAACAGGAAGAGCCTGAAAACGTGTGAAAAATATGAAGAGCTTCAAAAGGTGTGAAATACATGAGGAGCATGAAACAGGCCGAAAAATAGGAGAAGCATGAAGTGGTGTGGAAAAACATGAAGAGCCTGAAAAGGTGTGAAAAATATGAAGGGCTTCTAAAGGTGTCAAAAATATGAGGAGCATGAAGGTCTGAAAAATAGGAGGAGCTTGAAGCGGTGTTCAAAAACCTGAAGAGCCAGAAAAGTGTGAAAAATATGAAGAGCTTCAAAAGGTGTCAAAAATATGAGGAGCATGAAACGGTCTGACAAATAGGACGAGCATGAAGAGGCGTTGAAAAAAAAGAAGAGCCTGAAAAGGTGTGAAATATATGAAGAGCTTCAAAAGGTGTCAAAAATATGAGGAGAATGAAACGGTCTGAAAAATAGGAGGAGCATGATGTGGTGTTGAAAAACATGAAGAGCCTGAAAAGGTGTGAAAAATATGAAGAGCTTCAAAAGGTGTGAAATACATGAGGACCATGAAACAGGCCGAAAAATAGGAGAAGCATGAAGTAGTGTGGAAAAACATGAAGAGCCTGAAAAGGTGTGAAAAATATGAAGAGCTTCAAAAGGAGTGAAATACATGAGGAGCATGAAACGGTCTGAAAAATAGGAGAAGCATGAAGTGGTGTTGAAAAACATGAAGAGCCTGAAAAGGCGTGAAAAATATGAAGAGCTTCAAAAGGTGTGAAATACATGAGGAGCATGAAACAGGCCGAAAAATAAGAGAAGCATGAAGTGGTGTGGAAAAACATGAAGAGCCTAAAAAGTTGTGAGAAATATGAAGAGCTTCAAAAGATGTGAAATACATGAGGACCATGAAACTCTCTGAAAAATAGGAGGAGCATGAAGCGGTGTTCAAAAATACGAAGAGCCTAAAAAGTTGTGAGAAATATGAAGAGCTTCAAAAGGTGTCAAAAATGAGATCAGCATGAAACGGTCTGGAAATAGGAGGAGCATGAAGCAGTGTTGAAAAACATGAACAGCATAAAAAGTTGTGAAAAATATGAAAAGCTTCAAAAGGGGTCAAAAATGAGAAGAGCATGAAACGGTCTGAGAAATTGGAGGATCAAGAAACGGTATTGAAAAACATGAAGAGCCTGAAAACGTGTGAAAAATATGACGAGCTACAAAAGGTGTCAAAAATGAGATGAGCATGAAACGGTCTGAAAAATAGGAGGAGCGAGAAGCGGTGTTGAAAGACATGAGGAGCCAGAGAACTTGTGAAAAATATGAAGAGCTTCAAAAGGTGTGAAAAATATGAGGAGCATGAAACGGTCTGAAAATTAGAAGTGGCATGAAATGGTGTTCAAAAACATGAAGAGCTGAAAAGGTGTGAAAAATATGAAGAGCTTCAAAAGGGGTGAAATACATGAGGAGCATGAAACGGTCTGAAAATTAGGAGAAGCGCGAAGTGGTGTTGAAAAACATGAAGAGCCTGAAAAGGTGTGAAAAATATGAAGAGCTTCAAAAGGTGTCAAATATATGAGGAGATTGAAACGGTCTGAAAAATAGGAGGAGGATGAAACGGTGATTAAAAACATGAAGAGCCTGAAAACGTGTGAAAAAATATGAAAAGCTTCAAAATGTTTGAAGAATATGAAGAGTTTCAAAAGGTGTCAAAAATATGAGGAGCATGAAACGGTCTGAAAAATAGGAGGAGCATGAAATGGTGATCAAACACATGAAGGACCTGAAAAGTTTTGAAAAATATAAAGAGCTTCAAAAGGTGTGAAATTCATGAGGAGCATGAAACTCTCTGAAATATAGTAGGAGCATGAAGTGGTGTTCAATAACATGAAGAGCCTGAAATGTAGTGAAAAATATGCAAAGCTTCTACAGGTGTTAAAGATGAGATGAGCATGAAACGGTCTGAAAAATAGGAGGATCAAGAAACGGTGTTGAAAAACATGAAGAGCCAGAAAAAGTGTGAAAAATATGAAGAGCTACAAAAGGTGTCAAAAATGAAATGAGCATGAAACGGTCTGACAAATAGGACGAGCATGAAGATGCGTTGAAAAAAAAGAGAGCCTGAAAAGGTGTGAAATATATGAAGAGCTTCAAAAGGTGTCAAAAATATGAGGAGAATGAAACGGTCTGAAATATAGGAGGAGCATGATGGGTGTTCAAAAATATGAAGAGCCTGAAAAGGTGTGAAAAATATGAAGAGCTTCAAAAGGTGTCAAAAATATGAGGAGCATGAAAAGGTCTGAAAAATAGGAGGAGCATGAAATGGTGATCAAACACATGAAGGGCCTGAAAAGTTTTGAAAAATATAAAGAGCTTCAAAAGGTGTGAAATACATTTGGACATGAAACGGTCTGAAAAATAGGAGGAGCATGAGGCGGTTTTCAAATACATGAAGAGCCTGAAAAGTGTGAAAAATATGAAGTGCTTCAAAAGGTGTCAAAAACATGAGGAGCATGAAACGGTCTGTAAAATAGGAGGAGAATGAAGCTGTGTTGAAAAACAAGAAGAGCCTGAAAAGGTGTGAAATATATGAATAGCTTCAAAAGGTGTAACAAATATGAGGACCATGCAACAGTTTGAAAAATAGGAATAGCATGAAACGGTGTTCAAAAACATGAAGAGCCTGAAAAGGTGTGAAATATATGAATAGCTTCAAAAGGTGTAACAAATATGAGGACCATGAAACAGTTTGAAAAGTAGGAATAGCATGAAACGGTGTTCAAAAACATGAAGAGCCTGAAAAGGTGTGAAAAATATGAAGAGCTTCAAAAGGTGTCAAAAATATGAGGAGCATGAAACGGTCTGAAAAATAGGAGGAGCATGAAGCGGTGTTGAAAAACATGAAGAGCCTGAAAAGGTGTGAAAAATATGAAGAGCTTCAAAAGGTGTCAAAAATATGAGGCGCATGAAATGGTCTGAAAAATAGGAGGAGCATGAAGCGCTGTTGAAAAACATGAAGAGCCTGAAAAGGTGTGAAAAATATGAAGAGCTTCAAAAGGTGTCAAAACTATGAGGAGCATGAAACGGTCTGAAAAATTGGAGGAGCTTGAAGCGGTGTTGAAAAACATGAAGAGCCTGTAAAGGAGTGAAATAAATGAAGAGCTTCAAAAGGTGTCAAAAATATGAGGAGCAAGAAACGGTCTGAAATATAGGAGGAGCATGAAGCGGTGTTGAAAAAAATGAAGAGCATGAAAAGGTGTGAAAAATATGAAGAGCTTCAAAAGGTGTCAAAAATATGAGGAGCATGAAATGGTCTGAAAAATAGGAGGAGCATGAAGCAGTGTTCAAAAACATGAAGAGCCTGAAAAGGTGTGAAAAATATGAAGAGCTTCAAAAGGTTTGAAAAACATGAGGAGCACGAAACGGTCTGAAAAATAGGAGGAGCATGAAGCGGTGTTGAAAAACATGAAGAGCCTGAAAAAGTGTGAAAAAAATGAAGATATTCAAAAGGTGTCAAAAATATGAGGAGCATGAAACGTTCTGAAAAATAGGAGGAGCATGAAGCGGTTTTGAAAAATATGAAGTGCCTGAAAAGGTGTGAAATATATGAAGAGCTTCAAAACTTCTCAAATATGAGGAGCATGAAACGGTGTGAAAAATAACAGTAGATGCAGTGGTGTTCAAAAACATGAAGAGCCGGAAAATGTGTGAAAAATACGAAGAGCTTCAAAAGGTGTCAAAATATGAGGAGCATGAAACGGCCTGAAAAGTAGGAGGAGCATGAAACGGTATGAAAAATAGGAGGAGCATGAATCGGTGTTCAAAAACATGAAGAGCTTGAAAAGGTGTGAAATATATGAAGAGCTTCAAAAGGTGTCAAAAATAGGAGGAGAATGAAACTGTCTGACATAAAAGAGGAGCATGAAGCGGTGTTGAAAACCATGAAGAGCCTGAAAAGTTGTGAAAAATATGAAGAGCTTCAAAAAGTGTCAAACATAGTAGGAGCATAAAACGGTCTGAAAAATAGGAGGAGCATGAAGCCGTGTTCAAAAACATGAAGAGCCTGAAAAGGTGTGAAAAATATGAAGAGCTTCAAAAGGATTGAAATACATGAGGAGCACGAAACGGTCTGAAAAAAAAGGAGGAGCTTGAATCGGTGTTGAAAAACATGAAGAGCCTGAAAAGGTGTGAAAATATGGAGAGCTTCAAAAGGTGCCCAAAATATGAGGAGCATGAAACGGTCTGAAAAATAGAAGGAGCATTAAGTGGTGTTGAAAAACATGAAGAGGCTGAAAAGGTGTGAAAAATATGAAGAGCTTCAAAAGATGTCAAAAATATGAGGAGCATGAAACCGTCTGAAAAATAGGAGGAGCATGAAACGGTGTTGAAAACCATGAAGAGCCTGAATAGGTGTGAAAAATATGAAAAGCCTCAAAATTGTCAAAATTATGAGGAGCATGAAACGGTCTGAAAAATAGGAGGAGCATGAAGCAGTGTTGAAAAACATGAAGAGCCTGAAAAGTTGTGAAAAATATGAAGAGTTTCAAAAGGTGTGAAATATATGAGGTGCAAGAAACGGTCTGAAAAATATAAGGAGCATGAAGCGGTGTTGAAAAACAAGAAGAGCCTGAAAAGGTGTGAAAAATATGAAAAGCTTCAAAAGATGTGAAAAATATGAAAAGCTTCAAAAGGTGTCAAAAATGAGATGAGCATGAAACGGTTTGAAAAATAGGAGGAGCATCAAGTGGTGTTGAAAAAAAAGAAGAGACTGAAAAGGTGTGAAAAATATGAGGATCATCAAAAGGTGTCAAAAATATGAGGAGCATGAAAAGGTCTGCAAAAAGGAGGAGCATGAAGTGGTGTTGAAAAACTTGAAGAGCCTGAAAAGGTGTGAAAAATATGAAAAGATTAAAAATTTGTCAAAAATATGAGGAGCATGAAACGGTCTAAAAAATAGGAGGAGCATGAAGCAGTGTTCAATAATATGAAGAGCCTGAAAAGGTGTGAAAAATATGAAGAGCTTCAAAAGTGTGAAAAATATGTGGAGCATAAAACGGTCTGAAAAATAGGAGGAGCATGATGTGGTTTTGAAAAAAATGAAAAGCCTGAAAAGGTGTGAATTATAGGAGGAGCTTTAAAAGGTGTCAAAAAAATGAAGAGAATGAAACGGTCTGTAAAATAGGTGGAGCATGAAGCGGTGTTGAAAAACATGAAGAGCCTGAAAAGGTGTGAAAAATATGAAGAGCTTCAAAAGGTGTGAAAAATATGAGGTGCATGAAATGGTCTGAAAAATAGGAGGAGCATGAAGCGGTGTTGAAAAACATGAAGAGCCTGAAAAGGTGTGAAAAATATGAAGAGCTTCAAAAGGTGTGAAAAATATGAAGAGCTTCAAAAGGTGTCAAAAATTAGATGAGCATGAAACGGTCTGAAAAATAGGAGGAGCATGAAGTGGTGTTGAAAAAAATGAAGAGCCTGAAAAGGCGTGAAAAATATGAACGATTTCAAAAGATGTGAAATATATGAAGAGCTTCAAAAGGTGTCAAAAATATGAGGAGCATGAAACGGTCTGAAAAATAGGAGGAGCATGAAACGGTGTTCAAATACATGAAGAGCCTAAAAAGGTGTGAAAAATATGAAGAGCTTCAAAAGGTGTGAAAAATAGGAGGTGCATTAAGCGGTGTTCAAACACAAGAAGAGCCTGAAACGGTGTGAAAAAAATGAAGAGCTTCAAAAGGTGTGGAAAAATAGGAGGTGCATTAAACGGTGTTCAAACACAAGAAGAGCCTGAAAAGGTGTGAAAAATATGAAGAGCGTCAAAAGGTGTCAAAAATATGTGGAGCATGAAACGGTCTGAAAAATAGGAGGAGCCTGAACTGTTGTTTAAAAGCATGAAGAGCCTAAAAAGGTGTGAAAAATATGAAGAGCTTAAAAAGGTGTGAAAAAAAAGAAGAGCTTCAAAAGGTGTCAAAAATATGAGGAGCATGAAACGGTCTGAAAAATAGGAGGAGCATGAAACGGTGTTCAAATACATGAAGAGCCTAAAAAGGTGTGAAAAATATGAAGAGCTTCAAAAGGTGTGAAAATATGAAGACCTGCAAAAGGTGTAAAAATCGATGAGCATGAAATGATCTGAAAATTAGGAGCAGCACGAAGCGGTGTTGAAAAACATGAAGAACCTGAAAACGTGTAAAATATATGAAGAGCTTCAAAAAATAAGAGAAATATGAACAGCTTCAAAATGTGTCAAAAATGAGATTAGCATGAAGCGGTCTGAAAAAAGGAGGAGCATGAAGTGGTGTTGAAAACATGAAGAGCCTGAAAAGGGGTGAAATATATGAAGAGTTTCAAAAGATGTCAAAAATATGAGGAGGATGAAACGGTCTGAAAAATAGGAGGAGCATCAAACTGTGCTGAAAAACATGAAGAGCCTGAAAAGGTGTGAAAAATATGATGAGCTTCAAAACGTGTCAAAAATATGAGGAGCATGAAACGGTCTGAAAAATAGGAGGAGCATGAAACTGTGCTGAAAATCATGAAGAGCATGAAAACGTGTGAAAAATATGAAGAGCTTCAAAAGGGAAGAATGATATTAAGAGCTTGAATAGGAGTCAAAAAGAGATGAGCATGAAACGTTCTGAAAAATAGGAGGAGCATGAAGTGGTGGTCAAAAAAATGAAGACACTGAAAAAGTTTGAAATATATGAAGAGCTTCAAAAGGTGTCAAAAATATGAGGAGCATGAAACGGTCTGAAAAATAGGAGGAGCATGACGTGGTGGGGAAAAAAAAAAGAGCCTGAAAAGGTGTGAAATATATGAAGAGCTTCAAAGGTGTGAAATATATGAAGAGCTCCAAAAGGTATAAAAAATATGAGGAGCATTAAACGGTCTGAAAAATAGGAGGAACATGAATCAGTGTTCAAAAACATGAAGAGCCTGAAAAGGTGTGCAAAATATGAAGAGCCTTAAAAAGTGTCAAATATATGAGGAGCATGAAACGGTCTGAAAAATAGGAGGAGTATGAAGCGGTGTTGAAAAACGTGAAGAGCCTGAAACCGTGTGAAAAATATGAAGAGCTTCAAAACGTGTGAAAATAAGAAGAGCTTCCAAAGGTGTCAAAAATGAGATGAGCATGAAATGGTCTGAAAAATAGGAGGAGCATGAAACGTTGTTCAAAAATATGAAGAGCCTGAAAAGGTGTGAAAATTAGTAAGAGCTTCGAAAGGTGTGAGAATTATGAGGAGCATGAAAAGGTCTGAAAAACAGGAGGAGCATGAAGTGGTGTTGAAAAACATGAAGAGCCTGAAAAGTTTTGAAATATATGAAGAGCTTCAAAAGGTGTCAAAAATATGAGGAGCATGAAACGGTCTGAAAAATAGGAGGAGCATGATACGGTGTTCAAAAACAAGAAGAGCCTGAAAAGGTGTGAAAAATATGAAGAGCTTGAAAAGATGTGAAATACATGTGGAGCATGAAACGGTCTGAAAAATACAAGAAGCATGAATCGGTGTTCAAAAACATGAAGAGCCTGAAAAGGTGTGAAAAACATGAAAGGCCTCAAAACGTGTCAAAAATATGAGGAGCATGAAACGGTCTGAAAAATAGGAGGAGCATGAAGCGGTGTTGAAAAACATGAAGAGCCTGAAAAGGTGTGAAAAACATGAAGAACTTCAAAAGGTGTGAAAAATATGAAGAGCTTCCAAAGGTGTCAAAAATGAGATGAGCATGAAACGGTCTGAAAAATAGGAGGAGCATGAAGTGGTCGTGAAAATCATGAAGTGCCTGGAAAGGTGTGAAATATATGAAGAGCTTCAAAAGTTGTGAAAAAATGAGGAGGTTCAAAAGGTGTCAAAAATATGAGGAGCATGAAACGGTCTGAAAAATAGGAGGAGCATGAAACGGTGTTGAAAAACATGAAGAGCCTGAAAAGGTGTGAAAAATAGGAAGAGCTTCACAATGTGTCAAATATATGAGGAGCATGAAACGGTCTGAAAAATAGGAGGAGCATGAAGCAGTCGTCAAAAACATGAAGAACCTGAAAAGTTTTGAAAAATATGAAGAGTTTCAAAAGGTTGAAAAATGTGAGGAACATGAAACCGTCTGAAAAATAGGAAGAGCATGAAAAGGTCTGAAAAATAGGAGCAGCATGAAACAGTGTTGAAAGACATGAAGAGCTTCAAAAGTGTCAAAAATATGCGGAGCATGAAACGTTCTTAAAAATAAGAGGATCATGAAACGGTCTGAAAAATTGGAGCAGCATGAAACGGTGTTGAAAGACATGAAGAGCCTGAAAAGTTGTGAAACATATGAAGAGCTTCAAAAAGTGTCAAAAATATGAGGAGCATGAAATGGTCTGCAAAAAAGGAGGAGGATGAAGTGGTGTTGAAAAACATGAAGAGCCTGAAAAGTTGTGAAAAATATGAAGAGCTTCAAAAAGTGTCAAAAATATGAGGAGCATGAAATGGTCTGCAAAAAAGGAGGAGCATGAAGTGGTGTTGAAAAACATGAAGAGGCTGAAAAGGTGTGAAAAATATGAAAAGCTTAAAAAGGTGTCAAAAATATGAGGAGCATGAAACGGTCTGAAAAATAGGAGGAGCATGAAGCGGTGTTGAAAAACATGAAGAGCCTGAAAAGGTGTGAAAAACATGAAGAACTTCAAAAGGTGTGAAAAATATGAAGAGCTTCCAAAGGTGTCAAAAATGAGATGAGCATGAAACGGTCTGAAAAATAGGAGGAGCATGAAGTGGTCGTGAAAATCATGAAGTGCCTGGAAAGGTGTGAAATATATGAAGAGCTTCAAAAGTTGTGAAAAAATGAGGAGGTTCAAAAGGTGTCAAAAATATGAGGAGCATGAAACGGTCTGAAAAATAGGAGGAGCATGAAACGGTGTTGAAAAACATGAAGAGCCTGAAAAGGTGTGAAAAATAGGAAGAGCTTCACAATGTGTCAAATATATGAGGAGCATGAAACGGTCTGAAAAATAGGAGGAGCATGAAGCAGTCGTCAAAAACATGAAGAACCTGAAAAGTTTTGAAAAATATGAAGAGTTTCAAAAGGTTGAAAAATGTGAGGAACATGAAACGGTCTGAAAAATAGGAAGAGCATGAAAAGGTCTGAAAAATAGGAGCAGCATGAAACAGTGTTGAAAGACATGAAGAGCTTCAAAAGTGTCAAAAATATGCGGAGCATGAAACGTTCTGAAAAATAAGAGGATCATGAAACGGTCTGAAAAATTGGAGCAGCATGAAACGGTGTTGAAAGACATGAAGAGCCTGAAAAGTTGTGAAACATATGAAGAGCTTCAAAAAGTGTCAAAAATATGAGGAGCATGAAATGGTCTGCAAAAAAGGAGGAGGATGAAGTGGTGTTGAAAAACATGAAGAGCCTGAAAAGTTGTGAAAAATATGAAGAGCTTCAAAAAGTGTCAAAAATATGAGGAGCATGAAATGGTCTGCAAAAAAGGAGGAGCATGAAGTGGTGTTGAAAAACATGAAGAGGCTGAAAAGGTGTGAAAAATATGAAAAGCTTAAAAAGGTGTCAAAAATATGAGGAGCATGAAAAGGTCTGCAAAAAGGAGGAGCATGAAGTGGTGTTGAAAAACTTGAAGAGCCTGAAAAGGTGTGAAAAATATGAAAAGATTAAAAATTTGTCAAAAATATGAGGAGCATGAAACGGTCTAAAAAATAGGAGGAGCATGAAGCAGTGTTCAATAATATGAAGAGCCTGAAAAGGTGTGAAAAATATGAAGAGCTTCAAAAGTGTGAAAAATATGTGGAGCATAAAACGGTCTGAAAAATAGGAGGAGCATGATGTGGTTTTGAAAAAAATGAAAAGCCTGAAAAGGTGTGAATTATAGGAGGAGCTTTAAAAGGTGTCAAAAAAATGAAGAGAATGAAACGGTCTGTAAAATAGGTGGAGCATGAAGCGGTGTTGAAAAACATGAAGAGCCTGAAAAGGTGTGAAAAATATGAAGAGCTTCAAAAGGTGTGAAAAATATGAGGTGCATGAAATGGTCTGAAAAATAGGAGGAGCATGAAGCGGTGTTGAAAAACATGAAGAGCCTGAAAAGGTGTGAAAAATATGAAGAGCTTCAAAAGGTGTGAAAAATATGAAGAGCTTCAAAAGGTGTCAAAAATTAGATGAGCATGAAACGGTCTGAAAAATAGGAGGAGCATGAAGTGGTGTTGAAAAAAATGAAGAGCCTGAAAAGGCGTGAAAAATATGAACGATTTCAAAAGATGTGAAATATATGAAGAGCTTCAAAAGGTGTCAAAAATATGAGGAGCATGAAACGGTCTGAAAAATAGGAGGAGCATGAAACGGTGTTCAAATACATGAAGAGCCTAAAAAGGTGTGAAAAATATGAAGAGCTTCAAAAGGTGTGAAAAATAGGAGGTGCATTAAGCGGTGTTCAAACACAAGAAGAGCCTGAAACGGTGTGAAAAAAATGAAGAGCTTCAAAAGGTGTGGAAAAATAGGAGGTGCATTAAACGGTGTTCAAACACAAGAAGAGCCTGAAAAGGTGTGAAAAATATGAAGAGCGTCAAAAGGTGTCAAAAATATGTGGAGCATGAAACGGTCTGAAAAATAGGAGGAGCCTGAACTGTTGTTTAAAAGCATGAAGAGCCTAAAAAGGTGTGAAAAATATGAAGAGCTTAAAAAGGTGTGAAAAAAAAGAAGAGCTTCAAAAGGTGTCAAAAATATGAGGAGCATGAAACGGTCTGAAAAATAGGAGGAGCATGAAACGGTGTTCAAATACATGAAGAGCCTAAAAAGGTGTGAAAAATATGAAGAGCTTCAAAAGGTGTGAAAATATGAAGACCTGCAAAAGGTGTAAAAATCGATGAGCATGAAATGATCTGAAAATTAGGAGCAGCACGAAGCGGTGTTGAAAAACATGAAGAACCTGAAAACGTGTAAAATATATGAAGAGCTTCAAAAAATAAGAGAAATATGAACAGCTTCAAAATGTGTCAAAAATGAGATTAGCATGAAGCGGTCTGAAAAAAGGAGGAGCATGAAGTGGTGTTGAAAACATGAAGAGCCTGAAAAGGGGTGAAATATATGAAGAGTTTCAAAAGATGTCAAAAATATGAGGAGGATGAAACGGTCTGAAAAATAGGAGGAGCATCAAACTGTGCTGAAAAACATGAAGAGCCTGAAAAGGTGTGAAAAATATGATGAGCTTCAAAACGTGTCAAAAATATGAGGAGCATGAAACGGTCTGAAAAATAGGAGGAGCATGAAACTGTGCTGAAAATCATGAAGAGCATGAAAACGTGTGAAAAATATGAAGAGCTTCAAAAGGGAAGAATGATATTAAGAGCTTGAATAGGAGTCAAAAAGAGATGAGCATGAAACGTTCTGAAAAATAGGAGGAGCATGAAGTGGTGGTCAAAAAAATGAAGACACTGAAAAAGTTTGAAATATATGAAGAGCTTCAAAAGGTGTCAAAAATATGAGGAGCATGAAACGGTCTGAAAAATAGGAGGAGCATGACGTGGTGGGGAAAAAAAAAAGAGCCTGAAAAGGTGTGAAATATATGAAGAGCTTCAAAGGTGTGAAATATATGAAGAGCTCCAAAAGGTATAAAAAATATGAGGAGCATTAAACGGTCTGAAAAATAGGAGGAACATGAATCAGTGTTCAAAAACATGAAGAGCCTGAAAAGGTGTGCAAAATATGAAGAGCCTTAAAAAGTGTCAAATATATGAGGAGCATGAAACGGTCTGAAAAATAGGAGGAGTATGAAGCGGTGTTGAAAAACGTGAAGAGCCTGAAACCGTGTGAAAAATATGAAGAGCTTCAAAACGTGTGAAAATAAGAAGAGCTTCCAAAGGTGTCAAAAATGAGATGAGCATGAAATGGTCTGAAAAATAGGAGGAGCATGAAACGTTGTTCAAAAATATGAAGAGCCTGAAAAGGTGTGAAAATTAGTAAGAGCTTCGAAAGGTGTGAGAATTATGAGGAGCATGAAAAGGTCTGAAAAACAGGAGGAGCATGAAGTGGTGTTGAAAAACATGAAGAGCCTGAAAAGTTTTGAAATATATGAAGAGCTTCAAAAGGTGTCAAAAATATGAGGAGCATGAAACGGTCTGAAAAATAGGAGGAGCATGATACGGTGTTCAAAAACAAGAAGAGCCTGAAAAGGTGTGAAAAATATGAAGAGCTTGAAAAGATGTGAAATACATGTGGAGCATGAAACGGTCTGAAAAATACAAGAAGCATGAATCGGTGTTCAAAAACATGAAGAGCCTGAAAAGGTGTGAAAAACATGAAAGGCCTCAAAACGTGTCAAAAATATGAGGAGCATGAAACGGTCTGAAAAATAGGAGGAGCATGAAGCGGTGTTGAAAAACATGAAGAGCCTGAAAAGGTGTGAAAAACATGAAGAACTTCAAAAGGTGTGAAAAATATGAAGAGCTTCCAAAGGTGTCAAAAATGAGATGAGCATGAAACGGTCTGAAAAATAGGAGGAGCATGAAGTGGTCGTGAAAATCATGAAGTGCCTGGAAAGGTGTGAAATATATGAAGAGCTTCAAAAGTTGTGAAAAAATGAGGAGGTTCAAAAGGTGTCAAAAATATGAGGAGCATGAAACGGTCTGAAAAATAGGAGGAGCATGAAACGGTGTTGAAAAACATGAAGAGCCTGAAAAGGTGTGAAAAATAGGAAGAGCTTCACAATGTGTCAAATATATGAGGAGCATGAAACGGTCTGAAAAATAGGAGGAGCATGAAGCAGTCGTCAAAAACATGAAGAACCTGAAAAGTTTTGAAAAATATGAAGAGTTTCAAAAGGTTGAAAAATGTGAGGAACATGAAACCGTCTGAAAAATAGGAAGAGCATGAAAAGGTCTGAAAAATAGGAGCAGCATGAAACAGTGTTGAAAGACATGAAGAGCTTCAAAAGTGTCAAAAATATGCGGAGCATGAAACGTTCTTAAAAATAAGAGGATCATGAAACGGTCTGAAAAATTGGAGCAGCATGAAACGGTGTTGAAAGACATGAAGAGCCTGAAAAGTTGTGAAACATATGAAGAGCTTCAAAAAGTGTCAAAAATATGAGGAGCATGAAATGGTCTGCAAAAAAGGAGGAGGATGAAGTGGTGTTGAAAAACATGAAGAGCCTGAAAAGTTGTGAAAAATATGAAGAGCTTCAAAAAGTGTCAAAAATATGAGGAGCATGAAATGGTCTGCAAAAAAGGAGGAGCATGAAGTGGTGTTGAAAAACATGAAGAGGCTGAAAAGGTGTGAAAAATATGAAAAGCTTAAAAAGGTGTCAAAAATATGAGGAGCATGAAACGGTCTGAAAAATAGGAGGAGCATGAAGCGGTGTTGAAAAACATGAAGAGCCTGAAAAGGTGTGAAAAACATGAAGAACTTCAAAAGGTGTGAAAAATATGAAGAGCTTCCAAAGGTGTCAAAAATGAGATGAGCATGAAACGGTCTGAAAAATAGGAGGAGCATGAAGTGGTCGTGAAAATCATGAAGTGCCTGGAAAGGTGTGAAATATATGAAGAGCTTCAAAAGTTGTGAAAAAATGAGGAGGTTCAAAAGGTGTCAAAAATATGAGGAGCATGAAACGGTCTGAAAAATAGGAGGAGCATGAAACGGTGTTGAAAAACATGAAGAGCCTGAAAAGGTGTGAAAAATAGGAAGAGCTTCACAATGTGTCAAATATATGAGGAGCATGAAACGGTCTGAAAAATAGGAGGAGCATGAAGCAGTCGTCAAAAACATGAAGAACCTGAAAAGTTTTGAAAAATATGAAGAGTTTCAAAAGGTTGAAAAATGTGAGGAACATGAAACGGTCTGAAAAATAGGAAGAGCATGAAAAGGTCTGAAAAATAGGAGCAGCATGAAACAGTGTTGAAAGACATGAAGAGCTTCAAAAGTGTCAAAAATATGCGGAGCATGAAACGTTCTGAAAAATAAGAGGATCATGAAACGGTCTGAAAAATTGGAGCAGCATGAAACGGTGTTGAAAGACATGAAGAGCCTGAAAAGTTGTGAAACATATGAAGAGCTTCAAAAAGTGTCAAAAATATGAGGAGCATGAAATGGTCTGCAAAAAAGGAGGAGGATGAAGTGGTGTTGAAAAACATGAAGAGCCTGAAAAGTTGTGAAAAATATGAAGAGCTTCAAAAAGTGTCAAAAATATGAGGAGCATGAAATGGTCTGCAAAAAAGGAGGAGCATGAAGTGGTGTTGAAAAACATGAAGAGGCTGAAAAGGTGTGAAAAATATGAAAAGCTTAAAAAGGTGTCAAAAATATGAGGAGCATGAAACGGTCTGAAAAATAGGAGGAGCATGAAGATGTGTTGAAAAACATGAAGAGCCTGAAAAGGTGTGAAAAATATGAAGAGCTTCAAAAGGTGTAAAAAACATGAGGAGCATGAAACGGTCTGAAAAAAAGGAGGATTATGAAACGGTGTTCAAAAACATGAAGAGCCTGAAAAGGTGTGAAAAATAGGAAAAGCCTCAAAACGTGTCAAAAATATAGGGGCATGAAACGGTCTGAAAAATTGCAGGAGCATGAAGCGGTGTTGAAAAACATGAAGAGTCTGAAAACTTGTGAAAATATGAAGAGCTTCAAAAATAGTAAAAATATGAAGAGCTTCAAAAGTTGTGAAAAATATGAAGAGATTCCAAAGGTGTCAAAAATGAGATGAGCATGAAACGGTCTGAAAAATAGGAGGAGCATGAAGCGGTGTTGAAAATCATGAAGAGCCTGAAAAGGTGTGAACAATATGAAAAGCTTCAAAAGGTGTCAAAATGAGATGAGCATGAAACGCTCTGAAAAATAGGAGCAGCATGAAGGGTTGTTGAAAAAAATGAAAAGCCTGAAAAGGTGTGAAACATATGAAGAGCTTCAAAAGGTGTCAAAAATATGAGGAGAATGAAACGGTCTGCAAAATAGGAGGAGCATGAAGCCGTGTTCAAAAATATGAACAGTATGAAAAGGTGTGAAAAATATGAGGAGCTTCAAAATGTGTCAGAATATGAGGAGCATGAAACGGCCTGAAAAATAGGAGGAGCATGAAACGGTCTGAAAAATAAGAGGAGCAAGAATCGGTGTTGAAAACATGAAGAGCATGAAAAAGTGTGAAAAATATGAAGAGCTTCAAAAGGTATCAAAAATATGAGGAGCATGAAACGTTCTGAAAAGTAGGAGGAGCCTAAAGCGGTTTTGAAAAACATAAGAGCCTGAAAAGGTGTGAAATATATGAAGAGCTTCAAAACTTGTCAAATATGAGGAGCATGAAACGGTCTGAAAATTAGGAGGAGCATGAAGCCGTGTTGAAAAACATGAAGTGCCTGAAAAGGTGTGAAATATATGAAGAGCTTCAAAACGTGTCAAATATGAGGAGCATGAAACGGTCTGAAAAATAGGAGAAGCATGAAGCTGTGTTCAAAAACATGAGAACCAGAAAAGGTGTGAAAAATATGAAGAGCTTCAAAAGGTGTGAAATATATGCGGAGCATGAAACGGTCTGAAATATAGGAGGATCATGAAGCGGTGTTCAAAACATGAAGAGACTGAAAAGGTGTGAAAAATATGAAGAGCTTCAAACGGTGTGAAAAATATGAGGAGCATGAAACGGTCTGAAAAATAGGAGGAGCATGAAGCGGTGTTCAAAAACATGAAGAGCCTGAAAAGGTGTGAAAAATATGAAGTCTCAAAAGGTGTCAAAAGTATTAGGAGCAGGAACGGTCTGAAAAATAGGAGGAGCATGAAACGGTGTTCAAAAACATGAAGAGCCTGGAAAGGTGTGAAAATTATGAAGAGTTTCAAAAGGGTTTAATATATGAGGAACATGAAACGGTCTAAAAAATCGGAGGAGCATGAAGCGGTGTTGAAAAATATGAAGAGCCAGTAAAGGAGTGAAATAAATGAAGAGCTTCAAAAGGTGTCAAAAATATGAGGAGCAGGAACGGTCTGAAAAATAGCAGGAGCATGAAACGGTGTTCAAAAACATGAAGAGCCTGGAAAGGTGTGAAAATTATGAAGAGCTTCAAAAGGGTGTAATATATGAGAAACATGAAACGGTCTAAAAAATAGGAGGAGCATGAAGCGGTGTTGAAAAATATGAAGAGCCAGTAAAGGAGTGAAATAAATGAAGAGCTTCAAAAGGTGTCAAAAATATGAGGAGCATGAAACGGTCGGAAAAATAGGAGGAGGATGAAGCGGTGTTCAAAAACATGACGAGCCTGTAAAGGTGTGAGAAATATGAAGAGACTCAAAACGTGTCAAAATTATGAGGAGTATGAAACGGTCGGAAAAATAGCAGGAGCATGAAGCGGTGTTGAAAAACATGAAAAGTCTGAAAACGTGTGGAAAATATGAAGAGGTTCATAAATGTGAAAAATATGAAGAGCCTCAAAAGGTGTCAAAATGAGATGAGCAAGAAAAGGTCTGAAAAATAGGAGTAGCATGAAGCGGTGTTGAAAAACATGAAGAGCCTGAAAATGTGTGAAAAATATGAAGAGCTTCAAAAGGTGTGAAATACATGAGGAGCATGAAATTCTCTGAAAAATAGGAGGAGCATGAAGTGGTGTTGAAAAACATGAAGAGCCTGAAAATGTGTGAAAAATATGAAGAGCTTCAAAAGGTGTGAAATACATGAGGAGCATGAAATTCTCTGAAAAATAGGAGGAGCATGAAGTGGTGTTGAAAAACATGAAGAGATTGAAAAGGTGTGAAAAATATGAAAGCTTCAAAAGGTGTCAAAATATGAGGAGCATGAAACGGCATGAAAAATAGCAGGAGCATGAAGCGGTGTTGAAAAACATGAAGAGCCTGAAAAGATGTGAAAAATATGAAGAGCTTCAAAAGGTGTCAAAATATGAGGAGCATGAAACGGTCTGAAAAATAGCAGGAGCATGAAGCGGTGTTGAAAAACATGAAGAGCCTGAAAAGTTGTGAAAAATATGAACAGCTTCAAAAAGTGTCAAAAATATGAGGAGCATGAAATGGTCTGCAAAAAAGGAGGAGCATGAAGTGGTGTTGAAAAACATGAAGAGCTTGAAAAGGTGTGAAAAATATGAAGAGCTTCAAAAGCTGTCAAAATTGAGATGAGCATGAAACGGTCTAAAAAATAGGAGGAGAATGAAGTGGTCTTCAAAAACATGAAGAGCATGAAAAGGTGTGAAAATATAAAGAGCTTCAAAAGGTGTCAAAAATATGAGGAGCATGAAACGGTCTGAAAAACAGGAGGAACATGAAGCGGTGTTCAAACACATGAAGAGCCTGAAAATGTGTGAAAATTATGAAGATCTTCAAAAGGTGTCAAAATTATGAGGAACATGAAAAGGTTTGAAAAATAGGAGGAGCATGAAACAGTGTTGAAAAACATGAAGAGTCTGAAGAGGTGTGAAAAATATGAAGAGCATCAAAAGCTTTGAAAAATATGAAGAATTTCCAAAGGTGTCAAAAATGAGATGAGCATGAAACGGTCTCAAAAATAGGAGGAACATGAAGTTGTGTTCAAAAACATGTACAGCTTGACAAGGTGTGCAAAATATGAAGAGCTTCAAAAGGTGTCAAAAATATGAGGAGCCTGAAACGGTATGAAAAATAGGAGGAGGATGATACGGGGTTCCAAAACATGAAGAGCCTGAAAAGGTGAGAAAAATATGAAGAGCTTGAAAAGATGTGAAACACATGTGGAGCATGAAACGGTCTGAAAAATACAAGAAGCATGAATCGGTGTTCAAAAACATGAAGAGCCTGAAAAGGTGTGAAAAATATGAAGAGCTTCGAAAGGTGACAAAAATATGAGGAGCATGAAACGGTCTGAAAAATAGAAACAGCGTGAAGCGGTGTTCAAAAACATGAAGAGCCTGAAAAGGTGTGAAAAATATGAAGAGCTTCAAAAGGTGTGAAATACATGAGGAGGTTGAAACGGTCTGAAAATAGTAGGAGCATGAAGCGGTGTTGAAAAACATGAAGAGCCTGAAAACGTGTGAAAAATATGAAGAGCTTCAAAAGGTGTGAAAAATATGAAGAGCTTTCAAAGGTGTCAAAAATGAGATGCGCAGGAAACGGTCTGAAAAATAGGAGGAGCATGAAGCGGTGTTCAAAAACATGAAGAGCCTGAAAATGTGTGAAAAATATGAAGAGCTTCAAAAGGTTTCAAAAATATGAGGAGCATGAAACGGTCTGAAAAGTAGGAGGAGCAAGAAGCGGTCGTCAAAAATATGAAGAGCCTGAAAAAGTGTGAAAAATATGAAGTGCTTCAAAAGGTGTCAAAAATATGAGGAGCATGAAACGGTCTGAAAAGTAGGAGGAGCATGAAGCACTGTTGTAAAACATGAAGAGCCTGAAAAAGTGTGAAAAATATGAAGAGCTTCAAAAGGTGTGAAAAATATGAAGAGCTTTCAAAGGTGTCAAAAATGAGATGAGCAGGAAACGGTCTGAAAAATAGGAGGAGCATGAAGCGCTGTTCAAAAACATGAAGAGCCTAAAAAGGTGTGAAAAATATGAAGAGCTTCAAAAGGTGTGAAAAATATCAAGAGCTTGAAAAGGTGTCAAAAATGAGATGAGCATGAAACGGTCTGAAAAATAGAAGGAGAATAAAGTGGTGTTGAAAAACAAGAAGAGCCTGAAAAGTTGTGAAATATATTAAGAGCTTCAAAAGGTGTCAAAAATATGAGGAGCATGAAAAGGTCTGAAAAATAGGAGGAGCATGAAGTGGTATTGAAAAACATGAAGAGGTTAAAAAGGTGTGAAAAAAAAGAAGAGCTTCAAAAGGTGTCAAAAATATGAGGAGCATGAAACGGTCTGAAAAATATGAGGAGCATGAAACGGTGTTCAAATACATGAAGAGCCTAAAAAGGTGTGAAAAATATGAAGAGCTTCAAAAGGTGTGAAAATATGAAGACCTGGAAAAGGTGTAAAAATCGATGAGCATGAAATGATCTGAAAATTAGGAGCAGCTCGAAGCGGTTTTGAAAAACATGAAGAGCCTGAAAACGTGTAAAATATATGAAGAGCTTCAAAAGATATGAAAAATATGAACAGTTTCAAAATGTGTCAAAAATGAGATGAGCATGAAGTGGTCTGAAAAAAGGAGGAGCATGAATTGGTGTTGAAAAACATGAAGAGCCTGAAAAGGTGTGAAAAATATGAAGAGCTTCAAAAGGTGTCAAAAATGAGATGAGCATGAAACGGTCTGAAAAATAGGAGGAGCATGAAGTGGTCGTGAAAAACATGAAGAACCTGAAAACGTGTGAAAAATATGAAGAGCTTCAAAAGGTGTGAAAAATATGAACAGCTTCAAAAGGTGTGAAAAATGAGATGAGCATGAAGCGGTCTGAAAAATAGGAGGAGCATGAAGTGTTGTCGAAAAACATGAAGAGCATGAAAAGGTGTGAAATATATGAAGATCTAGAAAAGGTGTCAAAAATATGCGGAGCATGAAACGGTCTGAAAAATAGGAGGAGCATGAAGTGTTGTAGAAAAACATGAAGAGCCTGAAAATGTGTGAAAAATATGAAGATCTACAAAAGGTGTCAAAAATATGAGGAGCATGAAACGGTCTGACAAATAGGAGGAGCATGAAGCGGTGTTGAAAAACATGAAGACCCTGAAAAGCTGTGAAAAATATGAAGAGCTACAAAAGGTGTGAAAAATATGTGGAGCATGAAAGGGTCAGAATTATAGGACGAGCATGAAGTGGTGTTGAAAAACATGAATCTCCTGAAAAGGTGTGAAAAATATGAAGAGCTTCAATAGGTGTGAAAAATATGAGGAGCATGAAAAGGTCTGAAAAATAGTAGGAACATGAAGTGGTGTTGAAAAACATGAAGAGCCTGAAAAGGTGTGAAAATGAAGAAGAGCTTCAAAAGGTGTCAAAAATGACATGAGCATGAAACGGTCTGAAAAATAGGAGGAGCATGAAGTGGTCGTGAAAATCATGAAGAGCCTGAAAAGGTGTGAAATATATGAAGAGCTTCAAAAGTTGTGATAAAATGAGGAGGATCAAAAGGTGTCAAAAATATGAGGAGCATGAAACGGTCTGAAAAATAGGAGGAGCATGAAACGGTGTTCAAAAACATGAAGAGCCTGAAAAGGTGTGAAAAATATGAAGAGCTGAAAATTGTGAAATACATGAGGAGCCTGAAGCGGTCTGAAAAATAGGGGGAGCATGAAACGGTGTTGAAAAACATGAAGAGCCTGAAAAGGTGTGAAAAATAGGAAGAGCTTCACAAGGTGTCAAATATATGAGGAGCATGAAACGGTCTGAAAAATAGGAGGAGCATGAAGCAGTCATCCAAAACATGAAGAACCTGAAAAGTTTTGAAAAATATGAAGAGCTTCAAAAGGTGTGAAAAATATGAGGAACATGAAACGGTCTGAAAAATAGGAGGAGCATGAAACGGTCTTAAAAAAAGGAGGAGCATGAAACGGTGTTGAAAAACATGAAGAGCCTGAAAAGGTGTGAAAAATAGGAAGAGCTTCACAAGGTGTCAAATATATAAGGAGCATGAAACGGTCTGAAAAATAGGAGGAGCATGAAGCAGTCGTCAAAAACATGAAGAACCTGAAAAGTTTTGAAAAATATGAAGAGATTCAAAAGGTGTGAAAAATATGAGGAACATGAAATGGTCTGAAAAATAGGAGGAACATGAAACGGTCTGAAAAATAGGGGCAGCATGAAACAGTGTTGAAAGACATGAAGAGCTTCAAAGGTGTCAAAAATATGAGGAGCATGAAACGGTCTGAAAAATAAGAGGATCATGAAACGGTCTGAAAAATAGGAGCAGCATGAAATGGTGTTGAAAGACATGAAGAGCTTCAAAGGTGTCAAAAATATGAGGAGCATGAAACGGTCTGAAAAATAAGAGGATCATGAAACGGTCTGAAAAATAGGAGCAGCATGAAATGGTGTTGAAAGACATAAAGAGCTTCAAAAAGTGTCAAAAATATGAGGAGAATGAAACGGTTTGAAAAATAGGAGTAGCATGAAACGGTCTGAAAAATAGAGGCAGCATGGAATGGTGTGGAAAAACATGAGGATCTTCAAAATTTGTGAAAAAATGAGGAGGTTCAAAAGGTGTCAAAAATATGAGGAGAATGAAACGGTCTGAAAAATAGGAGGGGCTTGAAACGGTGTTCCAAAACATGAAGAGCCTGAAAAGATGTGAAATATATGAACAGCTTCAAAAGCTGTGAAAAATATGAGGAGCATGAAACAGTTTGAAAAATAGGAGAAGCATGAAACAGTGTTGAAAACATGAAGAGCATGACAAGTGTGAAAAATATAAAGAGCATTAAAAGGTGTCAAAAATATGAGGAGTATGAAATGGTCTGGAAAAAAGGAGAAGTATGAAGCAGTGTTGAAAACATGAAAAGCCTGAAAATGTGTGAAAAATATGAAGAGCTTCCAAAGGTGTGAAAAATATGAATAGCTTCGAAATGTGTCAATATTGAGAGGAGCATGAAACGGTGTGAAAAATAGGAGGAGCATGAAGCGGTGTGCAAAAAGATGAAGAGCCTGAAAATGTGTGAAATATATGAAGAGCTTCAAAAGGTGACAAATATATGAGGAGAATGAAACGGTCTGAAAAATAGGAGGCGCATGAAGTGGTGTTGACAAACATGAAGAGCTGAAAAGCTGTGAAAAATATGAAGAGCTTTAAAAGGTCTCAAATATATGCGGAGCATGAAATTTTCTGAAAATTAGGAGGAGCATGAAACGTTGTTCAAAACATGAAGAGCCTCAAAAGGTGTGAAAAATATAAAGAGCTTCAAAACCTGTCAAACATTGAGGAGCATGAAACGATCTGAAAAATAGGAAGAGCATGACGCAGTGTTGAAAAACATGAAGAGGCTGAAAAGGCGTGAAAAATATGAAGAACTTCAAAATGTGTCAAAAATATGAGGAGATTGAAACGGTCTGAAAAATATGAGGAGCATGAAACGGTGTTGAAAAACATGAAGAGCCTTAAAAAATGTGAAAAATATGAAGAGCTTCCAAATGTGTCAAAAACAGGAGGAGATGAAACGGTGTTCAAAACCTGAAGAGCCTGAAAAGGTGTGAAAAATATGAAGAGCTTCAAAAGGTGTCAAAAATATGAGGAGCATGAAACGGTCTGAAAAATAGGAGGAGTATGAAGCGGTGATCAAAAACATGAAGAGCCTGAAAAGTTGTGAAAAATATGAAGAGCTTCAAAAGATGTGAAATACATGAGGAGCATGAAACGGGCTGAAAAATAGGAGAAGCATGAAGTGGTGTGGAAAAACATGAAGAGCCTGAAAAGGTGTGAAAAATATGAAGAGCTTCAAAAGGTGTGAAATACATGAGGAGAAAGAAATTCTCTGAAAAGTAGAAGGAGTTGAAGTGGTGTTGAAAAACATGAAGAGCCAGAAAAGGTGTGAAAAATATGAAGAGCTTCAAAAGGTGTCAAAAATAATAGGAGCATGAAACAGTCTGAAAAATAGGAGGAGCATGAAGCGGTGTTCAAAAATATGAAGAAACTGAAAATGTGTGAAAAATATGAAGAGCTTCAAAAGGTATCAAAAATATGAGAAGCATGAAACGGTCTGAAAAATAGGAGGAGCATGAAGCGGTGTTGAAAAACATGAAGCGCTTGAAAAGGTGTGAAAAATATGAAGAGCTTCAAAAGGTGTCAGAAAAATGAGGAGCATGAAACGGTGTGAAAAACAAGTGGAGCAAGAAGGAGTGTTGAAAAACATGAAGAGCCTGAAAATGTGTTAAAAATATAAAGAGCTTCAAAAGATGTGAAAAATATGAAGAGCTTCAAAAGGTGTCAAAAATGAGATGAGAAAGAAACGGTTTTAAAAATAGGAGCAGCATGAAGCGGTGTTGAAAAACATGAAGAACCTGAAAAGTTGTGAGAAATATGAAGAGCTTCAACAGGTGTCAAAAATATGACGAGCATGAAACGCTCTGAAAAAGAGGAGGAGCATGAAGCGGTGTTGAAAAACATGAAGAGCCTGAAAAGTAGTGAAAAATATGAAGAGCTTCTAAAGGTGTCAAAAATATGAGGAGCATGTATCGGTCTTAAAAATACGAGGAGCATGAAGTGATGTTGAAAAACATGAATAGCCTGAAAATGTGTGAAATATATGAAGAGATTAAAAATGTGACAAATATATGAGGAGCATGAAACGGTCTGAAAAATATGAGGAGCATGAAGCGGTGTTCAAAAATATGAAGAGCCTGAAAATGTGTGAAAAATATGAAGAGCTTCAAAAGGTGTCAAAAATATGAGGAGCATGAATCGGTCTGAAAAATAGGAAGAGCATGAAGCTGTGTTCAAAAACATGAAGAGCCTGAAAATGTGTGAAAAATATGAAGAGCTTCACAAGGTGGAAAAATATAAGGAGCATGAAACGGCCTGACAAATAGGAGGAGCATGAAGTGGTGTTCAAAAAGCTGAAGAGCCTGAAAAGGTGTGAAAAATATGAAGAGCTTCAAAAGGTGTCAAATATATGAGGAGCATGAAACGGTCTGAAAAAGGGGAGGAGCAAGAAGTGGTGCTGAAAAACATGAAGAGACTAAAAGGTGTGAAAAATATGAAAAGCTTCAAAAGATGTCACAAATATGAGGAGCATGAAACGGTCTGAAAAATAGGAGGAGCATGAAACGGTGTTCAAAAACATGAAGAGCCTGAAAAGGTGTGAAAAATATGAAGAGCTTCAAAAGGTGTGAAAAATATGAGGAGCATGAAACGGTCAGAAAAATAGGAGGAGCATGAAGCGGTGTTGAAAAACATGAAGAGCTTCAAAAGTTGTGAAAAATATGAAGAGTTTCAAAAATGTGAAATATATGAAGAGCTTCAAAAGTTGTGAAAAATATGAACAGCTTCAAAAGGTGTCAAAAATGAGACGAGCATGAAACGGTCTGAAAAATAGGAGGAGCATGAAGCGGTGTGCAAAAAGATGAAGAGCCTGAAAATGTGTGAAATATATGAAGAGCTTCAAAAAGTGTCAAATATATGAGGAGAATGAAACGGTCTGAGAAATAGGAGGAGCATGAAGTGGTGTTGACAAACATGAAGAGCTGAAAAGCTGTGAAAAATATGAAGAGCTTTAAAAGGTCTCAAATATATGCGGAGCATGAAATTTTCTGAAAATTAGGAGGAGCATGAAACGTTGTTCAAAACATGAAGAGCCTCAAAAGGTGTGAAAAATATAAAGAGCTTCAAAACCTGTCAAACATTGAGGAGCATGAAACGATCTGAAAAATAGGAAGAGCATGACGCAGTGTTGAAAAACATGAAGAGGTTGAAAAAGCCTGAAAAATATGAAGAACTT
This sequence comes from Dama dama, assembly GCF_033118175.1. Classification (NCBI taxonomy): domain Eukaryota; kingdom Metazoa; phylum Chordata; class Mammalia; order Artiodactyla; family Cervidae; genus Dama; species Dama dama. Next base: position 85,008 of record NW_026870901.1, read on the forward strand.
CAAAATGTGTCAAAACTATGAGGAGACTGAAACGGTCTGAAAAATATGAGGAGCATGAAACGGTGTTGAAAAACATGAAGAGACTTAAAAAATGTGAAAAATATGAAGAGCTTCAAAACGTGTCAAAAATATGAGGAGATTGAAACGGTCTGAAAAATATGAGGAGCATGAAACGGTGTTGAAAAACATGAAGAGCCTTAAAAAATGTGAAAAATATGAAGAGCTTCCAAATGTGTCAAAAACAGGAGGAGATGAAACGGTGTTCAAAAACATGAAGAGCCTGAAAAGGTGTGAAAAATATGAAGAGCTTCAAAAGGTGTCAAAAAATATGAGGAGCATGAAACGGGCTGAACAAAAGGAGAAGCATGAAGCGGTGTTGAAGAACATGAAGAGCCTGCAAAGGTGTGAAAATATGAAGAGCTTCAAAAGGTGTCAAAAATATGAGGAGCATGAAACGGTCTGAAAAATAGGAGGAGCATGAAACGGTGTTCAAAAACATGAAGAGCCTGAAAAGGTGTGAAAAATATGAAGAGCTTGAAAATGTGTGAAATACATGAGGAGCCTGAAGCGGTCTGAAAAATAGGAGGAGCATGAAACGATGTTGAAAAACAGGAAGAGCCTGAAAATGTGTGAACAATATGAAGAGGTTCAAAAGGTGTCAAAAATATGAGGACCATGAAACAGTCTGAAAAATAGGAGGAGCATGAAGCGGTGTTGAAAAACATGAAGAACCTGAAAACGTGTGAAAAATATGAAGAGCTTCAAAAGGTGTGAAAAATATGAACAGCTTCAAAAGGTGTGAAAAATGAGATGAGCATGAAGCGGTCTGAAAAATAGGAGGAGCATGAAGTGTTGTCGAAAAACATGAAGAGCATGAAAAGGTGTGAAATATATGAAGATCTAGAAAAGGTGTCAAAAATATGCGGAGCATGAAACGGTCTGAAAAATAGGAGGAGCATGAAGTGTTGTAGAAAAACATGAAGAGCCTGAAAATGTGTGAAAAATATGAAGATCTACAAAAGGTGTCAAAAATATGAGAAGCATGAAACGGTCTGACAAATAGGAGGAGCATGAAGCGGTGTTGAAAAACATGAAGACCCTGAAAAGCTGTGAAAAATATGAAGAGCTACAAAAGGTGTGAAAAATATGTGGAGCATGAAAGGGTCAGAATTATAGGAGGAGCATGAAGTGGTGTTGAAAAACATGAAGAGCCTGAAAAGGTTTGAAAAATATGAAGAGCTTCAATAGGTGTGAAAAATATGAGGAGCATGAAAAGGTCTGAAAAATAGTAGGAACATGAAGTGGTGTTGAAAAACATGAAGAGCCTGAAAAGGTGTGAAAATGAAGAAGAGCTTCAAAAGATGTCAAAAATGACATGAGCATGAAACGGTCTGAAAAATAGGAGGAGCATGAAGTTGTCGTGAAAATCATGAAGTGCCTGAAATGGTGTGAAATATATGAAGAGCTTCAAAAGTTGTGAAAAAATGAGGAGGTTCAAAAGGTGTCAAAAATATGAGGAGCATGAAACGGTCTGAAAAATAGGAGGAGCATGAAAAGGTGTTCAAAAACATGAAGAGCCTGAAAAGGTGTGAAAAACATGAAGAGCTGAAAAGGTGTGAAATACATGAGGAGCCTGAAGCGGTCCTAAAAATAGGGGGAGCATGAAACGGTGTTGAAAAACATGAAGAGCCTGAAAAGGTGTGAAAAATAGGAAGAGCTTCACAAGGTGTCAAATATATGAGGAGCATGAAACGGTCTGAAAAATAGGAGGAGCATGAAGTGTTGTAGAAAAACATGAAGAGCCTGAAAATGTGTGAAAAATATGAAGATCTACAAAAGGTGTCAAAAATATGAGAAGCATGAAACGGTCTGACAAATAGGAGGAGCATGAAGCTGTGTTGAAAAACATGAAGACCCTGAAAAGCTGTGAAAAATATGAAGAGCTACAAAAGGTGTGAAAAATATGTGGAGCATGAAAGGGTCAGAATTATAGGAGGAGCATGAAGTGGTGTTGAAAAACATGAAGAGCCTGAAAAGGTTTGAAAAATATGAAGAGCTTCAATAGGTGTGAAAAATATGAGGAGCATGAAAAGGTCTGAAAAATAGTAGGAACATGAAGTGGTGTTGAAAAACATGAAGAGCCTGAAAAGGTGTGAAAATGAAGAAGAGCTTCAAAAGATGTCAAAAATGACATGAGCATGAAACGGTCTGAAAAATAGGAGGAGCATGAAGTTGTCGTGAAAATCATGAAGTGCCTGAAATGGTGTGAAATATATGAAGAGCTTCAAAAGTTGTGAAAAAATGAGGAGGTTCAAAAGGTGTCAAAAACATGAGGAGCATGAAACGGTCTGAAAAATAGGAGGAGCATGAAAAGGTGTTCAAAAACATGAAGAGCCTGAAAAGGTGTGAAAAATATGAAGAGCTGAAAAGGTGTGAAATACATGAGGAGCCTGAAGCGGTCCTAAAAAATAGGGGGAGCATGAAACGGTGTTGAAAAACATGAAGAGCCTGAAAAGGTGTGAAAAATAGGAAGAGCTTCACAAGGTGTCAAATATATGAGGAGCATGAAACGGTCTGAAAAATAGGAGGAGCATGAAGCAGTCATCCAAAACATGAAGAACCTGAAAAGTTTTGAAAAATATGAAGAGATTCAAAAGGTGTGAAAAATAGGAGGAACATGAAACGGTCTGAAAAATAGGCGGAGCATGAAACGGTCTTAAAAATAGGAGGAGCATGAAACGGTGTTGAAAAACATGAAGAGCCTGAAAAGGTGTGAAAAATAGGAAGAGCTTCACAAGGTGTCAAATATATAAGGAGCATGAAACGGTCTGAAAAATAGGAGGAGCATGAAGCAGTCGTCAAAAACATGAAGAACCTGAAAAGTTTTGAAAAATATGAAGAGATTCAAAAGGTGTGAAAAATAGGAGGAACATGAAACGGTCTGAAAAATAGGGGCAGCATGAAACAGTGTTGAAAGACATGAAGAGCTTCAAAGGTGTCAAAAATATGAGGAGCATGAAACGGTCTGAAAAATAAGAGGATCATGAAACGGTCTGAAAAATAGGAGCAGCATGAAACGGTGTTGAAAGACATAAAGAGCTTCAAAAGGTGTGAAAAATATGAACAGCTTCAAAAGGTGTCAAAAATGAGACGAGCATGAAACGGTCTGAAAAATAAGAGGAGCATGAAGCGGTGTTCAAAAATATGAAGAGCCTGAAAAGTTGTGAAAAATATGAAGAGCTTCAAAAGGTGTTAAAAATATGAGGAGAATGAAACGGTCTGCAAAAGAGGAGGAACATGAAATGGTGTTCAAAAACATGAAGAGCATGAAAAGGTGTGAAAAATATGAAAAGCTTCAAAAGGTGTCAAATATATATGGAGCATGAAAAGGGCTGAAAATTAGGAGGAGCATGAAGCGGTGTTCAAAAATATGAAGAGCCTGAAAAGGTGTGAAAAATATGAAGAGCTTCAAAATGTGTCAAAAATATGAGGAGCATGATACGGTTTGAAAAATAGGAGGAGCATGAAGTGGTGTTGAAAAACATGAAGAGCCTGAAAACGTGTGAAAAATATGAAGAGCTTGAAAAGGTGTGAAAAATATGAAGAGCTTCAAAAGGTGTCAAATATTAGATGAGCATGAAACGGTCTGAAAAATAGGAGCCGCATGAATCGGTGTTGAAAAACATGAAGAGCCTGAAAAAGTGTGAAAAATATGAAGAGTTTCTATAGGTGTCAAAAATATGCGGAGCATGAAACGGTCTGAAAAATAGGAGCATGAAGTGCTGTTGAGAAAAATGAAGAGCCTGAAAAGGTGTTAAAAATATGAAGAGCTTCAAAAGGAGTCAAAAATATGAGGAGCATGAAACGGTCTGAAAAAATAGGAGGAGCATGAAGCGGTGTTCAAAAACATGAAGAGCCTGAAAAGGTGTGAAAAATATGAAGAGCTTCAAAAGGTGTCAAAAATATGAGGAGCATGAAACGGTCTGAAAAATAGGAGGAGTATGAAGCGGTGATCAAAAACATGAAGAGCCTGAAAAGTTGTGAAAAATATGAAGAGCTTCAAAAGATGTGAAATACATGAGGAGCATGAAACGGGCTGAAAAATAGGAGAAGCATGAAGTGGTGTGGAAAAACATGAAGAGCCTGAAAAGGTGTGAAAAATATGAAGAGCTTCAAAAGGTGTGAAATACATGAGGAGAATGAAATTCTCTGAAAAGTAGAAGGAGTTGAAGTGGTGTTGAAAAACATGAAGAGCCAGAAAAGGTGTGAAAAATATGAAGAGCTTCAAAAGGTGTCAAAAATACGAGGAGCATGAAACAGTCTGAAAAATAGGAGGAGCATGAAGCGGTGTTCAAAAATATGAAGAAACTGAAAATGTGTGAAAAATATGAAGAGCTTCAAAAGGTATCAAAAATATGAGAAGCATGAAACGGTCTGAAAAATAGGAGGAGCATGAAGCGGTGTTGAAAAACATGAAGCGCTTGAAAAGGTGTGAAAAATATGAAGAGCTTCAAAAGGTGTCAGAAAAATGAGGAGCATGAAACGGTGTGAAAAACAAGTGGAGCAAGAAGGAGTGTTGAAAAACATGAAGAGCCTGAAAATGTGTAAAAAATATAAAGAGCTTCAAAAGATGTGAAAAATATGAAGATCTTCAAAAGGTGTCAAAAATGAGATGAGAAAGAAACGGTTTTAAAAATAGGAGCAGCATGAAGCGGTGTTGAAAAACATGAAGAACCTGAAAAGTTGTGAGAAATATGAAGAGCTTCAACAGATGTCAAAAATATGACGAGCATGAAACGCTCTGAAAAAAAGGAGGAGCATGAAGCGGTGTTGAAAAACATGAAGAGCCTGAAAAGTAGTGAAAAATATGAAGAGCTTCTAAAGGTGTCAAAAATATGAGGAGCATGTAACGGTCTTAAAAATACGAGGAGCATGAAGTGATGTTGAAAAACATGAATAGCCTGAAAATGTGTGAAATATATGAAGAGATTAAAAATGTGACAAATATATGAGGAGCATGAAACGGTCTGAAAAATATGAGGAGCATGAAGCGGTGTTCAAAAATATGAAGAGCCTGAACATGTGTGAAAAATATGAAGAGCTTCAAAAGGTGTCAAAAATATGAGGAGCATGAATCGGTCTGAAAAATAGGAAGAGCATGAAGCTGTGTTCAAAAACATGAAGAGCCTGAAAATGTGTGAAAAATATGAAGAGCTTCAAAAGGTGGAAAAATATGAGGAGCATGAAACGGCCTGACAAATAGGAGGAGTATGAAGTGGTGTTCAAAAAGCTGAAGAGCCTGAAAAGGTGTGAAAAATATGAAGAGCTTCAAAAGGTGTCAAATATATGAGGAGCATGAAACGGTCTGAAAAATAGGAGGAGCATGACGCGGTTTTCAAACACATGAAGTGCCTGAAAAGGTCTGAAAAATACGAAGAGCTTGAAAAGGTGTGAAATATATGAAGAGCTTCAAAAGGTGTCAAAAATGAGATGAGCATGAAACGGTGTGAAATATAGGAGGAGCATGAAGCGGTGTTCAAAAACATGAAGAGCCTGAAAAGCTGTGAAAAATATGAAGAGCCTCAAGGTGTGAAATACTTGAGGAGCATGAATCATTCTGAAAAATAGGAGGAGCATGAAGCGGTATTGAAAAACATGAAGAGCCTGAAAAGGTGTGAAAAATATGAAGAGCTTCAAAAGGTGTCAAAACTATGAGGAGTATGAAACGGTCTGAAAAATAGGAGCAGCATGAAACGGTGTTCAAAAACATGAAGAGCCTGAAAAGGTGTTAAAAATATGAAGAGCTTCAAAAGTTGTCAAAAATATGAGGAGCATGAAACGATCTGAAAAATAGGAGGAGCATGAAGCGGTGTTCACAAACATGAAGAGCCAGAAAAGGTGTGAAAAATATGAAGAGCTTCAAAAGGTGTCAAAAATATGAGGAGCATGTAACGGTCTGAAAAATAGGAGGAGCATGAAGCGGTGTTCAAAAATATGAAGAGCCTGAAAATTTGTGAAAACTATGAACTGCTTCAGAAGGTGTCAAAAATGAGATGAGCATGAAACGGTCTGAAAAATAGGAGGAGCCTGAAGTGGTGTTGAAAAGCATTAAGAGCCTGAAAATGTGTGAAATATATGAAGAGCTTCAAAAGATTTCAGAAATGAGAGGAGCATGAAACGGTCTGAAAAATAGGAGGAGCATGAAGCGGTGTTGAAAAACATGAAGAGCCTGAAAAGGTGTGAAAAATATGAATAGTTTCAAAAGATGTGAAAAATATGAAGAACTGCAAAATCTGTCAAAAATAAGATGAGCATGAAACGGTCTGAAAAATAGGAGGAGCATGAAAAGGTGTTCAAGAACATGAAGAGCCTGAAAAGTTGTGAAAAATATGAAGAGCTTCAAGTTGTGAAATACATGAGGAGCATGAATCGGTCTGAAAAATAGGAGAAGCATGAAACGATGTTGAAAAACATGAAGAGCCTCAAAACGTGTGAAAAATATAAAGAGCTCAAAAGGTGTCAAAAATATGAAGAGCTTCAAAAAGTGCGAAAAATTAGATGAGCATGAAATGGTCTGAAAAAGGAGGAGCATGAAGCGGTGTTGAAAAACATGAAGAGCCTGAACAGGTGTGAAACATATGAAGAGCTTCCAAAGGTGTCAAAAATGAAATGAGAATGAAACGGTCTGAAAAATAGGAGGAGCATGAATAGGTGTTCTAAAACATGAAGAGCCTGAACAGGTGTGAAACATATGAATAGTTTCCAAAAGTGTCAAAAATGAAATGAGCATGAAACGGTCTGAAAAATAGGAGGAGCATGAATAGGTGTTCTAAAACATGAAGAGCCTAAACAAGTGTGAAACATATGAATAGCTTCCAAAGGTGTCAAAAATGAAATGAGAATGAAACGGTCTGAAAAATAGGAGGAGCATGAAGCGGTGTTCAAAAATATGAAGAGTCTGAAAAGGTGTGAAATATATGAAGAGCTTCAAAATGTGTCAAAAATGAGATGAGCATGAAACGGTCTGAAAAATAGGAGGAGCATGAAGTGGTGTTGAAAACATGAAGAGCCTAAAAAAGTGTGAAATATATGAAGAGCTTCAAAAGGTGTCAAAAATATGAGGAGCATGAAACGGTCAGAAAAATATGAGCATCATGAAGCGGTGTTGAAAAACATGAAGAGCTTGAAATGTGTGAAAAATATGAAGAGCTTCAAAAGGTGTGAAAAATAAGAAGAGCTTCAAAAGCTGTCAAAAATGAGCTGAGCATGAAACGGACTGAAAAATATAAGAAGCATGAAGTGGTGTTGAAAACATGAAGAGCCTGAATATGTGTGAAAAATATGATGAGCTTCAAAAGGTGTCAAAAATACGAGGAGCATGAAACGGTCTGAAAAATAGGAGGATCATGAAGCGGTGTTGAAAAACATGAAGAGCCTGAAAGGTGTGAAAAATATGAAGAGCTTCAAAAGCTGTCAAAAATGAGCTGAGCATGAAACGGACTGAAAAATATAAGAAGCATGAAGTGGTGTTGAAAACATGAAGAGCCTGAATATGTGTGAAAAATATGAAGAGCTTCAAAAGGTGTCAAAAATATGAGGAGCATGAAACTGTCTGAAAAATCGGAGGAGCATGGAACGGTGTTCAAAGCATGAAGAGCCTGAAAAGGTGTGAAAAATATGAAGAGTTTCAAAAGGTGTCAAAATATGAGGAGCATTAAACGGTCTGAAAAATAGGAGGAGCATGAATCGGTGTTGAAAAACATGAAGATCCTGAAAAGGTGTGAAAAATATGAAGAGCTTCAAAAGGTGTCAAAAATATGAGGAGCATGAAACGGTCTGAAAAATAGGAGGAGCATGAAACGGTCTGAAAAATAGGAGGAGCATGAAGCGGTGTTGAAAAACCTGAAGAGCCTGAAAAGGCGTGAAATATATGAAGAGCTTCAAAAGGTGTCAACAATAGGAGGAGCATGAAACGGTCTGAAAAATAGGAGGAATATGAAGCGGTGTTGAAAAACCTGAAGAGCATGAATAGGCGTGAAAAATATGAATAGTTTCAAAAGGTGTCAAAATTATGAAGAGCATGAAACGGCCTGAAAAATAGGAGGAGCATGAAACGGTCTGAAAAATAGGAGGAGCATGAAACGGTCTAAAAAATACGAGGAGCATGAATGGGTGCTGAAAACATGAAGAGCATGAAAAGGTGTGAAATATATGAAGAGCTTCAAATGGAGTCAAAAATATGAGGAGCATGAAACGGTCTGAAAAATAGGAGGAGCATGAAGTGGTGTGGAAAACATGAAGAGAATGAAAAAGTGTGAAATATATGAAGAGCTTCAAAAAGTCTGAAAAATATGATGAGCTTCAAAAGGTGTCAAAAATATGACGAGCATGAAACGGTCTGAAAAATAGGAGGAGCATGAAACGTTCTGAAAAATAGGAGGAGAATGAAGCAGTGTTCAAAATCATGAAGAGCCTGAAAAGGAGTGAAGAATATGAAGAGTTTCAAAAGGTGTCAAATATGTGAGGAGCACGAAACGGTCTTAAAAATAGGAGGAGCATGAAATGGTGTTCAAAAACATAAAGAGCCAGAAAAGTTGTGAAAAATATGAAGAGCTTCAAAAGGTGTGACATACATGAGGAGCATGAAACGATCTGAAAAATAGGAGGAGCATGAAACGGTGTTGAAAAATATGAAGAGCCTGAAAAGGTGTAAAAAATATGAAGAGCTTCAAAAGGTGTCAAAAATATCAGGAGCATGAAACGGTCTGAAAAATAGGAGGAGCATGAAACGGTGTTCAAAAACATGAAGAGCCTCAAAAAGTACAAAAAATATGAAGAGCTTCAACACGTCTCAAATACATGAGGTGCATGAAACGGTCTGAAAAAAGGAGCATGAAACCGTGTTCAACAACGTGAAGAGCCTGAAAGGTGTGAAAAGTATGAAGAGCTTCAAATGTGTCAAAAATATGAGGAGCATGAAACGTTCTGAAAAATAGGAGGAGCATGAAGCGGTGTTGAAAAACATGAAGAGCCTGAAAACGTGTGAAAAATATGAAGGGTTTCAAAAGGTGTGAAAAATATGAACAGCTTCAAAAAGTGTCAAAAATGAGATGAGCATGAAGCAGTCTGAAAAATGGTGGAGCATGAAGTGTTGTTGAAAAACATGAAGAGCCTGAAATCGTGTGAAAAATATGAAGAGCTTCAAAAGGTGTGAAATACATGAGGAGAATTAATCGGTCTCAAAAATAGGAGTAGCATGAAGCGGTGTTGAAAAACATGAAGAGCCTGAAAAGGTGTGAAAAATATGAAGAGCTTCAAAAGGTGTGAAAAATACGAGGAGCATGAAGAGGTGTTCAAAAACATGAAAAGCCTGAAATGTTGTAAAAAATATGAAAAGCTTCAAAAGGTGTCAAAAATATGAGGAGCATGAAACGGTCTGAAAAACCGGAGGAGCATGAAGCGGTGTTCAAAAACATGAAGAGCCTGAAAACATGTGAAAAATTTGAAGAGCTTCAAAAATGTGAAAAATATGAAGAGCTTCAAAAGGTGTGAAATTTATGAAGAGCTTCAAAAGGTGTCAAAAATTAGATGAGCATGAAACGGTCTGAAAACTAGGAGGAGTATGAAGTGGTGTTGAAAAACAGGAAGCGCCTGAAAAGGTGTGAAAAATATGAAGAGCTTCAAAATGTGTCAAAAATATGATGAGCATGAAATGGTATGAACAAGAGGAGGAGCCTGAAAAGGAGTTCAAAAACATGAAGAGCCTGAAAAGATGTGAAGAATATGAAGAGCTTCACAAGGTGTCAGAAATACGAGGAGCATGAAACGGTCTCAAAAATAGGAGGACCAGGAAAGGGTTTTGAAAAACATGAACAGCATGAAAAGCTTTGAAAAATATGAAGAGCTTCACAAGGTGTCAGAAATACGAGGAGCATTAAAAGGTCTGAAAAATATGAGGAGCATGAAACGGTGTTCAAAAACATGAAAACCCTGAAAAGTTGTGAAATATATGAAGAGCTTCAAAATATGTTAAAAATTGGAGGAGCATGAAACGGTCTGAAAAATATGAGGAGCAAGAAACGGTGTGAAAAATATGAAGATCTTCAAAAGGTGTCAAAATTATGAGGAGCATGACACGGTCAGAAATATAGGAGGAGGATGATGCGGATTTGAAAAACATGAAGAGTCTGAAAAGGTGTGACAATTATGAAGCGCTTCAAAAGGTGTCAAAATTATGGGGAGCATTAAACGGTCTGAAAAACAGGAGGAGCATCAAATGGTGTTCAAAGACGTGAAGAGCATGAAAAGGTGTGCAATATAATAAGAGCTTCAAAAGGTGTCAAAAATATGAGGAACATGAAACGGTCTGAAAAATAGGAGGAGCATGATTTGGTATTGAAAAACAGAAAGAGCCTGAAAAGGTGTGAAAAATATGAAGAGCTTCAAAAGGTGTCAAAAATATGTGGAGCATGAAACGGTTTAAAAAATAGGTGGAGCATGAAACGGACTTCAAAAACATGAAGAGCCTGAAAAGGTGTGAAAAATATGAAGAGCTTCAAAAGGTGTCAAAAATATGAGGAGCATGAAACGGTCTGAAAAATAGGAGGAGCATGAAGTGGTATTGAAAAACAGAAAGAGCCTGAAAAGGTGTGAAAAATATGAAGAGCTTCAAAAGGTGTCAAAAATATGAGGAGCATGAAAGGGTTTAAAAAATAGAAGGAGCACGAAACGGTCTTCAAAAATATGAAGTGCCTGAAAAGGTGTGAAAAATATGAAGAGCTTCAAAAGGTGTCAAACATATGAGGAGCATGAAACAGTGTTCAAAAACATGAAAAGCCTGAAAAGTTGTGAAATATATGAAGAGCTTCAAAAGGTGTCAAAAATGTGAGGAGCATGAAACGGTCTGAAAAATAGGAGGAACATGAAGCGGTGTTGAAAAACATGAAGAACCTGAAAAGGTGTGAAAAAATATGAAGAGCTTCAAAAGGTGTCAAAAATATGAGGAGCATGAAACAGTCCGAAAAATAGGAGCAGCATGAAGCGGATTTGAAAAACATGAAGAGCCTTAAAAGATGTCAAAAATATGAAGCACTTCAAAAGGTTTCAAAAATATAAGGAGCATGAAACGGTCTGAAATATAGGAGGAGCATGAAACGCTTTTCAAATCGTGAAGAGCCGGAAAAGGTGTGAAAAATATGAAGAACTTCAAAAGCTGTCAAAAATATGAGGAGTATGAAACGGTGTTCAAAAACATGAAAAGCCTGAAAATGTGTGAAATATATGAAGAGCTCCAAAAGGTGTCAAAAATAGGAGGAGCATGAAGCGGTGTAGAAAAACCTGAAGAGCCTGAAAAGGTGTGAAAAATATGAAGATCTTCAAAAGGTGTCAAAAATATGAGGAGCATGACACGGTCAGAAATATAGCAGGAGCATGAAGTGGTGTTGAAAACATGAAGAACCTGAAAAGTTGTGAAATGATGAAGAGCTTCAAAAGGTGTCAAATATATGAGCAGCATGAAACGTTCTGAAAAATTGGAGGTGCAAGAAACGATGTTCAAAACATGAAGAGCCTGAAAAGGTGTGAAAAATATGAAGGGCTTCAAAACGTACCAAAAATATGAGGAGCATGAAACGGTTTGAAAAACAGGAGGAGCATGAAGCCGTGTTGAAAAACATGAAGAGCCTGAAAAGGTGTGAAAAATATGAAGAGCTTCAAAATGTATCAAAAATATGAGGAGCATGAAACGGTCTGAAAAATAAGAGGAGCATGAAGCGGTGTTGAAAAATATGAACAGCATGAAAACGTGTGAAAAATATGAAGAGCTTCAAAAGGTGTGAAAAATATGAAAAGCTTCTAAAAGTGTCAAAAATGAGATGGGCATGAAACGGTCTGAAAATTAGGAGGAGCATGAAGTGGTGTTGAAAAACATGAAGAGACTGAAAAGGTGTGAAATATACGATGAGCTTCAAAAGGTGTGAAAATATGAAGAGCTTCACAAGGTGTCAAAAATATGAGCAGCATGAAAGAGTCTGAAAAACAGGAGGAACATGAAACGGTGTTCAAAAACATGAAGAGCCTGGAGAAGTGTGAAAAATATGAAGAGCTTCAAAAGGTGTCAAAAATATGAGGAGCATGAAACGGTCTGAAAAATAGGAGGAGCATGAAACGGTCTGAAAAATAGGAGGAGCATGAAGCGGTGTTCAAAAACATGAAGAGCCTGAAAAGGTGTGAAATATATGAAGAGCCTCAAAGGTGTCAAAAATATGAGGAGCAAGAAACGGTCTGAAAAATAGGAGGAGCTTAAGCGGGTTGAAAAATATGAAGAGCCTGAAACGATGTGAAAAATATGAAGAGCTTCAAAAGGTGTCAAATATATGAGGAGCATGAAACGGTCTGAAAAATTGGAGAAGCATGAAGTTGTGTTCAAAAAAATGAAGAGCCTGAAAAGGTGCGAAAAATATGAGGAGCTTCAAAAGGTGTCAAAAATATGAGGACCATGAAACGGTCTGAAAAATATGAGGAGCAAGAAACTGTTTTCAAAAACATGAAGAGCCTCAAAAAGTGTGAAAAGTATGAAGAGCTTCAAAGGATGTCAAAAATATGAGGAGCATGAAAATGTCTGAAAAATAGGAAGAGAATGAAGCGGTGTAGAAAAACATGAAAAGCCTGAAAAGGTGTGAAAAATATGAAGAGCTTCAAAAGGTGTGAAAAATACGAGGAGCATGAAGAGGTGTTCAAAAACATGAAAAGCCTGAAATGTTGTAAAAAATATGAAAAGCTTCAAAAGGTGTCAAAAATATGAGGAGCATGAAACGGTCTGAAAAACCGGAGGAGCATGAAGCGGTGTTCAACAACATGAAGAGCCTGAAAAGATGTGAAAATTTTGAAGAGCTTCAAAAATGTGAAAAATATGAAGAGCTTCAAAAGGTGTGAAATATATGAAGAGCTTCAAAAGGTGTCAAAAATTAGATGAGCATGAAACGGTCTGAAAAATAGGAGGAGCATGAAGTGGTGTTGAAAAACAGGAAGCGCCTGAAAAGGTGTGAAAAATATGAAGAGCTTCAAAATGTGTCAAAAATATGAGGAGCATGAAATGGTATGAACAAGAGGAGGAGCCTGAAAAGGAGTTCAAAAACATGAAGAGCCTGAAAAGATGTGAAAAATATGAAGAGCTTCACAAGGTGTCAGAAATACGAGGAGCATGAAACGGTCTCAAAAATAGGAGGACCAGGAAAGGGTTTTGAAAAACATGAACAGCATGAAAAGCTTTGAAAAATATGAAGAGCTTCACAAGGTGTCAGAAATACGAGGAGCATTAAAAGGTCTGAAAAATATGAGGAGCATGAAACGGTGTTCAAAAACATGAAAACCCTGAAAAGTTGTGAAATATATGAAGAGCTTCAAAATATGTTAAAAATTGGAGGAGCATGAAACGGTCTGAAAAATATGAGGAGCAAGAAACGGTGTGAAAAATATGAAGATCTTCAAAAGGTGTCAAAATTATGAGGAGCATGACACGGTCAGAAATATAGGAGGAGGATGATGCGGATTTGAAAAACATGAAGAGTCTGAAAAGGTGTGACAATTATGAAGCGCTTCAAAAGGTGTCAAAATTATGGGGAGCATTAAACGGTCTGAAAAACAGGAGGAGCATCAAATGGTGTTCAAAGACGTGAAGAGCATGAAAAGGTGTGCAATATAATAAGAGCTTCAAAAGGTGTCAAAAATATGAGGAACATGAAACGGTCTGAAAAATAGGAGGAGCATGATTTGGTATTGAAAAACAGAAAGAGCCTGAAAAGGTGTGAAAAATTTGAAGAGCTTCAAAAGGTGTCAAAAATATGTGGAGCATGAAACGGTTTAAAAAATAGGTGGAGCATGAAACGGACTTCAAAAACATGAAGAGCCTGAAAAGGTGTGAAAAATATGAAGAGCTTCAAAAGGTGTCAAAAATATGAGGAGCATGAAACGGTCTGAAAAATAGGAGGAGCATGAAGTGGTATTGAAAAACAGAAAGAGCCTGAAAAGGTGTGAAAAATATGAAGAGCTTCAAAAGGTGTCAAAAATATGAGGAGCATGAAAGGGTTTAAAAAATAGAAGGAGCACGAAACGGTCTTCAAAAATATGAAGTGCCTGAAAAGGTGTGAAAAATATGAAGAGCTTCAAAAGGTGTCAAACATATGAGGAGCATGAAACAGTGTTCAAAAACATGAAAAGCCTGAAAAGTTGTGAAATATATGAAGAGCTTCAAAAGGGGTCAAAAATGTGAGGAGCATGAAACGGTCTGAAAAATAGGAGGAACATGAAGCGGTGTTGAAAAACATGAAGAACCTGAAAAGGTGTGAAAAAGTATGAAGAGCTTCAAAAGGTGTCAAAAATATGAGGAGCATGAAACAGTCCGAAAAATAGGAGCAGCATGAAGCGGATTTGAAAAACATGAAGAGCCTTAAAAGATGTCAAAAATATGAAGCACTTCAAAAGGTTTCAAAAATATAAGGAGCATGAAACGGTCTGAAAAATAGGAGGAGCATGAAACGCTTTTCAAATCGTGAAGAGCCGGAAAAGGTGTGAAAAATATGAAGAACTTCAAAAGCTGTCAAAAATATGAGGAGTATGAAACGGTGTTCAAAAACATGAAAAGCCTGAAAATGTGTGAAATATATGAAGAGCTCCAAAAGGTGTCAAAAATAGGAGGAGCATGAAGCGGTGTAGAAAAACCTGAAGAGCCTGAAAAGGTGTGAAAAATATGAAGATCTTCAAAAGGTGTCAAAAATATGAGGAGCATGAAACAGTCTGAAAGAGAGGAGGAGCATGAAACGGTGTTGAAAAACATGAGGAGCATGGAAAGGTGTGAAAAATATGAAGAGCTTCAAAAGGTGTCAAAAATATGAGGAGCATGAAACTGTCTGAAAAATACGAGGAGCATGAAACCGTGTTGAAAAATATGAAGACCATGAAAGGGTGTGAAAAACATGAAGAGCTTCAAAAGGTGTCAAAAATATGAGGAGCATGAAACGGTCTGAAAAATAGGAGGAACATGAAACGGTTTGACAAATAGGAGGAGCATGAAACGGTGTTGAAAAACATGAAGAACCTGAAATGTGTCGAAAATATGAAGAGCTTCAAAATGTGTCAAAAATATGAGGAGCATGAAACGGTTTGAAAAATAGGAGGAGCATGAAACGGTGTTGAAAAACATGAAGAACCTGAAAGGTGTCGAAAATATGAAGAGCTTCAAAATGTGTCAAAAATATGAGGAGCATGAAACGATCTGAATAATCGGAGGAGCATGAAAGCGTGTTGAAAAACATGAAGAGCACGGAAAGGTGTGAAAAATATGAAGAGCTTCAAAAGGTGTCAAAAATATGAGGACCATGAAACGGTCTGAAAAATAGGAGGAGCTTGAAGCGGTGTTGAAAAACATGAAGAGCCTGAAAAGTTGTGAAATATATGAAGAGCTTCAAAAGGTGTAAAAAATATGAGGAGTTTGAAACGGTCTGAAAAATAAGAGGATCTGGTTTCCTCAGTGTGTATGCCCAGAAGTGGAATTGCTGGGTCATATGGCAGTTCTATTTCCAGTTTTTTAAGAAATCTCTACACCGTTTTCCATAGCGGCAGTACTAGTGTGCATTCCCACCAACAGTATAAGAGGGTTCCCTTTTCTCCACTCCCTCTCCAGCATTTATTGCTTGTAGACTTTTGGATAGCAGCCATCCTGACTGGCATGTAATGGTACCTCATTGTGGTTTTGATTTGTATTTCTCTAATAATGAGTGATGCTGAGCATCTTTTCATGTGTTTGTTATCCATCTGTATGTCTTCTTTGGAGAAATGTCTGTTTAGTTCTTTGGCTCATTTTTTATTGGGTCATTTATTTTTCTGGAATTGAGCTGCAGGATTTGCTTGTATATTTTTGAGATTAATCCTTTGTCTGTTTCTTCATTTGCTATTATTTTCTCCCAATCTGAGGGCTGTCTTTTCACCTTACTTATAGTTTCCTTTGTAGTGCAAAAGCTTTTAAGTTTCATTAGGTCCCATTTGTTTAGTTTTGCTTTTATTTCCAATATTCTGGGAGGTGGGTCATAGAGGATCTTGCTTTGATTTATGTCGGAGAGTGTTTTGCCTATCTTCTCCTCTAGGAGTTTTAGTTTCTGGTCTTACATTTAGATCTTTAATCCATTTTGAGTTTATTTTTGTGTATGGTGTTAGAAAGTGTCCTATTTTCATTCTTTTACAAGTGGTTGACCAGTTTTCCCAGCACCACTTGTTAAAGAGGTTGTCTTTTTTCCATTGTATATCCTTGCCTCCTTTGTCAAAGATAAGGTGTCCATAGGTTCGTCTAAAAGAGACACGTGCACCCCAATGTTCATCGCAGCACTGTTTATAATGGCCAGGACATGGAAGCAACCTAGATGCCCGTCAGCAGATGAATGGATAAGAAAGCTGTGGTACATATACACCATGGAATATTACTCAGCCATTAAAAAGAATTCATTTGAATCAGTCCTAATGAGATGGATGAAGCTGGAGCCCATTATACAGAGTGAAGGAAGCCAGAAAGATAAAGAACATTACAGCATACTGACACATGTATATGGAATTTAGAAAGGTGACAACGATAACCCTATATGCAGAACAGAAAAAGAGACACAGAAATACAGAACAGACTTTTAAACTTTGTGGGAGAATGTGAGGGTGGGATATTTCAAAAGAACAGCATGTATGCTATCTATGGTGAAACAGATTACCAGCCCAGGTAGGATGCACGAGACAAGTGCTCCGGTTTGGTGCACTGGGAAGACCCAGAGGAATCGGGTGGAGAGGGAGGTGGGAGGGGGAATCGGGACTGGGAATACATGTAAATCCATGGCTGATTCATATCAAAGCATGACAAAACCCACTGGAAAAAAAATAAAAAAATAAAAAAAAATAACAATAAAAAAAAAATAAGGGGAGCATGAAACGGTGTTCAAAAACATGAAGAGCCTGAAAAGGTGTGGAAATTATGAAGAGCTTCAAAAGGTGTCAAATATATGAGGAGCATAAAACGGTCTGAAAAAAAGGAGGAGCATGAAATGGTGTTGAAAAACATGAAGAGCCTGAAAAGGTGTGAAAAATATGAAGAGCTTCAAAAGGTTTCAAAAATATGAGAGGCATGAATGGTCTGAAATATAGGGGGAGCATGAAGCGGTGTAGAAAAACAAAAGGTGTCAAATATATGAGGAGCATGAAACGGTCTGAAAAAAAGGAGGAGCATGAAATGGTGTTGAAAAACATGAAGAGCCTGAAAAGGTGTGATAAATATGAAGAGTTTCAAAACGTGTCAAAAAGATGAGGAGCATGAAACGGTCTGAAAAATAGGAGAAGCATGAAGCGGTGTTGAAAAATATGAAGAGCCTGAAAAGGTGTGATAAATATGAAGAGTTTCAAAACGTGTCAAAAAGATGTGGAGCATGAAATGGTTTGAAAAATAGGAGGAGCATGAAACGATGTTGAAAAAAAATGAAGAGCTTGAAAAAGTGAGAAAAATATAAAGAGCTTCAAAAAGTGTGAAAAATATGAAGAGCGTCAAAAGGTGTCAAAAATGAGATGAGCATGAAACGGTCTGAAAGTAGGAGGAGCATGAAGTGGTGTTGACAAACATGAAGAGCCTGAAAACGTGTGAAAAATATGAAGGGCTTTAACAGGTGTGAAAAATATGAAGAGCTTCCAAAGGTGTCAAAAATATGAGGAGCATGAATCGGTCTCAAAAAATAGGAGAGAGCATGAAGCGGATTTGAAAAACATGAAGAGCCTGAAATGGTGTGATAATTATGAAGCACTTCAAAAGGTGTCAAAATTATTGGGAGCATTAAACGGTATGAAAAATAGGAGGAGCTTGAAACCTTGTTGAAAAATATGAAGAGCATGAAAAGGTGTGAAAAATATGAAGAGCTTCAAAAGGTGTCTAAATATGAGGAGAAGGAAACGGTCTGAAAAATAGGAGGAGCATGAAACGGTGTTCAAAAACAGGAGGAACATGACAAATTGTGAAAAATATGAAGAGTTTCAAAAGGTGTCAAAAATATGAGGAGCATGAGACGGTCTGAAAAATAGGAGGAGCAAGAAACGGTGTTCAAAAATATTAAGAGCCTGAAAAGTTGTGAAAAATATGAAGAGCTTCAAAAGGTGTCAAAAATATGAGGAGCATGAAACGGTCTGAAAAATATGAGGAGCATGAAACGGTGTTCAAAATCATGCAAACCCTGAACAGGTGTGAAATATATGAAGAGCTTCAAAAGATATCAAAAATAGGAGGAGCATGAAGCGGTGTAGAAAAACATGAAGAGCCTGAAAAGGTGTGAAAAATATGAAGAGCTTCATAAGGTGTCAAATATATGAGGAGCATGAAACGGTCTGAAAAATGGGAGGAGCATGAGGTGGTGTTCAAAAACATGAAGAGCCTGAAAAGGTGTGAAAAATATGAAGAGCTTCAAAAGGTGTCAAAAATATGAGGAGCAAGAAACGGTCTGAAAATTAGGAGGAGCATGAAGCCGTTTTCAAAAACTTGAAGAGCCTGAAAAGGTGTGAAAAATATGAAGAGCTTCAAAACGTCACAAAAAAAGGAGGAGCATGAAACAGTCTGAAAATAGAAGGAGCATGAAGCGGTGTTCGAAAACATGAAGAACCTGAAAATGTGTGAATAATATGAAGAGCTTCAAAAGGTGTCAAAAATATCAGGAGAATGAAACGGTCTGAAAAAAAGGAGGAGCATGAAGCGTTGTTGAAAAACATGAAGAGCCTGAAAAATTGTGAAAAATATGAAGAGCTTCAAGAGGTGTCAAAAATATCAGGAGCATGGAACGGTCTGAAAAATAGGAGGAGCATGAAGCGTTGTTGAAAAACATGAAGAGCCTGAAAAGGTGTGAAAAATATGAAGAGCGTGAAAAGGTGTGAAAAATATGCAGAGCATGAAACTGTGTTCAAAAACATGAAGAGCCTGAAAAGTTGTTCAAAATATGAAGAGCTTCAAAAGGGGTCAAAAATGTGAGGAGCATGAGACGGTCTGAAAAAAAGGAGGAACATGAAACGGTGTTCCAAAACATGAAGAGCCTGAAAAGGTGTGAAAAATATGAAGAGCTTCAAAAGGTGTCAAAAATATGAGGAGCAAGTAACGGTCTGAAAATTAGGAGGAGCATGAAGCCGTGTTCAACATCTTGAAGAGCGTGAAATGGTGTGAAAAATATGAAGAGCTTCAAAAGGTGTCAAAGATATGAGGAGCATGAAACGGTCTGAAAAATAGGAAGAGCATGAAATGGTGTTCAAAAACATGAAGAGGCTGAAAAGGTGTGAAATATATGAAGAGCTTCCAAAGCTGTCAAAAATATGAAGAGCATGAAACGGTCTGAAAAAAAGGAGGAGCATGAAATGGTGTTCAAAAACATGAAGACATGGAAAGGTGTGAAAAATATGAAGAGCTTCAAAAGGTGTCAAAAATATGAGGAGCAAGTAACGGTCTGAAAATTAGGAGGAGCATGAAGCCGTGTTCAACATCTTGAAGAGCGTGAAATGGTGTGAAAAATATGAAGAGCTTCAAAAGGTGTCAAAGATATGAGGAGCATGAAACGGTCTGAAAAATAGGAAGAGCATGAAATGGTGTTCAAAAACATGAAGAGGCTGAAAAGGTGTGAAATATATGAAGAGCTTCCAAAGCTGTCAAAAATATGAAGAGCATGAAACGGTCTGAAAAATAGGAGGAGCATATAACGGTGTTCAAAAACATGAAGAGCCTGAAGGGTATGAAAAATATGCAGAGCTTCAAAACTTCTCAAAAACATAAGGAGCATGAAACGGTCTGAAAAATAGGAGGAGTATGAAACGGTGTTCAAAAACATGAAGAGCCTGAAAAGGTGTGAAAAATATGAAGAGCATGAAAATGTGTGAAAAATATGAGGAGAATGAAACTGTGTTCAAAAACATGAAAATCCTGAAAAGTTGTGAAAAATATGAAGAGCTTCAAAACGTCTCAAAAACATGAGGAGCATGAAACAGTCTGAAAATAGAAGGAGCCTGAAGCGGTGTTCAAAAACATGAAGAGCCTGAAAAGGTGTGAATAATATGAAGAGCTTCAAAAAGTGTCAAAATATGAGGAGCATGATACGGTCTAAAAATAGGAGGAGCATGAAACTGTGTTGAAAACATGAAGAGCCTTAAAAGGTGTGAAAAATATGAAGAGCTTCAAAAGGTGTCAAAAATATGAGGAACATGAAACGGTGTTCAAAAACATGAAGAGCCTGAAAAGGTGTGAAAAATATGAAAAGCTTCAAAACGTGTCAAAAATATGAGGAGCATGAAACGGTCTGAAAAATAGGAGGAGCACGAAATGGTGTTCAAAACCATGAAGAGCCTGAAAATGTGTGAAAAATATGAAGAGATTCAAAGGGTGTCAAAAATATGAGGAGCATGAAACGGTCTGAAAAATAGGAGGAGCAAGAGACCGTGTTCAAAAACATGAAGAGCCTGAAAAGGTTTGAAAAATATGAACAGCTTGAAAAGGTGGCAAAAATATGCGGAGCATGAAACGGTCTGAAAATAGGAGGAGCATTAAGCTGTGTTGAAATTCAGGAAGAGCATGAAAAGGTGTGAAATATATGAAGAGCTTCAAAAGATGTCAAAAATATGAGGAGCATTAAACGGTCTGAAAAATAGGAGGAGCATGAAGCGTTGTTGAAAAACATGAAGAGCCTGAAAAGGTGTGAAAAATATGAAGAGCTTCAAAATTATCAAAAATATGAGGAGCATGACACGGTCTGAAAAATAGGAGGACCATGAAGCGGTGTTAAAAATCATGAAGAGCCTGAAGGTGTGAAATATATGAAGAGCTTCAAAAGGTGTCAAAAATATGAGGAGCATGAAACGGTCTGAAAAATAGGAGGAGCATGAAGCGGTTTTGAAAAACATGAAGAGCCTGAAAAGGTGTGAAATATATGAAGAGCTTCAAAAGCTGTAAAAAATACGACGAGCATGAAACGCTCTAAAAAATAGGAGGAGCATGAAACGGTGTTGAAAAACAGGAAGAGGCAGAAAAGGTGTGAAAGACATGAAGAGCTTCAAAATGTGTCAATAATATGAGGAGCATGAAACGGTCTGAAAAGTAGGAGGAGCATGAATCGGTGTTAAAGAACATGAAGAGCCTGAAAAGGTGTGAAATATATGAAGAGCTTCAAAAGGTGTCAAAATATGAGCAGCATGAAACGGTCTGAAAAACAGGAGGAGCAAGAAACAGTGTTCAAAAACTTGAAGAACCAGGAAAGGTGTGAAAAATATGAAGAGCTTCAAAATGTGTTAAAAATATGAGGAGCATGAAACGGTCTAAAAAATAAGAGGAGCATGAAGTGGTGATGCAAAACAAGAAGACCCTGAAAAGGTGTGAAAAATATGAAGCGCTTCCAAAGGTGTCAAAAATAAGAGAAGCATGAAACGGTCTGAAAAATAGGAGGAGCATGAATCAGTGTTGAAAAACATGAAGAGCCTGAAAAGCTGTGAAATATATGAAGAGCTTCAAAAGATGTCAAAAATATTAAGAGCATGAAACGGTCTGAAAAATAGGAGGAGCATGCAGCGGTGTTGAAAACCATGAAGAGCCTGAAAACGTGTGAAAAATATGAAGAGTTTCAAAAGGTGTCAAATATATAGGAGCATGAAACTGTCTGAAAAATAGTATGAGAATGAAACGGTTTTGAAAAAGATGAAGAGCATGAAAACCTGTGAAAAATATGATGAGCTTCAAAAGGTGTCAAAAATATGAGGAACATGAAATGGTGTTCAAAAACATGAAGAGCCTGAAAAGGTGTGAAAAATATGAAGAGCTTCTAAAGGTGTCAAAAATATGAGGAGCATGAAACGGTCTGAAAAATAGGAAGAGCATGAAATGGTGTTCAAAAACATGAAGAGCCTGAAAAGGTGGAAAAATATGAAGAGCATGAAAAGGTGTGAAAAATATGTGGAGCATGAAACTATGTTCAAAAACATGAAGAGCCTGAAAAGGTGTGAAAAATATGAAGAGATTCAAAGAGTGTCAAAAATATGAGGAGCATGAAACGGTCTGAAAAATAGGAGGAGCAAGAGACCGTGTTCAAAAACATGAAGAGCCTGAAAAGGTTTGAAAAATATGAACAGCTTGAAAAGGTGGCAAAAATATGCGGAGCATGAAACGGTCTGAAAATAGGAGGAGCATTAAGCTGTGTTGAAATTCAGGAAGAGCATGAAAAGGTGTGAAATATATGAAGAGCTTCAAAAGGTGTCAAAAATATGAGGAGCATTAAGCGGTCTGAAAAATAGGAGGAGCATGAAGCGTTGTTGAAAAACATGAAGAGCCTGAAAAGGTGTGAAATATATGAAGAGCTTCAAAAGCTGCCAAAAATACGACGAGCATGAAACGCTCTAAAAAATAGGAGGAGCATGAAACGGTGTTGAAAAACAGGAACAGGCAGAAAAGGTGTGAAAGACATGAAGAGCTTCAAAAGGTGTCAAAAACATGAGGAGCAGGAAACGGTCTGAAAAGTAGGAGGAGCATGAATCGGTGTTAAAGAACATGAAGAGCCTGAAAAGGTGTGAAATATATGAAGAGCTTCAAAAGGTGTCAAAAATATGAGGAGCATGAAACGGTGTGAAAAATAGGAGGACCATGAATTTGTGTTGAAAAATATGAAGAGCCTGAAAAGGTATGAAAAATATGAAGAGCTTCAAAAGGTATCAAAAATATGAGGAGCCTGAAATGGTCGGAAATATAGGAGAAGCATGTAGCAGTGTTAAAAAATATGAAGAGCCTGAAAAGGTAAAAAATATGAAGAGCTTCAAAAGGTGTCAAAGTTTGAGGTGCATGAAACGGTCTGAAAAATAGGAGGAGCATGAAACGGCCTGAAAAATAGGAGGAGCATGAAGTGTTGTTGAAAATCATGAAGAGCCTGAAAAAGGAGTGAAACATATGAGGAGCATGAAACGGTCTGAAAAATAGGAGGAGCATGAAGCGGTGTGAAAAATATGAAGAGCCTGAAAAGGTGTGAAAATATGAAAAGCTTCAAAAGGTGTCAAAAATATGAGGAGCATGAAACGTTCTGAAAAATAGCAGGAGCATGAAGCGGTGTTCAAAAACATGAAGAGCCTGAAAAGGTGTGAAAAATATGAAGAGCTTCAAAAGGTGTGAAATATATGAGGAGCATGTAACAGTCTGAAAAATAGGAGGAGCATGAAGCGGTGTTGAAAACATGAAGAGCCTGAAAAGGTGTGAAAAATATGAAGAGCTTCAAAAGTTGTCAAAATTACAAGGAGCATGAAACGGTCTGAAAAATAGGAGTAGCATGAAGCGGTGTTCAAAAATATGAAGAGCCTGAAAAGGTGTGAAAAATATGAAGAGCTTCAAAAGGTGTCAAAAATATGAGGTGCATGAAACGGTCTTAAAAAGAGGAGGAGCATGAAGCGGTGTTCAAAAACATGAAGAGCCTTAAAAGGTGTGAAAAATATGAAGAGCTCCAAAAGGTGTCAAAAATATGAGAAGCATGAAACGGTCTGAAAAATAGGAGGAGCATGAAGCGGTGTGGAAAAACATGAGGAGCCTGAGAACGTGTGAAAAATATGAAGAGCTTCAAAAGGTGTCAAAAATGAGATGAGCATGAAACGGTCTGAAATATAGGAGGAGCATGAAGTGGTGTTGAAAAAAATGAAGAGCCTGAAAAGGTGTGAAATATATGAAGAGCTTCAAAAGGTGTCAAAAATATGAGGAGAATGAAACGGTCTGAAAAATAGGAGGATCATGAAGCTGTGTTGAAAAACATGAAGAGTCTGAAAAGGTGTGAAAGATATGAAGAGTTTCTAAAGATGTAAAAAATATGAGGAGAATGAAACGGTCTGAAAAATAGGAGGAGCATGAAGTGGTGTTGAAAATCATGAAGAGGCTGAAAGGGTGTGAAAATTATGAAGAGCTTCAAAAGGTGTCAAAAATATGAGGAACATGAAACGGTCTGAAAAATTGGAGGAGCAAGAAGTAGTGTTGAAAAAAATGAAGAGCCTGAAAAGGTGTGCAAAATATGAAGAGCTTCAAAAGGTGTGAAATATATGAAGAGCTTCAAAAGGTGTCAAAAATGAGATGAGCATGAAACGGTCTGAAAATTAGGAGGAGCATGACGGTGATCAAAAACATGAAGAGCCTGAAAAGATGTGAAAAATATGAAGAGCTTCAAAAGGTGTCAAAAATATGAGGAGAATGAAACGGTCTGCAAAATAGGAGGAGCATGAAGTGGTGTTGAAAAACATGAAGAGCCTGAAAGGGTGTGAAAATTATGAAGAGCTTCAAAAGGTGTCAAAAATATGAGGAGCATGAAACGGTCTGACAAATAGGAGGAGCATGAAGTGGTGTTGAAAGACATGAAGAGCCTGAAAAGGTGTGAACAATATGAAGAGCTTCAAAAGGTGTCAAAATTATGAGGAGCATGAAACGGTCTGAAAAATAGGAGGAGCAAGAAACGGTGATCAAAAACCTGAAAAGCCTGAAAAGATGTGAAAAATATGAAGAGCTTCAAAAGGTGTCAAAAATATGAGGAGCATGAAACGGTCTGAAAAATAGGAGGAGCATGAAGCGGTGTTCAAAAACATGAAGAGCCTGAAAAGGTGTGAAGATATGAAGAGCTTCAAAAGGTGTCAAAAATGAGATGAGCATGAAACGGTCTGAAAAATAAAGGAGCATGAAATGGTGATCAAAACGTGAAGAGCCCAAAAGGTGTGAAAAATATGAAGAGCTTCAAAAGGTGTGAAATACATGAAAAGCATGAAACGGGCTGAAAAATAGGAGAAGCATGAAGTGGTGTGGAAAAACATGAAGAGCCTGAAAATGTGTGAAAAATATGAAGAGCTTCAAAAGGTGAGAAATACATGAGGAGCATGAAAGTCTCTGAAAAATAGAAGGAGCATGAAGCGGTGTTCAAAAATATGAAGAGCCTGAAAAGGTGTGAAAATATGAAGAGCTTCAAAAGGTGTGAAAAATATGAAGAGCTTCAAAAGGTGTCAAAAATTAGATGAGTATGAAACGGTCTGAAAATTTGGAGGAGCAAGAAGTAGTGTTGAAAAAAATGAAGAGCCTGAAATGGTGTGAAAAATATGAAAAGCTTCAAAAAGTGTCAAAAATATGAGGAGCATGAAACGGTCTGAAAAATAGGAGGAGCATGAAGCGGTGTTGAAAAACATAAAGAGCCTGAAAAGGTGTGAAAAATATGAAGAGCTTCAAAACGTGTCAAAAATATGAGGAGCATGTAACAGTCTGAAAAATAGGAGAAGCATGAAGCGGTGTTGAAAAACATGAAGAGCATGAAAAGGTGTGAAAAATATGAAGAGCTTCAAAATGTGTCAAAATTACAAGGAGCATGAAACGGTCTGAAAAATAGGAGGAGCATGAAGCGGTGTTCAAAAATATGAAGAGCCTGAAAAGGTGTGAAAAATATGAAGAGCTTCAAAAGGTGTCAAAATATGAGGTGCATGAAACGGTCTAAAAAGAGGAGGAGCATGAAGCGGTGTTCAAAAACATGAAGAGCCTTAAAAGGTGTGAAAAATATGAAGAGCTCCAAAAGGTGTCAAAAATATGAGAAGCATGAAACGGTCTGAAAATTAGGAGGAGCATGAAGCGGTGTTGAAAAATATGAGGAGACTGAGAACGTGTGAAAAATATGAAGAGCTTCAAAAGGTGTCAAAAATGAGATGAGCATGAAATGGTCTGAAATATAGGAGGAGAATGAAGTGGTGTTGAAAAAAATGAAGAGCCTGAAAAGGTGTGAAATATATGAAGAGCTTCAAAAGGTGTCAAAAATATGAGGAGAATGAAACGGTCTGAAAAATAGGAGGATCATGAAGCTGTGTTGAAAAACATGAAGAGTCTGAAAAGGTGTGAAAGATATGAAGAGTTTCTAAAGATGTAAAAAATATGAGGAGAATGAAACGGTCTGAAACTAGGAGGAGCATGAAGTGGTGTTGAAAATCATGAAGAGGCTGAAAGGGTGTGAAAATTATGAAGAGCTTCAAAAGGTGTCAAAAATATGAGGAACATGAAACGGTCTGAAAAATTGGAGGAGCAAGAAGTAGTGTTGAAAAAAATGAAGAGCCTGGAAAGGTGTGCAAAATATGAAGAGCTTCAAAAGGTGTGAAATGTATGAAAAGCTTCAAAAGGTGTCAAAAATGAGATGAGCATGAAACGGTCTGAAAAATAGGAGGAGCATGAAACGGTGATCAAAAACATGAAGAGCCTGAAAAGGTGTGAAAAATATGAAGAGCTTCAAAAGGTGTCAAAAATATGAGGAGAATGAAACGGTCTGAAAAATAGGAGGAGCATGAAGTGGTGTTGAAAAACATGAAGAGCCTGAAAGGGTGTGAAAATTATGAAGAGCTTCAAAAGGTGTCAAAAATATCAGGAGCATGAAACGGTCTGACAAATAGGAGAAGCATGAAGTGGTGTTGAAAAACATGAAGAGCCTGAAAATGTGTGAACAATATGAAGAGCTTCAAAAGGTGTCAAAATTATGAGGAGCATGAAACGGTCTGAAAAATAGGAGGAGCAAGAAACGGTGATCAAAAACATGAAGAGCCTGAAAAGATGTGAAAAATATGAAGAGCTTCAAAAGGTGTCAAAAATATGAGGAGCATGAAACGGTCTGAAAAATAGGAGGAGCATGAAGCGGTGTTCAAAAACATGAAGAGCCTGAAAAGGTTTGAAAATATGAAGAGCTTCAAAAGGTGTCAAAAATGAGATGAGCATGAAACGGTCTGAAAAATAGGAGGAGCATGAAACGGTGATCAAAAACATGAAGAGCCTGAAAAGGTGTGAAAAATATGAAGAGATTCAAAAGGTGTGAAATACATGAGGAGCATGAAACGGGCTGAAAAATAGGAGAAGCATGAAGGGGTGTGGAAAAACATGAAGAGCCTGAAAAGGTTTGCAAAATATGAAGAGCTTCAAAAGGTGTGAAATACATGAGGAGCATGAAACTCTCTGAAAAATAGAAATAGCATGAAGCGGTGTTGAAAAAAATGAAGAGCCTGAAAACGTGTGAAAATATGAAGAGCTTCAAAAATAGGAAAAATATGAAGAGCTTCAAAAGGTGTGAAAAATTTGAAGAGCTTCAAAAGGTGTCAAAATGAGATGAGCATGAAACGGTCTGAAAAATAGGAGGAGCATGAAGCAGTGTTGAAAATCATAAAGAGCCTGAAAAGTTGTGAAAAATATGAAGAGCTTCAAAAGATGTCAAAATAATGAGGAGAATGAAACGGTCTGCAAAATAGGAGAAGCATAAAATGGTGTTCAAAATCATGAAAAGCCTGAAAAGGTGTGAAAAACATGAAGAGCCTGAAAAGGTGTGAAATATATGAAGAGATTCAAAATGTGTCAAAAATATTAGGAGCATGAAACGGTCTAAAAAATAGGAGGAGCATGAAGCTGTGTTGAAAAACATGAAGAGCCTGAAAAGGTGTGAAAAATATGAAGAGCTTCAAAATGTGTCAAAAATATTAGGAGCAGGAAACGGTCTGAAAAATAGCAGGAGCATGAAACGGTGTTCAAAAACATGAAGAGCCTGAAAATGTGTGAAAAATATGAAGAGCTTCAAAATGTGTCAAAAATATTAGGAGCATGAAACGGTCTAAAAAATAGGAGGAGCATGAAGCTGTGTTGAAGAACATGAAGAGCCTGTAAAGGAGTGAAATAAATGAAGAGCTTCAAAAGGTGTCAAAAATATGAGGAGCAAGAAACGGTCTGAAATATAGGAGGAGTATGAAGCGGTGTTGAAAAACCTGAAGAGACTGAAAACGTGTGAAATATATGAATAGCTTCAAAAGGTGTGAAAAATATGAAGATCTTCAAAAGGTGTCAAAAATATGAGGAGCATGAAACAGTCTGAAAAATAGGAGAATGAAGCGGTGTTGAAAAACAAGAAAAACCTGAAAAGGTGTCAAAAATATGAAGAGCTTCAAAACGTGTCAAAAATATGAGGAGCAGGAAACGGTCTGAGAAATAGGAGGAGCATGAAACGGTGTTCAAAAACATGAAGAGCCTGGAAAAGTGTGAAAAATATGAAGAGCTTCAAAAGGTGTGTAATATATGAGGAGCATGAAACGGTCTAAAAAATAGGAGGAGCATGAAGCTGTGTTGAAAAACATGAAGAGCCTGTAAAGGAGTGAAATAAATGAAGAGCTTCAAAAGGTGTCAAAAATATGAGGAGCAAGAAACGGTCTGAAATATAGGAGGAGTATGAAGCGGTGTTGAAAAACCTGAAGAGACTGAAAACGTGTGAAATATATGAAGAGCTTCAAAAGGTGTGAAAAATATGAAGATCTTCAAAAGGTGTCAAAAATATGAGGAGCATGAAACGGTCTGAAAAATAGGAGAATGAAGCGGTGTTGAAAAACAAGAAAAACCTGAAAAGGTGTGAAAAATATGAAGAGCTTCAAAACGTGTCAAAAATATGAGGAGCGTGAAACAGTCTGAAAAATGGAGGAGCATGAAGCGGTGTTCAAAAACATGAGAACCAGAAAAGGTGTGAAAAATATGAAGAGCTTCAAAAGTTGTGAAATATATGCGGAGCATGAAACGGTCGGAAAAGTATGAGGATCATGAACCGGTGTTCAAAACATGAAGAGACTGAAAAGGTGTGAAAAATATGAAGAGCTTCAAAATGTGTCAAAAATATTAGGAGCAGGAAACGGTCTGAAAAATAGGAGGAGCTTGAAGCGGTGTTGAAAAACATGAAGAGCATGAAAAGTAGTGAAAAATATGAAGAGCTTCAAAAGGTGTCACAAATATGAGGAGCATGAAACGGTCTGAAAAATAAGAGGAGATGCAGTAGTGTTCAAAAACATGAAGAGCCTGAAAATGTGAGAAAAATATGAAGAGCTTCAAAAGGATTGAAATACATGAGGAGCACGAAACGGTCTGAAAAAAAGGAGGAGCATGAAGCGGTGTTCAAAAACATGAAGAGCCTGAAAAGGTGTGAAAAATATGAAGAGCTTAAAAAGGTGTCAAAACTATGAGGAGCATGAAACGGTCTGAAAAAAAGGAGGAGCATTAAGCGGTGTTCAAAAATATGAAGAGCCTAAAAAAGTGTGAAAAATATGAAGAGCTTCAAAATGTGTCAAATATATTAGGAGCAGGAAACGGTCTGAAAAATAGCAGGAGCATGAAACGGTGTTCAAAAACATGAAGAGCCTGAAAATGTGTGAAAAATATGAAGAGCTTCAAAATGTGTCAAAAATATTAGGAGCATGAAACGGTCTAAAAAATAGGAGGAGCATGAAGCTGTGTTGAAAAACATGAAGAGCCTGTAAAGGAGTGAAATAAATGAAGAGCTTCAAAAGGTGTCAAAAATATGAGGAGCAAGAAACGGTCTGAAATATAGGAGGAGTATGAAGCGGTGTTGAAAAACCTGAAGAGACTGACAACGTGTGAAATATATGAAGAGCTTCAAAAGGTGTGAAAAATATGAAGATCTTCAAAAGGTGTCAAAAATATGAGGAGCATGAAACAGTCTGAAAAATAGGAGAATGAAGCGGTGTTGAAAAACAAGGAAAACCTGAAAAGGTGTCAAAAATATGAACAGCTTCAAAATGTGTCAAAAATATTAGGAGCAGGACACGGTCTGAGAAATAGGAGGAGCATGAAACGGTGTTCAAAAACATGAAGAGCCTGGAAAAGTGTGAAAAATATGAAGAGCTTCAAAAGGTGTGTAATATATGAGGAGCATGAAACGGTCTAAAAAATAGGAGGAGCATGAAGCTGTGTTGAAAAACATGAAGAGCCTGTAAAGGAGTGAAATAAATGAAGAGCTTCAAAAGGTGTCAAAAATATGAGGAGCAAGAAACGGTCTGAAATATAGGAGGAGTATGAAGCGGTGTTGAAAAACCTGAAGAGACTGAAAACGTGTGAAATATATGAAGAGCTTCAAAAGGTGTGAAAAATATGAAGATCTTCAAAAGGTGTCAAAAATATGAGGAGCATGAAACGGTCTGAAAAATAGGAGAATGAAGCGGTGTTGAAAAACAAGAAAAACCTGAAAAGGTGTGAAAAATATGAAGAGCTTCAAAACGTGTCAAAAATATGAGGAGCATGAAACAGTCTGAAAAATGGAGGAGCATGAAGCGGTGTTCAAAAACATGAGAACCAGAAAAGGTGTGAAAAATATGAAGAGCTTCAAAAGTTGTGAAATATATGCGGAGCATGAAACGGTCGGAAAAGTATGAGGATCATGAACCGGTGTTCAAAACATGAAGAGACTGAAAAGGTGTGAAAAATATGAAGAGCTTCAAAATGTGTCAAAAATATTAGGAGCAGGAAACGGTCTGAAAAATAGGAGGAGCATGAAACGGTGTTCAAAAACATGAAGAGTCTGGAAAGGTGTGAAAAATATGAAGAGCTTCAAAAGGTGTGTAATATATGAGGAGCATGAAACGGTCTAAAAAATAGGAGGACCATGAAGCCGTGTTGAAAAACATGAAGAGACAGTAAAGGAGTGAAATAAATGAAGAGCTTCAAAAGGTGTCAAAAATATGAGGAGCAAGAAACGGTCTGAAATATAGGAGGAGCATGAAGCGGTGTTGAAAAACATGAAGAGCATCAAAAGGTGTCAAAAATATGAAGATCTTCGAATGGTGTCAAAAATATTATGAGCATGAAACGGTCTGAAAAATAGGAGGAGCATGAAGCGGTGTTGAAAAACATGAAGAGCTTGAAAAGGTGTGAAAAATATGAAGAGCTTCAAAATGTGTCAAAATTATGAGGAGCATGAAATGATCTGAAAAATAGGAGGAGCAGGAAGCCGTGTTGAAAAACATGAAGAGCCTGAAAAGCTGTGAAAAATATGAAGAGCTTCAAAAGGTGTCAAAATTATGAGGAGCATGAAACGGTCTGAAAAACTGGAGGAGCATGAAGTGGTGTTGAAAAACATGAAGAGAATGAAAAGGTGTGAAAAATATGAAGAGCTTAAAAATGTTTCAAAAATATGAGGAGCATGAAATCGTCTGAAAAATAGGAGAAGCATGAAGCGGTGTTGAAAAACATGAAGAGCCTGAAAAGATGTGAAATATGTGAAGAGCTTCCAAACGTGTCAAAAATACCAGGAGCATGAAACAGTCTGAAAAATAGGAGGAGCATGAAGCGGTGTAGAAAAACATGAAGAGCTTGAAAAGGTGTGAAAAAAATGAAGATATTCAAAATGTGTCAAAAATATGAGGAGCATGAAACGGTCTGAAAAATAGGAGGAGCATGAAATGCTGTTGAAAAACATGAAGAGCCTGAAAAGGTGTGAAAAATATGAAGAGCTTCAAAAGGTGTGAAATATATGAAGAGCATGAAACGGTCTGAAAAATAGGAGGAGCATGAAGCTGTGTTCAAAAACATGAGAACCAGAAAAAGTGTGAAAAATATGAAGAGCTTCAAAAGGTGTGAAATATATGCGGAGCATGAAACGGTCGGAAAAATAGGAGGATCATGAAGCGGTGTTCAAAACATGAAGAGACTGAAAAGGTGTAAAAAATATGAAGAGCTTCAAAAGGTGTGAAAAATATGAGGAGCATGAAACGGTCTGAAAAATAAGAGGAGCATGAAGTGGTGTTCAAAAACATGAAGAGCCTGAAAATGTGTGAAAAATATGAAGAGCTTCAAAATGTGTCAAAAATATTAGGAGCAGGAAACGGTCTGAAAAATAGGAGGAGCTTGAAGCGGTGTTGAAAAACATGAAGAGCATGAAAAGTAGTGAAAAATATGAAGAGCTTCAAAAGGTGTCACAAATATGAGGAGCATGAAACGGTCTGAAAAATAAGAGGAGATGCAGTAGTGTTCAAAAACATGAAGAGCCTGAAAATGTGAGAAAAATATGAAGAGCTTCAAAAGGATTGAAATACATGAGGAGCACGAAACGGTCTGAAAAAAAGGAGGAGCATGAAGCGGTGTTCAAAAACATGAAGAGGCTGAAAAGGTGTGAAAAATATGAAGAGCTTAAAAAGGTGTCAAAACTATGAGGAGCATGAAACGGTCTGAAAAAAAGGAGGAGCATTAAGCGGTGTTCAAAAATATGAAGAGGCTGAAAAAGTGTGAAAAATATGAAGAGCTTCAAAATGTGTCAAAACTATTAGGAGCAGGAAACGGTCTGAAAAATAGCAGGAGCATGAAACGGTGTTCAAAAACATGAAGAGCCTGAAAATATGTGAAAAATATGAAGAGCTTCAAAAGGTGTGTAATATATGAGGAGCATGAAACGCTCTAAAAAATAGGAGGAGCATGAAGCTGTGTTGAAAAACATGTAGAGCCTGTAAAGGAGTGAAATAAATGAAGAGTTTCAAAATGTGTCAAAAATATGAGGTGTAAGAAACGGTCTGAAATATAGGAGGAGTATGAAGCGGTGTTGAAAAACATGAAGAGCCTGAAAAAGTGTGAAATATATGAAGAGCTTCAAAAGGTGTCAAAAATATGAAGAGCTTCGAATGTTGTCAAAAATATTATGAGCATGAAACGGTCTGAAAAATAGGAGGAGCATGAAGCGGTGTTGAAAAACATGAAGAGCTTGAAACGGTGTCAAAAATATGAAGAGCTTCAAAAGATGTCAAAAATATGAGGAGCATGAAACATTCTGAAAAATAGGAGGAGCATGAAGCGGTGTTCAAAAACATGAAGAGCATTAAAAGGTGTGAAAAATTTGAAGAGCTTCAAAAGACGTCAAAAATATGAGGAGCATGAAACGGTCTGAAAATAGGAGGGGCATGACGCGGTGTTGAAAAACATGAAGAGCATGAAAAGGTGTTAAAAATAT
Organism: Dama dama; assembly: GCF_033118175.1. Classification (NCBI taxonomy): domain Eukaryota; kingdom Metazoa; phylum Chordata; class Mammalia; order Artiodactyla; family Cervidae; genus Dama; species Dama dama. The sequence goes on from NW_026870901.1 coordinate 117,821, forward strand.
GAGGAGCATGAAATGGTCTGACAAAAAGGAGGAGCAGGAAGCAGTGTTGAAAAACATGAAGAGCTTGAAATGGTGTCAAAAATATGAAGAGTTTCAAAAGTTGTCAAAATCATGAGGAGCATGAAATGGTCTGAAAAATAGGAGGAGCAGGAAGCCGTGTTGAAAAACATGAAGAGCCAGAAAAGGTGTGAAAAATACGAAGAGCTTCAAAAGGTGTCAAAATATGAGGAGCATGAAACGGCCTGAAAAAATAGCAGGAGCATGAAACGGTATGAAAAATAGGAGGAGCATGAATCCCTGTTCAAAACCATGAAGAACTTGAAAAGTTGTGAAATATATGAAGAGTTTCAAAAGGTGTCAAAAATAGGAGGAGAATGAAACTGTCTGAAATACAGGAGGAGCATGAAGCGGTGTTGAAAACCATGAAGAACCTGAAAAGGTGTGAAAAATATGAAGAGCTTCAAAAGGTGTGAAAAATATGAGGATCATGAAACGGTCTGAAAAACAGGAAGAGCATGAAGCCGTGTTGAAAAACATGAAGAGCCTGGAAGGGTGTAAAAAATATGAAGAGCTTCAAAAGGTGTCAAAAATATAAGGAACATGAAACGGTCTGAAAAATAGGAGGAGCATGAAGTGGTGTTGAAAATCATGAAGAACCTGAAATGGTGTGTAAAATATGAAGAGCCGCAAAATGTGTGAAATACATGAGGAGCATGAAACGGTCTGAAAAATAGGAGGAGCATGAAGCGGTGTTCAAAAATATGAAGAGCCTGAAAATTTGTGAAAACTATGAAGCGGTTCAGAAGGTGTCAAAAATGAGATGAGCATGAAACGGTCTGAAAAATAGGAGGAGCATGAAGCGGTGTTGAAAAACATGAAGAGCCTGAAAAGGTGTGAAAAATATGAATAGTTTGAAAAGATGTGAAAAATATGAAGAACTTCAAAAGCTGTCGAAAATGAGATGAGCATGAAACGGTCTGAGAAGTAGGAGAAGCATGAAGTGGTGTTGAAAAACATGAAGAGCTTGAAAAAGTGTGAAATATATGAAGAGCTTCAAAAGGTGTGAAAAATATGAAGAGCTTCAAGAGTTGTCAAAAATATGAGGAGCATGAAACGGTCTGAAAAATAGGAGGAGCATGAAACGGTGTTCATCAACATGAAGAGCCTCAAAAGGTGTGAAAAATATTAAGAGCTTCAAAAGCTGTCAATAATATGAGGAGCATGAAACGGTCTGAAAAACAGGACGATCATGAAGCGGTGTTGAAAAATTTGAAGAGCCTGAAATGTTGTGAAAAATATGAAGAGCTTCAAAAGGTGTGAAAAATATGAAGAGCTTTAAATGGTGAGAAATATATGAGGAGCATGAAACGGTCTGAAAAATATGAGGAGCATGAAGCGGTGTTGAAAAACCTGAAGGGCCTGAAAAGTTGTGAAATATATGAAGAGCATCAAAAGGTGTCAAAAATATGAGGAGCATGAAACGGTCTGAAAAATAGGAGGGCATGAAACGGTGTTCGAAAACATGAAGAGCATGAAAATTTGTGAAAATATGAAGACCTTCAAAACGTGTCAAATTGAAATGAGCATGAAACGGCCTGAAAAAAAGGAGGTGCATGAAGCGGTGTTGAAAAACATGAAGAGCCTGAGAACGTGTGAAAAATATGAAGAGCTTCTAAAAGTGTGAAAAATATGAAGAGCTTCAAAAGGTGTCAAAAATGAGATGAGCATGAAACGGCCTGAAAAATAGGAGGAGGATGAAGTGGTGTTGAAAAACATGATGAGCCTGAAAAAGTGTGAAATATATGAAGATCTTCAAAAGTTGTCAAATATATGAGGAGCATGAAACAGTCTGAAAAATAGGAGGAGCATGAAGGGGTGTTGAAAAACATGAAGAACCTGAAAATGTGTGAAAAATATGAAGAGCTTCAAAAGGTGTCAAAAATATGAGGAGCATGAACGGTCTGGAAAATAGGAGGAGCATGAAGCGGTCTTGAAAACCATGAAGAACCTGAAAAGGTGTGAAAAATAAGAATAGCTTCAAAATGTTCAAAATTATGAGGAGAATGAACGGTCTGAAAAATAGGAGGAGCATGAAGTGGTGTTGAAAACAAGAAGAGCCTGAAAAGGTGTGAAAAGTATGAAGACCTTCAAAAGGTGTGAAGTACATGAGGAGCATTAAACGCTCTGAAAAATAAGAGAAGCATGAAGTTTTTTTCAAAAACATGAAGATCCTGAAAAGGTGTGAAATATATGAAGATCTTCAAAAGGTGTGAAAAATATGAGGGGCATGAAACGGTCTGAAAAATAGGAGGTGCATGAAGCGGTGTTGAAAACATGAAGAGCCTGAAAACGTGTGAAAAATATGAACAGCTTCAAAAGGTGTGAAAATATGAAGAGTTTCAAAAGGTTTGAAAAATATGAAGAGCTTCAAACGGTGTCAAAAATGAGATGAGCATGAAATGGCCTAAAAAATAGGAGGAGCATGAAATCTTGTTGAAAAACATGAAGAGCCTGAAAACGTATGAAAACTATGAAGAGCTTCTAAAGGTGTCAATAATATGAGGAGCATGAAACAGTCTGTAAAATAGGATGAGAATGAAACGGTTTTGAAAAAGATTAAGAGCAGGAAAGGTGTGAAAATTATGAAGAGCTTCAAAAGGTGTCAAAAATATGAGGAGCATGAAACGGTCTGAAAAATCGGATGAGCAAGAAGCGGTGTTTAAAAACATGAAGAGCCTGAAAAGGTGTGAAATATATGAAGAGCTTCAAACGGTGTCAAAAATATGAGGAGCATGAAACGGTCTGAAAAATAGGAGGAGCATGAAGCGGTGTTGAAGAACATGAAGAGCCTGAAAAGGTGTGAAAAATTGGAAGATCTTCAAAAGGTGTCAAAAATATGAGGAGCATGAACGGTCTGAAAAATAGGAGGAGCATGAAGTGGTGATGAAAAACATGAAGAGCCTGAAAAGCTGTGAAAAATACGAAGAGCTTCAAAAGGTTTCAAAAATATGAGAAGCATGAAACGACTGCAAAATAGGAGGAGCATGAAGCGGTGTTGAAAAACATGAAGAGCCTGAAAAGGTGTGAAAAATATGAAGAGCTTCCAAAATTGTGAAAATATGAGGAGAATGAAACGGTGAAAAATAGGAGGAGCAAGAAACGGTGTGAAAAATAGGAGGAGCATAAAGCGGTGTTCAAAAACATGAAGAGCCTGAAAAGGTGTGAAAAATATGAAGAGCTTGCAAAATTGTCAAAATATGAGGAGAATGAAACGGTCTGAAAAATAGAGGGAGCATGAAACGGTTTGAAAAATAGGAGGACCATGAAACGCTGTTGAAAAACATGAAGAGCCTGAAAAGGTGTGAAAAATAGGTGGAGCTTCAAAAGGTGTCAAAAATAGGAGGAGCACGAAATGGTCTGAAAAGTAGGAGGAGCATGAAGTGGTTGTGAAGAACTTCAAGAGCCTGAAAAGGTGTGCAAAAATAAAGAGTTTCAAAAGTTGTGAAAAATATGAAGAGTTTGAAAAGGTGTCAAAAATATGAGGAGCATAAAACGGTCTGAAAAATAGGAGGAGCATGAAACTGTGTCCAAAAACATGAAGAGCCAGAAAAGGTGTGAGAAATATGAAGAGCTTCAAAAGGTGTCAAAAATATGAGGAACATGAAACGGTCTGAAAAATATGAGGAGCATGAAATGGTTTTGAAGGAGATGAAGAGCTTGAAAATGTGTGAAATATATGAAGAGCTTCAAAAGGTGTCAATAATATGACGAGCATGAAACACTCTGAAAAATTGGAGGAGCAAGAAGCAGTCGTCAAAAAACATGAAGAGCCTGAAAAGGTGTGAAAAATTTGAGGGCTTCAAAAGGTGTCAAAAATATGAAAAGCTTGAAGCTTCTGAAAAATAGGAGGAGCATGAAGCGGTCCTTAAAAACATGAAGAGCGTGAAAGGTGTGAAAAATATGAAGAGCTTCAAGGTCTCAAAAATATGAGAAGCATGAAACGGTCTGAAAAATAGGAGGAGCATGAAGCGGTCCTCAAAAACATGAAGAGCGTGAAATGGTGTAAAAAATATGAAGAGCTTCAAAAGGTGACAAAATAATGAGGAGCATGAAACGGTCTGAAAAATACGAGGAGCATGAAGCGGTGTTGAAAAACATGAAGAGCCTGAAAAGGTGTGAAAAATACAAAGAGCTTCAAAAGGTGTCAAAAATATGAGAAGCATGAAATGACTGAAAAATAGGAGGAGCATGAAGCGGTGTTCAAAAATATGAAGAGCCTGAAAACGTGTGAAAATTATGAAGAGCTTCTAAAGGTGTCAATAATATGAGGAGCATGAAACAGTCTGAAAAATAGGATGAGAATGAAACGGTTTTGAAAAAGATTAAGAGCAGGAAAGGTGTGAAAAATATGAAGAGCTTCAAAAGGTGTCAAAAATATGAGGAGCATGAAACGGTCTGAAAAATCGGAGGAGCAAGAAGCGGTGTTTAAAAACATGAAGAGCCTGAAAAGGTGTGAAATATATGAAGAGCTTCAAACGGTGTCAAAAATATGAGGAGCATGAAACGGTCTGAAAATTAGGAGGAGCATGAAGCGGTGTTGAAGAACATGAAGAGCCTGAAAAGGTGTGAAAAATAGGAAGATCTTCAAAAGGTGTCAAAAATATGAGGAGCATGAACGGTCTGAAAAATAGGAGGAGCATGAAGTGGTGATGAAAAACATGAAGAGCCTGAAAAGCTGTGAAAAATACGAAGAGCTTCAAAAGGTTTCAAAAATATGAGAAGCATGAAACGACTGCAAAATAGGAGGAGCATGAAGCGGTGTTGAAAAACATGAAGAGCCTGAAAAGGTGTGAAAAATATGAAGAGCTTCCAAAATTGTCAAAATATGAGGAGAATGAAATGGTCTGAAAAATAGAGGGAGCATGAAACGGTTTGAAAAATAGGAGGAGCATGAAACGCTGTTGAAAAACATGAAGAGCCTGAAAAGGTGTGAAAAATATGAAGAGCTTCCAAAATTGTGAAAATATGAGGAGAATGAAACGGTGAAAAATGGGAGGAGCAAGAAACGGTCTGAAAAATAGGAGGAGTATGAAGCGGTGTTCAAAAACATGAAGAGCCTGAAAAGGTGTGAAAAATATGAAGAGCTTGCAAAATTGTCAAAATATGAGGAGAATGAAACGGTCTGAAAAATAGAGGAAGCATGAAACGGTTTGAAAAATAGGAGGAGCATGAAACGCTGTTGAAAAACATGAAGAGCCTGAAAAGGTGTGAAAAATACAAAGAGCTTCAAAAGGTGTCAAAAATATGAGGAGCACGAAACGGTCTGAAAAATAGGAGGAGCAAGAAGTGGTGCTGAAAAACATGAAGACCCTGAAAACGTGTGAAAAATATGAAGAGCTTCAAAAGGTGTGAAATTCATGAGGAGATGAAACGGTCTGAAAAATAGGAGGAGCATGAAGTGGCGTTGAAAAAAATGAAGAGCCTGAGAAGGTGTGAAAAATATGAAGAGTTTCAAAAGACGTGAAAAATATGAAGAGCTTCAAAAGATATCAAAAATGAGATGAGCATGAAACGGTCTGACAAATAGGAGGAGCATGAAGTGGTGTTGAAAAACATGAAGAGCTTGAAAAGGTGTGAAAAATATGAAGAGCTTCAAAAGGTGTCAATAGTATGAGGAGCATGAAACGGTCTGAAAAATGTGAGTAGCATGAAACGGTGTTCAAAAACATGAAGAGCCTGAAAAGGTGTGAAAAATATGAAGAGCTTCAAAAAGTGTGAAATACATGAGGAGCATGAAACGGTCTGAAAAATAAGAGAAGCGTTATGTTGTGTTGAAAAACATGAAAGGCCCGAAAAGGTGTGAGAAATATGAAGAGTTTCAAAAGGTGTCAATAATATGAGGAGAATGACACGGTCTGAAAAATACGAGGAGGATGAAGTAGTGTTCAAAAACATGAAGAGCCTGAAAAGGTGTGAAAAATATGAACAGCTTTAAAAGGTGTCAAAATATGAGGAGCATGAAACGTTCTGAAAAATAGGAGGATCAAGAAACGGTGTTCAAAAACATGAAGAGCCTGAAAAGGTGTGAAAAATATGAAGAACCTCAAAAAATGTCAAAAATATAAGGAGTATGAAATGGTCTCAAAAATAGGAGGAGATTGAAGCGGTGTTGAAAAACTTGAAGAGCCAGAAACCGTGTGAAAAATATGAAGAGCTTCAAAAATGTGAAAAATATGAAGAGCTTCAAAGGTTTGAAAAATATGAAGAGCTTCAAAAGGTGTCAAAAATTAAATGAGCATGAAACGGGCTGAAAAATCGGAGGAGCATGAAGTGGTGTTGAAAAACATGAAGAGCCTGAAAATGTGTGAAATATATGAACAGCTTCAAAATGTGTCAAATATATGAGGAGCATGAAACGGACTGCAAAAGAGCAGGAGCATGAAGCGGTGTTGAAAAACATGAAGAGCCTGAAAAGGTGTGAAAAATATGAAGAACTTCAAAAGGTGTCAAAAATATGAGGAGCATGGAACGGTCTGAAAAGTTGGAGGAGCATGAAGTCGTTGTGAAAAACATGAAGAGCCTGAAAAGGTGTGCAAAATATGAAGAGCTTCAAAAGGTGTGAAATCCATGAGGAGATGAAACGGTCTGAAAAATAGGAGGGGCATGAAGCGGTGTTCAAACACATGCAGAGACTGAAAAGGTGCCAAAAATATGAAGAGCTTCAAAAGGTGTCAAAAAAGAGATGAGAATGAAACGATCTGAAAAATAGGAGGAGCATGAAGTGGTGTTGAAAAAAATGAAGAGCCTGAGAAGTTGTGAAAAATATGAAGAGTTTCAAAAGACGTGAAAAATATGAAGAGCTTCAAAAGATATAAAAAATGAGATGAGCATGAAACGGTCTGAAAAATAAGAGGAGCATGAAGCGGTGTTGAAAAACATGAAGAGTCTGAAAAGGTGTGAGAAATATGAAGAGCTTCAACAGGTGTCAAAATTATTAGGAGAATGAAAGGGTCTGCAAAAAAGGAGAAGCATGAAACGGTGTTGAAAAACATGAAGAGCCTGAAAAGGTGTGAAAAATATGAAGAACTTCAAAAGGTGTCAAAAATATGAGGAGCATGGAACGGTCTGAAAAATAGGAGGAGCATGAAGCGGTGTTAAAAAACATGAAGAGCCTGAAAAGGTGTGAAAAATATGAAGAGCTTCAAAGGTGTAAAAAATATGAAGAGCTTCAAAAGGCGTCAAAAATGAGATGAGAATGAAACGGTCTGAAAAATAGGAGGACCAAGAAGCGGTGCTGAAAATCATGAAGAGCCTGAAAATGTGTGAAAAATATGAGGAGCTTCAAAAGGTGTGAAAAATATGAAGAGCTTCAAAAGGTGTGAAATACATGAGGAGCTAGAAACGGTCTGAAAAATAGGAGGAGCATGAAGCGGTGTTCTAAAACATGAAGAGCCTGAAAATGTGTGAAAAATATGAAGAGCTTCAAAAGGTGTCAAAAATATGAGTAGCATGAAATGGGCTGAAAAATAGAAGGAGCATGAATCGGTGGTCAAAATCATGAAGAGCCTGAAAAGGTGTGAAAAATATGAAGAGCTTCAAAAGGTGTAAAATACATGAGGAGCATGATACGGTCTGAAAATAGGAGGAGCATGAAACGGTGTTGAAATACATGAAGAGCCTGAAAAGTTGTGAAAAACATGAAGAGCTTCAGAACGTGTCACAAATTTGAGGAGCATGAATCGGTCGGATAAATAGGAGGAGCATGAAGTGGAGTTGAAAAACATGAAGAGCCTGAAAATGTGTGAAAAATATGAAGAGCTTCAAAAGGTGTGAAAAATATGAACAGCTTCAAAAGGTGTAAAAAATGAGATGAGCATGAAGCGGTCTGAAAAATTGGAGGAGCATGAAGTGGTGTTGAAGAACATGAAGTGCCTGAAAAGGTGTGAAATATATAATGAGCTTCAAAAGGTGTGAAAAATATGAGGAGCATGAAACAGTCTGAAGAATAGGAGGAGCATGAAGCGGTGTTGAAAATCGTGAAGAGCCTGAAAAGCTGTGAAAAATATGAAGAGCTTCAAAAGGTGTGAAAAATACGAGGAAAATTAAACGGTCTGAAAAATAGGAGGAGCATCAAGCAGTGTTCAAAAACATGAAGAGCCTGACAAGTTGTGAAAAATATGAAAAGCTTAAAAGGTATGAAAAATATGAACAGCTTCAAAAGATGTGAAATACATGAGGAGCATGAAACGGTCTGAAAAATAGGAGGAGCATGAAACGGTGTTCAAAAAAAATGAAGAGCCTGAAAAGGTGTGAAAAATATGAAGAGCTTCAAAAGGTGTCAAAAATATGAGGAGCCTGAAACGGTCTGAAAAATAGGAGGAGCATGAAGCGGTGTTGAAAATCGTGAAGAGCCTGAAAAGCTGTGAAAAATATGAAGAGCTTCAAAAGGTGTGAAAAATATGAGGAAAATTAAACGGTCTGAAAAATAGGAGGAGCATCAAGCAGTGTTCAAAAACATGAAGAGCCTGACAAGTTGTGTAAAATATGTAGAGCTTCAAAAGGTGTCAAATATATGAGGAGCATGAAACGGACTGAAAAATAGGAGGAGCTTGAAACGCTGTTCAAAAACACGAAGAGCCTGAAAATGTGTGAAATATACGAAGAGCTTCAAAAGGTGTGAAAAATAGGAGGAGCATGAAGCGTTGTTGTGAAACATGAACAGCCTGAAAAGGTTTGAAAAATATGAACAGCTTCAAAAGGTGTCAAAAATATGAGGAGCATGAAACGGTCTGAAAAATAGGAGCAGCATGAAACGGTGTTCAAAAACATGAGGAGCCTGAAAAGGTGTGAAAAATGTGAAGAGCTTCAAAAGGTGTGAAAAATATGAGAAGCATGAAGCGGTCCGAAAAATAGGATGAGCATGAAGCGGTGTTGAAAACATTAAGAGCCTGAAAAGGTGTGAAATATATGAAGAGCTTGAAACGGTTTCAAAAATATGACGAGCATGAAACGGTGTGAAAAATAGAAGAAGCATGAAGTGATGTTGAGAAACATGAAGAGCCTGAAAAGGTGTGAAAAAAATGAAGAGCTACAAAAGGTGTCAAATACATGAGGAGCATGAAACGATCTGAAAAATAGGAGGAGAATGAAGTGGTGTTGAAAAATATGAAGAGCCTGAAAATGTGTGAAAATTATGAAGAGCTTCAAAATGTGTCAAAAAAAAGGAGGATAATGAAACAGTGTTCAAATACATTAAGAGCCTGAAAAGGTGTGAAAAAAATGAAGAGCTTCAAAAGGTGTCAAAAATATGAGGAGCATGATACGTTCTGAAAAATAGGAGTAGCATGAAGTGGTGTTGAAAACATGAATAGCCTGGAAAGGTGTGAAATATATGAAGAGTTTCAAAAGGTGTGAAAAATATGAAGAGCTTCAAAAGGTGTCAAAAATATGAGGAGCATGAAACGGTCTGAAAAATAAGATCAGCATGAAGCGGAGTGGAAAAATATGAAGAGCTTGAAAAGGTGTGAAAAATATGAAGAGCTTCAAAAGGTTTCAAAAATATGAGGAGCATGAAACGGTCTGAAAAATCGGATCAGCATGAAGCGGAGTGGAAAAATATGAAAAGCTTCAAAAATGTGAAAAATATGAAGAGCTTCAATAAGTGTGAAAAATATGAGGAGTATGAAACGGTCTGAAAAATAGAAGGAGCATGAGGCGGTGGTGAAAAACATGAAGAGTCTGAAAATGTGTGAAAAATATGAAGAGCTTCAAAAAGGTAAAAAATATGAAGAGCTTTAAAAGGTGTGAAAAATATGAGGAGCTTGACACGGTCTGAAAAATACGAGGAGCATGAAGTGGTGTTCAAAAAATGAAGAGCCTGAAAAGGTGTGATATATATGAAGAGTTTCAAAAGGTGTCAAAAACAGGAGGAGCATGAAACGGTCTGAAAAATACGAGCAGCATGATGTCGTCTTGAAAAACATGAAGAACCTGAAAAGGTGTGAAAAATATGAAAAGCTTCACAAGGTGTCAAAAATATGAGGAGCATGATACGTTCTGAAAAATAGGATTAGCATGAAGTGGTGTTGAAAACATGAATAGCCTGGAAAGGTGTGAAATATATGAAGAGTTTCAAAAGGTGTGAAAAATATGAAGAGCTTCAAAAGGTGTCAAAAATATGAGGAGCATGAAACGGTCTGAAAAATAGGAGGAGCATGAAGCAGTGTTGAAAAACATGAAGAGCCTGAAAAGGTGTGAAAAATATGAAGAGCTTCTAAAGATGTCAAAAATATGAGGAGCATGAAACAGTCTGAAAAATAGGAGGAGCATGAAGCGGTGTTCAAAAACATGAAGAGACTGAAAACGTGTGAAAAAAGTGAAGAGCCTCAAAAGGTGTGAAAAATATGAAGAGCTTCAAAAGGTGTCAAAAATGAGATGAGCATGAAACGGTCTGAAAAATAGTAGGAGCATGAAGTGGTGTTGAAAAACATAAAAAGCCTAAACAGGTTGAAATATATGAAGAGCTTCAAAAGGTGTCAAAAAAATGAGGAGCATGAAACGGTCTGAAAAATAGGAGGAGCATGAAGCGGTGTTCAAAAACATGAAGAGTCTTAAAAGTTGTGAAAAATATGAAGAACTTCAAAAGGATTGAAATGTATGAGGACCATGTAACGGTCTGAAAAATACGAGGAGCAGGAAGCGGTGTTCAAAAACATGAAGAGCCTGAAATGGTGTGAAAAATATGAAGAAGTTCAAAAGGATTGAAATGCATGAGGACCATGTAACGGTCTGAAAAATAGGAAGAGCATGAAGCGGTGTTGAAAAACATGAAGAGCCTGAAAAGGTGTGAAATATATCAAGAGCTTCAAAAGGTGTCAAAAATATGAGGAGCATGAAACGGTCTCAAAAATATGAGGAGCATGAAGCGGTGTTGAAAATCATGAAGAGCTTCAAAAGATGACAAAAATATGAAGAGCTTCGAATGGTGTCAAAAATATTATGAGCATGAAACGGTCTAAAAAATAGGAGGAGCATGAAGCGGTGTTGAAAAACATGATGAGCTTGAAAAGGTGTCAAAAATAGTAGGAGCTTCAAAAGGTGTCAAAAATATGAGGAGCATGAAACGGTCTGAAAAATAGGAGGAGCATGAAGCCGTGTTCTAAAACATGAACAGCATGAAAAAGTGTGAAAAATATGAAGAGCTTCAAAACGTGTCAAAATATGAGGAGCATGAAACGGCCTGAGAAATAGGAGGAGCATGAAACGGTCTGAAAAATAGGAGGAGCAAGAATCCGTGTTGAAAACATGAAGAGCATGATATGGTGTGAAAAATATGAAGAGCTTCAAAAGGTATCAAAAATATGAGGAGCATGAAACTTTCTGAAATATAGGAGGAGCATAAAGCGGTTTTGAAAAACATGAAGAGCCTGAAAAGGTTTGAAATATACGAAGAGCTTCAAAACTTGTCAAATATGAGGAGCATGAAACGGTCTGAAAATTAGGAGGAGCATGAAGCGGTTTTGAAAAACATGAGAACCAGAAAAGGTGTGAAAAATATAAAGAACTTTAAAGGTGTGAAAATTATGAGGAGCATGAAACCGTCTGAAAAACAGGAGGAGCATGACACGGTGTTGAAAAACATGAAGAGCCTTAAAATGTGAGAAAAATATGAAGAGCTTTAAAGGTGTGAAAAATATGAGGAGCATGAGACCGTGTGAAAAATAGGAGAAGCATGACACGGTGTTGAAAAATACGAAGAGCATGAAAAGGTGTGAAAAATATGAAGAGATTCAAAAGCTGTCAAAAATATGAGGAGCCTGAAACGTTCTGAAAAATAGGAGAAGCATGAAGTGGTTTGACAAAGATGAAGAGCCTGAAAATGTGTGAAAAATATGAAGAGCTTCAAAAGGAGTCAAAAATATGAGGAGCATGAAAAGTTCTGAAAAATAGGAGGAGCATGAAGTGGTGTTCAAAAACATGAAGAGCCTGAAAAGGTGTGAAAAATGTGAAGAGTTTCAAAATTGTGAAAAATATGAAGAGCTTCAAAAGGTGTGAAAAATATGAACAGCTTCAAAAGGTATCAAAAATGAGACGAGCATGAAACGGTCTGAAAAATAGGAGGAGAATGAAGCGGTGTTGAAAATCATGAAGAGCCTGAAAAGGTGTGAAAAATGTGAAGAGCTTCAAAAGGTGTCAAAAATATGAGGAGAATGAAACGGTCTGCAAAATAGGAGGAGCATGAAATGGTGTTCAAAAACATGAAGAGCATGAAAAGTTGTGAAAAATATGAAAAGCTTCAAAAGGTGTCAAATATATATGGAGCATGAAAAGGTCTGAAAATTAGGAGGAGCATGAAGCGGTGTTGAAAAACATGAAGAGCCTGAAAACGTGTGAAAAACATGAAGAGCTTCAAAAGGTGTGAAAAATATGAACAGCTTCAAAAAGTGTCAAAAATGAGATGAGCATGAAGCGGTCTCAAAAATGGTGGAGCATGTAGTGTTGTTGAAAAACATGAAGAGCCTGAAATCGTGTGAAAAATATGAAGAGCTTCAAAAGGTGTGAAATAAATGAGGAGCATTAATCGGTCTGAAAAATAGGAGTAGCATGAAGCGATGTTCAAAAACATGAAGAGCCTGAAAAGGTGTGAAAAATATGAAGAGCTTCAAAAGGTGTGAAAAATAGGAGGAGCATGAAGCGGTGTTGAAAAACATGAAGAGCCTGAAAACGTGTGAAAAATATGAAGAGCTTCAAAAGGTGTGAAAAATATGAACACTTTCAAAAAGTGTCAAAAATGAGATGAGCATGAAGCGGTCTGAAAAATGGTGGAGCATGAAGTTTTGTTGAAAAACATGAAGAGCCTGAAATCGTGTGAAAAATATGAAGAGCTTCAAAAGGTGTGAAATACATGAGGAGCATTAATCGGTCTCAAAAATAGGAGTAGCATGAAGCGGTGTTGAAAAACATGAAGAGCCTGAAAAGGTGTGAAAAATATGAAGAGCTACAAAAGGTGTGAAGTACAGGAGGAGCATTAAACTGTCTGAAAAATAGGAGGAGCATGAAGCGGTGTTGAAAAACATGAAGAGCCTGAAAAGGTATGAAAAATATGAAGAGCTTCAAAAGGAGTGAAAGACTTGAGGAGCATGAAACCGTCTGAATTATTGGAGGAGCATGAAACGGTGTTGAAAAACCTGAAGAGCCTCAAAAGGTGTGAAAAGTATGAAGAGCTCAAAAGGTGTCAAAAATATGAAGAGCTTCAAAAAGTGTGACAAATGAGATGAGCATGAAATGGTCTGAAAAAGGAGGAGCATGAAGTGGTGTTGAAAAACATGAAGAGCCTGAAAAGGTGTAAAATATATGAAGAGATTAAAAAGGTGTCAAAAATGTGAGGAGCATGAAAAGGTCTGAAAAATAGGAGGAGCATGAAATCGTGTTCAAAAACATGAAGAGCCTGAAAAGGTGTGAAAAATATGAAGAGCTTCAAAATGTGTGAAATACATGACGAGCATGAAACGGTCTGAAAAGGAGGAGGAGCATGAAGCCGTGTTCAAAATCATGAAGAGCCTAAAAACGTGTGAAAAATATGAAGAGCTTCAAAAGGTGTCAAAAATTAGATTAGCATGAAACGGTCTGAAAAATAGGAGAAGCATGAAGTGGTGTTGAAAAACATGAAGAGCCTGAAAAAGTGTAAAATATATGAAGAGCTTCAAAAGGTGTTAAAAATAGGAGGAGCATGAAGCGGTGTTCAAAAACATGAAGAGCCTGAAAATGTGTGTAAAATATGAAGAGCTTCAAAACATGTCAAAAATATGAGGAGCATGAAACGGTCTGAAATATAGGTGGATCAAGAAGCGGTTTTGAAAAACATGAAGAGCGTGAAAACGTGTGAAAAATATGAAGAGCTTCAAAAGGTGTGAAATATATGAAGAGCTTCAAAAAGTGTCAAAAATGAGATGAGCATGAAGCGGTCTCAAAAATGGTGGAGCATGAAGTGTTGTTGAAAACATGAAGAGCCTGAAATCGTGTGAAAAATATGAAGAGCTTCAAACGGTGTGAAATACATGAGGAGCATTAATCGGTCTGAAAAATAGGAGTAGCATGAAGCGGGGTTGAAAAACATGAAGAGCCTGAAAAGGAATGAAAAATATGAAGAGCTTCAAAAGGTGTGAAATATATGAAGTGCTTCAACAGGTTTCAAAAATATGAGGAGCATGAAACGGTCTGAAAAATAGGAGGAGCATGAAGCGGTGTTCAAAACATGAAGAGCCTGAAAAAGTGTGAAATATATGAAGAGCTTCAAAAGGTTTGAAAAATATGAAGAGCCTGAAAAGGTGTCAAAAATGAGATGAGCATGAAACGGTCTGAAAAACAGGAGGAGCATGAAGCGGTGTTCTAAACATGAAAAGCCTGAAAAAGTGTGAAAAATATGAAGAGCTTCACTGGTTTGAAAAATAAGAAGAGCCTGAAAAGGTGTGAAAATTGACATGAGCATGAAACGGTCTGAAAAATAGGAAGAGCATGAAGAGGTGTTCAAAAACATGTACAGTCTGACAAGGTGTGAAAAATATGAAGAGCTTCAAAAGGTGTCAAAAATATGAGGAGCATGAAACGGTCTGAAAAATAGGAGCAGCATGAAGAGCTGTTCAAAAACATGAAGAGCCTGAAAAGGTGTGAAAAATATGAAGAGCTTCAAAAGGTGTGAAAAATAGGAGGAGCATGAAGCGGTGTTGAAAAACATGAAGAGCCTGAAAACGTGTGAAAAATATGAAGAGCTTCAAAAGGTGTGAAAAATATGAACACTTTCAAAAAGTGTCAAAAATGAGATGAGCATGAAGCGGTCTGAAAAATGGTGGAGCATGAAGTGTTGTTGAAAAACATGAAGAGCCTGAAATCGTTTGAAAAATATGAAGAGCTTCAAAAGGGGTGAAATACATGAGGAGCATTAATCGGTCTCAAAAATAGGAGTAGCATGAAGCGGTGTTGAAAAACATGAAGAGCCTGAAAAGGCGTGAAAAATATGAAGAGCTACAAAAGGAGTGAAAGACTTGAGGAGCATGAAACCGTCTGAATTATAGGAGGAGCATGAAACGGTGTTGAAAAACATGAAGAGCCTCAAAAGGTGTGAAAAATATGAAGAGCTCAAAAGGTGTCAAAAATATGAAGAGCTTCAAAAAGTGTGACAAATGAGATGAGCATGAAATGGTCTGAAAAAGGAGGAGCATGAAGTGGTGTTGAAAAACATGAAGAGCCTGTAAAGGTGTAAAATATATGAAGAGATTAAAAAGGTGTCAAAAATATGAGGAGCTTGAAATGGTCTGAAAAATTGGAGGATCATGAAGCGGTGTTGAAAAACATGAAGAGACTGAAAAGTTGTGAAAAATATGAAGAGCTTCAAAGGTGTCAAAAATGTGAGGAGCATGAAACGGTCTGAAAAATAGGAGGAGCATGAAATCGTGTTCAAAAACATGAAGAGCCTGAAAAGGTGTGAAAAATATGAAGAGCTTTAAAATGTGTGAAATACATGAGGAGCATGAAACGGTCTGAAAAGGAGGAGGAGCATGAAGCCCTGTTCAAAATCATGAAGAGCCTAAAAAAGTGTGAAAAATATGAAGAGCTTCAAAAGGTGTGAAAAATAGGAGAAGCATGAAGCGGTGTTAAAAAACATGAAGAGCCTGAAAACGTGTGAAAAACATGAAGAGCTTCAAAAGGTTTGAAAAATATGAAGAGCCTGAAAAGGTGTCAAAAATGAGATGAGCATGAAACGGTCTGAAAAATAGGAGGAGCATGAAATCGTGTTCAAAAACATGAAGAGCCTGAAAAGGTGTGAAAAATATGAAGAGCTTTAAAATGTGTGAAATACATGAGGAGCATTAATCGGTCTGAAAAATAGGAGGAGCATGAAGCGGTGTTCAAAACATGAAGAGCCTGAAAAAGTCTGAAAAATATGAAGAGCTTCAAAAGGTTTGAAAAATATGAAGAGCCTGAAAAGGTGTCAAAAATGAGATGAGCATGAAACGGTCTGAAAAATAGGAGGAGCATGAAGCGGTGTTCTAAACATGAAAAGCCTGAAAAAGTGTGAAAAATATGAAGAGCTTCACTGGTTTGAAAAACAAGAAGAGCCTGAAAAGGTGTGAAAATTGACATGAGCATGAAACGGTCTGCAAAATAGGAAGAGCATGAAGAGGTGTTCAAAAACATGTACAGCCTGACAAGGTGTGAAAAATATGAAGAGCTTCAAAAGGTGTCAAAAATATGACGAGCATGAAACGGTCTGAAAAATAGGAGGAGCATGAAGTGGTGTTGAAATACATGAAGAGCCTGAAAATGTGTGAAAAATAAGAAGAGCTTCAAAACGTGTCAAAAATATGAGAAGCATGAAACGGTCTGAAAAATAGGAGCAGCATGAAGAGCTGTTCAAAAACATGAAGAGCCTGAAAAGGTGTGAAAAATATGAAGAGCTTCAAAAGGTGTGAAAAATAGGAGGAGCATGAAGCGGTGTTGAAAAACATGAAGAGCCTGAAAACGTGTGAAAAAATATGAAGAGCTTCAAAAGGTGTGAAAAATATGAACACTTTCAAAAAGTGTCAAAAATGAGATGAGCATGAAGCGGTCTGAAAAATGGTGGAGCATGAAGTTTTGTTGAAAAACATGAAGAGCCTGAAATCGTGTGAAAAATATGAAGAGCTTCAAAAGGTGTGAAATACATGAGGAGCATTAATCGGTCTCAAAAATAGGAGTAGCATGAAGCGGTGTTGAAAAACATGAAGAGCCTGAAAAGGTGTGAAAAATATGAAGAGCTACAAAAGGTGTGAAGTACAGGAGGAGCATTAAACTGTCTGAAAAATAGGAGGAGCATGAAGCGGTGTTGAAAAACATGAAGAGCCTGAAAAGGTATGAAAAATATGAAGAGCTTCAAAAGGAGTGAAAGACTTGAGGAGCATGAAACCGTCTGAATTATTGGAGGAGCATGAAACGGTGTTGAAAAACCTGAAGAGCCTCAAAAGGTGTGAAAAGTATGAATAGCTCAAAAGGTGTCAAAAATATGAAGAGCTTCAAAAAGTGTGACAAATGAGATGAGCATGAAATGGTCTGAAAAAGGAGGAGCATGAAGTGGTGTTGAAAAACATGAAGAGCCTGAAAAGGTGTAAAATATATGAAGAGATTAAAAAGGTGTCAAAAATGTGAGGAGCATGAAAAGGTCTGAAAAATAGGAGGAGCATGAAATCGTGTTCAAAAACATGAAGAGCCTGAAAAGGTGTGAAAAATATGAAGAGCTTCAAAATGTGTGAAATACATGACGAGCATGAAACGGTCTGAAAAGGAGGAGGAGCATGAAGCCGTGTTCAAAATCATGAAGAGCCTAAAAACGTGTGAAAAATATGAAGAGCTTCAAAAGGTGTCAAAAATTAGATTAGCATGAAACGGTCTGAAAAATAGGAGAAGCATGAAGTGGTGTTGAAAAACATGAAGAGCCTGAAAAAGTGTAAAATATATGAAGAGCTTCAAAAGGTGTTAAAAATAGGAGGAGCATGAAGCGGTGTTCAAAAACATGAAGAGCCTGAAAATGTGTGTAAAATATGAAGAGCTTCAAAACATGTCAAAAATATGAGGAGCATGAAACGGTCTGAAATATAGGTGGATCAAGAAGCGGTGTTGAAAAACATGAAGAGCGTGAAAACGTGTGAAAAATATGAAGAGCTTCAAAAGGTGTGAAATATATGAAGAGCTTCAACAGGTTTCAAAAATATGAGGAGCATGAAACGGTCTGAAAAATAGGAGTAGCATGAAGCGGTGTTGAAAAACATGAAGAGCCTGAAAAGGAGTGAAAAATATGAAGAGCTTCAAAAGGTGTGAAATATATGAAGAGCTTCAACAGGTTTCAAAAATATGAGGAGCATGAAACGGTCTGAAAAATAGGAGGAGCATGAAGCGGTGTTCAAAACATGAAGAGCCTGAAAAAGTCTGAAAAATATGAAGAGCTTCAAAAGGTTTGAAAAATATGAAGAGCCTGAAAAGGTGTCAAAAATGAGATGAGCATGAAACGGTCTGAAAAATAGGAGGAGCATGAAGTGGTATTGAAAAACATGAAGAGCCTGAAAAAGTGTGAAAAATATGAAGAGCTTCACTGGTTTGAAAATAAGAAGAGCCTGAAAAGGTGTGAAAATTGACACGAGCATGAAACGGTCTGAAAAATAGGAAGAGCATGAAGAGGTGTTCAAAAACATGAAGAGCCGGAAAACGTGTGAAAAATATGAAGAGCTTCAAAAGGTGTGAAAAATAGGAGGAGCATGAAGCGGTGTTGAAAAACATGAAGAGCCTGAAAACGTGTGAAAAACATGAAGAGCTTCAAAAGGTGTAAAAAATATGAACAGCTTCAAAAAGTGTCAAAAATGAGATGAGCATGAAGCGGTCTCAAAAATGGTGGAGCATGAAGTGTTGTTGAAAACATGAAGAGCCTGAAATCGTGTGAAAAATATGAAGAGCTTCAAACGGTGTGAAATACATGAGGAGCATTAATCGGTCTGAAAAATAGGAGTAGCATGAAGCGGTGTTGAAAAACATGAAGAGCCTGAAAAGGAGTGAAATATATGAAGAGCTTCAAAAGGTGTGAAATATATGAAGTGCTTCAACAGGTTTCAAAAATATGAGGAGCATGAAACGGTCTGAAAAATAGGAGGAGCATGAAGCGGTGTTCAAAACATGAAGAGCCTGAAAAAGTGTGAAATATATGAAGAGTTTCAAAAGGTGTGAAATATATGAAGAGCTTCAACAGGTTTCAAAAATATGAGGAGCATGAAACGGTCTGAAAAATAGGAGTAGCATGAAGCGGTGTTGAAAAACATGAAGAGCCTGAAAAGGAGTGAAAAATATGAAGAGCTTCAAAAGGTGTGAAATATATGAAGAGCTTCAACAGATTTCAAAAATATGAGGAGCATGAAACGGTCTGAAAAATAGGAGGAGCATGAAGCGGTGTTCAAAACATGAAGAGCCTGAAAAAGTCTGAAAAATATGAAGAGCTTCAAAAGGTTTGAAAATATGAAGAGCCTGAAAAGGTGTCAAAAATGAGATGAGCATGAAACGGTCTGAAAAATAGGAGGAGCGTGAAGCGGTGTTCTAAACATGAAAAGCCTGAAAAAGTGTGAAAAATATGAAGAGCTTCACTGGTTTGAAAATAAGAAGAGCCTGAAAAGGTGTGAAAATTGACACGAGCATGAAACGGTCTGAAAAATAGGAAGAGCATGAAGAGGTGTTCAAAAACATGAAGAGCCGGAAAACGTGTGAAAAATATGAAGAGCTTCAAAAGGTGTGAAAAATAGGAGGAGCATGAAGCGGTGTTGAAAAACATGAAGAGCCTGAAAACGTGTGAAAAACATGAAGAGCTTCAAAAGGTGTAAAAAATATGAACAGCTTCAAAAAGTGTCAAAAATGAGATGAGCATGAAGCGGTCTCAAAAATGGTGGAGCATGAAGTGTTGTTGAAAACATGAAGAGCCTGAAATCGTGTGAAAAATATGAAGAGCTTCAAACGGTGTGAAATACATGAGGAGCATTAATCGGTCTGAAAAATAGGAGTAGCATGAAGCGGTGTTGAAACACATGAAGAGCCTGAAAAGGCGTGAAAAATATGAAGAGCTACAAAAGGAGTGAAAGACTTGAGGAGCATGAAACCGTCTGAATTATAGGAGGAGCATGAAACGGTGTTGAAAAACATGAAGAGCCTCAAAAGGTGTGAAAAATATGAAGAGCTCAAAAGGTGTCAAAAATATGAAGAGCTTCAAAAAGTGTGACAAATGAGATGAGCATGAAATGGTCTGAAAAAGGAGGAGCATGAAGTGGTGTTGAAAAACATGAAGAGCCTGTAAAGGTGTAAAATATATGAAGAGATTAAAAAGGTGTCAAAAATATGAGGAGCTTGAAATGGTCTGAAAAATTGGAGGATCATGAAGCGGTGTTGAAAAACATGAAGAGACTGAAAAGTTGTGAAAAATATGAAGAGCTTCAAAGGTGTCAAAAATATGAGGAGCATGAAACGGTTTGAAAAATAGGAGGAGCATGAAGCGGTGTTCAAAACATGAAGAGCCTGAAAAAGTGTGAAAAATATGAAGAGCTTCAAAAGGTTTGAAAAATATGAAGAGCCTGAAAAGGTGTCAAAAATGAGATGAGCATGAAACGGTCTGAAAAATAGGAGGAGCATGAAGCGGTGTTCTAAACATGAAAAGCCTGAAAAAGTGTGAAAAATATGAAGAGCTTCACTGGTTTGAAAAACAAGAAGAGCCTGAAAAGGTGTGAAAATTGACATGAGCATGAAACGGTCTGAAAAATAGGAAGAGCATGAAGAGGTGTTCAAAAACATGTACAGCCTGACAAGGTGTGAAAAATATGAAGAGCTTCAAAAGGTGTCAAAAATATGAGGAGCATGAAACGGTCCGAAAAATAGGAGCAGCATGAAGAGCTGTTCAAAAACATGAAGAGCCTGAAAAGGTGTGAAAAATATGAAAAGCTTCAAAAGGTGTGAAAAATAGGAGGAGGATGAAGCGGTGTTGAAAAACATGAAGAGCCTGAAAACGTGTGAAAAATATGAACACTTTCAAAAAGTGTCAAAAATGAGATGAGCATGAAGCGGTCTGAAAAATGGTGGAGCATGAAGTGTTGTTGAAAAACATGAAGAGCCTGAAATCGTGTGAAATATATGAAGAGCTTCAAAAGGTGTGAAAAATAGGAGAAGCATGAAGCGGTGTTGAAAAACATGAAGAGCCTGAAAAGGAGTGAAAAATATGAAGAGCTTCAAAAGGTGTGAAATATATGAAGAGCTTCAACAGGTTTCAAAAATATGAGGAGCATGAAACGGTCTGAAAAATACGAGGAGCATGAAGCGGTGTTCAAAACATGAAGAGCCTGAAAAAGTGTGAAAAATATGAAGAGCTTCAAAAGGTTTGGAAAATATGAAGAGCCTGAAAAGGTGTCAAAAATGAGATGAGCATGAAACGGCCTGAAAAATAGGAGGAGCATGAAGCGGTGTTCTAAACATGAAAAGCCTGAAAAAGTGTGAAAAATATGAAGAGCTTCACTGGTTTGAAAAATAAGAAGAGCCTGAAAAGGTGTGAAAATTGACATGAGCATGAAACGGTCTGAAAAATAGGAAGAGCATGAAGAGGTGTTCAAAAACATGAAGAGCCAGAAAACGTGTGAAAAATATGAAGAGCTTCAAAAGGTGTCAAAAATATGAGGAGCATGAAACGGTCTGAAAAATAGGAGGAGCATCAAGTGGTGTTGAAATACATGAAGAGCCTGAAAATGTGTGAAAAATGTGAAGAGCTTCAAAACGTGTCAAAAATATGAGAAGCATGAAACGGTCTGAAAAATAGGAGCAGCATGAAGAGCTGTTCAACAACATGAAGAGCCTGAAAAGGTGTGAAAAATATGAAGAGCTTCAAAAGATGTGAAAAATAGGAGGAACATGAAGCGGTGTTGAAAAACATGAAGAGCCTGAAAACGTGTGAAAAATATGAAGAGCTTCAAAAGGTGTAAAAAATATGAACACTTTCAAAAAGTGTCAAAAATGAGATGAGCATGAAGCGGTCTGAACAATGGTGGAGCATGAAGTGTTGTTGAAAAACATGAAGAGCCTGAAATCGTGTGAAAAATATGAAGAGCTTCAAACGGTGTGAAATACATGAGGAGCATTAATAGGTCTCCAAAATAGGAGTAGCATGAAGCGGTGTTGAAAAACATGAAGAGCCTGAAACGGTGTGAAAAATATGAAGAGCTACAAAAGGTGTGAAGTACAGGAGGAGCATTAAACGGTCTGAAAAATAGGAGGAGCATGAAGCGGTGTTGAAAAACATGAAGAGCCTGAAAAGGTATGAAAAATATGAAGAGCTTCAAAAGGTGTGAAAAATACGAGGAGCATGAAGAGGTGTTCAAAAACATGAAAAGCCTGAAATGTTGTAAAAAATATGAAAAGCTTCAAAAGGTGTCAAAAATATGAGGAGCATGAAACGGTCTGAAAAACTGGAGGAGCATGAAGCGGTGTTCAAAAACATGAAGAGCCTGAAAAGTTGTGAAAAATATGAAGAGCTTCAAAGGTGTCAAATATGTGAGGAGCATGAAACTGTCTGAAAAATAGGAGGAGCATGATGCGGTGTTGAAAAATATGAAGAGCTTCAAAAGGTGTCAAAAATGAGATGACCATGAAACGGTCTGAGAAATAGAAGGAGCAGGAAGTTCTTTTCAAAAAAATGAAGAACCTGAAAAGGTGTGAAGTATATGAAGATTTCAAAAGGTGTCAAAAATATGAGGAGCATGAAACGGTCTGAAAAATAGGAGGAGCATGAAGTCATGTTGAAAAACATGAAGAGCCTGAAAATGTGTGAAAAATACGAAGAGCTTCAAAAGGTGTCACAAATATGAGGAGAATGAAACGGTCTGAAATATATGAGGAGCATGAAGCGGTGTTCAAAAACATGAAGAGCCTGAAAAGGTGTGAAAAATTTGAAGAGCTTCAAAAATGTGAAAAATATGAAGAGGTTCACAAGGTGTGAAATATATGAAGAGCTTCAAAAGGTGTCAAAAATATGAGGAGAATGAAACGGTCTGCAAAATAGGTGAAGCATGAAATGGTGTTCAAAAACATGAAGAGCCTGAAAAGATGTGAAAATTATGAAGAGCTTCAAAAGGTGTCAAAAATATGAGGAGCATGAAACGGTCTGAAAAATAGGAGGAGCATGAAGGGGTGTTGAAAAACAAGAAGAGCCTGAAAAGGTGTGAAAAATATGAAAAGCTTAAAAAGGTGTCAAAAATATGAGGAGCATGAAACGGTCTGAAAAATAGGAGGAGCATTGTAACATTGTTGAAAAAATTGAAGAGCCTGAAAATGTGTGAAAAATATGAAGAGCTTCAAAAGGTGTCAAAAATATGAGGAGCATGAAAAGGTCTGAAAAATAGGAGGAGCATGAAGCGGTGTTGAAAAACATGAAGAGCCTGAAAAGGAGTGAAAAATATGAAGAGCTTCAAAAGGTGTGAAATACATGAGGAGAATTAATCGGTCTGAAAAATAGGAATAGCATGAAGCGGTGTTGAAAAACATGAAGAGCCTGAAAAGGAGTGAAAAATATGAAGAGCTTCAAAGGTGTCAAAAATGTGAGGAGCATGAAACGGTCTGAAAAATAGGAGGAGCATGAAATCGTGTTCAAAAACATGAAGAGCCTAAAAAGGTGTGAAAAATATGAAGAGCTTTAAAATGTGTGAAATACATGAGGAGCATGAAACGGTCTGAAAAGGAGGAGGAGCATGAAGCCCTGTTCAAAATCATGAAGAGCCTAAAAAAGTGTGAAAAATATGAAGAGCTTCAAAAGGTGTGAAAAATAGGAGAAGCATGAAGCGGTGTTAAAAAACACGAAGAGCCTGAAAACGTGTGAAAAACATGAAGAGCTTCAAAAGGTGTGAAAAATATGAACAGCTTCAAAAAGTGTCAAAAATGAGATGAGCATGAAGCGGTCTCAAAAATGGTGGAGCATGAAGTGTTGTTGAAAAACATGAAGAGAGTGAAATCGTGTGAAAAATATGAAGAGCTTCAAAAGGTGTGAAATACATGACGAGCATTAATCGGTCTGAAAAATAGGAGTAGCATGAAGCGGTGTTGAAAAACATGAAGAGCCTGAAAAGGAGTGAAAAATATGAAGAACTTCAAAAGGTGTGAAATATATGAAGAGCTTCAACAGGTTTCAAAAATATGAGGAGCATGAAACGGTCTGAAAAATAGGAGGAGCATGAAGCGGTGTTCAAAACATGAAGAGCCTGAAAAAGTCTGAAAAATATGAAGAGCTTCAAAAGGTTTGAAAAATATGAAGAGCCTGAAAAGGTGTCAAAAATGAGATGAGCATGAAACGGTCTGAAAAATAGGAGGAGCATGAAGCGGTGTTCTAAACATGAAAAGCCTGAAAAAGTGTGAAAAATATGAAGAGCTTCAAAAGGTATCAAAAATATGAGGAACATGAAACGGTCTGAAAAATAGGAGTAGCATGAAGTGGGGTTGAAAATCATGAAGAGCCTGAAAAGGTGTGTAAAATATGAAGAGCTTCAAAAGGAGTGAAATACATGAGGAGCATGAAACCGTATGAATTATAGGAGGAGCATGAAGCGATGTTCATAAACATGAAGAGCCTGAAAAGGTGTGAAAAATAAGAAAAGCTTCAAAAGGTGTCCACAACATGAGGAGCAAGAAACTGTCTGAGAAATAGGAGGAGCATGAAGCGGTGTTCAAAAATATGAAGAGCCTGAAAAGGTGTGAAAAATATGAAGAGCTTCAAAACGTGTCAAAAATATGAGATGCATGAAACGGTCTGAAAAATAAAGGAGCATGAAATGGTGATCAAAACGTGAAGAGCCTGAAAAGGTGTGAAAAATATGAAGAGCTTCAAAAGGTGTGAAATACATGAGGAGCATGAAACGGGCTGAAAAATAGGAGAAGCATGAAATGGTGTTCAAAAACATGAAGAGCCTGAAAAGGTGTGAAAAACATGAAGAGCCTGAAAAGGTGTGAAATATATGAAGAGATTCAAAAGGTGTGAAATACATGAGGAGCATGAAACGGGCTGAAAAATAGGAGAAGCATGAAGGGGTGTGGAAAAACGTGAAGAGCCTGAATAGGTTTGAAAAATATGAAGAGCTTCAAAAGGGGTGAAATACATGAGGAGCATGAAACTCTCTGAAAAATAGAAATAGCATGAAGCGGTGTTGAAAAAAATGAAGAGCCTGAAAACGTGTGAAAATATGAAGAGCTTCAAAAATAGGAAAAATATGAAGAGCTTCAAGAGGTGTGAAACATTTGAAGAGTTTCAAAAGGTGTCAAAATGAGATGAGCATGAAACGGTCTGAAAAATAGGAGGAGCATGAAGCTGTGTTGAAAATCATAAAGAGCTTGAAAAGTTGTGTAAAATATGAAGAGCTTCAAAAGATGTGAAAAATTTGAAGAGCTTCAAAAGGTGTCAAAATGAGATGAGCATGAAACGGTCTGAAAAATAGGAGGAGCATGAAGTCGTGTTGAAAAAATTGAAAAGCCTGAAAAGGTGTGAAAAACATGAAGAGCCTGAAAAGGTGTGAAAAATATGAAGAGCTTCAAAAGATGTCAAAAATATGAGGAGATTGTAACGGTCTGCAAAAAAGGAGAAGCATGAAATGGTGTTGAAAAACATGAAGAGCCTGAAAAGGTGTGAAAAACATGAAGAGCCTGAAAAGGTGTGAAAAATATGAAGAGCTTCAAAAGGTCTCAAAAATATGAGTTGCATGAAACGGTCTGAAAAATAGGAGGAGCATGAAGCGGTGTTCAAAAACAAGAAGAGCCTGAAAAGGTGTGAAAAATATCAAGAGCTTCAAAAGGTGTCAAAAATATGAGGAGCATGAAACGGTCTGAAAATTAGGAGGAGCATGAAGCGGTGTTGGAAAACATGACGAGCCTGAAAAGATGTGAAAATTATGAAGTGCTGTAAAAGGTGTCAAAATATGAGGAGCATGAAACGGTCTGAAAAATAGGAGGAGCATGAAGCGGTGTTGAAAAACATGAAGAGCCTGAAAAGGTGTGAAAAATATGAAGAGCTTCAAAAGGTATCAAAAATATGAGGAGAATGAAACGGTCTGAAAAATATGAGGAGCATGAAGCTATGTTGAAAAACTTGAAGAGCCTGAAAAGGTTTGAAATATATGAAGAGCTTCAAAGGTGTCAAAAATATGAGGAGCATGAAACGGTCTGGAAAATAAGAGGAGCATGAAGCGGAGTTGAAAAACATGAAGAGCCTGAAAAGGTGTGAAAAATATGAAGAGCTTCAAAAGGTATCAAAAATATGAGGAGCATGAAATGGTCTGAAAAATAGGAGGAGCATGAAGTGTCGTTGAAAATCATGAAGAGCCTGAAAAAGGAGTGAAACATATGAGGAGCATGAAACTTTCTGAAAAATAGGAGGAGCATGAAGCGGTGTGAAAAATATGAAGAGCCTGAAAAGGTGTGAAAAATATGAAGAGCTTCAAAAGGTGTGAAAAATATGAAGAGCTTCAAAAGGTGTCAAAAATTAGATGAGTATGAAACGGTCTGAAAATTTGGAGGAGCAAGAAGTAGTGTTGAAAAAAATGAAGAGCCTGAAAAGGTGTGAAAAATATGAAAAGCATCAAAAGGTGTCAAAAATATGAGGAGCATGAAATGGTCTGAAAAATAGGAGGAGCATGAAGCGGTGTTGAAAAACATGAAGAGCCTGAAAATGTGTGAAAAATATGAAGAGCTTCAAAAGGTGTCAAAAATATGAGGAGCATGTAACAGTCTGAAAAATAGGAGGAGCATGAAGCGGTGTTGAAAAACATGAAGAGCCTGAAAAGGTGTGAAAAATATGAACAGCTTCAAAAGGTGTCAAAAATATGAGGTGCATGAAACGGTCTGAAAAAGAGGAGGAGCATGAAGCGGTGTTCAAAAACATGAAGAGCCTTAAAAGGTGTGAAAAATATGAAGAGCTTCAAAAGGTGTCAAAAATATGAGAAGCATGAAACGATCTGAAAAATAGGAGGAGCATGAACCGGTGTTGAAAAACATGAGGACCCTGAGAACTTGTGAAAAATATGAAGAGCTTCAAAAGGTGTCAAAAATGAGATGAGCATGAAACGGTCTGAAATATAGGAGGAGCATGAAGTGGTGTTGAAAAAAATGAAGAGCCTGAAAAGGTGTGAAATATATGAAGAGCTTCAAAAGGTGACAAAAATATGAGGAGAATGAAACGGTCTGAAAAATAGGAGGATCATGAAGCTGTGTTGAAAAACATGAAGAGTCTGAAAAGGTGGGAAAGATATGAAGAGTTTCTAAAGATGTCAAAAAAATGAGGAGAATGAAACGGTCTAAAAAATAAGAGGAGCATGAAGTGGTGTTGAAAATCATGAAGAGGCTGAAAGGGTGTGAAAATTATGAAGAGCTTCAAAAGGTGTCAAAAATATGAGGAGCATGAAACGGTCTGAAAAATAGGAGAAGCATGAAACGGTGATCAAAAACATGAAGAGCCTGAAAAGGTGTGAAAAATATGAAGAGCTTCAAAAGGTGTCAAAAATAGGAGGAGAATGAAACGGTCTGACAAATAGGAGGAGCATGAAGTGGTGTTGAAAAACATGAAGAGCCTGAAAAGGTGTGAAAAATATGAAGAGCTTCAAAAGGTGTCAAAATTATGAGGAGCATGAAACGGTCTGAAAATAGGAGGAGGAAGAAATGGTAATCAAAAACATGAGGAGCCTGAAAAGATGTGAAAAATATGAAGAGCTTCAAAAGGTGTCAAAAATATGAGGAGCATGAAACGGTCTGAAAAATAGGAGGAGCATGAAGCGGTGTTCAAAAACATGAAGAGCCTGAAAAGGTGTGAAAATATGAAGAGCTTCAAAAGGTGACAAAAATGAGATGAGCATGAAACGGTCTGAAAAATAAAGGAGCGTGAAATGGTGATCAAAACGTGAAGAGCCTGAAAAGGTGTCAAAAATATGAACAGCTTCAAATGGTGTGAAATACATGAGGAGCATGAAACGGGCTGAAAAATAGGAGAAGCATGAAGTGGTGTGGAAAAATATGAAGAGCCTGAAAAGGTGTGAAAAATATGAAGAGCTTCAAAAGGTGAGAAATACATGAGGAGCATGAAACTCTCTGAAAAATAGAAGGAGCATGAAGCGGTGTTCAAAAATATGAAGAGCCTGAAAAGGTGTGAAAATATGAAGAGCTTCAAAAGGTGTCAAAAATTAGATGAGTATGAAACGGTCTGAAAATTTGGAGGAGTAAGAAGTAGTGTTGAAAAAAATGAAGAGCCTGAAAAGGTGTGAAAAATATGAAAAGCTTCAAAATGTGTCAAAAATATGAGGAGCATGAAACGGTCTGAAAAATAGGAGGAGCATGAAGCGGTGTTGAAAAACATGAAGAGCCTGAAAAGGTGTGAAAAATATGAAGAGCTTCAAAAGGTGTCAAAAATATGAGGAGCATGTAACGGTCTGAAAAATAGGAGGAGCATGAAGCAGTGTTGAAAAACATGAAGAGCCTGAAAAGGTGTGAAAAATATGAAGAGCTTCAAAAGGTGTCAAAATTAACAGGAGCATGAAACGGTCTGAAAAATAGGAGGAGCATGAAGCGGTGTTCAAAAATATGAAGAGCCTGAAAAGGTGTGAAAAATATGAAGAGCTTCAAAAGGTGTCAAAAATATGAGGTGCATGAAACGGTCTGAAAAAGAGGAGGAGCATGAAGTGGTGTTCAAAAACATGAAGAGCCTTAAAAGGTGTGAAAAATATGAAGAGCTTCAAAAGGTGTCAAAAATATGAGAAGCATGAAACGGTCTGAAAAATAGGAGGAGCATGAAGCTGTGTTGAAAAACATGAGGAGCCTTAAAAGGTGTGAAAAATATGAAGAGCTTCAAAAGGTGTCAAAAATGAGATGAGCATGAAACGGTCTGAAATATAGGAGGAGCATGAAGTGGTGTTGAAAAAAATGAAGAGCCTGAAAAGGTGTGAAATATATGAAGAGCTTCAAAAGGTATCAAAAATATGAGGAGAATGAAACGGTCTCAAAAATAGGAGGATCATGAAGCTGTGTTGAAAAACATGAAGAGTCTGAAAAGGTGTGAAAGATATGAAGAGTTTCTAAAGATGTCAAAAATATGAGGAGAATGAAACGGTCTGAAAAATAGGAGGAGCATGAAGTGGTGTTGAAAATCATGAAGAGGCTGAAAGGGTGTGAAAATTATGAAGAGCTTCAAAAGGTGTCAAAAATATGAAGAGCATGAAACGGTCTGAAAAATTGGAGGAGCAAGAAGTAGTGTTGAAAAAAATGAAGAGCCTGAAAAGGTGTCCAAATATGAAGAGCTTCAAAAGGTGTGAAATATATGAAGAGCTTCAAAAGGTGTCAAAAATGAGATGAGCATGAAACGGTCTGAAAAATAGGAGGAGCATGAAACGGTGATCAAAAACATGAAGAGCCTGAAAAGGTGTGAAAAATATGAAGAGATTCAAAAGGTGTGAAATACATGAGGAGCATGAAACGGGCTGAAAAATAGGAGAAGCATGAAGGGGTGTGGAAAAACATGAAGAGCCTGAATAGGTTTGAAAAATATGAAGAGCTTCAAAATGTGTGAAATACATGAGGAGCATGAAACTCTCTGAAAAAAAGAAATAGCATGAAGCGGTATTGAAAAAAATGAAGAGCCTGAAAACGTGTGAAAATATGAAGAGCTTCAAAAATAGGAAAAATATGAAGAGCTTCAAAAGGTGTGAAAAATTTGAAGAGCTTCAAAAGGTGTCAAAATGAGATGAGCATGAAACGGTCTGAAAAATAGGAGGAGCATGAAGCGGTGTTGAAAATCATAAAGAGCCTGAAAAGTTGTGAAAAATATGAAGAGCTTCAAAAGATGTCAAAAATATGAGGAGAATGAAACGGTCTGCAAAATAGGAGAAGCATGAAATGGTGTTCAAAAACATGAAGAGCCTGAAAAGGTGTGAAAAACATGAAGAGCCTGAAAAGGTGTGAAATATATGAAGAGATTCAAAAGGTGTGAAATACATGAGGAGCATGAAACGGGCTGAAAAATAGGAGAAGAATGAAGGGGTGTGGAAAAACATGAAGAGCCTGAATAGGTTTGAAAAATATGAAGAGCTTCAAAATGTGTGAAATACATGAGGAGCATGAAACTCTCTGAATAATAGAAATAGCATGAAGCGGTGTTGAAAAACATGAAGAGCCTGAAAACGTGTGAAAATATGAAGAGCTTCAAAAATAGGAAAAATATGAAGAGCTTCAAAAGGTGTGAAAAATTTGAAGAGCTTCAAAAGGTGTCAAAATGAGATGAACATGAAACGGTCTGAAAAATAGGAGGAGCATGAAGCGGTGTTGAAAATCATAAAGAGCCTGAAAAGTTGTGCAAAATATGAAGAGCTTCAAAAGATGTGAAAAATTTGAAGAGCTTCAAAAGGTGTCAAAATGAGATGAGCATGAAACGGTCTGAAAAATAGGAGGAGCATGAAGTGGTGTTGAAAAACATGAAGAGCCTGAATAGGTGTGAAAAATATGAAGAGCTTCAAAAGGTGTCAAAAATATGAGGAGCATGAAACGGTCTGAAAAATAGGAGGAGCATGAAGCGTTGTTGAAAAACATGAAGAGCCTGAAAAGGTGTGGAAAATATGAAGAGCTACAAAAGGTGTCAAAAATATGAGGAGCATGAAACGTTCTGAAAAATAGGAGGAGAATGAAGCGCTGTTGAAAAACAAGAAGAGCCTGAAAAGGTGTGAAAAATATGAAGAGCTTCAAAAGGTGTCAAAAATATGAGGAGCATGAAACGGTCTGAAAAATAGGAGAAGCATGAAACGGTGATCAAAAACATGAAGAGCCTGAAAAGGTGTGAAAAATATGAAGAGCTTCAAAAGGTGTCAAAAATAGGAGGAGAATGAAACGGTCTGACAAATAGGAGGAGCATGAAGTGGTGTTGAAAAACATGAAGAGCCTGAAAAGGTGTGAAAAATATGAAGAGCTTCAAAAGGTGTCAAAATTATGAGGAGCATGAAACGGTCTGAAAATAGGAGGAGGAAGAAATGGTAATCAAAAACATGAGGAGCCTGAAAAGATGTGAAAAATATGAAGAGCTTCAAAAGGTGTCAAAAATATGAGGAGCATGAAACGGTCTGAAAAATAGGAGGAGCATGAACCGGTGTTGAAAAACATGAGGACCCTGAGAACTTGTGAAAAATATGAAGAGCTTCAAAAGGTGTCAAAAATGAGATGAGCATGAAACGGTCTGAAATATAGGAGGAGCATGAAGTGGTGTTGAAAAAAATGAAGAGACTGAAAAGGTGTGAAATATATGAAGAGCTTCAAAAGGTGACAAAAATATGAGGAGAATGAAACGGTCTGAAAAATAGGAGGATCATGAAGCTGTGTTGAAAAACATGAAGAGTCTGAAAAGGTGGGAAAGATATGAAGAGTTTCTAAAGATGTCAAAAAAATGAGGAGAATGAAACGGTCTAAAAAATAAGAGGAGCATGAAGTGGTGTTGAAAATCATGAAGAGGCTGAAAGGGTGTGAAAATTATGAAGAGCTTCAAAAGGTGTCAAAAATATGAGGAGCATGAAACGGTCTGAAAAATAGGAGAAGCATGAAACGGTGATCAAAAACATGAAGAGCCTGAAAAGGTGTGAAAAATATGAAGAGCTTCAAAAGGTGTCAAAAATAGGAGGAGAATGAAACGGTCTGACAAATAGGAGGAGCATGAAGTGGTGTTGAAAAACATGAAGAGCCTGAAAAGGTGTGAAAAATATGAAGAGCTTCAAAAGGTGTCAAAATTATGAGGAGCATGAAACGGTCTGAAAATAGGAGGAGGAAGAAATGGTAATCAAAAACATGAGGAGCCTGAAAAGATGTGAAAAATATGAAGAGCTTCAAAAGGTGTCAAAAATATGAGGAGCATGAAACGGTCTGAAAAATAGGAGGAGCATGAAGCGGTGTTCAAAAACATGAAGAGCCTGAAAAGGTGTGAAAATATGAAGAGCTTCAAAAGGTGACAAAAATGAGATGAGCATGAAACGGTCTGAAAAATAAAGGAGCGTGAAATGGTGATCAAAACGTGAAGAGCCTGAAAAGGTGTGAAAAATATGAACAGCTTCAAATGGTGTGAAATACATGAGGAGCATGAAACGGGCTGAAAAATAGGAGAAGCATGAAGTGGTGTGGAAAAATATGAAGAGCCTGAAAAGGTGTGAAAAATATGAAGAGCTTCAAAAGGTGAGAAATACATGAGGAGCATGAAACTCTCTGAAAAATAGAAGGAGCATGAAGCGGTGTTCAAAAATATGAAGAGCCTGAAAAGGTGTGAAAATATGAAGAGCTTCAAAAGGTGTCAAAAATTAGATGAGTATGAAACGGTCTGAAAATTTGGAGGAGTAAGAAGTAGTGTTGAAAAAAATGAAGAGCCTGAAAAGGTGTGAAAAATATGAAAAGCTTCAAAAGGTGTCAAAAATATGAGGAGCATGAAACGGTCTGAAAAATAGGAGGAGCATGAAGCGGTGTTGAAAAACATGAAGAGCCTGAAAAGGTGTGAAAAATATGAAGAGCTTCAAAAGGTGTCAAAAATATGAGGAGCATGTAACGGTCTGAAAAATAGGAGGAGCATGAAGCAGTGTTGAAAAACATGAAGAGCCTGAAAAGGTGTGAAAAATATGAAGAGCTTCAAAAGGTGTCAAAATTAACAGGAGCATGAAACGGTCTGAAAAATAGGAGGAGCATGAAGCGGTGTTCAAAAATATGAAGAGCCTGAAAAGGTGTGAAAAATATGAAGAGCTTCAAAAGGTGTCAAAAATATGAGGAGCATGAAACGGTCTGAAAAAGAGGAGGAGCATGAAGCGGTGTTCAAAAACATGAAGAGCCTTAAAAGGTGTGAAAAATATGAAGAGCTTCAAAAGGTGTCAAAAATATGAGAAGCATGAAACGGTCTGAAAAATAGGAGGAGCATGAAGCTGTGTTGAAAAAAATGAAGAGCCTGAAAAGGTGTGAAATATATGAAGAGCTTCAAAAGGTGTCAAAAATATGAGGAGAATGAAACGGTCTCAAAAATAGGAGGATCATGAAGCTGTGTTGAAAAACATGAAGAGTCTGAAAAGGTGTGAAAGATATGAAGAGTTTCTAAAGATGTCAAAAATATGAGGAGAATGAAACGGTCTGAAAAATAGGAGGAGCATGAAGTGGTGTTGAAAATCATGAAGAGGCTGAAAGGGTGTGAAAATTATGAAGAGCTTCAAAAGGTGTCAAAAATATGAAGAGCATGAAACGGTCTGAAAAATTGGAGGAGCAAGAAGTAGTGTTGAAAAAAATGAAGAGCCTGAAAAGGTGTCCAAATATGAAGAGCTTCAAAAGGTGTGAAATATATGAAGAGCTTCAAAAGGTGTCAAAAATGAGATGAGCATGAAACGGTCTGAAAAATAGGAGGAGCATGAAACGGTGATCAAAAACATGAAGAGCCTGAAAAGGTGTGAAAAATATGAAGAGATTCAAAAGGTGTGAAATACATGAGGAGCATGAAACGGGCTGAAAAATAGGAGAAGCATGAAGGGGTGTGGAAAAACATGAAGAGCCTGAATAGGTTTGAAAAATATGAAGAGCTTCAAAATGTGTGAAATACATGAGGAGCATGAAACTCTCTGAAAAAAAGAAATAGCATGAAGCGGTATTGAAAAAAATGAAGAGCCTGAAAACGTGTGAAAATATGAAGAGCTTCAAAAATAGGAAAAATATGAAGAGCTTCAAAAGGTGTGAAAAATTTGAAGAGCTTCAAAAGGTGTCAAAATGAGATGAGCATGAAACGGTCTGAAAAATAGGAGGAGCATGAAGCGGTGTTGAAAATCATAAAGAGCCTGAAAAGTTGTGAAAAATATGAAGAGCTTCAAAAGATGTCAAAAATATGAGGAGAATGAAACGGTCTGCAAAATAGGAGAAGCATGAAATGGTGTTCAAAAACATGAAGAGCCTGAAAAGGTGTGAAAAACATGAAGAGCCTGAAAAGGTGTGAAATATATGAAGAGATTCAAAAGGTGTGAAATACATGAGGAGCATGAAACGGGCTGAAAAATAGGAGAAGAATGAAGGGGTGTGGAAAAACATGAAGAGCCTGAATAGGTTTGAAAAATATGAAGAGCTTCAAAATGTGTGAAATACATGAGGAGCATGAAACTCTCTGAATAATAGAAATAGCATGAAGCGGTGTTGAAAAACATGAAGAGCCTGAAAACGTGTGAAAATATGAAGAGCTTCAAAAATAGGAAAAATATGAAGAGCTTCAAAAGGTGTGAAAAATTTGAAGAGCTTCAAAAGGTATCAAAATGAGATGAACATGAAACGGTCTGAAAAATAGGAGGAGCATGAAGCGGTGTTGAAAATCATAAAGAGCCTGAAAAGTTGTGCAAAATATGAAGAGCTTCAAAAGATGTGAAAAATTTGAAGAGCTTCAAAAGGTGTCAAAATGAGATGAGCATGAAACGGTCTGAAAAATAGGAGGAGCATGAAGTGGTGTTGAAAAACATGAAGAGCCTGAATAGGTGTGAAAAATATGAAGAGCTTCAAAAGGTGTCAAAAATATGAGGAGCATGAAACGGTCTGAAAAATAGGAGGAGCATGAAGCGTTGTTGAAAAACATGAAGAGCCTGAAAAGGTGTGGAAAATATGAAGAGCTACAAAAGGGGTCAAAAATATGAGGAGCATGAAACGTTCTGAAAAATAGGAGGAGAATGAAGCGCTGTTGAAAAACAAGAAGAGCCTGAAAAGGTGTGAAAAATATGAAGAGCTTCAAAAGGTGTCAAAAATATGAGGAGCATGAAACGGTCTGAAAAATATGAGGAGCATGAAGCGGTGTTGAAAAACTTGAAGAGCCTAAAAACGTGTGAAAAATATGAAGAGAATCAAAAGGTGTGAAAAATATGAAGAGCTTCAAAAGGTTTAAAAAATGAGATGAGCATGAAACGGTCTGAAAAATAGGAAAGCATGAAGTGGTGTTGAAAAAAATGAAGAGCCTGAAAAGGTGTGAAACATATGAAGAGCTTCAAAAGGTGTAAAAATTATGAGGAGCATGAAACGGCCTGAAAAATTGGAGGAGCATGAAGCGGTGTTCAAAAATATGAAGAGCCTGAAAAGGTGTGAAAAATATGATGACCTTCAAAAGGTGTCAAATATATGAGGAGCATGAAACGGTCTGAAAAATAGGAGGAGCATGAAACGGTGATCAAAAACATGAAGAGCCGGAAAAGGTGTGAAAAATATGAAGAGCTTCAAAAGGTGTGAAATACATGAGGAGTTTGAAACGGGCTGAAAATAGGAGAAGCATGAAGTGGTGTGGAAAAATATGAAGAGCCTGAAAAGGTGTGGAAAATATGAAGAGCTTCAAAAGGTGTGAAATACATGAGGAGCATGACACTCCTTGAAAAATAGAAGGAGCATGAAGCGGTGTTCAAAAATATGAGGAGCCTGAAAAGGTGTGACAAATATGAAGAGCTTCAAACGGTGTGAAAAATATGAGGAGCATGAAACGGTCTGAAAAATAGGAGGAGCATGAAGCGGTGTTCAAAAACATGAAGAGCCTGAAAAGGTCTGAAAAATATGAAGAGCTTGAAAAGGTGTGAAATATATAAAGAGCTTCAAAAGGTGTCAAAAATGAGATGAGCATGAAACGGTGTGAAAAATAGGAGGAGCATGAAGCGGTGTTCAAAAACATGAAGAGCCTGAAAAGGTGTGAAAAATATGAAGAGCTTCAAAAGGTGAGAAAAATATGAGGAGCAGGAAACGGTCTGAAAAATAGAAGCGGCATGAAATGGTGTTCAAAAACATGAAGAGCCTGAAAAGGTGTGAAAATTATGAAGAGCTTCAAAAGGTGTTAAATTCATGAGGAGCATGAAACGGTCTGAAAAATAGGAGAAGAATGAAGTGGTGTTGAAAAACATGAAGAGCCTGAAAAGGAGTGAAAAATATGAAGAGCTTCAAAAGGTGTCAAACATAAGAAGATCATGAAACGGTCTGAAAAATTGGAGGATCATGAAGCAGTGTTCAAAAATATGAAGAGCCTGAAAAAGCGTGAAAAATATTCAGAGCTTCAAAATGTGTCAAATATATGAGGAGCATGAAACGGTCTAAAAAATAGGAGGAGCATGAAACGGTGATTAAAAACATGAAGAGCCTTAAAAGTTGTGAAAAATATGAAGAGCTTCAAAAGGTGTGAAAATTATGAGGAGGATGAAATGGTCTGAAAATTAGGAGGAGCATGAAGCAGTGTTCAAAAAAAAAAAGAGCCTGAAAAGGTGTTAAAAATATGAAGAGCTTCAAAACGTGTAAAAAATATGAGGAGCATGAAATGGTCTGAAATAGAGAAGCAGCATGAAAATGTGTTGAAAAACATGAAGGCCCTCAAAAGGTGTGAAAAATATGAAGAGCTTCAAAAGGTGTCAAACATATGAAGAGCATGAAACCGTCTGAAAAATAGGAGGATCATGAAGCAGTGTTCAAAAACATGAAGAGCCTGAAAATGTGTGAAAAATATTCAGAGCTTCAAAACCTGTCAAATATATGAGGAGCATGAAAAGGTCTGAAAAATAGGAGGAGGATGAAACGGTGATTAAAACATGAAGAGCCTGAAAAGGTGTGAAAAATATGAAGAGCTTCAAAAGGTGTGAAATACATGAGGAGCATGAAACAGGCCGAAAAATAGGAGAAGCATGAAGTGGTGTGGAAAAACATGAAGAGCCTGAAAAGGTGTGAAAAATATGAAGAGCTTCAAAAGATGTGAAATACATGAGGAGCATGAAACTCTCTGAAAAATAGGAGGATCATGAAGCAGTGATCAAAACAAGAAGAGCCTGAAAAGGTGTGAAAAATATGAAGAGCTTCAAAAGGGGTGAAATTCATGAGGATCATGAAAAGGTCTGAAAAATATGAGAAGCATGAAGTGGTGTGGAAAAACATGAAGAGCCTGTAAAGGTGTGAAAAATATGAAGAGCTTCAAAAGGTGTCAAAAATATGAGGAGCATGAAACGGTCTGAAAAATAGGAGGAGCATGAAGTGGTGTTGAAAAACATGAAGAGCCTGAAAAGGTGTGGAAAATATGAAGAGCTACAAAAGGTGTCAAAAATATGAGGAGCATGAAACGTTCTGAAAAATAGGAGTAGCATGAAGCGCTGTTGAAAAACAAGAAGTGCCTGAAATTTGTGAAAAATATGAAGAGCTTCAAAAGGTGTCAAAAATATGAGGAGCATGAAACGGTCTGAAAAATACGAGGAGCATGAAGCGGTGTTCAAAAACATGAAGAGCCTGAAAAGGTATGAAAAATATGAAGAGCTTGAAAAGGTGTGAAATATATGAAGAGCTTCAAAAGGTGTCAAAAATGAGATGAGCATGAAAAGGTGTGAAAAATAGGAGGAGCATGAAGTGGTGTTCAAAAACATGAAGAGAATGGAAAAGTGTGAAATACATGAAGAGGTTCAAAAGGTGTCAAAATATGAGGAGCATGAAACGGTGTGAAAATAGGAGGAGGATGAAACGGTCTGAAAAATAATAGGAGCATGAAGCCATGTGCAAAAACATGAAGAGCATGAAAAGGTGTGAAAAATATGAAGAGCTTCAAAAGGTGTCAAAAATAAGAGGAGCATGAAACGGTCTGAAAAATAGGAGAATGAAGCGGTGTTGAAAAACACGAAGAGTCTGAAAATGTGTAAAAAATATGAAGAGCTTCAAAAGGTGTCAAAATATGAGGAGCATGAAACGGTCTGAAAAATAGGAGGAGCATGAAACGGTCTGAAAAATAGTAGGAGCATGAAGCGGTGTTGAAAAACATGAAGAGCATGAAAAAGTGTGAAATACATGAAGAGGTTCAAAAGGTGTCAAAAATGTGAGGAGCATGAAACGGTCTGAAAAAAAGGAGGAGCATGAAGCAGTGTTCAAAAACATGAAGAGCATTAAAAGGTGTGAAATACATGAAGAGGTTCAAAAGGTGTCAAAAATATGAGGAGTATGAAACGGTCTGAAATCTAGGAGGAGCATGAAGTGGTTGAAAAACATGAAGAGCCTGAAAAGGTGTGAAAAATAAGAGCTTCAAAAGGTGTCAAAAATAAGAGGAGTATGAAACGGTCTGAAATCTAGGAGGAGCATGAAGTGGTATTGAAAAACACGAAGAGCCTGAAAAGGTGTGAAAAATATGAAGAGCTTCAAAAGGTGTCAAAAATGTGAGGAGCATGAAACAGTCTGAAAAATAGGAGGAGCATGAATCGGTGTTGAAAAACATGAAGAGCTTGAACAGGGGTGAAATATATGAAGAGCTTCAAAAGGTGTCAAAAATAGGAGGAGTATGAAACGGTCTGAAATCTAGGAGGAGCATGAAGTGGTATTGAAAAACATGAAGATCATGAAAAGGTGTGAAAAATATGAAGAGCTGCAAAAGGTGTCAAAAATGTGAGGAGCATGAAACGGTCTGAAAAATAGGAGGAACATGAATCGGTGTTGAAATAATGAAGAGTATGTAAAGTTGTGAAAAATATTGAAGAGCTTCAAAAGGTGTCAAAAATATGAGGAGCTTGAAACGGTCTGAAAAATAGGAGGAGCATGAAGCCGTGTTCTAAAACATGAAGAGCATGAAAAGTTGTGAAAAATATGAGGAGCTTCAAAAGGTTTCAAAAATACGAGGAGCATGAAACGGCCGAAAATAGGAGGAGCATGAAGCGTTGTTGAAAAACATGAACTGTCTGAAAAGGTGTGAAATATGAAGAGCTTCAAAATGTGTCAAAAATATGAGGAGCATGAAACGGTCTGAAAAATAGGAGGATCATGAAGCGGTGTTCAAAACATGAACAGACTGAAAAGGTGTAAAAAATATGAAGAGCTACAAAAGGTGTGAAAAATATGAGGAGAATGAAACGGTCTGAGAAAAAAGAGGAGCATGAAGCGGTGTCCAAAAACATGAAGAGCCTGAAAAGGTGTGAAAAATATGAAGAGCTTCAACAGGTGTGAAATACATGAGGAGCATGAAACGGTGTTCAAAAACATGAAGAGCCTGGAAAGGTGTGAAAAATATGAAGAGCTTCAAAAGGTGTGTAATATATGAGGATCATGAAATGGTCTAAAAAATAGGAGGAGCATGTAGCGGTGTTGAAAAACATGAAGAGCCTGTAAAGGAGTGAAATAAATGAAGAGCTTCCAAAGGTGTCAAAAATATGAGGAGCAAGAAACGGTCTGAAATATAGGAGGAGCTTGAAGCGGTGTTGAAAAACATGAAGAGCCTGAAAAGGTGTGAAATATATGAAGAGCTTCAAAGGTGTCAAAAATATGAGGAGCAAGAAACGGTCTGAAAAATATGAGGAGCATGAAGCGGTGTTGAAAAACATGAAGAGAATTAAAAGGTGTCAAAAATATGAAGAGCTTCGAATGGTGTCAAAAATATTATGAGCATGAAACGGTCTGAAAAATAGGAGAGCATTAAGCGGTGTTGAAAAACATGAAGAACTAGAAATGGTGTCAAAAATATGAAGATCTTCAAAAGGTGTCAAAAATATGAGGAGCATGAAACGGTCTGAAAAATAGGAGGACCATGAAGCGGTGTTCAAAAACATGAAGAGCATTAAAAGGTGTGAAAAATGTGAAGAGCTTCAAAAGACGTCAAAAATATGAGGAGCATGAAACGGACTGAAAATAGGAGGGGCATGACGCGGTGTTGAAAAACACGAAGAGCATGAAAGGGTGTCAAAAATATGAGGACATGAAACGGTCTGAAAAACAGAAGGAGCATGAAGCGGTGTTTAAAAACTTGAAGAGCCTTAAAAGGTGTGAAAAATATGAAGAGCTTCAAAAGGTGACAAAAATATGAGGAACATGAAACGGTCTGAAAACAGAAGGAGCATGAAGCGGTGTTTAAAAACTTGAAGAGCCTTAAAAGGTGTGAAAAATATGAAGAGCTTCAAAAGGTTAGAAAAATATGAAGAGCAGGGAACGGTCTGAACAGTAGGAGGAGGCTAAAGCGGTGTTCAAAAACATGAAGAGCCTGAAAAGGTGTGAAAAATATGAAGAGCTTCAAAAAGTTTGAAAAACATGAGGAACACAAAATGGTCTGAAAAATAGTAGGAGCATGAAATGCTGTTGAATAACATGAAGAGCCAGAAAAGGTGTGAAAAAAATGAAGATATTCTAAAGGTGTCAAAAATATGAGGAGCATGAAACGGTCTGAAAAATAGGAGAAGCATGAAGTGCTGTTGAAAAACATGAAGAGCCTGAAAAGGTGTGAAAAATATGAAGAGCTTCAAAAGGTGTGAAATATATGAAGAGCATGAAACGGTCTGAAAAATAGGAGGAGCATTAAGCCGTGTTCAATAACATGAAGAGCCTGAAAAGCTGTGAAAAATATGAAGAGCTTCAAAAGGATTGAAATATATGAGGAGCACGTAACGGTCTGAAAAAAAGGAGGAGCATGAAGCGGTGTTGAAAAACATCAAGAGCCTGAAAAGGTGTGTAAAATATGAAGAGCTTCAAAAGGTGTCAAAAATATAAGGAACATGAAACGGTCTGAAAAATAGGAGGAGCATGAAGCCGTGTTGAAAAATATGAAGAGCCTGAAAAGGTGTGAAAAATATGAAGAGCTTCAAAAGGTGTGAAATACATGAGGAGCATGAAACGGTCTGAAAAATAGGAGGAGCATGAAGCGGTGTTGAAAAACATGAAGAGCCTGAAAAGGTGTGAAAACTATGAAGCGCTTCAGAAGGTGTCAAAAATGAGATGAGCATGAAACGGTCTGAAAAATAGGAGGAGCATGAAGTGGTGTTGAAAAACATTAAGAGTCTGAAAATGTGTGAAATATATGAAGAGCTTCAAAAGATTTCAGAAATGAGAGGAGCATGAAACGGTCTGAAAAATAGGAGGAGCATGAAGCGGTGTTGAAAAACATGAAGAGCCTGAAAAGGTGTGAAAAATATGAATAGTTTCAAAAGATGTGAAAAATATGAAGAACTTCAAAAGCTGTCAAAAATAAGATGAGCATGAAATGGTCTGAGAAATAGGAGAAGCATGAAGTGGTGTTGAAAAACATGAAGAGCCTGAAAAGGTGTGAAAAACATGAAGAGCTTCAAAAGGTGTCAAAAATATGAGGAGCATGAAACGGTCTGAAAAATAGGAGGAGCATGAAACGGTGTTCAAAAACATGAAGAGCCTGAAAAGCTGTGAAAAATATGAAGAGCTTCAAAAGGTGTCAAAAATATGAGGAGCAGTAAACGGTGTGAAAAATATGAGGATCATGAAGCGGTGTGCAAAAACATGATGAGCCTGAAAAGGTGTGAAAAATATGAAGAGCTTCAAAAGGTCTGAAAAATATGAGCATCATGAAACGGTCTGAAAAATAGGAAGAGCATGAAGCCGTGTTGAAAAACTTGAAGACCCTGGAAGGGTGTAAAAAATATGAAGAGCTTCAAAAGGTGTCAAAAATATAAGGAACATGAAACGGTCTGAAAAATAGGAGGAGCATGAAGTGGTGTTGAAAATCATGAAGAACCTGAAAAGGTGTGTAAAATATGA
This sequence comes from Dama dama, assembly GCF_033118175.1. Lineage (NCBI taxonomy): Eukaryota > Metazoa > Chordata > Mammalia > Artiodactyla > Cervidae > Dama > Dama dama. The sequence continues at coordinate 158,885 of NW_026870901.1, forward strand.
AGAGCCGAAAAATGTGTGAAATAAATGAGGAGCATGAAACGGTCTGAAAAATAGGAGGAGCATGAAGCGGTGTTCAAAAATATGAAGAGCCTGAAAATTTGTGAAAGCTATGAAGCGCTGCAGAAGGTGTCAAAAATGAGATGAGCATGAAACGGTCTGAAAAATAGGAGGAGCATGAAGTGGTGTTGAAAAACATTAAGAGCCTGAAAATGTGTGAAATATATGAAGAGCTTCAAAAGATTTCAGAAATGAGAGGAGCATGAAAAAGTCTGAAAAATAGGAGGAGCATGAAAAGTTGTTCAAAAATATGAAGAGCCTGGAATGGTGTGAAAATTATGAAAGCCCCAAAACGTGTCAAAAATATGAGGAGCATGAAACTGTCTGAAAAATAGGAGGAGCATGAAACGGTGTTCAAAAATATGAAGAGTCTGGAATGGTGTGAAAAATATGAGAGCCTCAAAACGTGTCAAAAATATGAGGAGCATGAAATGGTCTGAAAATACGAGGAGCATGAAGTCGTGTTCAAAAACATAAAGAGCCTGAAAAGGTGTGAAATATATGAAGAGCATCAAAATGTGTGAAAAATATGAGGAGCATGAAACGGTGTGAAAAATACGAGGAGCATGAAATGGTGTTCAAAAACATGAAGAGCCTGAAAAGGTGTGAAAAATATGAAGAGCTTCAAAAGGTGTGAAAACTATGAGGAGCATGAAACCGTTTGAAAAATAGGAGGAGCATGAAGCGGTGTTCAATAATATGAAAAGCCTGAAAATGTGTGAAAAATATGAAGAACTTCAAAATTTTCAAAAATATGAGGAGCATGAAAAGGTCTGAAAAATAGGAGGAGCATGAAACGGTGTTGAAAAACATGGAGAGCCTGAAAAGGTGAGAAAAATATGAAGAGCTCCAAAGTTGTCAAAATTATGAATAGCATGAAACCGTCTCAAAAATAGGAGGAGCGTGAAGCAAGATGTGAAAAACATGAAGAGTTTCAAAAGGTGTGAAAAATATGAGGAGCATGAAAAGGTCTGAAAAATAGGAGGAGCATGAAACGGTGTTCACAAATATGAAGAGCCTGAAATGGTGTGAAAAATATGAGAGCCCCAAAACGTGTCAAAAATATGAGGTGCATGAAACGGTCTGAAACATACGAGGAGCATGAAGTGGTGTTCAAAAACATAAAGAGCCTGAAAAGGTCTGAAATATATGAAGAGCATCAAAAGGTGTGAAAAATATGAGGAGCATGAAACGGTGTGAAAAATATGAGGATCATGAAGCGGTGTGCAAAAAAATGATGAGTCTAAAAAGGTGTGAAAAATATGAAGAGCTTAAAAAGTTGTGAAAAATATTAGGAGCATGAAACGATTCTGAAAAATAGGAGGAGCATGAAACGGTGTTCAAAAACATGAAGAGCCTGAAAAGGTGTGAAAAATATGAAGAGCTTCAAAAGGTGTCAAAAATATGAGGAGCATGAAACGGACTCAAATATAGGAGGAGCATGAATCGCTGATGAAAAACATGGAGAGCCTGAAATGGTGTGAAAAATATGAAGAGCTTATAAACGTGTCAAATATATGAGGAGCATGATACGGTCTCAAAAATAGGAGGAGCATGAAACGGTCTGAAAAATAGGAGGATAATGAAGTGGTTTTGAAAAATATGAAGAGCCTGAAAAGGTGTGAAAAATATGAAGAGCTTCAAAAGGTTTCAAAAATATGAGGAGCATGAAACGGTCTGAAAAATAGGAGGAGCATGAAGCGGTTTTGAAAAACATGAAGAGCCTGAAAAGGTATGGAAAATATGAAGAGCTTCAAAATGTGTGAAATACATGAGGAGCATGAAACGGTCTGAAAAATAGGAGAAGCATGAAGTGGTGTGGAAAAAGATGAAGAGCCTGAAAAAGTGTGAAAAATATGAAGAGCTTCAAAAGGTGTGAAATACATGAGGAGCATGAAACTCTCTGAAAAATAGGAGGAGCAAGAAGTGCTGTTCAAAAACATGAAGAGCCTGAAAATGTGAAAAATACGAAGAGATTCAAAAGGTGTGAAAAATATGAGGAGCATGAAACGGTCTGAACAATAGGAGGAGAATGAAGCGGTGTTCAAAAACATGAAGAGCCTGAAAACGTATGAAAAACGTGAAGAGCCTGAAAAGTTGTGAAAGTTATGAGGAGCTTCAAAAGGTGTCAAAAATATTAGGAGCATGAAACGGTCTGAAAAATAGGAGGAGCATGAAGCGGTGTTCAAAAACATGAAGAGCCTGAAAACGTATGAAAAACGTGAAGAGCCTGAAAAGTTGTGAAAATTATGAGGAGCTTCAAAAGGTGTCAAAAATATTAGGAGCATGAAACGGTCTCAAACAAAGGAGGAGCATGAAGTGGTGTTCAAAAACATGGAGAGCCTGAAAAGGTGTGAAAAATTTGAAGAGCTTCAAAAGGTTTCAAATATATGAGGAGCATGAAACGGTCTGAAAAATACGAGGAGCATGAAGCGGTGTTCAAAAACATGAAGAGCCTGAAATGGTGTGAAAAATATGACAAGCTTCAAAAGGTGTGAAAAATATGAAGAGCTTCAAAAGGTTTCAAATATATGAGGAGCATTAAACGGTCTGAAAAATAGGAAGAGCATGAAACGGTGTACAAAAACATGAAGAGCCTGAAAAGGTGTCAAAAATATGACGAGCTTCAAAAGGTGTGAAAAATATGAAGAGCCTCAAAAAATGTCAAAAATATAAGGAGTATGAAATGGTCTCAAAAATAGGAGGAGCAAGAAGCGGTGTTGAAAAACATAAGAGCCTGAAACCGAGTGAAAAATATGAAGAGCTTCAAAAATGTGAAAAATTTGAAGAGCTTCAAAAGGTGTGAAAAATATGAAGAGCTTCAAAAGTTGTCAAAAATATGAGGAGAATGAAACAGTCTGAAAATTGGAGGAGCATGAAGCCGTGTTGAAAAACATGAAGAGCCTGAAAAGTGTGAAAAATACGAAGATTTTCAAAAGGTGTCAAAAATATGAGGAGCATGAAACACTCTGAGAAATAGGAAAGTCATGAAGCGGTGTTGAAAAACATGAAGCCAGAAAAGGTGTGGAAAATATGAAGAGCTTCAAAAGGTGTCAAAAATATGAGGAGCATGAAACGGTTGGAAAAATAGATGAGCATGAAACGGTGTTCAAAAACATGAAGAGCATGAAAAGGTGTGAAAAATATGAAGAACTTCAAAAGGTGTGAAATACATGAGGAGCATGATAAGGTCTGAAAAATAGGAGAAGCATGAAGTTGTGTTGAAAAACATAAAGAGCCTGAAAAGGTGTGAAAAATATGAAGAGCTTCAAAAGGTGTGAAAAATATGAGGAGCATGAAACGGTCTGAAAAATAGGAGGAGCCTGAAGCGGTGTTCAAAAACATGAAGAGCCTGAAAAGGTGTGTAAAATATGAAGAGCTTCAAAAGGTGTCAAAAATATGAGGAGCATGAAACGGTCTGAAAAAGAGGAGGAGCATGAAGCGGTGTTGAAAAACATGAAGCCAGAAACGGTGTGGAAAATATGAAGAGCTTCAAAAGGTGTCAAAAATATGAGGAGCATGAAACGGTTGGAAAAATAGAGGAGCATGAAACGGTGTTCAAAAACATGAAGAGCATGAAAAGGTGTGAAAAATATGAAGAGCTTCAAAAGGTGTGAAATACATGAGGAGCATGATAAGGTCTGAAAAAGAGGAGGAGCATGAAGCGGTGTTGAAAAACATGAAGCCAGAAACGGTGTGGAAAATATGAAGAGCTTCAAAAGGTGTCAAAAATATGAGGAGCATGAAACGGTTGGAAAAATAGAGGAGCATGAAACGGTGTTCAAAAACATGAAGAGCATGAAAAGGTGTGAAAAATATGAAGAACTTCAAAAGGTGTGAAAAATGTGAAGAGCTTCAAAAGGTGTCAAAAATGAGATGAGCATGAAACGGTCTGAAAAATAGGAGGAGCATGAAGTGGTGTTGAAAAAAATGAAGAGCCTGAGAAGGTGTGAAAAATATGAAGAGTTTCAAAAGATGTGCATAATATGAAGAGCTTCAAAAGGTGTCAAAAATAAGATGAGGATGAAACGGTCTGAAAATAAGAAGGAGCATGAAGCGGTGTTCAGAAACATGAAGAGCCTGAAAAGGTGTGAAAAATATGAAGAGCTTCAAAACGTGTCCAAAATATGAGGAGCATGAAACGGTCTGATAAATAGGAAGACCATGAAGCGATGTTCAAAAACCTGAAGAGCCTGAAAAGGTGTGAAAAATATGAAGAGCTTCAAAAGGTGTGAAAAATATGAGGAGCATGATCCGGTCTGAAAAATAGGACGAGCATGAAGCGGTGTTCAAAAACATGAAGAGCCTGAAAAGGTGTGAGAAATATGAAGAGCTTTAAAAGGTGTCAAAATATGAGGAACATGAAACGTTCTTAAAAAAATGAGGATCATGAAGCGGATTTGAAAAGCATGAAGAGCCTGAAACCGGGTGAAAAATATGAATAGCTTCGAAATGTGAAAAATATGAAGAGCTTCAAAAGGTGTGAAAAATTTGAAGAGCTTCAAAGGTGTCAAAATGAGATGAGGATGAAATGGTCTGAAAAATTCTAGGAGCATGAACCGGTGTTCAAAAACATGAAGAGCCTGAAAAGGTGTGAAACATATGAAGAGCCTCAAAAAATGTCAAAAATATAAGGAGTATGAAATGGTCTCAAAAATAGGAGGATCATGAAGCGGTGTTGAAATACATGAAGAGCCACAAAAGGTGTGAAAATATGAAGAGCTTTAAAGGTGTCAAAATATGAGGAGCATGAAACGTTCTGAAAAATAGGAGGATCATGAAACGGTGTTCAAAAACATGAAGAGCCTGAAAAGGTGTGAAAAATATGAAGAGCTTCAAATGGTGTCACAAATATGAGGAGCATGAAACGGTCTGAAAACTAGGAGGATAATGAAGTGGTGTTGAGAAACATGAAGAGCCTGAAAAGGTGTGAAAAATATGAAGAGCTTCAAAAGGTGTAAAAATATGAGGAGCATGAAATGGTCTGAAAAGTAGGAGGAGCATGAAGTGGTTGTGAAAAACTTCAAGAGCCTGAAAAGGTGTGCAAAATATAAAGAGTTTCAAAAGTTGTAAAAAATATGAAGAGTTTGAAAAGGTGTCAAAAATATGAGGAGCATGAAACGGTCTGAAAATAGGAGGAGCATGAAACTGTGTTCAAAAACATGAAGAGCCAGAAAAGGTGTGAGAAATATGAAGAGCTTCAAAAGGTGTCAAAAATATGAGGAGCATGAAACACTCTGAAAAACAGAAGGAGCATGAAACGGTGTTCAAAAACATGAAGAGCCTGAAAAGGTGTGAAAAATATGAAGAGCTTCAAAAGGTGTCAAAAATATGAGGAACATGAAACGGTCTGAAAAATATGAGGAGCATGAAATGGTTTTGAAGAAGATGAAGAGCTTGAAAAGGTGTGAAATATATGAAGAGCTTCAAAAGGTGTCAATAATATGAGAAGCATGAAACACTCTGAAAAATAGGAGGAGCAAGAAGCAGTCGTCAAAAAACATGAAGAGCCTGAAAAGGTGTGAAAAATTTGAGGGCTTCAAAAGGTGTCAAAAATATGAAAAGCTTGAAGCTTCTGAAAAATAGGAGGAGCATGAAGCGGTCCTTAAAAACATGAAGAGCGTGAAAGGTGTGAAAAATATGAAGAGCTTCAAGGTCTCAAAAATATGAGAAGCATGAAACAGTCTGAAAAATAGGAGGAGCATGAAGCGGTGTTGAAAAACATGAAGAGCCTGAAATGGTGTGAAAAATATGAAGAGCTTATAAAAGTGTCAAATATATGAGGAGCATGATACGGTCTCAAAAATAGGAGGAGCATGAAACGGTCTGAAAAATATGAGGGCATGAAACTGTGTTGAAAAACATGAAGAGCCTAAAATGGTGTGAAAAATATGAAGAGCTTCAAAAGGTTTCAAAAATAAGAGGAGCATGAAACGGTCTGAAAAATAGGAGGATAATGAAGCGGTTTTGAAAAATATGAAGAGCCTGAAATGGTGTGAAAAATATGAAGAGCTTCAAAAGGTTTCAAAAATATGAGGAGCATGAAACGGTCTGAAAAATAGGAGGAGCATGAAGCGGTTTTGAAAAACATGATGAGCCTGAAAAGGTATGGAAAATATGAAGAGCTTCAAAAGGTGTGAAATACATGAGGAGCATTAAACTCTCTGAAAAATAGGAGGAGCAAGAAGTGGTGTTCAAAAACATGAAGAGCCTGAAAATGTGAAAAATACGAAGAGATTCAAAAGGTGTGAAAAATATGAGGAGCATGAAACGGTCTGAACAATAGGAGGAGAATGAAGCGGTGTTCAAAAACATGAAGAGCCTTAAAACGTATGAAAAACGTGAAGAGCCTGAAAAGTTGTGAAAATTATGAGGAGCTTCAAAAGGTTTCAAAAATATTAGGAGCATGAAACGGTCTGAAAAATAGGAGGAGCATGAAACGGTGTTCAAAAACATGAAGAGCCTGAAAACGTATGAAAAACGTGAAGAGCCTGAAAAGTTGTGAAATTTATGAGGAGCTTCAAAAGGTGTCAAAAATATTAGGAGCATGAAACGGTTTCAAACAAAGGAGGAGCAAGAAGTGGTGTTCAAAAACATGGAGAGCCTGAAAAGGTGTGAAAAATTTGAAGAGCTTCAAAAGGTTTCAAATATATGAGGAGCATGAAACGGTCTGAAAAATACGAGGAGCATGAAGCGGTGTTCAAAAACATGAAGAGCCTGAAATGGTGTGAAAAAATATGACAAGCTTCAAAAGGTGTGAAAAATATGAAGAGCTTCAAAAGGTTTCAAATATATGAGGAGCATTAAACGGTCTGAAAAATAGGAAGAGCATGAAACGGTGTACAAAAACATGAAGAGCCTGAAAAGGTCTCAAAAATATGATGAGCTTCAAAAGGTGTGAAAAATATGAAGAGCCTCAAAAAATGTCAAAAATATAAGGAGTATGAAATGGTCTCAAAAATAGGAGGAGCAAGAAGCGGTGTTGAAAAACATAAGAGCCTGAAACCGAGTGAAAAATATGAAGAGCTGCAAAAATGTGAAAAATTTGAAGAGCTTCAAAAGGTGTGAAAAATATGAAGAGCTTCAAAAGTTGTCAAAAATATGAGGAGAATGAAACAGTCTGAAAATTGGAGGAGCATGAAGCCGTGTTGAAAAACATGAAGAGCCTGAAAAGTGTGAAAAATACGAAGATTTTCAAAAGGTGTCAAAAATATGAGGAGCATGAAACACTCTGAGAAATAGGAAAATCATGAAGCGGTGTTGAAAAACATGAAGCCAGAAACGGTGTGGAAAATATGAAGAGCTTCAAAAGGTGTCAAAAATATGAGGAGCATGAAACGGTTGGAAAAATAGAGGAGCATGAAACGGTGTTCAAAAACATGAAGAGCATGAAAAGGTGTGAAAAATATGAAGAGCTTCAAAAGGTGTGAAATACATGAGGAGCATGATAAGGTCTGAAAAATAGGAGGAGCATGAAGTTGTGTTGAAAAACATAAAGAGCCTGAAAAGGTGTGAAAAATATGAAGAGCTACAAAAGGTGTGAAAAATATGAGGAGCATGAAACGGTCTGAAAAATAGGAGGAGCCTGAAGCGGTGTTCAAAATCATGAAGAGCCTGAAAAGGTGTGTAAAATATGAAGAGCTTCAAAAGGTGTCAAAAATATGAGGAGCATGAAACGGTCTGAAAAATAGGAGGAGCATGAAGCGGTGTTGAAAAACATGAAGAGCCTGAAAACGTGTGAAAAATATGAAGAACTTCAAAAGGTGTGAAAAATGTGAAGAGCTTCAAAAGGTGTCAAAAATGAGATGAGCATGAAACGGTCTGAAAAATAGGAGGAGCATGAAGTGGTGTTGAAAAAAATGAAGAGCCTGAGAAGGTGTGAAAAATATGAAGAACTTCAAAAGGTGTGAAAAATGTGAAGAGCTTCAAAAGGTGTCAAAAATGAGATGAGCATGAAACGGTCTGAAAAATAGGAGGAGCATGAAGCGGTGTTCAAAAACATGAAGAGCCTGAAAAGGTGTGAAAAATATGAAGAGTTTCAAAAGATGTGAAATATATGAAAAGCTTCAAAAGGTGTCTAAAATGAGATGAGCATGAAACGGTCTGAAAAATACTAGGAGCATGAACCGGTGTTCAAAAACATGAAGAGCCTGAAAAGGTGTGAGAAATATGAAGAGCTTCAAAACGTGTCAATAATATGAGGAGCATGAAACCGTCTGAAAAATAGGAGGAGGATGAAGCGGTGTTCTAAACCATGAAGAGCCTGAAAAGGTGTGAGAAATATGAAGAGCTTTAAAAGGTGTCAAAATATGAGGAACATGAAACGTTCTTAAAAAAAAGAGAATCATGAAGCGGTGTTGAAAAACATGAAGAGCCTGAAACCGTGTGAAAAATATGAATAGCTTCAAAATTGTGAAAAATATGAAGAGCTTCAAAAGGTGTGAAAAATTTGAAGAGCTTCAAAGGTGTCAAAATGAGATGAGCATGAAATGGTCTGAAAAATACTAGGAGCATGAACCGGTGTTCAAAAACATGAAGAGCCTGAAAAGGTGTGAAACATATGAAGAGCCTCAAAAAATGTCAAAAATATAAGGAGTATGAAATGGTCTCAAAAATAGGAGGATCATGAAGCGGTGTTGAAATACATGAAGAGCCACAAAAGGTGTGAAAAATATGAAGAGCTTTAAAAGGTGTCAAAATATGAGGAGCATGAAACGTTCTGAAAAATAGGAGGATCATGAAACGGTGTTCAAAAACATGAAGAGCCTGAAAAGGTGTGAAAAATATGAAGAGCTTCAAATGGTGTCACAAATATGAGGAGCATGAAACGGTCTGAAAACTAGGAGGAGCATGAAGCGGTGTTGAGAAACATGAAGAGCCTGAAAAGGTGTGAAAAATATGAAGAGCTTCAAAAGGTGTCAAAAATATGAGGAGCATGAAATGGTCTGAAAAGTAGGAGGAGGATGAAGTGGTTGTGAAAAACTTCAAGAGCCTGAAAAGGTGTGCAAAATATAAAGAGTTTCAAAAGTTGTGAAAAATATGAAGAGTTTGAAAAGGTGTCAAAAATATGAGGAGCATGAAACGGTCTGAAAAATAGGAGGAGCATGAAACTGTGTTCAAAAACATGAAGAGCCAGAAAAGGTGTGAGATTATATGAAGAGCTTCAAAAGGTGTCAAAAATATGAGGAGCATGAAACACTCTGAAAAACAGGAGGAGCATGAAACGGTGTTCAAAAACATGAAGAGCCTGAAAAGGTGTGAAAAATATGAAGAGCTTCAAAAGGTGTCAAAAATATGAGGAACATGAAACGGTCTGAAAAATATGAGGAGCATGAAATGGTTTTGAAGAAGATGAAGAGCTTGAAAAGGGTGTGAAATATATGAAGAGATTCAAAAGGTGTCAATAATATGAGAAGCATGAAACACACTGAAAAATAGGAGGAGCAAGAAGCAGTCGTCAAAAAACATGAAGAGCCTGAAAAGGTGTGAAAAATTTGAGGGCTTCAAAAGGTGTCAAAAATATGAAAAGCTTGAAGCTTCTGAAAAATAGGAGGAGCATGAAGCGGTCCTTAAAAACATGAAGAGCGTGAAAGGTGTGAAAAATATGAAGAGCTTCAAGGTCTCAAAAATATGAGAAGCATGAAACGGTCTGAAAAATAGGAGGAGCATGAAGTGGTGTTGAAAAACATGAAGAGCCTGAAAAGGTGTGAAAAATAAGAAGTGCTTCAAAAGTTTTCAAAAATGAGATGTGCATGAAACGGACTGAAATATAGGAGGAGCATGAAGTGATGTTGAAAAACATGAAGAGCCTGAAAATGTGTGAAATATAGGAAGAGCTTCAAAAGGTGTCAAAAATATGAGGAGCATGAAACGGTCTGAAAACTAGGAGGAGCATGAAGCGGTGTTGAGAAACATGAAGAGCCTGAAAAGGTGTGAAAAATATGAAGAGCTTCAAAAGGTGTCAAAAATATGAGGAGCATGAAACGGTCTGAAAAGTAGGAGGAGCATGAAGTGGTTGGGAAAAACTTCAAGAGCCTGAAAAGGTGTGCAAAGTATGAAGAGCTTCAAAAGGTGTGAAATTCATGAGGAGATGAAACGGTGTGAAAAAGAGGAGGGGCATGAAGCGGTGTTCAAAAACATGCAGAGACTGAAAAGGTGTGAAAAATATGAAGAGCTTCAAAAGGTGTGAAAAATATGAGGAGCATGCAACGGTCTGAAAAATAGGAGGAGCATGATCCGGTGTTCAAAAATATGAAGAGCCTGAAAAGGTGTGTAAAATATGAAGAGCTTCAAAAGGTGTCAAAAATATGAGGAGCATGAAACGGTCTGTAAAATAGGAGGAGCATAAAGCAGTGTTGAAAAACATGAAGAGCCTGAAAAGGTGTGAAAAATATGAAGAGCTTCAAAAGGTGTGAAATACATGAGGAGCATGAAACGGTCTGAAAAATAGGAGGAGCATGAAGCGGTGTTGAAACACATGAAGAGCCTGAAAACGTGTGAAAAATATGAAGAGCTTCAAAAATGTGAAAAATATGAAGAGCTTCAAAAGGTGTGAAAACTACGAAGAGCTTCACAAGTGTCAAAAATGAGATGAACATGAAACGGTCTGAAACATAGGAGGAACATGAAGCGGTGTTGAAAATCATGAAGAGCCTGAAAAGGTGTGAAAAATATGAAGAGCTTCAAAAGGTGTGAAAAACATGAAGAGCTTCAAAAGTGGTCAAAATGAGATGAGCATGAAACGGTCTGAAAAATAGGAGGAGCATGAAGTGGTGTTGAGAAAAATTAAGAGCCTGAAAAGGTGTGAAATATATGAAGAGCTTCAAAAGTTGTCAAAAATATGAGGAGAATGAAACAGTCTGAAAATTGGAGGAGCATGAAGCCGAGTTGAAAAACATGAAGAGCCTGAAAAGGTGTGAAAAATATGAAGAGCTTCAAAAGGTGTGAAAAATATGAGGAGCATGATCCGGTCTGAAAAATAGGACGAGCATGAAGCGGTGTTCAAAAACATGAAGAGCCTGAAAAGGTGTGAAAAATATGAAGAGTTTCAAAAGATGTGACATATATGAAAAGCTTCAAAAAGTGTCTAAAATGAGATGAGCATAAAACGGTCTGAAAAATACTAGGAGCATGAACCGGTGTTCAAAAACATGAAGAGCCTGAAAAGGTGTGAGAAATATGAAGAGCTTCAAAAGGTGTCAATAATATGAGGAGCATGAAACGGTCTGAAAAATAGGAGGAGGATGAAGTGGTGTTCTAAACCATGAAGAGCCTGAAAAGGTGTGAGAAATATGAAGAGCTTTAAAAGGTGTCAAAATATGAGGAACATGAAACGTTCTTAAAAAAAAGACGATCATGAAGCGGTGTTGAAAAGCATGAAGAGCCTGAAACCGTGTGAAAAATATGAATAGCTTCAAAAATGTGAAAAATATGAAGAGCTTCAAAAGGTGTGAAAAATTTGAAGAGCTTCAAAGGTGTCAAAAGGGGATGAGCATGAAATGGTCTGAAAAATACTAGGAGCATGAACCGGTGTTCAAAAACATGAAGAGCCTGAAAAGGTGTGAAACATATGAAGAGCCTCAAAAAATGTCAAAAATATAAGGAGTATGAAATGGTCTCAAAAATAGGAGGATCATGAAGCGGTGTTGAAATACATGAAGAGCCACAAAAGGTGTGAAAAATATGAAGAGCTTTAAAAGGTGTCAAAATATGAGGAGCATGAAACGTTCTGAAAAATAGGAGGATCATGAAATAGTGTTCAAAAACATGAAGAGCCTGAAAAGGTGTGAAAAATATGAAGAGCTTCAAATGGTGTCACAAATATGAGGAGCATGAAACGGTCTGAAAACTAGGAGGAGCATGAAGCGGTGTTGAGAAACATGAAGAGCCTGAAAAGGTGTGAAAAATATGAAGAGCTTCAAAAGGTGTCAAAAATATGAGGAGCATGAAATGGTCTGAAAAGTAGGAGGAGCATGAAGTGGTTGTGAAAAACTTCAAGAGCCTGAAAAGGTGTGCAAAATATAAAGAGTTTCAAAAGTTGTGAAAAATATGAAGAGTTTGAAAAGGTGTCAAAAATATGAGGAGCATGAAACGGTCTGAAAAATAGGAGGAGCATGAAACTGTGTTCAAAAACATGAAGAGCCAGAAAAGGTGTGAGAAATATGAAGAGCTTCAAAAGGTGTCAAAAATATGAGGAGCATGAAACACTCTGAAAAACAGAAGGAGCATGAAACGGTGTTCAAAAACATGAAGAGCCTGAAAAGGTGTGAAAAATATGAAGAGCTTCAAAAGGTGTCAAAAATATGAGGAACATGAAACGGTCTGAAAAATATGAGGAGCATGAAATGGTTTTGAAGAAGATGAAGAGCTTGAAAAGGTGTGAAATATATGAAGAGCTTCAAAAGGTGTCAATAATATGAGAAGCATGAAACACTCTGAAAAATAGGAGGAGCAAGAAGCAGTCGTCAAAAAACATGAAGAGCCTGAAAAGGTGTGAAAAATTTGAGGGCTTCAAAAGGTGTCAAAAATATGAAAAGCTTGAAGCTTCTGAAAAATAGGAGGAGCATGAAGCGGTCCTTAAAAACATGAAGAGCGTGAAAGGTGTGAAAAATATGAAGAGCTTCAAGGTCTCAAAAATATGAGAAGCATGAAACAGTCTGAAAAATAGGAGGAGCATGAAGCGGTGTTGAAAAACATGAAGAGCCTGAAAAGGTGTGAAAAATAAGAAGTGCTTCAAAAGTTTTCAAAAATGAATGTGCATGAAACGGACTGAAATATAGGAGGAGCATGAAGTGATGTTGAAAAACATGAAGAGCCTGAAAATGTGTGAAATATAGGAAGAGCTTCAAAAGGTGTCAAAAATATGAGGAGCATGAAACGGTCTGAAAACTAGGAGGAGCATGAAGCGGTGTTGAGAAACATGAAGAGCCTGAAAAGGTGTGAAAAATATGAAGAGCTTCAAAAGGTGTCAAAAATATGAGGAGCATGAAATGGTCTGAAAAGTAGGAGGAGCATGAAGTGGTTGGGAAAAACTTCAAGAGCCTGAAAAGGTGTGCAAAGTATGAAGAGCTTCAAAAGGTGTGAAATTCATGAGGAGAAGAAACGGTCTGAAAAAGAGGAGGGGCATGAAGCGGTGTTCAAAAACATGCAGAGACTGAAAAGGTGTGAAAAATATGAAGAGCTTCAAAAGGTGTGAAAAATATGAGGAGCATGCAACGGTCTGAAAAATAGGAGGAGCATGATCCGGTGTTCAAAAATATGAAGAGCCTGGAAAGGTGTGAAAAATATGAAGAGCTTCAAAAGGTGTCAAAAATATGAGGAGCATGAAACGGTCTGTAAAATAGGAGGAGCATAAAGCAGTGTTGAAAAACGTGAAGAGCCTGAAAAGGTGTGAAAAATATGAAGAGCTTCAAAAGGTGTGAAATACATGAGGAGCATGAAACGGTCTGAAAAATAGGAGGAGCATGAAGCGGTGTTGAAACACATGAAGAGCCTGAAAACGTGTGAAAAATATGAAGAGCTTCAAAAATGTGAAAAATATGAAGAGCTTCAAAAGGTGTGAAAAATACGAAGAGCTTCACAAGTGTCAAAAATGAGATGAACATGAAACGGTCTGAAACATAGGAGGAGCATGAAGCGGTGTTGAAAATCATGAAGAGCCTGAAAAGGTGTGAAAAATATGAAGAGCTTCAAAAGGTGTGAAAAACATGAAGAGCTTCAAAAGTGGTCAAAATGAGATGAGCATGAAACGGTCTGAAAAATAGGAGGAGCATGAAGTGGTGTTGAGAAAAATTAAGAGCCTGAAAAGGTGTGAAATATATGAAGAGCTTCAAAAGTTGTCAAAAATATGAGGAGAATGAAACAGTCTGAAAATTGGAGGAGCATGAAGCCGAGTTGAAAAACATGAAGAGCCTGAAAAGTGTGAAAAATACGAAGATTTTCAAAAGGTGTCAAAAATATGAGGAGCATGAAACACTCTGAGAAATAGGAAAATCATGAAGCGGTGTTGAAAAACATGAAGCGAGAAAAGGTGTGGAAAATATGAAGAGCTTCAAAAGGTGTCAAAAATATGAGGAGCATGAAACGGTTGGAAAAATAGAGGAGCATGAAACGGTGTTCAAAAACATGAAGAGCATGAAAAGGTGTGAAAAATATGAAGAGCTTCAAAAGGTGTGAAATACATGAGGAGCATGATAAGGTCTGAAAAATTTGAGGAGCATGAAGTTGTGTTGAAAAACATAAAGAGCCTGAAAAGGTGTGAAAAATATGAAGAGCTTCAAAAGGTGTGAAAAATATGAGGAGCATGAAACGGTCTGAAAAATAGGAGGAGCCTGAAGCGGTGTTCAAAAACATGAAGTGCGTGAAAAGGTGTGTAAAATATGAAGAGCTTCAAAAGGTGTCAAAAATATGAGGAGCATGAAACGGTCTGATAAATAGGAAGACCATGAAGCGATGTTCAAAAACCTGAAGAGCCTGAAAAGGTGTGAAAAATATGAAGAGCTTCAAAAGGTGTGAAAAATATGAGGAGCATGATCCGGTCTGAAAAATAGGACGAGCATGAAGCGGTGTTCAAAAACATGAAGAGCCTGAAAAGGTGTGAAAAATATGAAGAGTTTCAAAAGATGTGACATATATGAAAAGCTTCAAAAAGTGTCTAAAATGAGATGAGCATAAAACGGTCTGAAAAATACTAGGAGCATGAACCGGTGTTCAAAAACATGAAGAGCCTGAAAAGGTGTGAGAAATATGAAGAGCTTCAAAAGGTGTCAATAATATGAGGAGCATGAAACGGTCTGAAAAATAGGAGGAGGATGAAGTGGTGTTCTAAACCATGAAGAGCCTGAAAAGGTGTGAGAAATATGAAGAGCTTTAAAAGGTGTCAAAATATGAGGAACATGAAACGTTCTTAAAAAAAAGACGATCATGAAGCGGTGTTGAAAAGCATGAAGAGCCTGAAACCGTGTGAAAAATATGAATAGCTTCAAAATGTGAAAAATATGAAGAGCTTCAAAAGGTGTGAAAAATTTGAAGAGCTTCAAAGGTGTCAAAAGGGGATGAGCATGAAATGGTCTGAAAAATACTAGGAGCATGAACCGGTGTTCAAAACATGAAGAGCCTGAAAAGGTGTGAAACATATGAAGAGCCTCAAAAAATGTCAAAAATATAAGGAGTATGAAATGGTCTCAAAAATAGGAGGATCATGAAGCGGTGTTGAAATACATGAAGAGCCACAAAAGGTGTGAAAAATATGAAGAGCTTTAAAAGGTGTCAAAATATGAGGAGCATGAAACGTTCTGAAAAATAGGAGGATCATGAAATAGTGTTCAAAAACATGAAGAGCCTGAAAAGGTGTGAAAAATATGAAGAGCTTCAAATGGTGTCACAAATATGAGGAGCATGAAACGGTCTGAAAACTAGGAGGAGCATGAAGCGGTGTTGAGAAACATGAAGAGCCTGAAAAGGTGTGAAAAATATGAAGAGCTTCAAAAGGTGTCAAAAATATGAGGAGCATGAAATGGTCTGAAAAGTAGGAGGAGCATGAAGTGGTTGTGAAAAACTTCAAGAGCCTGAAAAGGTGTGCAAAATATAAAGAGTTTCAAAAGTTGTGAAAAATATGAAGAGTTTGAAAAGGTGTCAAAAATATGAGGAGCATGAAACGGTCTGAAAAATAGGAGGAGCATGAAACTGTGTTCAAAAACATGAAGAGCCAGAAAAGGTGTGAGAAATATGAAGAGCTTCAAAAGGTGTCAAAAATATGAGGAGCATGAAACACTCTGAAAAACAGAAGGAGCATGAAACGGTGTTCAAAAACATGAAGAGCCTGAAAAGGTGTGAAAAATATGAAGAGCTTCAAAAGGTGTCAAAAATATGAGGAACATGAAACGGTCTGAAAAATATGAGGAGCATGAAATGGTTTTGAAGAAGATGAAGAGCTTGAAATGGTGTGAAATATATGAAGAGCTTCAAAAGGTGTCAATAATATGAGAAGCATGAAACACTCTGAAAAATAGGAGGAGCAAGAAGCAGTCGTCAAAAAACATGAAGAGCCTGAAAAGGTGTGAAAAATTTGAGGGCTTCAAAAGGTGTCAAAAATATGAAAAGCTTGAAGCTTCTGAAAAATAGGAGGAGCATGAAGCGGTCCTTAAAAACATGAAGAGCGTGAAAGGTGTGAAAAATATGAAGAGCTTCAAGGTCTCAAAAATATGAGAAGCATGAAACAGTCTGAAAAATAGGAGGAGCATGAAGCGGTGTTGAAAAACATGAAGAGCCTGAAAAGGTGTGAAAAATAAGAAGTGCTTCAAAAGTTTTCAAAAATGAGATGTGCATGAAACGGACTGAAATATAGGAGGACCATGAAGTGATGTTGAAAAACATGAAGAGCCTGAAAATGTGTGAAATATAGGAAGAGCTTCAAAAGGTGTCAAAAATATGAGGAGCATGAAACGGTCTGAAAACTAGGAGGAGCATGAAGCGGTGTTGAGAAACATGAAGAGCCTGAAAAGGTGTGAAAAATATGAAGAGCTTCAAAAGTGTCAAAAATATGAGGAGCATGAAATGGTCTGAAAAGTAGGAGGAGCATGAAGTGGTTGGGAAAAACTTCAAGACCCTGAAAAGGTGTGCAAAGTATGAAGAGCTTCAAAAGGTGTGAAATTCATGAGGAGAAGAAACGGTCTGAAAAAGAGGAGGGGCATGAAGCGGTGTTCAAAAACATGCAGAGACTGAAAAGGTGTGAAATATATGAAGAGCTTCAAAAGTTGTCAAAAATATGAGGAGAATGAAACAGTCTGAAAATTGGAGGAGCATGAAGCCGAGTTGAAAAACATGAAGAGCCTGAAAAGGTGTGAAAAATATGAAGAGCTTCAAAAGGTGTGAAAAATATGAGGAGCATGATCCGGTCTGAAAAATAGGACGAGCATGAAGCGGTGTTCAAAAACATGAAGAGCCTGAAAGGTGTGAAAAATATGAAGAGTTTCAAAAGATGTGACATATATGAAAAGCTTCAAAAAGTGTCTAAAATGAGATGAGCATAAAACGGTCTGAAAAATACTAGGAGCATGAACCGGTGTTCAAAAACATGAAGAGCCTGAAAAGGTGTGAGAAATATGAAGAGCTTCAAAAGGTGTCAATAATATGAGGAGCATGAAACGGTCTGAAAAATAGGAGGAGGATGAAGTGGTGTTCTAAACCATGAAGAGCCTGAAAAGGTGTGAGAAATATGAAGAGCTTTAAAAGGTGTCAAAATATGAGGAACATGAAACGTTCTTAAAAAAAAGACGATCATGAAGCGGTGTTGAAAAGCATGAAGAGCCTGAAACCGTGTGAAAAATATGAATAGCTTCAAAAATGTGAAAAATATGAAGAGCTTCAAAAGGTGTGAAAAATTTGAAGAGCTTCAAAGGTGTCAAAAGGGGATGAGCATGAAATGGTCTGAAAAATACTAGGAGCATGAACCGGTGTTCAAAAACATGAAGAGCCTGAAAAGGTGTGAAACATATGAAGAGCCTCAAAAAATGTCAAAAATATAAGGAGTATGAAATGGTCTCAAAAATAGGAGGATCATGAAGCGGTGTTGAAATACATGAAGAGCCACAAAAGGTGTGAAAAATATGAAGAGCTTTAAAAGGTGTCAAAATATGAGGAGCATGAAACGTTCTGAAAAATAGGAGGATCATGAAATAGTGTTCAAAAACATGAAGAGCCTGAAAAGGTGTGAAAAATATGAAGAGCTTCAAATGGTGTCACAAATATGAGGAGCATGAAACGGTCTGAAAACTAGGAGGAGCATGAAGCGGTGTTGAGAAACATGAAGAGCCTGAAAAGGTGTGAAAAATATGAAGAGCTTCAAAAGGTGTCAAAAATATGAGGAGCATGAAATGGTCTGAAAAGTAGGAGGAGCATGAAGTGGTTGTGAAAAACTTCAAGAGCCTGAAAAGGTGTGCAAAATATAAAGAGTTTCAAAAGTTGTGAAAAATATGAAGAGTTTGAAAAGGTGTCAAAAATATGAGGAGCATGAAACGGTCTGAAAAATAGGAGGAGCATGAAACTGTGTTCAAAAACATGAAGAGCCAGAAAAGGTGTGAGAAATATGAAGAGCTTCAAAAGGTGTCAAAAATATGAGGAGCATGAAACACTCTGAAAAACAGAAGGAGCATGAAACGGTGTTCAAAAACATGAAGAGCCTGAAAAGGTGTGAAAAATATGAAGAGCTTCAAAAGGTGTCAAAAATATGAGGAACATGAAACGGTCTGAAAAATATGAGGAGCATGAAATGGTTTTGAAGAAGATGAAGAGCTTGAAAAGGTGTGAAATATATGAAGAGCTTCAAAAGGTGTCAATAATATGAGAAGCATGAAACACTCTGAAAAATAGGAGGAGCAAGAAGCAGTCGTCAAAAAACATGAAGAGCCTGAAAAGGTGTGAAAAATTTGAGGGCTTCAAAAGGTGTCAAAAATATGAAAAGCTTGAAGCTTCTGAAAAATAGGAGGAGCATGAAGCGGTCCTTAAAAACATGAAGAGCGTGAAAGGTGTGAAAAATATGAAGAGCTTCAAGGTCTCAAAAATATGAGAAGCATGAAACAGTCTGAAAAATAGGAGGAGCATGAAGCGGTGTTGAAAAACATGAAGAGCCTGAAAAGGTGTGAAAAATAAGAAGTGCTTCAAAAGTTTTCAAAAATGAATGTGCATGAAACGGACTGAAATATAGGAGGAGCATGAAGTGATGTTGAAAAACATGAAGAGCCTGAAAATGTGTGAAATATAGGAAGAGCTTCAAAAGGTGTCAAAAATATGAGGAGCATGAAACGGTCTGAAAACTAGGAGGAGCATGAAGCGGTGTTGAGAAACATGAAGAGCCTGAAAAGGTGTGAAAAATATGAAGAGCTTCAAAAGGTGTCAAAAATATGAGGAGCATGAAATGGTCTGAAAAGTAGGAGGAGCATGAAGTGGTTGGGAAAAACTTCAAGAGCCTGAAAAGGTGTGCAAAGTATGAAGAGCTTCAAAAGGTGTGAAATTCATGAGGAGAAGAAACGGTCTGAAAAAGAGGAGGGGCATGAAGCGGTGTTCAAAAACATGCAGAGACTGAAAAGGTGTGAAAAATATGAAGAGCTTCAAAAGGTGTGAAAAATATGAGGAGCATGCAACGGTCTGAAAAATAGGAGGAGCATGATCCGGTGTTCAAAAATATGAAGAGCCTGGAAAGGTGTGAAAAATATGAAGAGCTTCAAAAGGTGTCAAAAATATGAGGAGCATGAAACGGTCTGTAAAATAGGAGGAGCATAAAGCAGTGTTGAAAAACGTGAAGAGCCTGAAAAGGTGTGAAAAATATGAAGAGCTTCAAAAGGTGTGAAATACATGAGGAGCATGAAACGGTCTGAAAAATAGGAGGAGCATGAAGCGGTGTTGAAACACATGAAGAGCCTGAAAACGTGTGAAAAATATGAAGAGCTTCAAAAATGTGAAAAATATGAAGAGCTTCAAAAGGTGTGAAAAATACGAAGAGCTTCACAAGTGTCAAAAATGAGATGAACATGAAACGGTCTGAAACATAGGAGGAGCATGAAGCGGTGTTGAAAATCATGAAGAGCCTGAAAAGGTGTGAAAAATATGAAGAGCTTCAAAAGGTGTGAAAAACATGAAGAGCTTCAAAAGTGGTCAAAATGAGATGAGCATGAAACGGTCTGAAAAATAGGAGGAGCATGAAGTGGTGTTGAGAAAAATTAAGAGCCTGAAAAGGTGTGAAATATATGAAGAGCTTCAAAAGTTGTCAAAAATATGAGGAGAATGAAACAGTCTGAAAATTGGAGGAGCATGAAGCCGAGTTGAAAAACATGAAGAGCCTGAAAAGTGTGAAAAATACGAAGATTTTCAAAAGGTGTCAAAAATATGAGGAGCATGAAACACTCTGAGAAATAGGAAAATCATGAAGCGGTGTTGAAAAACATGAAGCGAGAAAAGGTGTGGAAAATATGAAGAGCTTCAAAAGGTGTCAAAAATATGAGGAGCATGAAACGGTTGGAAAAATAGAGGAGCATGAAACGGTGTTCAAAAACATGAAGAGCATGAAAAGGTGTGAAAAATATGAAGAGCTTCAAAAGGTGTGAAATACATGAGGAGCATGATAAGGTCTGAAAAATTTGAGGAGCATGAAGTTGTGTTGAAAAACATAAAGAGCCTGAAAAGGTGTGAAAAATATGAAGAGCTTCAAAAGGTGTGAAAAATATGAGGAGCATGAAACGGTCTGAAAAATAGGAGGAGCCTGAAGCGGTGTTCAAAAACATGAAGTGCGTGAAAAGGTGTGTAAAATATGAAGAGCTTCAAAAGGTGTCAAAAATATGAGGAGCATGAAACGGTCTGATAAATAGGAAGACCATGAAGCGATGTTCAAAAACCTGAAGAGCCTGAAAAGGTGTGAAAAATATGAAGAGCTTCAAAAGGTGTGAAAAATATGAGGAGCATGATCCGGTCTGAAAAATAGGACGAGCATGAAGCGGTGTTCAAAAACATGAAGAGCCTGAAAAGGTGTGAAAAATATGAAGAGTTTCAAAAGATGTGACATATATGAAAAGCTTCAAAAAGTGTCTAAAATGAGATGAGCATAAAACGGTCTGAAAAATACTAGGAGCATGAACCGGTGTTCAAAAACATGAAGAGCCTGAAAAGGTGTGAGAAATATGAAGAGCTTCAAAAGGTGTCAATAATATGAGGAGCATGAAACGGTCTGAAAAATAGGAGGAGGATGAAGTGGTGTTCTAAACCATGAAGAGCCTGAAAAGGTGTGAGAAATATGAAGAGCTTTAAAAGGTGTCAAAATATGAGGAACATGAAACGTTCTTAAAAAAAAGACGATCATGAAGCGGTGTTGAAAAGCATGAAGAGCCTGAAACCGTGTGAAAAATATGAATAGCTTCAAAAATGTGAAAAATATGAAGAGCTTCAAAAGGTGTGAAAAATTTGAAGAGCTTCAAAGGTGTCAAAAGGGGATGAGCATGAAATGGTCTGAAAAATACTAGGAGCATGAACCGGTGTTCAAAAACATGAAGAGCCTGAAAAGGTGTGAAACATATGAAGAGCCTCAAAAAATGTCAAAAATATAAGGAGTATGAAATGGTCTCAAAAATAGGAGGATCATGAAGCGGTGTTGAAATACATGAAGAGCCACAAAAGGTGTGAAAAATATGAAGAGCTTTAAAAGGTGTCAAAATATGAGGAGCATGAAACGTTCTGAAAAATAGGAGGATCATGAAATAGTGTTCAAAAACATGAAGAGCCTGAAAAGGTGTGAAAAATATGAAGAGCTTCAAATGGTGTCACAAATATGAGGAGCATGAAACGGTCTGAAAACTAGGAGGAGCATGAAGCGGTGTTGAGAAACATGAAGAGCCTGAAAAGGTGTGAAAAATATGAAGAGCTTCAAAAGGTGTCAAAAATATGAGGAGCATGAAATGGTCTGAAAAGTAGGAGGAGCATGAAGTGGTTGTGAAAAACTTCAAGAGCCTGAAAAGGTGTGCAAAATATAAAGAGTTTCAAAAGTTGTGAAAAATATGAAGAGTTTGAAAAGGTGTCAAAAATATGAGGAGCATGAAACGGTCTGAAAAATAGGAGGAGCATGAAACTGTGTTCAAAAACATGAAGAGCCAGAAAAGGTGTGAGAAATATGAAGAGCTTCAAAAGGTGTCAAAAATATGAGGAGCATGAAACACTCTGAAAAACAGAAGGAGCATGAAACGGTGTTCAAAAACATGAAGAGCCTGAAAAGGTGTGAAAAATATGAAGAGCTTCAAAAGGTGTCAAAAATATGAGGAACATGAAACGGTCTGAAAAATATGAGGAGCATGAAATGGTTTTGAAGAAGATGAAGAGCTTGAAATGGTGTGAAATATATGAAGAGCTTCAAAAGGTGTCAATAATATGAGAAGCATGAAACACTCTGAAAAATAGGAGGAGCAAGAAGCAGTCGTCAAAAAACATGAAGAGCCTGAAAAGGTGTGAAAAATTTGAGGGCTTCAAAAGGTGTCAAAAATATGAAAAGCTTGAAGCTTCTGAAAAATAGGAGGAGCATGAAGCGGTCCTTAAAAACATGAAGAGCGTGAAAGGTGTGAAAAATATGAAGAGCTTCAAGGTCTCAAAAATATGAGAAGCATGAAACAGTCTGAAAAATAGGAGGAGCATGAAGCGGTGTTGAAAAACATGAAGAGCCTGAAAAGGTGTGAAAAATAAGAAGTGCTTCAAAAGTTTTCAAAAATGAGATGTGCATGAAACGGACTGAAATATAGGAGGACCATGAAGTGATGTTGAAAAACATGAAGAGCCTGAAAATGTGTGAAATATAGGAAGAGCTTCAAAAGGTGTCAAAAATATGAGGAGCATGAAACGGTCTGAAAACTAGGAGGAGCATGAAGCGGTGTTGAGAAACATGAAGAGCCTGAAAAGGTGTGAAAAATATGAAGAGCTTCAAAAGGTGTCAAAAATATGAGGAGCATGAAATGGTCTGAAAAGTAGGAGGAGCATGAAGTGGTTGGGAAAAACTTCAAGACCCTGAAAAGGTGTGCAAAGTATGAAGAGCTTCAAAAGGTGTGAAATTCATGAGGAGAAGAAACGGTCTGAAAAAGAGGAGGGGCATGAAGCGGTGTTCAAAAACATGCAGAGACTGAAAAGGTGTGAAAAATATGAAGAGCTTCAAAAGGTGTGAAAAATATGAGGAGCATGCAACGGTCTGAAAAATAGGAGGAGCATGATCCGGTGTTCAAAAATATGAAGAGCCTGGAAAGGTGTGAAAAATATGAAGAGCTTCAAAAGGTGTCAAAAATATGAGGAGCATGAAACGGTCTGTAAAATAGGAGGAGCATAAAGCAGTGTTGAAAAACGTGAAGAGCCTGAAAAGGTGTGAAAAATATGAAGAGCTTCAAAAGGTGTGAAATACATGAGGAGCATGAAACGGTCTGAAAAATAGCAGGAGCATGAAGCGGTGTTGAAAAACATGAAGAGCCTGAAAACGTGTGAAAAATATGAAGAGCTTCAAAAATGTGAAAAATATGAAGAGCTTCAAAAGGTGTGAAAAATACGAAGAGCTTCAAAAGTGTCAAAAATGAGATGAACATGAAACGGTCTGAAACATAGGAGGAGCATGAAGCGGTGTTGAAAATCATGAAGAGCCTGAAAAGGTGTGAAAAATATGAAGAGCTTCAAAAGGTGTGAAAAACATGAAGAGCTTCAAAAGTGGTCAAAATGAGATGAGCATGAAACGGTCTGAAAAATAGGAGGAGCATGAAGTGGTGTTGAGAAAAATTAAGAGCCTGAAAAGGTGTGAAATATATGAAGAGCTTCAAAAGTTGTCAAAAATATGAGGAGAATGAAACAGTCTGAAAATTGGAGGAGCATGAAGCCGAGTTGAAAAACATGAAGAGCCTGAAAAGTGTGAAAAATACGAAGATTTTCAAAAGGTGTCAAAAATATGAGGAGCATGAAACACTCTGAGAAATAGGAAAATCATGAAGCGGTGTTGAAAAACATGAAGCGAGAAAAGGTGTGGAAAATATGAAGAGCTTCAAAAGGTGTCAAAAATATGAGGAGCATGAAACGGTTGGAAAAATAGAGGAGCATGAAACGGTGTTCAAAAACATGAAGAGCATGAAAAGGTGTGAAAAATATGAAGAGCTTCAAAAGGTGTGAAATACATGAGGAGCATGATAAGGTCTGAAAAATTTGAGGAGCATGAAGTTGTGTTGAAAAACATAAAGAGCCTGAAAAGGTGTGAAAAATATGAAGAGCTTCAAAAGGTGTGAAAAATATGAGGAGCATGAAACGGTCTGAAAAATAGGAGGAGCCTGAAGCGGTGTTCAAAAACATGAAGAGCCTGAAAAGGTGTGTAAAATATGAAGAGCTTCAAAAGGTGTCAAATATATGAGGAGCATGAAACGGTCTGAAAAAGAGGAGGAGCATGAAGCGGTGTTGAAAAACATGAAGAGCCTGAAAACGTGTGAAAAATATGAAGAACTTCAAAAGGTGTGAAAAATGCGAAGAGCTTCAAAAGGTGTCAAAAATGAGATGACCATGAAACGGTCTGAAAAATAGGAGGAGCATGAAGTGGTGTTGAAAAAAATGAAGAGCCTGAGAAGGTGTGAAAAATATGAAGAGTTTCAAAGGATGTGCATAATATGAAGAGCTTCAAAAGGTGTCAAAAATAAGATGAGCATGAAACGGTCTGAAAATAAGAAGGAGCATGACGCGATGTTCAGAAACATGAAGAGCCTGAAAAGGTGTGAAAAATATGAAGAGCTTCAAAACATGTCCAAATATGAGGAGCATGAAACGGTCTGATAAATAGGAAGACCATGAAGCGATGTTCAAAAACCTGAAGAGCCTGAAAAGGTGTGAAAAATATGAAGAGCTTCAAAAGGTGTGAAAAATATGAGGAGCATGATCCGGTCTGAAAAATAGGACGAGCATGAAGCGGTGTTCAAAAACATGAAGAGCCTGAAAAGGTGTGAAAAATATGAAGAGTTTCAAAAGATGTGAAATATATGAAAAGCTTCAAAAGGTGTCTAAAATGAGATGAGCATGAAACGGTCTGAAAAATACTAGGAGCATGAACCGGTGTTCAAAAACATGAAGAGCCTGAAAAGGTGTGAGAAATATGAAGAGCTTCAAAAGGTGTCAATAATATGAGGAGCATGAAACCGTCTGAAAAATAGGAGGAGGATGAAGCGGTGTTCTAAACCATGAAGAGCCTGAAAAGGTGTGAGAAATATGAAGAGCTTTAAAAGGTGTCAAAATACGAGGAACATGAAACGTTCTTAAAAAAAAGAGGATCATGAAGCGGTGTTGAAAAGCATGAAGAGCCTGAAACCGTGTGAAAAATATGAATAGCTTCAAAAATGTGAAAAATATGAAGAGCTTCAAAAGGTGTGAAAAATTTGAAGAGCTTCAAAGGTGTCAAAATGAGATGAGCATGAAATGGTCTGAAAAATACTAGGAGCATGAACCGGTGTTCAAAAACATGAAGAGCCTGAAAAGGTGTGAAACATATGAAGAGCCTCAAAAAATGTCAAAAATACAAGGAGTATGAAATGGTCTCAAAAATAGGAGGATCATGAAGCGGTGTTGAAATACATGAAGAGCCACAAAAGGTGTGAAAAATATGAAGAGCTTTAAAAGGTGTCAAAATATGAGGAGCATGAAACGTTCTGAAAAATAGGAGGATCATGAAATAGTGTTCAAAAACATGAAGAGCCTGAAAAGGTGTGAAAAATATGAAGAGCTTCAAATGGTGTCACAAATATGAGGAGCATGAAACGGTCTGAAAACTAGGAGGAGCATGAAGCGGTGTTGAGAAACATGAAGAGCCTGAAAATGTGTGAAAAATATGAAGAGCTTCAAAAGGTGTCAAAAATATGAGGAGCATGAAATGGTCTCAAAAGTAGGAGGAGCATGAAGTGGTTGTGAAAAACTTCAAGAGCCTGAAAAGGTGTGCAAAATATAAAGAGTTTCAAAAGTTGTGAAAAATATGAAGAGTTTGAAAAGGTGTCAAAAATATGAGGAGCATGAAACGGTCTGAAAAATAGGAGGAGCATGAAACTGTGTTCAAAAACATGAAGAGCTAGAAAAGGTGTGAGAAATATGAAGAGCTTCAAAAGGTGTCAAAAATATGAGGAGCATGAAACAGTCTGAAAAACAGGAGGAGCATGAAACGGTGTTCAAAAACATGAAGAGCCTGAAAAGGTGTGAAAAATATGAAGAGCTTCAAAAGGTGTCAAAAATATGAGGAACATGAAATGGTCTGAAAAATATGAGGAGCATGAAATGGTTTTGAAGAAAATGAAGAGCTTGAAGAGGTGTGAAATATATGAAGAGCTTCAAAAGGTGTCAATAATATGAGAAGCATGAAACACTCTGAAAAATAGGAGGAGCAAGAAGCAGTCGTCAAAAAACATGAAGAGCCTGAAAAGGTGTGAAAAATTTGAGGGCTTCAAAAAGTGTCAAAAATATGAAAAGCTTGAAGCTTCTGAAAAATAGGAGGAGCATGAAGCGGTCCTTAAAAACATGAAGAGCGTGAAAGGTGTGAAAAATATGAAGAGCTTCAAGGTCTCAAAAATATGAGAAGCATGAAACGGTCTGAAAAATAGGAGGAGCATGAATGGGTGTTGAAAACATGAAGAGCATGAAAAGGTGTGAAAAATATGAAGAGCTTCCAAAATTGTGGAAATATGAAGAGAATGAAACGGTGAAAAATAGGAGGAGCAAGAAACGGTCTGAAAAATAGGAGGAGCATGAAGCGGTGTTCAAAAACATGAAGAACCTGAAAAGGTGTGAAAAATATGAAGAGCTTGCAAAATTGTCAAAATATGAGGAGAATGAAACGGTATGAAAAATAGAGGGAGCATGAAACGGTTTGAAAAATAGGAGGAGGATGAAACGCTGTTGAAAAACATGAAGAGCCTGAAAAGGTGTGAAAAATAGGTGGAGCTTCAAAAGGTGTCAAAAATATGAGGAGCATGAAACTGTCTGACAAATAGGAGGAGAATGAAGCGATGTTGACAAACATGAAGAGCCTGAAAAGGTGTGAAAAATATGAAGAGCTTAAAAGGTGTCAAAAATGTGAGCAGCATGAAACGGTCTGAAAAATAGGAGGAGCATGAAGCGGTGTTCAAAAACATGAAGAACTTGAAAAGGTGTGAAAAATATGAAGAGCTTGCAAAATTGTCAAAATATGAGGAGAATGAAACGGTATGAAAAATAGAGGGAGCATGAAACGGTTTGAAAAATAGGAGGAGCATGAAACGCTGTTGAAAAACATGAAGAGCCTGAAAAGGTGTGAAAAATAGGTGGAGCTTCAAAAGGTGTCAAAAATATGAGGAGCATGAAACTGTCTGACAAATAGGAGGAGAATGAAGCGGTGTTGACAAACATGAAGAGCCTGAAAAGGTGTGAAAAATATGAAGAGCTTAAAAGGTGTCAAAAATGTGAGCAGCATGAAACGGTCTGAAAAATAGGAGGAGCATGAAGCGGTTGTCAAAAACATGAAGAGCTTGAAAAGGTTTGAAAAGTATAAAGAGCTTCAAAAAGTGTCAAAAATATGAGGAGCATGAAACGGTCTGAAAAATAGGAGGAGAATGAAGCGGTGTTGGAAAACATGAAGATCCGGAATAGGTGTGTGTAATATGAAGAGCTTCAAAAATGTGAAAAGTATGAAGAGCTTCAAAAGGTGTGAAAAATACGAAGAGCTTCAAAAATGTGAAAAATATGAAGAGCTTCAAAGGTTGTGAAAAATATGAAGAGTTTCAAAAGGTGTCAAAATTATGAGGAGCAAGAAACGGTCTGAAAAATAGGAGGAGCATGAAACGGTGTTCAAAAACTTGAAGAGCCTGAAAAGGTGTGAAAAATATGAAGAGCTTCAAATGGTGTCACAAATATGAGGAGCATGAAACGGTCTGAAAACTAGGAGGAGCATGAAGCGGTGTTGAGAAACATGAAGAGCCTGAAAAGGTGTGAAAAATATGAAGAGCTTCAAAAGGTGTCAAAAATATGAGGAGCATGAAATGGTCTGAAAAGTAGGAGGAGCATGAAGTGGTTGTGAAAAACTTCAAGAGCCTGAAAAGGTGTGCAAAATATAAAGAGTTTCAAAAGTTGTGAAAAATATGAAGAGTTTGAAAAGGTGTCAAAAAAATGAGGAGCATGAAACGGTCTGAAAAATAGGAGGAGCATGAAACTGTGTTCAAAAACATGAAGAGCCTGAAAATGTGTGAAAAATATGAAGAACTTCAAAAGGTGTCAAAAATATGAGGAGCATGGAACGGTCTGAAAAGTTGGAGGAGCATGAAGTCGTTGTGAAAAACATGAAGAGCCGGAAAAGGTGTGAAAAATATGCAGAGCTTCAAAAGGTGTCAAAAATATGAGGAGCATGAGACGGTCTGAAAAATAGGAGGAGCATGACGGGGTTCAAAAACATGAAGAGCCTGAAAAGGTGTGAAAAATATGACGAGCTTCAAAAGGTGTCAAACATATTAGGAGCATGAAACGGTCTGAAAAATAGGAGGATCAAGAAGCGGTGTTGAAAAACATGAAGAGCCTGAAAAGGTGTGAAAAATATGCAGAGCTTCAAAAAGTGTGAAATACATGAGGAGCATGAAACGGTCTGAAAAATAGGAGGAGCATGAAGCGGTGTTGAAAATCGTGAGGAGCCTGAAAAGTTGTGAAAAATATGAAGAGCTTCAAAAGGTGTGAAAAATATGAGGAAAATTAAACGGTCTGAAAAACAGGAGGAGCATCAAGCAGTGTTCAAAAACATGAAGGGTCTGACAAGTTGTGTAAAATATGTAGAGCTTCAAAAGGTGTCAAATATATGAGGAGCATGAAACGGACTGAAAAATAGGAGGAGCTTGAAACGCTGTTCAAAAACACGAAGAGCCTGAAAAGGTGTGAAATATACGAAGAGCTTCAAAAGGTGTGAAAAATAGGAGGAGCATGAAACGGTCTGAAAAATAGGAGCAGCATGAAACGGTGTTCAAAAACATGAAGAGCCTGAAAAGGTGTGAAAAATATGAAGAGCTTCAAAAGGTGTGAAAAATAGGAGGAGCATGAAGCGTTGTTGAAAAACATGAAGAGCTTGAAAATGTGTGAAAAATGTGAGGAGCTTCAAAAAGTGTCAAAAATATGAGGAGCATGAATCGGTCTGAAAAATTGGAGGAGCATGAAGTGGAGTTAAAAAACATGAAGAGCCTGAAAACATGTGAAAAATATGAAGAGCTTCAAAAGGTGTGAAAAATAGGAGGAGCATGAAGCGTTGTTGAAAAACATGAAGAGCCTGAAAAGGTGTAAAAAATATGAAGAGCTTCAAAAAGTGTCAAAAATATGAGGAGCATGAATCGGTCTGAAAAATTGGAGGAGCATGAAGTGGAGTTGAAAAACATGAAGAGCCTGAAAACATGTGAAAAATATGAAGAGCTTCAAAAGGTGTGAAAAATATGAACAGCTTCAAAAGGTGTAAAAAATGAGATGAGCATGAAGCGGTCTGAAAAATAGGAGGAGCATGAAGTCGTGTTGAAGAACATGAAGTGCCTGAAAAGGTGTGAAATATATAATGAGCTTCAAAAGGTGTGAAAAATATGAGGAGCATGAAACGGTCTGAAGTATAGGAGGAGCATGAAGCGGTGTTCAAATACATGAAGAGCCTGAAAAGGTGTGAAAAATATGAACAGCTTCAAAAGGTGTCAAAAATATGAGGAGCATGAACCGGTCTGAAAAATAGGAGGAGCATGAAACGGTGTTCAAAAATATGAAGAGCCTACAAAGATGTGAAAAATATGAGAGCTTCAAAAGGTGTGAAATACATGTAGAGCAATATACGGTCTGCAAAAAAGGCGGAGCATGAAGCGTTGTTCAAAAACATGAAGAGCCTGAAAAGGTGTGAAAGATATGAACAGCATCAAAAGGTGTGAAAAACAGAAGCAGCATGAAACGGTGTTCAAAAACGTGAAGAGCCTAATAATGTGTGAAAAATATGAAGAGCTTCAGAAGGTGTGAAAAATATGAGGAGCATGAAACGGTCTGAAAAATAGGAGGAGCATGAAACGGTGTTCAAAAACATGAAGAGCCTGAAAAGGTGTGAAAAATATGACGAGCTTCAAAAGGTGTCAAAAATATGAGGAGCATGAAACGGTCTGAAAAATAGAAGGAGCATGAAGCGGTGTTCAAAGACATGAAGAGCGTGAAAAGTTGTGAAAAATATGAAGAGCTTCAATAGGTGTGAAATACATGAGGAGCATTAACATTCTGAAATATAGGAGGAGCATGAAAAGGTGTTCAAAAACATGAAGAGCTTCAAAAGCTGTCAAAAGTATGACGAGCATGAAACGGTCTGACAAATAGGAGGATCATGAAGCGGTGTTGAAAAACATGAAGAGCCTGAAATGGTGTGAAAAATATGAAGAGCTACAAAAAGTGTCAAACATTTGAGGACAATGAAGCGGTCTGAAAAATAGGAGGATCAACAAGCGGTGTTCAAAAACATGAAGAGCCTGAAAAGGTGTGAAAAATATGCAGAGCGTCAAGAGGTGTGAAATACATGAGCAGCATGAAAAGGTCTGAAAAATAGGAGGAGCATGAATCGGTGTTGAAAAACATGAAGAGCCTGAAAAGGTGTGAAAAATATGAAGAGCTTCAAAAGGTGTCAAAATATGAGGGGCATGAAACTGTCTGAAAAATAGGAGGAGCATGAAACCTTGTTGAAAAACATGAAGACCCTGAAAAGGTGTGAAAAATATGAAGAGCTTCAAAAGGTGTCAAAATATGAGGAGCATGAAACGGTCTGAAAAATAGGAGGAGCATGAAACGGTGTTGAAAACATGAAGAGCCTGAAAAGGTGTGAAAAATATGAAGAGCTTCAAAAGGTGTCAAAAATATGAGGAGCATGAAACGGTGTGAAAAATATGAGGAGCATGAAACGGTGTACAAAAACATGAAAACCCTGAAAAGGTGTGAAATATATGAAGAGCTTCAAAAGATGTCAAAAATAGGAGGAGCATGAAGCGGTGTAGAAAAACATGAAGAGTCTGAAAAGGCATGAAAAATATGAAAAGCTTCAAAAGATGTCAAAAATATGAGGAGCATGACACGGTCAGAAATATAGGAGGAGCATGAAGTGGTGTTGAAAACATGAAGAACCTGAAAAGTTGTGAAAAATATGAAGAGCTTCAAAAGGTGTCAAATATATGAGGAGTATGAAACGGTCTGAAAAATGGGAGGAGCTTGAAGCGGTGTTGAAAAAGATGAAGAGCTTGAATACGTGTGAAAAATATGACGAGCTTCAAAAGGTGTCAAAAATATGAGGAGCATGAAACAGTCTGAAAAATAGGAGGAGCATGAAGCGGATTTGAAAAGCATGAAGAGCCTGAAAAGGTGTGAAACATATGAAGAGCTTCAAAAGGTGTAAAAAATATGAGGAGCTTGAAACGGTCTGAAAAATAAGAGGATCTGGTTTCCTCAGTGTGTATGCCCAGAAGTGGGATTGCTGGGTCATATGGCAGTTCTATTTCCAGTTTTTTAAGAAATCTCCACACTGTTTTCCATAGGGGCTGTACTAGTGTGCATTCCCACCAACAGTTTAAGAGGGTTCCCTTTTCCCCACACCATCTCCAGCATTTATTGCTTGTAGACTTTTGGATAGCAGCCATCCTGACTGGCATGTAATGGTACCTCATTGTGGTTTTGATTTGCATTTCTCTAATAATGAGTGATGTTGAGCATCTTTTCATGTGTTTGTTATCCATCTGTATGTCTTCTTTGGAGAAATGTCTGTTTAGTTCTTTGGCTCATTTTTTATTGGGTCATTTATTTTTCTGCAATTGAGCTGCAGGATTTGCTTGTATATTTTTGAGATTAATCCTTTGTCTGTTTCTTCATTTGCTATTATTTTCTCCCAATCTGAGGGCTGTCTTTTCACCTTACTTATAGTTTCCTTTGTAGTGCAAAAGCTTTTAAGTTTCATTAGGTCCCATTTGTTTAGTTTTGCTTTTATTTCTAATATTCTGGGAGGTGGGTCATAGAGGATCTTGCTTTGATTTATGTCGGAGAGTGTTTTGCCTATCTTCTCCTCTAGGAGTTTTATAGTTTCTGGTCTTACATTTAGATCTTTAATCCATTTTGAGTTTATTTTTGTGTATGGTGTTAGAAAGTGTACTATTTTCATTCTTTTACAAGTGGTTGACCAGTTTTCCCAGCACCACTTGTTAAAGAGGTTGTCTTTTTTCCATTGTATATCCTTGCCTCCTTTGTCAAAGATAAGGTGTCCATAGGTTCGTCTGAAAGAGACACGTGCACCCCAATGTTCATCGCAGCACTGTTTATAATAGCCAGGACATGGAAGCAACCTAGATGCCCGTCAGCAGATGAATGGATAAGAAAGCTGTGGTACATATACACCATGGAATATTACTCAGCCATTAAAAAGAATTCATTTGAATCAGTCCTAATGAGATGGATGAAGCTGGAGCCCATTATACAGAGTGAAGTAAGCCAGAAAGATAAAGAACATTAGAGCATGCTGACACATGTATATGGAATTTAGAAAGGTGATAACGATAACCCTATATGCAGAACAGAAAAAGAGACACAGAAATACAGAACAGACTTTTGAACTTTGTGGGAGAATGCGAGGTTGGGATATTTCAAAAGAACAGCATGTATGCTATCTATGGTGAAACAGATCACCAGCCCAGGTAGGATGCACGAGACAAGTGCTCCGGCTTGGTGCACTGGGAAGACCGAGAGGAATCGGGTGGAGAGGGAGGTGGGAGGGGGGATTGGGATTGGGAATACATGTAAATCCATGGCTGATTCATATCAATGTATGACAAAACCGACTGGGAAAAAAAAATAAAAAATAATAAAAAAAAATTTAAAAAAATTACAATAAAAAAAAATAAGAAGAGCATGAAATGGTATTCAAAAACATGAAGAGCCTGAAAAGGTGTGGAAATTATGAAGAGCTTCAAAAGGTGTCAAATATATGAGGAGCATAAAACGGTCTGAAACATAGGAGGAGCATGAAGCGGTGTTGAAAAACATGAAGAGCCTGAAAAGGTGTGAAAAATATGAAGAGCTTCAAAAGGTGCCAAAAATATGAAGAGCATCAAACGGTCTGAAAATTAGGAAGAGCATGAAACTGTGTTGATAAACATGAAGAGCCTGAAAAGGTGTGAAAAATATGAAGAGCTTCAAAAGGTGTCAAATATATGAGGAGCATGAAACAGTGTGAAAAATAGGATGAGCATGAAACGGTTTTAAAAAGACGAAGTGCCTAAAAGGTGTGACATATATGAAGAGCTTCAAAAGGTGTGAAATACATGAGGAGGTCGAAACGGTCTGAAAATAGTAGGAGCATGAAGCGGCGTTGAAAAACATGAAGAGCCGGAAAACGTGTGAAAAATATGAAGAGCTTCAAAAGGTGTGAAATATATGAAGAGCTACAAAAGGTGTCAAAAATATGAGGAGCATGAACCGGTCTGAAATATAGGAGGAGCATGAAGTGGTGTTGAAAAATATGAAGAGCCTGAAAAGGTGTGAAAAATATGAAGAGCTTCAAAAGGTGTCAAAAATATGAGGAGCACGATACGGTGTTCAAAAATATGAAGAGCCTGAAAAGGTGTGAAAAACATGAAGATCTTCAAAAGGGTCAAAAATATGAGGAGCATGAAACGATCTGAAAAATAGGAGGAGCATGAAGTGGTGTTCAAAAACATGAAGAGCCTGAAAAGGTGTGAAAATCATGAAGAGCCTCAAAACGTGTCAAAAATATGAGGAGCATGAAACGGTCTGAAAAATAGGAGGAGCATGACGCGGTGTTGAAAAACATGAAGAGCCTGAAAACGTGTGAAAAATATGAAGAGCTTCAAAAGGTGTGAAATATATGAAGAGCTTCCAAAGGTGTCAAAAATGAGATGAGCATGAAACGGTCTGAAAAATAGGAGGAGCATGAAGTGGTCGTGAAAATCATGAAGTGCCTGAAAGGTGTAAAATATATGAAGAGCTTCAAAAGTTGTGAAAAAATGAGGAGGTTCAAAAGTTGTCAAAAATATGAGGAGCATGAAACGGTCTGAAAAATAGGAGGAGCATGAAACGGTGTTCAAAAACATGAAGAGCCTGAAAAGGTGTGAAAAATATGAAGAGCTTGAAAAGGTGTGAAATACATGAGGAGCCTGAAGTGGTCTGAAAAATTGGAGGAGCATGAAACGGTGTTGAAAAACATGAAGAGCCTGAAAAGGTGTGAAAAATAGGAAGAGCTTCACAAGGTGTCAAATATATGAGGAGCATGAAACGTTCTGAAAAATAGGAGGAGCATGAAGCAGTCGTCAAAAACATAAAGAACCTGAAAAGTTTTGAAAATATGAAGAGCTTCAAAAGTTGTGAAAAATATGAGGAACATGAAACGGTCTGAAAAATAGGAGCAGCATGAAACAGTGTTGCAAGACATGAAGAGCTTCAAAAGTGTTAAGAATATGAGGAGCATGAAACGGTCTGAAAAATAAGAGGATCATGAAACGGTCTGAAAAATAGGAGCAGCATGAAACGGTGTTGAAAGACATGAAGAGCTTCAAAAGGTGTCAAAAATATGAGGAGAATGAAACGGTTTGAAAAATAGGAGAAGCAGGAAACGGTCTGAAAAATAGAGGCAGCATGGAATGGTGTGGAAAAACATGAAGAGCTTCAAAAGTTGTGAAAAAATGAGGAGGTTCAAAAGGTGTCAAAAATATGAGGAGCATGAAACGGTCTGAAAAATAGGAGGAGCATGAAGCGGTGTTGAAAAACATGAAGAGCCTGAAAAGGTGTGAAAAATAGGAAGAGCTTCACAAGGTGTCAAATATATGAGGAGCATGAAACGGTCTGAAAAATAGGAGCAGCATGAAACAGTGTTGAAAACATGAAGAGCATGACAAGTGTGAAAAATATAAAGAGCATTAAAAGGTGTCAAAAATATGAGGAGCATGAAACGGTCTGAAAAAAAGGAGGAGCATGAAGCGGTGTTGAAAACATGAAAAGCCTGAAAATGTGTGAAAAACATGAAGAGCTTTCAAAGGTGTGAAAAATATGAATAGCTTCAAAATGTGTCAATGATGAGAGGAGCATGAAACGGTCTGAAAAACAGGATCAGCATGAAGCGGAGTGGAAAAATATGAAGAGCTTGAAAAGGTGTGAAAAATATGAAGAGCTTCAAAAGGTGTGAAATAAATGAGGAGCATGAAACGGTCTGAAAAATAGAAGGAGCATGAAGCGGTGTTGAAAAACATAAAGAGCCTGAAAAGGTGTGAAAAATATGAAGAGCTTCAAAAGGTGTGAAAAATATGAGGAGCATGAAACGGTATGAAAAATAGGAGGAGCATGAAGCGGTGTTGAAAAACATGAAAAGCCTGAAAAGGTGTGAAAAATATGAAGAGCTTCAAAAGGTGTCAAAAATATGAGGAGCATGAAACGGTCTGAAAAATAGGAGTCGCAAGAAGCGGTGTTGGAAAACATGAAGAGCCTGAAAACGTGTGAAAAATATGAAGAGCTTCAAAAGCTGTGAAAAATATGAAGAGCTTCAAAACGTGTCAAAAAAGAGATGAGCATGAAACGGTCTGAAAAATAGGAGGAGCAAGAAGCGTTTTTGAAAAACATGAAGAGACTGAAAAGGTGTGAAAAATATGAAAAGCTTCAAAAGATGTCAAAAATATGAGGAGCATGAAACGGTCTGAAATATAGCAGGAGCATGAAGCGTTGTTCAAAAACATGAAGAGCCTGAAAAGGTCAGAAAAATATGAAGAGCTTCAAAAGGTGTCAAAAATATGAGGAGCATGAAACGGTCTGAAAAATAGGAGGAGCATGAAGCGGTGTTCAAAAATATGAAAAGCATGAAAAGGTGTGAAAAATATGAAGAGTTTCAAAAGGTGTGAAAAATATGAGGAGCATGAAACGGTCTGAAAAATAGGAGTAGCATGAAGTGGTATTGAAAACATGAATAGCCTGGAAAGGTGTGAATATATGAAGAGCTTCAAAAGGTGTAAAAAATATGAGAGGCATGAAACGACTGAAAAATAGGAGGAGCATGAAGTGGTGTTGAAAAAGGTGAATAGCCTGTAAAGGTGTGAATATATGAAGAGCTTCAAAAGGTGTCAAAACTATGAGGAGCATGAAACGGGCTGAAAAATAGAAGGAGCATGAAGCGGTGTTGAAAAACACGAAGAGCCTGAAAAGGTGTGAAAATTATGAAGACCTTCAAAATGTGTCAAAAAAAAGGAGGAGCATGAAATGGTGTTCAAAAACATGAAGAGCCTGAAAAGGTGTGAAAAATATGAACAGCTTCAAAAGGTGTCAAAAATATGAGGAGCATGAAACGGTCTGAAAAATAGGAGGAGCATGAAACGGTGTTGAAAAACATGAAGAGCCTGAAAAGGTGTGAAAAATAGGAAGAGCTTCACAAGGTGTCAAATATATGAGGAGCATGAAACGGTCTGAAAAATAGGAGGAGCATGAAGCAGTCGTCAAAAACATGAAGAACCTGAAAAGTTTTATAAAATATGAAGAGCTTCAAAAGGTGTGAAAAATATGAGGAACATGAAACGGTCTGAAAAATAGGAGCAGCATGAAACAGTGTTGAAAGACATGAAGAGCTTCAAAAGTGTCAAAAATATGAGGAGCATGAAACGGTCTGAAAAATAAGAGGATCATGAAACGTTGTTCAAAACATGAAGAGCCTGAAAAGCTGTGAAAAATATGAAGAGCTTTAAAAGGTCTCAAATATATGAGGAGCATGAAATTTTCTGAAAAATAGGAGGAGCATGAAACGTTGTTCAAAACATGAAGAGCCTGAAAAGGTGTGAAAAATATAAAGAGCTTCAAAACATGTCAAACATTGAGGATCATGAAATGATCTGAAAAATAGGAAGAGCATGATGCAGTGTTGAAAAACATGAAGAGGCTGAAAACGTGTGAAAAATATGAAGTGCTCCAAAGATGTCAAAAATATGAGGAGCATGAAGCGGTCCGAAAAATAGGATGAGCATGAAGCGGTGTTGAAAACATTAAGAGCCTGAAAAGGTGTGAAATATATGAAGAGCTTGAAACGGTGTCAAAAATATGAGGAGCATGAAACGGTGTGAAAAATAGAAGAAGCATGAAGTGATGTTGAGAAACATGAAGAGCCTGAAAAGGTGTGAAAAAAATGAAGAGCTACAAAAGGTGTCAAATACATGAGGAGCATGAAACGATCTGAAAAATAGGAGGAGAATGAAGTGGTGTTGAAAAATATGAAGAGCCTGAAAAGGTGTGAAAATTATGAAGAGCTTCAAAATGTGTCAAAAAAAAGGAGGATAATGAAACAGTGTTCAAATACATTAAGAGCCTGAATAGGTGTGAAAAATATGAAGAGCTACAAAATGTGTCAAAAAAAAAGGAGGAGCATGAAGCGGTGTTTAAAAACAAGAAGTGCCTGAAAAGGTGTGAAATATATGAAGAGCTTCAAAAGGTGTGAAAATATGAGGAGCATGAAACGGTCTGAAAAATAGGAGTAGCATGAAGTGGTATTGAAAACATGAATAGCCTGGAAAGGTGTGAAATATATGAAGAGCTTCAAAAGGTGTGAAAAATATGAAAAGCTTCAAAAGGTGTGAAATACATGACGAGCATGAAACTCTCTGAAAAATAGGAGGAGCATGAAGTGGTGTTGAAAAAGGTGAATAGCCTGTAAAGGTGTGAATATATGAAGAGCTTCAAAAGGTGTAAAAAATATGAGAGGCATGAAACGACTGAAAAATAGGAGGAGCATGAAGTGGTGTGGAAAAGGTGAATAGCCTGTAAAGGTGTGAATATATGAAGAGCTTCAAAAGGTGTCAAAACTATGAGGAGCATGAAACGGGCTGAAAAATAGGAGGAGCATGAAGTGGTGTTGAAAAAAATGAAGAGCTTGAAAAGGTTTGAAAATATGAAGAGCTTCAAAAGGTGTCAAAAATATAGGAGAATGAAACGGTCTGAAAAATAGGAGGAGCATGAAACGGTGTTCAAAACATGAAGAGCTGAAAAGGTGTGAAAAATATGAAGAGCTTCAAAAGGTGTGAAAAATATGAGGAGCATGAAAAGGTCTGAAAAATAGGAGGAGCATGAAACGGTGTTCAAAAATATGAAGAGCCTGGAATGGTGTGAAAAATATGAGAGCCCCAAAACGTGTCAAAAATATGAGGAGCATGAAACGGTCTGAAACATATGAGGAGCATGAAGTGGTATTCAAAAACATAAAGAGCCTGAAATGGTGTGAAATATATGAAGAGCATCAAAAGGTGTGAAAAATATGATGAGCATGAAACGGTGTGAAAAATATGAGGATCATGAAGCGGTGTGCAAAAACATGATGAGCCTG
Source organism: Dama dama (assembly GCF_033118175.1). NCBI lineage: Eukaryota > Metazoa > Chordata > Mammalia > Artiodactyla > Cervidae > Dama > Dama dama. The sequence goes on from NW_026870901.1 coordinate 196,821, forward strand.
ATAAGGTGTGAAAAATATGAAGAGCTTCAAAAGGTGTGAAAAATATTAGGAGCATGACGATCTGAAAAATAGGAGGAGCATGAAACGGTGTTCAAAAACATGAAGAGCCTGAAAAGGTGTGAAAAATATGAAGAGCTTCAAAAGGTGTCAAAAATATGAAGAGCATGAAACGGCCTCAAATATAGGAGGAGCATGAATCGCTGATGAAAAACATGTAGAGCCTGAAAAGGTGTGAAAAATATGAAGAGCTTCAAAAGATTTCAAAATATGAGGATCATGAAAAGTTCTGAAAAATAGGAGGAGCATGAAGCGGTGTTGAAGAACACGAAGAGCCTGAAAAGGTGTGAAAAATATGAAGCGCTTCAAAAGATGTCAAAATTATGAGGAGCATGAAACAGTCTGAAAAATAGGAGGAGCATGAATTGGTTTTGAAAAACATGAAGAGCCTGAAAACATGGGAAATATATGAAGCGCTTCAAAAGGTGTGAAATACATGAGGAGCAGGAAGCAGTCTAAGAAATAGGAGGAGCATGAAGCAGTGTTCAAAACCATGAAGAACCGGAAAAGGTGTGAAAAATATGAAGAGCTTCAAAATGTGTGAAAATTATGAGGAGCATGAAACGGTCTGAAAAACAGGAGGAGCATGAAGCGGTATTGAAAAACATGAAGAGCCTGAAACGGCGGGTAAAATATGAAGAGCTTCAAAAGGTGTCAAAAATATGAGGAGCATGAAACGGTCTGAAAAATAGGAGGAGCATTAAACGGTGTTCAAAAACATGGAGAACCTGAAATGGTGTGAAAAATATGAAGAGCTTCAAAAGGTTGGAAATACATGAGGAGCATGAACCGGTCTGAAAAATAGGAGGAGCATGAAGCGGTGTTGAAAAACATGAACACCCTGAAAAGGTGGGTAAACTATGAAGAGCTTCAAAAGGTTTCAAAAATATGAGGAGCATGAAACGGTCTGAAAAAAAGGAGGAGCATTAAACGGTGTTCAAAAATATGAAGAGCCTGAAATGGGGTGAAAAATATGAAGAGCTTCAAAAGGTGTCAAAAATAGGAGGAGCATGAAACGGTCTGAAATATAGGAGGAGCATGAAGCGGTGTTCAAAAACATGAAGAGCGTGAAATGGTGTGAAAAATATGAAGAGCTTCAAAAGGTGTCAAAAACATGAGGAGCATGAAACGGTGTGAAAAATAGGAGGACCACAAGTGGTGTTCAAAAACATGAAGAGCCTGAAAAGGTGTGAAATATATGAAGAGATTCAAAAGGTGTCAAAAATATGAGGAGCATGAATCGGTCTGAAAAATATGAGGAGCATGAAGCGGTGTTGAAAAACATGAAGAGCCTGAAAAAGTGGGAAAAATATGAAGAGCTTCAAAAGGTGTCAAAAATATGACGAGCATGATTCAGTTTGAACAATAGGAGGAGCATGAAGTGGTGTTGAAAATCATGAAGAACCTGAAAAGTTGTGAAATATATGAAAAGCTTCAAAAGGTGTCAAAAATATGTGGAGATTGTAACCGTCCGAAAAATAGGAGGAGCATGAAGCGCTGTTGAAAAACATTAAGAGCCTGAAAAGGTGTGAAATATATGAAGAGCTTCAAAAGGTGTCAAAAATATGAGGAGGATGAAACGGTCTGAAAAGTAGGAAGAGCATGAAACGGTGTTGAAAACCATGAAGAGCCTGAAAAGGTGTGAAAAATATGAAGAGCTTCAAAAGGTGTGAAAAGTATGAGTAGCATGAAATGGTTTGAAAAATAGGAGGGGCATGAAGCGGGTTTGAAAAAACTGAAGAGCCTGAAAATGTGTGAAATATATGAGGAGCTTGAAAAGGTGTCAAAAATATGAAGAGCATCAAAGGGTCTGAAAAATAGGAGGAGCACGAAGCGGTGTTCAAAAACATGAAGAGCCTGAAAAGGTGTGAAGAATATGAGGAGCATGAAACGGTCTAAAATATAGGAGGAGCATGAATTGGTGTTGAAAAACATGAAGAGCATGAAAAGGCGTGAAAAATATGAAGAGCTGCAAAATGTGTGAAAAATATGAAGAGCATGAAATGGTGTTCAAAAACATGAAAAGGTGTGAAAAATATGAAGAGCTTCAAAAGGTGTCAAAAATATGAGGAGAATGAAACAGTCTTAAAAATAGGAGGAGCATGAAACGGTGTTCAAAAATATGAAAGGCCTGAAAAGTTGTGAAAAATATGAAGAGCTCCAAAAGTTGTCAAAATTATGAGGAGCATGAAACCGTCTCAAAAATAGAAGGAGAGTGAAGGCAGATGTGAAAAACATGAAGAGTTTCAAAAGGTGTGAAAAATATGAGGAGCATGAAAAGGTCTGAAAAATAGGAGGAGCATGAAACGGTGTTCAAAAATATGAAGAGCCTGGAATGGTGTGAAAAATATGAGAGCCCCAAAACGTGTCAAAAATATGAGGAGCATGAAACGGTCTGAAACATATGAGGAGCATGAAGTGGTGTTCAAAAACATAAAGAGCCTGAAATGGTGTGAAATATATGAAGAACATCAAAAGGTGTGAAAAATATGAGGAGCATGAAACGGTGTGAAAAATATGAGGATCATGAAGCGGTGTGCAAAAACATGATGAGCCTGATAAGGTGTGAAAAATATGAAGAGCTTCAAAAGGTGTGAAAAATATTAGGAGCATGACGATCTGAAAAAAAGGAGGAGCATGAAACGGTGTTCAAAAACATGAAGAGCCTGAAAAGGTGTGAAAAATATGAAGAGCTTCAAAAGGTGTCAAAAATATGAAGAGCATGAAACGGTCTCAAATATAGGAGGAGCATGAATCGCTGATGAAAAACATGTAGAGCCTGAAAAGGTGTGAAAAATATGAACTGCTTCAAAAGATTTCAAAATATGAGGATCATGAAAAGTTCTGAAAAATAGGAGGAGCATGAAGCGGTGTTGAAGAACACGAAGAGCCTGAAAAGGTGTGAAAAATATGAAGCGCTTCAAAAGATGTCAAAATTATGAGGAGCATGAAACAGTCTGAAAAATAGGAGGAGCATGAATTGATTTTGAAAAACATGAAGAGCCTGAAAACATGGGAAATATATGAAGCGCTTCAAAAGGTGTGAAATACATGAGGAGCAGGAAACAGTCTAAGAAATAGGAGGAGCATGAAGCAGTGTTCAAAACCATGAAGAACCGGAAAAGGTGTGAAAAATATGAAGAGCTTCAAAATGTGTGAAAATTATGAGGAGCATGAAACGGTCTGAAAAACAGGAGGAGCATGAAGCGGTGTTGAAAAACATGAAGAGCCTGAAACGGCAGGTAAAATATGAAGAGCTTCAAAAGTTGTCAAAAATATGAGGAGCATGAAACGGTCTGAAAAATAGGAGGAGCATTAAACGGTGTTCAAAAACATGAAGAACCTGAAATGGTGTGAAAAATATGAAGAGCTTCAAAAGGTTGGAAATACATGAGGAGCATGAACCGGTCTGAAAAATAGGAGGAGCATGAAGCGGTGTTGAAAAACATGAACACCCTGAAAAGGTGGGTAAACTATGAAGAGCTTCAAAAGGTTTCAAAAATATGAGGAGCATGAAACGGTCTGAAAAAAAGGAGGAGCATTAAACGGTGTTCAAAAATATGAAGAGCCTGAAATGGGGTGAAAAATATGAAGAGCTTCAAAAGGTGTCAAAAATAGGAGGAGCATGAAACGGTCAGAAATATAGGAGGAGCATGAAGCGGTGTTCAAAAACATGAAGAGCGTGAAATGGTGTGAAAAATATGAAGAGCTTCAAAAGGTGTCAAAAACATGAGCAGCATGAAACGGTGTGAAAAATAGGAGGACCACAAGTGGTGTTCAAAAACATGAAGAGCCTGAAAACGTGTGAAATATATGAAGAGCTTCAAAATGTGTCAAAAATATGAGGAGCATGAAACGGTGTGAAAAATAGGAGGACCAAAAGTGGTGTTCAAAAACATGAAGAGCCTGAAAAGGTGTGAAATATATGAAGAGATTCAAAAGGTGTCAAAAATATGAGGAGCATGAATCGGTGTGAAATATATGAGGAGCATGAAGCGGTGTTGAAAAACATGAAGAGCCTGAAAAAGTGGGAAAAATATGAAGAGCTTCAAAAGGTGTCAAAAATATGACGAGCATGATTCAGTTTGAACAATAGGAGGAGCATGAAGTGGTGTTGAAAATCATGAAGAACCTGAAAAGTTGTGAAATATATGAAAAGCTTCAAAAGGTGTCAAAAATATGTGGAGATTGTAACCGTCTGAAAAATAGGAGGAGCATGAAGCGCTGTTGAAAAACATTAAGAGCCTGAAAAGGTGTGAAATATATGAAGAGCTTCAAAAGGTGTCAAAAATATGAGGAGGATGAAACGGTCTGAAAAGTAGGAAGAGCATGAAACGGTGTTGAAAACCATGAAGAGCCTGAAAAGGTGTGAAAAATATGAAGAGCTTCAAAAGGTGTGAAAAGTATGAGTAGCATGAAATGGTCTGAAAAATAGGAGGGGCATGAAGCGGGTTTGAAAAAACTGAAGAGCCTGAAAATGTGTGAAATATATGAGGAGCTTGAAAAGGTGTCAAAAATATGAAGAGCATCAAAGGGTCTGAAAAATAGGAGGAGCACCAAGCGGTGTTCAAAAACATGAAGAGCCTGAAAAGGTGTGAAGAATATGAGGAGCATGAAACGGTCTAAAATATAGGAGGAGCATGAATTGGTGTTGAAAAACATGAAGAGCATGAAAAGGCGTGAAAAATATGAAGAGGTGCAAAATGTGTGAAAAATATGAAGAGCATGAAATGGTGTTCAAAAACATGAAAAGGTGTGAAAAATATGAAGCGCTTCAAAAGGTGTCAAAAATATGAGGAGAATGAAACAGTCTTAAAAATAGGAGGAGCATGAAACGGTGTTCAAAAATATGAAAGGCCTGAAAAGTTGTGAAAAATATGAAGAGCTTCAAAAGGTGTCAAAAATATGAGGAGCATGAAACGGTCTGAAAAATAGGAGGAGCATTAAACGGTGTTCAAAAACATGAAGAGCCTGAAATGGTGGGAAAAATATGAAGAGCTTCAAAACCTGTCAAAAATATGAGGAGAATGAAACGGTCTGAAAAATAGGAGGAGCATGAAGTGGTGTTGAAAAACATGAAGTGCCTGAAAAGTTGTGAAAAATATGAAGAGCTTCAAAAGGTGTCAAAAATATGAGGAGCATGAAACGGTCTGAAAAATAGGAGGAGCATGAAACGGTGTTCAAAATCATGAAGAGCCTGAAAAGGTGTGAAAAATATGAAGAGCTTCAAAAGGTGTCAAAAATATGAGGAGCATGAAAAGGTCTGAAAAATAGGAGGAGCATGAAGTGGTGTTCAAAAACATGAAGAGCCTGAAAAGGTGTGAAAAATATGAAGAACTTCAAAGGTGTCAAAAATATGAGGAGCATGAACGGTATGAAAAATAGGAGGATCATGAAGCCGTGTTGAAAAATATGAAGAGCCTGAAAACGTGTGAAAATTATGAAGAGGTTCTAAAGGTGTGAAATATATGAAGAGCTTCAAAAGGTGTCAAAAATATGAGGAGCATGAAACGGTCTCAAAAATAGGAGAAGCATGAAACGGTCTGAAAAATAGCAGGAGCATGAAACGGTGTGAAAAATTGGAGGAGCATGAAACGGTGTGAAAAATTGGAGGAGCATGAAGCGGTGTTCAAAAATACGGAGAGCCTGAAAGGTAAGAAAAATATGAAGAGCTTCAAAAGGTGTCAAAAATATGAGGAGCATGAAACGGTCAGAAAAATAGGAGCAGCATGAAGCTGTGCTCAAATACATGAAGAGCCTGAAAAAGTGTGAAAAATATGAAGAGCTTCAAAAGGTTTCAATAATAAGAGGTGCATGAAACAGTCTGAAAAATAGGATGAGCATGAAGTGATGTTGAAAAACATGAAGAGCCTGAAAAGTAGTGAAAAATATGAAGAGCTTCTAAAGGTGTCAAAAATATGAGGAGCAATGTAACAGACTTAAAAATACGAGGAGCATGAAGTGATGTTGAAAAACATGAATAGCCTGAAAATGTGTGAAATATATGAAGAGATTAAAAATGTGACAAATATATGAGGAGCAAGAAACGGTCTGAAAAATACGAGGAGCATGAAGCGGTGTTAAAAAATATGAAGAGCTTGAAAATGTGTGAAAAATATGAAGAGCTTCAAAAGGTGTCAAAAATACGAGGAGCATGAATCGGTCTGAAAAATAGGAAGAGCATGAAGCTGTGTTCAAAAACATGAAGAGCCTGAAAAGGTGTGAAAAATATGAAGAGCTTCAAAAGGTGTGAAAAATATGAGGAGCATGAAACGGCCTGAAAAATAGGAGGAGCATGACGTGGTGTTCAAAAACATGAAGAGCCTGAAAAGGTGTGAAAAATATGAAGAGCTTCAACAGGTGTCAAAAATATGATGAGCATGAAACGGTCTGAAAAATAGGGGGAGCATGAAGGGGTATTGAAAAACATGAAGAGCCTGAAATCTTGTGAAAAATATTAAGAGCTTCAAAAGATGTGAAAATTATGAAGAGCTTCAAAAGGTGTCAAAAATGCGATATGCATGAAACGGTCTGAAAGATAGGAGGAGCATGAAGCGGTATTGAAAAACATGAAGAACCTGAAAAGGTAGGAAAAATATAAAAAGCTTCAAAACCTGTCAAAAATATGAGGAGCATGAAACTGTCTGAAAAATAGCAGAAGCATGAAGCGGTGTTGAAAAACATGAAGAGTCTGAAAACGTGTGAAAGTATGAAGAGCTTCAAAAATATGAAAAATATGAACAGCTTCAAAAGGTGTGAAAAATATGAAGAGCTTCAGAAGGTGTCAAAAATATTAGGAGAATGAAACGGTCTGCAAAATAGGAGGAGCATGAAATGGTGTTCAAAAACATGAAGAGCATGGAAAGGTGTGAAAAATATGAAGATCTTCAAAAGGTGTCAAACATATGAGGAGCAAGAAACGGTCTGAAAAATAGGAGGAGCATTAAACGGTGTTCAAAAATATGAGGAGCAAGAAACGGTCTGAAAAATAGGAGGAGCATTAAACGGTTTTCAAAAATATGAGGAGAATGAAACGGTCTGAAAAATAGGAGGAGCATGAAGTGGTGTTGAAAAAAATGAAGAGCCTGAAAAAGGTGTGAAAATTATGAGGAAAATGAAACGGTCTGAAAAATAGGAGGAGCATGAAACTGTCTGAAAAATATGAGGAGCATGAAGTGGTGTTCAAAAACATGAAGAGCCTGAAAAGGTGTGAACTATATGAAGAGCTTCAAAAGGTGTCAAAAATATGTGGAGCACGAAACGGTCTGAAAAATAGGAGGAGCATGAAGTGGTGTTGAAAAATATGAAGAGCTTCTAAAATTGTCAAAAATATCAGGAGCATGAAACGGTCTGAAAAATAGGAGGAGCATGAAGTCGTGTTGAAAAACATGAAGAGCCTGAAAAGGTGTGAAAAATATGAAGAGCTTCAAAAAGTGTCAAAAATATGGGAGCATGAAACGGTCTGAAAAATAGGAGGACCATGAAGCGGTGTTGAAAAATATGGGGAGCCTAAAAGGTGTGAAAAATATGAAGAGCTTCAAAAGGTGTCAAATATATGAGAAGCATGAAACGGTCTGAAAAATAGGAGCAGCATGAAAGGGAGTTCAAAAACATGAAGAGCCTGAAAACGTGTGAAAAATATGAAGAGCCTCACAAGGTGTGAAAAATATGAAGAGCTTCAAATAATGTGAAATACATGAGGAGCATGAAATGGTCTGAAAAATAGGACGATCATGAAGCGGTGTTGAAAAATATGAAGAGACTGAAAAGGTGTGAAAAATATGAAGGGCTTCAAAAGCTGTCAATAATATGAGGAGCATGAAACGGTCTGAAAAACAGGACGATCATGAAGCGGTGTTGAAAAATATGAAGAGCCTGAAAAGTTGTGAAAAATATGAAGAGCTTCAAAAGGTCTGAAAAATATGAAGAGCTTTAAAAGGTGTGAAAAATATGAGGAGAATGAAACGGTCTGAAAAATAGGAGGAGCATGAAGCGGTGTTGAAAAACATGAAGAGCCTGAACAGGTGTGAAAAACATGAAGAGCTTCAAAGGGGTGAAATATATGAAGAGCATGAAACTTTCTGAAAAATAGGAGGAGCATGAAGCGGTGTGGAAAAATATTAACAGCCTGAAAAGGTGTGAAAAATATGAAGAGCTTCAAAAGGTGTGAAATATATGAGGAGCATGAAACGGTCTGAAAAAGAGGAGGAGCATGAAACGGTGTTCAAAAACATGAAGAGCCTGAAAAGCTGTGAAAAATATGAAGAGCTTCAAAAATTGTGAAAAATATGAGGAGAATGAAACGGTCTGAAAAATAGGTGGAGCATGAAACAGTGTTTAAAAACATGAAGAGCCTGAAAAGGTGTGAAATATATGAAGAGCTTCAAAAGGTGTCAAAAATATGAGGAGCATGAAACGGTGTGAAAAATAGGAGGACCACAAGTGGTGTTCAAAAAAATGAAGAGGCTGAAAAGGTGTGAAAAATATGAAGAGCTTCAAAAAGTATCAAAAATATGAAGAGCTTCAAAAGATGTGAAATACATGAGGAGCATGAAACGCTCTGAAAAATAGGTGGAGCATGAAACAGTGTTTTAAAACATGAAGAGCCTGAAAAGGTGTGAAAAATATGAAGAGCTCAAAGGGTGCCAAAAATATGAGGAGCATGAAACGGTCTGAAAAATAGGAGCAGCATGAAACGGTGTTCAAAAACATGAAGAGCCTGAAAAGCTGTGAAAAATATGAAGAGCTTCAAAAATTGTGAAAAATATGAGGAGAATGAAACGGTCTGAAAAATAGGTGGAGCATGAAACAGTGTTTAAAAACATGAAGAGCCTGAAAAGGTGTGAAATATATGAAGAGCTTCAAAAGGTGTCAAAAATATGAGGAGCATGAAACGGTGTGAAAAATAGGAGGACCACAAGTGGTGTTCAAAAACATGAAGAGCCTGAAAACGTGTGAAATATATGAAGAGCTTCAAAATGTGTAAAAAATATGAGGAGCATGAAACGGTGTGAAAAATAGGAGGACCAAAAGTGGTGTTCAAAAACATGAAGAGCCTGAAAAGGTGTGAAATATATGAAGAGATTCAAAAGGTGTCAAAAATATGAGGAGCATGAAACGGTCTGAAAAGTACGAAGAGCATGAAATGGTGTTGAAAAACATGAAGAGCCTGAAAAGGTGTGAAATATATGAAAAGCTTCAAAAGGTGTCAAAAATATGTGGAGATTGTAACCGTCTGAAAAATAGGAGGAGCATGAAGCGCTGTTGAAAAACATTAAGAGCCTGAAAAGGTGTGAAATATATGAAGAGCTTCAAAAGGTGTCAAAAATATGAGGAGGATGAAACGGTCTGAAAAGTAGGAAGAGCATGAAACGGTGTTGAAAAACATGAAGAGCCTGAAAAGGTGTGAAAAATATGAAGAGCTTCAAAAGGTGTGAAAAGTATGAGTAGCATGAAATGGTCTGAAAAATAGGAGGGGCATGAAGCGGGTTTGAAAAAACTGAAGAGCCTGAAAATGTGTGAAATATATGAGGAGCTTGAAAAGGTGTCAAAAATATGAAGAGCATCAAAGGGTCTGAAAAATAGGAGGAGCACCAAGCGGTGTTCAAAAACATGAAGAGCCTGAAAAGGTGTGAAGAATATGAGGAGCATGAAACGGTCTAAAATATAGGAGGAGCATGAATTGGTGTTGAAAAACATGAAGAGCATGAAAAGGCGTGAAAAATATGAAGAGCTGCAAAATGTGTGAAAAATATGAAGAGCATGAAATGGTGTTCAAAAACATGAAAAGGTGTGAAAAATATGAAGAGCTTCAAAAGGTGTCAAAAATATGAGGAGAATGAAACAGTCTTAAAAATAGGAGGAGCATGAAACGGTGTTCAAAAATATGAAAGGCCTGAAAAGTTGTGAAAAATATGAAGAGCTCCAAAAGTTGTCAAAATTATGAGGAGCATGAAACCGTCTCAAAAATAGAAGGAGAGTGAAGGCAGATGTGAAAAACATGAAGAGTTTCAAAAGGTGTGAAAAATATGAGGAGCATGAAAAGGTCTGAAAAATAGGAGGAGCATGAAACGGTGTTCAAAAATATGAAGAGCCTGGAATGGTGTGAAAAATATGAGAGCCCCAAAACGTGTCAAAAATATGAGGAGCATGAAACGGTCTGAAACATATGAGGAGCATGAAGTGGTATTCAAAAACATAAAGAGCCTGAAATGGTGTGAAATATATGAAGAGCATCAAAAGGTGTGAAAAATATGATGAGCATGAAACGGTGTGAAAAATATGAGGATCATGAAGCGGTGTGCAAAAACATGATGAGCCTGATAAGGTGTGAAAAATATGAAGAGCTTCAAAAGGTGTGAAAAATATTAGGAGCATGACGATCTGAAAAATAGGAGGAGCATGAAACGGTGTTCAAAAACATGAAGAGCCTGAAAAGGTGTGAAAAATATGAAGAGCTTCAAAAGGTGTCAAAAATATGAAGAGCATGAAACGGCCTCAAATATAGGAGGAGCATGAATCGCTGATGAAAAACATGTAGAGCCTGAAAAGGTGTGAAAAATATGAAGAGCTTCAAAAGATTTCAAAATATGAGGATCATGAAAAGTTCTGAAAAATAGGAGGAGCATGAAGCGGTGTTGAAGAACACGAAGAGCCTGAAAAGGTGTGAAAAATATGAAGCGCTTCAAAAGATGTCAAAATTATGAGGAGCATGAAACAGTCTGAAAAATAGGAGGAGCATGAATTGGTTTTGAAAAACATGAAGAGCCTGAAAACATGGGAAATATATGAAGCGCTTCAAAAGGTGTGAAATACATGAGGAGCAGGAAGCAGTCTAAGAAATAGGAGGAGCATGAAGCAGTGTTCAAAACCATGAAGAACCGGAAAAGGTGTGAAAAATATGAAGAGCTTCAAAATGTGTGAAAATTATGAGGAGCATGAAACGGTCTGAAAAACAGGAGGAGCATGAAGCGGTATTGAAAAACATGAAGAGCCTGAAACGGCGGGTAAAATATGAAGAGCTTCAAAAGGTGTCAAAAATATGAGGAGCATGAAACGGTCTGAAAAATAGGAGGAGCATTAAACGGTGTTCAAAAACATGGAGAACCTGAAATGGTGTGAAAAATATGAAGAGCTTCAAAAGGTTGGAAATACATGAGGAGCATGAACCGGTCTGAAAAATAGGAGGAGCATGAAGCGGTGTTGAAAAACATGAACACCCTGAAAAGGTGGGTAAACTATGAAGAGCTTCAAAAGGTTTCAAAAATATGAGGAGCATGAAACGGTCTGAAAAAAAGGAGGAGCATTAAACGGTGTTCAAAAATATGAAGAGCCTGAAATGGGGTGAAAAATATGAAGAGCTTCAAAAGGTGTCAAAAATAGGAGGAGCATGAAACGGTCTGAAATATAGGAGGAGCATGAAGCGGTGTTCAAAAACATGAAGAGCGTGAAATGGTGTGAAAAATATGAAGAGCTTCAAAAGGTGTCAAAAACATGAGGAGCATGAAACGGTGTGAAAAATAGGAGGACCACAAGTGGTGTTCAAAAACATGAAGAGCCTGAAAAGGTGTGAAATATATGAAGAGATTCAAAAGGTGTCAAAAATATGAGGAGCATGAATCGGTCTGAAAAATATGAGGAGCATGAAGCGGTGTTGAAAAACATGAAGAGCCTGAAAAAGTGGGAAAAATATGAAGAGCTTCAAAAGGTGTCAAAAATATGACGAGCATGATTCAGTTTGAACAATAGGAGGAGCATGAAGTGGTGTTGAAAATCATGAAGAACCTGAAAAGTTGTGAAAAATATGAAGAGCTTCAAAAGGTGTCAAAAATATGTGGAGATTGTAACCGTCTGAAAAATAGGAGGAGCATGAAGCGCTGTTGAAAAACATTAAGAGCCTGAAAAGGTGTGAAATATATGAAGAGCTTCAAAAGGTGTCAAAAATATGAGGAGGATGAAACGGTCTGAAAAGTAGGAAGAGCATGAAACGGTGTTGAAAACCATGAAGAGCCTGAAAAGGTGTGAAAAATATGAAGAGCTTCAAAAGGTGTGAAAAGTATGAGTAGCATGAAATGGTTTGAAAAATAGGAGGGGCATGAAGCGGGTTTGAAAAAACTGAAGAGCCTGAAAATGTGTGAAATATATGAGGAGCTTGAAAAGGTGTCAAAAATATGAAGAGCATCAAAGGGTCTGAAAAATAGGAGGAGCACCAAGCGGTGTTCAAAAACATGAAGAGCCTGAAAAGGTGTGAAGAATATGAGGAGCATGAAACGGTCTAAAATATAGGAGGAGCATGAATTGGTGTTGAAAAACATGAAGAGCATGAAAAGGCGTGAAAAATATGAAGAGCTGCAAAATGTGTGAAAAATATGAAGAGCATGAAATGGTGTTCAAAAACATGAAAAGGTGTGAAAAATATGAAGAGCTTCAAAAGGTGTCAAAAATATGAGGAGAATGAAACAGTCTTAAAAATAGGAGGAGCATGAAACGGTGTTCAAAAATATGAAAGGCCTGAAAAGTTGTGAAAAATATGAAGAGCTCCAAAAGTTGTCAAAATTATGAGGAGCATGAAACCGTCTCAAAAATAGAAGGAGAGTGAAGGCAGATGTGAAAAACATGAAGAGTTTCAAAAGGTGTGAAAAATATGAGGAGCATGAAAAGGTCTGAAAAATAGGAGGAGCATGAAACGGTGTTCAAAAATATGAAGAGCCTGGAATGGTGTGAAAAATATGAGAGCCCCAAAACGTGTCAAAAATATGAGGAGCATGAAACGGTCTGAAACATATGAGGAGCATGAAGTGGTGTTCAAAAACATAAAGAGCCTGAAATGGTGTGAAATATATGAAGAACATCAAAAGGTGTGAAAAATATGAGGAGCATGAAACGGTGTGAAAAATATGAGGATCATGAAGCGGTGTGCAAAAACATGATGAGCCTGATAAGGTGTGAAAAATATGAAGAGCTTCAAAAGGTGTGAAAAATATTAGGAGCATGACGATCTGAAAAAAAGGAGGAGCATGAAACGGTGTTCAAAAACATGAAGAGCCTGAAAAGGTGTGAAAAATATGAAGAGCTTCAAAAGGTGTCAAAAATATGAAGAGCATGAAACGGCCTCAAATATAGGAGGAGCATGAATCGCTGATGAAAAACATGTAGAGCCTGAAAAGGTGTGAAAAATATGAAGAGCTTCAAAAGATTTCAAAATATGAGGATCATGAAAAGTTCTGAAAAATAGGAGGAGCATGAAGCGGTGTTGAAGAACACGAAGAGCCTGAAAAGGTGTGAAAAATATGAAGCGCTTCAAAAGATGTCAAAATTATGAGGAGCATGAAACAGTCTGAAAAATAGGAGGAGCATGAATTGATTTTGAAAAACATGAAGAGCCTGAAAACATGGGAAATATATGAAGCGCTTCAAAAGGTGTGAAATACATGAGGAGCAGGAAACAGTCTAAGAAATAGGAGGAGCATGAAGCAGTGTTCAAAACCATGAAGAACCGGAAAAGGTGTGAAAAATATGAAGAGCTTCAAAATGTGTGAAAATTATGAGGAGCATGAAACGGTCTGAAAAACAGGAGGAGCATGAAGCGGTGTTGAAAAACATGAAGAGCCTGAAACGGCAGGTAAAATATGAAGAGCTTCAAAAGTTGTCAAAAATATGAGGAGCATGAAACGGTCTGAAAAATAGGAGGAGCATTAAACGGTGTTCAAAAACATGAAGAACCTGAAATGGTGTGAAAAATATGAAGAGCTTCAAAAGGTTGGAAATACATGAGGAGCATGAACCGGTCTGAAAAATAGGAGGAGCATGAAGCGGTGTTGAAAAACATGAACACCCTGAAAAGGTGGGTAAACTATGAAGAGCTTCAAAAGGTTTCAAAAATATGAGGAGCATGAAACGGTCTGAAAAAAAGGAGGAGCATTAAACGGTGTTCAAAAATATGAAGAGCCTGAAATGGGGTGAAAAATATGAAGAGCTTCAAAAGGTGTCAAAAATAGGAGGAGCATGAAACGGTCTGAAATATAGGAGGAGCATGAAGCGGTGTTCAAAAACATGAAGAGCGTGAAATGGTGTGAAAAATATGAAGAGCTTCAAAAGGTGTCAAAAACATGAGGAGCATGAAACGGTGTGAAAAATAGGAGGACCACAAGTGGTGTTCAAAAACATGAAGAGCCTGAAAACGTGTGAAATATATGAAGAGCTTCAAAATGTGTAAAAAATATGAGGAGCATGAAACGGTGTGAAAAATAGGAGGACCAAAAGTGGTGTTCAAAAACATGAAGAGCCTGAAAAGGTGTGAAATATATGAAGAGATTCAAAAGGTGTCAAAAATATGAGGAGCATGAATCGGTGTGAAATATATGAGGAGCATGAAGCGGTGTTGAAAAACATGAAGAGCCTGAAAAAGTGGGAAAAATATGAAGAGCTTCAAAAGGTGTCAAAAATATGACGAGCATGATTCAGTTTGAACAATAGGAGGAGCATGAAGTGGTGTTGAAAATCATGAAGAACCTGAAAAGTTGTGAAATATATGAAAAGCTTCAAAAGGTGTCAAAAATATGTGGAGATTGTAACCGTCTGAAAAATAGGAGGAGCATGAAGCGCTGTTGAAAAACATTAAGAGCCTGAAAAGGTGTGAAATATATGAAGAGCTTCAAAAGGTGTCAAAAATATGAGGAGGATGAAACGGTCTGAAAAGTAGGAAGAGCATGAAACGGTGTTGAAAACCATGAAGAGCCTGAAAAGGTGTGAAAAATATGAAGAGCTTCAAAAGGTGTGAAAAGTATGAGTAGCATGAAATGGTCTGAAAAATAGGAGGGGCATGAAGCGGGTTTGAAAAAACTGAAGAGCCTGAAAATGTGTGAAATATATGAGGAGCTTGAAAAGGTGTCAAAAATATGAAGAGCATCAAAGGGTCTGAAAAATAGGAGGAGCACGAAGCGGTGTTCAAAAACATGAAGAGCCTGAAAAGGTGTGAAGAATATGAGGAGCATGAAACGGTCTAAAATATAGGAGGAGCATGAATTGGTGTTGAAAAACATGAAGAGCATGAAAAGGCGTGAAAAATATGAAGAGGTGCAAAATGTGTGAAAAATATGAAGAGCATGAAATGGTGTTCAAAAACATGAAAAGGTGTGAAAAATATGAAGCGCTTCAAAAGGTGTCAAAAATATGAGGAGAATGAAACAGTCTTAAAAATAGGAGGAGCATGAAACGGTGTTCAAAAATATGAAAGGCCTGAAAAGTTGTGAAAAATATGAAGAGCTTCAAAAGGTGTCAAAAATATGAGGAGCATGAAACGGTCTGAAAAATAGGAGGAGCATTAAACGGTGTTCAAAAACATGAAGAGCCTGAAATGGTGGGAAAAATATGAAGAGCTTCAAAACCTGTCAAAAATATGAGGAGAATGAAACGGTCTGAAAAATAGGAGGAGCATGAAGTGGTGTTGAAAAACATGAAGTGCCTGAAAAGTTGTGAAAAATATGAAGAGCTTCAAAAGGTGTCAAAAATATGAGGAGCATGAAACGGTCTGAAAAATAGGAGGAGCATGAAACGGTGTTCAAAATCATGAAGAGCCTGAAAAGGTGTGAAAAATATGAAGAGCTTCAAAAGGTGTCAAAAATATGAGGAGCATGAAAAGGTCTGAAAAATAGGAGGAGCATGAAGTGGTGTTCAAAAACATGAAGAGCCTGAAAAGGTGTGAAAAATATGAAGAACTTCAAAGGTGTCAAAAATATGAGGAGCATGAACGGTATGAAAAATAGGAGGATCATGAAGCCGTGTTGAAAAATATGAAGAGCCTGAAAACGTGTGAAAATAATGAAGAGGTTCAAAAGGTGTGAAATATATGAAGAGCTTCAAAAGGTGTCAAAAATGAGATGAGCATGAAATGGTCTGAAAGATAGAAGGGGCATGAAGCGGTGTTGAAAAACATGAAGAGCCTGAAAAGGTGTGAAAAATATGAAGAGCTTCAAATGGTGTGAAATACATGAAGAGCTTGAAACGGTCTGAAAAACAGGAGGAGCATGAAATCTTGTTGAAAAACATGAGGAGCCTGAAGACGTGTGAAAATTATGAAGAGCTTCAAAAGGTGTGAAATATATGAAGAGCTTCAAAAGGTGTCAAAAATAAGATGAGCATGAAATGGTCTGAAAGGTAGGAGGGGCATGAAGCGGTGTTGAAAAACATGAAGAGCCTGAAAAGGTGTGAGAAATATGAAGATCTTCAAAAGGTGTGAAAAATATGAGGAGCATTAAACGCTCTGAAAAATAGGAGAAGCATGATGTTTTTTTCAAAAACATGAAGAGCCTGAAAAGGTGTGAAATATATGAAGATCTTCAAAAGGTGTGAAAAATATGAGGGGCATGAAACGGTCTGCAAAATAGGAGGTGCATGAAGCGGTGTTGAAAACATGAAGAGCCTGAAAACGTGTGAAAAATATGAACAGCTTCAAAAGATGTGAAAAATATGATTAGCTTCAAAAGGTGTGAAAAATATGAAGAGCTTCAAACGATGTCAAAAATTAGATGAGCATTAAATGGCCTAAAAAATAGGAGGAACATGAAGTGTTGGTGAAAAACATGAAGAGTCTGAAAAATTGTGAAGTATATGAAGAGGATCAAAAGGTGTCAAATATATGAGGAGCATGAAACGGTGTGAAAAATATGAGGATCATGAAGCGGTGTGCAAAAACATGAAGATCCTGAAAAGCTGTGAAAAATATGAAGAGCTTGAAAAGGTGTGAAAAATATGAGGAGCATGAAACCGTTTGAAAAATAGGAGGAGCATGAAGCGGTGTTCAATAATATGAAGAGCCTGAAAATGTGTGAAAAATATGAAGAACTTCAAAATTTTCAAAAATATGAGGAGCATGAAAAGGTCTGAAAAATAGGAGGAGCATGAAACGGTGTTGAAAAACATGGAGAGCCTGAAAAGGTGAGAAAAATATGAAGAGCTACAAAAGTTGTCAAAATTATGAGGAGCATGAAACCGTCTCAAAAATAGAAGGAGAGTGAAGGAAGATGTGAAAAACATGAAGAGTTTCAAAAGGTGTGAAAAATATAAGGAGCATGAAAAGGTCTGAAAAATAGGAGGAGCATGAAACGGTGTTCAAAAATATGAAGAGCCTGGAATGGTGTGAAAAATATGAGAGCCCCAAAACGTGTCAAAAATATGAGGAGCATGAACGGTTGAAACATACGAGGAGCATGAAGTGGTGTTCAAAAACATAAAGAGCCTGAAATGGTGTGAAATATATGAAGAGCATCAAAAGGTGTGAAAAATATGAGGAGCATGAAACGGTGTGAAAAATATGAGGATCATGAAGCGGTGTACAAAAACATGATGAGCCTGAAAAGGTGTGAAAAATATGAAGAGCTTCAAAAGGTGTGAAAAATATTAGGAGCATGACGATCTGAAAAATAGGAGGAGCATGAAACGGTGTTCAAAAACATGAAGAGCCTGAAAAGGTGTGATAAATATGAAGAGCTTCAAAAGGTGTCAAAAATATGAAGAGCATGAAATGGCCTCAAATATAGGAGGAGCATGAATCGCTGATGAAAAACATGTAGAGCCTGAAAAGGTGTGAAAAATATGAAGAGCTTAAAAACGTGTCAAAAATATGAGGAGCATGAAACGGTCTGAAAAATAGGAGGAGCATGAATCTGTGCTCAAATACATGAAGTGCCTGAGAAGGTGCGAAAAATATGAAGAGCTTCAAAAGGTGTGAAAAATATGAGGAGCATGAAACGATCTCAAAAATAGGAGGAGCATGAAGCGGTGTTAAAAAACATGAAGAGCCTGAAAAGGTGTGACAAATATAAAGAGCTTCAAGATGTGTGAAAAATATGAGGAGCATGAAACGGTCTGAAAAATAGGAGGAGCATGAAACGGTGTGAAAAACATGAAGAGCATGAAAAGGTGTGAAAAATATGAAGAGCTTCAAAAGGTGTCAAAAATATGAGGAGAAGGAAACGGTCTCAAAAATAGGAGGAGCATGAAGCGGTGTTGAAAAACAAGAAGAGCCTGAAAAGGTGAGAAAAATATGAAGACCTTCAAAAGTTGTGAAGTACGTGAGGAGTATTAAACGCTCTGAAAAATAGGAGAAGCATGAAGTTTTGTTCAAATACATGAAGATCCTGAAAAGGTGTGAAATATATGAAGATCTTCAAAAGGTGTGAAAAATATGAGGGGCATGAAACGGTCTGAAAAATAGGAGGTGCATGAAGCGGTGTTGAAACATGAAGAGCCTGAAAACGTGTGAAAATTTGAACAACTTCAAAAGGTGTGAAAAATATGAAGAGCTTCAAAAGGTGTGAAAAATATGAAGAGCTTCAAACGATGTCAAAAATGAGATGAGCATGAAATGGCCTAAAAAATAGGAGGAGCATGAAGTGTTGGTGAAAAACATGAAGAGCCTGAAAAAGTGTGAAGTATATGAAGAGATTCAAAAGGTGTCAAAAATATGAGGAGCATGAAACGGTCTGAAAAATAGAAGGAGAATGAAGCGGTGTTGAAAAACATGAATAGCCTGAAAAGGTGTGCAAAATATGAAGAGCTTCAAAAGGTGTGAAAAATATGAGGAGCATGAGACGGTCTGAAAAATAGGAGGAGCATGAAGCGGTGTTGAAAAAAATGAAGATCCTGAAAAGCTGTGAAAAATATGAAGAGCTTCAAAAGGTGTGAAAACTATGAGGAGCATGAAACCGTTTGAAAAATAGGAGGAGCATGAAGCGGTGTTCAATAATATGAAAAGCCTGAAAATGTGTGAAAAATATGAAGAACTTCAAAATTTTCAAAAATATGAGGAGCATGAAAAGGTCTGAAAAATAGGAGGAGCATGAAACGGTGTTGAAAAACATGGAGAGCCTGAAAAGGTGAGAAAAATATGAAGAGCTCCAAAAGTTGTCAAAATTATGAGGAGCATGAAACCGTCTCAAAAATAGGATGAGGGTGAAGCAAGATGTGAAAAACATGAAGAGTTTCAAAAGGTGTGAAAAATATAAGGAGCATGAAAAGGTCTGAAAAATAGGAGGAGCATGAAACGGTGTTCAAAAATATGAAGAGCCTGGAATGGTGTGAAAAATATGAGAGCACCAAAACGTGTCAAAAATATGAGGTGCATGAAACGGTCTGAAACATACGAGGAGCATGAAGTGGTGTTCAAAAACATAAAGAGCCTGAAAAGGTCTGAAATATATGAAGAGCATCAAAAGGTGTGAAAAATATGAGGAGCATGAAACGGTCTGAAAAATAGGAGGAGCATGAAGCCGTGTTAAAAAACATGAAGAGCATGAAAACACGTGAAAAATATGAAGAGCTTCAAAAGGTGTGAAAAATATGAAGAGCTTCAAAAGGTGTCAAAAATGAGATGAGCATGAAACGGTCTGAAAAATAGGAGGAGCATGAAGTGGTGTTGAAGAAAAAGAAGAGCCTGAAAAGGTATGAAATATATGAAGAGCTTCAAAATGTGACAAAAATATGAGGAGCATGAAAAGGTCTGAAAAATAGGAGGAGCATGAAGCGGTGTTGAAAACCATGAAGAGCCTGAAAATGTGTGAAAAATATGAAAAGCTTCTCAATGCGTCAAAAATATGAGGAACATGAGACGGTCTGAAAAATAGGAGGAGCATGAAACGGTGATCAAAACATGAATACCTGAAAAGGTGTGAAAAATATGAAGAGCTTCAAAAGGTGTGAAATACATGTGGAGCATAAAACGGTCTCAAAAATAGGAGGAGCATGAAGCGGTGTTCAAAAACATGAAGATCCTGAAAAGGTGTGAAAAGTATGAAGAGCTTCAAAAGGTGTCAAAAAAGAGATGAGCATGAAACGGTCTGAAAAATAGGAGGAGCATGAATCGGTGTTGAAAAACATGAAGAGCCTGAAAAGGTGTGAGAAATATGAAGAGCTTCAAAAATGTGAAAAATATGAAGAGCTTCAAAAGTTGTCAAAGATTCAATGAGCATGAAACGGTCTGAAAAATAGGAGGAGCATGAAGTGGTGGTGACAAACATGAAGAGCCTGAAATGGTATGAAATATATGAAGACCTTCAAAACGTGTGAAAAATATGAGGAGCTTCAAAAAGTGTCAAAATTATGAGGAGCATGAAACGGTCTGAAAAATAGGAGGAGCATGAAGCGGTGTTGAAAAATACGAGGAGCATGAACAGGTTGTGAAAAAAATGAAGAGCCTGAAAAGGTGTGAAAAATATGAAGATCTTCTAAAGGTGTCAAAAATATGAGGAGCATGAAAAGGTCTGAAAAATAGGAGAAGCATGAAGTGCTGTTGAAAAACATGAAGAGCCTGAAAAGTGTGAAAAATATGAAGAGCTTCATAAGGTGTCAAAAATATGAGGAGCATGAACGGTCTGAAAAATAGGAGGAGCATGAAGCGGTGTTAAAAAACATGAAGAGCATGAAAACGCGTGAAAAATATGAAGAGCTTCAAAAGGTGTGAAAAATATGAAGATCTTCTAAAGGTGTCAATAATATGAGGAGCCTGAAACGGTCTGAAAAATAGAAGGAGCATGAAATGCTGATCAAAAACATGAAGAGCCTGAAAAGGTGTGAAAAATATGAAGAGCTTCAAAAGGTGTGATATACATGAGGAGCATGAAACGGTCTGAAAAATAGGAGGAGCATGAAGCGGTGTTAAAAAACATGAAGAGCATGAAAACGCGTGAAAAATATGAAGAGCTTCAAAAGGTGTCAAAAATGAGATGAGCATGAAACGGTCTGAAAAATAGGAGGAGCATGAAGTGGTGTTGAAAAAAAAGAAGATCCTGAAAAGGTGTGAAATATATGAAGAGCTTCAAAAGGTGTGAAATACATGAGGAGCATGAAACTCTCTGAAAAATAGGAGGAACATGAAGTGGTGTTCAAAAACATGAAGAGCCTGAAAAGGTGTGAAAAATATGAAGAGCTTCAAAAGGTGTGAAAAATATGAGTATCATGAAACGGTCTGAAAAATAGGAGGAGCATGAAGTGATGTTGAAAACCATGAAGAGCCTGAAATGGTGTGAAAAATATGAACAGATTTAAAAGCTGTGAAATACATGTGGAGCATAAAACGGTCTCAAAAATAGGAGGAGCATGAAGCGGTGTTGAAAAACATGAAGAGCCTGAAAAGGTGTGAAAAATTTGAAGAGCTTCAAAATGTGTGAAAAATATGAGGAGTATGAAACGGTCTGAAAAATAGGAGGAGCATGAAACCGTGTTCAAAAACATGAAGAGCCTGAAAAGGCGTGAAAAATATGAAGAGCTTCAAAAGGTGTCAAAAATATGCGGAGCATGAAACGCTCAAAAAAAAGGAGGACATTGAAGCGGTGTTCAAAACATGAAGAGTCTGAAAAGGTGTGAAATATAAGAAGAGCTTCAAAGGGTGTCAAAATTATGAGGAGCACGGAACGGTCTGAAAAATAGGAGGAGCATGAAACAGTGTTGAAAAACATGAAGAGCCTGAAACGGTGTGAAAAATATGAAGAGCTTCAAAACGTGTCAAAAATATGAGGAGCATGAAACGGTCAGAAAAATCGGAGGAGCATGATGCGGTGTTGAAAAATATGAAGAGCCTGAAAACGTGTGAAAAATATGAAGTTATTTAAAAGGTATGAAAAATATGAAGAGCTTCAAAAGATGTCAAAAAAGAGATGAGCATGAAACGGTCTGAAAAATAGGAGGAGCATGAAGTTGTGTTAAAGAAAATGAAGAGCCTGAAAAGGTATGAAGTATATGAAGATTTCAAAAGGTGTCAAAAATCTGAGGAGAATGAAACGGTCTGAAAAATAGGAGGAGCATGAAGTGATGTTGAAAAACATGAAGAGCTTGAAAAGGTGTGAAAAATATGAAAGTTTCAAAAGGTGTCTAAAATGAGATGAGCATGAAACGGTCGGAAAAATAGGAGGAGCATAAAGCGGTGTTGAAAAACATGAAAAGCCTGAAAATGTGTGAGAAATATGAAGAGCTTCAAAAGGTGTCAGAAATATGAGGAGCATGAAACGGTCGGAAAAATAGGAGAAGCATGAAGCGGTGTTGAAAAACATGAAGAGCCTGAAAACGTGTGAAAAATATGAAGACCTTCAAACGGTTTGAAAAATATGAAGAGCTTCAAAAGGTGTCAAAAATGAGATGAGCATGAAACTGTTTGTAAAATAGGAGGAGCATGAAGTGGTATTGAAAAACATGAAGAGCCTGAAAAGGTGTGAAAAATATGAAGAGCTTCAAAAGGTGTGAAAAATATGAAGAGCTTCAAAATGTGTCAAAAATGAGATGAGCCTGAAACGGTCTGAAAAACAGGAGGATCATGAGGCGGTGTTGAAAAACATGAAGAGCCTGAAAAGATGTGAGAAATATGAAGAGCTTCAAAAGGTGTCAAAAAAAATGAGGAGCATGAAACGGACGGAAAAATAGGAGGAGCATGAAGCGGTGTTGAAAAACATGAAGAGCCTGAAAACGTGTGAAAAATATGAAGAGCTTCAAAAGGTGTCAAAAATGAGATGAGCATGAAACTGTCTGGAAAATAGGAGGAGCATGAAGCAGTGTTCAAAAACATGAAGAGCCTGAAAAGGTGTGAAAAACATGAAGAGCTTCAAAAGGTGTCAAAAATATGAGGAGCATGAAACGATCTGAAAAATAGGAGAATCATGCAGCGGTGTTGAAAACCATAAACATCCTTAAAAAGTGTGATAAATATGAAGAGCTTCAAAAGGTGTAAAAAATATGAGGAGCATGAAACGGTCTGAAAAATAGGAGCAACATGAAACGATGTTCAAAACATGAAGACATTGAAAATGTGTGAAAAATATGAAGTGGTTCAAAAGGTGTGAAATACATGAGGATCATGAAACGGTCTGAAATATATGAGGAGCATGAAGCAGTGTTCAAAAACATGAAGAGCTGAAAACGTGTGAAAAATAGGAGGAGCTTCAAAAGGTGTCAAAATTATGAAGAGCGTGAAACGGTCTGAAAATTAGGAGGAGCATGAAGCGGTGTTCAAAAACATGAAGAGCCTGAAAAGGTGTGAAAAATATGAAGAGCTTCAAAAGCTGTCAAGTATATGAGTAGCATGAAACGGTATGAAAACTAGCAGGAGCATGAAACGGTGTTGAAAAACTTGAAGAGCCTGAAAAGGTGTGGAAAATAGGAGGAGCTTCAAAAGGTGTCAAAAATATATGCAGCGTGAAACGGTCTGAAAAATTGGAGGAGCATGAAGCGGTGTTCAAATACATGAAGAGCCTGAAAAGGAGTGAAAAATATGAGGAGCATGAAACCGTCTGAAAAAGAGGAGGAGCACGAAACGGTGTTGAAAAACATGAAGAGATTGTAAACGTGTGAAAAATATGAAGAGCTTCAAAAGGTGTGAAAAATATGAATACCTTCAAAAGGTGTAAAAAATGAGATGAGCATGAAACGATCGGAAAATTGTAGGAGAATGAAGTGGTGTTGAAAAACATGAAGAGCCTGAAAAGGTGTGAAAAATACAAAGAGCTTCAAAAGGTGTGAAAAATATGAGGAGCACGAAATGGTCTGAAAAATAGGAGGAGCATGAGGCGGTGTTGAAAAACATGAAGAGCCTGAAAAGGTGTGAAAAATAGGAGGAGCTTCAAAAGGTGTCAAAAATATGAGGAGCATGAAACGTTCTGAACATACGAGGAGCATGAAGCGGTGTTCAAAAATATGAAGAGCCTGAAAAGGTGTGAAAAATATGAAGAGCTTCAAAAGGTGTCAAAAATATGAGGAGCATGAAACGGTCTGAAAAATAGGAGGAGCATGAAGTGGTGTTCCAAAACATGAAGAGCCTGAAAAGGTGTGAAAAA
The DNA here is from genome assembly GCF_033118175.1 of Dama dama. Lineage (NCBI taxonomy): Eukaryota > Metazoa > Chordata > Mammalia > Artiodactyla > Cervidae > Dama > Dama dama. The sequence continues at coordinate 220,694 of NW_026870901.1, forward strand.
TATGAACAACTTCAAAAGGTGTGAAAAATATGAAGAGCTTCAAAAGGTGTGAAAAATATTAAGAGCTTCAAAAGGTGTCAAAAATATGAGGAGCATGAAACGGTCTGAAAAATAGGAGGAGCATGAAGCGGTGTTGAAAAACATGAAGAGTCTGAAAATGTGTGAAAAATATGAAGAGCTTCAAAAGGTGTGAAAAATATGAAGAGCTTCAAAAGGGGTCAAAAAGATGAGGAGGATGAAACGGTCTAAAAAATCGGAGGAGCATCAAGCGGTGTTCAAAAACATGAAGAGCCTGAAAAGGTGTGAAAAATATGAAGAGCTTCACAAGGTGTCAAAAATATGAGGAACATGAAACGATATGAAAATATGAGGAGCATGAAACGGTCTGAAAAATAGGAGGAGCATGAAGCGGTGTTGAAAAACATGAAGAGCCTGAAAAGGTGTGAAAAATAGGAGGAGCTTCAAAAGGTGTCAAAAATATGAGGAGCATGAAACGGTCTGAACATACGAGGAGCATGAAGCGGTGTTCAAAAACATGTAGAGCCTGAAAAGGTGTGAAAAATATGAAGAGCTTCAAAACGTGTGAAAAACGAGATGAGCATGAAACGGTCTGAAAAATAGGAGGAGCATGAAGCGGTGTTCAAAAACATGAAGAGCCTGAAAAAGCGTGAAAAATATGAAGAGCTTCAAAAGGTGTCAAAATTATGAGGAGCATGAAACGGTCTGAAAAATATGAGGAACATGAAGCAGTGTTGAAAAACATGAAGAGCCTGAAAAGGTGTGAAAAATAGGAGGAGCTTCACAAGGTGTCAAAAATATGAGGAGCATGAAACGGTCTGAACATACGAGGAGCATGAAGCGGTGTTCAAAAACATGAAGAGCCAGTAAAGATGTGAAAAATATGAAGAGCTTCAAAACGTGTGAAAAATGAGATGAGCATGAAACGGTCTGAAAAATAGAAGGAGCATGAAGCGGTGTTAAAAACATGAAGAGCCTGAAAACCTGTGGAAAATATTAAGAGTTTCAAAAGGTGTGAAAAATATGAAGAGCTTCAAAAGGTGTAATAGTGAGATGAGCATTAAACGGTGTGAAAAATAGGACGAGCATGACGAGGTGTTGAAAAAGATGAAGAGACTGAAAAGGTGTGAAAAATATGAAGAGCTTCAAAAAGTGTCAAATGCATGAGGAGAGTGAAACGATCTGAAAAATAGGAGGAGCATGAACTGGTGTTCGAAAACATGAACAGCCTGAAGAGATGTGAAAAATATGAAGAGCTTCAAAAGGTGTCAAAAATATGAGGAGCATGAAACAGTCTGGAAAAGAGGAGGAGCATGAAACGGTCTGAAGAAGAGGAGGAGCATGAAACGGTGTTGAAACACATGAAGAGCCTGAAAAGGTGTGGAAAATAGGATGAGCTGCAAAAAGAGTCAAAAATATGAGGAGCATGCAACGGTCTCAAAAATAGAAAGAGCATGAAGCGGTGTTCAAAAACCTGAAGAGCCTGGAATGGTGTGAAAACTATGAGGAGCTTCAAAAGCTGTCAAATATATGAGGAGCAAGAAACGGTCTGAAAAAGAGGAGGAGCATGAAACGGTGTTGAAGCACATGAAGATTCTGAAAAGGTGTGAAAAATATGAAGAGCTTCAAAAGGTGGGAAAAATATGAAGAGCTTCAAAACGTGTGAAAAACGAGATGAGCATGAAACGGTCTGAAAAATAGGAGGAGCATGAGGCGGTGTTCAAAAACATGAAGAGCCTGAAAAAGTGTGAAAAATATGAAGAGCTTCAAAAGGTGTGCAAAATGTGAAGAGCTTCAAGAGGTGTAAATAATGAGATGACCATGAAACGGTCTGCAAAATAGGAGGAGCATGAAACGGTCTGAAAAATAGGAGGAGCATGAAACGGTCTTAAAAATAGAAGGGGCATGAAGCGGTGTTCAAAAACATGGAGAGCCTGAAAAGGTGTGAAAAATAGGAGGAGCATGAAACGGTCTCAAAAATAGGAGGAGCATAAAGCGGTGTTCAAAAACATGGAGAGCCTGAAAACGTGTGAAAAATATGGAGAGCTTCAAACGGTGTCAAAAATAAGAGGAGCATGAAACGGTCTGAAAAATAGGAGGAGCATGAAGCAGTGTTGAAAAACATGAAGAGCCTGAAAAGGTGTGAAAAATATGAAGAGCTTGAAAAGCTGTGAAAAATATGAAGAGCTTCAAAAGGTGTAAAAAATGAGATGAGCATGAAACGGTCTGTAAAATAGAAGGAGCATGAAGCGGTGTTCAAAACATGAAGAGCCTGAAAAGGTGTGAAAAATATGAAGAGCTTCAAAAGGTGTGAAAAATATGAGGAGCATGAAACGGTGAAAAATAGGAGGAGCATAAAGTGATGTTCAAAAAGATGAAGAGCCTGAAAAGGTGTCAAAAATATGAAGAGATTTAAAAGGTGTCAAAAATATGAAGAGCATGAAACGTTCTGAAAAAATAGTAGCATGAAACGGTGTTCAAAAACATGAAGAGCCTGGAAAGGTGTGAAAAAAATGAAGAGCATCAAAACGTGTCAAAATTATGAGGAGCATGAAACGGTCTGAAAAATAGGAGGAGCATGAAGCAGTGTTAAAAACATGAAGAGCCTGAAAACCTGTGGAAAATATTAAGAGCTTCAAAAGGTGAGAAAAATGTGAAGAGTTTCAAAAGGTGTAATAGTGAGATGAGCATGAAACGATCTGAAAAATAGGAGGAGCATGACGAGGTGTTGAAAAACATTAACAGACTGAAAAGGTGTGAAAAATATGAAGAGCTTCAAAATGTGTCAAAAATATGAGGAGGATGAAACGGTCTGAAAAATAGGAGGAGCATGAAGCGGTGTTGAAAAACATGAAGAGCCTGAATGGTGTGAAAAATATGAAGTGCTTCAAAAGGTGTCAAAAATATGAAGAGCATGAAACGGTCTGAAAAATAGGAGGAGCATGAAGCAGTGTTGAAAAACATGAAGAGCCTGAAAACGTGTGAAAAATATGAAGAGCTTCAAAAGGTGTGAAAAATATGAAGAGCTTCAAAATGTGTCAAAAATATAAGGAGAGTGAAATGGTCTCAAAAATAGGAGGAGCAAGAAGCGGTGTTGAAAAACATGAAGAGCCTGAAACCGAGTGAAAAATATGAAGAGCTTCAAAAATGTGAAAAATATGAAGAGCATCAAAAGGTGTGAAAAATATGAAGAGCTTCAAAAGTTTTCAAAAATGAGATGTGCATGAAATGGACTGAAATACAGGAGGAGCATGAAGTGATGTTGAAAATCATGAAGAGCCTGAAAATTTGTGAAATATAGGAAGAGCTTCAAAAGGTGTCAAAAGTATGAGGAGCATGAAACGGTCTGAAAACTAGGAGGAGCATGAAGCGGTGTTGAGAAACATGAAGAGCCTGAAAAGGTGTGAAAAATATGAAGAGCTTCAAAAGGTGTCAAAAATATGAGGAGCATGAAATTGTCTGAAAAGTAGGAGGAGCATGAAGTGGTTGGGATAAACTTCAAGAGCCTGAAAAGGTGTGCAAAGTATGAAGAGCTTCAAAAGGTGTGAAATTCATGAGGAGATGAAACGGTCTGAAAAAGAGGAGGGGTATGAAGCGGTGTTCAGAAACATGAAGAGCCTGAAAAGGTGTGAAAAATATGAAGAGCTTCAAAACGTGTCCAAAATATGAGCAGCATGAAACGGTCTGATAAATAGGAAGACCATGAAGCGATGTTCAAAAACCTGAAGAGCCTGAAAAGGTGTGAAAAATATGAAGAGCTTCAAAAGGTGTGAAAAATATGAGGAGCATGATCCGGTCTGAAAAATAGGACGAGCATGAAGCGGTGTTCAAAAACATGAAGAGCCTGAAACGGTGTGAAAAATATGAAGAGTTTCAAAAGATGTGAAATATATGAAAAGCTTCAAAAGGTGTCTAAAATGAGATGAGCATGAAACGGTCTGAAAAATACTAGGAGCATGAAACTGTGTTCAAAAACATGAAGAGCCTGAAAAGGTGTGAGAAATATGAAAAGCTTCAAAAGGTGTCAATAATATGAGGAGCATGAAACGGTCTGAAAAATAGGAGGAGGATGAAGCGGTGTTCTAAACCATGAAGAGCCTGAAAAGGTGTGAGACATATGAAGAGCTTTAAAAGGTGTCAAAATATGAGGAACATGAAACGTTCTTCAAAGTAAGAGGATCATGAAGCGGTGTTGAAAAACATGAAGAGGCTGAAACCGTGTGAAAAATATGAATAGCTTCAAAAATGTGAAAAATATGAAGAGCTTCAAAAGGTGTGAAAAATTTGAAGAGCTTCAAAGGTGTCAAATGAGATGAGCATGAAATGGTCTGAAAAATACTAGGAGCATGAACCGGTGTTCAAAAACATGAAGAGCATGAAAAGGTGTGAAACATATGAAGAGCCTCAAAAAATGTCAAAAATATAAGGAGTATGAAATGGTTTCAACAATAGGAGGAGCATGAAGCGGTGTTGAAATACATGAAGAGCCACAAAAAGTGTGAAAAATATGAAGAGCTTTAAAAGGTGTCAAAATATGAGGAGCATGAAACGTTCTGAAAAATAAGAGGATCATGAAACGGTGTTCAAAATCATGAAGAGCCTGAAAAGGTGTGAAAAATATGAAGAGCTTCAAATGGTGTCACAAATATGAGGAGTATGAAACGGTCTGAAAACTAGGAGGAGCATGAAGCGGTGTTGAGAAACATGAAGAGCCTGAAAAGGTGTGAAAAATATGAAGAGCTTCAAAAGGTGTCAAAAATATGAGGAGCATGAAATGGTCTGAAAAGTACGAGGAGCATGAAGTGGTTGTGAAAAACTTCAAGAGCCTGAAAAGGTGTACAAAATATAAAGAGTTTCAAAAGTTGTGAAAAATATGAAGAGTTTGAAAAGGGGTCAAAAATATGAGGAGCATGAAACGGTCTGAAAAATAGGAGGATCATGAAACTGTGTTCAAAAACATGAAGAGCCAGGAAAGCTGTGAGAAATATGAAGAGCTTCAAAAGGTGTCAAAAATATGAGGAGCATGAAAAGGTCTGAAAAATAGGAGGATCATGAAACGGTGTTCAAAAACATGAAGAGCCTGAAAAAGTGTGAAAAATATGAAGAGCTTCCAAAAAAGTCAAAAATATGAGGAGTATGAAACGTTCTGAAAAATAGCAGGAGGTTGAAGCGGTGTTGAAAAACCTGAAGAGGATTAAAACGTGTGAAAAATATGAAGAGCTTCAAAAATGTGAAAAATATGAAGAGCTTCAAAAGCTGTCAAATATATGAGGAGCATAAAACGGTCTGAAAATTAGGAGGAGCATGAAACGGTCTGAAAAATAGGAGGAGCATAAAGCGGTGTTCAAAAACATGAAGAGCCTGAAAAGCTGTGAAAAATATGAAGAGCTTCAAAAGATGTCAAAAATGAGATGAGCATGAAACGGTCTGAAAAATAGGAGGAGCATGAAACGGTAGGAAAATTAGGAGGAGCATGAAACGGTGTTGAAAAACATGAAGAGCCTGAAAACGTGTGAAAAATAGGAGGAGCTTCAAAAGGTGTCAAAAATATGAGGAGCATGAAACTGTCAGAAAAATAGGAGGATCATGAAGCGGTGTTCAAAAATATGAAGAGCCTGAAAAGGTGTGAAAAACATGAAGAGCCTGAAAAGGTGTGACAAATATAAAGAGATTCAAAAGGTGTGAAAAATATGAGGAACATTAAATGGTCTGAAAAATAGGAGAAGCATGACACGGTGTTAGAAACATGAAGAGCATGAAAAGGTGTGAATAATATGAAGAGCTTCAAAATGTGTCATAAATATGAGGAGCATGAAACCGTCTCAAAATTAGGAGGAGCACGAAGCAGTGTTCAAAAATATGGAGAGCCTGAAAAGGTATGAAAAATATGAAGAGCTTCAAAAGCTGTGAAAAATATGAGGAGCTTCAAAATGTGTCAAAAATGAGATGAGCATGAAACGGTCTGAAAAATAGGAGGAGCATGAAGCGGTGCTGAAAATCATGAAGAGCCTAAAAAGGTGTGAAAAATATGAAGAGCTTCAAAATGTGTCAAAATATGAAGAGCATGAAAGGGTCTGAAAAATAGGAGAATATTGAAGCGGTGTGAAAAATATGAAGAGCTTCATAAGGTGTAAATACATGAGGAGCATGAAACTCTCTGAAAAATAGGAGGAGCATGAAGTGGTGTTCAAAAACATGAAGAGCCTGAAAAGGTGTGAAAAATATAAAGAGCTTCAAAAGGTGTCAAAAATATGAGGATCATGAAACGGTCTGAAAAATAGGAGGAGAATGAATCGGTGTTGAAAAACATGAGGAGCCTGAAAAGGTGTGAAAAATATGAAGAGCTTTAAAAGATGTGAAAAATATGAGGTGCATGAAATGGTCTGAAAAATAGGAGGAGCATGATGCGGTGTTGAAAAATATGAAGAGCCTGAAAAGGTGTGAAAAATATGAAGAGCTTCAAAAGGTGTCAAAAATATGAGGAGCATGAAACGGTCTGAAAAATAGGAGGAGCATGAAGCGTTGTTAAAAAACATGATGAGCCTGAAAAGGTGTGAAAAATATGAAGATCTTCTAAAGGTGTCAAAAATATGAGGAGCATGAAACGGTCTTAAAAATAGGAGGAGCATGAAGCGGTGTTGAAAATCATGAAGGGCCTGAAAAGGTGTGAAAAATATGAAGAGTTTCAAAACGTGTGAAAAATATGAAGAGCTTCAAAAGGTGTCAAAAATGAGATCAACAGGAAACCGTCTGAAAAATAGGAGGAGCATGAAGCGGTGTTGAAAAATATGAAGAGCCTGAAAAGGTGTGAAAATATGAAGAGCTTAAAAAGGTGTCAAAAATATGACGAGCATGAAACGGTCTGAAAAATAGGAGGATCATGAACGGTGTTCAAAAACATGAAGAGCCTGAATAGGTGTGAAAAATATGAAGAGCTTCAAAAGGTGTCAAAAATATGACGAGCATGAAACGGTCTGAAAAATAGGAGGAGCATGAAGCTGTGTTCAAAAACATGAAGAGCCTGAAAAGGTGTGAAAAATATGAAGAGCTTCAAAAGGTGTGAAATACATGGGGAGCATGAAACGGGCTGAAAAATAGGAGAAGCATGAAGTGGTGTGGAAAAACATGAAGAGCCTGAAAAGGTGTGAAAAATATGAAGAGCTTCAAAAGGTGTCAAAAATGAGATCAACAGGAAACCGTCTGAAAAATAGGAGGAGCATGAAGCGGTGTTGAAAAATATGAAGAGCCTGAAAAGGTGTGAAAATATGAAGAGCTTCTAAATGTGTCAAATATATGAGGAGCATGAAACCGTCTGAAAAATAGGAAGAGCATTAAACGGTGATCAAAAACATGAAGAGCCTGAAAAGGTTTGAAAAATATGAAGAGCTTCAAAAGGTGTGAAATATATGAGGAGCATGAAACCGTCTGAAAAATAGGAGAAGCATGAAGTGGCGTGGAAAAACATGAAGAGCCTGAAAAGGTGTGAAAAATATGAAGAGCTTCAAAAGGTGTGAAATACATGAGGAGCATGAAATGGTCTGAAAATTAGGAGAAGCATGAAGTGGTGTGGAAAAACATGAAGAGCCTGAAAAACTGTGAAAAATATGAAGAGCTTCAAAATGTGTCAAAAATATGAAGAGCATGAAACGGTCTGAAAAATAGGAGAATCATGAAGCGGTGTTAAAAAACATGAACAGCCTGAAAAGGTGTGAAAAATATGAAGAGCTTCAAAAGTTGTGAAATATATGAGAAGCATGAAACTCTATGAAAAATAGGAGGAGCATGAAGCAGTGTTCAAAAACATGAAGAGCCTAAAAAGTAGTGAAAATTATGAAAAGCTTCAAAAGGTGTCAAAAATGAGATGACCATGAAACGGTCTGAAAAATAGGAGGATCATGAAACGGTGTTCAAAAACATGAAGAGCCTGAATAGGTGTGAAAAATATGAAGAGCTTCAAAAGGTGTCAAAAATATGACGAGCATGAAATGGTCTGAAAAATAGGAGGAGCATGAAGCTGTGTTCAAAAACATGAAGAGCCTGAAAAGGTGTGAAAAATATGAAGAGCTTCAAAATGTGTCATAAATGAGAAGAACATGAAACGGTCTGAAAATTAGGAGGAGCATGAAGTGGTTTTGAAAAACATGAAGAGCCTGAAAAGGTGTGAAATATATGAAAAGCTTCAAAATGGGTCAAAAATATGAAGAGCATGAAATGGTCTGAAAAATAGGAGGATCATGAAGTGGTGTTCAAAACATGAAGACCCTGAAAAGTTGTGAAAGATATGAAGAGCTTCAAAAGGTTTGAAAAATATGAGGAGCATGAAACGGTCTGAAAAATAGGAGGAGCATGAAACGGTGATCAAAAACATGAAGAGCCTGAAAAGGTGTGAAAAATATGAAGAGCTTCAAAAGGTGTGAAATACATGAGGAGCATGAAACGGTCTGAAAAATAGGAGAAACATGAAGTGGTGTGGAAAAACATGAAGAGCCTGAAAACGTGTGAAAAATATGAAGAGCTTCAAAAGGTGTCAAAAATGAGATCAACAGGAAACCGTCTGAAAAATAGGAGGAGCATGAAGCGGTGTTGAAAAATATGAAGAGCCTGAAAAGGTGTGAAAATATGAAGAGCTTCTAAATGTGTCAAATATATGAGGAGCATGAAACCGTCTGAAAAATAGGAAGAGCATGAAACGGTGATCAAAAACATGAAGAGCCTGAAAAGGTTTGAAAAATATGAAGAGCTTCAAAAGGTGTGAAATACATGAGGAGCATGAAACGGGCTGAAAAATAGGAGAAGCATGAAGTGGTGTGGAAAAACATGAAGAGTCTAAAAAGGTGTGAAAAATATGAAGAGCTTCAAAAGGTGTGAAATATATGAGGAGCATGAAACGGTCTGAAAATTAGGAGAAGCATGAAGTGGTGTGCAAAAACATGAAGAGCCTGAAAAGCTGTGAAAAATATGAAGAGCTTCAAAATGTGTCAAAAATACGAAGAGCATGCAACGGTCTGAAAAATAGGAGAATCATGAAGCGGTGTTCAAAAACATGAAGTGCCTGATAGGTGTGAAATATATGAAGAGTTTTAAAGGTGTCAAAAATATGAGGAGCAAGTAACGGTCTGAAAAGTAGGAGGAGCATGAAGCGGTATTCAAAAACATGAAGAGCCTGAAAAGCTGTGAAAAATATGAAGAGTTTCTAAAGGTGTCAAAAATATGAGGAGCATGAAACGGTCTGAAATATAGGAGGAGCATGAAGTGGTGTTGAAAAACATGAAGAGCCTGAAAAGGTGTGAAAATCATGAAGAGCTTCAAAAGGTGTCAAAAATATGAGGAGCATGAAACGGTCTGAAAAATAGGAAGAGCATGACGAAATGTTCAAAAACATGAAGAGCCTGAAAAGGTGTGAAAAATATGAAGAGCCTCAAAACGTGTCAAAAATATGAGGAGCATGAAACGGTTTGAAAAATAGGAGGAGCATGAAGCGGTGTTGAAAAACATGAAGAGCCTGAAAACGTGTAAGAATATGAAGAGCTTCAAAACGTGTGAAAAATATGAAGAGCTTCAGAAGGTGTGAAATACATGAGGAGCATGAAACGGTCTGAAAAATAGGAGGAGCATGAAACGGTTTTCAAATCGTGAAGAGCCTGAAAAGGTGTGAATAATATGAAGAACTTCAAAAGCTGTCAAAAATATGAGGCGCATGAAACGGTGTTCAAAAACATGAAAAGCCTGAAAAAGTGTGAAATATATGAAGATCTTCAAAAGGTGTCTAAAATACGAGTCGCAAGACACAGTCAGAAATATAGGAGGAGCATGAAGTGGTGTTGAAAACATGAAGAACCTGAAAAGTTGTGAAATAATGAAGAGCTTCAAAAGGTGTCAAATATATGAGGAGCATGAAACGTTCTGAAAAATAGGAGGTGCAAGAAACGGTGTTCAAAAACATGAAGAGCCTGAAAAGGTTTGAAAAATGTAAGAGCTTGAAAAGGTGTCAAAAAAATGAGGGGCATGAAACTGTCTGAAAAATAGGAGGAGCATGAAACGTTGTTCAAAAATATGAAGAGCCTGAAAAGGTTTGAAAAATGTGAAGAGCTTGAAAAGGTGTCAAAAATATGAGGGGCATGAAACGGTCTGAAAAAGAGGATGAGCAAGAAGCGGTGTTGAAAAACATGAAGAACATGAAAAGGTGTGAAAAATATGAAGAGCTTCAAAAGGAGTCAAAATATGAGGAGCATGAAACAGTCTGAAAAATAGGAGGACCATGAAACTGTGTTGAAAACATGACGAGCCTGAAAAGGTGTGAGAAATATGACGAGCTTCAAAAGATATCCAAAATATGAGGAGCATGAAACGGTTTGAAAAATAGAAGGAGCATGATGTGGTGTTGAAAACATGAAGTGCATAAAAATGTGTGAAAAATATGAAGAGCTTCAAAAGATATCAAATATATGAGGAGCATGTAACGGTTTGAATATTAGGAGGAGCATGAACTGGTGTTCAAAAACATGAAGAGCCTGAAAAGGTGTGAAAAATATGAAGAGCTTCAAAAGATATCACAAATATGAGGAGCATGAAACGGTCTGAAAAATATGAGGAGCATGAATCGGTGTTCAAAAACATGAAGAGCCTGAAAAGCTGTGAAAAATATGAAGAGCATCAAGAGGTGTCAAAATATGAGGAGCATGAAATGGTCTAAAAAATAGGAGGAGCATGAAACGGTGTTGAAAAACATGAAGAGCCTGAAAAAGTGTGAAAAATATGAAGAGCTTCAAAAGGTGTCAAAAATATGAGGAGCATGAAACGGTCTGAAAAATAGGAGGAGAATAAAGCGGTGTTGAAAAACATGAAGAGCCTGAAAAGGTGTGATAATTATGAAGCGCTTCAAAAGGTGTCAAAATTATGGGGAGCATTAAACGGTCTGAAATATAGGAGGAGCATGAAACCTTGTTGAAAAATATGAAGAGCCTGAAAAGGTGTGAAAAATATGAAGAGCTTCAAAAGGTGTCAAAATATGAGGAGCATGAAACGGTCTGAAAATTAGGAGGAGGATGAAACGGTGTTCAAAACATGAAGAGGCTGAAAAGGTTTGAAAAATGTGAAGAGCTTGAAAAGGTGTAAAAAATATGAGGGACATGAAACTGTCTGAAAAATAGGAGGAGCATGAAACGTTGTTCAAAAACATGAAGAGCCTGAAAAGTTGTGAAAAATGTGAAGAGCTTGAAAAGGTGTCAAAAATATGAGGGCCATGAAACGGTCTGAAAAAGAGGATGAGCAAGAAGCGGTGTTGAAAAACATGAAGAGCCTGAAAATGTGTGAAAAATATGAAGAGCTTCAAAAGGAGTCAAAATATGTGGAGCATGAAACGGTCTGAAAAATAGGAGGTGCAAGAAACGGTGTTCAAAAACATGAACAGCCTGAAAAGGTTTGAGAAATGTGAAGAGCTTGAAAAGGTGTCAAAAATATGAGGGGCCTGAAACTGTCTGAAAAATAGGAGGAGCATGAAACCTTGTTGAAAAATATGAAGAGCCTGAAAAGGTGTGAAAAATATGAAGAGCTTCAAAAGGTGTCAAAATATGAGGAGCATGAAACGGTCTGAAAAATAGGAGGAGCATGAAACGGTGTTGAAAACATGAAGAGCCTGAAAAGGTGTGAAAAATATGAAGAGCTTCAAAAGGTGTCAAAAATATGAGGAGCATGAAACGGTCTGAAAAATATGAGGAGCATGAAACGGTGTTCAAAAACATGAAAACCCTGAAAAGGTGTGAAATATATGAAGAGCTTCAAAAGATGTCAAAAATAGGAGGAGCATGAAGCGGTGTAGAAAAACATGAAGAGTCTGAAAAGGCGTGAAAAACATGAAGAGCTTCAAAAGATGTCAAAAATATGAGGAGCATGACACGGTCAGAAATATAGGAGGAGCATGAAGTGGTGTTGAAAACATGAAGAACCTGAAAAGTTGTGAAAAATATGAAGAGCTTCAAAAGGTGTCAAATATATGAGGAGTATGAAACGGTCTGAAAAATGGGAGGAGCATGAAGCGGTGTTGAAAAACATGAAGAGCTTGAATAAGTGTGAAAAATATGAAGAGCTCCAAAAGGTGTCAAAAATATGAGGAGCATGAAACAGTCTGAAAAATAGGAGGAGCATGAAGCGGATTTGAAAAGCATGAAGAGCCTGAAAAGGTGTGAAACATATGAAGAGCTTCAAAAGGTGTAAAAAATATGAGGAGATTGAAACGGTCTGAAAAATAAGAGGATCTGGTTTCCTCAGTGTGTATGCCCAGAAGTGGGATTGCTGGGTCATATGGCAGTTCTATTTCCAGTTTTTTAAGAAATCTCCACACTGTTTTCCATAGGGGCTGTACTAGTGTGCATTCCCACCAACAGTGTAAGAGGGTTCCCTTTTCTCCACACCATCTCCAGCATTTATTGCTTGTAGACTTTTGGATAGCAGCCATCCTGACTGGCATGTAGTGGTACCTCATTGTGGTTTTGATTTGCATTTCTCTAATAATGAGTGATGTTGAGCATCTTTTCATGTGTTTGTTATCCATCTGTATGTCTTCTTTGGAGAAATGTCTGTTTAGTTCTTTGGCTCATTTTTTATTGGGTCATTTATTTTTCTGCAATTGAGCTGCAGGATTTGCTTGTATATTTTTGAGATTAATCCTTTGTCTGTTTCTTCATTTGCTATTATTTTCTCCCAATCTGAGGGCTGTCTTTTCACCTTACTTATAGTTTCCTTTGTAGTGCAAAAGCTTTTAAGTTTCATTAGGTCCCATTTGTTTAGTTTTGCTTATATTTCCAATATTCTGGGAGGTGGGTCATAGAGGATCTTGCTTTGATTTATGTCGGAGAGTGTTTTGCCTATGTTCTCCTCTAGGAGTTTTATAGTTTCTGGTCTTACATTTAGATCTTTAATCCATTTTGAGTTTATTTTTGTGTATGGTGTTAGAAAGTGTTCTAGTTTCATTCTTTTACAAGTGGTTGACCAGTTTTCCCAGCACCACTTGTTAAAGAGGTTGTCTTTTTTCCATTGTATATCCTTGCCTCCTTTGTCAAAGATAAGGTGTCCATAGGTTCGTCTGAAAGAGACACGTGCACCCCAATGTTCATCGCAGCACTGTTTATAATAGCCAGGACATGGAAGCAACCTAGATGCCCGTCAGCAGATGAATGGATAAGAAAGCTGTGGTACATATACACCATGGAATATCACTCAGCCATTATAAAGAATTCATTTGAATCAGTCCTAATGAGATGGATGAAGCTGGAGCCCATTATACAGAGTGAAGTAAGCCAGAAAGATAAAGAACATTAGAGCGTGCTGACACATGTATATGGAATTTAGAAAGGTGATAACGATAACCCTATATGCAGAACAGAAAAAGAGACACAGAAATACAGAACAGACTTTTGAACTTTGTGGGAGAATGCGAGGTTGGTATATTTCAAAAGAACAGCATGTATGCTATCTATGGTGAAACAGATCACCAGCCCAGGTAGGATGCACGAGACAAGTGCTCCGGCTTGGTGCACTGGGAAGACCGAGAGGAATCGGGTGGAGAGGGAGGTGGGAGGGGGTATTGGGATTGGGAATACATGTAAATCCATGGCTGATTCATATCAATGTATGACAAAACCGACTGGGAAAAAAAAAATAATAATAATAAAAAAAATTAAAAAAAAGTAACAATAAAAAAAAATAAGAAGAGCATGAAATGGTGTTCAAAAACATGAAGAGCCTGAAAAGGTGTGGAAAATATGAAGAGCTTCAAAAGGTGTCAAATATATGAGGAGCATAAAACGGTCTGAAACATAGGAGGAGCATGAAGCGGTGTTGAAAAACATGAAGAGCCTGAAAAGGTGTGAAAAATATGAAGAGCTTCAAAAGGTGCCAAAAATATGAAGAGCATGAAACGGTCTGAAAAATAGGAGGAGCATGAAATGGTGTTCAAAAACATGAAGACCTGAAAAGGTGTGAAAAATATGAAGAGCTTCAAAAGGTGCCAAAAATATGAGGAGCATGAAACGGTCTGACAAAGTGGAGGAGCATGAAGCGGTGTTGAAAAACATGAAGAGCCTGAAAAGTTGTGAAAAATATGAAGAGCTTCAAAAGGTGTCAAAATATGAGAAGCATGAAACGGTCTGAAAAATAGGAGGAGCATGAAGCAGTGTTGAAAAACATGAAGAGTCTGAAAAGGTGTGAAAAATATGAAGAGCTTCAAAGGTGTCAAAAATATGAGGAGCATGAAACGGTCTGAAAAATAGGAGGAGCATGAAGCGGTGCTGAAAAACATGAAGAGCCTGAAAAGGTGTGTAAAATATGAAGAGCTTCAAAATATGTGAAAAATATGAAGAGCTTCAAAAGGTGTAAAAAATGAGATGAGCATGAAAAGGTCTGAAAAATAGGAGTAGCAATAAGCGGTGTTGAAAAATATGAAGAGCCTGAAAAGGTGTAAAAAATATGAAGAGCTTCTAAAGGTGTCAAAAATATGAAGAGCTTCAAAAGGTGTCAAAAATGAGATAAGCATTAAACGGTGTGAAAAAAATGAGGAGCATGAAGCGGTGTTGGAAATCATGAAGAGTCTGAAAAGGTATGAAATATACGAGGAGCTTCAAAAGGTGTCAAAAATATGAGTGTCATGAAACGGTCTGAAAATTAGGGGGAGCATGAAGCGGTGTTGAAAAACATGAAGAGCCTGAAAAGTTGTCAAAAATATGAAGAGCTTCTAAAGGGGTCAAAAGTAGAGGAGCTTCAAAAGGTGTCAAAAATGAGATGAGCAGGAAATGGTGTGAAAATATGAGGACCATGAAGCCGTTTTGAAAATCATGTAGAGTCTGAAAATGTGTGAAAAATATGAAGAGCTTCAAAAGGTGTCAAAAATATGAAGAGCATCAAAGGGTCTGAAAAATAGGAGGAGCATGAAGCGGTGTTCAAAAACATGAAGAGCCTGAAAAGATGTGAAAAATATGAGGAGCATGAAACGGTCTAAAATATAGGAGGAGCATGAATTGGTGTTGAAAAACATGAAGATCATGAAAAGGCGTGAAAAATATGAAGAGCTGCAAAATGTGTGAAAAATATGAGGAGCATGAAATGGTGTTCAAAAACATGAAAAGGTGTGAAAAATATGAAGAGCTTCAAAAGGTGTTAAAAATATTAGGAGCATGAAACGGTCTTAAAAATAGGAGGAGCATGAAACGGTGTTCAAAAATATGAAAGGCCTGAAAAGGTTTGAAAAATATGAAGAGCTTCAAAGGTGTGAAAATTATGAGGAGCATGAAACGGTATGAAAAATAGGAGGAACATGAAGCGTTGTTGTAAAACGTGAAGAGCCTGAAAAGGTTTGAAAAATAGGAAGAGCTTCAAAAGGTGTCAAAAATATGAGTAGCATGAGACGGTCTGAAAAATAGGAGGAGCATGAAGCGATGTTGAAAAACATGAAGCGCATGAAAAGGTGTGAAATATATGAAGAGCTTCAAAAGATGTCAAAAATAATAGGAGCATGAAACGTTCTGAAAAATAGAAGGAACATGAAGCGGTGTTCAAAAGCATGAAGAGCCTGAAAAGGTGTGAAAAATATGAAGAGCTTCAAAAGGTGTGAAAAATATGAGGAGTATGAAACGGTCTGAAAAATAGGAGGAGCATGAAGCAGTGTTCAAAAACTTGAAGAGCCTGAAAATATGTGAAATATATGAGGAGCATGAAACGGTCTGAAAAATAGAGGAGCATGAAGTGGTATTGAAAAACATGAAGAGCCTGAAAATGTGTGAAAAATATGAAGAGCTTCAAAAGGTGATAAAAATATGAGGAGCATGAAACGGTCTGAAAAATAGGAGCGTGAAGCGGTGTTCGAAAACATGAAGAGTTGAAAAGGTGTGAAAAATATGAAGAGCTTCAAAAGTTGTGAAAAATATGAAAAGCATGAAACAGTCTGAAAAATAGGAGGAGTATGAAGCGGTGTTGAAAAACATGAAGAGTCTGAGAAGGTGTGAAAAATATGCAGAGCTTCAAAAGATGTCAAATATATGAGGATCATGAAAATTTCTGAAGAATACGAGGAGCATGAAGCGGTTTTGAAAAACATGTAGAGCCTGAAAAGGTGTGAAAAATATGAAGCGCTTCAAAAGGTGTCAAAAATATGAGGAGCATGAAACAGTCTGAAAAATAGGAGGAGCATGAATTGGTTTTGAAAAACATGAAGAGCCTGAAAAGTTGTGAAAAATATGAAGAGCTTCAAAAATATGAAAAATATGAAAAGATTCAAAAGGTGTGAAAAATATGAAGAGCTTCAAAAGATGTCAAAAATGAGATGAGCATGAAACGGTCTGAAAAATAGGAGGAGCATGAAGCGGTGTTGAAAATCATGAAGAGCCTGAAAAGTTGTGAAAAAAGGCAGAGCTTCAAAAGGTGTCAAAAATATGAGGAGAATGAAACGGTCTGAAAAATACGAGGAGCATGAAGTGGTGTTGATAAACATGAAGAGCCTAAAAGGTGTGAAAAATATGAAGAGCTTCAAAAGGAGTCAACAATATGAGGAGCATTAAACGGTCTGAAAAATACGAGGAGCATGAGGCGGTGTTGAAAATCATGAAGAGCCTGAAAAGGTGTGAAATATATGAAGAGCTTCAAAAGGTGTGAAAAATATGAAGAGCTTCAAAAGGTGTCAACAATATGAGGAGCATGAAACGGTCTGAAAAATAGGAGGAGCATGAAGCAGTGTTGAAAATCATGAAGAGCCTGAAAAGGTGTGAAATATATGAAGAGCTTCAAAATGTGTGAAAAATATGAAGAGCTTCAAAAGGTGTCAAAAATATGAGCAGCATGAAACGGTCGGAAAAATAGGAGGAGCATGAAGTTGTGTTGAAAAACATGAAGAGACTGAAAAAGTGTGAAAAATATGAAGAGCTTCCAAAGGTGTCAAATATATGAGGAGCATGAAACGGTCTGAAAAATAGGAGGAGCATAAAGCGGTGTTCAAAAACATGAAGAGCCTGAAAAGCTGTGAAAAATATGAAGAGCTTCAAAAGATGTCAAAAATGAGATGAGCATGAAACGGTCTGAAAAATAGGAGGAGCATGAAGCGGTGCTGAAAATCATGAAGAGCCTGAAAAGTTGTGAAAAAAGGCAGAGCTTCAAAAGGTGTCAAAAATATGAGGAGAATGAAACGGTCTGAAAAATACGAGGAGCATGAAGTGGTGTTGATAAACATGAAGAGCCTAAAAGGTGTGAAAAATATGAAGAGCTTCAAAAGGAGTCAACAATATGAGGAGCATTAAACGGTCTGAAAAATACGAGGAGCATGAAGCGGTGTTGAAAATCATGAAGAGCCTGAAAAGGTGTGAAATATATGAAGAGCTTCAAAAGGTGTGAAAAATATGAAGAGCTTCAAAAGGTGTCAACAATATGAGGAGCATGAAACGGTCTGAAAAATAGGAGGAGCATGAAGCAGTGTTGAAAATCATGAAGAGCCTGAAAAGGTGTGAAATATATGAAGAGCTTCAAAAGGTGTGAAAAATATGAAGAGCTTCAAAAGGTGTCAAAAATATGAGCAGCATGAAACGGTCGGAAAAATAGGAGGAGCATGAAGTTGTGTTGAAAAACATGAAGAGACTGAAAAAGTGTGAAAAATATGAAGAGCTTCCAAAGGTGTCAAATATATGAGGAGCATGAAACGGTCTGAAAAATAGGAGGAGCATAAAGCGGTGTTCAAAAACATGAAGAGCCTGAAAAGCTGTGAAAAATATGAAGAGCTTCAAAAGGTGTAAAAAATTTGAAGAGCTTCAAAAGGTGTCAAAAATGAGATGAGCATGAAACGGTCGGAAAAATAGGAGGAGCAGAAAGCGGTGTTCAAAGAAATGCAGAGACTGAAAAATTGTGAAAAATATGAAGAGCTTCAAAAGGTGTAAAAAATAGGAGGAGCATGAAACGGGTTGAAAAATAGGAGGAGCATGAACCGGTGTTCAAAAACATAAAGAGCATGAAAAGATGTGAAAAACATGAAGAGCTTCATAACGTGTCAAAATTGTTTAGCATGAAAGGGTCTGAAAAATAGGAGGAGCATGAAGTGGTGTTGAAAAACATCAATAGGCTGAAAAGGTGTGAAAAATAAGAAGAGCTTCAAAAGGTGTGAAAAATATGAAGCGCTTCAAATGGTGTCAAAAATATGAGAAGCTCGAAACGGTCTCAAAAATAGAAGGACCATGAAGCGGTGTTGAAAAACATGAAGAGCCTGAAAACGTGTGAAAAATATGAAGAGCTTCAAAAGGTGTGAAAAATATGAAAAACTTCAAAAGGTGTCAAAAATGACATGAGCATGTAAAGGTCTGAAAATTAGGACGAGCATGAAGTGGTGTTGAGAAACATGAAGAGCCTGAAAAGGAGTGAAATATATGAAGAGCTTCAAAGGTGTCAAAAATATGAGGAGCATGAAACGGTCTGAAAAATAGGAGGAGCATGAAGCGTTGTTGAAAAACATCAATAGGCTGAAAAGGTGTGAAAAATAAGAAGAGCTTCAAAAGGTGTGAAAAATATGAAGCGCTTCAAATGGTGTCAAAAATGAGAGTAGCATGAAATGGTCTGAAAAATAGGAAGAGCATGAAACTTTGTTCAAAAATATGAAGAGCCTGAAAAGGTGTGAAAAATATGAAGAGCTTCAAAAGGTTTGAAATACATGAGGAGCATGAAACGGTCTGAAAAATAGGAGGAAAATGAAGCGGTGTTCAAAAACATGAAGAGCCTGAAAATGTGTGAAAAATATGAAGAGCTTCAAGAGGTGTGAAAAATATGAGGAGCATGAAACGTTCTGAAAAATAGGAGGAGCATGAAGTGGTGTTGAAAAACATGAAGAGCCTGAAATGGCGTCAAAACTAGGAAGAGCTTCAAAAGGTGTCAAAAATATGAGGAGCATGAAAAGGTCTGAAAATAGGAGGAGCATGAAGCTGTGTTCAAAAACATGAAGAGCCTGAAAAGGTGTGAAAAAATGAAGATCCTTAAAAGATGTGAAAAATATGAAGAGCTTAAAAAGGTGTAAAAAATGAGATGAGTATGAAACGGTCTGAAAAATAGGAGGAGCATGAAGCGGTGTTTAAAAACATGAAGAGCCTGAAAAGGTGTGAAAAATATAAAGAGCTTCAAAACGTGTCAAAAATATGACGACCATGAAACGGTCTGAAAAATAGGAGGAGCCTGAAGTGGTGTTGAAAAACATGAAGAGCTTGAAAACGTGGAAAAATATGAAGAGTTTCAAATGGTGTGAAAAATATGAAGAGTTTTAAATGGTGTCAAAAAAGAAATGAGCATAAAACAGTCTGAAAAATAGGAGGAGCATGAAGTGGTGTTCAAAAAAATGAAGAGCCTGAAAAGGTGTTAACAATATGAAGAGCTTCAAAAGGTGTCAAACATATGAGGAGCATGAAACAGTCTGAAAAATAGGAGGAGCATGAAGCGGTGTTCAAACAAATGAAGAGCCTGAAACGGTGTGAAATATATGAAGAACTTCAAAGGTGTCAAAAATATGAGGAGCATGAAACGGTCTGAGAAATAGGAAGAGCATGAAAAGGTCTGAAAAATATGAGGAGCATGAAGCGTTGTTCAAAAACATGAAGAAAATGAAAAAGTGTGAAATATATGAAGAGCTTCAAAAGGTGTGAAAAATATGAGGAGCATGAAACGGTCTGAAAAATAGGAGGATCATGAACCGGTGTTGAAACACATGAAGAGCCTGAAAAGGTGTGAAAAATATGAAGAGCTTCAAATTGTGTCAAAAATATGAGGAGCATGAAACGGTCTGAAAAAATAGGAGCAACATGAAACGGTGTTCAAAAACATGAAGAGCCTGAAAATGTGTGAAATATATGAAGAGCCTCAAAACGTGTCAAAAATATGAGGAGCATGAAACGGTCTGAAAAATAAGAGGAGCATGAAGCGGTGTTGAAAAACATGAAGAGACTGAAAACGTGTGAAAAATATGAAGAGCTTCAAAGGTGTGAAAAATATGAAGAGATTCAAAGATGTCAAAAAAATGGGGAGCATGAAATGGTCTGAAAAATAGGAGGAGCATGAAACGGTCTGAAAAATAGGAAGAGCCTGAAACGGTGTGCCAAATATAAAGAGTTTGAAAAGGTGTCAATAATAAGCGTTGCATGAAACAGTCTGAAAAATAGGAGGAGCGTGAACAGTCTGAAAAATAGGAAGAGCATGACACGGTGTTGAAAAACATGAAGACCCTGAAAATTTGTGACAAATATAAAGAGTTTCAAAAGGTGTCAATAATAAGCGTTACATGAAACAGTCTGAAAAATAGGAGAAGCGTGCACGGATTGAAAAATAGGAGCAGCATGAAATCGTGTTCAAAAACATGAAGAGCCTGAAAAGGTGTGAAAAATATTAAGAGCTTCAAAAGCTGTCAAAAATATGAGGAGCATGAAACGCTCTGAAAAATAGGAGGAGCATGAAGCGGTGTTGAAAAACATGAAGAGCCTGAAAACGTGTGAAAAATATGAAGAGCTTCAAAAGGTGTGAAAAATATGAAGAGCTTCAAAAGGTGTCAAAAATGAGATGAGCATGAAACGGTCTGAAAATAGGAGAACATGAAGTGCTGTTGAAAAACATGAAGAGCCTGAAAAAGTGTGAAATATATGAAGAGCTTCAAAAGGTGTCAAAAATATGAGGAGCATGAAATGGTCTGAAAAATAGGAGGAGCATGAAGTGGTGTTGAAACACCTGAAGAGCCTAAAAAGTGTGAAAAATATGAAGAGCTTCAAAAGGTGTCAAAAATATGAGGAACATGAAACGGTCTGAAAAATAGGAGGATCATGAAGCGGTGTTGAAACACCTGAAGAGCCTAAAAAGTGTGAAAAATATGAAGAGCTTCAAAAGGTGTCAACAATATGAGGAGCATGAAACGGTCTGAAAAATGAGAGGAGCATGAAGCGGTGTTAAAAAAACTGAAGAGCCTGAAAATGTGTGAAAAATATGAAGAGCTTCAAAATGTGTGAAATATATGAGGAGCATGAAACGGTCTGAAATATAGGAGGAGCATGAAGCGGTGTTCAAAAACATCAAGAGCCTGAAGTTGCGTGAAAATTATGAAGAGCTTCAAAAGGTGTCAAAAATATGAGGAGTATGAAACGGTCTGAAAATAGGAGGAGCATGAAACGATGTTCAAAAACATGAAGAGCCTGAAAAGCTGTGAAAAATATGAAGAGCTTCAAAAGGTGTGAAAAATATGAAGAGCTTCAAAAGGTGTGAAAATTATGAAGAGCTTCAAAAGGTGTCAAAAATGAGATGATCATGAAACGGTCTGAAAAATAGGAGGAGCAGGAATTCGTGTTGTAAAACATGAAGAGCCTGAAAAAGTGTGAAATATATGAAGAGCTTCAAAAAGTGTCAAATACATGAGGAGCTTCAAAAGGTGTCAAAATTATGAGGACCATGAAACGGTTTGAAAAATAGGAGCAGCATGAAACATTGTCCAAAAACTTGAAGAGCCTGAAAAGGTGTGAAACATATGAAGAGCTTCAAAAGGTGTGAAATAGAAGAGGAGCATGAAACGGTCTGAAAAATAGGAGGAGCATGAAGCGGTGTTGAAAAACATGAAGAACCAGAAAAGGTGTGAAAAATATGAACAGCTTCACAAGGTGTGAAACACATGAGGCGCATGAAGCGGTCTGAAAAATAGGAGGAGCATGAAGCGGTGTTGAAAAAAAAGAAGGGCCTGAAAACGTGTGAAAAATATGAAGAGCTTCAAAAGGTGTGAAACATATGAAGAGCTTCAAAAGGTGTGAAATAGAAGAGGAGCATGAAACGATCTGAAAAAAAGCAGGAGCATGAAGTCGTGTTCAAAAACATGAAGAGCCTGAAAATGTGTAAAAATTATGAAGAGCTTCAAAAGGTGTGAAATACATGAGGAGCATGGAACTGTCTGAAAAATAGGAGGAGCATGAAGCGGTGTTTAAAAACATGAAGAGCCTGAAAAGCTGTGAAAATTATGAAGAGCTTCAAAAGGTGTGAAATACATGAGGAGCATGTAACGTTCTGAAAAATTGGAGGAGCAAGAGGCGCTGTTGAAAAACATGAAGAGCCTGAAAAGCTGTGAAAATTATGAAGACCTTCAAAAGGTGTCAAAAATATGAGGAGCATGAAACGGTCTGACAAAGAGGAGGAGCATAAAGTGGTGTTGAAAAACATGAAGGGCCTGAAAAGGTGTGAACAGTATGAAGAGCTTCAAAAGGTGTCAAAAATTTGAGGAGCAAGAAACGGTCTGACAAATAGGAGGAGCATGAAGTGGTGTTCAAAAACATGAAGAGCCTGAAAAGGTGTGAAAAATATGAAGAGCTTCAAAAGGTGTCAAAAATATGAAGAGCTTCAAAAGGTGTCAAAAATGATATGAGCATGAAACGGTCTGAAAAATAGGAGGAGCATTAAGCGGTGTTCAAAAACATGAAGAGCCTGAAAAAGTTGAAAAATATGAAGAGCTTCAAAAGGTGTGAAAAATGAGAGGATCATGAAACGGTCTGAAAAATAGGAGGAGCATGAAGCAGTGTTCAAAAACATGAAGAGCCTGAAAAGGTATGACAAATATGAAGAGCTTCAAAAAGTGTCAAAAATATGAGGAGCATGAAACGGTCTCAAAAATAGGAGGAGCATGAAGCGGTGTTAAAAATATGGAGATCGTGAAAAGGTGTGAAAAATATGAAGAGCGTCAAAAGCTGTGAAAATTAAAGGAGCATGAAACCGTCTGAAAAATAGTAGGAGCATGAAGCGGTGTTGAAAAAAAAGAAGAGCCTGAAAATGTGTGAAAAATATGAATAGCTTCAAAAGGTGTGAAATACATGAGGAACATTAAACGTTCTGAAAAATAGGAGGAGCATGAAGCGGTGTTCAAAAACATGAAGATCCTGAAAAGGTGTGAAAAATACGAAGAGCTTCAAAAAGTGTGAATAATAGGAGGAGCATGAAGCGGTGTTCAAAAACATGAAGAGCCTGAAAAGGTGTGAAAAATACGAAGAGCTTCAAAAAGTGTGAATAATAGGAGGAGCATGAAGCGGTGTTCAAAAACATGAAGAGCCTGAAAAGGTTTGAAAAATATGAAGAGCTTCAAACGGTCTGAAATACATGAGGAGCATGAAACGGTCTGAAAAATAGGAGGAGCATGAAACGGTGTTCCAAAACATGAACAGCCTGAAAAGTTGTGAAAAATATGAAGAGCTTCAAAAGGTGTCAAAATTATGAGGAGCATGAAAAGGTCTGAAAAATAGGAGGAGCATGAAACGGTGTTCCAAAACATGAATAGCCTGAAAAGGTGTGAAAAATATGAAGAGCATCAAAAGGTGTGAAAAATATCAAGAGCATGAAACGGTCTGAAAAATAGGAGGAGCATGAAGCGGTGTTCAAAAACATGAAGAGCCTGAGAACGTGTGAAAAATATGAAGAGCTTCAAAAGGTGTGAAATACATGAGAGAAATGAAACTATCTGAAAAATTGGAGGAGCATGAAGCTGTGTTGAAAAACATGAAGAGCCTGAAAAGGTGTGAAAAATATGAAGAGCTTCAAAAGGTGTCAAAAATGACATGAGCTTGAAACGGTCTGAAAAATTGGAGGAGCATGAAGCGATGTTGAAAAACATGAAGAGCCTGAAAAAGTGTGAAAAATATGAAGAGCTTCAAAAGGTGTTAAATATATGAGGAGCAAGAATCGGTCTCAAAAATAGGAGGAGCATGAAGCGGTGTTCAAAACCATGAAGAGCCTGAAAAGGTGTGAAAAATATGAAGAGGTTCAAAAATGTGATAAATATGAAGAGCTTCAAAGGTGTCAAATATATGAAGAGCTTCAAACGGTGTCCAAATTATGAGGAGCATGAAACGGTCTGAAAAATAGGAGGAGCATTAAGCGGGGTTGAAAAACATGAAGAGCCTGAGAACGTGTGAAAAATATGAAGAGCTTCAAAGGTGTCAAATATATGAAGAGCTTCTAACGGTGTCCAAATTATGAGGAGCATGGAACGGTCTGAAAAATAGGAGGAGCATGAAGCGGGGCTGAAAAACATGAAGAGCCTGAGAACGTGTGAAAAATATGAAGAGCTTCAAAAGGTGTGAAAAATATGAGGAGCTTCAAAAGGTGTCAAAAATATGAGGAGCATGAAACGATCTGAAAAATAGAAGGAGCATGATGCAGTGTTGAAAAATATGAAGAGCCCGAAAACGTGTGAAAAATATGAAGATCTTCAAAAGGTATGAAAAATATGAAGAGCTTCAAAAGATGTCAAAAAAGAGATGAGCATGAAAAGGTCTGAAAAATAGGAGGAGCATGAAGCGGTGTTCAAAACCATGAAGAGCCTGAAAAGGTGTGCAAAATATGAAGAGCTTCAAAACCTGTCAAAAATATGAGAAGCATGAAACGGTCAGAAAAATAGGAGGAGCATAAACCGGAGTTCAAAAACATGAAGAGACTGAAAAGGTGTGAAAAATATGAGGAGTTTCAAAAGGTGTGAAAAATATGAAGATCTTCAAAAGGTGTCAAAAATGAGATGAGCATAAAACGGTATGAAAAATAGGAGGAGCATGAAGTGGTGTTGATAAACATGAAGAGCCTGAAAAGGTGTGAAATATATGAGGAGCTTGAAAAGGTGTCAAAAATATGAGGAGCATGAAACGGTCTGAAAAATAGGAGGTGCATGAAGTGGTGTTGAAAAACATGAAGAGCCTGAAAAGGTTTGAAAAATATGAAGAGCTTCAAAGGTGTCAAAATTATGAGGAGCATGAAACGGTCTGAAAAATAGGAGGAGCATGAAACGGGGTTGAAAAACATGAAGAGCCTGAAAAGGTGTGAAAAACACGAAGAGCTTCAAAATGTGTCAAAAATATGAGGAGCATGAAAAGGTCTGAAATATATGAGGAGCATGAACCGGTGTTCAAAAACATGAAGGCCTGAAAAGGTGTGAAAAACTTGAAGAGCCTGAAAATGTGGGTAAAATATGAAGAGCTTCAAAAAGTGTTAAGAATGAGATGAGCATGAAACGGTCTGATAAATTGGAGGAGTATGAAGTTGTGTTGAAAAACATGAAGAGCCTGAAATGGTGTGAAATATATGAGGAGCTTGAAAAGGTGTCAAAAATATGAGGAGCATGAAACGATGTGAAAAATAGGAGGTGCATGAAGTGGTGTTGAAAAACATGAAAGGGTGTGAAAAATATGAAGAGCTTCAAAAGGTGTCAAAAATATGAGGAGCATGAAACAGTCTGAAAAATAGGAGAATCATGCAGTGGTGTTGAAAAACATGAACAGCCTGAAAAGGTGTGTAAAATATGAAGAGCTTGATAAGGTGTCATAAAAATGAGGAGCATGAAACGTTTGGAAAAATAGGAGGAGCATGAAGTGGTGTTGAAAAACATGAAGAGCCTGAAAAGGAGTGAAAAATATGAAGAGCTTCAAAAGGCGTCAAAAA
Organism: Dama dama; assembly: GCF_033118175.1. Taxonomy (NCBI): domain Eukaryota; kingdom Metazoa; phylum Chordata; class Mammalia; order Artiodactyla; family Cervidae; genus Dama; species Dama dama. The sequence goes on from NW_026870901.1 coordinate 246,158, forward strand.
TTTGAGGAGCATGAAACGGTTGGAAAAATAGGAGGAGCATGAAGTGGTGTTGAAAAACATGAAGAGCCTGAAAAGGGGTGAAAAATATGAAGAGCTTCAAAAGGTGTCAAAATTATGAGGAGCATTAAACAGTCTGAAAAATAGGAGGAGCATGAAGAGGTGTTCAAAAACATGAAGACCCTGGAAAGGTGCGAAAAATATGAAGAGCCAGAAAAGGTGTGAAAATTATGAAGAGCTTCAAAAGGTTTGAAATACATGAGGAGCTTGAAACGGTCTGAAAAACAGGAGGAGCATGAAGCGGTGTTGAAAAACATGAAGAGCCTCAAAACGTGTGAAAAAAATGAAGAGCTTCAAAGGTGTGAAAAATATCAAGAGCTTCAAAAGGTGTCAAAAATATGAGGAACATGTAACGGTCTGAAAAATAGGAGGAGCATGAAATGCTGATCAAAAACATGAAGAGCCTGAAAAGGAGTGAAAAACATAAAGAGATTCAAAAGGTGTGAAACACATGAGGAGCATGAAACGGTCTGAAAAATAGGAGAAGCCTGAAGTGGTGTGGAAAAAGGAGAAGAGCCTGAAAAGGCGTGAGAAATATGAAGAGCTTCAAAAGGTGTCAAAAGTATGAAGAGCATGATACGGTCTGAAAAATACGACGAGCATGAAGCGGTGTTCAGAAACATGAAGAGCCTGAAAAGGTATGAAAAATATGAAAAGCATCAAAAGGTGTCAAAAAAGAGATGATCATGAAACGATCTGAAAAATATTAGGGGCATGAAGCGGTTTTGAAAAATATGAAGAGCCTGAAAAGGTGTGAGAAATATGAAGACCTTCAAAAGGTGTCAAAAATAAGAGGAGTATGAAACGGTCTGCAAAAAATGAGGAGCAAGAAGTGTTGTTCAAAAACATGAAGAGCCTGAAAAGGTGTGAAAAATATGAGAAGCTTCAAAAGGTGTCAAAAATGAGATGAGCATGAAACGGTCTGAAAAATAGGAGGAGCATGAAGTAGTGTTGAAAAAAATGAAGAGCCTGAAAAGGTGTGAAAAACATGAAGAGCTTTAAAAGGTGTGAAAAATATGAAGAGCTTCAAAAGGTGTCAAAATGAGATGAGCATGAAACGGTCTGAAAAATAGGAGGAGCATGAAGTAGTGTTGAAAAAAATGAAGAGCCTGAAAAGTGTGAAAAATATGAAGAGCTTCAAAAAGTGTCAAAAATATGAGGAGCATGAAATGGTCTGAAAAATAGGAGGAGCATGAAATGGTGTTGAAAAACATGAAGAGCCTGGGAACGTGTGAAAAATATGAAGAGCTTCAAAAGGTGTGAAAAATATGGGGAGCTTCGAAATGGGTCAAAAATATCAGGAGCATAAAACGGTCTGAAAAATAGGAGGAGCATGAAGTGGTGTTGAAAAACATGAAGAGCCTGAAAAGTGTGAAAAATACGAAGAGCTTCAAAAGGTGTCAAAAATATGAGGAGCATGAAACGGTCTGAAAAATAGGAGGATCTTGAAGCGGTTTGAAAAAAATGAAGAGCCTGAAAAGGTGTGAAATATATGAAGAGCTTCAAAAGGTGTAAAAAATATGAGGAGCATGAAACGGTCTGAAAAATAGGAGGAGCATGAAGCGGTGTTCAAACAAATGAAGAGCCTGAAACGGTGTGAAATATATGAAGAACTTCAAAGGTGTCAAAAATATGAGGAGCATGAAACGGTCTGAGAAATAGGAAGAGCATGAAAAGGTCTGAAAAATATGAGGAGCATGAAGCGTTGTTCAAAAACATGAAGAAAATGAAAAAGTGTGAAATATATGAAGAGCTTCAAAAGGTGTGAAAAATATGAGGAGCATGAAACGGTCTGAAAAATAGGAGGATCATGAACCGGTGTTGAAACACATGAAGAGCCTGAAAAGGTGTGAAAAATATGAAGAGCTTCAAATTGTGTCAAAAATATGAGGAGCATGAAACGGTCTGAAAAAATAGGAGCAACATGAAACGGTGTTCAAAAACATGAAGAGCCTGAAAATGTGTGAAATATATGAAGAGCCTCAAAACGTGTCAAAAATATGAGGAGCATGAAACGGTCTGAAAAATAAGAGGAGCATGAAGCGGTGTTGAAAAACATGAAGAGACTGAAAACGTGTGAAAAATATGAAGAGCTTCAAAGGTGTGAAAAATATGAAGAGATTCAAAGATGTCAAAAAAATGGGGAGCATGAAATGGTCTGAAAAATAGGAGGAGCATGAAACGGTCTGAAAAATAGGAAGAGCCTGAAACGGTGTGCCAAATATAAAGAGTTTGAAAAGGTGTCAATAATAAGCGTTGCATGAAACAGTCTGAAAAATAGGAGGAGCGTGAACAGTCTGAAAAATAGGAAGAGCATGACACGGTGTTGAAAAACATGAAGACCCTGAAAATTTGTGACAAATATAAAGAGTTTCAAAAGGTGTCAATAATAAGCGTTACATGAAACAGTCTGAAAAATAGGAGAAGCGTGCACGGATTGAAAAATAGGAGCAGCATGAAATCGTGTTCAAAAACATGAAGAGCCTGAAAAGGTGTGAAAAATATTAAGAGCTTCAAAAGCTGTCAAAAATATGAGGAGCATGAAACGCTCTGAAAAATAGGAGGAGCATGAAGCGGTGTTGAAAAACATGAAGAGCCTGAAAACGTGTGAAAAATATGAAGAGCTTCAAAAGGTGTGAAAAATATGAAGAGCTTCAAAAGGTGTCAAAAATGAGATGAGCATGAAACGGTCTGAAAATAGGAGAACATGAAGTGCTGTTGAAAAACATGAAGAGCCTGAAAAAGTGTGAAATATATGAAGAGCTTCAAAAGGTGTCAAAAATATGAGGAGCATGAAATGGTCTGAAAAATAGGAGGAGCATGAAGTGGTGTTGAAAAACATGAAGAGCCTGAAAAGGTGTGAAATATAAGAAGAGCTTCAAAAGGTGTGAAAAATATGAAGAGCTTCAAAAGGAGTCAAAAATGAGATGAGCATGAAACGGTCAGAAAAATAGGAGGGGCATGAAGCGGTGTTGAAAATTATGAAGAGTCTGAAAAGTTGTGAAAAATATGAAGAGCTTCAAAAGGTGTCAAAAATATGAGGAGCAGGAAACGGTCTGAAAAATAGGAAGAGCATGAAATGGTGTTCAAAAACATGAAGAGCCTGAAAAGGTGTGAAAAATATGAAGAGCATGAAAAGGTGTGAAAAATATGTGGAGCATGAAACTATGTTCAAAAACATGAAGAGCCTGAAAAGGTGTGAAAAATATGAAGAGCTTCAAAAGGTGTCAAAAATATGAGGAGCATGAAACGGTCTGAAAAATAGGAAGAGCATGAAATGGTGTTCAAAAACATGAAGAGCCTGAAAAGGTGTGAAAAATATGAAGAGCATGAAAAGGTGTGAAAAATATGTGGAGCATGAAACTATGTTCAAAAACATGAAGAGCCTGAAAAGGTGTTAAAAATATGAAGAGCTTCAAAAGGTGTCAAAATATGAGGAGCAAGAAAAGGTCTAAAATTAGGAGGAGCATGAAGCATTGTTCAAAAATATGAAGACCCTTTAAAGGTGTGAAAAATATGAAGAGCTTCAAAAGGTGTCAAAATATGAGGAGCATGAAACGGTCTCAAAAATAGGAGGAGCATGAAGCGGTGTTCAAAAACATGGAGAGCCTGAAAACGTATGAAAAATATGAAGAGCTTCAAAAGGTTTGAAAAATATGAAGAGCTTGAAAAGGTGTGAAGAACATGAAGAGCTTCAAAAGGTGTGAAAAATATAAGGAGCATGAAACGGTCTGAAAAATAGGAGGAGCAAGAAGCGGTGTTGCAAAACCTGAAGAGCCTGAAAAGGTGTGGAAAATATGAAGAGCTTCAAAATGTGTGAAATACATGAGGAGCATGAAACGGTCTGAAAAATCGGAGGAGCAAGAAGCGGTGTTGAAAAACATGAAGAACCTGAAAACGAGTGAAAAATATGAAGAGCTTCAAAAGTTGTGAAAATATGAAGAGCTTCAAACGTGTCAAAAATATGAGGAGCATGAAGCGGTCTGAAAAATAGGAGGAGCATGCAAAGGTGTTGAAAAACATGAAGAGTCTGAGAAGGCGTGAAAAATATGAAGAGGTTCAAAAGGTTTGAAAAATATGAAGAGCTTCAAAAGGTGTCAAAAATATCAGGAGCATGAAAAGTTCTGAAAAATAGGAGGAGCATGAAATGGTGTTCAAATACATGAAGAGACTGAAAAGGTGTGAAAATTATGAAGAGCTTCAAAAGGTGTGAAATACATGAGGAGCATGAAACGGTCGGAAAAATCGGAGGAGCATGAAGCGGTGTTCAAAAATATGAAGAGCCTGAAAAGGTGTGAAAAATATGAAGAGCTTCAAAAGGTGTCAAAAATATGAGGAGCATGAAAAGGTCTGAAAAATAGGAGGAGCATGAAGCGGTGTTGAAAAACATGAAGAGCCTGAAAAGGTGTGAAAAATATGAAGAGCTTCAAAAGGTGTCAAAAATATGAGGAGCATGAAACGGTCTGAAAAATAGGAGGAGCATGAAACAGTCGGAAAAATAGGTAGAGCATGAAACGGTGTTGAAAAACATGAAGAGCCTGAAAATGTGTGAAAAATATGAAGAGCTTCAAATGTTGTCAAAAATATGAGGAGCATGAAACGGTCTGAAAAATAGGAGGAGCATGAACCAGTGTTGAAAAACATGAAGAGCCTGAAAAGTTGTGAAAAATATGAAGAATTTCAAAAGGTGTCAACAATATGAGCAGCATGAAACGGTCTCAAATAAAGTAGGAGGTAGAAACGGTCAGAAAAATAGCTGGAGCATGAAGTGGTGTTGAAAAACATGAAGAGCTTGAAAAGGTGTGAAAAATATGAAAAGCTTCAAATGTAGTAAAAATATGAGGAGCATGAAATGGTCTGAAAAATAGGAGGAGCATGTATCGGTGTTGAAAAACATGAAAAGCCTGAAAGGTGTGAAAAATATGAAGAACTTCAAAAGGTGTCAAAAATATGAGGAGCATGATACGGTCTCAAATATAGGAGGAGCATGAAACGGTCTGAAAAATAGGAGGAGCATGAAGCCGTGTTGAAAAACATGAAGAGCCGGAAAAGGTGTGAAAAGTATGAAGAGCTTCAAAAGGTTTCAAAAATATGAGGAGCATGACATGGTCTGATAAATAGGAGGAGCATGAAGCGGTGTTGAAAAACCTGAAGCGCCTGAAAAGGTGTGAGAGATATGAAGAGCTTCAAATGTTGTCAAAAATATGAGGAGCATGAAACGGTCTGAAAAATAGGAGTAGCATGAAGGTTTGCTCAAAAACCTGAAGAGCCTGAAAAGGTGTGAAAAATATGAAGAGCCTCAAAACGTGTCAAAAATATGAGGAGCATGAAATGGTCTGAAAAAGAGGAGGAGCATGAGCGGAATTGAAAAACATGAAGAGCCTGAAAAGGTGTGAACAATATGAAGAGCTTCAAAAGATGTGAAAAATAGGAGGAGCATGAAGCGGTTTTCAAAAACATGAGGAGCCTGAAAAGGTGTAAAAAATACGAAGAGCTTCAAAAGGTGTCAAAAATATGACGAGCATGAAAGAGTCTGAAAAATAGGAGCAGCATGAAACGGTGTTCAAAAACATGAAGAGCCTGAAAAGGTGAGAAAAATATGAAGAGCTTCAAAAGGTGTGAAATATAGGAGGAGCATGAAACGGTGTTCAAAAACATGAAAAGCCTGAAAAGGTGTGAAAAACATGAAGAGTTTCAAAAGGTGTCAAAAATGAGATGAGCATGAAACTGTCTGAAAAATAGGAGGTTCATGAAGCGGTATTGAAAATCATGAAGAGCCTGAAAAGGTGTGAAAAATATGACGAGCTTCAAAAGGGGTCAAAAATATGAGAGGCATGAAACGATCTGAAAAAAAGCAGGAGCATGAAGCCGTGTTCAAAAACATGAAGAGCCTGAAAACGTGTGAAAATTATGAAGAGCTTCAAAAGGTGTGAAATACATGAGGAGCATGAAACTGTCTGAAAAATCGGAGGAGCAAGAAGCGGTGTTGAAAAACATGAAGAACCTGAAAACAAGAAAAAATATGAAGAGCTTCAAAAGTTGTGAAAATATGAAGAGCTTCAATCATGTCAAAAATATGAGGAGCATGAAACAGTCGGAAAAATAGGTAGAGCATGAAACGGTGTTGAAAAACATGAAGATCCTGAAAATGTGTGAAAAATATGAAGAGCTTCAAAAGGTGTCAAAAATATGAGGAGCATGATACGGTCTCAAATATAGGAGGAGCATGAAACGGTCTGAAAAATAGGAGGAGCATGAAACGGTCTGAAAAATAGGAGGAGCATGAACCAGTGTTGAAAAACATGAAGAGCCTGAAAAGTTGTGAAAAATATGAAGAACTTCAAAAGGTGTCAACAATATGAGGAGCATGAAACGGTCTCAAATAAAGGAGGAGGTAGAAACGGTCAGAAAAATAGCTGGAGCATGAAGTGGTGTTGAAAAACATGAAGAGCCTGAAAGGTGTGAAAAATATGAAGAACTTCAAAAGGTGTCAAAAATATGAGGAGCATGATACGGTCTCAAATATAGGAGGAGCATGAAACGGTCTGAAAAATAGGAAGAGCATGAAGCCGTGTTGAAAAACATGAAGAGCCGGAAAAGGTGTGAAAAATATGAAGAGCTTCAAAAGGTGTGAAAAATATGCAGAGCATGAAACAGTCTGAAAAATAGGAGGAGCATGAAGCGGTGTTGAAAAACCTGAAGAGCCTGAAAAGTTGTGAACAATAGGAAGAGCATCAAAAGGTGTGAATTACATGAGGAGAATGAATGGTCTGAAAAATAGGAGGAGCATGAAGCGGTGTTCAAAAACATGAAGAGCCTCAAAAGGCGTGAAGAATATGAAGAGCCGCAAAAGGTGTGAAAATTATGAGGAGCATGATACGGTCTGAAAAATAGGAGGAGTATGAAGCTGCGTTGAAAAACATGAAGAGCCTGAAAAGGTATGAAAAAAATGAAGAGCTTCAAATGGTGTTAAATATATGAGGAGCATGAAACGGTCTGAATAATAGGAGGAGCATGAAGCGGTGTTCAAAAACATGAAGAGACTGAAAAGGTGGGTAAAATACAAAGAGCTTCAAAAGGTGTCAAAATATGAGGAGCAAGAAACGGTCTAAAATTAGGAGGAGCATGAAGCATTGTTCAAAAATATGAAGAGCCTGAAAAGGTGTGAAAAATATGAAGAGCTGCAAAAGGTGTGAAAATTATGCGGAGCATGAAACGGTCTAAAAAATAGGAGAAGCATGAAACGGTGTTAAAAACATGAAGAGCCTGAAAAGGTGTGAAATATATGAAGAGCTTCAAAAGGTGTCAAAAATATGTGGAGCATGAAACGGTCTGAAAAATAGGATGAGCATGAAGCTGTGTTCAAAAACAAGAAGAGCCTGAAAATGTGTGAAAAATATGAAGAGCTTCAAAAGGTGTGAAAAATATGCGGAGCATGAAACAGTCTGAAAAATAGGAGGAGCATGAAGCGGTGTTGAAAAACCTGAAGAGCCTGAAAAGTTGTGAAAAATAGGAAGAGCATCAAAAGGTGTGAATTACATGAGGAGAATGAATGGTCTGAAAAATAGGAGGAGCATGAAGCGGTGTTCAAAAACATGAAGAGCCTCAAAAGGTGTGAAAAATATGAAGAGCCTCAAAAGGTGTCAAAAATATGAGCATCATGAAACGGTCTGAAAAATAGGAGGAGCATGAAGCGGTGTTGAAAAACATGAAGAACTGAAACGGTGTGAAATATATGAAGAGCTTCAAAAGGTGTCAAAAATATGAGGAGCAGGAAACGGTCTGAAAAATAGGAGGTTCATGTAGCGGTTTTGAAAAACATGAAGAGCCTGAAAAGGTGTGAAAAACATGAAGAGCTTCAACAGGTGTCAAAAGTGAGATGAGCATGAAACCTTCTGAAAAATAGGAGGAGCATGAAGCGCTGTTCAAAAACATGAAAAGCCTGAAAAGGTGTGAAAAATATGAAGAGCTTCAAAAGGTGTGAAATACATGAGGAGCATTAAGCGGTCTGACAAATAGGAGAAGCATGAAGTTTTGTTCAAAAACATGAAGAGCCTGAAAAGGTGTGAAATATAAGAAGAGCTTCAAAAGGTGTGAAAAATATGAAGAGCTTCAAAAGGAGTCAAAAATGAGATGAGCATGAAACGGTCAGAAAAATAGGAGGAGCATGAAGCGATGTTGAAAATTATGAAGAGTCTGAAAAGGTGTGAAAAATATGAAGAGCTTCAAAAGGTGTCAAAAATATGAGGAGCATTAAACGGTCTGAAAAATAGGAAGAGCATGAAATGGTGTTCAAAAACATGAAGAGCCTGAAAAGGTGTGAAAAATATGAAGAGCATGAAAAGGTGTGAAAAATATGTGGAACATGAAACTATGTTCAAAAACATGAAGAGCCTGAAAAGGTGTGAAAAATATGAAGAGCTTCAAAAGGTGTCAAAAATATGAGGAGCATGAAACGGTCTGAAAAATAGGAAGAGCATGAAATGGTGTTCAAAAACATGAAGAGCCTGAAAAGGTGTGAAAAATATGAAGAGCATGAAAAGGTGTGAAAAATATGTGGAGCATGAAACTATGTTCAAAAACATGAAGAGCCTGAAAAGGTGTTAAAAATATGAAGAGCTTCAAAAGGTGTCAAAATATGAGGAGCAAGAAAAGGTCTAAAATTAGGAGGAGCATGAAGCATTGTTCAAAAATATGAAGAGCCTGAAAAGGTGTGAAAAATATGAAGAGCCGCAAAAGGTGTGAAAATTATGCGGAGAATGAAACGGTCTAAAAAATAGGAGAAGCATGAAACGGTGTTAAAAACATGAAGAGCCTGAAATGGTGTGAAATATATGAAGAGCTTCAAAAGGTGTCAAAAATATGTGGAGCATGAAACGGTCTGAAAAATAGGATGAGCATGAAGCTGTGTTCAAAAACAAGAAGAGCCTGAAAATGTGTGAAAAATATGAAGAGCTTCAAAAGGTGTGAAAAATATGCGGAGCATGTAACAGTCTGAAAAATAGGAGGAGCATGAAGCGGTGTTGAAAAACCTGAAGAGCCTGAAAAGTTGTGAAAAATAGGAAGAGCATCAAAAGGTGTGAATTACATGAGGAGAATGAATGGTCTGAAAAATAGGAGGATCATGAAGTGGTGTTCAAAAACATGAAGAGCCTCAAAAGGTGTGAAAAATATGAAGAGCCTCAAAAGGTGTCAAAAATATGAGCATCATGAAACGGTCTGTAAAATAGGAGGGGCATGAAGCGGTGTTGAAAAACATGAAGAACTGAAACGGTGTGAAATATATGAAGAGCTTCAAAAGGTGTCAAAAATATGAGGAGCAGGAAACGGTCTGAAAAATAGGAGGTTCATGTAGCGGTGTTGAAAAACATGAAGAGCCTGAAAAGGTGTGAAAAACATGAAGAGCTTCAACAGGTGTCAAAAGTGAGATGAGCATGAAACCTTCTGAAAAATAGGAGGAGCATGAAGCGCTGTTCAAAAACATGAAAAGCCTGAAAAGGTGTGAAAAATATGAAGAGCTTCAAAAGGTGTGAAATACATGAGGAGCATTAAGCGGTCTGACAAATAGGAGAAGCATGAAGTTTTGTTCAAAAACATGAAGAGCCTGAAAAGGTGTGAAATATAAGAAGAGCTTCAAAAGGTGTGAAAAATATGAAGAGCTTCAAAAGGAGTCAAAAATGAGATGAGCATGAAACGGTCAGAAAAATAGGAGGAGCATGAAGCGGTGTTGAAAATTATGAAGAGTCTGAAAAGGTGTGAAAAATATGAAGCGTTTCAAAATGTGTCAAAAATATGAGGAGCATGAAACGGTCTCAAAAATAGGAGGAGCATGAAGCGGTGTTCAAAAACATGGAGAGCCTGAAAACGTATGAAAAATATGAAGAGCTTCAAAAGGTTTGAAAAATATGAAGAGCTTGAAAAGGTGTGAAGAACATGAAGAGCTTCAAAAGGTGTGAAAAATATAAGGAGCATGAAACGGTCTGAAAAATAGGAGGAGCAAGAAGCGGTGTTGCAAAACCTGAAGAGCCTGAAAAGGTGTGGAAAATATGAAGAGCTTCAAAATGTGTGAAATACATGAGGAGCATGAAACGGTCTGAAAAATCGGAGGAGCAAGAAGCGGTGTTGAAAAACATGAAGAACCTGAAAACGAGTGAAAAATATGAAGAGCTTCAAAAGTTGTGAAAATATGAAGAGCTTCAAACGTGTCAAAAATATGAGGAGCATGAAGCGGTCTGAAAAATAGGAGGAGCATGCAAAGGTGTTGAAAAACATGAAGAGTCTGAGAAGGCGTGAAAAATATGAAGAGGTTCAAAAGGTTTGAAAAATATGAAGAGCTTCAAAAGGTGTCAAAAATATCAGGAGCATGAAAAGTTCTGAAAAATAGGAGGAGCATGAAATGGTGTTCAAATACATGAAGAGACTGAAAAGGTGTGAAAATTATGAAGAGCTTCAAAAGGTGTGAAATACATGAGGAGCATGAAACGGTCGGAAAAATCGGAGGAGCATGAAGCGGTGTTCAAAAATATGAAGAGCCTGAAAAGGTGTGAAAAATATGAAGAGCTTCAAAAGGTGTCAAAAATATGAGGAGCATGAAAAGGTCTGAAAAATAGGAGGAGCATGAAGCGGTGTTGAAAAACATGAAGAGCCTGAAAAGGAGTGAAAAATATGAAGAGCTTCAAAAGGTGTCAAAAATATGAGGAGCATGAAACGGTCTGAAAAATAGGAGGAGCATGAAACAGTCGGAAAAATAGGTAGAGCATGAAACGGGGTTGAAAAACATGAAGAGCCTGAAAATGTGTGAAAAATATGAAGAGCTTCAAATGTTGTCAAAAATATGAGGAGCATGAAACGGTCTGAAAAATAGGAGGAGCATGAACCAGTGTTGAAAAACATGAAGAGCCTGAAAAGTTGTGAAAAATATGAAGAATTTCAAAAGGTGTCAACAATATGAGCAGCATGAAACGGTCTCAAATAAAGGAGGAGGTAGAAACGGTCAGAAAAATAGCTGGAGCATGAAGTGGTGTTGAAAAACATGAAGAGCTTGAAAAGGTGTGAAAAATATGAAAAGCTTCAAATGTAGTAAAAATATGAGGAGCATGAAACGGTCTGAAAAATAGGAGGAGCATGTATCGGTGTTGAAAAACATGAAAAGCCTGAAAGGTGTGAAAAATATGAAGAACTTCAAAAGGTGTCAAAAATATGAGGAGCATGATACGGTCTCAAATATAGGAGGAGCATGAAACGGTCTGAAAAATAGGAGGAGAATGAAGCCGTGTTGAAAAACATGAAGAGCCGGAAAAGGTGTAAGAAGTATGAAGAGCTTCAAAAGGTTTCAAAAATATGAGGAGCATGACATGGTCTGATAAATAGGAGGAGCATGAAGCGGTGTTGAAAAACCTGAAGCGCCTGAAAAGGTGTGAGAAATATGAAGAGCTTCAAATGTTGTCAAAAATATGAGGAGCATGAAACGGTCTGAAAAATAGGAGTAGCATGAAGGTTTGCTCAAAAACCTGAAGAGCCTGAAAAGGTGTGAAAAATATGAAGAGCCTCAAAACGTGTCAAAAATATGAGGAGCATGAAATGGTCTGAAAAAGAGGAGGAGCATGAGCGGAATTGAAAAACATGAAGAGCCTGAAAAGGTGTGAAAAATATGAAGAGCTTCAAAAGATGTGAAAAATAGGAGGAGCATGAAGCGGTTTTCAAAAACATGAGGAGCCTGAAAAGGTGTAAAAAATACGAAGAGCTTCAAAAGGTGTCAAAAATATGACGAGCATGAAAGAGTCTGAAAAATAGGAGCAGCATGAAACGGTGTTCAAAAACATGAAGAGCCTGAAAAAGTGAGAAAAATATGAAGAGCTTCAAAAGGTGTGAAATATAGGAGGAGCATGAAGCGGTGTTCAAAAACATGAAAAGCCTGAAAAGGTGTGAAAAACATGAAGAGTTTCAAAAGGTGTCAAAAATGAGATGAGCATGAAACTGTCTGAAAAATAGGAGGTTCATGAAGCGGTATTGAAAATCATGAAGAGCCTGAAAAGGTGTGAAAAATATGACGAGCTTCAAAAGGGGTCAAAAATATGAGAGGCATGAAACGATCTGAAAAAAAGCAGGAGCATGAAGCCGTCTTCAAAAACATGAAGAGCCTGAAAACGAGTGAAAAATATGAAGAGCTTCAAAAGTTGTGAAAATATGAAGAGCTTCAAACGTGTCAAAAATATGAGGAGCATGAAGCCGTCTGAAAAATAGGAGGAACAAGCAAAGGTGTTGAAAACCATGAAGAGCCTGAAAAGGTGTGAAAAATATGAAGAGCTTCAAAAGGTGTGAAATACATGAGGAGCATGAAACTGTTTGAAATATAGGATGAGATTGATGCGGTGTTCAAAAACATGAAGAGACTGAAAAGGTGTGAAAAATATGAAGAGCTTCAAAACGTGTGAAAAATATGAGGAGCATGAAACAGTCTGAAAAATAGGAGGAGCATGATGCAGTGTTGTAAAACATGAAGAGCCTGAAAAGGTGTGAAAAATATGAAGAGCTTCAGAAGGTGTGAAAAATATGAGGAGCATGAAGCAGTCTGAAAAATAGGAGGAGCATGAAACGGTGTTGAAAAACATGAAGAGCCTGAAAAGTTGTGAAAAATTGGAAGAGCTTCAATACGTGTGAAATACATGAGGAGAATGAAACGGTATGTAAAATAGGAGGAGCATGAAGCGGTGTTCAAAAACATGAAGAGCATGGAAAGGTGTGAAAAATGTGAAGAGCTTCAAAAGATGTGAAAAATATGAGGAGCATGAAAAGGTCTGAAAAATAAGAGCAGCATGAATCGGTGTTTAAAAACATGAAGAGCCTGAAAAGGTGTGAAAAATATGAAGAACTTCAAAACGTGTCAAAAATATGAGGAGCATGAAACGGTCTGAAAAATAGGAGGAGCAAGAAGCGTTGTTGAAAAACATGAAGAGTCTGAAAAGGTGTGAGAAATATGAAGAGCTTCAAAAGGTGTGAAAAATATGAAGAGCTTCAAAAGGTGTGAAGAATATGAAGAGCTTCAAAAGGTGTCAAAAATGAGATGAGCATGAAACGGTCTGAAAAATAGGAGGAGCATGAAGCGGTGTTCAGAAACATGAAGTGCCTGAAAAGTTGTGAAAAATATGAAGAGCTTCAAAAGGTGTCAAAATATGAGGAGCATTAACGGTCTGAAAAATAGGAGGACCATGAAACGGTGTTCAAAAACATGAAGAACCTGAAAAATGTGAAAAATATGAAGAGATTCAAAACGTGTCAAAAATGAGATGAGCATGAAACGGTCTGAAAAATAGAAGGAGCATGTAGTGGTGTTGAAAAACATGAAGAGCCTGAAAAGTTGTGAAATATATGAAGAGTTTTAAAAGGTTTCAAAAATATGAGGAGCATGAAACGGTCTGAAAAATAGGAGGATCTTGAAGCGGTTTGAAAAAAATGAAGAGCCTGAAAAGGTGTGAAATATATGAAGAGCTTCAAAAGGTGTAAAAAATATGAGGAGCATGAAACGGTCTGAAAAATAGGAGGAGCAGGAAGCTGTGTTCAAAAACATGAAGAGCCTGAAAAGGTGTGAAAAATATGAAGAGCCTGAAAAGGTGTGAAAAATATGAAGAGCTTCAAAAGATGTGAAAAATATGAGGAGCATGAAACGGTCTGAAAAATAGGCGGAGCATGAAACGGTATTGAAAAACATGAAAAGTCTGAGAATGTGTGAAAAATATGAAGAGCTTCAAAAGGTGTCAAAAATATGAGGAGCATGAAACAGTCTGAAAAATAGGAGGAGAATGAAGCAGTGTTGAAAAACATGAAGAGCCTGAAAAGTTGTGAAAAATATGAAGAGCCTGAAAAGGTGTGAAAAATATGAAGAGCTTCAAAAGATGTGAAAAATATGAGGAGCATGAAACGGTCTGAAAAATAGGAGGAGCATGAAACATTGTTCAAAAACATGAAGAGCCTGAAAAGAGGTGAAAAATTTGAAGAGCTTCAAAAGGTGTGAAAAATATGAAGATCTTCTAAAGGTGTAAAAAATGAGATGAGCATGAAACGGTCTGAAAAAAAAGAGGAGCATGAAACATTGTTCAAAAACATGAAGAGCCTGAAAAGATGTGAAAAATATGAAGAGCTTCAAAAGGTGTGAAATACATAAGGAGCATTAAACGGTGTGAAAAATAGGAGGAGCATGAAGCGGTGTTGAAAAATATGAAGAGCCTGAAAAGTTGTGAAAAATAGGAAGAGCTTCAAAAGGTGTGAAAAATATGAGGAAAAAGAAACGGTCGGAACAATAGGAGAAGCATGAAGCGGTGATCAAAAACATGAAGGGCGTGAAAAGGTGTGAAAAATTTGAAGAGCTTCAAAAGGTGTGAAATACATGAGGAGCATGAAACGGTCTGAAAAATAGGAGGATCATGAAGCGGTGTTGAAAAATATGAAGAGCCTGAAAAGGTGTGAAAAATAAGAAGAGCTTCAAAAGCTGTCAAAATATGAGGAGCCTGAAACGGTCTGAAATATAGGAGGAGCATGAAATGGTGTTGAAAAACATGAAGAGCATGAAAAGGTGTGAAAAATATGAAGAGCTTCGAAAGGTGTGAAATACTTGAGGAGCATGAAACGGTCTGAAAAATAGGAGGATCATGAAGCGTTGTTGAAAAACATGAACAGCCTGAAAAGGTGTTAAATATATGAAGAGATTCAAAAGGTTTAAAATATATGAGGAGCATGAAACGGTCTGAAAAATAGAGGCAGCATAAAACGGTGTTCAAAAACATGAAGAGCCTGAAAAGGTGTGAAAATTAGGAAGAGCTTAAAACGGTGTGAAATATATGAGGAGCATGAAACGGTCTGAAAATTAGGAGGAGCATGAAGCTGTGTTCAAAAACATGAGAGCCTGAAAAGGTGTGAAAAACATGAAGAGCTTCAAAAGTTTTGAAAAATAGGAGGAGCATGAAGCGGTGTTCAAAAACATGAAGAGCCTGAAAAAGTGTGAAAAATATGAAGAGCTTATAAAATTGTCAAAATTATGAGGAGCATGAAACGGTCTGAAAAATACGAGCAGCATGAAACGGTCTGAAAAATAGGAGGAGCATGAAGCGGTGTTCAAAAACATGAAGAGCCTGAAAAAATGTGAAAAATATGAGGAGCTTCAAAAGGTGTCAAAAAAGAGATGAGCATGAAACGGTCTGACAAATAGGAGGAGCATGAAGTGGTGTTCAAAAATATGTAAAGCCTGAAAATGTGTGAAAAATATGAAGAGCTTCAAAAGGTGTGAAAAATAGGAGGAGCATGAAGCGGTGTTCAAAAACATGAGAAGACTGAAAAGGTGTGAAAAATATGAAAAGCTTCAAAAGGTGTGAAATACATTAGGAGCATGAAACTCTCTGAAAAATAGGAGGAGCATGAAGCGGTGTTCAAAAACATGAAGAGCCTAAAAAGTTGTGAAAAATATGAAAAGCTTCAAAAGGTGTCAAAAATGAGATGAGCATGAAACGGTCTGAAAAATAGGACGAGCATGAAGCTGTGTTCAAAAATATGAAGAGCCTGAAAAGGTGTGAAAAATATGAAGAGCTTCAAAAGGTGTGAAATACATTAGGAGCATGAAACTCTCTGAAAAATAGGAGGAGCATGAAGCGGTGTTGAAAAACATGAAGAGCCTGAAAAGGTGTGAAAAATATGAAGAGCTTCAAAAGGTGTGAAAAATATGAGGAGCATGAAACGGTCTGAAAAATAGATGCGGCATGAAATGGTGTTGACAAACATGAAGAGCCTGAAAAGGTGTGAAAAATATGAAGAGCTTCAAAAGGTGTGAAATACATGAGGAGTATGAAATGGGCTGAAAAATAGAAGCATGAAGTGTTGTTCAAAAATATAAAGAGCCTGAAAAAGTGTGAAAAATATGAAAAGCTTCAAAAGGTATCAAATATATGAGGAGCATGAAACGGTCTGAATAATAGGAGGAGCATGAAGCGGTGTTCAAAAACATGAAGAGACTGAAAAGGTGGGTAAAATACAAAGAGCTTCAAAAGGTGTCAAAATATGAGGAGCAAGAAACGGTTTTAAAAATAGGAGGAGCATGAGACGGTGTAAAAACATGAAGAAGCTGAAAACGTTGGAAACATATGAAGAGCTTCAAAGGTGTCAAATATATGAGGAGCATGAAACGGTCTGAAAAATAGGAGGAGCCTGAAACGGTGTTGAAAAACATGAAGAGCCTGAAAAGGTGTGAGAAATATGAAGAGTTGCAAAAGGTGTCAAAAATATGAGAAGCATGAAACGGTCTGAAAAATATGAGGACCATGAAACGGTCTAAAAATGAGGACGATCATGAAACGATATTGAAAAACATGAAGAGCTTCAAAAGGTGTCAAAAATATGAGGAGCATGAAACGGTCTGAAAAACAGGAGGAGCATGAAACCATGTTGAAAAATATGAAGAGCCTGAAAATGTGTGAAAAATATGAAGAGCTTCAAAAAGAGTCAAATGTATGAGGAGCATGAAACGGTCTGAAAAATAGGAGGAGCATGAAACGGTGTTAAAAACATGAAGAGTCTGAAAAGGTGTGAAAAATATTAAGAGCTTCAAGCGGAGTCAAAAATATGAGGAGCTTGAAACGGTGTTGAAAAACATGAAGAGCATTAAAAGTGTGAAAAATATAAAGAGGTTCAAAAGCTGTCAAAAATATGAGGAGCAAGAAACGGTCTGAAAAATAGGAGGAGCAGGAAACGGTGTTGAAAAACATGAAGAGAATGAAAAGGCGTGAAAAATATGAAGAGCATCAAAAGGTGTCAAAATATGAGGAGCATGAAACGGTCTGAAAAACAGGAGGAGAATGAAAACGTGTTGAAAAATATGAACAGCATGAAAAGGAGTGAAAAATATGAAAATATTCAAAATGTGTCAAAAAAAAAGAGGAGCATGAAACTCTCTGAAAATTAGGAGGAGCATGAAACGTTGTTGAATTACTTGAAGAGCCTGAAAAGGTGTTAAAAATATGAAGAGCTTCAAAAGGTTTCAAAAAAAAGAGGAGCGTGAAACGGTCTGAAAAATAGGATTAGCATGAAACGGTGTTCAGAAACATGAAAAGCCTGAGAAGGTGTGAAAAATATGAAGAGCTTAAAATGGTGTCAAAAATATGAGGAGCATGAAATGGTGTTGAAAAACATGAAGAGCCTGAAAAGGTGTGAAAAATATGAAGAGCTTCAAAAGGTGTCAAAAATATGAGGAGCATGAAACGGTCTGAAAAATAAGAGGAGGATCAAATGGTCTGAAAATTAAGAGGAGCATGAAACGGTGTTGAAAAACGTGAAGAGCTTCAAAAGGTGTCAAAAATATGAGGAGCATGAAACGGTCTGAAAAACAGGAGGAGCATGAAACGGTGGTAAAAAACATGAAAAGCATGAAAATGTGTGAAAAATATGAAGAGCTTCAAAAGGTGTCAAAATATGAGGAGCATGAAACGGTCTTAAAAATAGGAGGAGCATGAGACGGTGTAAAAACATGAAGAAGCTGAAAACGTTGGAAACATATGAAGAGCTTCAAAGGTGTCAAATATATGAGGAGCATGAAACGGTCTGAAAAATAGGAGGAGCCTGAAACGGTGTTGAAAAACATGAAGAGCCTGAAAAGGTGTGAGAAATATGAAGAGTTGCAAAAGGTGTCAAAAATATGAGAAGCATGAAACGGTCTGAAAAATATGAGGAGCATGAAACGGTCTAAAAAATAGGACGATCATGAAACGATGTTGAAAAACATGAAGAGCTTCAAAAGGTGTCAAAAATATGAGGAGCCTGAAACCATCTGAAAAATAGGAGGAGCATGAAACGGTGTTGTAAAACACGAAGAGCATGAAAAGGTGTGAAAAATATGAAGAGCTTCAAAAGGTATCAAAAATATGAGGAGCATGAAAGTGTCTGAAAAACAGGGGGAGCATGACACCATGTTGAAAAATATGAAGAGCATGAAAAGGTGTGAGAAATATGAAAAGCTTGGAAAGGTTTCAAAAAAAAGAGGAGGATGAAAACGTCTGAAAAATAGGAGGAGCATGAAACGTTGTTGAAAACTTGAAGAGCCGGAAAAGGAGTTAAAAATATGAAGAGCTTCAAAAGGTGTCAAAAATATGAGGAGCTTGAAATGGTCAGAAAAATAGGAGGAGCATGAAGCCTTGTTTAAACACATGAAGAGACTGAAAAGGTTTGAAATATATGAAGAGCATCAAAAGCAGTCAAAAATATGAGGAGCATGAAACGGTCTGAAAAATAGGAGGAGCATGAAGCTGTGTTGCAAAACATGAAGAGCCTGAAAAGGTGTGAAAAATATGAAAAGCTTCAAAAGGTGTCAAAAAAAAAGAGGAGCATGAAACGGTCTGAAAAATAGGCGGAGCATGAATCGGTGTTGAAAAACATGAAGAGCCTGAAAAGGTGTGAAATATATGAAGAGCTTCAAAAGGTGTCAAAAATATGAGGAGCATGAAACGGTCTGAAAAATAGGAGAAGCATGAAGCGCTGTTGAAAGCATGAAGAGCCTGAAAAGGTGAGAAAAATATGAAGAGCTTCAAAAGGTGTGAAAAATAGGAGGAGCATGAAGCGGTGTTCAAAAACATGAAAAGCCTGAAAAGGTGTGAAAAACATGAAGAGTTTCAAAAGGTGTCAAAAATATGAGGAGCATGGAACGGTCTGACAAATATGAGGAGCATGAAGTGGTGTTCAAAAACATGAAGAGCCCTAAAAGGTGTGAAAAATATGAAGAGCTTCAAAAGGTGTGAAATACAAGAGGAGCATGAAACGGTCTGAAAAATAGGAAGAGCAAGAAGGGTGTTCAACAACATGAAGAGCCTGAAAAAGTCTGAAAAATATGAAGAGCTTCAAAATGTTTCAAAAATATTAAGAGCATGAAACGGTGTGAAAAAAGGAGTAGCATGAAGCGGTGTTCAAAAACATGAAGAGCCTGAAAAGGTGTGAAAAATATGAAGAGCTTCAAAAGGTGTGAATTACATGAGTAGTATGAAACGGTCTGAAATAGAGGAGGAGCATGAAGCGTTGTTCAAAAACATGAAGAGCCTGAAAAAGTGTTAAAAATATGAAGAGCTTCAAAAGGTTTGAAAAATATGAAGAGCTTGAAAAGGTGTGAAGAACATGAAGAGCTTCAAAAGGTGTGAAAAATATAAGGAGCATGAAACGGTCTGAAAAATAGGAGGAGCAAGAAGCGGTGTTGAAAAACCTGAAGAGCCTGAAAAGGTGTGGAAAATATGAAGAGCTTCAAAAGGTGTGAAATACATGTGGAGCATGAAACGGTCTGAAAAATCGGAGGAGCAAAAAGCGGTGTTGAAAAACATGAAGAACCTGAAAACGAGTGAAAAATATGAAGAGCTTCAAAAGTTGTGAAAATATGAAGAGCTTCAAACGTGTCAAAAATATGAGGAGCATGAAGCCGTCTGAAAAATAGGAGGAACAAGCAAAGGTGTTGAAAACCATGAAGAGCCTGAAAAGGTGTGAAAAATATGAAGAGCTTCAAAAGGTGTGAAATACATGAGGAGCATGAAACTGTTTGAAATATAGGATGAGATTGATGTGGTGTTCAAAAACATGAAGAGACTGAAAAGGTGTGAAAAATATGAAGAGCTTCAAAACGTGTGAAAAATATGAGGAGCATGAAACAGTCTGAAAAATAGGAGGAGCATGATGCAGTGTTGTAAAACATGAAGAGCCTGAAAAGGTGTGAAAAATATGAAGAGCTTCAGAAGGTGTGAAAAATATGAGGAGCATGAAGCAGTCTGAAAAATAGGAGGAGCATGAAACGGTGTTGAAAAACATGAAGAGCCTGAAAAGTTGTGAAAAATTGGAAGAGCTTCAATACGTGTGAAATACATGAGGAGAATGAAACGGAATGTAAAATAGGAGGAGCATGAAGCGGTGTTCAAAAACATGAAGAGCATGGAAAGGTGTGAAAAATGTGAAGAGCTTCAAAAGATGTGAAAAATATGAGGAGCATGAAAAGGTCTGAAAAATAAGAGCAGCATGAATCGGTGTTTAAAAACATGAAGAGCCTGAAAAGGTGTGAAAAATATGAAGAACTTCAAAACGTGTCAAAAATATGAGGAGCATGAAACGGTCTGAAAAATAGGAGGAGCAAGAAGCGGTGTTGAAAAACATGAAGAGTCTGAAAAGGTGTGAGAAATATGAAGAGCTTCAAAAGGTGTGAAAAATATGAAGAGCTTCAAAAGGTGTGAAGAATATGAAGAGCTTCAAAAGGTGTCAAAAATGAGATGAGCATGAAACGGTCTGAAAAATAGGAGGAGCATGAAGCGGTGTTCAGAAACATGAAGTGCCTGAAAAGTTGTGAAAAATATGAAGAGCTTCAAAAGGTGTCAAAATATGAGGAGCATTAACGGTCTGAAAAATAGGAGGACCATGAAACGGTGTTCAAAAACATGAAGAACCTGAAAAATGTGAAAAATATGAAGAGCTTCAAAACGTGTCAAAAATGAGATGAGCATGAAACGGTCTGAAAAATAGAAGGAGCATGTAGTGGTGTTGAAAAACATGAAGAGCCTGAAAAGTTGTGAAATATATGAAGAGTTTTAAAAGGTTTCAAAAATATGAGGAGCATGAAACGGTCTGAAAAATAGGAGGATCTTGAAGCGGTTTGAAAAAAATGAAGAGCCTGAAAAGGTGTGAAATATATGAAGAGCTTCAAAAGGTGTAAAAAATATGAGGAGCATGAAACGGTCTGAAAAATAGGAGGAGCAGGAAGCTGTGTTCAAAAACATGAAGAGCCTGAAAAGGTGTGAAAAATATGAAGAGCCTGAAAAGGTGTGAAAAATATGAAGAGCTTCAAAAGATGTGAAAAATATGAGGAGCATGAAACGGTCTGAAAAATAGGCGGAGCATGAAACGGTATTGAAAAACATGAAAAGTCTGAGAATGTGTGAAAAATATGAAGAGCTTCAAAAGGTGTCAAAAATATGAGGAGCATGAAACAGTCTGAAAAATAGGAGGAGAATGAAGCAGTGTTGAAAAACATGAAGAGCCTGAAAAGTTGTGAAAAATATGAAGAGCCTGAAAAGGTGTGAAAAATATGAAGAGCTTCAAAAGATGTGAAAAATATGAGGAGCATGAAACGGTCTGAAAAATAGGAGGAGCATGAAACATTGTTCAAAAACATGAAGAGCCTGAAAAGAGGTGAAAAATTTGAAGAGCTTCAAAAGGTGTGAAAAATATGAAGATCTTCTAAAGGTGTAAAAAATGAGATGAGCATGAAACGGTCTGAAAAAAAAGAGGAGCATGAAACATTGTTCAAAAACATGAAGAGCCTGAAAAGATGTGAAAAATATGAAGAGCTTCAAAAGGTGTGAAATACATAAGGAGCATTAAACGGTGTGAAAAATAGGAGGAGCATGAAGCGGTGTTGAAAAATATGAAGAGCCTGAAAAGTTGTGAAAAATAGGAAGAGCTTCAAAAGGTGTGAAAAATATGAGGAAAAAGAAACGGTCGGAACAATAGGAGAAGCATGAAGCGGTGATCAAAAACATGAAGGGCGTGAAAAGGTGTGAAAAATTTGAAGAGCTTCAAAAGGTGTGAAATACATGAGGAGCATGAAACGGTCTGAAAAATAGGAAGAGCATGAACGGTGTTCAAAAACATGAAGAGCCTGAAAAGGTGTGAAAAATAAGAAGAGCTTCAAAAGCTGTCAAAATATGAGGAGCCTGAAACGGTCTGAAATATAGGAGGAGCATGAAATGGTGTTGAAAAACATGAAGAGCATGAAAAGGTGTGAAAAATATGAAGAGCTTCGAAAGGTGTGAAATACTTGAGGAGCATGAAACGGTCTGAAAAATAGGAGGATCATGAAGCGTTGTTGAAAAACATGAACAGCCTGAAAAGGTGTTAAATATATGAAGAGATTCAAAAGGTTTAAAATATATGAGGAGCATGAAACGGTCTGAAAAATAGAGGCAGCATAAAACGGTGTTCAAAAACATGAAGAGCCTGAAAAGGTGTGAAAATTAGGAAGAGCTTAAAACGGTGTGAAATATATGAGGAGCATGAAACGGTCTGAAAATTAGGAGGAGCATGAAGCTGTGTTCAAAAACATGAGAGCCTGAAAAGGTGTGAAAAACATGAAGAGCTTCAAAAGTTTTGAAAAATAGGAGGAGCATGAAGCGGTGTTCAAAAACATGAAGAGCCTGAAAAAGTGTGAAAAATATGAAGAGCTTATAAAATTGTCAAAATTATGAGGAGCATGAAACGGTCTGAAAAATACGAGCAGCATGAAACGGTCTGAAAAATAGGAGGAGCATGAAGCGGTGTTCAAAAACATGAAGAGCCTGAAAAAATGTGAAAAATATGAGGAGCTTCAAAAGGTGTCAAAAAAGAGATGAGCATGAAACGGTCTGACAAATAGGAGGAGCATGAAGTGGTGTTCAAAAATATGTAAAGCCTGAAAATGTGTGAAAAATATGAAGAGCTTCAAAAGGTGTGAAAAATAGGAGGAGCATGAAGCGGTGTTCAAAAACATGAGAAGACTGAAAAGGTGTGAAAAATATGAAGAGCTTCAAAAGGAGTGAAATACATTAGGAGCATGAAACTTTCTGAAAAATAGGAGGAGCATGAAGCGGTGTTCAAAAACATGAAGAGCCTAAAAAGTTGTGAAAAATATGAAAAGCTTCAAAAGGTGTCAAAAATGAGATGAGCATGAAACGGTCTGAAAAATAGGACGAGCATGAAGCTGTGTTCAAAAATATGAAGAGCCTGAAAAGGTGTGAAAAATATGAAGAGCTTCAAAAGGTGTGAAATACATTAGGAGCATGAAATTCTCTGAAAAATAGGAGGAGCATGAAGCGGTGTTGAAAAACATGAAGAGCCTGAAAAGGTGTGAAAAATATGAAGAGCTTCAAAAGGTGTGAAAAATATGAGGAGCATGAAACGGTCTGAAAAATAGATGCGGCATGAAATGGTGTTGACAAACATGAAGAGCCTGAAAAGGTGTGAAAAATATGAAGAGCTTCAAAAGGTGTGAAATACATGAGGAGTATGAAATGGGCTGAAAAATAGAAGCATGAAGTGTTGTTCAAAAATATAAAGAGCCTGAAAAAGTGTGAAAAATATGAAAAGCTTCAAAAGGTATCAAATATATGAGGAGCATGAAACGGTCTGAATAATAGGAGGAGCATGAAGCGGTGTTCAAAAACATGAAGAGACTGAAAAGGTGGGTAAAATACAAAGAGCTTCAAAAGGTGTCAAAATATGAGGAGCAAGAAACGGTCTTAAAAATAGGAGGAGCATGAGACGGTGTAAAAACATGAAGAAGCTGAAAACGTTGGAAACATATGAAGAGCTTCAAAGGTGTCAAATATATGAGGAGCATGAAACGGTCTGAAAAATAGGAGGAGCCTGAAACGGTGTTGAAAAACATGAAGAGCCTGAAAAGGTGTGAGAAATATGAAGAGTTGCAAAAGGTGTCAAAAATATGAGAAGCATGAAACGGTCTGAAAAATATGAGGACCATGAAACGGTCTAAAAATGAGGACGATCATGAAACGATATTGAAAAACATGAAGAGCTTCAAAAGGTGTCAAAAATATGAGGAGCATGAAACGGTCTGAAAAACAGGAGGAGCATGAAACCATGTTGAAAAATATGAAGAGCCTGAAAATGTGTGAAAAATATGAAGAGCTTCAAAAAGTGTCAAATGTATGAGGAGCATGAAACGGTCTGAAAAATAGGAGGAGCATGAAACGGTGTTAAAAACATGAAGAGTCTGAAAAGGTGTGAAAAATATTAAGAGCTTCAAGCGGAGTCAAAAATATGAGGAGCTTGAAACGGTGTTGAAAAACATGAAGAGCATTAAAAGTGTGAAAAATATAAAGAGGTTCAAAAGCTGTCAAAAATATGAGGTGCAAGAAACGGTCTGAAAAATAGGAGGAGCAGGAAACGGTGTTGAAAAACATGAAGAGAATGAAAAGGCGTGAAAAATATGAAGAGCATCAAAAGGTGTCAAAATATGAGGAGCATGAAACGGTCTGAAAAACAGGAGGAGAATGAAAACGTGTTGAAAAATATGAACAGCATGAAAAGGAGTGAAAAATATGAAAATATTCAAAATGTGTCAAAAAAAAAGAGGAGCATGAAACTCTCTGAAAATTAGGAGGAGCATGAAACGTTGTTGAATTACATGAAGAGCCTGAAAAGGTGTTAAAAATATGAAGAGCTTCAAAAGGTTTCAAAAAAATGAGGAGCGTGAAACGGTCTGAAAAATAGGATTAGCATGAAACGGTGTTCAGAAACATGAAAAGCCTGAGAAGGTGTGAAAAATATGAAGAGCTTAAAATGGTGTCAAAAATATGAGGAGCATGAAATGGTGTTGAAAAACATGAAGAGCCTGAAAAGGTGTGAAAAATATGAAGAGCTTCAAAAGGTGTCAAAAATATGAGGAGCATGAAACGGTCTGAAAAATAAGAGGAGGATCAAATGGTCTGAAAATTAAGAGGAGCATGAAACGGTGTTGAAAAACGTGAAGAGCTTCAAAAGGTGTCAAAAATATGAGGAGCATGAAACGGTCTGAAAAACAGGAGGAGCATGAAACGGTGGTAAAAAACATGAAAAGCATGAAAATGTGTGAAAAATATGAAGAGCTTCAAAAGGTGTCAAAATATGAGGAGCATGAAACGGTCTTAAAAATAGGAGGAGCATGAGACGGTGTAAAAACATGAAGAAGCTGAAAACGTTGGAAACATATGAAGAGCTTCAAAGGTGTCAAATATATGAGGAGCATGAAACGGTCTGAAAAATAGGAGGAGCCTGAAACGGTGTTGAAAAACATGAAGAACCTGAAAAGGTGTGAGAAATATGAAGAGTTGCAAAAGGTGTCAAAAATATGAGAAGCATGAAACGGTCTGAAAAATATGAGGACCATGAAACGGTCTAAAAAATAGGACGATCATGAAACGATGTTGAAAAACATGAAGAGCTTCAAAAGGTGTCAAAAATATGAGGAGCCTGAAACCATCTGAAAAATAGGAGGAGCATGAAACGGTGTTGTAAAACACGAAGAGCATGAAAAGGTGTGAAAAATATGAAGAGCTTCAAAAGGTATCAAAAATATGAGGAGCATGAAAGTGTCTGAAAAACAGGAGGAGCATGACACCATGTTGAAAAATATGAAGAGCATGAAAAGGTGTGAGAAATATGAAAAGCTTGAAAAGGTTTCAAAAAAAAGAGGAGGATGAAAACGTCTGAAAAATAGGAGGAGCATGAAACGTTGTTGAAAACTTGAAGAGCCGGAAAAGGAGTTAAAAATATGAAGAGCTTCAAAAGGTGTCAAAAATATGAGGAGCTTGAAATGGTCAGAAAAATAGGAGGAGCATGAAGCCTTGTTTAAACACATGAAGAGACTGAAAAGGTTTGAAATATATGAAGAGCATCAAAAGCAGTCAAAAATATGAGGAGCATGAAACGGTCTGAAAAATAGGAGGAGCATGAAGCTGTGTTGCAAAACATGAAGAGCCTGAAAAGGTGTGAAAAATATGAAAAGCTTCAAAAGGTGTCAAAAAAAAAGAGGAGCATGAAACGGTCTGAAAAATAGGCGGAGCATGAATCGGTGTTGAAAAACATGAAGAGCCTGAAAAGGTGTGAAATATATGAAGAGCTTCAAAAGGTGTCAAAAATATGAGGAGCATGAAACGGTCTGAAAAATAGGAGAAGCATGAAGCGCTGTTGAAAGCATGAAGAGCCTGAAAAGGTGTGAAATATATGAAGAGCTTCAAAAGGTGTCAAAAATATGAGGAGCTTGAAACGGTCTGAAAAATATGAGGACCATGAAACGGTCTGAAAAATAGGACGAGCATGAAACGGTGTTGAAAAACATGAAGAGCTTCAAAAGGTGTCAACAATATGAGGAGCATTAAACGGTCTGAAAAACAGGAGGAGCTTGAAACCGTGTTGAACAATATGAAGAGCATGAAAAGATGTGAAAAATATGAAAAGCTTTAAAAGGTTCAAAAAATGAGGAGGATGAAAACGTCTGAAAAATAGGAGGAGCATGAAACGTTGTTGAACAACTTGAAGAGCCTGAAAAGGTGTTAAAAATATGAAGAGCTTCAAAAGGTGTCATAAATATGAGGAGCGTGAAACGGTCGGAAAAATAGGATTAGCATGAAAAGTTGTTGACTAACATGAAGAGCCTGAAAAGGTGTGAAAAATAAAAAGAGTTTCAAAAGGTGTCAAAAATATCAGGAGCATGAATGGGTCTGAAAAATAGGAGGAGCCTGAAACGGTTTTGAGAAAATGAAAAGCCTGAAAAGTTGTGAAAAATATGAAGAGCTTGAAGAGGTGTGAAAAATATGAGGAGCATGAAACGGTCTGAAAAATAGGAGGAGCATGAAAAGGTGTTAAAAAACATGAAGAGCTTCAAAAGGTGTGAAATATATGAGGAGCATGAAACGGTCTGAAAAATAGGAAGAGCATGAAGTGATGTTGAAAACGATGAAGAGCCTGAAAAGTTTGAAAAATATGAAGAACTTCAAAAGGTGTCAAAAATATGAGGAGCTGGAAACGGTCTGAAAAATAGGAGGAGCATGAAGCGGTGTTGAAAAACATGAAGAGCCTGAAAACGTGTGAAAAATATGAAGAACTTCAAAAGCTGTCAAAAATATGACGAGCATGAAACGGTCTGAAAAATAGGAAGAGCATGAAACGGTGTTCAAAAACATGAAGAGCCTGGAAAAGTTGGAAAAATATGAAGAGCCTCAAAACGTGTCAAAAATATGAGGAGCTTGAAACGGTCTGAAAAATAGGAGGAGCATGAAGCGGTGTTGAAAAACATGAAGAGCCTGAAAACGTGTGAAAAATATGAAGAGTTTCAAAAGGTGTGAAAAATATGAAGAGCTTCAAAAGGTGTCGAAAATGAGATGAGCATGAAACGTTCTGAAAACTAGGAGCAACATGAAGCTGTGTTGAAAACCATGAAGAGCCTGAAAAGGTGTGAAAAATATGAAGAGCTTCAAAAGGTGTGAAATACATGAGGAGCATGAAACGGGCTGAAAAATAGGAGAAGCATGAAGTTGTGTGGAAAAACATGAAGAGCCTGAAAATGTGTGAAAAATATGAAGAGCTTCAAAAGGTGTGAAATACATGAGGAGAATGAAACTCTCTGAAAAATAGAAGGAGCATGAAGCGGTGTTCAAAAACATGAAGAGCCTGAAAAGTTGTGAAAAATATGAAGAGCTTCAAAATGTGTCAAACATATTAGGAGCATGAAACGGTCTGAAAAATAGGAGGAGCACGAAGCGGTGTTCAAAAACATGAAGAGCCTGAAAACGTGTGAAAATATGAAGAGCTTCAAAAGGTGTCAAAAATATGAGGAGCATGAAACGGTCTGAAAAAGAGGAGGAGCATGAAGCGGTGTTCAAAAACATGAAGAGCCTTAACAGGTGTGAAAAATATGAAGAGCTTCAAAAGGTGTCAAAAATATGAGAAGCATGAAACGGTCTGAAAAATATGAGGAGCATGAAGCGATGTTGAAAAACATGAAGAGTTGAGAACTTGTGAAAAATATGAAGAGCTTCAAAAGATGTCAAAAATGAGATGAGCATGAAACGGTCTGAAAAATAGGAGGAGCATGAAGTGGTGTTGAAAAATATGAAGAGCCTGAAAGGGTGTGAAAATTATGAAGAGCTTCAAAAGGTGTCAAAAATATGAGGAGCATGAAACGATCTGAAAAATAGGAGGAGCAAGAAACGGTGATCAAAAACATGAAGAGTCTGAAAAGGTGTGAAAAATATGAACAGCTTCAAAAGGTGTCAAAAATATGAGGAGCAAGAAAACGATCTGAAAAATAGGAGGAGCAAGAAACGGTGATCAAAAACATGAAGAGCATGAAAAGGTTTGAAAAATATGAAGAGCTTCAAAAGGTGTCAAAAATATGAGGAGCATGAAAGGGTCTGAAAAATAGGAGGAGCATGAAGCGGTGTTCAAAAACATGAAGAGCCTGAAAAGGTGTGAAAAATATGAAGAGCTGAAAATGTGTGAAATATATGAAGAGCTTCAAAAGGTGTCAAAAATGAGATGAGCATGAAACGGTCTGAAAAATAAGAGGACCATGAAATGGTGATTAAAACGTGAAGAGCCTGAAAAGGTGTGAAAAATATGAAGAGCTTCAAAAGGTGTGAAATACATGAGGAGCATGAAACGGGCTGAAAAATAGAAGGAGCATGAAATGCTGATCAAAAACATGAAGAGCCTGAAAAGGTGTGAAAAATATGAAGAGCTTCAAAAGGTGTCAAAAATATGAGAAGCATGAAACGGTCTGAAAAATATGAGGAGCATGAAGCGGTGTTGAAAAACATGAAGAGCCTGAGAACTTGTGAAAAATATGAAGAGCTTCAAAAGGTGTCAAAAATGAGATGAGCATGAAACGGTCTGAAAAATAGGAGGAGCATGAAGTGGTGTTGAAAAAAATGAAGAGCCTGAAAAGGTGTGAAATATATGAAGAGCTTCAAAAGGTGTCAAAAATATGAGGAGAATGAAACGGTCTGAGAAATAGGAGGATCATGAAGCGGTGTTGAAAAACATGAAGAGTCTGAAAAGGTGTGAAAGATATGAAGAGTTTCTAAAGATGTCAAAAATATGAGGAGCATGAAACGGTCTGAAAAATAGGAGGAGCATGAAGTGGTGTTGAAAAACATGAAGAGGCTGAAAGGGTGTGAAAATTATGAAGAGCTTCAAAATGTGTCAAAATATGAGGAGCATGAAACGGTCTGAAAAATAGGAGTAGCAGGAAGTGGTGTTGAAAAACATGAAGAGGCTGAAAGGGTGTGAAAATTATGAAGAGCTTCAAAATGTGTCAAAAATATGAGGAGCATGAAACGGTCTGAAAAATAGGAGAAGCAGGAAGTGGTGTTGAAAAACATGAAGAGCCTGAAAAGGGGTGAAAATTATGAAGAGCTTCAAAATGTGTCAAAAATATGAGGAGCATGACACGGTCTGAAAAATAGGAGGAGCATGAAGCTGTGTTCAAAAACATGAAGAGCCTGAAAACGTGTGAAAAATATGAAGAACTTCAAAAGCTGTCAAAAATATGACGAGCATGAAACGGTCTGAAAAATAGGAAGAGCATGAAACGGTGTTCAAAAACATGAAGAGCCTGGAAAAGTTGGAAAAATATGAAGAGCCTCAAAACGTGTCAAAAATATGAGGAGCTTGAAACGGTCTGAAAAATAGGAGGAGCATGAAGCGGTGTTGAAAAACATGAAGAGCCTGAAAACGTGTGAAAAATATGAAGAGTTTCAAAAGGTGTGAAAAATATGAAGAGCTTCAAAAGGTGTCGAAAATGAGATGAGCATGAAACGTTCTGAAAACTAGGAGCAACATGAAGCTGTGTTGAAAACCATGAAGAGCCTGAAAAGGTGTGAAAAATATGAAGAGCTTCAAAAGGTGTGAAATACATGAGGAGCATGAAACGGGCTGAAAAATAGGAGAAGCATGAAGTTGTGTGGAAAAACATGAAGAGCCTGAAAATGTGTGAAAAATATGAAGAGCTTCAAAAGGTGTGAAATACATGAGGAGAATGAAACTCTCTGAAAAATAGAAGGAGCATGAAGCGGTGTTCAAAAACATGAAGAGCCTGAAAAGTTGTGAAAAATATGAAGAGCTTCAAAATGTGTCAAACATATTAGGAGCATGAAACGGTCTGAAAAATAGGAGGAGCACGAAGCGGTGTTCGAAAACATGAAGAGCCTGAAAACGTGTGAAAATATGAAGAGCTTCAAAAGGTGTCAAAAATATGAGGAGCATGAGACGGTCTGAAAAAGAGGAGGAGCATGAAGCGGTGTTCAAAAACATGAAGAGCCTTAACAGGTGTGAAAAATATGAAGAGCTTCAAAAGGTGTCAAAAATATGAGAAGCATGAAACGGTCTGAAAAATATGAGGAGCATGAAGCGATGTTGAAAAACATGAAGAGTTGAGAACTTGTGAAAAATATGAAGAGCTTCAAAAGATGTCAAAAATGAGATGAGCATGAAACGGTCTGAAAAATAGGAGGAGCATGAAGTGGTGTTGAAAAATATGAAGAGCCTGAAAGGGTGTGAAAATTATGAAGAGCTTCAAAAGGTGTCAAAAATATGAGGAGCATGAAACGATCTGAAAAATAGGAGGAGCAAGAAACGGTGATCAAAAACATGAAGAGTCTGAAAAGGTGTGAAAAATATGAACAGCTTCAAAAGGTGTCAAAAATATGAGGAGCATGAAACGATCTGAAAAATAGGAGGAGCAAGAAACGGTGATCAAAAACATGAAGAGCATGAAAAGGTTTGAAAAATATGAAGAGCTTCAAAAGGTGTCAAAAATATGAGGAGCATGAAAGGGTCTGAAAAATAGGAGGAGCATGAAGCGGTGTTCAAAAACATGAAGAGCCTGAAAAGGTGTGAAAAATATGAAGAGCTGAAAATGTGTGAAATATATGAAGAGCTTCAAAAGGTGTCAAAAATGAGATGAGCATGAAACGGTCTGAAAAATAAGAGGACCATGAAATGGTGATTAAAACGTGAAGAGCCTGAAAAGTTGTGAAAAATATGAAGAGCTTCAAAAGGTGTGAAATACATGAGGAGCATGAAACGGGCTGAAAAATAGAAGGAGCATGAAATGCTGATCAAAAACATGAAGAGCCTGAAAAGGTGTGAAAAATATGAAGAGCTTCAAAAGGTGTCAAAAATATGAGAAGCATGAAACGGTCTGAAAAATATGAGGAGCATGAAGCGGTGTTGAAAAACATGAAGAGCCTGAGAACTTGTGAAAAATATGAAGAGCTTCAAAAGGTGTCAAAAATGAGATGAGCATGAAACGGTCTGAAAAATAGGAGGAGCATGAAGAGGTGTTGAAAAAAATGAAGAGCCTGAAAAGGTGTGAAATATATGAAGAGCTTCAAAAGGTGTCAAAAATATGAGGAGAATGAAACGGTCTGAGAAATAGGAGGATCATGAAGCAGTGTTGAAAAACATGAAGAGTCTGAAAAGGTGTGAAAGATATGAAGAGTTTCTAAAGATGTCAAAAATATGAGGAGCATGAAACGGTCTGAAAAATAGGAGGAGCATGAAGTGGTGTTGAAAAACATGAAGAGGCTGAAAGGGTGTGAAAATTATAAAGAGCTTCAAAATGTGTCAAAAATATGAGGAGCATGAAACGGTCTGAAAAATAGGA
The DNA here is from genome assembly GCF_033118175.1 of Dama dama. NCBI lineage: Eukaryota > Metazoa > Chordata > Mammalia > Artiodactyla > Cervidae > Dama > Dama dama. Next base: position 277,413 of record NW_026870901.1, read on the forward strand.
GTAGCAGGAAGTGGTGTTGAAAAACATGAAGAGGCTGAAAGGGTGTGAAAATTATGAAGAGCTTCAAAATGTGTCAAAAATATGAGGAGCATGAAACGGTCTGAAAAATAGGAGAAGCAGGAAGTGGTGTTGAAAAACATGAAGAGCCTGAAAAGGGGTGAAAATTATGAAGAGCTTCAAAATGTGTCAAAAATATGAGGAGCATGACACGGTCTGAAAAATAGGAGGAGCATGAAGCTGTGTTCAAAAACATGAGAGCCTGAAAAGGTGTGAAAAACATGAAGAGCTTCAAAAGTTTTGAAAAATAGGAGGAGCATGAAGCGGTGTTCAAAACATGAAGAGCCTGAAAAAGTGTGAAAAATATGAAGAGCTTATAAAATTGTCAAAATTATGAGGAGCATGAAACGGTCTGAAAAATACGAGCAGCATGAAACGGTCTGAAAAATAGGAGGAGCATGAAGCGGTGTTCAAAAACATGAAGAGCCTGAAAAAATGTGAAAAATATGAGGAGCTTCAAAAGGTGTCAAAAAAGAGATGAGCATGAAACGGTCAGACAAATAGGAGGAGCATGAAGTGGTGTTCAAAAATATGTACAGCCTGAAAAGGTGTGAAAAATATGAAGAGCTTCAAAAGGTGTGAAAAATAGGAGGAGCATGAAGCGGTGTTCAAAAACATGAGAAGAATGAAAAGGTGTGAAAAATATGAAGAGCTTCAAAAGGAGTGAAATACATTAGGAGCATGAAACTCTCTGAAAAATAGGAGGAGCATGAAGCGGTGTTCAAAAACATGAAGAGCCTAAAAAGTTGTGAAAAATATGAAAAGCTTCAAAAGGTGTCAAAAATGAGATGAGCATGAAACGGTCTGAAAAATAGGACGAGCATGAAGCTGTGTTCAAAAATATGACGAGCCTGAAAAGGTGTGAAAAATATGAAGAGTTTCAAAAGGTGTGAAATACATTAGGAGCATGAAACTCTCTGAAAAATAGGAGGAGCATGAAGCGGTGTTGAAAAACATGAAGAGCCTGAAAAGGTGTGAAAAATATGAAGAGCTTCAAAAGGTGTGAAAAATATGAGGAGCATGAAACGGTCTGAAAAATAGATGTGGCATGAAATGGTGTTGACAAACATGAAGAGCCTGAAAAGGTGTGAAAAATATGAAGAGCTTCAAAAGGTGTGAAATACATGAGGAGTATGAAATGGGCTGAAAAATAGAAGCATGAAGTGTTGTTCAAAAATATAAAGAGCCTGAAAAAGTGTGAAAAATATGAAAAGCTTCAAAAGGTGTCAAATATATGAGGAGCATGAAACGGTCTGAATAATAGGAGGAGCATGAAGCGGTGTTCAAAAACATGAAGAGACTGAAAAGGTGGGTAAAATACAAAGAGCTTCAAAAGGTGTCAAAATATGAGGAGCATGAAACGGTCTTAAAAATAGGAGGAGCATGAGACGGTGTAAAAACATGAAGAAGCTGAAAACGTTGGAAACATATGAAGAGCTTCAAAGGTGTCAAATATATGAGGAGCATGAAACGGTCTGAAAAATAGGAGGAGCCTGAAACGGTGTTGAAAAACATGAAGAGCCTGAAAAGGTGTGAGAAATATGAAGAGTTGCAAAAGGTGTCAAAAATATGAGAAGCATGAAACGGTCTGAAAAATATGAGGACCATGAAACGGTCTAAAAAATAGGCCGATCATGAAACGATGTTGAAAAACATGAAGAGCTTCAAAAGGTGTCAAAAATATGAGGAGCATGAAACGGTCTGAAAAACAGGTGGAGCATGAAACCATGTTGAAAAATATGAAGAGACTGAAAATGTGTGAAAAATATGAAGAGCTTCAAAAAGTGTCAAATATATGAGGAGCATGAAACGGTCTGAAAAATAGGAGGAGCATGAAACGGTGTTAAAAACATGAAGAGTCTGAAAAGGTGTGAAAAATATTAAGAGCTTCAAGCGGAGTCAAAAATATGAGGAGCTTGAAACGGTGTTGAAAAACATGAAAAGCCTGAAAAGCTGCGAAAAATATGAAGAGCTTCAAAAGGTGTCAAATATATGAGGAGCATGAAACGGTGTTGAAAAACATGAAGAGCATTAAAAGTGTGAAAAATATAAAGAGGTTCAAAAGCTGTCAAAAATATGAGGAGCAAGAAACGGTCTGAAAATAGGAGGAGCAGGAAACGGTGTTGAAAAACATGAAGAGAATGAAAAGGCGTGAAAAATATGAAGAGCATCAAAAGGTGTCAAAATATGAGGAGCATGAAACGGTCTGAAAAACAGGAGGAGAATGAAAACGTGTTGAAAAATATGAACAGCATGAAAAGGAGTGAAAAATATGAAAATATTCAAAATGTGTCAAAAAAAAAGAGGAGCATGAAACTCTCTGAAAATTAGGAGGAGCATGAAACGTTGTTGAATTACTTGAAGAGCCTGAAAAGGTGTTAAAAATATGAAGAGCTTCAAAAGGTTTCAAAAAAATGAGGAGCGTGAAACGGTCTGAAAAATAGGATTAGCATGAAACGGTGTTCAGAAACATGAAAAGCCTGAGAAGGTGTGAAAAATATGAAGAGCTTAAAAAGGTGTCAAAAATATGAGGAGCATGAAATGGTGTTGAAAAACATGAAGAGTCTGAAAAGGTGTGAAAAATATGAAGAGCTTCAAAAGGTGTCAAAAATATGAGGAGCATGAAACGGTCTGAAAAATAAGAGGAGGATCAAATGGTCTGAAAATTAAGAGGAGCATGAAACGGTGTTGAAAAACGTGAAGAGCTTCAAAAGGTGTCAAAAATATGAGGAGCATGAAACGGTCTGAAAAACAGGAGGAGCATGAAACGGTGGTAAAAAACATGAAAAGCATGAAAATGTGTGAAAAATATGAAGAGCTTCAAAAGGTGTCAAAATATGAGGAGCATGAAACGGTCTTAAAAATAGGAGGAGCATGAGACGGTGTAAAAACATGAAGAAGCTGAAAACGTTGGAAACATATGAAGAGCTTCAAAGGTGTCAAATATATGAGGAGCATGAAACGGTCTGAAAAATAGGAGGAGCCTGAAACGGTGTTGAAAAACATGAAGAGCCTGAAAAGGTGTGAGAAATATGAAGAGTTGCAAAAGGTGTCAAAAATATGAGAAGCATGAAACGGTCTGAAAAATATGAGGAGCATGAAACAGTCTAAAAAATAGGACGATCATGAAATGATGTTGAAAAACATGAAGAGCTTCAAAAGGTGTCAAAAATATGAGGAGCCTGAAACCATCTGAAAAATAGGAGGAGCATGAAACGGTGTTGTAAAACACGAAGAGCATGAAAAGGTGTGAAAAATATGAAGAGCTTCAAAAGGTATCAAAAATATGAGGAGCATGAAAGTGTCTGAAAAACAGGAGGAGCATGACACCATGTTGAAAAATATGAAGAGCATGAAAAGGTGTGAGAAATATGAAAAGCTTGAAAAGGTTTCAAAAAAAAGAGGAGGATGAAAACGTCTGAAAAATAGGAGGAGCATGAAACGTTGTTGAAAACTTGAAGAGCCTGAAAAGGAGTTAAAAATATGAAGAGCTTCAAAAGGTGTCAAAAATATGAGGAGCTTGAAATGGTCAGAAAAATAGGAGGAGCATGAAGCCTTGTTTAAACACATGAAGAGACTGAAAAGGTTTGAAATATATGAAGAGCATCAAAAGCAGTCAAAAATATGAGGAGCATGAAACGGTCTGAAAAATAGGAGGAGCATGAAGCTGTGTTGCAAAACATGAAGAGCCTGAAAAGGTGTGAAAAATATGAAAAGCTTCAAAAGGTGTCAAAAAAAAGAGGAGCATGAAACGGTCTGAAAAATAGGCGGAGCATGAATCGGTGTTGAAAAACATGAAGAGCCTGAAAAGGTGTGAAATATATGAAGAGCTTCAAAAGGTGTCAAAAATATGAGGAGCATGAAACGGTCTGAAAAATAGGAGAAGCATGAAGCGCTGTTGAAAGCATGAAGAGCCTGAAAAGGTGTGAAATATATGAAGAGCTTCAAAAGGTGTCAAAAATATGAGGAGCTTGAAACGGTCTGAAAAATATGAGGACCATGAAACGGTCTAAAAAATAGGACGAGCATGAAACAGTGTTGAAAAACATGAAGAGCTTCAAAAGGTGTCAACAATATGAGGAGCATTAAACGGTCTGAAAAACAGGAGGAGCATGAAACCGTGTTGAAAAATATGAAGAGCATGAAAAGATGTGAAAAATATGAAAAGATTCAAAAGGTTCAAAAAATGAGGAGGATGAAAACGTCTGAAAAATAGGAGGAGCATGAAACGTTGTTGAACAACTTGAAGAGCATGAAAAGGTGTTAAAAATATGAAGAGCTTCAAAAGGTGTCATAAATATGAGGAGCGTGAAACGGTCGGAAAAATAGGATTAGCATGAAAAGTTGTTGACTAACATGAAGAGCCTGAAAAGGTGTGAAAAATAAAAAGAGTTTCAAAAGGTGTCAAAAATATCAGGAGCATGAATGGGTCTGAAAAATAGGAGGAGCCTGAAACAGTTTTGAGAAAATGAAAAGCCTGAAAAGTTGTGAAAAATATGAAGAGCTTGAAGAGGTGTGAAAAATATGAGGAGCATGAAACGGTCTGAAAAAAAGGAGGAGCATGAAAAGGTGTTAAAAAACATGAAGAGCTTCAAAAGGTGTGAAATATATGAGGAGCATGAAACGGTCTGAAAAATAGGAAGAGCATGAAGTGATGTTGAAAACGATGAAGAGCCTGAAAAGTTTGAAAAATATGAAGAACTTCAAAATGTGTCAAAAATATGAGGAGCTGGAAACGGTCTGAAAAATAGGAGGAGCATGAAGCGGTGTTGAAAAACATGAAGAGCCTGAAAACGTGTGAAAAATATGAAGAACTTCAAAAGCTGTCAAAAATATGACGAGCATGAAACGGTCTGAAAAATAGGAAGAGCATGAAACGGTGTTCAAAAACATGAAGAGCCTGGAAAAGTTGGAAAAATATGAAGAGCCTCAAAACGTGTCAAAAATATGAGGAGCTTGAAACGGTCTGAAAAATAGGAGGAGCATGAAGCGGTGTTGAAAAACATGAAGAGCCTGAAAACGTGTGAAAAATATGAAGAGTTTCAAAAGGTGTGAAAAATATGAAGAGCTTCAAAAGGTGTCGAAAATGAGATGAGCATGAAACGTTCTGAAAACTAGGAGCAACATGAAGCTGTGTTGAAAACCATGAAGAGCCTGAAAAGGTGTGAAAAATATGAAGAGCTTCAAAAGGTGTGAAATACATGAGGAGCATGAAACGGGCTGAAAAATAGGAGAAGCATGAAGTTGTGTGGAAAAACATGAAGAGCCTGAAAATGTGTGAAAAATATGAAGAGCTTCAAAAGGTGTGAAATACATGAGGAGAATGAAACTCTCTGAAAAATAGAAGGAGCATGAAGCGGTGTTCAAAAACATGAAGAGCCTGAAAAGTTGTGAAAAATATGAAGAGCTTGAAAATGTGTCAAACATATTAGGAGCATGAAACGGTCTGAAAAATAGGAGGAGCACGAAGCGGTGTTCAAAAACATGAAGAGCCTGAAAACGTGTGAAAATATGAAGAGCTTCAAAAGGTGTCAAAAATATGAGGAGCATGAAACGGTCTGACAAAGAGGAGGAGCATGAAGCGGTGTTCAAAAACATGAAGAGCCTTAACAGGTGTGAAAAATATGAAGAGCTTCAAAAGGTGTCAAAAATATGAGAAGCATGAAGCGGTGTTCAAAAACATGAAGAGCCTAAAAAGTTGTGAAAAATATGAAGAGCTTCAAAAGATGTCAAAAATGAGATGAGCATGAAACGGTCTGAAAAATAGGAGGAGCATGAAGTGGTGTTGAAAAATATGAAGAGCCTGAAAGGGTGTGAAAATTATGAAGAGCTTCAAAAGGTGTCAAAAATATGAGGAGCATGAAACGATCTGAAAAATAGGAGGAGCAAGAAACGGTGATCAAAAACATGAAGAGTCTGAAAAGGTGTGAAAAATATGAACAGCTTCAAAAGGTGTCAAAAATATGAGGAGCATGAAACGATCTGAAAAATAGGAGGAGCAAGAAACGGTGATCAAAAACATGAAGAGCATGAAAAGGTTTGAAAAATATGAAGAGCTTCAAAAGGTGTCAAAAATATGAGGAGCATGAAAGGGTCTGAAAAATAGGAGGAGCATGAAGCGGTGTTCAAAAACATGAAGAGCCTGAAAAGGTGTGAAAAATATGAAGAGCTGAAAATGTGTGAAATATATGAAGAGCTTCAAAAGGTGTCAAAAATGAGATGAGCATGAAACGGTCTGAAAAATAAGAGGAGCATGAAATGGTGATTAAAACGTGAAGAGCCTGAAAAGGTGTGAAAAATATGAAGAGCTTCAAAAGGTGTGAAATATATGAGGAGCATGAAACGGGCTGAAAAATAGAAGGAGCATGAAATGCTGATCAAAAACATGAAGAGCCTGAAAAGGTGTGAAAAATATGAAGAGCTTCAAAAGGTGTCAAAAATATGAGAAGCATGAAACGGTCTGAAAAATATGAGGAGCATGAAGCGGTGTTGAAAAACATGAAGAGCCTGAGAACTTGTGAAAAATATGAAGAGCTTCAAAAGGTGTCAAAAATGAGATGAGCATGAAACGGTCTGAAAAATAGGAGGAGCATGAAGTGGTGTTGAAAAAAATGAAGAGCCTGAAAAGGTGTGAAATATATGAAGAGCTTCAAAAGGTGTCAAAAATATGAGGAGAATGAAACGGTCTGAGAAATAGGAGGATCATGAAGAGGTGTTGAAAAACATGAAGAGTCTGAAAAGGTGTGAAAGATATGAAGAGTTTCTAAAGATGTCAAAAATATGAGGAGCATGAAACGGTCTGAAAAATAGGAGGAGCATGAAGTGGTGTTGAAAAACATGAAGAGGCTGAAAGGGTGTGAAAATTATGAAGAGCTTCAAAATGTGTCAAAAATATGAGGAGCATGAAACGGTCTGAAACATAGGAGAAGCAGGAAGTGGTTTTGAAAAACATGAAGAGCCTGAAAAGGGGTGAAAATTATGAAGAGCTTCAAAATGTGTCAAAAATATGAGGAGCATGACACGGTCTGAAAAATAGGAGGAGCATGAAGCTGTGTTCAAAAACATGAGAGCCTGAAAAGGTGTGAAAAACATGAAGAGCTTCAAAAGTTTTGAAAAATAGGAGGAGCATGAAGCGGTGTTCAAAACATGAAGAGCCTGAAAAAGTGTGAAAAATATGAAGAGCTTATAAAATTGTCAAAATTATGAGGAGCATGAAACGGTCTGAAAAATACGAGCAGCATGAAACGGTCTGAAAAATAGGAGGAGCATGAAGCGGTGTTCAAAAACATGAAGAGCCTGAAAAAATGTGAAAAATATGAGGAGCTTCAAAAGGTGTCAAAAAAGAGATGAGCATGAAACGGTCAGACAAATAGGAGGAGCATGAAGTGGTGTTCAAAAATATGTACAGCCTGAAAAGGTGTGAAAAATATGAAGAGCTTCAAAAGGTGTGAAAAATAGGAGGAGCATGAAGCGGTGTTCAAAAACATGAGAAGACTGAAAAGGTGTGAAAAATATGAAGAGCTTCAAAAGGAGTGAAATACATTAGGAGCATGAAACTCTCTGAAAAATAGGAGGAGGATGAAGCGGTGTTCAAAAACATGAAGAGCCTAAAGAGTTGTGAAAAATATGAAAAGCTTCAAAAGGTGTCAAAAATGAGATGAGCATGAAACGGTCTGAAAAATAGGACGAGCATGAAGCTGTGTTCAAAAATATGACGAGCCTGAAAAGGTGTGAAAAATATGAAGAGTTTCAAAAGGTGTGAAATACATTAGGAGTATGAAACTCTCTGAAAAATAGAAGCATGAAGTGTTGTTCAAAAATATAAAGAGCCTGAAAAAGTGTGAAAAATATGAAAAGCTTCAAAAGGTGTCAAATATATGAGGAGCATGAAACGGTCTGAATAATAGGAGGAGCATGAAGCGGTGTTCAAAAACATGAAGAGACTGAAAAGGTGGGTAAAATACAAAGAGCTTCAAAAGGTGTCAAAATATGAGGAGCATGAAACGGTCTTAAAAATAGGAGGAGCATGAGACGGTGTAAAAACATGAAGAAGCTGAAAACGTTGGAAACATATGAAGAGCTTCAAAGGTGTCAAATATATGAGGAGCATGAAACGGTCTGAAAAATAGGAGGAGCCTGAAACGGTGTTGAAAAACATGAAGAGCCTGAAAAGGTGTGAGAAATATGAAGAGTTGCAAAAGGTGTCAAAAATATGAGAAGCATGAAACGGTCTGAAAAATATGAGGACCATGAAACGGTCTAAAAAATAGGACGATCATGAAACGATGTTGAAAAACATGAAGAGCTTCAAAAGGTGTCAAAAATATGAGGAGCATGAAACGGTCTGAAAAACAGGAGGAGCATGAAACCATGTTGAAAAATATGAAGAGCCTGAAAATGTGTGAAAAATATGAAGAGCTTCAAAAAGTGTCAAATGTATGAGGAGCATGAAACGGTCTGAAAAATAGGAGGAGCATGAAACGGTGTTAAAAACATGAAGAGTCTGAAAAGGTGTGAAAAATATTAAGAGCTTCAAGCGGAGTCAAAAATATGAGGAGCTTGAAACGGTGTTGAAAAACATGAAAAGCCTGAAAAGCTGCGAAAAATATGAAGAACTTCAAAAGGTGTCAAATATATGAGGAGCATGAAACGGTGTTGAAAAACATGAAGAGCATTAAAAGTGTGAAAAATATAAAGAGGTTCAAAAGCTGTCAAAAATATGAGGAGCAAGAAACGGTCTGAAAATAGGAGGAGCAGGAAACGGTGTTGAAAAACATGAAGAGAATGAAAAGGCGTGAAAAATATGAAGAGCATCAAAAGGTGTCAAAATATGAGGAGCATGAAACGGTCTGAAAAACAGGAGGAGAATGAAAACGTGTTGAAAAATATGAACAGCATGAAAAGGAGTGAAAAATATGAAAATATTCAAAATGTGTCAAAAAAAAAGAGGAGCATGAAACTCTCTGAAAATTAGGAGGAGCATGAAACGTTGTTGAATTACTTGAAGAGCCTGAAAAGGTGTTAAAAATATGAAGAGCTTCAAAAGGTTTCAAAAAAATGAGGAGCGTGAAACGGTCTGAAAAATAGGATTAGCATGAAACGGTGTTCAGAAACATGAAAAGCCTGAGAAGGTGTGAAAAATATGAAGAGCTTAAAAAGGTGTCAAAAATATGAGGAGCATGAAATGGTGTTGAAAAACATGAAGAGCCTGAAAAGGTGTGAAAAATATGAAGTGCTGTAAAAGGTGTCAAAAATATGAGGAGCATGAAACGGTCTGAAAAATAGGAGGAGCATGAAGCGGTGTTGAAAAACATGAAGAGCCTGAAAAGGTGTGAAAAATATGAAGAGCTTCAAAAGGTATCAAAAATATGAGAATGAAACGGTCTGAAAAATATGAGGAGCATGAAGCTATGTTGAAAAACTTGAAGAGCCTGAAAAGGTTTGAAATATATGAAGAGCTTCAAAGGTGTCAAAAATATGAGGAGCATGAAACGGTCTGGAAAATAGGAGGAGCATGAAGCAGTGTTGAAAAACATGAAGAGCCTGAAAAGGTGTGAAAAATATGAAGAGCTTCAAAAGGTATCAAAAATATGAGGAGCATGAAATGGTCGGAAATATAGGAGAAGCATGTAGCAGTTTTGAAAAATATGAAGAGCCTGAAAAGGTAAAAAATATGAAGAGCTTCAAAAGGTGTCAAAATATGAGGTGCATGAAACGGTCTGAAAAATAGGAGGAGCATGAAACGGTCTGAAAAATAGGAGGAGCATGAAGTGCTGTTGAAAATCATGAAGAGCCTGAAAAAGGAGTGCAACATATGAGGAGCATGAAACGGTCTGAAAAAATAGGAGGAGCATGAAGCGGTGTGAAAAATATGGAGAGCCTGAAAAGGTGTGAAAATATGAATAGCTTCAAAAGGTGTCAAAAATATGAGGAGCATGAAACGGTCTGAAAAACATGAGGAGCATGAAACGGTCTGAAATATAGGAGTAGCATGAAAAGCTGTTAAAAAACATGAAGAGCTTCAAAAGGTGTGAAATATATGAGGAGCATGAAACGGTCTGAAAAATAGGAAGAGCATGAAGTGGTGTTGAAAACGATGAAGAGCCTGAAAAGTTTGAAAAATATGAAGAACTTCAAAAGGTGTCAAAAATATAAGGAGCATGAAACGGTCTGAAAAATAGGAGGAGTATGAAGTAGTGCTGAAAAACATGAAGAGCGTGAAAAGGTGTGAAAAATATGAAGAACTTCAAAACGTGTCAACATATGAGGAGCATGAAACGGTCTGAAAATAGGAGGATCATGAAACGGTGTTCAAAAACTTGAAGAGCCTGGAAAGGTGTGAAAAATATGAAGAGCTTCAAAAAGGTGTCAAAAATATGAGGAGGGTGAAAGGGTCTGAAAAATATGAGGAGCAAGAAACTTATTTCAAAAACATGAATAGCCTCAGCAGGTGTGAAAAATATGAAGAGCTTCAAACTGTGTCAAAAATATGAGGAACAAGAAACGGTCTGAAAAATAGGAGGAGCATTAAACGGTGTTCAAAAATATGAGGAGCAAGAAACTGTCTGAAAAATAGGAGGAGCATTAAACGGTGTTCAAAAACATGAAGAGCCTGGAAAGGTGTGAAAAATAGGAAGAGCTTCAAAAGGTGTCAAACATATGAGGAGCATGAAACGGTCTGAAAAATAGGAGGAGCATTAAACGGTGTTCAAAAACATGAAGTGCCTGAAAAGGTGTGAAAAATATGAAGAGCTTCTAAAGGTTTGAAAAATGAGTGTAGCATGAAACGGTCTGAAAAATAAGAGGAGCATGAAGCGGTGTTGAAAGACATGAAGAGCCTGAAAAGGTGTGAAAAATATGAAGAGCTTCAAAACGTGTCAAAAATATGAGGAGCATGAAACGGTCTGAAAAATATGAGGAGCATGAAACGGTCTGAAATATAGGAGTAGCATGAAAAGCTGTTAAAAAACATGAAGAGCTTCAAAAGGTGTGAAATATATGAGGAGCATGAAACGGTCTGAAAAATAGGAAGAGCATGAAGTGGTGTTGAAAACGATGAAGAGCCTGAAAAGTTTGAAAAATATGAAGAACTTCAAAAGGTGTCAAAAATATAAGGAGCATGAAACGGTCTGAAAAATAGGAGGAGTATGAAGTAGTGCTGAAAAAAATGAAGAGCGTGAAAAGGTGTGAAAAATATGAAGAACTTCAAAACGTGTCAACATATGAGGAGCATGAAACGGTCTGAAAATAGGAGGATCATGAAACGGTGTTCAAAAACTTGAAGAGCCTGGAAAGGTGTGAAAAATATGAAGAGCTTCAAAAAGGTGTCAAAAATATGAGGAGGGTGAAAGGGTCTGAAAAATATGAGGAGCAAGAAACTTATTTCAAAAACATGAATAGCCTCAGCAGGTGTGAAAAATATGAAGAGCTTCAAACTGTGTCAAAAATATGAGGAACAAGAAACGGTCTGAAAAATAGGAGGAGCATTAAACGGTGTTCAAAAATATGAGGAGCAAGAAACTGTCTGAAAAATAGGAGGAGCATTAAACGGTGTTCAAAAACATGAAGAGCCTGGAAAGGTGTGAAAAATAGGAAGAGCTTCAAAAGGTGTCAAACATATGAGGAGCATGAAACGGTCTGAAAAATAGGAGGAGCATTAAACGGTGTTCAAAAACATGAAGTGCCTGAAAAGGTGTGAAAAATATGAAGAGCTTCTAAAGGTTTGAAAAATGAGTGTAGCATGAAACGGTCTGAAAAATAAGAGGAGCATGAAGCGGTGTTAAAAGACATGAAGAGCCTGAAAAGGTGTGAAAAATATGAAGAGCTTCAAAACGTGTCAAAAATATGAGGAGCATGAAACGGTCTCAAAAATAGGAGGAGCATGAAGCGGTGTTCAAAAACATAGAGAGCATGAAAAACTGTGAGAAATATGAAGAACTTCAAAAGCTGTCAAAAAAATGACGAGCATGAAACGGTCTGAAAAATAGGAAGAGCATGAAACGGTGTTCAAAAACATGAAGAGCCTGGAAAAGTTGGAAAAATATGAAGAGCCTCAAAACGTGTCAAAAATATGAGGAGCTTGAAACGGTCTGAAAAATAGGAGGAGCATGAAGCGGTGTTGAAAAACATGAAGAGCCTGAATAGGTTTGAAAAATATGAAGAGCTTCAAAAGTTGTGAAATACATGAGGAGCATGAAACTCTCTGAAAATAGAAATAGCATGAAGCGGTGTTGTAAAACATGAAGAGCCTGAAAACGTGTGAAAATATAAGGAGCTTCAAAAATAGGAAAAATATGAAGAGCTTCAAAAGGTGTGAAAAATTTGAAGAGTTTCAAAAGGTGTCAAAATGAGATGAGCATGAAACGGTCTGAAAAATACGAGGAGCATGAAGCGGTGTTGAAAATCATAAAGAGCCTGAAAAGTTGTGCAAAATATGAAGAGCTTCAAAAGATGTGAAAAATTTGAAGAGCTTCAAAAGGTGTCAAAATGAGATGAGCATGAAACGGTCTGAAAAATAGGAGAAGCATGAAGTGGTGTTGAAAAAAATGAAAAGCCTGAAAAGGTGTGAAATATATGAAGAGCTTCAAAAGATGTCAAAAATATGAGGAGAATGCAACGGTCTGCAAAATAGGAGAAGCATGAAATGGTGTTCAAAAACATGAAGAGCCTGAAAAGGTGTGAAAAACATGAAGAGCCTGAAAAGGTGTGAAAAATATGAAGAGCTTCAAAAGGTGTCAAAAATATGAGGAGCATGAAACGGTCTGAAAAATAGGAGGAGCATGAAGCGGTGTTGAAAAACATGAAGAGCCTGAAAAGGTGTGGAAAATATGAAGAGCTACAAAAGGTGTGAAAAATATGAGGAGCATGACACGTTCTGAAAAATAGGAGGAGAATGAAGCGCTGTTGAAAAACAAGAAGAGCCTGAAAAGGTGTGAAAAATATGAAGAGCTTCAAAAGGTGTCAAAAATATGAGGAGCATGAAACGGTCTGAAAAATAGGAGGAGCATGAAGCGGTGTTTAAAAACTTGAAGAGCCAGAAAACGTGTGAAAAATATGAAGAGCATCAAAAGGTGTGAAAAATATGAAGAGCTTCAAAAGGTTTAAAAAATGAGATGAGCATGAAACGGTCTGAAAAATAGGAGGAGCATGAAGTGGTGTTGAAAAAAATGAAGAGCCTAAAAAGGTGTGAAACATATGAAGAGCTTCAAAAGGTGTAAAAATTATGAGGAGCATGAAACGGCCTGAAAAATTGGAGGAGCATGAGTGGTGTGGAAAAATATGAAGAGCCTGATAAGGTGTGGAAAATATGAAGAGCTTCAAAAGGTGTGAAATACATGAGGAGCACGAAACTCTCTGAAAAATAGAAGGAGCATGAAGCGGTGTTCAACAACATGAAGAGGCTGAAAAGGTGTGAAAAATATGAAGAGCTTAAAAAGGGGTCAAAAATGAGATGAGCATGAAACGGTCTGAAAAATAGGAGGATCATGTAACAGTGTTGAAAAACATGAAAAGCCTGAAAAGGTGTGAAAAATATGAACAGCTTCAAAAGGTGTCAAAAATATGAGGAGCATGAAACGGTCTGAAAAATAGGAGTAGCATGAAGCTGTGTTCAAAAACATGAAGAGCCTGAAAAGGTGTGAAAAATATGAAGAGCTTCAAAAGGTGTGAAAAATATGAGGAGGATGAAATGGTCTGAAAATTAGGAGGAGCATGAAGCGGTGTTCAAAAAAAAAAAAAGAGCCTGAAAAGGTGTTAAAAATATGAAGAGCTTCAAAATGTGTAAAAAATATGAGGAGGATGAAACGGTCTGAAATAGAGAAGCAGCATGAAACGGTGTTGAAAAACATGAAGTCCCTCAAAATGTGTGAAAAATATGAAGAGCTTCAAAAGGTGTCAAATATATGAAGAGCATGAAACCGTCTGAAAAATAGGAGGATCATGAAGCAGTATTCAAAAACATGAAGAGCCTGAAAATGTGTGAAAAATATTCAGAGCTTCAAAATGTGTCAAATATATGAGGAGCATGAAAAGGTCTGAAAAATAGGAGGAGGATGAAGCGGTGTTTAAAAACATGAAGAGCCTGAAAAGGTGTGAAAAATATCAAGAGCTTCAAAAGGTATCAAAAATATGAGAATGAAACGGTCTGAAAAATAGGAGGAGCATGAAGCGGTGTTCAAAAACATGAAGAGCCTGAAAAGGTGTGAAAAATATCAAGAGCTTCAAAAGTTGTCAAAAATATGAGGAGAATGAAACGGTCTGAAAATTAGGAGGAGCATGAAGCGGTGTTGGAAAACATGACGAGCCTGAAAAGATGTGAAAAATATGAAGTGCTGTAAAAGGTGTCAAAAATATGAGGAGCATGAAACGGTCTGAAAAATAGGAGGAGCATGAAGCGGTGTTGAAAAACATGAAGAGCCTGAAAAGGTGTGAAAAATATGAAGAGCTTCAAAAGGTATCAAAAATATGAGAATGAAACGGTCTGAAAAATATGAGGAGCATGAAGCTATGTTGAAAAACTTGAAGAGCCTGAAAAGGTTTGAAATATATGAAGAGCTTCAAAGGTGTCAAAAATATGAGGAGCATGAAACGGTCTGGAAAATAGGAGGAGCATGAAGCAGTGTTGAAAAACATGAAGAGCCTGAAAAGGTGTGAAAAATATGAAGAGCTTCAAAAGGTATCAAAAATATGAGGAGCATGAAATGGTCGGAAATATAGGAGAAGCATGTAGCAGTGTTGAAAAATATGAAGAGCCTGAAAAGGTAAAAAATATGAAGAGCTTCAAAAGGTGTCAAAATATGAGGTGCATGAAACGGTCTGAAAAATAGGAGGAGCATGAAACGGTCTGAAAAATAGGAGGAGCATGAGACGGTGTAAAAACATGAAGAAGCTGAAAACGTTGGAAACATATGAAGAGCTTCAAAGGTGTCAAATATATGAGGAGCATGAAACGGTCTGAAAAATAGGAGGAGCCTGAAACGGTGTTGAAAAACATGAAGAGCCTGAAAAGGTGTGAGAAATATGAAGAGTTGCAAAAGGTGTCAAAAATATGAGAAGCATGAAACGGTCTGAAAAATATGAGGACCATGAAACGGTCTAAAAAATAGGACGATCATGAAACGATGTTGAAAAACATGAAGAGCTTCAAAAGGTGTCAAAAATATGAGGAGCATGAAACGGTCTGAAAAACAGGAGGAGCATGAAACCATGTTGAAAAATATGAAGAGCCTGAAAATGTGTGAAAAATATGAAGAGCTTCAAAAAGTGTCAAATGTATGAGGAGCATGAAACGGTCTGAAAAATAGGAGGAGCATGAAACGGTGTTAAAAACATGAAGAGTCTGAAAAGGTGTGAAAAATATTAAGAGCTTCAAGCGGAGTCAAAAATATGAGGAGCTTGAAACGGTGTTGAAAAACATGAAAAGCCTGAAAAGCTGCGAAAAATATGAAGAGCTTCAAAAGGTGTCAAATATATGAGGAGCATGAAACGGTGTTGAAAAACATGAAGAGCATTAAAAGTGTGAAAAATATAAAGAGGTTCAAAAGCTGTCAAAAATATGAGGAGCAAGAAACGGTCTGAAAATAGGAGGAGCAGGAAACGGTGTTGAAAAACATGAAGAGAATGAAAAGGCGTGAAAAATATGAAGAGCATCAAAAGGTGTCAAAATATGAGGAGCATGAAACGGTCTGAAAAACAGGAGGAGAATGAAAACGTGTTGAAAAATATGAAGAGCATGAAAAGGAGTGAAAAATATGAAAATATTCAAAATGTGTCAAAAAAAAAGAGGAGCATGAAACTCTCTGAAAATTAGGAGGAGCATGAAACGTTGTTGAATTACTTGAAGAGCCTGAAAAGGTGTTAAAAATATGAAGAGCTTCAAAAGGTTTCAAAAAAATGAGGAGCGTGAAACGGTCTGAAAAATAGGATTAGCATGAAACGGTGTTCAGAAACATGAAAAGCCTGAGAAGGTGTGAAAAATATGAAGAGCTTAAAAAGGTGTCAAAAATATGAGGAGCATGAAATGGTGTTGAAAAACATGAAGAGCCTGAAAAGGTGTGAAAAATATGAAGAGCTTCAAAAGGTGTCAAAAATATGAGGAGCATGAAACGGTCTGAAAAATAAGAGGAGGATCAAATGGTCTGAAAATTAAGAGGAGCATGAAACGGTGTTGAAAAACGTGAAGAGCTTCAAAAGGTGTCAAAAATATGAGGAGCATGAAACGGTCTGAAAAACAGGAGGAGCATGAAACGGTGGTAAAAAACATGAAAAGCATGAAAATGTGTGAAAAATATGAAGAGCTTCAAAAGGTGTCAAAATATGAGGAGCATGAAACGGTCTTAAAAATAGGAGGAGCATGAGACGGTGTAAAAACATGAAGAAGCTGAAAACGTTGGAAACATATGAAGAGCTTCAAAGGTGTCAAATATATGAGGAGCATGAAACGGTCTGAAAAATAGGAGGAGCCTGAAACGGTGTTGAAAAACATGAAGAGCCTGAAAAGGTGTGAGAAATATGAAGAGTTGCAAAAGGTGTCAAAAATATGAGAAGCATGAAACGGTCTGAAAAATATGAGGAGCATGAAACGGTCTAAAAAATAGGACGATCATGAAACGATGTTGAAAAACATGAAGAGCTTCAAAAGGTGTCAAAAATATGAGGAGCCTGAAACCATCTGAAAAATAGGAGGAGCATGAAACGGTGTTGTAAAACACGAAGAGCATGAAAAGGTGTGAAAAATATGAAGAGCTTCAAAAGGTATCAAAAATATGAGGAGCATGAAAGTGTCTGAAAAACAGGAGGAGCATGACACCATGTTGAAAAATATGAAGAGCATGAAAAGGTGTGAGAAATATGAAAAGCTTGAAAAGGTTTCAAAAAAAAGAGGAGGATGAAAACGTCTGAAAAATAGGAGGAGCATGAAACGTTGTTGAAAACTTGAAGAGCCTGAAAAGGAGTTAAAAATATGAAGAGCTTCAAAAGGTGTCAAAAATATGAGGAGCTTGAAATGGTCAGAAAAATAGGAGGAGCATGAAGCCTTGTTTAAACACATGAAGAGACTGAAAAGGTTTGAAATATATGAAGAGCATCAAAAGCAGTCAAAAATATGAGGAGCATGAAACGGTCTGAAAAATAGGAGGAGCATGAAGCTGTGTTGCAAAACATGAAGAGCCTGAAAAGGTGTGAAAAATATGAAAAGCTTCAAAAGGTGTCAAAAAAAAGAGGAGCATGAAACGGTCTGAAAAATAGGCGGAGCATGAATCGGTGTTGAAAAACATGAAGAGCCTGAAAAGGTGTGAAATATACGAAGAGCTTCAAAAGGTGTCAAAAATATGAGGAGCATGAAACGGTCTGAAAAATAGGAGAAGCATGAAGCGCTGTTCAAAGCATGAAGAGCCTAAAAAGGTATGAAATATATGAAGAGCTTCAAAAGGTGTCAAAAATATGAGGAGCTTGAAACGGTCTGAAAAATATGAGGACCATGAAACGGTCTGAAAAATAGGACGAGCATGAAACGGTGTTGAAAAACATGAAGAGCTTCAAAAGGTGTCAACAATATGAGGAGCATTAAACGGTCTGAAAAACAGGAGGAGCATGAAACCGTGTTGAAAGATATGAAGAGCATGAAAAGATGTGAAAAATATGAAAAGATTCAAAAGGTTCAAAAAATGAGGAGGATGAAAACGTCTGAAAAATAGGAGGAGCATGAAACGTTGTTGAACAACTTGAAGAGCATGAAAAGGTGTTAAAAATATGAAGAGCTTCAAAAGGTGTCATAAATATGAGGAGCGTGAAACGATCGGAAAAATAGGATTAGCATGAAAAGTTGTTGACTAACATGAAGAGCCTGAAAAGGTGTGAAAAATAAAAAGAGTTTCAAAAGGTGTCAAAAATATCAGGAGCATGAATGGGTCTGAAAAATAGGAGGAGCCTGAAACAGTTTTGAGAAAATGAAAAGCCTGAAAAGTTGTGAAAAATATGAAGAGCTTGAAGAGGTGTGAAAAATATGAGGAGCATGAAACGGTCTGAGAAAAAGGAGGAGCATGAAAAGGTGTTAAAAAACATGAAGAGCTTCAAAAGGTGTGAAATATATGAGGAGCATGAAAAGGTCTGAAAAATAGGAAGAGCATGAAGTGATGTTGAAAACGATGAAGAGCCTGAAAAGTTTGAAAAATATGAAGAACTTCAAAAGGGGTCAAAAATATGAGGAGCTGGAAACGGTCTGAAAAATAGGAGGAGCATGAAGCGGTGTTGAAAAACATGAAGAGCCTGAAAACGTGTGAAAAATATGAAGAACTTCAAAAGCTGTCAAAAATATGACGAGCATGAAACGGTCTGAAAAATAGGAAGAGCATGAAACGGTGTTCAAAAACATGAAGAGCCTGGAAAAGTTGGAAAAATATGAAGAGCCTCAAAACGTGTCAAAAATATGAGGAGCTTGAAACGGTCTGAAAAATAGGAGGAGCATGAAGCGGTGTTGAAAAACATGAAGAGCCTGAAAACGTGTGAAAAATATGAAGAGTTTCAAAAGGTGTGAAAAATATGAAGAGCTTCAAAAGGTGTCGAAAATGAGATGAGCATGAAACGTTCTGAAAACTAGGAGCAACATGAAGCTGTGTTGAAAACCATGAAGAGCCTGAAAAGGTGTGAAAAATATGAAGAGCTTCAAAAGGTATCAAAAATATGAGGAGCATGAAATGGTCGGAAATATAGGAGAAGCATGTAGCAGTGTTGAAAAATATGAAGAGCCTGAAAAGGTGTGAAAAATATGAAGAGCTTCAAAAGGTGTCAAAAATATGAGAAGCATGAAACGGTCTGAAAAATATGAGGAGCATGAAGCGATGTTGAAAAACATGAAGAGTTGAGAACTTGTGAAAAATATGAAGAGCTTCAAAAGATGTCAAAAATGAGATGAGCATGAAACGGTCTGAAAAATAGGAGGAGCATGAAGTGGTGTTGAAAAATATGAAGAGCCTGAAAGGGTGTGAAAATTATGAAGAGCTTCAAAAGGTGTCAAAAATATGAGGAGCATGAAACGATCTGAAAAATAGGAGGAGCAAGAAACGGTGATCAAAAACATGAAGAGTCTGAAAAGGTGTGAAAAATATGAAGAGCTTCAAAAGGTGTCAAAAATATGAGGAGCATGAAACGATCTGAAAAATAGGAGGAGCAAGAAACGGTGATCAAAAACATGAAGAGCATGAAAAGGTTTGAAAAATATGAAGAGCTTCAAAAGGTGTCAAAAATATGAGGAGCATGAAAGGGTCTGAAAAATAGGAGGAGCATGAAGCGGTGTTCAAAAACATGAAGAGCCTGAAAAGGTGTGAAAAATATGAAGAGCTGAAAATGTGTGAAATATATGAAGAGCTTCAAAAGGTGTCAAAAATGAGATGAGCATGAAACGGTCTGAAAAATAGGAGGAGCATGAAACGATGATCAAAAACATGAAGAGCCTGAAAAGGTGTGAAAAATATGAAGAGCTTCAAAAGATGTCAAAAATATGAGGAGAATGAGACGGTCTGCAAAATAGGAGAAGCATGAAATGCTGATCAAAAACATGAAGAGCCTGAAAAGGTGTGAAAAACATGAAGAGCCTGAAAAGGTGTGAAATATATGAAGAGATTCAAAAGGTGTGAAATACATGAGGAGCATGAAACGGGCTGAAAAATAGGAGAAGCATGAAGGGGTGTGGAAAAACATGAAGAGCCTGAATAGGTTTGAAAAATATGAAGAGCTTCAAAAGGTGTGAAATACATGAGGAGCATGAAACTCTCTGAAAAATAGAAATAGCATGAAGCGGTGTTGAAAAACATGAAGAGCCTGAAAAGGTGTGAAATACATGAATAGGTTCAGAACGTGTCAAAAATATGAGGAGCATGAAACGGTCTGAAAAATAGGAGGAGAATGAAGCGGTGTTGAAAAACATGAAGAGCCTGAAAAGGTGTGAAAAATATGAAGAGCGTCAAAATGTGTCAAAAATATGAGGAGCATGAAACGGTCTGAAAAATAGGAGGAGCATGAAAAGGTGTTCAAAAACATGAAGTGCCTGAAAAGCTGTGAAAAACATGAAGAGCTTCAAAAGTGTCAAAAATATGAAGAACATGAAACGGTCTGAAAAATAGGAGGAGCATGAAGTGGTGTTCAAAACATGGAGAGCCTGAAAAGCTGTGAAAAACATGAAGAGCTTCAAAAGGTGTCAAAAATATGAGGAGCATGATAAAGTTTGAAAAAAAAGAGGAGCATGAAACGGTGTTCAAAAACATGAAGAGCCTGAAAAGGTGTGAAATATATGAAGAGCTTCAAAATTGTCAAAAATATGAGGAGAATGAAACGGTCTGCAAAATAGGAGGAGCATGAAGTGGTGTTCAAAACATGGAGAGCCTGAAAAGCTGTGAAAAACATGAAGAGCTTCAAAAGGTGTCAAAAATATGAGGAGCATGATAAAGTTTGAAAAAAAAGAGGAGCATGAAACGGTGTTCAAAAACATGAAGAGCCTGAAAAGGTGTGAAAAATATGAAGAGCCTCAAAACGTGTCAAAAATATGAGGAACATGAATCGGTCTGAAAAATAGGAGGAGCTAGAAGTTGTGTTGAAAAACATGAAGAACGAGAAAACATGTTAAAAATATGAAGAGCTTCAAAAGGTGTGAAATATATGAGGAGCATGAAACGGTCTGAAAAATAGCAGGATCATGAAGCGGTGTTGAAAAACATGAAGAATCTGAAAACGTGTGAAAATATGAAGAGCTTCAAGAATATGAAAAATATGAAGAGCTTCAAAAGGTGTGAAAAATATGAAGAGCTTCAAAAGGTGTCAAAAATATGAGGAGAATGAAACGGTCTGCAAAATAGGAGGAGCATGAAATGGTGTTCAAAAACATGAAGAGCCTGAAATCGTGTGAAAAATATAAAGAGCTTCAAAAGGTGTGTAAAATATGAGGAGCATGAAACGGTCTGAAAAATAGGAGGAGCATGAAGCTTTGTTGACAAAAATGAAGAACCTGAAAAGGTGTGCAATATATGTAGAACTTCAAAAGCTGTCAAAAATTTGAGAAGCATGAAACGGTCTGATAAATACGAGGAGCATGAAGCGGTGTTGAAAAACATGAAGAGCCTGAAAAGGTGTGAAATAAATGAAGAGCTTCAAAATGTGTCAAAAATATGAGGAGCATGAAACGGTCAGAAAAATAGGAGGAGCATGAAGCGGTGTTGAAAAATATGAAGACCCTGAATAGGTGTGAAAAATATGAAGAGGTTCAAAAGGTGTCAAAAATATGAGGAGCATGAAACGGTCTGAATAAAAGGAGGAGCATGAAGCGGTGTTCAAAAACATGAAGAGCTTGAAAAGGTGTGAAAAATATGAAGAGCTTCAGAAGCTGTCAAATATATGACGAGCATGAAACGGTCTGAAATATCGGAGGAGCATGAAACGGTCTGAAAAATAGGAGGAGCATGAAACGGTGTTGAAAAACATGAAGATCCTGAAAAGGTGTGAAAAATAGGAGGAGTTTCAATAGGTGTCAAAAATATGAGGAGCATGAAAATGTCCTAAATATAGGAGGAGCATGAAGCGGTGTTCAAAAACATGAAGAGCCTGAAAAGCTGTGAGCAATATGAAGAGCTTCAAAAGGTGTGAAAAATATGAGGAGCATGAAACGGTCTGAAAAATAGGAGGAGAATGAAGCGGTGTTCAAAGACATGAAGAGACTGAAAAGGTGTGAAATATATGAAGAGCTTCAAAAGTGTCAAAAATATGAAGAACATGAAACGGTCTGAAAAATAGGAGGAGCATGAAGTGGTGTTCAAAACATGGAGAGCCTGAAAAGCTGTGAAAAACATGAAGAGCTTCAAAAGGTGTCAAAAATATGAGGAGCATGATAAAGTTTGAAAAAAAAGAGTAGCATGAAACGGTGTTCAAAAACATGAAGAGCCTGAAAAGGTGTGAAATATATGAAGAGCTTCAAAATTGTCAAAAATATGAAGAACATGAAACGGTCTGAAAAATAGGAGGAGCATGAAGTGGTGTTCAAAACATGGAGAGCCTGAAAAGCTGTGAAAAACATGAAGAGCTTCAAAAGGTGTCAAAAATATGAGGAGCATGATAAAGTTTGAAAAAAAAGAGGAGCATGAAACGGTGTTCAAAAACATGAAGAGCCTGAAAAGGTGTGAAAAATATGAAGAGCCTCAAAACGTGTCAAAAATATGAGGAACATGAATCGGTCTGAAAAATAGGAGGAGCTAGAAGTTGTGTTGAAAAACATGAAGAACGAGAAAACATGTTAAAAATATGAAGAGCTTCAAAAGGTGTGAAATATATGAGGAGCATGAAACGGTCTGAAAAATAGCAGGATCATGAAGCGGTGTAGAAAAACATGAAGAATTTGAAAACGTGTGAAAATATGAAGAGCTTCAAAAATATGAAAAATATGAAGAGCTTCAAAAGGTGTGAAAAATATGAAGAGCTTCAAAAGGTGTCAAAAATATGAGGAGAATGAAACGGTCTGCAAAATAGGAGGAGCATGAAGCGGTGTTCAAATATATGAAGAGCCTGAAATCGTGTGAAAAATATGAAGAGCTTCAAAAGGTGTGAAAAATATGAGGAGCATGAAACGGTCTGAAAATTAGGAGGAGCATTAAGCGGTGTTCCAAAATATGAAGAGCCTGAAAAGGTGTGAAAAATATGAAGAGCTTCAAAACGTGTCAAAAATATTAGGAGCATGAAACGGTCTGAAAAGTAGGAGGAGCATGAAGCGGTGTTGAAAAACATGAAGAGCCTGAAAAGGTGTGAGAAATATGAAGCGCTTCAAAAGGTGTCAAAAATATGAGGAGCATGAAACGGTCTGAAATTGATGAGGAGCATGAAGCGTGTTGAAAAACATGAGGAGCTTTAAAAGGTGTGTAAAATATGAAGAGGTTCTAAAGGTGTCAAAAATATGAGGAGCATGAAACGGTCTTAAAAATACGAGGAGAATGAAGTGGTGTTGAAAAACATGAAGAGCCTGAAAAGGTGTGAACTATATGAAGAGCTTCAAAAGGTGTCGAATATATGAGGAGCATGAAACGGTCTGAGAAATAGGAGGAGAATGAAATGGTGTTCAAAAACATGACAGCCTGAAAAGGTGTGAAAAACATGAAGAGCTTGAAAACGTGTGAAAAATATGAGGACCATGAAACCGTCTGAAAAATAGGAGGAGCATGAAACGGTGTTGAAATCATGAAGAGCCTGAAAAGCTGTGAAAGATATGAAGAGCTTCAAAAGTTGTCATAAATATGACGAGCATGAAACGGTCTGAAAAATAGGAGGAACATGAGGCGTTTTTGAAAAATATGAAGAGCCTGAAAAGGTGTGAAAAATATGAAGAGCTTCAAAAGGAGTCAAAAATATGAGGAGCAGGAAAGGGTCTGAAAAAAAGGAGGAGCAAGAGGTGGTGTTGAAAAACATGAAGCGACTGAAATCTGTGAAATATATGAAGAGCTTAAAAAGGTGTCAAAAATATGAGGAGCATGAAACGGTATGATAAATAAGAGGAGCATGGAGCGGTGTGGAAAAACATGAAGAGCTTGAAAAGGTGTGAAAAATATGAAGAGCTTCAAAAGGTGTGAAAAATATGAGGCGCATGAAACGGTCTGAAAATTAGAAGGAGCATGAAGCGGTATTGAAAAACATGAAGAGCCTGAAAGGGGTGAAATATATGAAGAGCTTCAACAGGTGTCAAAAATTTGAGGAGCATGAAGCGGTGTTGAAAATCATGAAGAGCCTGAAATGAGTGAAATATATGAAGAGCTTCAAAAGGTGTCAAAAATATGAGGAGCATGAAACGGTCTGAAAAATAGGAGGAGCATGAAGCGGTATTGAAAAACATGAAGAGCCTGAAAAGGTGTGAAAACTATTAAGAGCTTCAAAAGGTGTCAAAAGTATGAGGAGCGTGAAACGGTCTGAAAAATAGGAGAAGATTGAAGCGGTGTTGAAAAACATGAAGAGTCTGAAAAGTTGTGAACAATATGAAGAGCTTCAAAGGTGTCAAAAATATGAGGAGGATGAAATGGTGTTCAAAAACATGAAGAGCCTGAAAAGGTGTGAAAAATATGAACAGCTTAAAAAGGTGTCAAAAATATGAGGAGCTTGAAAAGGGTTCAAAAACATGAAGAGCATGAAAATGTATGAAAAATATGAAGAGTTTCAAATGGTGTCAAAAATATGAGAGCATGAAACGGTCTGAAAAATAGGAGGAGCATGAAATGGTGTTCAAAAACATGAAGAGACTGAAAACCTGTGAAAAATATGAAGAGCTTCAAAAGGTGTGGAAAATATGAGGAGCATGAAACGGTCTGAAAAATAGGAGGAGCATGAAACTGTGATGAAAAATATGAAGAGCCTGAAAAGGTGTGAAATACATGAATAGGTTCAGAACGTGTCAAAAATATGAGGAGCATGAAACGGTCTGAAAAATAGGAGGAGAATGAAGCGGTGTTGAAAAACATGAAGAGCCTGAAAAGGTGTGAAAAATATGAAGAGCGTCAAAATGTGTCAAAAATATGAGGAGCATGAAACGGTCTGAAAAATAGGAGGAGCATGAAAAGGTGTTCAAAAACATGAAGTGCCTGAAAATGTGTGAAAAATATGAAGAGCTTCAAAAGGTGTGAAATATATGAGGAGCATGAAGTGGTGTTCAAAAACATGAAGAGCTTGAAAAGGTATGAAATATACTAAGAGCTTCAAAAGGTGTGAAAAATAGGAGGCGCAAAAAGCGGTGTTCAAAAACATGAAAAGCCTGATAAGGTGTGAAATATATGAAGAGCTTCAAAAGGTGTCAAAAGTATGAGGAGCATGAAACGGTCTGAAAATAGGAGGAGGATGAAAGGGTGTTGAAAAACATGAAGAGCAAGAAAAGGTGTGAAAAATATGAAGAGCTTCAAAAGGTGTCAAAAGTATGAGGAGCATGAAACGGTCTGAAAAATAGAAGGAGCACGAATTGGTGTTTAAAAACATGAAGAGCCTGAAAAGGTGTGAAAAAGATGAAGAGCTTCAAAAGGTGTCAAAAATATGAGGAGCATGAAACGGTCTGAAAAATAGGAGGAGCAAGAAACGGTGTTGAAAAATATGAAGAGCCTGAAAATGTGTGAAATATAGGAAGAGGTTCAAAAGGTGTCAAAAATATGAGGAGCTTGAAATGGCCTGAAAAATAGGAGGAGCATGAAATGGTGTTCAAAAACATGAAGAGACTGAAAACCTGTGTAAAATATGAAGAGCTTCAAAAGGTGTGGAAAATATGAGAAGCATGAAACGGTCTGAAAAATAGGAGGAGCATGAAACTGTGATGAAAAATATGAAGAGCCTGAAAAGTTGTGAAATACATGAATAGGTTCAGAACGTGTCAAAAATATGAGGAGCATGAAACGGTCTGAAAAATAGGAGGAGAATGAAGCGGTGTTGAAAAACATGAAGAGCCTGAAAAGGTGTGAAAAATATGAAGAGCTTCAAAAGGTGTCAAAAATATGAGGAGCATGAAAAGGTCTGAAAAATAGGAGGAGCATGAAAAAGTGTTCAAAAATATGAAGAGCCTGAAAATGTGTGAAAATTATGAAGAGCTTCAAAAGGTGTGAAAAATATGAGGAGCATGAAGTGGTGTTCAAAAACATGAAGAGCTTGAATAGGTGTGAAATATACGAAGAGCTTCAAAAGGTGTGAAAAATAGGAGGAGCATGAAGCGGTGTTCAAAAACATGAAAAGCCTGAAAAGGTGTGAAATATATGAAAAGCTTCAAAAGGTGTCAAAAGTATGAGGAGCATGAAACGCGCTGAAAATAGGAGGAGGATGAAACCGTGTTGAAAAACATGAAGAGCATGAAAAGGTGTGGAAAATATGAAGAGCTTCAAAAGGTGTCAAAAATCTGAGGAGCATGAAACGGTCTGAAAAATAGGAGGAGCACGAATCGGTGTTCAAAAACATGAAGAGCCTGAAAAGGTGTGAAAAATATGAAGACCTTCAAAAGGTGTCAAAAATATGAGGAGCTTGAAAAGGTGTTCAAAAACATGAAGAGCATGAAAATGTGTGAAAAATATGAAGAGTTTCAAATGATGTCAAAAATATGAGGAGCATGAAACTGTCTGAAAAATAGGAGGAGCATGAAATGGTGTTCAAAAACATGAAGAGACTGAAAACCTGTGAAAATTATTAAGAGCTTCAAAAGGTGTGAAAAATATGAAGAGCTTCAAAAGGTGTGAAAAATATGAGGAGCATGAAACGGTCTGAAAAATAGGAGGAGCATGAAACTGTGTTGAAAAATATGAAGAGCCTGAAAAGGTGTGAAATGTATGTATAGGTTCAGAACGTGTCAAAAATATGAGGAGCATGAAACGATCTGAAAAATAGGAGAAGATTGAAGCGGTGTTCAAAAACATGAAGAGCCTGGAAAGGTGTGAAAAATATGAAGAGCGTCAAAAGGTGTCAAAAATATGAGGAGCATGAAACGGTCTGAAAAATAGGAGGAGCATGAAAAGGTGTTCAAAAACATGAAGCGCCTGAAAATGTGTGAAAAATATGAAGAGCTTCAAAAGGTGTGAAAAATATGAGGAGCATGAAGTGTTGTTCAAAAACATGAAGAGCTTGAAAAGGTATGAAATATACTAAGAGCTTCAAAAGGTGTGAAAAATAGGAGGCGCAAAAAGCGGTGTTCAAAAACATGAAAAGCCTGATAAGGTGTGAAATATATGAAGAGCTTCAAAAGGTGTCAAAAGTATGAGGAGCATGAAACGGTATGAAAATAGAAGGAGCACTAATCGGTGTTTAAAAACATGAAGAGCCTGAAAAGATGTGAAAAAGATGAAGAGCTTCAAAAGGTGTCAAAAGTATGAGGAGCATGAAACGGTCTGAAAAATAGAAGGAGCACGAATCGGTGTTTAAAAACATGAAGAGCCTGAAAAGGTGTGAAAAAGATGAAGAGCTTCAAAAGGTGTCAAAAATATGAGGAGCATGAAACGGTCTGAAAAATAGGAGGAGCAAGAAACGGTGTTGAAAAATATGAAGAGCCTGAAAATGTGTGAAATATAGGAAGAGGTTCAAAAGGTGTCAAAAATATGAGGAGCTTGAAACGGCCTGAAAAATAGAAGGAGAATGAAGAGGTGTTGAAAAACATGAAGAGCCTGAAAAGGTTTGAAAAATATGAAGAGCTTCAAAAGGTGTCAAAAATATGAGGAGCATGAAACGGTCTGAAAAATAGGAGGAGCATGAAGCAGTGATGAAAAACATGAAGAGCATGAAAAGGTGTGAAATATATGAAGAGCTTCAAAAGGTGTCAAAAATATGAGGAGCATGAAGCGTTGTTCAAAAACATGAAGAGTTTGAAAAGGTGTGAAATATATAAAGAGCTTCAAAAGGTGTGAAAAATAGGAGGAGCATGAAGCTTTGTTCAAAAACATGAAGAACCTGAAAAGGTGTGAAATATATGAAGAGCTTGAAAATGTGTCAAAAATATGCTGAGAACGAAATGGTCTGAAAAATATGAGGAGCATGAAAGAGTCTGAAAATAGAAGGAGCATGAAACGGTGTTGAAAAACATGAAGAGCATGAAAAGGTGTGAAAAATATGAACAGCTTCAAAACGTGTCAAAAATATGAGGAGCTTGAAAAGGTGTTCAAAAACATGAAGAGCATGAAAATGTGTGAAAAATATGAAGAGCTTCAAAAGGTGTCAAAAATATGAGGAACATGAAACGGTCTGAAAAATAGGAGGAGCATGAAGTTTTGATGAAAAACATGAAGAGCCTGAAAAGGTGTGAAATGTATGAAGAGCTTCAACAGGTGTCGAAAATACGAGGAGCATGAAACGGTTTAAAAAAAAGGAGGAACATTAATTCTTGTTGAAAAGCATGAAGAGCCTGAAAATATTTGAAAAATATGAAGAGCTTGAAAATGTGTCAAAAATATGACGAGAACGAAATGGTCTGAAAAATATGAGGAGCATGAAACGGTATTGAAAAACATGAAGAGAATGAAAAAGTGTGAAATATATAAAGAGCTTCAAAAGGTGTCAAAAAAATGAGGAGCATGAAACGGTCTGAAAAATAGGAGGAGCATGAAGTTTTGATGAAAAACATGAAGAGCCTGAAAAGGTGTGAAATGTATGAAGAGCTTCAAAAGTGTGAAAAATATGCGGAGCATGAAACGGTCTGAAAAATAGGAGGAGCAAGAAACGGTGTTGAAAAACATGAAATGCATGAAAAGTTGTGAAAAATATGGAGAGCATCAAAGGGTGTCAAAAATATGAGGAGCATGAAACGGTCTGAAAATGAGGAGGAGCATGAAGCAGTGTTGAAAAAGTTGAAGAGCCTGAAAAGGTGTGACATATATGAAGAGCGTCAAAAGGTGTAAAATATATGAGGAGCATGAAACGGTCTGAAAAATAGGAGGAGCATGAAGCAGTGTTGAAAACATGAAGAGCCTGAAAAGGTGTGAAATATATGAAGAGCTTCAAAAGGTGTCAGAAATATGAGGAGCATGAAACAGTCTGAAAAATAGGAGGAGCATGAAGCGGTGTTCAAAAACATGAAGAGCCTGGAATGGTGTGAAAAATATGAAGAGCCTCAAAACGTGTAAAAAATATGAGGAGCATGAAACGGTCTGAAAAATAGGAACAGCATGAAATGGTGTTCAAAAACATGAAGATCCTGAAAAGGTGTGAAAAATATGAAGAGCTTCAAAAGGTGTGAAAAATATGAGGAGCATGAAATGGTCTGAAAAATAGGAGGAGCATGATACGGTGTCCAAAAACATGAAGAGGCTGAAAATGTGTGAATAATATGAAGAGCTTCAAAAGGTGTGAAAATTACGAAGAACTTCAAAAGGTGTCAAAAATATGAGGAGCTTGAAACGGCCTGAAAAAAAGGAGGAGCATGAAGCGGTGTTGAAAAACATGAAGAGCCTGGAATAGTGGGAAAAATATGAAGAGCTCCAAAACGTGTCAGAAATATGAGGGGCATGAAACGGTCTGAAAAATAGGAGGAGCATGAAACGTTGTTGAAAAACATGAAGAGCCTGGAATGGTGGGAAAAATATGAAGAGCCTCAAAACGTGTCAGAAATATGAGGGGCATGAAACGGTCTGAAAAATAGGAGGAGCATGAAACGGTGATCAAAAACATGAAGAGGCTGAAAATGTGTGAATAATATTTAGAGCTTCAAAAGGTGTGAAATATACGAAGAGCTTCAAAATGTGTCAAAAATATGAGGAGCATGAAACGGTCTGAAAAATAGGAGGAGCATGAAGTTTTGATGAAAAACATGAAGAGCCTGA
Source organism: Dama dama (assembly GCF_033118175.1). Taxonomy (NCBI): domain Eukaryota; kingdom Metazoa; phylum Chordata; class Mammalia; order Artiodactyla; family Cervidae; genus Dama; species Dama dama. The sequence continues at coordinate 306,755 of NW_026870901.1, forward strand.
AAAGGTGTGAAATGTATGAAGAGCTTCAACAGGTGTCGAAAATACGAGGAGCATGAAACGGTTTAAAAAAAAGGAGGAACATTAATTCTTGTTGAAAAGCATGAAGAGCCTGAAAATATTTGAAAAATATGAAGAGCTTGAAAATGTGTCAAAAATATGACGAGAACGAAATGGTCTGAAAAATATGAGGAGCATGAAACGGTATTGAAAAACATGAAGAGAATGAAAAAGTGTGAAATATATAAAGAGCTTCAAAAGGTGTCAAAAAAATGAGGAGCATGAAACGGTCTGAAAAATAGGAGGAGCATGAAGTTTTGATGAAAAACATGAAGAGCCTGAAAAGGTGTGAAATGTATGAAGAGCTTCAAAAGTGTGAAAAATATGCGGAGCATGAAACGGTCTGAAAAATAGGAGGAGCAAGAAACGGTGTTGAAAAACATGAAATGCATGAAAAGTTGTGAAAAATATGGAGAGCATCAAAGGGTGTCAAAAATATGAGGAGCATGAAACGGTCTGAAAATGAGGAGGAGCATGAAGCAGTGTTGAAAAAGTTGAAGAGCCTGAAAAGGTGTGACATATATGAAGAGCGTCAAAAGGTGTAAAATATATGAGGAGCATGAAACGGTCTGAAAAATAGGAGGAGCATGAAGCAGTGTTGAAAACATGAAGAGCCTGAAAAGGTGTGAAATATATGAAGAGCTTCAAAAGGTGTAAAAAATATGAGGAGCATGAAACGGTCTGAAAAATAGGAACAGCATGAAATGGTGTTCAAAAACATGAAGATCCTGAAAAGGTGTGAAAAATATGAAGAGCTTCAAAAGGTGTGAAAAATATGAGGAGCATGAAATGGTCTGAAAAATAGGAGGAGCATGATACGGTGTCCAAAAACATGAAGAGGCTGAAAATGTGTGAATAATATGAAGAGCTTCAAAAGGTGTGAAAATTACGAAGAACTTCAAAAGGTGTCAAAAATATGAGGAGCTTGAAACGGCCTGAAAAAAAGGAGGAGCATGAAGCGGTGTTGAAAAACATGAAGAGCCTGGAATAGTGGGAAAAATATGAAGAGCTCCAAAACGTGTCAGAAATATGAGGGGCATGAAACGGTCTGAAAAATAGGAGGAGCATGAAACGTTGTTGAAAAACATGAAGAGCCTGGAATGGTGGGAAAAATATGAAGAGCCTCAAAACGTGTCAGAAATATGAGGGGCATGAAACGGTCTGAAAAATAGGAGGAGCATGAAACGGTGATCAAAAACATGAAGAGGCTGAAAATGTGTGAATAATATTTAGAGCTTCAAAAGGTGTGAAATATACGAAGAGCTTCAAAATGTGTCAAAAATATGAGGAGCATGAAACGGTCTGAAAAATAGGAGGAGCATGAAGGGGTGTTGAAAAACATGAAGAGCCTGAAAAGGTGTGAAAAACATGAAGAGATCGAAAAGGTGTGAAATATATGAAGAGATTCGAAAGGTGTCAAATATATGAGGAGCATGAAACGGTCTGAAAAATAGGAGGTGCATGAAGCGATGTTCAAAAACATGAAGATCCTGAAAAGGTGTGAAATAAATGAAGAGCTTCAAAAGGTGTCAAAAATGTGAGGAGCATGAAACGGTCTGAAATATAGGAGGAGCATGAAGCGGTGTTGAAAAGCATGAAGAGCCTGAAAAGGTGTGAAATATATGAAGAGCTTCAAAAGGTGTCAGAAATATGAGGAGCATGAAACAGTCTGAAAAATAGGAGGAGCATGAAGCGGTGTTCAAAAACAGGAAGAGCCTGGAAAGGTGTGAAAAATATGAAGAGCCTCAAAACGTGTAAAAAATATGAGGAGCATGAAACGGTCTGAAAAATAGGAACAGCATGAAATGGTGTTCAAAAACATGAAGATCCTGAAAAGGTGTGAAAAATATGAAGAGCTTCAAAAGGTGTGAAAAATATGAGGAACATGAAATGGTCTTAAAAATAGGAGGAGCATGAAACGGTGTCCAAAAACATGAAGAGCCTGAAAATGTGTGAATAATATGAAGAGCTTCAAAAGGTGTGAAAAATACGAAGAACTTCAAAAGGTGTCAAAAATATGAGGAGCTTGAAACGGCCTGAAAAAAAGGAGGAGCATGAAGCGGTGTTGAAAAACATGAAGAGCCTGGAATGGTGGGAAAAATATGAAGAGCTCCAAAACGTGTCAGAAATATGAGGGGCATGAAACGGTCTGAAAAATAGGAGGAGCATGAAACGGTGTTGAAAAACATGAAGAGCCTGGAATGGTGGGAAAAATATGAAGAGCCTCAAAACGTGTCAGAAATATGAGGGGCATGAAACGGTCTGAAAAATAGGAGGAGCATGAAACGGTGATCAAAAACGTGAAGAGGCTGAAAATGTGTGAATAATATTTAGAGCTTCAAAAGTTGTGAAATATACGAAGAGCTTCAAAATGTGTCAAAAATATGAGGAGCATGAAACGGTCTGAAAAATAGGAGGAGCATGAAGGGGTGTTGAAAAACATGAAGAGCCTGAAAAGGTGTGAAAAACATGAAGAGATCGAAAAGGTGTGAAATATATGAAGAGATTCAAAAGGTGTCAAATATATGAGGGGCATGAAACGGTCTGAAAAATAGGAGGTGCATGAAGCGATGTTCAAAAACATGAAGATCCTGAAAAGGTGTGAAATAAATGAAGAGCTTCAAAAGGTGTCAAAAATATGAGGAGCATGAAACGGTCTGAAATATAGGAGGAGCATGAAGCGGTGTTGAAAACCATGAAGAGCCAGAAAAGGTGTGAAATATATGAAGAGCTTCAAAAGGTGTCAAAAATATTAGGAGCATGAATCGGTCTGAAAAACAGGAGGAGCATGAAGCGGTCTTGAAGGACATGAAGAGCCTGAAAAGGTGTGAAAAGTATGAAGAGCTTCAAAAAAGTGTCAAAAATGTGAGGAGCATGAAACGGTCTGAAATATAGGAGGAGCATGAAGCGGTGTGGAAAAACATGAAGAGCTTGAAAAGGTGTGAAAAATATGAAGAGCTTCAAAAGGTGTGAAAAATATGAGGCGCATGAAACGGTCTGAAAATTAGAAGGAGCATGAAGCGGTGTTGAAAAACATGAAGAGCCTGAAAGGTGTGAAATATATGAAGAGCTTCAACAGGTGTCAAAAATTTGAGGAGCATGAAGCGGTGTTGAAAATCATGAAGAGCCTGAAAAAGTGTGAAATATATGAAGAGCTTCAAAAGGTGTCAAAAATATGAGGAGCATGAAACCGTCTGAAAAATAGGAGGAGGATGAATAGGTGTTCAAAAACATGACAGCCTGAAAAGGTGTGAAAAATATGAAGAGCTTCAGAACGTGAGAAAAATATGAGGACCATGAAACCGTCTGAAAAATAGGAGGAGCATGAAACGGTATTGAAAACATGAAGAGCCTGAAAACGTGTGAAAAATATGAAGAGCTTCAAAAGGTGTCAAAAATATGACGAGCATGAAACGGTCTGAAAAATAGGAGGAGCATGAAGCAGTGTTGAAAAACATTAAGAGCCTGAAAAGGTGTGAAAAATATGAAGAGCTTCAAAAAGTGTCAAATATATGAGGAGCATGAAACGGCCTGAAAAATAGGAGGGGCATGAAGTGGTGTTGAAAAACATGAAGAGCCTGAAATGAGTTAAATATATGGAGAGCTTCAAAAGGTGTCAAAAATATGAGGAGCATGAAACGGTCTGAAAAATAGGAGGAGCATGAAGCGGTATTGAAAAACATGAAGAGCCTGAAAAGTTGTGAAAACTATTAAGAGCTTCAAAAGGTGTCAAAAATATGAGGAGCATGAAACGGTCTGAAAAATAGGAGAAGATTGAAGCGGTGTTGAAAAACATGAAGAGTCTGAAAAGTTGTGAAAAATATGAAGAGATTCAAAGGTGTCAAAAATATGAGGAAGATGAAATGGTGTTCAAAAACATGAAGAGCCTGAAAAGGTGTGAAAAATATGAACAGCTTAAAAAGGTGTCAAAAATATGAGGAGCTTGAAAAGGGTTCAAAAACATGAAGAGCATGAAAATGTATGAAAAATATGAAGAGTTTCAAATGGTGTCAAAAGTATGAGGAGCATGAAACGGTCTGAAAAATAGAAGGAGCACGAATCGGTGTTTAAAAACATGAAGAGCCTGAAAAGGTGTGAAAAAAATGAAGAGCTTCAAAAGGTGTCAAAAATATGAGGAGCATGAAACGGTCTGAAAAATAGGAGGAGCAAGAAACGGTGTTGAAAAATATGAAGAGCCTGAAAATGTGTGAAATATAGGAAGAGGTTCAAAAGGTGTCAAAAATATGAGGAGTTTGAAACGGCCTGAAAAATAGGAGGAGCATGAAATGGTGTTCAAAAACATGAAGAGACTGAAAACCTGTGAAAAATATGAAGAGCTTCAAAAGGTGTGGAAAATATGAGGAGCATGAAACGGTCTGAAAAATAGGAGGAGCATGAAACTGTGATGAAAAATATGAAGAGCCTGAAAAGGTGTGAAATACATGAATAGGTTCAGAACGTGTCAAAAATATGAGGAGCATGAAACGGTCTGAAAAATAGGAGGAGAATGAAGCGGTGTTGAAAAACATGAAGAGACTGAAAAGGTGTGAAAAATATGAAGAGCTTCAAAAGGTGTCAAAAATATGAGGAGCATGAAACGGTCTGAAAAATAGGAGGAGCATGAAAAGGTGTTCAAAAACATGAAGAGCCTGAAAATGTGTGAAAATTATGAAGAGCTTCAAAAGGTGTGAAAAATATGAGGAGCATGAAGTGGTGTTCAAAAACATGAAGAGCTTGAATAGGTGTGAAATATACGAAGAGCTTCAAAAGGTGTGAAAAATAGGAGGAGCATGAAGCAGTGTTCAAAAACATGAAAAGCCTGAAAAGGTGTGAAATATATGAAAAGCTTCAAAGGTGTCAAAAGTATGAGGAGCATGAAACGCTCTGAAAATTGGAGGAGGATGAAAACGTGTTGAAAAACATGAAGAGCATAAAAAGGTGTGAAAAATATGAAGAGCTTCAAAAGGTGTCAAAATCTGATGAGAATGAAACGGTCTGAAAAATAGGAGGAGCACGAATCGGTGTTCAAAAACATGAAGAGCCTGAAAAGGTGTGAAAAATATGAAGACCTTCAAAAGGTGTCAAAAATATGAGGAGCTTGAAAAGGTGTTCAAAAACATGAAGAGCATGAAAATGTGTGAAAAATATGAAGAGTTTCAAATGATGTCAAAAATATGAGGAGCATGAAACTGTCTGAAAAATAGGAGGAGCATGAAATGGTGTTCAAAAACATGAAGAGACTGAAAACCTGTGAAAATTATTAAGAGCTTCAAAAGGTGTGAAAAATATGAAGAGCTTCAAAAGGTGTGAAAAATATGAGGAGCATGAAACGGTCTGAAAAATAGGAGGAGCATGAAACTGTGTTGAAAAATATGAAGAGCCTGAAAAGGTGTGAAATGTATGTATAGGTTCAGAACGTGTCAAAAATATGAGGAGCATGAAACGATCTGAAAAATAGGAGAAGATTGAAGCGGTGTTCAAAAACATGAAGAGCCTGGAAAGGTGTGAAAAATATGAAGAGCGTCAAAAGGTGTCAAAAATATGAGGAGCATGAAACGGTCTGAAAAATAGGAGGAGCATGAAAAGGTGTTCAAAAACATGAAGCGCCTGAAAATGTGTGAAAAATATGAAGAGCTTCAAAAGGTGTGAAAAATATGAGGAGCATGAAGTGTTGTTCAAAAACATGAAGAGCTTGAAAAGGTATGAAATATACTAAGAGCTTCAAAAGGTGTGAAAAATAGGAGGCGCAAAAAGCGGTGTTCAAAAACATGAAAAGCCTGATAAGGTGTGAAATATATGAAGAGCTTCAAAAGGTGTCAAAAGTATGAGGAGCATGAAACGGTATGAAAATAGAAGGAGCACTAATCGGTGTTTAAAAACATGAAGAGCCTGAAAAGATGTGAAAAAGATGAAGAGCTTCAAAAGGTGTCAAAAATATGAGGAGCATGAAACGGTCTGAAAAATAGGAGGAGCAAGAAACGGTGTTGAAAAATATGAAGAGCCTGAAAATGTGTGAAATATAGGAAGAGGTTCAAAAGGTGTCAAAAATATGAGGAGCTTGAAACGGCCTGAAAAATAGAAGGAGAATGAAGAGGTGTTGAATAACATGAAGAGCCTGAAAAGGTTTGAAAAATATGAAGAGCTTCAAAAGGTGTCAAAAATATGAGGAGCATGAAACGGTCTGAAAAATAGGAGGAACATGAAGCAGTGTTGAAAAACATGAAGAGCATGAAAAGGTGTGAAATATATGAAGAGCTTCAAAAGGTGTCAAAAATATGAGGAGCATGAAGCGTTGTTCAAAAACATGAAGAGCTTGAAAAGGTGTGAAATATATAAAGAGCTTCAAAAGGTGTGAAAAATAGGAGGAGCATGAAGCTTTGTTCAAAAACATGAAGAACCTGAAAAGGTGTGAAATATATGAAGAGCTTGAAAATGTGTCAAAAATATGACGAGAACGAAATGGTCTGAAAAATATGAGGAGCATGAAAGAGTCTGAAAATAGAAGGAGCATGAAACGGTGTTGAAAAACATGAAGAGCATGAAAAGGTGTGAAAAATATGAACAGCTTCAAAACGTGTCAAAAATATGAGGAGCTTGAAAAGGTGTTCAAAAACATGAAGAGCATGAAAATGTGTGAAAAATATGAAGAGCTTCAAAAGGTGTCAAAAATATGAGGAACATGAAACGGTCTGAAAAATAGGAGGAGCATGAAGTTTTGATGAAAAACATGAAGAGCCTGAAAAGGTGTGAAATGTATGAAGAGCTTCAACAGGTGTCGAAAATACGAGGAGCATGAAACGGTTTAAAAAAAAGGAGGAACATTAATTCTTGTTGAAAAGCAAGAAGAGCCTGAAAATGTTTGAAAAATATGAAGAGCTTGAAAATGTGTCAAAAATATGACGAGAACGAAATGGTCTGAAAAATATGAGGAGCATGAAACGGTATTGAAAAACATGAAGAGAATGAAAAAGTGTGAAATATATAAAGAGCTTCAAAAGGTGTCAAAAAAATGAGGAGCATGAAACGGTCTGAAAAATAGGAGGAGCATGAAGTTTTGATGAAAAACATGAAGAGCCTGAAAAGGTGTGAAATGTATGAAGAGCTTCAAAAGTGTGAAAAATATGCGGAGCATGAAACGGTCTGAAAAATAGGAGGAGCAAGAAACGGTGTTCAAAAACATGAAATGCATGAAAAGTTGTGAAAAATATGGAGAGCATCAAAGGGTGTCAAAAATATGAGGAGCATGAAACGGTCTGAAAATGAGGAGGAGCATGAAGCAGTGTTGAAAAAGTTGAAGAGCCTGAAAAGGTGTGACATATATGAAGAGCGTCAAAAGGTGTAAAATATATGAGGAGCATGAAACGGTCTGAAAAATAGGAGGAGCATGAAGCAGTGTTGAAAACATGAAGAGCCTGAAAAGGTGTGAAATATATGAAGAGCTTCAAAAGGTGTCAGAAATATGAGGAGCATGAAACAGTCTGAAAAATAGGAGGAGCATGAAGCGGTGTTCAAAAACATGAAGAGCCTGGAATGGTGTGAAAAATATGAAGAGCCTCAAAACGTGTAAAAAATATGAGGAGCATGAAACGGTCTGAAAAATAGGAACAGCATGAAATGGTGTTCAAAAACATGAAGATCCTGAAAAGGTGTGAAAAATATGAAGAGCTTCAAAAGGTGTGAAAAATATGAGGAGCATGAAATGGTCTGAAAAATAGGAGGAGCATGATACGGTGTCCAAAAACATGAAGAGCCTGAAAATGTGTGAATAATATGAAGAGCTTCAAAAGGTGTGAAAATTACGAAGAACTTCAAAAGGTGTCAAAAATATGAGGAGCTTGAAACGGCCTGAAAAAAAGGAGGAGCATGAAGCGGTGTTGAAAAACATGAAGAGCCTGGAATGGTGGGAAAAATATGAAGAGCTCCAAAACGTGTCAGAAATATGAGGGGCATGAAACGGTCTGAAAAATAGGAGGAGCATGAAACGTTGTTGAAAAACATGAAGAGCCTGGAATGGTGGGAAAAATATGAAGAGCCTCAAAACGTGTCAGAAATATGAGGGGCATGAAACGGTCTGAAAAATAGGAGGAGCATGAAACGGTGATCAAAAACATGAAGAGGCTGAAAATGTGTGAATAATATTTAGAGCTTCAAAAGGTGTGAAATATACGAAGAGCTTCAAAATGTGTCAAAAATATGAGGAGCATGAAACGGTCTGAAAAATAGGAGGAGCATGAAGGGGTGTTGAAAAACATGAAGAGCCTGAAAAGGTGTGAAAAACATGAAGAGATCGAAAAGGTGTGAAATATATGAAGAGATTCGAAAGGTGTCAAATATATGAGGAGCATGAAACGGTCTGAAAAATAGGAGGTGCATGAAGCGATGTTCAAAAACATGAAGATCCTGAAAAGGTGTGAAATAAATGAAGAGCTTCAAAAGGTGTCAAAAATGTGAGGAGCATGAAACGGTCTGAAATATAGGAGGAGCATGAAGCGGTGTTGAAAAGCATGAAGAGCCAGAAAAGGTGTGAAATATATGAAGAGCTTCAAAAGGTGTCAAAAATATTAGGAGCATGAATCGGTCTGAAAAACAGGAGGAGCATGAAGCGGTCTTGAAGGACATGAAGAGCCTGAAAAGGTGTGAAAAGTATGAAGAGCTTCAAAAAAGTGTCAAAAATAAGAGGAGCATGAAGCAGTGTTGAAAAACTTGAAGAGCCTGAAAAGGTGTGAAAAATAGGAGGAGCTTCAAAATGTGTGAAAAATATGAGGCGCATGAAACGGTCTGAAAAATAGGAGGAGCATGAAGTGGTGTTGAAAAATATGAAGAGCCTGAAAAGTTGTGACAAATATAAAGAGTTTCAAAGGTGTCAAAAATATGAGGAGCATGAAACGGTCTGAAAAATAGGAGGAGCATGAAACGGTGTTCAAAAACATGAAGAGCCAGAAAAGGTGTGAAAAATATGAAAGCTTCAAAACGTGTCATAAATATGAGGAGCATGAAACGGTCTGAAAAATAGGAGGAGCATGAAACAGTGTTCAAAAACTTGATGAGTCTGAAAAGGTGTGAAAAATATGAAGAGCTTCAAAAGGTGTCAAAAATATGAGGAGCATGAAACGGTGATCAAAAACATGAAGAGGCTGAAAATGTGTGAATAATATTTAGAGCTTCAAAAGGTGTGAAATATACGAAGAGCTTCAAAATGTGTCAAAAATATGAGGAGCATGAAACGGTCTGAAAAATAGGAGGAGCATGAAGGGGTGTTGAAAAACATGAAGAGCCTGAAAAGGTGTGAAAAACATGAAGAGATCGAAAAGGTGTGAAATATATGAAGAGATTCGAAAGGTGTCAAATATATGAGGAGCATGAAACGGTCTGAAAAATAGGAGGTGCATGAAGCGATGTTCAAAAACATGAAGATCCTGAAAAGGTGTGAAATAAATGAAGAGCTTCAAAAGGTGTCAAAAATGTGAGGAGCATGAAACGGTCTGAAATATAGGAGGAGCATGAAGCGGTGTTGAAAAGCATGAAGAGCCAGAAAAGGTGTGAAATATATGAAGAGCTTCAAAAGGTGTCAAAAATATTAGGAGCATGAATCGGTCTGAAAAACAGGAGGAGCATGAAGCGGTCTTGAAGGACATGAAGAGCCTGAAAAGGTGTGAAAAGTATGAAGAGCTTCAAAAAAGTGTCAAAAATAAGAGGAGCATGAAGCAGTGTTGAAAAACTTGAAGAGCCTGAAAAGGTGTGAAAAATAGGAGGAGCTTCAAAATGTGTGAAAAATATGAGGCGCATGAAACGGTCTGAAAAATAGGAGGAGCATGAAGTGGTGTTGAAAAATATGAAGAGCCTGAAAAGTTGTGACAAATATAAAGAGTTTCAAAGGTGTCAAAAATATGAGGAGCATGAAACGGTCTGAAAAATAGGAGGAGCATGAAACGGTGTTCAAAAACATGAAGAGCCAGAAAAGGTGTGAAAAATATGAAAGCTTCAAAACGTGTCATAAATATGAGGAGCATGAAACGGTCTGAAAAATAGGAGGAGCATGAAACAGTGTTCAAAAACTTGATGAGTCTGAAAAGGTGTGAAAAATATGAAGAGCTTCAAAAGGTGTCAAAAATATGAGGAGCATGAAACGGTATGAAAAATAGGAGGAGAATGAGGCAGTGTTGAAAAACATGAAGGGCCTGAAAATGTGTGAAATATATGAAGAGCTTCAAAACGTGTCAAAAAGATGAGGAGCACAAAACGGTCTGAAAAATAGGAGGAGCATGAAGCGGTGTTGAAAAACATGAAGAGCCTGAAAAGGTGTAAAAACATGAAGAGCCTGAAAAGGTTTGAAATATATGAAGAGCTTCAAAAGGTGTCAAAAATATGAGGAGCAGGAAACGGTCTGAAAAATAGGAGGAGCATGAAGCGGTGTTGAAAAACATGAAGAGCCTTAAAAGGTGTGAAAAACATGAAGAGTTTGAAAAGGTGTGAAATATATGAATAGCTTCAAAAGTTGTCAAAAATATGAGGAGTATGAAACGGTCTGAAAAAGAGGAGGAGCATGAAGCGGTATTGAAAGACATGAAGAGCGTGAAAAGGTGTGAAAAATATGAAGAGCTTCAAAAGGTGTCAAAAATATGAGGAGCATGAATCGGTCTAAAAAATAAGAGGAGCATGATGTGGTGTTGAAAAATTGAAGAGCCTGAAAAGGTGTGAAAATTATGAAGAGATTCAAAAGGTGTCAAAAATATGAGGAGCATGAAATGGCCTGAAAAATAGGAGGAGCATGAAGTGGTGTTCAAAGACATGAAGAGCCTGAAAAGGTGTGAAAAATATGAAGAGCTTCAAAAGGAGTCAAAAATATGAGGAACATGAAACGGTCTGAAAAATAGGAGGAGCATGAAGTGGTGTTCAAAACATGGAGAGCCTGAAAAGCTGTGAAAAATATGAAGAGCTTCAAAAGTTGTCAAAAATATGAGGAGCATGATAAGGTTTGAAAAAAAAGAGGAGCATGAAACGGTGTTCAAAAACATGAAGAGCCTGAAAAGGTGTGAAAAATATGAAGAGCCTCAAAACGTGTCAAAAATATGAGGAACATGAATCGGTCTGAAAAATAGGAGGAGCTAGAAGTTGTGTTGAAAAACATGAAGAGCGTGAAAACATGTGAAAAATATGAAGAGCTTCAAAAGGTGTCAAAAATATGAGGAGCATGAAACAGTCGGAAAAATAGGGGGAGCATGAAGTGTGTTGAAAAACTTGAAGAGCCTGAAAAGGTGTGAAAAATATGAAGAGCTTCAAAAGGTGTGAAAATTATGAAGAGCTTCAAAATGTGTCAAAAATGAAATGAGCATGAAACGGTCTGAAAAAAAGGAGGAGCCTGAAGTGGTGGTGAAAAACATGAAGAGCATGAAAAGGTGTGAAATATATGAAGAGCTTCAAAAGCTATGAAAAATGAAAAAATCATGAAAACGTCTGAAAGATAGAAGGAGCATGAATTGGTGTTGAAAAACGTTAAGAGCCTGAAAAGAAGTTACAAATATAAAGAGCTTCAAAAGATGTCAGTAATATGAGGAGCATGAAACGGTCTGCAAAAAAGGAGGAGCATGAAGTGGTGTTGATAAACTTGAAGAGCCTGAAAAGGTGTGATAAATATGAAAAGCTTCAAAAGGTGTCAAAAATGAGATGAGCATGAAACGGTCTGAAAAATAGGAGGAGCATGAAGTGGTGTTGAAAAAATGAAGAGCCTGAAAAGGTGTGAAAAATATTAAGAGTATCAATAGGTGTCAAAAATATGAGGAGCATGAAACGGTCTGCAAAAAAGGAGGAGCATGAAGTGGTGCTGATAAACTTGAAGAGCCTGAAAAGGTGTGAAAAATATGAAAAGCTTCAAAAGGTGGCAAAAATATGAGGAGCATGAAACGGTCTGAAAATAAGAGGAGCATGAAGCGTTGTTCAAAAACATGAAGAGCCTGAAAAGGTGTGAAAAATATGAAGAGCTTCAAAAGGTGTCAGAAATATGAGGAGCATGAAACGGTTTGAAAAATAGCAGGATCATGAAGCGGTGTTGAAAAACATGAAGAATCTGAAAACGTGTGAAAATATGAAGAGCTTCAAAAATATGAAAAATATGAAGAGCTTCAAAAGGTGTGAAAAATATGAAGAGCTTCAAAAGGTGTCAAAAATATGAGGAGAATGAAACGGTCTGCAAAATAGGAGGAGCATGAAAGGGTGTTCAAAAACATGAAGAGCCTGAAATCGTGTGAAAAATATAAAGAGCTTCAAAAGGTGTGTAAAATATGAGGAGCATGAAACGGTCTGAAAAATAGGAGGAGCATGAAGCTTTGTTGACAAAAATGAAGAACCTGAAAAGGTGTGAAAAATATGAAGAACTTCAAAAGGTGTCAAAAATTTGAGAAGCATGAAACGGTCTGAAAAATACGAGGAGCATGAAGCGGTGTTGAAAAACATGAAGAGCCTGAAAAGGTGTGAAATAAATGAAGAGCTTCAAAACGTGCCAAAAATATGAGGAGCATGAAACGGTCAGAAAAATAGGAGGAGCATGAAGCGGTGTTGAAAAATATGAAGACCCTGAATAGGTGTGAAAAATATGAAGAGGTTCAAAAGGTGTCAAAAATATGAGGAGCATGAAACGGTCTGAATAAAAGGAGGAGCATGAAGCGGTGTTCAAAAACATGAAGAGCTTGAAAAGGTGTGAAAAATATGAAGAGCTTCAGAAGCTGTCAAATATATGACGAGCATGAAACGGTCTGAAATATCGGAGGAGCATGAAACGGTCTGAAAAATAGGAGGAGCATGAAACGGTGTTGAAAACATGAAGAGCCTGAAAAGCTGTGAGCAATATGAAGAGCTTCAAAAGGTGTGAAAAATATGAGGAGCATGAAACGGTCTGAAAAATAGGAGGAGAATGAAGCGGTGTTCAAAGACATGAAGAGACTGAAAAGGTGTGAAATATATGAAGAGCTTCAAAAGGTGTCAAAAATATGAAGAACATGAAACGGTCTGAAAAATAGGAGGAGCATGAAGTGGTGTTCAAAACATGGAGAGCCTGAAAAGCTGTGAAAAATATGAAGAGCTTCAAAAGGTGTCAAAAATATGAGGAGCATGATAAAGTTTGAAGAAAAAGAGGAGCATGAAACGGTGTTCAAAACCATGAAGAGCCTGAAAAGGTGTGAAAAATATGAAGAGCTTCAAAATGTGTCAAATATATGCGGAGCATTAAACGGCCTGAAAAATAGGAGGAGCATGAAGCGGATTTGAAAAATATGAAGAGCCTGAAAAGGTGTGAGAAATACGAAGAGTTTCAAAAGGTGTCAAAAATATGAGGAGCATGAAACGGTCTGCAAAAAAGGAGGAGCATGAAGTGGTGTTGAAAAACATGAAGAGCCTGAAAAGGTGTGAAAAATATGAAAAGCTTCAAAAGCTGTCAAAAATATGAGGAGCATGAAACGGTCTGAAAAATAGGAGGAGCATGAAGCGGTGTTCAAAAACATGAAGAGCCTGAAAAGGTGTGAAAAATATGAAGAGCTTCAAAAGGTGTCAAATATATTAGGAGCCTGATACGGTCTGAAATTAAGAGGAGCATGAAGCGGTGTTCAAAAACATGAAGAGCCTGAAAAGTTGTGAAAAATATGAAAAGCTTCAAAAGGTGTCAAAAATGAGAGCATGAAACTGTCTGAAAAATAGGAGGAGCATGAAGCGCTGTTGAAAAACATGAAGAGCCTGAAAAGGTGTGAAAAATATGAAGAGCTTCCAAAGGTGTCAAAAATATGAGGAGCATGAAAAGGTCTGAAAAATAGAAGGAGCATGAAGCGGTGTTCAAAAACATGAAGAGCCTGAAAAGGTGTGAAAAATACGAAGAGCTTCAAAAGGTGTCAAAATTATGAGGAACATGAAATGGTCTGAACAATAGGAGGATTATGAAACGGTGTTCAAAAACATGAAGAGCCTGAAAAGGTGTGAAATATATGAAAAGCCTCAAAACGTGTCAAAATTATGAGGAGCATGAAACGGTCGGAAAAATAGGAGGATCATGAAACGGTGTTGAAACACATGAAGAGCCTGAAAAGGTGTGAAAAATCTGAAGAGCTTCCAAAGGTGTCAAAAATTTGAGGAGCATGAAACAGTCTGAAAAATAGGAGGAGCATGTAGCTGTGTTCAAAAACATCAAGAGCCTGAAAAGGTGTGAAAAATATGAAGAGCTTCAAAAAGTGTGAAAAATATGAGGTTCATGAAACGGTCTGAAAAATAGAAGCAACAGGAAACTGTGTTGAAAAACATGAAGAGCCTGAAAAGGTGTGAAAAATATGAAGAGCTTAAAAAGGTGTGAAAAATATGAAGAGCTTCAAAATGTGTCAAAAATGAGATGAGCATGAAACGGTCTGAAAAATAGGAGGAGCATGAAGCGGTGTTAAAAACATGAAGAGCCCGAAAAGGTGTGAAAAATATGAAGAGCTTCAAAAGGTGTCAAAAATATGAATAGCATGAAAAGGTTTGCAAAAAAGGAGCATGAAGTGGTGCTGAAAAACATAAAGAGCCTGAAAAGGTGTGAAAAATATGAAAAGTTTCAAAAGGTGTCAAAAATATGAGGAGCATGAAACGGTCTGAAAAATAGGAGAAGCATGAAGTGGTGTTGAAAAACATGAAGAGCCTGAAAAGGTGTGAAAAATATGAAGAGCTTCAAACGGTGTCAAAAATATGAGGAGCATGAAACGGTCTGAAAAATAGGAAGAGCATGAAGCGGTGTTCAAAAACATGAAGAGCCTGAACAGGTTTGAAAAATATGAAGAGCTTCAAAAGGTGTGAAAATTATGAAGAGCTTCAAAATGTGTCAAAAATGAGATGAGCATGAAACGGTCTGAAAAAAAGGAGGAGCATGAAGTGGTGGTGAAAAACATGAAGAGCATGAAAAGGTGTGAAATATATGAAGAGCTTCAAAATCTATGAAAAATGAAAGAATCATGAAAACGTCTGAAAGATAGAAGGAGCATGAAGTGGTGTTGAAAAACGTTAAGAGCCTGAAAAGAAGTGACAAATATAAAGAGCTTCAAAAGATGTCAGTAATATGAGGAGCATGAAACGGTCTGCAAAAAAGGAGGAGCATGAAGTGGTGTTGATAAACTTGAAGAGCCTGAAAAGGTGTGAAAAATATGAAAAGCTTCAAAAGGTGTCAAAAATGAGATGAGGATGAAACGGTCTGAAAAATAGGAGGAGCATGAAGTGGTGTTGAAAAAATGAAGAGCCTGAAAAGGTGTGAAAAATATTAAGAGCATCAATAGGTGTCAAAAATATGAGGAGCATGAAACGGTCTGCAAAAAAGGAGGAGCATGAAGTGGTGTTGATAAACTTGAAGAGCCTGAAAAGGTGTGAAAAATATGAAAAGTTTCAAAAGGTGTCAGAAATATGAGGAGCATGAAACCGTCTGAAAAATAGGAGGAGCATGAAGCGGTTTTGAAAAGCATGAAGAGCCTGAAAAGGTGTGAAAAATATGAAGAGCTTCAAAAAAATGTGAAAAATATGAAGAGCTTCCAAAGATGTGAAAAATATGAAGAGCTTCAAAAGGTGTGAAATATATGAGGAGCATGAAACGGTCTGAAAAATAGCAGGATCATGAAGCGTTGTTGAAAAACATGAAGAATCCGAAAACGTGTGAAAATATGAAGAGCTTCAAAAATATGAAAAATATGAAGAGCTTCAAAAGGTGTGAAAAATATGAAGAGCTTCAAAAGGTGTCAAAAATATGAGGAGAATGAAACGGTCTGCAAAATAGGAGGAGCATGAAATGGTGTTCAAAAACATGACGAGCCTGAAATTGTGTGAAAAATATGAAGAGCTTCAAAAGGTGTGTAAAATATGAGGAGCATGAAACGGTCTGAAAAATAGGAGGAGCATGAAGCTTTGTTGACAAAAATGAAGAACCTGAAAAGGTGTGAAAAATATGAAGAGCTTCAAAAGGTGTCAAAAATTTGAGAAGCATGAAATGGTCTGAAAAATACGAGGAGCATGAAGCGGTGTTGAAAAACATGAAGAGCCTGAAACGGTGTGAAATAAATGAAGAGCTTCAAAACGTGTCAAAAAAATGAGGAGAATTAAAAGGTCTGAAAAATAGGAGGAGCATGAAGAGGTGTTGAATAATATGAAGAGCATGAAAAGGTGTGAAAAATATGAAGAGTTTCAAAAGTTGTCAAAAATATGAGGAGCATGAAACGGTGTGAAAAATAGGAGGAGCATGAGTCATTGTTGAAAAACATGAAATGCCTGAAAAGGTGTGAAAAACATGAAGAGCCTGAAAAGGTGTGAAATATACGAAGAGCTTCAAAAAGTGTGAAAAATATGAGGAGCATGAAACGTTCTGAAAAATTGGAGGAGCATGAAGCGGTGTTGAAAAACATGAAGAGACTGAAATGATGTGAAAAATATGAAGAGCTTCAAAAGGTGTCAAAAATACGGGGACCATGAAAAGGTCTGAAAAATAGGAGGAGCATGAACTGATGTTGAAAAACATGAAGAGCTTGAAAAAGTGTGAAATATATGAAGAGTTTCAAAAAGTGTGAAAAATATGGGGAGCTTAAAACGTGTCAAAAATATGAGGAGCATGAAGCGGTCTAAAAAATAGGAGGAGCATGAAACAGCATTCAAAACATGAAGAGCTTGAAAATGTGTGAAAAATATGAAGAGCTTCAAAAGGTGTGAAATACATGAGGAACATGAAACGGTTTGAAAAATAGGAGGAGCTTGAAGCGGTGTTCAAAAACATGAAGAGCCTGAAAAGGTGTGAAAAACCTGAAGAACTTCAAAATGTGTCAAATATATGAGGAGCATGAAACGGTCTGAAAAATAGGAGGAGCATGAAACGGTGTTCAAATACATGAAGAGCCTGAAAAGGTGTGAAAAATATGAAGAGCTTCAAAAGGTGTGAAAAATAAGAAGAGCTTCAAAAGCTGTAAAAAATGAGATGAGCATGAAACGGTGTGAAAAATAGGAGGAGCATGAAGCGGTGTTCAAAAACATGAAGAGCCTGAAAAGCTGTGAAAAATATGAAGAGCCTGAAAAGGTGTGAAAAATATGAAGAGCTTCAAAAGGTGTCAAAAATATGAGGAGCATGAAACACTTTGAAAAATAGGAGGAGCACGAATCGGTGTTCAAAAACATGAAGAGCCTGAAAAGGTGTGAAAAATATGAAGACCTTCAAAAGGTGTCAAAAATATGAGGAGCTTGAAAAGGTGTTCAAAAACATGAAGAGCATGAAAATGTGTGAAAAATATGAAGAGTTTCAAATGATGTCAAAAATATGAGGAGCATGAAACTGTCTGAAAAATAGGAGGAGCATGAAATGGTGTTCAAAAACATGAAGAGACTGAAAACCTGTGAAAATTATTAAGAGCTTCAAAAGGTGTGAAATGTATGAAGAGCTTCAAAAGGTGTGAAAAATATGAGGAGCATGAAACGGTCTGAAAAATAGGCGGAGCATGAAACTGTGTTGAAAAATATGAAGAGCCTGAAAAGGTGTGAAATGTATGTATAGGTTCAGAACGTGTCAAAAATATGAGGAGCATGAAACGATCTGAAAAATAGGAGAAGATTGAAGCGGTGTTGAAAAACATGAAGAGCCTGAAAAGGTGTGAAAAATATGAAGAGCGTCAAAAGGTGTCAAAAATATGAGGAGCATGAAACGGTCTGAAAAATAGGAGGAGCATGAAAAGGTGTTCAAAAACATGAAGCGCCTGAAAATGTGTGAAAAATATGAAGAGCTTCAAAAGGTGTGAAAAATATGAGGAGCATGAAGTGGTGTTCAAAAACATGAAGCGCTTGAAAAGGTATGAAATATACTAAGAGCTTCAAAAGGTGTGAAAAATAGGAGGCGCAAAAAGCGGTGTTCAAAAACATGAAAAGCCTGATAAGGTGTGAAATATATGAAGAGCTTCAAAAGGTGTCAAAAGTATGAGGAGCATGAAACGGTCTGAAAATAGGAGGAGGATGAAAGGGTGTTGAAAAACATGAAGAGCAAGAAAAGGTGTGAAAAATATGAAGAGCTTCAAAAGGTGTCAAAAGTATGAGGAGCATGAAACGGTCTGAAAAATAGAAGGAGCACGAATCGGTGTTTAAAAACATGAAGAGCCTGAAAAGGTGTGAAAAAGATGAAGAGCTTCAAAAGGTGTCAAAAATATGAGGAGCATGAAACGGTCTGAAAAATAGGAGGAGCATGAAGCAGTGTTGAAAAACATGAAGAGCATGAAAAGGTGTGAAATATATGAAGAGCTTCAAAAGGTGTCAAAAATATGAGGAGCATGAAGCGTTGTTCAAAAACATGAAGAGCTTGAAAAAGTGTGAAATATATAAAGAGCTTCAAATGGTGTGAAAAATAGGAGGAGCATGAAGCTTTGTTCAAAAACATGAAGAACCTGAAAAGGTGTGAAATATATGAAGAGCTTGAAAATGTGTCAAAAATATGACGAGAACGAAATGGTCTGAAAAATATGAGGAGCATGAAAGAGTCTGAAAATAGAAGGAGCATGAAACGGTGTTGAAAAACATGAAGAGCATGAAGAGGTGTGAAAAATATGAACAGCTTCAAAACGTGTCAAAAATATGAGGAGCTTGAAAAGGTGTTCAAAAACATGAAGAGCATGAAAATGTGTGAAAAATATGAAGAGCTTCAAAAGGTGTCAAAAATATGAGGAACATGAAACGGTCTGAAAAATAGGAGGAGCATGAAGTTTTGATGAAAAACATGAAGAGCCTGAAAAGGTGTGAAATGTATGAAGAGCTTCAACAGGTGTCGAAAATACGAGGAGCATGAAACGGTTTAAAAAAAAGGAGGAACATTAATTCTTGTTGAAAAGCATGAAGAGCCTGAAAATGTTTGAAAAATATGAAGAGCTTGAAAATGTGTCAAAAATATGACGAGAACGAAATGGTCTGAAAAATATGAGGACCATGAAACGTTATTGAAAAACATGAAGAGAATGAAAAAGTGTGAAATATATAAAGAGCTTCAAAAGGTGTCAAAAAAATGAGGAGCATGAAACGGTCTGAAAAATAGGAGGAGCATGAAGTTTTGATGAAAAACATGAAGAGCCTGAAAAGGTGTGAAATGTATGAAGAGCTTCAAAAGTGTGAAAAATATGCGGAGCATGAAACGGTCTGAAAAATAGGAGGAGCAAGAAACGGTGTTGAAAAACATGAAATGCATGAAAAGTTGTGAAAAATATGGAGAGCATCAAAGGGTGTCAAAAATATGAGGAGCATGAAACGGTCTGAAAATGAGGAGGAGCATGAAGCAGTGTTGAAAAAGTTGAAGAGCCTGAAAAGGTGTGACATATATGAAGAGCGTCAAAAGGTGTAAAATATATGAGGAGCATGAAACGGTCTGAAAAATAGGAGGAGCATGAAGCAGTGTTGAAAACATGAAGAGCCTGAAAAGGTGTGAAGTATATGAAGAGCTTCAAAAGGTGTCAAAATATGAGGAGCAGGAAACAGTCTGAAAAATAGGAGGAGCATGAAGCGGTGTTCAAAAACATGAAGAGCCTGGAATGGTGTGAAAAATATGAAGAGCCTCAAAACGTGTAAAAAATATGAGGAGCATGAAACGGTCTGAAAAATAGGAACAGCATGAAATGGTGTTCAAAAACATGAAGATCCTGAAAAGGTGTGAAAAATATGAAGAGCTTCAAAAGGTGTGAAAAATATGAGGAGCATGAAATGGTCTGAAAAATAGGAGGAGCATGAAACGGTGTCCAAAAACATGAAGAGCCTGAAAATGTGTGAATAATATGAAGAGCTTCAAAAGGTGTGAAAAATACGAAGAACTTCAAAAGGTGTCAAAAATATGAGGAGCTTGAAACGGCCTGAAAAAAAGGAGGAGCATGAAGCGGTGTTGAAAAACATGAAGAGCCTGGAATGGTGGGAAAAATATGAAGAGCCTCAAAACGTGTCAGAAATATGAGGGGCATGAAACGGTTTGAAAAATAGGAGGAGCATGAAACGGTGTTGAAAAACATGAAGAGCCTGGAATGCTGGGAAAAATATGAAGAGCCTCAAAACGTGTCAGAAATATGAGGGGCATCAAACGGTCTGAAAAATAGGAGGAGCATGAAACGGTGATCAAAAGCATGAAGAGGCTGAAAATGTGTGAATAATATTTAGAGCTTCAAAAGGTGTGAAATATACGAAGAGCTTCAAAATGTGTCAAAAATATGAGGAGCATGAAACGGTCTGAAAAATAGGAGGAGCATGAAGGGGTGTTGAAAAACATGAAGAGCCTGAAAAGGTGTGAAAAACATGAAGACATCGAAAAGGTGTGAAATATATGAAGAGATTCAAAAGGTGTCAAATATATGAGGGGCATGAAACGGTCTGAAAAATAGGAGGTGCATGAAGCGATGTTCAAAAACATGAAGATCCTGAAAAGGTGTGAAATAAATGAAGAGCTTCAAAAGGTGTCAAAAATGTGAGGAGCATGAAACGGTCTGAAATATAGGAGGAGCATGAAGCGGTGTTGAAAAGCATGAAGAGCCTGAAAAGGTGTGAAATATATGAAGAGCTTCAAAAGGTGTCAAAAATATTAGGAGCATGAATCGGTCTGAAAAACAGGAGGAGCATGAAGCGGTCTTGAAGGACATGAAGAGCCTGAAAAGGTGTGAAAAGTATGAAGAGCTTCAAAAGGTGTCAAAAATATGAGGAGCATGAATCGGTCTAAAAAATAAGAGGAGCATGAACTGGGGTTGAAAAAATGAAAAGCCTGAAAAGGTGTGAAAATTATGAAGAGATTCAAAAGGTGTCAAATATGAGGAACATGAAATGGCCTGAAAAATATGAGGAGAATGAAACCATGTTCAAAATCATGAAGAGCCTGAAAATGTGGAAATATATGAAGTGCTTCAAAAGGTGTCAAAAATAGGAGGAGCATGAAACGATCTGAAAAATGGAGGAGCATGAAGCGGTGATGAAAAAAAAGAAGAGCATGAAATGGTTTGAAGAATATAAGGAGCTTCAAAAGGTATCAAAAATAGTAGTAGCATGAAACGGTGTTTAAAACTTGAAGAGCCTGAAAATGTGTAAAATATGAACAGCTTAAAAGGTGTCAAAATATGAGGAGCATGAAACAGTCTCAAAATAGGAGGAGCATGAAACGGTCTTGAAAAACATGAAGTGCCTGTAAAGGTGTGAAAAATATGAAGAGATAAAAAATGTGTCAAAAATATGAGAAGCATAAAACAATCTGAAAAATAGGAGGAGCATGAAATGGTGTTGAAAAACATGAAGAGCATGTAAAGGTGTGAAAAATATGAAGAGCTTCAAAAGGTGTGAAAAATATGAGGACCATGAAAATGTCCTAAAAATAGGAGGAGCATGAAGCGGTGTTCAAAAACATGAAGAGCCTGAAAAGGTGTGAGCAATATGAAAGGCTTCAAAAGGTGTGAAAAATATGAGGAGCATGAAACGGTCTGAACAATAGGAGGAGAATGAAGCGGTGTTCAAAGACATGAAGAGCCTGAAAAAGTGTGAAAAATATGAAGAGCTTCAAAAGGAGTCAAAAATATGAGGAGCATGATAAGGTTTGAAAAAAAAGAGGAGCATGAAACGGTCTGAAAAATAGGAGGAGCATGAAGTGGTGTTCAAAACATGGAGAGCCTGAAAAGCTGTGAAAAATATGAAGAGCTTCAAAAGGTTTCAAAAATATGAGGAGCATGATAAGGTTTGAAAAAAAAGAGGAGTATGAAACGGTGTTCAAAAACATGAAGAGCCTGAAAAGGTGTGAAAAATATGAAGAGCCTCAAAACATGTCAAAAATATGTGGAACATGAATCGGTCTGAAAAATAGGAGGAGCTAGAAGTTGTGTTGAAAAACATGAAGAGCGTGAAAACATGTGAAAAATATGAAGAGCTTCAAAAGGTGTCAAAAATATGAGGAGCATGAAACAGTCTGAAAAATAGGAGGAGCATGAAGTGTGTTGAAAAACTTGAAGAGCCTGAAAAGGTGTGAAAAATATGAAGAGCTTCAAAAGGTGTCAAAAATATGAGGAGCATGAAATGGTCTAAAACATAGGAGCGACATGAAACGGTGTTCAAAAACATGAAGAGCCTGAAAATGTGTGAAAAATATGAAGAGCTTCAAAAGGTGTGAAATACATAAGGAGCATGTAACGGTCTGAAAAATAGGAGGAGCATGAAGCGGTGTTCAAAAACATGAAGAGCCTGAAAAGGTGTGAATAATATGAAGAGCTTCAAAAGGTGTCAAAAATATGAGAAACATGAAACGGTCTGGAAAATAGGAGGAGCATGAAACGGTGTGGAAAAACATAAAGAGCCTGAAAAAGTGTGAAAAATAGGAAGATCTTCAAAAGGTGTGAAAAATATGAGGAGCATGAAACGGTCTTAAAAATAAGAGGAGCATGAAGCGGTGTTGAAAAACATGAAGAGCCTGAAAACGTGTGAAAAATATGAAGAGCTTCAAAAGGTGTGAAAATTATGAAGAGCTTCAAAATGTGTCAAAAATGAAATGAGCATGAACCGGTCTGAAAAAAAGGAGGAGCCTGAAGTGGTGGTGAAAAACATGAAGAGCATGAAAAGGTGTGAAATATATGAAGAGCTTCAAAAGCTATGAAAAATGAAAGAATCATGAAAACGTCTGAAAGATAGAAGGAGCATGAATTGGTGTTGAAAAACGTTAAGAGCCTGAAAAGAAGTGACAAATATAAAGAGCTTCAAAAGATGTCAGTAATATGAGGAGCATGAAACGGTCTTCAAAAAAGGAGGAGCATGAAGTGGTGTTGATAAACTTGAAGAGCCTGAAAAGGTGTGAAAAATATGAAAAGCTTCAAAAGGTGTCAAAAATGAGATGAGCATGAAACGGTCTGAAAAATAGGAGGAGCATGAAGTGGTGTTGAAAAAATGAAGAGCCTGAAAAGGTGTGAAAAATATTAAGAGCATCAATAGGTGTCAAAAATATGAGGAGCATGAATCGGTCTGTAAAAAAGGAGGAGCATGAAGTGGTGTTGATAAACTTGAAGAGCCTGAAAAGGTGTGAAAAATATGCCAAGCTTCAAAAGGTGGCAAAAATATGATGAGCATGAAACGGTCTGAAAAATAAGAGGAGCATGAAGCGTTGTTCAAAAACATGAAGAGCCTGAAAAGGTGTGAAAAACATGAAGAGCTTCAAAAGGTGTCAGAAATATGAGGAGCATGAAACGGTTTGAAAAATAGCAGGATCATGAAGCGGTGTTGAAAAACATGAAGAATCTGAAAACGTGTGAAAATATGAAGAGCTTCAAGAATATGAAAAATATGAAGAGCTTCAAAAGGTGTGAAAAATATGAAGAGCTTCAAAAGGTGTGAAAAATATGAGGAGCATGAAACGGTCTGAAAAATAGGAGGAGAATGAAGCGGTGTTCAAAGACATGAAGAGACTGAAAAGGTGTGAAATATATGAAGAGCTTCAAAAGGTGTCAAAAATATGAAGAACATGAAACGGTCTGAAAAATAGGAGGAGCATGAAGTGGTGTTCAAAACATGGAGACCCTGAAAAGCTGTGAAAAATATGAAGAGCTTCAAAAGGTGTCAAAAATATGAGGAGCATGATAAAGTTTGAAGAAAAAGAGGAGCATGAAACGGTGTTCAAAAACATGAAGAGCCTGAAAAGGTGTGAAAAATATGAAGAGCCTCAAAACGTGTCAAAAATATGAAACATGAATCGGTCTGAAAAATAGGAGGAGCTAGAAGTTGTGTTGAAAAACATGAAGAGCGAGAAAACATGTGAAAAATATGAAGAGCTTCAAAAGGTGTGAAATATATGAGGAGCATGAAACGGTCTGAAAAATAGCAGGATCATGAAGCGGTGTTGAAAAACATGAAGAATCTGAAAACGTGTGAAAATATGAAGAGCTTCAAAAATATGAAAAATATGAAGAGCTTCAAAAGGTGTGAAAAATATGAAGAGCTTCAAAAGGTGTCAAAAATATGAGGAGAATGAAACGGTCTGCAAAATAGGAGGAGCATGAAGCGGTGTTCAAAAATATGAAGAGCCTGAAATCGTGTGAAAAATATGAAGAGCTTCAAAAGGTGTGAAAAATATGAGGAGCATGAAACGGTCTGAAAATTCGAAGGAGCATTAAGCGGTGTTCCAAAATATGAAGAGCCTGAAAAGGTGTGAAAAATATGAAGAGCTTCAAAAGGGGTGAAAAATATGAGGAGCATGAAACTGTCTGAAAAGTAGGAGGAGCATGAAGCAGTGTTGAAAAACATGAAGAGCCTGAAAAGGTGTGAGAAATATGAAGCGCTTCAAAAGGTGTCAAAAATATGAGGAGCATGAAATGGTCTGAAATTGATGAGGAGCATGAAGCGTGTTGAAAAACATGAAGAGCTTGAAAAGGTGTGTAAAATATGAAGAGGTTCTAAAGGTGTCAAAAATATGAGGAGCATGAAACGGTCTTAAAAATACGAGGAGAATGAAGCGGTGTTGAAAAACATGAAGAGCCTGAAAAGGTGTGAACTATATGAAGAGCTTCAAAAGGTGTTGAATATATGAGGAGCATGAAACGGTCTGAAAAATAGGAGGATCATGAAACGGTGTTGAATAACATGAAGAGCCTGAAAAGGTGTGAAAAATATGAAGAGCTTCAAAAGGTGTCAAAAATATGAGGAGCATGATACGGTCAGAAAAATAGGAGGAGCATGAAGCTGTGTTCAAAAACATGAAGAGCCTGAAAATGTGTGAAAAATATGAAGAGCTTCAAAAGTGTGAAAAATATGAAGAGCTTCAAAAGGTGTCAAAAATGGAATGAGCATGAAACGGTCTGAAAAATAGGAGGATCATGAAACGGTGTTGAAAAACACGAAGAGCCTGAAAAGTTGTGAAAAATATGAAGAGCTTCTAAAGGTTTCAAAAATGTGAGGAGCATGAAACAGTCTGAAAAATAGGAGGAGCATGAAGTGTTGTTGAAAAACATGAAGAGCCTGAAAAGTTGTGAAAAATATGAAGAGCTTCTAAAGGTTTCAAAAATGTGAGTAGCATGAAACAGTCTGAAAAATATGAAGAGCATGAATTGGTGTTGAAAAACATGAAGAGCCTGAAAAGCTGTGAAATATACGAAGAGCTTCAAAAGGTGTCAAATATATGCGGAGCATGAAACAGTCTGAAAAATAGGAGGAGCATGAAGCGGTGTTGAAAAACATGAAGAGCCTGAAAAGGTGTGAAAAATATGAAGAGCTTCAAAAGGTGTCAAAAATTTGAGGAGCATGAAACGGTCTGAAAAATAGGAGGAGGATGAAGCGGTGTTGAAAAACATGAAGAGCCTGAAAACGTGTGAAAAATATGAAGAGCTTCAGAATGTGTGAAAAATATGAAGAGCTTCAAAAGGTGTCAAAAATGAGATGAGCATGACACGGTCTGAAAAATAGGAGGAGCATGAAGTGGTGTTGAAAAAAATGAAGAGCCTGAATACGTGTGACATATATGAAGAGCTTCAAAAGGTGTCTAAAATATGAGGAGAACGAAACGGTCTGAAAAATAGGAGTAGGATGAAGCGGTGTTGCAAAACATGAAGAGCCTGAAAAGATGTTAGTAATATGAAGAGCTTCAAAAGGTGTCAAAAATATGAGGAGCATGAAATGGTCTAAAAAATAGGAGGAGCATGAAACAGTGATGAAAAACATGAAGAGCCTGAAAAGGTGTGAAAAATATGAAGAGATTCAAAAGATTTCAAAAAAATGAGGAGCATGAAAAGGTCTGAAAAATAGGAGGAGCATGAAACAGTGATGAAAAACATGAAGAGCCTGAAAAGGTGTGAAAAATATGGAGAGCTTCAAATGGTGTGAAATACATGAGGAGCATGAAACGGGCTGAAAATAGGAGAAGCATGCAGTGGTGTGGAAAAACATGAAGAGCCTGAAAAGGTGTGAAAAATATGAAGAGCTTCAAAAGGTGTGAAATACATGAGGTGCATGAAACTCTCTGATAAATATAAGAAGCATGAAGTGCTGTTCAAAAACATGAAAAGTCTTAAAAGGTGTGAAAAATATGAATAGCTTAAAAAGGTGTGAAAAATATGAGGAGCATGATACTGTCTGAAAAATAGGAGGAGCATGAAGCGGTGTTCAAAAACATGAAGAGCCTGAAAAGTTGTGAAAAATATGAAAAGCTTCAAAAGGTGTCTAAAATGAGATGAGCATGAAACGGTCTGAAAAATAGGAGGAGCATAAAGCAGTGTTGAAAAACATGAAGAGCCTGAAAATGTGTGAGAAATATGAAGAGCTTCAAAAGGTGTCAAAAATGTGAAGAGCATGAAACGGTCGGAAAAATAGGAGAAGCATGAAGCGGTGTTGAAAAACATGAAGAGCCTGAAAAGGTGTGAAAAATATGAAGAGCTACAAAATGTGTCAAATATATGCGGAGCATTAAACGGTCTGAAAAATAGGAGGAGCATGAAGCGGATTTGAAAAATATGAAGAGCCTGAAAAGGTGTGAGAAATACGAAGAGTTTCAAAAGGTGTCAAAAATATGAGGAGCATGAAACGGTCTACAAAAAAGGAGGAGCATGAAGTGGTGTTGAAAAACATGAAGAGCCTGAAAAGGTGTGAAAAATATGAAAAGCTTCAAAAGCTGTCAAAAATATGAGGAGCATGAAACGGTCTGAAAAATAGGAGGAGCATGAAGCGGTGTTCAAAAACATGAAGAGCCTGAAAAGGTGTGAAAAACATGAAGAGCTTCAAAAGGTGTCAAATATATTAGGAGCCTGATACGGTCGGAAATTAAGAGGAGCATGAAGCGGTGTTCAAAAACATGAAGAGCCTGAAAAGTTGTGAAAAATATGAAAAGCTTCAAAAGGTGTCAAAAATGAGAGAGCTTGAAACTGTCTGAAAAATAGGAGGAGCATGAAGCGCTGTTGAAAAACATGAAGAGCCTGAAAAGGTGTGAGAAAAATGAAGAGCTTCAAAAGGTGTCAAAAATATGAGGAGCATGAAACGGTCTGAAAAATAGAAGGAGCATGAAGCGGTGTTCAAAAACATGAAGAGCCTGAAAAGGTGTGAAAAATACGAAGAGCTTCAAAAGGTGTCAAAATTATGAGGAGCATGAAATGGTCTGAACAATAGGAGGATTATGAAACGGTGTTCAAAAAAATGAAGAGCCTGAAAAGGTGTGAAAAATATGAAAAGCATCAAAACGTGTCAAAATTATGAGGAGCATGAAACGGTCTGAAAAATAGGAGGATCATGAAACGGTGTTGAAACACATGAAGAGCCTGAAAAGGTGTGAAAAATATGAAGAGCTTCCTAAGGTGTCAAAAATTTGAGGAGCATGAAACAGTCTGAAAAATAGGAAGAGCATGTAGCTGTGTTCAAAAACATCAAGAGCCTGAAAAGGTGTGAAAAATATGAAGAGCTTCAAAAAGTGTGAAAAATATGAGGTTCATGAAACGGTCTGAAAAATAGAAGCAGCAGGAAACTGTGTTGAAAAACATGAAGAGCCTGAAAAGGTGTGAAAAATATGAAGAGCTTAAAAAGGTGTGAAAAATATGAAGAGCTTCAAAATGTGTCAAAAATGAGATGAGCATGAAACGGTCTGAAAAATTGGAGGAACAAGAAGCGGTGTTAAAAACATGAAGAGCCCGAAAAGGTGTGAAAAATATGAAGAGCTTCAAAAGTTGTCAAAAATATGAATAGCATGAAAAGGTTTGCAAAAAAGGAGCATGAAGTGGTGTTGAAAAACCTGAAGAGCCTGAAAAGGTGTGAAAAATATGAAAAGTTTCAAAAGGTGTCAAAAATATGAGGAGCATGAAACGGTCTGAAAAATAGGAGGAGCATGAAGTGGTGTTGAAAAACATGAAGAGCCTGAAAAGGTGTGAAAAATATGAAGAGCTTCAAAAGGTGTCAAAAATATGAGGAGCATGAAACGGTCTGAAAAATAGGAAGAGCATGAAGCGGTGTTCAAAAACATGAAGAGCCTGAACAGGTTTGAAAAATATGAAGAGCTTCAAAAGGTGTGAAAATTATGAAGAGCTTCAAAATGTGTCAAAAATGAGATGAGCATGAAACGGTCTGAAAAAAAGGAGGAGCATGAAGTGGTGGTGAAAAACATGAAGAGCATGAAAAGGTGTGAAATATATGAAGAGCTTCAAAAGCTATGAAAAATGAAAGAATCATGAAAACGTCTGAAAGATAGAAGGAGCATGAAGTGGTGTTGAAAAACCTTAAGAGCCTGAAAAGAAGTGACAAATATAAAGAGCTTCAAAATGTGTCAGTAATATGAGGAGCATGAAACGGTCTGCAAAAAAGGAGGAGCATGAAGTGGTGTTGATAAACTTGAAGAGCCTGAAAAGGTGTGAAAAATATGAAAAGCTTCAAAAGGTGTCAAAAATGAGATGAGCATGAAACGGTCTGAAAAATAGGAGGAGCATGAAGTGGTGTTGAAAAAATGAAGAGCCTGAAAAGGTGTGAAAAATATTAAGAGCATCAATAGGTGTCAAAAATATGAGGAGCATGAAACGGTCTGCAAAAAAGGAGGAGCATGAAGTGGTGTTGATAAACTTGAAGAGCCTGAAAAGGTGTGAAAAATATGAAAAGTTTCAAAAGGTGTCAAAAATATGAGGAGCATGAAACGGTCTGAAAAATAAGAGGAGCAGGAAGCGGTGTTCAAAAACATGAAGAGCCTGAAAAGGTGTGAAAAATATGAAGAGCTTCAAAAGGTGTCAGAAATATGAGGAGCATGAAACCGTCTGAAAAATAGGAGGAGCATGAAGCGGTTTTGAAAAGCATGAAAAGCCTGAAAAGCTGTGAAAAATATGAAGAGCTTCAAAAAAATGTGAAAAATATGAAGAGCTTCCAAAGATGTGAAAAATATGAAGAGCTTCAAAGGGTGTGAAATATATGACGAGCATGAAACGGTCTGAAAAATAGCAGGATCATGAAGTGTTGTTGAAAAACATGAAGAATCTGAAAACGTGTAAAAATATGAAGAGCTTCAAAAATATGAAAAATATGAAGAGCTTCAAAAGGTGTGAAAAATATGAAGAGCCTCAAAAGGTGTCAAAAATATGAGGAGAATGAAACGGTCTGCAAAATAGGAGGAGCATGAAATGGTGTTCAAAAACATGAAGAGCCTGAAATCGTGTGAAAAATATGAAGAGCTTCTAAAAGGTGTGTAAAATATGAGGAGCATGAAACGGTCTGAAAAATAGGAGGAGCATGAAGCTTTGTTGACAAAAATGAAGAACCTGAAAAGGTGTGAAAAATATGAAGAGCTTCAAAAGGTGTCAAAAATTTGAGAAGCATGAAACGGTCTGAAAATTACGAGGAGCATGAAGCGGTGTTGAAAAACATGAAGAGCCTGAAAAGGTGTGAAATAAATGAAGAGCTTCAAAACGTGTCAAAAAAATGAGGAGCATGAAACGGTCAGAAAAATAGGAGGAGCATGAAGCGGTGTTGAAAAATATGAAGACCCTGAATAGGTGTGAAAAATATGAAGAGGTTCAAAAGGTGTCAAAAATATGAGGAGCATGAAACGGTCTGAATAAAAGGAGGAGCATGAAGCGGTGTTCAAAAACATGAAGAGCTTGAAAATGTGTGAAAAATATGAAGAGCCTCAGAAGCTGTCAAATATATGAGGAGCATGAAACGGTCTGAAATATCGGAGGAGCATGAAACGGTCTGAAAAATAGGAGGAGCATGAAACGGTGTTGAAAAACATGAAGATCCTGAAAAGGTGTGAAAAATAGGAGGAGCTTCAATAGGTGTCAAAAATATGAGGAGCATGAAAATGTCTTAAATATAGGAGGAGCATGAAGCGGTGTTCAAAAACATGAAGAGCCTGAAAAGCTGTGAGCAATATGAAGAGCTTCAAAAGGTGTGAAAAATATGAGGAGCATGAAACGGTCTGAAAAATAGGAGGAGAATGAAGCGGTGTTCAAAGACATGAAGAGACTGAAAAGGTGTGAAATATATGAAGAGCTTCAAAAGTGTCAAAAATATGAAGAACATGAAATGGTCTGAAAAATAGGAGGAGCATGAAGTGGTGTTCAAAACATGGAGAGCCTGAAAAGCTGTGAAAAACATGAAGAGCTTCAAAAGGTGTCAAAAATATGAGGAGCATGATAAAGTTTGAAAAAAAAGAGGAGCATGAAACGGTGTTCAAAAACATGAAGAGCCTAAAAAGGTGTGAAATATATGAAGAGCTTCAAAATTGTCAAAAATATGAAGAACATGAAACGGTCTGAAAAATAGGAGGAGCATGAAGTGGTGTTCAAAACATGGAGAGCCTGAAAAGCTGTGAAAAACATGAAGAGCTTCAAAAGGTGTCAAAAATATGAGGAGCATGATAAAGTTTGAAAAAAAAGAGGAGCATGAAACGGTGTTCAAAAACATGAAGAGCCTGAAAAGGTGTGAAAAATATGAAGAGCCTCAAAACGTGTCAAAAATATGAGGAACATGAATCGGTCTGAAAAATAGGAGGAGCTAGAAGTTGTGTTGAAAAACATGAAGAACGAGAAAACATGTTAAAAATATGAAGAGCTTCAAAAGGTGTGAAATATATGAGGAGCATGAAACGGTCTGAAAAATAGCAGGATCATGAAGCGGTGTTGAAAAACATGAAGAATCTGAAAACGTGTGAAAATATGAAGAGCTTCAAAAATATGAAAAATATGAAGAGCTTCAAAAGGTGTGAAAAATATGAAGAGTTTCAAAAGGTGTCAAAAATATGAGGAGAATGAAACGGTCTGCAAAATAGGAGGAGCATGAAGCGGTGTTCCAAAATATGAAGAGCCTGAAATCGTGTGAAAAATATGAAGAGCTTCAAAAGGTGTGAAAAATATGAGGAGCATGAAACGGTCTGAAAATTAGGAGGAGCATTAAGCGGTGTTCCAAAATATGAAGAGCCTGAAAAGGTGTGAAAAATATGAAGAGCTTCAAAACGTGTCAAAAATATTAGGAGCATGAAACGGTCTGAAAAGTAGGAGGAGCATGAAGTGGTGTTGAAAAACATGAAGAGCCTGAAAAGGTGTGAGAAATATGAAGCGCTTCAAAAGGTGTCAAAAATATGAGGAGCATGAAACGGTCTGAAATTGATGAGGAGCATGAAGCGTGTTGAAAAACATGAGGAGCTTTAAAAGGTGTGTAAAATATGAAGAGGTTCTAAAGGTGTCAAAAATATGAGGAGCATGAAACGGTCTTAAAAATACGAGGAGAATGAAGTGGTGTTGAAAAACATGAAGAGTCTGAAAAGGTGTGAACTATATGAAGAGCTTCAAAAGGTGTCGAATATATGAGGAGCATGAAACGGTCTGAAAAATAGGAGGAGCATGAAATGGTGTTCAAAAACATGACAGCCTGAAAAGGTGTGAAAAACATGAAGAGCTTGAAAACGTGTGAAAAATATGAGGACCATGAAACCGTCTGAAAAATAGGAGGAGCATGAAACGGTGTTGAAATCATGAAGAGCCTGAAAAGCTGTGAAAGATATGAAGAGCTTCAAAAGTTGTCATAAATATGACGAGCATGAAACGGTCTGAAAAATAGGAGGAACATGAGGCGTTTTTGAAAAATATGAAGAGCCTGAAAAGGTGTGAAAAATATGAAGAGCTTCAAAAGGAGTCAAAAATATGAGGAGCAGGAAAGGGTCTGAAAAAAAGGAGGAGCAAGAGGTGGTGTTGAAAAACATGAAGCGACTGAAATCTGTGAAATATATGAAGAGCTTAAAAAGGTGTCAAAAATATGAGGAGCATGAAACGGTATGATAAATAAGAGGAGCATGGAGCGGTGTGGAAAAACATGAAGAGCTTGAAAAGGTGTGAAAAATATGAAGAGCTTCAAAAGGTGTGAAAAATATGAGGCGCATGAAACGGTCTGAAAATTAGAAGGAGCATGAAGCGGTATTGAAAAACATGAAGAGCCTGAAAGGTGTGAAATATATGAAGAGCTTCAACAGGTGTCAAAAATTTGAGGAGCATGAAGCGGTGTTGAAAATCATGAAGAGCCTGAAATGAGTGAAATATATGAAGAGCTTCAAAAGGTGTCAAAAATATGAGGAGCATGAAACGGTCTGAAAAATCGGAGGAGCATGAAGCGGTATTGAAAAACATGAAGAGCCTGAAAAGGTGTGAAAACTATTAAGAGCTTCAAAAGGTGTCAAAAGTATGAGGAGCATGAAACGGTCTGAAAAATAGGAGAAGATTGAAGCGGTGTTGAAAAACATGAACAGTCTGAAAATTTGTGAACAATATGAAGAGCTCCAAAGGTGTCAAAAATATGAGGAGGATGAAATGGTGTTCAAAAACATGAAGAGCCTGAAAAGGTGTGAAAAATATGAACAGCTTAAAAAGGTGTCAAAAATATGAGGAGCTTGAAAAGGGTTCAAAACATGAAGAGCATGAAAATGTATGAAAAATATGAAGAGTTTCAAATGGTGTCAAAAATATGAGAGCATGAAACGGTCTGAAAAATAGGAGGAGCATGAAATGGTGTTCAAAAACATGAAGAGACTGAAAACCTGTGAAAAATATGAAGAGCTTCAAAAGGTGTGGAAAATATGAGGAGCATGAAACGGTCTGAAAAATAGGAGGAGCATGAAACTGTGATGAAAAATATGAAGAGCCTGAAAAGGTGTGAAATACATGAATAGGTTCAGAACGTGTCAAAAATATGAGGAGCATGAAACGGTCTGAAAAATAGGAGGAGAATGAAGCGGTGTTGAAAAACATGAAGAGCCTGAAAAGGTGTGAAAAATATGAAGAGCGTCAAAATGTGTCAAAAATATGAGGAGCATGAAACGGTCTGATAAATAGGAGGAGCATGAAAAGGTGTCCAAAAACATGAAGTGCCTGAAAATGTGTGAAAAATATGAAGAGCTTCAAAAGGTGTGAAATATATGAGGAGCATGAAGTGGTGTTCAAAAACATGAAGAGCTTGAAAAGGTATGAAATATACTAAGAGCTTCAAAAGGTGTGAAAAATAGGAGGCGCAAAAAGCGGTGTTCAAAAACATGAAAAGCCTGATAAGGTGTGAAATATATGAAGAGCTTCAAAAGGTGTCAAAAGTATGAGGAGCATGAAACGGTCTGAAAATAGGAGGAGGATGAAAGGGTGTTGAAAAACATGAAGAGCAAGAAAAGGTGTGAAAAATATGAAGAGCTTCAACAGGTTTCAAAAGTATGAGGAGCATGAAACGGTCTGAAAAATAGAAGGAGCACGAATCGGTGTTTAAAAACATGAAGAGCCTGAAAAGGTGTGAAAAAGATGAAGAGCTTCAAAAGGTGTCAAAAATATGAGGAGCATGAAACGGTCTGAAAAATAGGAGGAGCAAGAAACGGTGTTGAAAAATATGAAGAGCCTGAAAATGTGTGAAATATAGGAAGAGGTTCAAAAGGTGTCAAAAATATGAGGAGCTTGAAACGGCCTGAAAAATAGGAGGAGCATGAAATGGTGTTCAAAAACATGAAGAGACTGAAAACCTGTGAAAAATATGAAGAGCTTCAAAAGGTGTGGAAAATATGAGAAGCATGAAACGGTCTGAAAAATAGGAGGAGCATGAAACTGTGATGAAAAATATGAAGAGCCTGAAAAGGTGTGAAATACATGAATAGGTTCAGAACGTGTCAAAAATATGAGGAGCATGAAACGGTCTGAAAAATAGGAGGAGAATGAAGCGGTGTTGAAAAACATGAAGAGCCTGAAAAGGTGTGAAAAATATGAAGAGCTTCAAAAGGTGTCAAAAATATGAGGAGCATGAAAAGGTCTGAAAAATAGGAGGAGCATGAAACTGTGTTGAAAAATATGAAGAGCCTGAAATGGTGTGAAATGTATGTATAGGTTCAGAACGTGTCAAAAATATGAGGAGCATGAAACGATCTGAAAAATAGGAGAAGATTGAAGCGGTGTTCAAAAACATGAAGAGCCTGGAAAGGTGTGAAAAATATGAAGAGCGTCAAAAGGTGTCAAAAATATGAGGAGCATGAAACGGTCTGAAAAATAGGAGGAGCATGAAAAGGTGTTCAAAAAGATGAAGCGCCTGAAAATGTGTGAAAAATATGAAGAGCTTCAAAAGGTGTGAAAAATATGAGGAGCATGAAGTGGTGTTCAAAAACATGAAGAGCTTGAAAAGGTATGAAATATACTAAGAGATTCAAAAGGTGTGAAAAATAGGAGGCGCAAAAAGCGGTGTTCAAAAACATGAAAAGCCTGATAAGGTGTGAAATATATGAAGAGCTTCAAAAGGTGTCAAAAGTATGAGGAGCATGAAACGGTCTGAAAATAGAAGGAGCACGAATCGGTGTTTAAAAACATGAAGAGCCTGAAAAGATGTGAAAAAGAAGAAGAGCTTCAAAAGGTGTCAAAAATATGAGGAGCATGAAACGGTCTGAAAAATAGGAGGAGCAAGAAACGGTGTTGAAAAATATGAAGAGCCTGAAAATGTGTGAAATATAGGAAGAGGTTCAAAAGGTGTCAAAAATATGAGGAGCTTGAAACGGCCTGAAAAATAGAAGGAGAATGAAGAGGTGTTGAATAACATGAAGAGCCTGAAAAGGTTTGAAAAATATGAAGAGCTTCAAAAGGTGTCAAAAATATGAGGAGCATGAAACGGTCTGAAAAATAGGAGGAGCATGAAGCAGTGTTGAAAAACATGAAGAGCATGAAAGGTGTGAAATATATGAAGAGCTTCAAAAGGTGTCAAAAATATGAGGAGCAGGAAGCGTTGTTCAAAAACATGAAGAGCTTGAAAAGGTGTGAAATATATAAAGAGCTTCAAAAGGTGTGAAAAATAGGAGGAGCATGAAGCTTTGTTCAAAAACATGAAGAACCTGAAAAGGTGTGAAATATATGAAGAGCTTGAAAATGTGTCAAAAATATGACGAGAACGAAATGGTCTGAAAAATATGAGGAGCATGAAAGAGTCTGAAAATAGAAGGAGCATGAAACGGTGTTGAAAAACATGAAGAGCATGAAAAGGTGTGAAAAATATGAACAGCTTCAAAACGTGTCAAAAATATGAGGAGCTTGAAAAGGTGTTCAAAAACATGAAGAGCATGAAAATGTGTGAAAAATATGAAGAGCTTCAAAAGGTGTCAAAAATATGAGGAACATGAAACGGTCTGAAAAATAGGAGGAGCATGAAGTTTTGATGAAAAACATGAAGAGCCTGAAAAGGTGTGAAATGTATGAAGAGCTTCAACAGGTGTCGAAAATACGAGGAGCATGAAACGGTTTAAAAAAAAGGAGGAACATTAATTCTTGTTGAAAAGCAAGAAGAGCCTGAAAATGTTTGAAAAATATGAAGAGCTTGAAAATGTGTCAAAAATATGACGAGAACGAAATGGTCTGAAAAATATGAGGAGCATGAAACGGTATTGAAAAACATGAAGAGAATGAAAAAGTGTGAAATATATAAAGAGCTTCAAAAGGTGTCAAAAAAATGAGGAGCATGAAACGGTCTGAAAAATAGGAGGAGCATGAAGTTTTGATGAAAAACATGAAGAGCCTGAAAAGGTGTGAAATGTATGAAGAGCTTCAAAAGTGTGAAAAATATGCGGAGCATGAAACGGTCTGAAAAATAGGAGGAGCAAGAAACGGTGTTGAAAAACATGA
The DNA here is from genome assembly GCF_033118175.1 of Dama dama. NCBI lineage: Eukaryota > Metazoa > Chordata > Mammalia > Artiodactyla > Cervidae > Dama > Dama dama. The sequence goes on from NW_026870901.1 coordinate 342,382, forward strand.
AATGCATGAAAAGTTGTGAAAAATATGGAGAGCATCAAAGGGTGTCAAAAATATGAGGAGCATGAAACGGTCTGAAAATGAGGAGGAGCATGAAGCAGTGTTGAAAAAGTTGAAGAGCCTGAAAAGGTGTGACATATATGAAGAGCGTCAAAAGGTGTAAAATATATGAGGAGCATGAAACGGTCTGAAAAATAGGAGGAGCATGAAGCAGTGTTGAAAACATGAAGAGCCTGAAAAGGTGTGAAATATATGAAGAGCTTCAAAAGGTGTCAGAAATATGAGGAGCATGAAACAGTCTGAAAAATAGGAGGAGCATGAAGCGGTGTTCAAAAACATGAAGAGCCTGGAATGGTGTGAAAAATATGAAGAGCCTCAAAACGTGTAAAAAATATGAGGAGCATGAAACGGTCTGAAAAATAGGAACAGCATGAAATGGTGTTCAAAAACATGAAGATCCTGAAAAGGTGTGAAAAATATGAAGAGCTTCAAAAGGTGTGAAAAATATGAGGAGCATGAAATGGTCTGAAAAATAGGAGGAGCATGATACGGTGTCCAAAAACATGAAGAGCCTGAAAATGTGTGAATAATATGAAGAGCTTCAAAAGGTGTGAAAATTACGAAGAACTTCAAAAGGTGTCAAAAATATGAGGAGCTTGAAACGGCCTGAAAAAAAGGAGGAGGATGAAGCGGTGTTGAAAAACATGAAGAGCCTGGAATGGTGGGAAAAATATGAAGAGCTCCAAAACGTGTCAGAAATATGAGGGGCATGAAACGGTCTGAAAAATAGGAGGAGCATGAAACGTTGTTGAAAAACATGAAGAGCCTGGAATGGTGGGAAAAATATGAAGAGCCTCAAAACGTGTCAGAAATATGAGGGGCATGAAACGGTCTGAAAATAGGAGGAGCATGAAACGGTGATCAAAAACATGAAGAGGCTGAAAATGTGTGAATAATATTTAGAGCTTCAAAAGGTGTGAAATATACGAAGAGCTTCAAAATGTGTCAAAAATATGAGGAGCATGAAACGGTCTGAAAAATAGGAGGAGCATGAAGGGGTGTTGAAAAACATGAAGAGCCTGAAAAGGTGTGAAAAACATGAAGAGATCGAAAAGGTGTGAAATATATGAAGAGATTCGAAAGGTGTCAAATATATGAGGAGCATGAAACGGTCTGAAAAATAGGAGGTGCATGAAGCGATGTTCAAAAACATGAAGATCCTGAAAAGGTGTGAAATAAATGAAGAGCTTCAAAAGGTGTCAAAAATGTGAGGAGCATGAAACGGTCTGAAATATAGGAGGAGCATGAAGCGGTGTTGAAAAGCATGAAGAGCCAGAAAAGGTGTGAAATATATGAAGAGCTTCAAAAGGTGTCAAAAATATTAGGAGCATGAATCGGTCTGAAAAACAGGAGGAGCATGAAGCGGTCTTGAAGGACATGAAGAGCCTGAAAAGGTGTGAAAAGTATGAAGAGCTTCAAAAAAGTGTCAAAAATATGAGGAGCATGAAACGGTCTAAAAAATAAGAGGAGCATGAAGCAGTGTTGAAAAACTTGAAGAGCCTGAAAAGGTGTGAAAAATAGGAGGAGCTTCAAAATGTGTGAAAAATATGAGGCGCATGAAACGGTCTGAAAAATAGGAGGAGCATGAAGTGGTGTTGAAAAATATGAAGAGCCTGAAAAGTTGTGACAAATATAAAGAGTTTCAAAGGTGTCAAAAATATGAGGAGCATGAAACGGTCTGAAAAATAGGAGGAGCATGAAACGGTGTTCAAAAATATGAAGAGCCAGAAAAGGTGTGAAAAATATGAAAGCTTCAAAACGTGTCATAAATATGAGGAGCATGAAACGGTCTGAAAAATAGGAGGAGCATGAAACAGTGTTCAAAAACTTGATGAGTCTGAAGAGGTGTGAAAAATATGAAGAGCTTCAAAAGGTGTCAAAAATATGAGGAGCATGAAACGGTATGAAAAATAGGAGGAGAATGAGGCAGTGTTGAAAAACATGAAGGGCCTGAAAATGTGTGAAATATATGAAGAGCTTCAAAACGTGTCAAAAAGATGAGGAGCACAAAACGGTCTGAAAAATAGGAGGAGCATGAAGCGGTGTTGAAAAACATGAAGAGCCTGAAAAGGTGTAAAAACATGAAGAGCCTGAAAAGGTTTGAAATATATGAAGAGCTTCAAAAGGTGTCAAAAATATGAGGAGCAGGAAACGGTCTGAAAAATAGGAGGAGCATGAAGCGGTGTTGAAAAACATGAAGAGCCTTAAAAGGTGTGAAAAACATGAAGAGTTTGAAAAGGTGTGAAATATATGAATAGCTTCAAAAGTTGTCAAAAATATGAGGAGTATGAAACGGTCTGAAAAAGAGGAGGAGCATGAAGCGGTATTGAAAGACATGAAGAGCGTGAAAAGGTGTGAAAAATATGAAGAGCTTCAAAAGGTGTCAAAAATATGAGGAGCATGAATCGGTCTAAAAAATAAGAGGAGCATGATGTGGTGTTGAAAAATTGAAGAGCCTGAAAAGGTGTGAAAATTATGAAGAGATTCAAAAGGTGTCAAAAATATGAGGAGCATGAAATGGCCTGAAAAATAGGAGGAGCATGAAGTGGTGTTCAAAGACATGAAGAGCCTGAAAAGGTGTGAAAAATATGAAGAGCTTCAAAAGGAGTCAAAAATATGAGGAACATGAAACGGTCTGAAAAATAGGAGGAGCATGAAGTGGTGTTCAAAACATGGAGAGCCTGAAAAGCTGTGAAAAATATGAAGAGCTTCAAAAGTTGTCAAAAATATGAGGAGCATGATAAGGTTTGAAAAAAAAGAGGAGCATGAAACGGTGTTCAAAAACATGAAGAGCCTGAAAAGGTGTGAAAAATATGAAGAGCCTCAAAACGTGTCAAAAATATGAGGAACATGAATCGGTCTGAAAAATAGGAGGAGCTAGAAGTTGTGTTGAAAAACATGAAGAGCGTGAAAACATGTGAAAAATATGAAGAGCTTCAAAAGGTGTCAAAAATATGAGGAGCATGAAACAGTCGGAAAAATAGGGGGAGCATGAAGTGTGTTGAAAAACTTGAAGAGCCTGAAAAGGTGTGAAAAATATGAAGAGCTTCAAAAGGTGTCAAAAATATGAGGAGCATGAAACGGTCTAAAACATAGGAGCGACATGAAACGGTGTTCAAAAACATGAAGAGCCTGAAAATGTGTGAAAAATATGAAGAGCTTCAAAAGGTGTGAAATACATAAGGAGCATGAAACGGTCTGAAAAATAGGAGGAGCATGAAGCGGTGTTCAAAAACATGAAGAGCCTGAAAAGGTGTGAATAATATGAAGAGCTTCAAAAGGTGTCAAAAATATGAGAAACATGAAACGGTCTGGAAAATAGGAGGAGTATGAAACGGTGTGGAAAAACATAAAGAGCCTGAAAAGGTGTGAAAAATAGGAAGATCTTCAAAAGGTGTGAAAAACATGAGGAGCATGAAACGGTCTTAAAAATAAGAGGAGCATGAAGCGGTGTTGAAAAACATGAAGAGCCTGAAAACGTGTGAAAAATATGAAGAGCTTCAAAAGGTGTGAAAATTATGAAGAGCTTCAAAATGTGTCAAAAATGAAATGAGCATGAAACGGTCTGAAAAAACGGAGGAGCCTGAAGTGGTGGTGAAAAACATGAAGAGCATGAAAAGGTGTGAAATATATGAAGAGCTTCAAAAGCTATGAAAAATGAAAGAATCATGAAAACGTCTGAAAGATAGAAGGAGCATGAATTGGTGTTGAAAAACGTTAAGAGCCTGAAAAGAAGTTACAAATATAAAGAGCTTCAAAAGATGTCAGTAATATGAGGAGCATGAAACGGTCTGCAAAAAAGGAGGAGCATGAAGTGGTGTTGATAAACTTGAAGAGCCTGAAAAGGTGTGATAAATATGAAAAGCTTCAAAAGGTGTCAAAAATGAGATGAGCATGAAACGGTCTGAAAAATAGGAGAAGCATGAAGTGGTGTTGAAAAAATGAAGAGCCTGAAAAGGTGTGAAAAATATTAAGAGTATCAATAGGTGTCAAAAATATGAGGAGCATGAAACGGTCTGCAAAAAAGGAGGAGCATGAAGTGGTGCTGATAAACTTGAAGAGCCTGAAAAGGTGTGAAAAATATGAAAAGCTTCAAAAGGTGGCAAAAATATGAGGAGCATGAAACGGTCTGAAAATAAGAGGAGCATGAAGCGTTGTTCAAAAACATGAAGAGCCTGAAAAGGTGTGAAAAATATGAAGAGCTTCAAAAGGTGTCAGAAATATGAGGAGCATGAAACGGTTTGAAAAATAGCAGGATCATGAAGCGGTGTTGAAAAACATGAAGAATCTGAAAACGTGTGAAAATATGAAGAGCTTCAAAAATATGAAAAATATGAAGAGCTTCAAAAGGTGTGAAAAATATGAAGAGCTTCAAAAGGTGTCAAAAATATGAGGAGAATGAAACGGTCTGCAAAATAGGAGGAGCATGAAAGGGTGTTCAAAAACATGAAGAGCCTGAAATCGTGTGAAAAATATAAAGAGCTTCAAAAGGTGTGTAAAATATGAGGAGCATGAAACGGTCTGAAAAATAGGAGGAGCATGAAGCTTTGTTGACAAAAATGAAGAACCTGAAAAGGTGTGAAAAATATGAAGAACTTCAAAAGGTGTCAAAAATTTGAGAAGCATGAAACGGTCTGAAAAATACGAGGAGCATGAAGCGGTGTTGAAAAACATGAAGAGCCTGAAAAGGTGTGAAATAAATGAAGAGCTTCAAAACGTGCCAAAAATATGAGGAGCATGAAACGGTCAGAAAAATAGGAGGAGCATGAAGCGGTGTTGAAAAATATGAAGACCCTGAATAGGTGTGAAAAATATGAAGAGGTTCAAAAGGTGTCAAAAATATGAGGAGCATGAAACGGTCTGAATAAAAGGAGGAGCATGAAGCGGTGTTCAAAAACATGAAGAGCTTGAAAAGGTGTGAAAAATATGAAGAGCTTCAGAAGCTGTCAAATATATGACGAGCATGAAACGGTCTGAAATATCGGAGGAGCATGAAACGGTCTGAAAAATAGGAGGAGCATGAAACGGTGTTGAAAAACATGAAGAGCCTGAAAAGCTGTGAGCAATATGAAGAGCTTCAAAAGGTGTGAAAAATATGAGGAGCATGAAACGGTCTGAAAAATAGGAGGAGAATGAAGCGGTGTTCAAAACATGGAGAGCCTGAAAAGGTGTGAAAAATATGAAGAGCTTCAAAAGGAGTCAAAAATATGAGGAACATGAAACGGTCTGAAAAATAGGAGGAGCATGAAGTGGTGTTCAAAACATGGAGAGCCTGAAAAGCTGTGAAAAATATGAAGAGCTTCAAAAGGTGTCAAAAATATGAGGAGCATGAAACGGTCTGCAAAAAAGGAGGAGCATGAAGCGGTGTTGAAAAATATGAAGACCCTGAATAGGTGTGAAAAATATGAAGAGGTTCAAAAGGTGTCAAAAATATGAGGAGCATGAAACGGTCTGAATAAAAGGAGGAGCATGAAGCGGTGTTCAAAAACATGAAGAGCTTGAAAAGGTGTGAAAAATATGAAGAGCTTCAGAAGCTGTCAAATATATGACGAGCATGAAACGGTCTGAAATATCGGAGGAGCATGAAACGGTCTGAAAAATAGGAGGAGCATGAAACGGTGTTGAAAAACATGAAGAGCCTGAAAAGCTGTGAGCAATATGAAGAGCTTCAAAAGGTGTGAAAAATATGAGGAGCATGAAACGGTCTGAAAAATAGGAGGAGAATGAAGCGGTGTTCAAAGACATGAAGAGACTGAAAAGGTGTGAAATATATGAAGAGCTTCAAAAGGTGTCAAAAATATGAAGAACATGAAACGGTCTGAAAAATAGGAGGAGCATGAAGTGGTGTTCAAAACATGGAGAGCCTGAAAAGCTGTGAAAAATATGAAGAGCTTCAAAAGGTGTCAAAAATATGAGGAGCATGATAAAGTTTGAAGAAAAAGAGGAGCATGAAACGGTGTTCAAAAACATGAAGAGCCTGAAAAGGTGTGAAAAATATGAAGAGCCTCAAAACGTGTCAAAAATATGAAACATGAATCGGTCTGAAAAATAGGAGGAGCTAGAAGTTGTGTTGAAAAACATGAAGAGCGAGAAAACATGTGAAAAATATGAAGAGCTTCAAAAGGTGTGAAATATATGAGGAGCATGAAACGGTCTGAAAAATAGCAGGATCATGAAGCGGTGTTGAAAAACATGAAGAATCTGAAAACGTGTGAAAAATATGAATAGCTTCAAAAAGTGTGAAAAATATGAGGAGCATGATACTGTCTGAAAAATAGAAGGAGCATGAAGCGGTGTTCAAAAACATGAAGAGCCTGAAAAGCTGTGAAAAATATGAAAAGCTTCAAAAGGTGTCTAAAATGAGATGAGCATGAAACGGTCTGAAAAATAGGAGGAGCATAAAGCAGTGGTGAAAAACATGAAGAGCCTGAAAATGTGTGAGAAATATGAAGAGCTTCAAAAGGTGTCAAAAATATGCGGAGCATGAAACGGTCGGAAAAATAGGAGAAGCATGAAGCGGTGTTGAAAAACATGAAGAGCCTGAAAAGGTGTGAAAAATATGAAGAGCTTCAAAATGTGTCAAATATATGCGGAGCATTAAACGGCCTGAAAAATAGGAGGAGCATGAAGCGGATTTGAAAAATATGAAGAGCCTGAAAAGGTGTGAGAAATACGAAGAGTTTCAAAAGGTGTCAAAAATATGAGGAGCATGAAACGGTCTGCAAAAAAGGAGGAGCATGAAGTGGTGTTGAAAAACATGAAGAGCCTGAAAAGGTGTGAAAAATATGAAAAGCTTCAAAAGCTGTCAAAAATATGAGGAGCATGAAACGGTCTGAAAAATAGGAGGAGCAAGAAGCGGTGTTCAAAAACATGAAGAGCCTGAAAAGGTGTGAAAAATATGAAGAGCTTCAAAAGGTGTCAAATATATTAGGAGCCTGATACGGTCTGAAATTAAGAGGAGCATGAAGCGGTGTTCAAAAACATGAAGAGCCTGAAAAGTTGTGAAAAATATGAAAAGCTTCAAAAGGTGTCAAAAATGAGAGAGCATGAAACTGTCTGAAAAATAGGAGGAGCATGAAGCGCTGTTGAAAAACATGAAGAGCCTGAAAAGGTGTGAAAAATATGAAGAGCTTCAAAAGGTGTCAAAAATATGAGGAGCATGAAACGGTCTGAAAAATAGAAGGAGCATGAAGCGGTGTTCAAAAACATGAAGAGCCTGAAAAGGTGTGAAAAATACGAAGAGCTTCAAAAGGTGTCAAAATTATGAGGAACATGAAATGGTCTGAACAATAGGAGGATTATGAAACGGTGTTCAAAAACATGAAGAGCCGGAAAAGGTGTGAAATATATGAAAAGCCTCAAAACGTGTCAAAATTATGAGGAGCATGAAACGGTCTGAAAAATAGGAGGATCATGAAACGGTGTTGAAACACATGAAGAGCCTGAAAAGGTGTGAAAAATCTGAAGAGCTTCCAAAGGTGTCAAAAATTTGAGGAGCATGAAACAGTCTGAAAAATAGGAGGAGCATGTAGCTGTGTTCAAAAACATCAAGAGCCTGAAAAGGTGTGAAAAATATGAAGAGCTTCAAAAAGTGTGAAAAATATGAGGTTCATGAAACGGTCTGAAAAATAGAAGCAACAGGAAACTGTGTTGAAAAACATGAAGAGCCTGAAAAGGTGTGAAAAATATGAAGAGCTTAAAAAGGTGTGAAAAATATGAAGAGCTTCAAAATGTGTCAAAAATGAGATGAGCATGAAACGGTCTGAAAAATAGGAGGAGCATGAAGCGGTGTTAAAAACATGAAGAGCCCGAAAAGGTGTGAAAAATATGAAGAGCTTCAAAAGGTGTCAAAAATATGAATAGCATGAAAAGGTTTGCAAAAAAGGAGCATGAAGTGGTGCTGAAAAACATAAAGAGCCTGAAAAGGTGTGAAAAATATGAAAAGTTTCAAAAGGTGTCAAAAATATGAGGAGCATGAAACGGTCTGAAAAATAGGAGAAGCATGAAGTGGTGTTGAAAAACATGAAGAGCCTGAAAAGGTGTGAAAAATATGAAGAGCTTCAAACGGTGTCAAAAATATGAGGAGCATGAAACGGTCTGAAAAATAGGAAGAGCATGAAGCGGTGTTCAAAAACATGAAGAGCCTGAACAGGTTTGAAAAATATGAAGAGCTTCAAAAGGTGTGAAAATTATGAAGAGCTTCAAAATGTGTCAAAAATGAGATGAGCATGAAACGGTCTGAAAAAAAGGAGGAGCATGAAGTGGTGGTGAAAAACATGAAGAGCATGAAAAGGTGTGAAATATATGAAGAGCTTCAAAATCTATGAAAAATGAAAGAATCATGAAAACGTCTGAAAGAAAGAAGGAGCATGAAGTGGTGTTGAAAAACGTTAAGAGCCTGAAAAGAAGTGACAAATATAAAGAGCTTCAAAAGGTGTCAGTAATATGAGGAGCATGAAACGGTCTGCAAAAAAGGAGGAGCATGAAGTGGTGTTGATAAACTTGAAGAGCCTGAAAAGGTGTGAAAAATATGAAAAGCTTCAAAAGGTGTCAAAAATGAGATGAGGATGAAACGGTCTGAAAAATAGGAGGAGCATGAAGTGGTGTTGAAAAAATGAAGAGCCTGAAAAGGTGTGAAAAATATTAAGAGCATCAATAGGTGTCAAAAATATGAGGAGCATGAAACGGTTTGCAAAAAAGGAGGAGCATGAAGTGGTGTTGATAAACTTGAAGAGCCTGAAAAGGTGTGAAAAATATGAAAAGTTTCAAAAGCTGTCAGAAATATGAGGAGCATGAAACCGTCTGAAAAATAGGAGGAGCATGAAGCGGTTTTGAAAAGCATGAAGAGACTGAAAAGGTGTGAAAAATATGAAGAGCTTCAAAAAAATGTGAAAAATATGAAGAGCTTCCAAAGATGTGAAAAATATGAAGAGCTTCAAAAGGTGTGAAATATATGAGGAGCATGAAACGGTCTGAAAAATAGCAGGATCATGAAGCGTTGTTGAAAAACATGAAGAATCCGAAAACGTGTGAAAATATGAAGAGCTTCAAAAATATGAAAAATATGAAGAGCTTCAAAAGCTGTGAAAAATATGAAGAGCTTCAAAAGGTGTCAAAAATATGAGGAGAATGAAACGGTCTGCAAAATAGGAGGAGCATGAAATGGTGTTCAAAAACATGAAGAGCCTGAAATTGTGTGAAAAATATGAAGAGCTTCAAAAGGTGTGTAAAATATGAGGAGCATGAAACGGTCTGAAAAATAGGAGGAGCATGAAGCTTTGTTGACAAAAATGAAGAACCTGAAAAGGTGTGAAAAATATGAAGAGCTTCAAAAGGTGTCAAAAATTTGAGAAGCATGAAACGATCTGAAAAATACGAGGAGCATGAAGCGGTGTTGAAAAACATGAAGAGCCTGAAACGGTGTGAAATAAATGAAGAGCTTCAAAACGTGTCAAAAAAATGAGGAGAATTAAAAGGTCTGAAAAATAGGAGGAGCATGAAGAGGTGTTGAATAATATGAAGAGCATGAAAAGGTGTGAAAAATATGAAGAGTTTCAAAAGTTGTCAAAAATATGAGGAGCATGAAACGGTGTGAAAAATAGGAGGAGCATGAGTCATTGTTGAAAAACATGAAATGCCTGAAAAGGTGTGAAAAACATGAAGAGCCTGAAAAGGTGTGAAATATACGAAGAGCTTCAAAAAGTGTGAAAAATATGAGGAGCATGAAACGTTCTGAAAAATTGGAGGAGCATGAAGCGGTGTTGAAAAACATGAAGAGACTGAAATGATGTGAAAAATATGAAGAGCTTCAAAAGGTGTCAAAAATACGGGGACCATGAAAAGGTCTGAAAAATAGGAGGAGCATGAACTGATGTTGAAAAACATGAAGAGCTTGAAAAAGTGTGAAATATATGAAGAGTTTCAAAAAGTGTGAAAAATATGGGGAGCTTAAAACGTGTCAAAAATATGAGGAGCATGAAGCGGTCTAAAAAATAGGAGGAGCATGAAATAGCATTCAAAACATGAAGAGCTTGAAAATGTGTGAAAAATATGAAGAGCTTCAAAAGGTGTGAAATACATGAGGAACATGAAACGGTTTGAAAAATAGGAGGAGCTTGAAGCGGTGTTCAAAAACATGAAGAGCCTGAAAAGGTGTGAAAAACCTGAAGAACTTCAAAATGTGTCAAATATATGAGGAGCATGAAACGGTCTGAAAAATAGGAGGAGCATGAAACGGTGTTCAAATACATGAAGAGCCTGAAAAGGTGTGAAAAATATGAAGAGCTTCAAAAGGTGTGAAAAATATGAAGAGCTTCAAAAGCTGTAAAAAATGAGATGAGCATGAAACGGTGTGAAAAAAAGGAGGAGCATGAAGCGGTGTTCAAAAACATGAAGAGCCTGAAAAGCTGTGAAAAATATGAAGAGCCTGAAAAGGTGTGAAAAATATGAAGAGCTTCAAAAGGTGTCAAAAATATGAGGAGCATGAAACACTTTGAAAAATAGGAGGAGCACGAATCGGTGTTCAAAAACATGAAGAGCCTGAAAAGGTGTGAAAAATATGAAGACCTTCAAAAGGTGTCAAAAATATGAGGAGCTTGAAAAGGTGTTCAAAAACATGAAGAGCATGAAAATGTGTGAAAAATATGAAGAGTTTCAAATGATGTCAAAAATATGAGGAGCATGAAACTGTCTGAAAAATAGGAGGAGCATGAAATGGTGTTCAAAAACATGAAGAGACTGAAAACCTGTGAAAATTATTAAGAGCTTCAAAAGGTGTGAAATGTATGAAGAGCTTCAAAAGGTGTGAAAAATATGAGGAGCATGAAACGGTCTGAAAAATAGGCGGAGCATGAAACTGTGTTGAAAAATATGAAGAGCCTGAAAAGGTGTGAAATGTATGTATAGGTTCAGAACGTGTCAAAAATATGAGGAGCATGAAACGATCTGAAAAATAGGAGAAGATTGAAGCGGTGTTGAAAAACATGAAGAGCCTGAAAAGGTGTGAAAAATATGAAGAGCGTCAAAAGGTGTCAAAAATATGAGGAGCATGAAACGGTCTGAAAAATAGGAGGAGCATGAAAAGGTGTTCAAAAACATGAAGCGCCTGAAAATGTGTGAAAAATATGAAGAGCTTCAAAAGGTGTGAAAAATATGAGGAGCATGAAGTGGTGTTCAAAAACATGAAGCGCTTGAAAAGGTATGAAATATACTAAGAGCTTCAAAAGGTGTGAAAAATAGGAGGCGCAAAAAGCGGTGTTCAAAAACATGAAAAGCCTGATAAGGTGTGAAATATATGAAGAGCTTCAAAAGGTGTCAAAAGTATGAGGAGCATGAAACGGTCTGAAAATATTAGGAGGATGAAAGGGTGTTGAAAAACATGAAGAGCAAGAAAAGGTGTGAAAAATATGAAGAGCTTCAAAAGGTGTCAAAAGTATGAGGAGCATGAAACGGTCTGAAAAATAGAAGGAGCACGAATCGGTGTTTAAAAACATGAAGAGCCTGAAAAGGTGTGAAAAAGATGAAGAGCTTCAAAAGGTGTCAAAAATATGAGGAGCATGAAACGGTCTGAAAAATAGGAGGAGCAAGAAACGGTGTTGAAAAATATGAAGAGCCTGAAAATGTGTGAAATATAGGAAGAGGTTCAAAAGGTGTCAAAAATATGAGGAGCTTGAAACGGCCTGAAAAATAGAAGGAGAATGAAGAGGTGTTGAAAAACATGAAGAGCCTGAAAAGGTTTGAAAAATATGAAGAGCTTCAAAAGGTGTCAAAAATATGAGGAGCATGAAACGGTCTGAAAAATAGGAGGAGCATGAAGCAGTGTTGAAAAACATGAAGAGCATGAAAAGGTGTGAAATATATGAAGAGCTTCAAAAGGTGTCAAAAATATGAGGAGCATGAAGCGTTGTTCAAAAACATGAAGAGCTTGAAAAAGTGTGAAATATATAAAGAGCTTCAAAAGGTGTGAAAAATAGGAGGAGCATGAAGCTTTGTTCAAAAACATGAAGAACCTGAAAAGGTGTGAAATATATGAAGAGCTTGAAAATGTGTCAAAAATATGACGAGAATGAAATGGTCTGAAAAATATGAGGAGCATGAAAGAGTCTGAATATAGAAGGAGCATGAAACGGTGTTGAAAAACATGAAGAGCATGAAAAGGTGTGAAAAATATGAACAGCTTCAAAACGTGTCAAAAATATGAGGAGCTTGAAAAGGTGTTCAAAAACATGAAGAGCATGAAAATGTGTGAAAAATATGAAGAGCTTCAAAAGGTGTCAAAAATATGAGGAACATGAAACGGTCTGAAAAATAGGAGGAGCATGAAGTTTTGATGAAAAACATGAAGAGCCTGAAAAGGTGTTAAATGTATGAAGAGCTTCAACAGGTGTCGAAAATAAGAGGAGCATGAAACGGTTTAAAAAAAGGGAGGAACATTAATTCTTGTTGAAAAGCATGAAGAGCCTGAAAATGTTTGAAAAATATGAAGAGCTTGAAAATGTGTCAAAAATATGACGAGAACGAAATGGTCTGAAAAATATGAGGAGCATGAAACGGTATTGAAAAACATGAAGAGAATGAAAAAGTGTGAAATATATAAAGAGCTTCAAAAGGTGTCAAAAAAATGAGGAGCATGAAACGGTCTGAAAAATAGGAGGAGCATGAAGTTTTGATGAAAAACATGAAGAGCCTGAAAAGGTGTGAAATGTATGAAGAGCTTCAAAAGTGTGAAAAATATGCGGAGCATGAAACGGTCTGAAAAATAGGAGGAGCAAGAAACGGTGTTGAAAAACATGAAATGCATGAAAAGTTGTGAAAAATATGGAGAGCATCAAAGGGTGTCAAAAATATGAGGAGCATGAAACGGTCTGAAAATGAGGAGGAGCATGAAGCAGTGTTGAAAAAGTTGAAGAGCCTGAAAAGGTGTGACATATATGAAGAGCGTCAAAAGGTGTAAAATATATGAGGAGCATGAAACGGTCTGAAAAATAGGAGGAGCATGAAGCAGTGTTGAAAACATGAAGAGCCTGAAAAGGTGTGAAGTATATGAAGAGCTTCAAAAGGTGTCAAAATATGAGGAGCAGGAAACAGTCTGAAAAATAGGAGGAGCATGAAGCGGTGTTCAAAAACATGAAGAGCCTGGAATGGTGTGAAAAATATGAAGAGCCTCAAAACGTGTAAAAAATATGAGGAGCATGAAACGGTCTGAAAAATAGGAACAGCATGAAATGGTGTTCAAAAACATGAAGATCCTGAAAAGGTGTGAAAATATGAAGAGCTTCAAAAGGTGTGAAAAATATGAGGAGCATGAAATGGTCTGAAAAATAGGAGGAGCATGAAACGGTGTCCAAAAACATGAAGAGCCTGAAAATGTGTGAATAATATGAAGAGCTTCAAAAGGTGTGAAAAATACGAAGAACTTCAAAAGGTGTCAAAAATATGAGGAGCTTGAAACGGCCTGAAAAAAAGGAGGAGCATGAAGCGGTGTTGAAAAACATGAAGAGCCTGGAATGGTGGGAAAAATATGAAGAGCCTCAAAACGTGTCAGAAATATGAGGGGCATGAAACGGTCTGAAAAATAGGAGGAGCATGAAACGGTGTTGAAAAACATGAAGAGCCTGGAATGCTGGGAAAAATATGAAGAGCCTCAAAACGTGTCAGAAATATGAGGGGCATCAAACGGTCTGAAAAATAGGAGGAGCATGAAACGGTGATCAAAAACATGAAGAGGCTGAAAATGTGTGAATAATATTTAGAGCTTCAAAAGGTGTGAAATATACGAAGAGCTTCAAAATGTGTCAAAAATATGAGGAGCATGAAACGGTCTGAAAAATAGGAGGAGCATGAAGGGGTGTTGAAAAACATGAAGAGCCTGAAAAGGTGTGAAAAACATGAAGACATCGAAAAGGTGTGAAATATATGAAGAGATTCAAAAGGTGTCAAATATATGAGGGGCATGAAACGGTCTGAAAAATAGGAGGTGCATGAAGCGATGTTCAAAAACATGAAGATCCTGAAAAGGTGTGAAATAAATGAAGAGCTTCAAAAGGTGTCAAAAATGTGAGGAGCATGAAACGGTCTGAAATATAGGAGGAGCATGAAGCGGTGTTGAAAAGCATGAAGAGCCTGAAAAGGTGTGAAATATATGAAGAGCTTCAAAAGGTGTCAAAAATATTAGGAGCATGAATCGGTCTGAAAAACAGGAGGAGCATGAAGCGGTCTTGAAGGACATGAAGAGCCTGAAAAGGTGTGAAAAGTATGAAGAGCTTCAAAAGGTGTCAAAAATATGAGGAGCATGAATCGGTCTAAAAAATAAGAGGAGCATGAACTGGGGTTGAAAAAATGAAAAGCCTGAAAAGGTGTGAAAATTATGAAGAGATTCAAAAGGTGTCAAATATGAGGAGCATGAAATGGCCTGAAAAATATGAGGAGAATGAAACCGTGTTCAAAATCATGAAGAGCCTGAAAATGTGGAAATATATGAAGTGCTTCAAAAGGTGTCAAAAATAGGAGGAGCATGAAACGATCTGAAAAATGGAGGAGCATGAAGCGGTGATGAAAAAAAAGAAGAGCATGAAATGGTTTGAAGAATATAAGGAGCTTCAAAAGGTATCAAAAATAGTAGTAGCATGAAACGGTGTTTAAAACTTGAAGAGCCTGAAAATGTGTAAAATATGAACAGCTTAAAAGGTGTCAAAATATGAGGAGCATGAAACAGTCTCAAAATAGGATGAGCATGAAACGGTCTTGAAAAACATGAAGTGCCTGTAAAGGTGTGAAAAATATGAAGAGATAAAAAATGTGTCAAAAATATGAGAAGCATGAAACAATCTGAAAAATAGGAGGAGCATGAAATGGTGTTGAAAAACATGAAGAGCATGTAAAGGTGTGAAAAATATGAAGAGCTTCAAAAGGTGTGAAAAATATGAGGAGCATGAAAATGTCCTAAAAATAGGAGGAGCATGAAGCGGTGTTCAAAAACATGAAGAGCCTGAAAAGGTGTGAGCAATATGAAAGGCTTCAAAAGGTGTGAAAAATATGAGGAGCATGAAACGGTCTGAACAATAGGAGGAGAATGAAGCGGTGTTCAAAGACATGAAGAGCCTGAAAAGGTGTGAAAAATATGAAGAGCTTCAAAAGGAGTCAAAAATATGAGGAGCATGATAAGGTTTGAAAAAAAAGAGGAGCATGAAACGGTCTGAAAAATAGGAGGAGCATGAAGTGGTGTTCAAAACATGGAGAGCCTGAAAAGCTGTGAAAAAAATGAAGAGCTTCAAAAGGTTTCAAAAATATGAGGAGCATGATAAGGTTTGAAAAAAAAGAGGAGCATGAAACGGTGTTCAAAAACATGAAGAGCCTGAAAAGGTGTGAAAAATATGAAGAGCCTCAAAACATGTCAAAAATATGTGGAACATGAATCCGTCTGAAAAATAGGAGGAGCTAGAAGTTGTGTTGAAAAACATGAAGAGCGTTAAAACATGTGAAAAATATGAAGAGCTTCAAAAGGTGTCAAAAATATGAGGAGCATGAAACAGTCTGAAAAATAGGAGGAGCATGAAGTGTGTTGAAAAACTTGAAGAGCCTGAAAAGGTGTGAAAAATATGAAGAGCTTCAAAAGGTGTCAAAAATATGAGGAGCATGAAATGGTCTAAAACATAGGAGCGACATGTAACGGTGTTCAAAAACATGAAGAGCCTGAAAATGTGTGAAAAATATGAAGAGCTTCAAAAGGTGTGAAATACATAAGGAGCATGTAACGGTCTGAAAAATAGGAGGAGCATGAAGCGGTGTTCAAAAACATGAAGAGCCTGAAAAGGTGTGAATAATATGAAGAGCTTCAAAAGGTGTCAAAAATATGAGACACATGAAACGGTCTGGAAAATAGGAGGAGCATGAAACGGTGTGGAAAAACATAAAGAGCCTGAAAAAGTGTGAAAAATAGGAAGATCTTCAAAAGGTGTGAAAAATATGAGGAGCATGAAACGGTCTTAAAAATAAGAGGAGCATGAAGCGGTGTTGAAAAACATGAAGAGCCTGAAAACGTGTGAAAAATATGAAGAGCTTCAAAAGGTGTGAAAATTATGAAGAGCTTCATAATGTGTCAAAAATGAAATGAGCATGAAACGGTCTGAAAAAAAGGAGGAGCCTGAAGTGGTGGTGAAAAACATGAAGAGCATGAAAAGGTGTGAAATATATGAAGAGCTTCAAAAGCTATGAAAAATGAAAGAATCATGAAAACGTCTGAAAGATAGAAGGAGCATGAATTGGTGTTGAAAAACGTTAAGAGCCTGAAAAGAAGTGACAAATATAAAGAGCTTCAAAAGATGTCAGTAATATGAGGAGCATGAAACGGTCTTCAAAAAAGGAGGAGCATGAAGTGGTGTTGATAAACTTGAAGAGCCTGAAAAGGTGTGAAAAATATGAAAAGCTTCAAAAGGTGTCAAAAATGAGATGAGCATGAAACGGTCTGAAAAATAGGAGGAGCATGAAGTGGTGTTGAAAAAATGAAGAGCCTGAAAAGGTGTGAAAAATATTAAGAGCATCAATAGGTGTCAAAAATATGAGGAGCATGAATCGGTCTGTAAAAAAGGAGGAGCATGAAGTGGTGTTGATAAACTTGAAGAGCCTGAAAAGGTGTGAAAAATATGCCAAGCTTCAAAAGGTGGCAAAAATATGAGGAGCATGAAACGGTCTGAAAAATAAGAGGAGCATGAAGCGTTGTTCAAAAACATGAAGAGCCTGAAAAGGTGTGAAAAACATGAAGAGCTTCAAAAGGTGTCAGAAATATGAGGAGCATGAAACGGTTTGAAAAATAGCAGGATCATGAAGCGGTGTTGAAAAACATGAAGAATCTGAAAACGTGTGAAAATATGAAGAGCTTCAAGAATATGAAAAATATGAAGAGCTTCAAAAGGTGTGAAAAATATGAAGAGCTTCAAAAGGTGTCAAAAATATGAGGAGAATGAAACGGTCTGCAAAATAGGAGGAGCATGAAAGGGTGTTGATAAACTTGAAGAGCCTGAAAAGGTGTGAAAAATATGCCAAGCTTCAAAAGGTGGCAAAAATATGAGGAGCATGAAACGGTCTGAAAAATAAGAGGAGCATGAAGCGTTGTTCAAAAACATGAAGAGCCTGAAATCGTGTGAAAAATATAAAGAGGTTCAAAAGGTGTGTAAAATATGAGGAGCATGAAACGGTCTGAAAAATAGGAGGAGCATGAAGCTTTGTTGACAAAAATGAAGAACCTGAAAAGGTGTGAAAAATATGAAGAACTTCAAAAGGTGTCAAAAATTTGAGAAGCATGAAACGGTCTGAAAAATACGAGGAGCATGAAGCGGTGTTGAAAAACATGAAGAGCTTGAAAAGGTGTGAAATAAATGAAGAGCTTCAAAACGTGTCAAAAATATGAGGAGCATGAAACGGTCAGAAAAATAGGAGGAGCATGAAGCGATGTTGAAAAATATGAAGACCCTGAATAGGTGTGAAAAATATGAAGAGGTTCAAAAGGTGTCAAAAATATGAGGAGCCTGAAAATGTCCTAAAAATAGGAGGAGCATGAAGCGGTGTCAAAACCATGAAGAGCCTGAAAAGCTGTGAGCAATATGAAGAGCTTCAAAAGGTGTGAAAAATATGAGGAGCATGAAACGGTCTGAAAAATAGGAGGAGAATGAAGCGGTGTTCAAAGACATGAAGAGACTGAAAAGGTGTGAAATATATGAAGAGCTTCAAAAGGTGTCAAAAATATGAAGAACATGAAACGGTCTGAAAAATAGGAGGAGCATGAAGTGGTGTTCAAAACATGGAGACCCTGAAAAGCTGTGAAAAATATGAAGAGCTTCAAAAGGTGTCAAAAATATGAGGAGCATGATAAAGTTTGAAGAAAAAGAGGAGCATGAAACGGTGTTCAAAAACATGAAGAGCCTGAAAAGGTGTGAAAAATATGAAGAGCCTCAAAACGTGTCAAAAATATGAAACATGAATCGGTCTGAAAAATAGGAGGAGCTAGAAGTTGTGTTGAAAAACATGAAGAGCGAGAAAACATGTGAAAAATATGAAGAGCTTCAAAAGGTGTGAAATATATGAGGAGCATGAAACGGTCTGAAAAATAGCAGGATCATGAAGCGGTGTTGAAAAACATGAAGAATCTGAAAACGTGTGAAAATATGAAGAGCTTCAAAAATATGAAAAATATGAAGAGCTTCAAAAGGTGTGAAAAATATGAAGAGCTTCAAAAGGTGTCAAAAATATGAGGAGAATGAAACGGTCTGCAAAATAGGAGGAGCATGAAGCGGTGTTCAAAAATATGAAGAGCCTGAAATCGTGTGAAAAATATGAAGAGCTTCAAAAGGTGTGAAAAATATGAGGAGCATGAAACGGTCTGAAAATTCGAAGGAGCATTAAGCGGTGTTCCAAAATATGAAGAGCCTGAAAAGGTGTGAAAAATATGAAGAGCTTCAAAAGGGGTGAAAAATATGAGGAGCATGAAACTGTCTGAAAAGTAGGAGGAGCATGAAGCAGTGTTGAAAAACATGAAGAGCCTGAAAAGGTGTGAGAAATATGAAGCGCTTCAAAAGGTGTCAAAAATATGAGGAGCATGAAATGGTCTGAAATTGATGAGGAGCATGAAGCGTGTTGAAAAACATGAAGAGCTTGAAAAGGTGTGTAAAATATGAAGAGGTTCTAAAGGTGTCAAAAATATGAGGAGCATGAAACGGTCTTAAAAATAGGAGTAGGATGAAGCGGTGTTGCAAAACATGAAGAGCCTGAAAAGATGTTAGTAATATGAAGAGCTTCAAAAGGTGTCAAAAATATGAGGAGCATGAAATGGTCTAAAAAATAGGAGGAGCATGAAACAGTGATGAAAAACATGAAGAGCCTGAAAAGGTGTGAAAAATATGAAGAGATTCAAAAGATTTCAAAAAAATGAGGAGCATGAAAAGGTCTGAAAAATAGGAGGAGCATGAAACAGTGATGAAAAACATGAAGAGCCTGAAAAGGTGTGAAAAATATGGAGAGCTTCAAATGGTGTGAAATACATGAGGAGCATGAAACGGGCTGAAAATAGGAGAAGCATGCAGTGGTGTGGAAAAACATGAAGAGCCTGAAAAGGTGTGAAAAATATGAAGAGCTTCAAAAGGTGTGAAATACATGAGGTGCATGAAACTCTCTGATAAATATAAGAAGCATGAAGTGCTGTTCAAAAACATGAAAAGTCTTAAAAGGTGTGAAAAATATGAATAGCTTAAAAAGGTGTGAAAAATATGAGGAGCATGATACTGTCTGAAAAATAGGAGGAGCATGAAGCGGTGGTCAAAAACATGAAGAGCCTGAAAAGTTGTGAAAAATATGAAAAGCTTCAAAAGGTGTCTAAAATGAGATGAGCATGAAACGGTCTGAAAAATAGGAGGAGCATAAAGCAGTGTTGAAAAACATGAAGAGCCTGAAAATGTGTGAGAAATATGAAGAGCTTCAAAAGGTGTCAAAAATGTGAAGAGCATGAAACGGTCGGAAAAATAGGAGAAGCATGAAGCGGTGTTGAAAAACATGAAGAGCCTGAAAAGGTGTGAAAAATATGAAGAGCTTCAAAATGTGTCAAATATATGCGGAGCATTAAACGGTCTGAAAAATAGGAGGAGCATGAAGCGGATTTGAAAAATATGAAGAGCCTGAAAAGGTGTGAGAAATACGAAGAGTTTCAAAAGGTGTCAAAAATATGAGGAGCATGAAACGGTCTACAAAAAAGGAGGAGCATGAAGTGGTGTTGAAAAACATGAAGAGCCTGAAAAGGTGTGAAAAATATGAAAAGCTTCAAAAGCTGTCAAAAATATGAGGAGCATGAAACGGTCTGAAAAATAGGAGGAGCATGAAGCGGTGTTCAAAAACATGAAGAGCCTGAAAAGGTGTGAAAAATATGAAGAGCTTCAAAAGGTGTCAAATATATTAGGAGCCTGATACGGTCGGAAATTAAGAGGAGCATGAAGCGGTGTTCAAAAACATGAAGAGCCTGAAAAGTTGTGAAAAATATGAAAAGCTTCAAAAAGTGTCAAAAATGAGAGAGCTTGAAACTGTCTGAAAAATAGGAGGAGCATGAAGCGCTGTTGAAAAACATGAAGAGCCTGAAAAGGTGTGAGAAAAATGAAGAGCTTCAAAAGGTGTCAAAAATATGAGGAGCATGAAACGGTCTGAAAAATAGAAGGAGCATGAAGCGGTGTTCAAAAACATGAAGAGCCTGAAAAGGTGTGAAAAATACGAAGAGCTTCAAAAGGTGTCAAAATTATGAGGAGCATGAAATGGTCTGAACAATAGGAGGATTATGAAACGGTGTTCAAAAACATGAAGAGCCTGAAAAGGTGTGAAAAATATGAAAAGCATCAAAACGTGTCAAAATTATGAGGAGCATGAAACGGTCTGAAAAATAGGAGGATCATGAAACGGTGTTGAAACACATGAAGAGCCTGAAAATTTGTGAAAAATATGAAGAGCTTCCAAAGGTGTGAAAAATATGAGAAGCATGAAACGGTCTGAAAAATAGGAGGAGCATGAAGCGGTGTTGAAAAACATGAAGAGCCTGAAAAGGTGTGAAAAATATGAAGAGCTTCAAAAGGTGTGAAAAATATGAGAAGCATGAAACGGTCTGAAAAATAGGAGGAGCATGAAGCGGTGTTGAAAAACATGAAGAGCCTGAAAAGGTGTGAAAAATATGAAGAGCTTCATAAGATGTGAAAAATATGAGGAGCATGAAACGGTCAGAAAAATAAGAGGAGCATGAAGCTTTGTTAAAAAACAGGAAGAGCCTGAAAAGGTGGGAAATATGTGAAGAGCTTCAAAAGGTGTCAAAAATATGAGGAGCATGAAACGGTCTGAAAAAATAGGAGGAGCATGAAGTGGTGTTGAAAAATATGAAGAGCCAGAAAAGGTGTGAAATATATGAAGAGCTTCAAAAGGTGTCAACAATATGAGAAGCATGAAACGGTCTGAAAAAAAGGAGGAGCATGAAACGGTGTTCAAAAACATGAAGAGCCTGAAAAGGTGTGAAATATATGAAGAGATTCAAAAGGTGTCAAAAATATGAGGAGCATGAAACGCTCTGAAAAATAGGAGGATCATGAAGCAGTGTTGAAAAACATGAAGAATCTGAAAAGGTGTGAAAAATATGAAGAGCTTCAAAAGGTGTGAAAATTATGAAGAACTTCAAAGGTATCAAAAATATGAGGAGCATGAAACGGTCTGAAAAATAGGAGGAGCATGAAGTGGCATTGAAAAACATGAAGAGACTGAAAAGGTGTGAAATATATGAAGAGCTTAAAAAGGTGTCAAAATTCTGAAGAGCTTCAAAGGTGTCAAAAATATGAGGAGATTGAAACGGTGTTCAAAAACATGGAAAGCAAGAAAAGGTGTGAAAAATATGAAGAGCTTCAAAAGGTGTCAAAAATATGAGGAGCATGAAACGCTCTGAAAAATAGGAGGAAAATGAACCGGTGTTGAAAAACATGAAGAGCTTGAAAAGGTTTGAAAAATATGAAGAGCTTCAAAAGGTGTCAAAAATAGGAGGAGCATGAAGCGTATGAAAAATAGGAGGAGCATGAACCGGTGTTGAAAAACATGAAGAGCCTGAAAAGGTGTGAAAATATGAAGAGTTTGAAAATGTGTGAAAATATGAGGAGCAGGAAACGGTCTGAAAAATAGGAGCATGAAGTGGTGTTGAAAACCATGAAGAGCCTGAAAAGGTGTGAAAAATATGAAGAGCTTCAAAAGGTGTGAAAATTATGAAGAGCTTCAAAAGGGTGAAAAATATGAGGAGCATGAAACGGTCTGAAAAATAGGAGAAGCATGAAGCGGTGTTGAAAAACATGAAGAGCCTGAAAAGGTGTGAAAAATATGAAGAGCTTCAAAAGATGTGAAAAATATGAGGAGCATGAAACGGTCTGAAAAATAGGAGGAGCATGAAGTGGTGTTGAAAAACATGAAGAGCCAGAAAAGGTGTGAAATATATGAAGAGCTTCAAAAGGTGTCAAAAATATGAAGAGCATGAAACGGTCTGAAAAATAGGAGGAGCATGAAACAGTGTTCAAAAATATGAAGAGCTTGAAAAGCTGTGAAAAATATGAAGAGCTTCAAAAGGTTTAAAAAATATGAAGAGCTTCAAAAGCTGTGGAATAGATGAGGAGCATGAAACGGTCTGAAAAATAGGAGGAGCATGAAACAGTGTTCAAAAATATGAAGAGCCTGAAAAGGTGTGAAATATATGAAGAGATTCAAAGGTGTCAAACATATGAGGAGCATGAAACGCTCTGATAAATAGGAGGATCATGAAGCGGTGTTGAAAAACATGAAAATCCTGAAAAGGTGTCAAAAATATGAAGAGATTCAAAAGGTGTCAAAAATATGAGGAGCATGAAACTGTCTGAAAAACATGAAGAGCATGAAACCGTGTTCAAAAACATGAAGAGCTTGAAAAGGTGTCAAAAATATGAAGAGCTTCAAAAGGTGTCAAAAATATGAGGAGCATGTAACGGTCTGAATAATAGGAGGAGCATCAAGCGGTGTTCAAAATCATGAAGAGCATTAAAAGGTGTGAACAATATGAAGAGCTTCAAAAGGTGTCAAAAATATGAGGAGCATGAAACGATCTGAAAAATAGGAGGAGCATGAAAGGGTGTTCAAATGCATGAAGAGCCTGAAAAGGTGTGAACAATATGAAGATCTTCAAAAGGTGTGAAATACATGAGCAACATGAAACGGTCTGGAAAATAGGATGAGCATGATGTTGTGTTGAAAACCATGAAGAGACTGAAAAGGTGTGAAAAATATGAAGAGGTTCAAAAGGTGTGAAAAATATGACGAGTATGATACGGTCTGAAAAATAGGAGGAGCATGAAGCTCTGTTCAAAAACATGAAGATCCTGAAAAGTTGTGAAAAATATGGAAAGCTTCAAAACTTGTCAAAAATGAGGAGCATGAAACATTCTGAAAAATAGGAGGATCATGAAGCGGTGTTCAAAATCATGAAGAGGCTGAAAAGGTGTGAAAAATATGAAGAGCTTCAAAACGTGTGAAATACATGAGGAGCATGGAAAAGTCTGAAAAATAGGAGGAGCATCAAGCGGTGTTCAAAAACATGAAGAGCCTGAAAAGGTGTGAAAAATATGAAGAGCTTCAAAAGGTGTGAAAAATAGGAGGAGCATGAAACGGGCTGAAAAATAGCAGGAGCATGAAGCGGTGTTCAAAAACATGAAGAGCCTGAAAATGTGTGAAAAATATGAAGAGCTTCAAAAGGTGTCAAAAATATGAGGAGCATGAAACGGTCTGAAAAATAGGAGGAGAATGAAACGGTGTTCAAAAACATGAAGAGCCTGAAAAGGTGTGAAAAATATGAAGAGCTTTATAAGGTGTGAAATACATGAGGAGCATGAAACGGTCTGAAAAATAGGAGGAGCATGAAACCGTGTTCAAAAACATGAAGAGCCTGAAAAGTTGTGAAAAATATGAAGAGCTTCAAACGGTTGGAAATATAGGAGGAGCATGAAACTGTCTTGAAAAACATGACGAGCCTGAAAAGGTAGATAAAATATGAAGAGCTTCAAAAGGTGTCAAAAATATGAGGAGCATGAAACGGTCTGAAAAATAGGAGAAGCATGAAGTGGTGTTGAAAATCATGAAGAGGCTGAAAACGTGTGAAAAATATGAAGAGCTTCAAAAGTTGTGAAAAATATAAAGAGCATCAAAAGGTGATAAAAATGAGATGAGCATGAAACGGTCTGAAAAATATGAGGAGCATGAAGCGGTGTTGGAAATCATGAAGAGTCTGAAAAGGTGTGAAATATATTAAGAGCTTCAAAAGGTGTCAAAAATATGAGGAGCATGAAACGGTCTGAAAAATAGGAGGAGCATGAAGCGGTGTTCAAAAACATGAAGAACCTGAAAAGGTGTGAAAAATATGAAGAGCTTTAAAAGGTGTGAAATATATGAGGAGCATGAAACGGTCTGAAAAACAGGACAAGCATGAAACCGTGTTCAAAAACATGAAGAGCCTGAAAAGTTGTGAAAAATATGAAGAGCTTCAAACGGTTGGAAATATATGAGGAGCATGAAACCGTCTTGAAAAACATGACGAGCCTTAAAAGGTGGGTAAAATATGAAGAGCTTCAAAAGGTGTGAAATACATGAGGAGCATGAATCGGTCTGAAAAATAGGAGGAGCATGAAGTAGTGTTTAAAAACATGAAGAGACTGAATAGGTGTGAAAAATATGAAGAGCTTCAAAAGGTGTCAAAATATGAGGAGCATGAAACGGTCTGAAACATAGGAGGAGTATGAATCGGTTTTGAAAAACATGAAGAGCCTGAAAATGTGTGAAAAATATGAAGATCTTCAAAACGTGTCAAAATATGAGGAGCATGAAACGGTCTGAAATGCAGGAGGATCATGAAGCCGTGTTGAAAAACATGGGGAGCCTGCAAAGGTGTGAAAAATATGAAGAGCTTCAAAAGGTTGAAAATACATGAGGAGCATGAAACGGTCTGGAAAATAGGAAGAGCATTAAGCGGTGTTGAAAAACATGAAGAGCCTGAAAAGGTGGATAAAATATGAAGAGCTTCAAAAGGTGTCAAAAATATGAGGAGCATGAAACGGTCTGAAAAATAGGAGAAGCATGAAGTGGTGTTGAAAAACATGAAGAGACTGAAAAGGTGTGAAAAATATGAAGAGGTTCAAAAGGTGTGAAAAATATGACGAGTATGATACGGTCTGAAAAATAGGAGGAGCATGAAGCTCTGTTCAAAAACATGAAGATCCTGAAAAGTTGTGAAAAATATGGAAAGCTTCAAAACTTGTCAAAAATATGAGGAGCATGAAACATTCTGAAAAATAGGAGGATCATGAAGCGGTGTACAAAATCATGAAGAGGCTGAAAAGGTGTGAAAAATATGAAGAGCTTCAAAACGTGTGAAATACATGAGGAGCATGGAAAAGTCTGAAAAATAGGAGGAGCATCAAGCGGTGTTCAAAAACATGAAGAGCCTGAAAAGGTGTGAAAAATATGAAGAGCTTCAAAAGGTGTGAAAAATAGGAGGAGCATGAAACGGGCTGAAAAATAGCAGGAGCATGAAGCGGTGTTCAAAAACATGAAGAGCCTGAAAATGTGTGAAAAATATGAAGAGCTTCAAAAGGTGTCAAAAATATGAGGAGCATGAAACGGTCTGAAAAATAGGAGGAGAATGAAACGGTGTTCAAAAACATGAAGAGCCTGAAAAAGTGTGAAAAATATGAAGAGCTTTATAAGGTGTGAAATACATGAGGAGCATGAAACGGTCTGAAAAATAGGAGGAGCATGAAACCGTGTTCAAAAACATGAAGAGCCTGAAAAGTTGTGAAAAATATGAAGAGCTTCAAACGGTTGGAAATATAGGAGGAGCATGAAACTGTCTTGAAAAACATGACGAGCCTGAAAAGGTAGATAAAATATGAAGAGCTTCAAAAGGTGTCAAAAATATGAGGAGCATGAAACGGTCTGAAAAATAGGAGAAGCATGAAGTGGTGTTGAAAAACATGAAGAGCCTGAAAACGTGTGAAAAATATGAAGAGCTTCAAAAGTTGTGAAAAATATGAAGAGCATCAAAAGGTGATAAAAATGAGATGAGCATGAAACGGTCTGAAAAATATGAGGAGCATGAAGCGGAGTTGGAAATCATGAAGAGTCTGAAAAGGTGTGAAATATATTAAGAGCTTCAAAAGGTGTCAAAAATATGAGGAGCATGAAACGGTCTGAAAAATAGGAGGAGCATGAAGCGGTGTTGAAAAACATGAAGAACCTGAAAAGGTGTGAAAAATATGAAGAGCTTCAAAAGGTGTCAAAACTATGAGGAGCATGAAACGGTCTGAAAAATAGGAGGAGCATGAAAGGGTGTTCAAATGCATGAAGAGCCTGAAAAGGTGTGAAAAATATGAAGAGCTTGAAAAGGTGTGAAATACATGAGCAACATGAAACGGTCTGGAAAATAGGATGAGCATGATGTTGTGTTGAAAACCATGAAGAGACTGAAAAGGTGTGAAAAATATGAAGAGGTTCAAAAGGTGTGAAAAATATGACGAGTATGATACGGTCTGAAAAATAGGAGGAGCATGAAGCTCTGTTCAAAAACATGAAGATCTGGAAAAGTTGTGAAAAATATGGAAAGCTTCAAAACTTGTCAAAAATATGAGGAGCATGAAACATTCTGAAAAATAGGAGGATCATGAAGCGGTGTTCAAAATCATGAAGAGGCTGAAAAGGTGTGAAAAATATGAAGAGCTTCAAAACGTGTGAAATACATGAGGAGCATGGAAAAGTCTGAAAAATAGGAGGAGCATCAAGCGGTGTTCAAAAACATGAAGAGCCTGAAAAAGTGTGAAAAACTGAAGAGCTTCAAAAGGTGTGAAAAATAGGAGGAGCATGAAACGGTCTGAAAAATAGGAGGAGCATGAAACCGTGTTCAAAAACATGAAGAGCCTGAAAAGTTGTGAAAAATATGAAGAGCTTCAAACGGTTGGAAATACATGAGGAGCATTAAACGGTGTTGAAAAACATGAAGAGCCTGAAAATGTGTGAAAAATATGAAGAGCTTCAAAAGTTGTGAAAAATATGAAGAGCATCAAAAGGTGATAAAAATGAGATGAGCATGAAACGGTCTGAAAAATATGAGGAGCATGAAGCGGTGTTGGAAAACATGAAGAGTCTGAAAAGGTGTGAAATATATTAAGAGCTTCAAAAGGTGTCAAAAATATGAGGAGCCTGAAACGGTCTGAAAAATAGGAGGAGCATGAAGCGGTGTTGAAAAACATGAAGAACCTGAAAAGGTGTGAAATATATGAAGAGCTTCAAAAGGTGTCAAAACTATGAGGAGCATGAAACGGTCTGAAAAATAGAAGGAGCATGAAAGGGTGTTCAAATGCATGAAGAGCCTGAAAAGGTGTGAAAAATATGAAGAGCTTCAAAAGGTGTGAAATACATGAGGAACATGAAACGGTCTGGAAAATAGGATGAGCATGAAGTTGTGTTGAAAAACATGAAGAGACTGAAAAGGTGTGAAAAATATGAAGAGGTTCAAAAGGTGTGAAAAATATGACGAGTATGATACGGTCTGAAAAATAGGAGGAGCATGAAGCTCTGTTCAAAAACATGAAGATCCTGAAAAGTTGTGAAAAATATGGAAAGCTTCAAAACTTGTCAAAAATATGAGGAGCATGAAACATTCTGAAAAATAGGAGAATCATGAAGCGGTGTACAAAATCATGAAGAGGCTGAAAAGGTGTGAAAAATATGAAGAGCTTCAAAACGTGTGAAATACATGAGGAGCATGGAAAAGTCTGAAAAATAGGAGGAGCATCAAGCGGTGTTCAAAAACATGAAGAGCCTGAAAAGGTGTGAAAAATATGAAGAGCTTCAAAAGGTGTGAAAAATAGGAGGAGCATGAAACGGGCTGAAAAATAGCAGGAGCATGAAGCGGTGTTCAAAAACATGAAGAGCCTGAAAATGTGTGAAAAATATGATGAGCTTCAAAAGGTGTCAAAAATATGAGGAGCATGAAACGGTCTGAAAAATAGGAGGAGAATTAAACGGTGTTCAAAAACATGAAGAGCCTGAAAAGGTGTGAAAAATATGAAGAGCTTTAAAAGGTGTGAAATACATGAGGAGCATGAAACGGTCTGAAAAATAGGAGGAGCATGAAACCGTGTTCAAAAACATGAAGAGCCTGAAAAGTTGTGAAAAATATGAAGAGCTTCAAACGGTTGGAAATATAGGAGGAGCATGAAACTGTCTTGAAAAACATGACGAGCCTGAAAAGGTAGATAAAATATGAAGAGCTTCAAAAGGTGTCAAAAATATGAGGAGCATGAAACGGTCTGAAAAATAGGAGAAGCATGAAGTGGTGTTGAAAAACATGAAGAGCCTGAAAACGTGTGAAAAATATGAAGAGCTTCAAAAGTTGTGAAAAATATGAAGAGCATCAAAAGGTGATAAAAATGAGATGAGCATGAAACGGTCTGAAAAATATGAGGAGCATGAAGCGGTGTTGGAAATCATGAAGAGTCTGAAAAGGTGTGAAATATATTAAGAGCTTCAAAAGGTGTCAAAAATATGAGGAGCATGAAACGGTCTGAAAAATAGGAGGAGCATGAAGCGGTGTTGAAAAACATGAAGAACCTGAAAAGGTGTGAAAAATATGAAGAGCTTCAAAAGGTGTCAAAACTATGAGGAGCATGAAACGGTCTGAAAAATAGGAGGAGCATGAAAGGGTGTTCAAATGCATGAAGAGCCTGAAAAGGTGTGAAAAATATGAAGAGCTTGAAAAGGTGTGAAATACATGAGCAACATGAAACGGTCTGGAAAATAGGATGAGCATGATGTTGTGTTGAAAAACATGAGGAGACTGAAAAGGTGTGAAAAATATGAAGAGCTTCAAAACGTGTGAAATACATGAGGAGCATGGAAAAGTCTGAAAAATAGGAGGAGCATCAAGCGGTGTTCAAAAACATGAAGAGCCTGAAAAGGTGTGAAAAATTGAAGAGCTTCAAAAGGTGTGAAAAATAGGAGGAGCATGAAACGGGCTGAAAAATAGCAGGAGCATGAAGCGTTGTTCAAAAACATGAAGAGCCTGAAAAGGTGTGAAAAATATGAAGAGCTTCAAAAGGTGTCAAAAATATGAGGAGCATGAAACGGTCTGAAAAATAGGAGGAGAATGAAACGGTGTTCAAAATCATGAAGAACCTGAAAAGGTGTGAAAAATATGAAGAGCTTAAAAAGGTGTGAAATACATGAGGAGCATGAAACGGTCTGAAAAATAGGAGGAGCATGAAACCGTGTTCAAAAACATGAAGAGCCTGAAAAGTTGTGAAAAATATGAAGAGCTTCAAACGGTTGGAAATACATGAGGAGCATTAAACGGTGTTGAAAAACATGAAGAGCCTGAAAATGTGTGAAAAATATGAAGAGCTTCAAAAGGTGTCAAAAATATGAGGAGGATGAAACGGTCTGAAAAATAGGAGAAGCATGAAGCGGTGTTGAAAAACATGAAGAACATGAAAAGGTGTGAAAAATATGAAGAGCTTCAAAAGGTGTCAAAAATATGAGGAGGATGAACCGGTCTGAAAAATAGGAGGAGCATGAAGCAGTGTTCAAAAACATGAAGAGCCTGAAAAGGTGTGAAAAATATGAAGAGCTTCAAAAGGTGTCAAAAATATGAGGAGCATGAAACGGTCTGAAAAATAGGAAGAGAATGAAGCGGTGTTGAAAAACATGAAAAGCCTGAAAAGGTGTGAAAAATATGAAGAGCTTCAAAAGGTGTCAAAAATATGAGGAGCATGAAACGGTCTGAAAAATAGGAGGAGCATGAAACGGTCTGAAAAATGGGAGGAGCATGAAGCGGTGTTGAAAAACATGAAGAGCCTGAAAACGTGTGAAAAACATGAAGAGCTTAAAAGTTGTGAGAAATATGAAGAGCTTCAAAAGGTGTCAAAAACGAGACGAGCATGAAACGGTCTGGAAAATAGGACGAGCATGAAGCGGTGTTGAACACTGGAAGAGCCAGAAAAGGTGTGAAAAATATGAAGAGCTTCAATAAGTGTCAAAAATATGAAGAGCATGAAATGGTCTGAAAAATAGGAGGAGCATGAAGTGATGTTGAAAAACATGAAGAGCCTAAAAAGGTGTGAAAAATATGAAGAGCTTCAAAACGTGTCAAAAATATGAGGAGCATGAAACGGTCTGAAAAAGAGAAGGATCATGAAGCCGTGTTGAAAAACATGGGGAGCCTGAAAAGGTGTGAAAAATATGAAGAGCTTCAAAAGGTGTCAAAAATATGAGGAGCATGAAACGGTCTGAAAAATAGGAGGAGAATGAAACGGTGTTTAAAATCATGAAGAACCTGAAAAGGTGTGAAAAATATGAAGAGTTTTAAAAGGTGTGAAATACATGAGGAGCAGGAAACGGTCTGAAAAATAGGAGGAGCATGAAACCGTGTTCAAAAACATGAAGAGCCTGAAAAGTTGTGAAAAATATGAAGAGCTTCAAACGGTTGGAAATATATGAGGAGCATGAAACCGTCTTGAAAAACATGACGAGCCTGAAAAGGTGGGTAAAATATGAAGAGCTTCAAAAGGTGTGAAATACATGAGGAGCATGAATCGGTCTGAAAAATAGGAGGAGCATGAAGTAGTGTTTAAAAACATGAAGAGACTGAATAGGTGTGAAAAATATGAAGAGCTTCAAAAGGTGTCAAAATATGAGGAGCATGAAACGGTCTGAACATAGGAGGAGCATGAATAGGTTTTGAAAAACATGAAGAGCCTGAAAATGTGTGAAAAATATGAAGATCTTCAAAACGTGTCAAAATATGAGGAGCATGAAACGGTCTGAAAAACAGGAGGATCATGAAGCCGTGTTGAAAAACATGGGGAGCCTGCAAAGGTGTGAAAAATATGAAGAGCTTCAAATGGTGTGAAAAATATGAACAGCCTGAAAAGGTGTGAAAAATATGAAGTGCTTCAAAAGGTGTGAAAAATATGAAGAGCTTCAAATGGTGTGAAAAATATGAGGAGCATGAAACGGTCTGAAAAAGAGAAGGATCATGAAGCCGTGTTGAAAAACATGGGGAGCCTGAAAAGGTGTGAAAAATATGAAGAGCTTCAAAAGGTGTCAAAAATATGAGGAGCTTCAAAAGCTGTCAAAAATGAGATGAGCATGAAACGGTCTGAATAATAGGAGGAGCATGAAGCGGTGTTGAAAAAAATGAAGAGTGTGAAAAGGTGTGAAAAATATGAAGAGCTTCAAAAAGTGTCAAAAATATGAGGAGCATGAAACGGTCTGAAAAATACGAGGAGCATGAAGCGGTGTTGAAAAACATGAAGAGCCTGAAAAGGTGTGAAAAATATGAAGAGCTTCAAAATGTGTCAAAAATCTGAGGAGTATGTAACGGTCTGAAAAATAGGAAGAGCATGAAGTAGTGTTCAAAAACATGAAGAGCCTGAAAAGGTGTGAAAAATATGAAGAGCTTCAAGAGGGGTGAAAAATATGAGGAGCATGAAACGTTCTGAAAAATAGGAGGAGCATGAAGTAGTGTTGAAAAACATGAAGAGCCTGAAAAGGTGTGAAAAATATGAAGAGCTTCAAAAGGTGTCAAAATTATGAGGAGATTGATACGGTCTGAAAAATAGGAGGAGCATGAAGTGGTGTTGAAAACATGAAGAGCCTGAATAGCTGTGAAAAATATGAAGAGCTTCAAAAGGTGTCAAAAATATGAGGAGCATGAATCGGTCCGAAAAATAACAGGATCATGAAGCGGTGTTGAAAAACATGAAGAGCCTGAAAAGGTGTGAAAAATATGAAGAGCTTCAAAAGGTGTCAAAAATATGAGGAGCATGAAACGGTCTGAAAAATAGGAGGAGCATGAAGTGGTGTTGAAAATCATGAAGAGCCTGAAAAGGTGTGAAAAATATGCAGAGCTTCAAAAGGTGTCAAAAATATGAAGAGAATGAAACGGTCTGAAAAATACGAGGAGCATGAAGTGGTGTTGAAAAACATTAACAGCCTGAAAATTGTGAAAAACATGAAGAGCTTCAAAAGGTGTCAAAATAGGAGGAGCATGAAGCGGTGTTGAAAAACATGAAGAGCCTGAAATGGTGTGAAAAATATGAAGTGCTTCAAAAGGTGTGAAAAATATGAAGAGCTTCAAATGGTGTGAAAAATATGAGGAGCATGAAACGGTCTGAAAAATAGGAGGAGCATGAAGCGGTGTTGAAAAACATGAAGAGCCTGAAAAGGTGTGAAAAATATGAAGAGCTTCAAAAGGTGTGAAATACATGAGGAGCATGAAACGGTCTGAAAAATAGGAGGAGCATGAAGCGGTGTTGAAAAACATGAAGAGCCTGAAAAGATGTGAAAAATATGAACAGCTTCAAAATGTGTGAAAAATATGAGGAGCATGAAACGGTGAAAAATAGGAGGAGCATGAGGCGGTGTTGAAAAACATGAACAGTCTGAAAAGGTGTGGAATATATGTATAGCTTCAAAAGTTGTTAAATACATGAGGAGCATGAAACGGTCTGAAAAATAAGAGGAGCATGAAGCGGTGTTCAAAATACATGAAGAGCCTGAAAAGGTGTGAAAAATATGAAGAGACTCAATACGTGTCAAAAATATGAGGAGTATGAAACGGTCGGAAAAATACCAGGAGCATGAAGCTCTGTTGAAAAACATGAAGAGTCTGAAAACGTGTGAAAATTATGAAGAGCTTCAAAAATGTGAAAAATATGAAGAGCTTCAAAAGGTGTGAAAAATATGAAGAGCTTCAAAAGGTGTCAAAAAAGAGATGAGCATGAAAAGGTCTGAAAAATACGAGGAGCATGAAGCGGTGTTGAAAATCATGAAGAGCCTGAAAAGGTATGAAAAATATGAAGAGCTTCATAAGGTGTGAAATATATGAAGAGCTTCAAAAGGTGTCAACATGAGATGAGCATGAAACGATTTGAAAAATAGGAGGAGCATGAATTGGTGTTGAAAAAAATGAAGAGCCTGAAAAGGTGTGAAATATCTGAAGAGCTTCAAAAGGTGTCAAATATATGAGGAGAATGAAACGGTCTGAAAAATAGGCGGAGCATGAAGCGGTGATCAAAAACATGAAGAGCATGAAAAGGTGTGAATAATATGAAGAGCTTCTAAAGGTGTCAAAAATATGAGGAGCATGAAACGGCCTGAAAAATAGGCGGAGCATGAAGCGGTGTTGAAAAACATCAAGAGCCTGAAAAGTGTGAAAAATATGAAGAGCTTCAAAAGGTGTGAAAAATATGAGGAGCATGAAACGTTCTGAAAAATAGGAGGAGCATGAAGCGGTGTTTAAAAACATGAAGAGCCTGAAAAGTTGTGAAAAATATGAAGAGCTTCAAAAGGTGTCAAATATATGAGGAGCATGAAACGGTCTGAAAAATACGAGGAGCATGAAGCGGTGTTGAAAAACATGAAGAGCCTGAAAAGGTGTGAAAAATATGAAGAGCTTCAAAAGGTGTGAAATACATGAGGAGCATGAAACGATCTGAAAAATAGGAGGAGCATGAAGCGGTTTGGAAAAATATGAAGAGCCTGAAAAGGTGTGAAAAATATGAAGAGCTTCAAAATGTGTCAAAAATCTGAGGAGTATGTAACGGTCTGAAAAATAGGAAGAGCATGAAGTAGTGTTCAAAAACATGAAGAGCCTGAAAAGGTGTGAAAAATATGAAGAGCTTCAAAAGGGGTGAAAAATATGAGGAGCATGAAACGTTCTGAAAAATAGGAGGAGCATGAAGTGGTGTTGAAAAACATGAAGAGCCTGAAAAGGTGTGAAAAATATGAAGAGCTTCAAAAGGTGTCAAAAATGAGATGAGCATGAAACGGTCTGAAAAATAGGAGGAGCATGAAGTGCTGTTGAAAAAAATGAAGAGCCTGAAAAGGTGTGACATATATGAAGAGCTTCAAAAGGTGTCAAAATTATGAGGAGATTGATACGGTCTGAAAAATAGGAGGAGCATGAAGTGGTGTTGAAAAACATGAAGAGCCTGAATAGCTGTGAGAAATATGAAGACCTTCAAAAAGTGTCAAAAATATGAGGAGCATGAAACGGTCTGAAAAAGAGAAGGATCATGAAGCCGTGTTGAAAATCATGGGGAGCCTGAAAAGGTGTGAAAAATATGAAGAGTTTCAAAAGGTGTCAAAAATATGAGGAGCTTCAAAAGCTGTCAAAAATGAGATGAGCATGAAACGGTCTGAATAATAGGAGGAGCATGAAGCGGTGTTGAAAAAAATGAAGAGCGTGAAAAGGTGTGAAATATATGAAGAGCTTCAAAAAGTGTCAAAAATATGAGGAGCATGAAAAGGTCTGAAAAATAGGAGGACCATGAAGCGGTGTTGAAAAACCTCAAGAGCCTGAAAAGGTGTGAAAAATATGAAGAGCTTCAAAAGGTGTCAAAAATATGAGGAGCATGAAACGGTCTGAAAATAGGAGGAGCATGAAACGGTGTTGAAAAACATGAAGAGCCTGAAAAGTTGTGAAAAATATGAAGAGCTTCAAAAGGTGTGAATTATATGAGGAGCATGAAAAGTTCTGAAAAATAGGAGGAACATGAAGCGGTGTTCAAAAACATGAAGAGCCTGAAAAGGTGTGAAAAATATGCAGAGCTTCAAAAGGTGTCAAAATTATGAGGAGCATGATACGGTCTGAAAAATAGGAGGAGCATGAAGTGGTGTTGTAAAACATGTAGAGCCTGAAAAATTGGGAAAAATATGAAGAGCTTCAAAAGTTGTCAAATATATGAGGAGTACGAAACGGTCTGAAAAATAGGAGGAGCATGAAGCGGTGTTCAAAAACATGAAGAGCCTGAAAAGGTGAGAAAAATATGAAGAGCTTCAAAAGGTGTCAAAAATATGAGGAGCATGAAACGGTCTGAAAGATAGGAGGAGCATGAAGTGGTGTTGAAAATCATGAAGAGCCTGAAAAGGTGTGAAAAATATGCAGAGCTTCAAAAGGTGTCAAAAATATGAGGAGAATGAAACGGTCTGAAAAATACGAGGAGCATGAAGTGGTGTTGAAAAACATTAACAGCCTGAAAATTGTGAAAAACATGAAGAGCTTCAAAAGGTGTCAAAATAGGAGGAGCATGAAGCGGTGTTGAAAAACATGAAGAGCCTGAAAAGGTGTGAAAAATATGAAGTGCTTCAAAAGGTGTGAAAAATATGAAGAGCTTCAAATGGTGTGAAAAATATGAGGAGCATGAAACGGTCTGAAAAATAGGAGGAGCATGAAGCGGTGTTGAAAAACATGAAGAGCCTGAAAAGGTGTGAAAAATATGAAGAGCTTCAAAAGGTGTCAAAATTATGAGGAGATTGATACGGTCTGAAAAATAGGAGGAGCATGAAGTGGTGTTGAAAAACATGAAGAGCCTGAATAGCTGTGAAAAATATGAAGAGCTTCAAAAGGTGTCAAAAATATGAGGAGCATGAATCGGTCCGAAAAATAACAGGATCATGAAGCGGTGTTGAAAAACATGAAGAGCCTGAAAAGGTGTGAAAAATATGAAGAGCTTCAAAAGGTGTCAAAAATATGAGGAGCATGAAACGGTCTGAAAAATAGGAGGAGCATGAAGTGGTGTTGAAAATCATGAAGAGCCTGAAAAGGTGTGAAAAATATGCAGAGCTTCAAAAGGTGTCAAAAATATGAAGAGAATGAAACGGTCTGAAAAATACGAGGAGCATGAAGTGGTGTTGAAAAACATTAACAGCCTGAAAATTGTGAAAAACATGAAGAGCTTCAAAAGGTGTCAAAATAGGAGGAGCATGAAGCGGTGTTGAAAAACATGAAGAGCCTGAAATGGTGTGAAAAATATGAAGTGCTTCAAAAGGTGTGAAAAATATGAAGAGCTTCAAATGGTGTGAAAAATATGAGGAGCATGAAACGGTCTGAAAAATAGGAGGAGCATGAAGTGGTGTTGAAAATCATGAAGAGCCTGAAAAGGTGTGAAAAATATGCAGAGCTTCAAAAGGTGTCAAAAATATGAAGAGAATGAAATGGTCTGAAAAATACGAGGAGCATGAAGTGGTGTTGAAAAACATTAACAGCCTGAAAATTGTGAAAAACATGAAGAGATTCAAAAGGTGTCAAAATAGGAGGAGCATGAAGCGGTGTTGAAAAACATGAAGAGCCTGAAATGGTGTGAAAAATATGAAGTGCTTCAAAAGGTGTGAAAAATATGAAGAGCTTCAAATGGTGTGAAAAATATGAGGAGCATGAAACGGTCTGAAAAATAGGAGGAGCATGAAGCGGTGTTGAAAAACATGAAGAGCCTGAAAAGGTGTGAAAAATATGAAGAGCTTCAAAAGGTGTGAAATACATGAGGAGCATGAAACGGTCTGAAAAATAGGAGGAGCATGAAGCGGTGTTGAAAAACATGAAGAGCCTGAAAAGATGTGAAAAATATGAACAGCTTCAAAATGTGTGAAAAATATGAGGAGCATGAAACGGTGAAAAATAGGAGGAGCATGAAGCGGTGTTGAAAAACATGAACAGTCTGAAAAGGTGTGGAATATATGTATAGCTTCAAAAGTTGCTAAATACATGAGGAGCATGAAACGGTCTGAAAAATAAGAGGAGCATGAAGCGGTGTTCAAAATACATGAAGAGCCTGAAAAGGTGTGAAAAATATGAAGAGACTCAATACGTGTCAAAAATATGAGGAGTATGAAACGGTCGGAAAAATACCAGGAGCATGAAGCTCTGTTGAAAAACATGAAGAGTCTGAAAACGTGTGAAAATTATGAAGAGCTTCAAAAATGTGAAAAATATGAAGAGCTTCAAAAGGTGTGAAAAATATGAAGAGCTTCAAAAGGTGTCAAAAAAGAGATGAGCATGAAAAGGTCTGAAAAATACGAGGAGCATGAAGCGGTGTTGAAAATCATGAAGAGCCTGAAAAGGTATGAAAAATATGAAGAGCTTCATAAGGTGTGAAATATATGAAGAGCTTCAAAAGGTGTCAACATGAGATGAGCATGAAACGATTTGAAAAATAGGAGGAGCATGAATTGGTGTTGAAAAAAATGAAGAGCCTGAAAAGGTGTGAAATATCTGAAGAGCTTCAAAAGGTGTCAAATATATGAGGAGAATGAAACGGTCTGAAAAATAGGCGGAGCATGAAGCGGTGATCAAAAACATGAAGAGCATGAAAAGGTGTGAATAATATGAAGAGCTTCTAAAGGTGTCAAAAATATGAGGAGCATGAAACGGCCTGAAAAATATGCGGAGCATGAAGCGGTGTTGAAAAACATCAAGAGCCTGAAAAGTGTGAAAAATATGAAGAGCTTCAAAAGGTGTGAAAAATATGAGGAGCATGAATCGTTCTGAAAAATAGGAGGAGCATGAAGCGGTGTTTAAAAACATGAAGAGCCTGAAAAGTTGTGAAAAATATGAAGAGCTTCAAAAGGTGTCAAATATATGAGGAGCATGAAACGGTCTGAAAAATACGAGGAGCATGAAGCGGTGTTGAAAAACATGAAGAGCCTGAAAAGGTGTGAAAAATATGAAGAGCTTCAAAAGGTGTGAAATACATGAGGAGCATGAAACGATCTGAAAAATAGGAGGAGCATGAAGCGGTTTGGAAAAATATGAAGAGCCTGAAAAGGTGTGAAAAATATGAAGAGCTTCAAAATGTGTCAAAAATCTGAGGAGTATGTAACGGTCTGAAAAATAGGAAGAGCATGAAGTAGTGTTCAAAAACATGAAGAGCCTGAAAAGGTGTGAAAAATATGAAGAGCTTCAAAAGGGGTGAAAAATATGAGGAGCATGAAACGTTCTGAAAAATAGGAGGAGCATGAAGTGGTGTTGAAAAACATGAAGAGCCTGAAAAGGTGTGAAAAATATGAAGAGCTTCAAAAGGTGTCAAAAATGAGATGAGCATGAAACGGTCTGAAAAATAGGAGGAGCATGAAGTGCTGTTGAAAAAAATGAAGAGCCTGAAAAGGTGTGACATATATGAAGAGCTTCAAAAGGTGTCAAAATTATGAGGAGATTGATACGGTCTGAAAAATAGGAGGAGCATGAAGTGGTGTTGAAAAACATGAAGAGCCTGAATAGCTGTGAGAAATATGAAGACCTTCAAAAAGTGTCAAAAATATGAGGAGCATGAAACGGTCTGAAAAAGAGAAGGATCATGAAGCCGTGTTGAAAAACATGAAGAGCCTGAAAAGTTGTGAAAAATATGAAGAGCTTCAAAAGGTGTGAATTATATGAGGAGCATGAAAAGTTCTGAAAAATAGGAGGAACATGAAGCGGTGTTCAAAAACATGAAGAGCCTGAAAAGGTGTGAAAAATATGCAGAGCTTCAAAAGGTGTCAAAATTATGAGGAGCATGATACGGTCTGAAAAATAGGAGGAGCATGAAGTGGTGTTGTAAAACATGTAGAGCCTGAAAAATTGGGAAAAATATGAAGAGCTTCAAAAGTTGTCAAATATATGAGGAGTACGAAACGGTCTGAAAAATAGGAGGAGCATGAAGCGGTGTTCAAAAACATGAAGAGCCTGAAAAGGTGAGAAAAATATGAAGAGCTTCAAAAGGGGTGAAAAATATGAGGAGCATGAAACGGTCTGAAAAATAGGAGGAGCATGAAGTGGTGTTGAAAATCATGAAGAGCCTGAAAAGGTGTGAAAAATATGCAGAGCTTCAAAAGGTGTCAAAAATATGAGGAGAATGAAACGGTCTGAAAAATACGAGGAGCATGAAGTGGTGTTGAAAAACATTAACAGCCTGAAAATTGTGAAAAACATGAAGAGCTTCAAAAGGTGTCAAAATAGGAGGAGCATGAAGCGGTGTTGAAAAACATGAAGAGCCTGAAAAGGTGTGAAAAATATGAAGTGCTTCAAAAGGTGTGAAAAATATGAAGAGCTTCAAATGGTGTGAAAAATATGAGGAGCATGAAACGGTCTGAAAAATAGGAGGAGCATGAAGCGGTGTTGAAAAACATGAAGAGCCTGAAAAGGTGTGAAAAATATGAAGAGCTTCAAAAGGTGTGAAATACATGAGGAGCATGAAACGGTCTGAAAAATAGGAGGAGCATGAAGCGGTGTTGAAAAACATGAAGAGCCTGAAAAGATGTGAAAAATATGAACAGCTTCAAAATGTGTGAAAAATATGAGGAGCATGAAACGGTGAAAAATAGGAGGAGCATGAAGCGGTGTTGAAAAACATGAACAGTCTGAAAAGGTGTGGAATATATGTATAGCTTCAAAAGTTGTTAAATACATGAGGAGCATGAAACGGTCTGAAAAATAAGAGGAGCATGAAGCGGTGTTCAAAATACATGAAGAGCCTGAAAAGGTGTGAAAAATATGAAGAGACTCAATACGTGTCAAAAATATGAGGAGTATGAAACGGTCGGAAAAATACCAGGAGCATGAAGCTCTGTTGAAAAACATGAAGAGTCTGAAAACGTGTGAAAATTATGAAGAGCTTCAAAAATGTGAAAAATATGAAGAGCTTCAAAAGGTGTGAAAAATATGAAGAGCTTCAAAAGGTGTCAAAAAAGAGATGAGCATGAAAAGGTCTGAAAAATACGAGGAGCATGAAGCGGTGTTGAAAATCATGAAGAGCCTGAAAAGGTATGAAAAATATGAAGAGCTTCATAAGGTGTGAAATATATGAAGAGCTTCAAAAGGTGTCAACATGAGATGAGCATGAAACGATTTGAAAAATAGGAGGAGCATGAATTGGTGTTGAAAAAAATGAAGAGCCTGAAAAGGTGTGAAATATCTGAAGAGCTTCAAAAGGTGTCAAATATATGAGGAGAATGAAACGGTCTGAAAAATAGGCGGAGCATGAAGCGGTGATCAAAAACATGAAGAGCATGAAAAGGTGTGAATAATATGAAGAGCTTCTAAAGGTGTCAAAAATATGAGGAGCATGAAACGGCCTGAAAAATAGGCGGAGCATGAAGCGGTGTTGAAAAACATCAAGAGCCTGAAAAGTGTGAAAAATATGAAGAGCTTCAAAAGGTGTGAAAAATATGAGGAGCATGAAACGTTCTGAAAAATAGGAGGAGCATGAAGCGGTGTTTAAAAACATGAAGAGCCTGAAAAGTTGTGAAAAATATGAAGAGCTTCAAAAGGTGTCAAATATATGAGGAGCATGAAACGGTCTGAAAAATACGAGGAGCATGAAGCGGTGTTGAAAAACATGAAGAGCCTGAAAAGGTGTGAAAAATATGAAGAGCTTCAAAAGGTGTGAAATACATGAGGAGCATGAAACGATCTGAAAAATAGGAGGAGCATGAAGCGGTTTGGAAAAATATGAAGAGCCTGAAAAGGTGTGAAAAATATGAAGAGCTTCAAAATGTGTCAAAAATCTGAGGAGTATGTAACGGTCTGAAAAATAGGAAGAGCATGAAGTAGTGTTCAAAAACATGAAGAGCCTGAAAAGGTGTGAAAAATATGAAGAGCTTCAAAAGGGGTGAAAAATATGAGGAGCATGAAACGTTCTGAAAAATAGGAGGAGCATGAAGTGGTGTTGAAAAACATGAAGAGCCTGAAAAGGTGTGAAAAATATGAAGAGCTTCAAAAGGTGTCAAAAATGAGATGAGCATGAAACGGTCTGAAAAATAGGAGGAGCATGAAGTGCTGTTGAAAAAAATGAAGAGCCTGAAAAGGTGTGACATATATGAAGAGCTTCAAAAGGTGTCAAAATTATGAGGAGATTGATACGGTCTGAAAAATAGGAGGAGCATGAAGTGGTGTTGAAAAACATGAAGAGCCTGAATAGCTGTGAGAAATATGAAGACCTTCAAAAAGTGTCAAAAATATGAGGAGCATGAAACGGTCTGAAAAAGAGAAGGATCATGAAGCCGTGTTGAAAAACATGGGGAGCCTGAAAAGGTGTGAAAAATATGAAGAGCTTCAAAAGGTGTCAAAAATATGAGGAGCTTCAAAAGCTGTCAAAAATGAGATGAGCATGAAACGGTCTGAATAATAGGAGGAGCATGAAGCGGTGTTGAAAAAAATGAAGAGCGTGAAAAGGTGTGAAATATATGAAGAGCTTCAAAAAGTGTCAAAAATATGAGGAGCATGAAACGGTCTGAAAAATAGGAGGACCATGAAGCGGTGTTGAAAAACCTCAAGAGCCTGAAAAGGTGTGAAAAATATGAAGAGATTCAAAAGGTGTCAAAAATATGAGGAGCATGAAACGGTCTGAAAATAGGAGGAGCATGAAACGGTGTTGAAAAACATGAAGAGCCTGAAAAGTTGTGAAAAATATGAAGAGCTTCAAAAGGTGTGAATTATATGAGGAGCATGAAAGGTTCTGAAAAATAGGAGGAACATGAAGCGGTGTTCAAAAACATGAAGAGCCTGAAAAGGTGTGAAAAATATGCAGAGCTTCAAAAGGTGTCAAAATTATGAGGAGCATGATACGGTCTGAAAAATAGGAGGAGCATGAAGTGGTGTTGTAAAACATGTAGAGCCTGAAAAGTTGTGAAAAATATGCAGAGCTTCAAAAGTTGTCAAATATATGAGGAGTATGAAACGGTCTGAAAAATAGGAGGAGCATGAAGCGGTGTTAAAAAACATGAAGAGCCTGAAAAGGTGAGAAAAATATGAAGAGCTTCAAAAGGTGTCAAAAATATGAGGAGCATGAAACGGTCTGAAAAATAGGAGGAGCATAAGCGGTGTTCAAAAACATGAACAGCCTGAAAAGGTTGAAAAATATGAAGAGCTTCAAAAGGTGTGAAAAATATGAAGAGCTTCAAAAGGTGTCAAAAATTAGATTAGCATGAACCGGTCTGAAAAATAGGAGGAGCATGAAGCGGTGTTTAAAACTTGAACAGACTGAAAAGGTGTGAAAAATATGAAGAGCTTCAAAAGGTGTGAAAATTAGATTAGCATGAAAGGGTCTGAAAAATAGGATGAGCATGAAGAGCCTGGGAAGGTGTGAAATATATGAAGAGCTTCAAAAGGTGTGAAAAATATGAAGAGCTTCAAAAGTTGTGAAAAGTATGAGGAACATGAAACGGTCTGAAAAATACGAGGAGCATGAAACGGTGTTCAAAAACATGAAGAGCCTGAAAAGGTGTGCAAAATATGAAGAGCTTCGAAAGGTGTGAAATACATGAGGGGCACGAAACGGTGTTCAAAAACATGCAGAGCCTGAAAAGGTGTGAAAAATATGAAGAGCTTCAAAAAGTGTCAAAAATTAGATTAGCATGAATGGGTCTGAAAAATAGGATGAGCCTGAAGTTTTGTTGAAAAACATGAAGAGCTTGAAAAAGTGTGAAAAATATGAAGAGCTTCAAAAATAAAAAAATTATTAAGAGCTTCAAAAGGAGTGAAAAATATGAAGAGCTTCAAAAGATGTCAAAAATGAAATGAGCATGAAACGGTCTGAAAAATAGGAGGAGCATGAAGTGGTGTTGAAAATCATGAAGAGCCTGAAAAGGTGTGAAAAATATGCAGAGCTTCAAAGGTGTCAAAAATATGAGGAGAATGAAACGGTCTGAAAAATACGAAGAGCATGAAGTGGTGTTGAAAAACATGAAGAGCCTGAAAATTGTGAAAAATATGAAGAGCTTCAAAAGGTGTGAAAAATATGAGGAGCATGAAACGGTCTGAAATATAGGAGGAGCATGAACCGGTGTTCAAAAACATGAAGACCCTGAAAAGGTGTGAAAAATATGAAGAGCTTCAAAAGATGTCAAAAATATGAGGAGTATGAAACGGTCTGAAAAATAGGAGGAGCATGAAGCGATGTTGAAGAACATGAAGAATCTGAAAAGGTGTGAAACATATGAAGAGCTTCAAAATGTGTGAAATACATGAGGAGCGTGAAACGATTTGAAAAATACGATGATCATGAATTGGTGTTGAAAAAAATGAAGAGCCTGAAAAGGTGTAAAATATCTGAAGAGCTTCAAAAGGTGTCAAAGATGTGAGGAGAATGAAACGGTCTGAAAAATAGGCGGAGCATGAAGCGGTGATCAAAAACATGAAGAGCCTGAAAAGGTGTGAATAATATGAAGAGCTTCTAAAGGTGTCAAAAATATGAGGAGCATGAAACGGTCTGAAAAATAGGAGGAGCATGAAGCGGAGTTTAAAAACATGAAGAGCCTGAAAAGTTGTGAAAAATATGAAGAGCTTCAAAAGGTGTCAAAAATATGAGGAGCATGAAACGGTCTGAAAAATACGAGGAGCATGAAACGGTGTTCAAAAACATGAAGAGCCTGAAAAGGTGTGCAAAATATGAAGAGCTTCGAAAGGTGTGAAATACATGAGGGGCACGAAACGGTGTTCAAAAACATGCAGAGAATGAAAAGGTGTGAAAAATATGAAGAGCTTCAAAAAGTGTCAAAAATTAGATTAGCATGAATGGGTCTGAAAAATAGGATGAGCCTGAAGTTTTGTTGAAAAACATGAAGAGCTTGAAAAAGTGTGAAAAATATGAAGAGCTTCAAAAATAAAAAAATTATGAAGAGCTTCAAAAGGAGTGAAAAATATGAAGAGCTTCAAAAGGTGTCAAAAATGAGATGAGCATGAAACGGTCTGAAAAATAGGAGGAGCATGAAGTGCTGTTGAAAAAAATGAAGAGCCTGAAAAGGTGTGACATATATGTAGAGCTTCAAAAGGTGTCAAAATTATGAGGAGATTGATACGGTCTGAAAAATAGGAGGAGCATGAAGTGGTGTTGAAAAACATGAAGAGCCTGAATAGCTGTGAGAAATATGAAGACCTTCAAAAAGTGTCAAAAATATGAGGAGCATGAAACGGTCTGAAAAATAGGAGGAGGATGAAGCGGTGTTCACAAAGTTGAAGAGGATGAAACGTGTGAAAAATATGAAGAGATTTAAAAGGTGTCAAAAATATGAGGAGCATGAAAAGGTGTGAAAAATATGAAGAGCTTCAAAAATGTGAAAAATATGAAGAGCTTAAAAGATGTGAATAATATGCAAAGATTCAAAAGATGTCAAAAATGAGATGAGCATGAAACGGTTTGAAAAATAAGAGGGGCATGAAGTCATGTTCAAAACTATGAAGAGCCTCAAAAGGTGTGAAAAATATGAAGAGCTTCAAAAGGTGTGAAAATTATGAGGAGCATGATACGGTCTGAAAAAGAGGAGGAGCATGAAGCGGTGTTCAAAAACATGAAGAGCCTGAAAAGGTGTGAGAAATATGAAGAGCTTCAAAAGGTGTGAAAATTATGAGGAGCCTGAAAAGGTCTGAAAAATAGGAGGAGCGTGAAGCGGTGTTCAAAAACATGAAGAACCTGAAAAGCTGTGAAAAATATGCAAAGCTTCAAAA
This sequence comes from Dama dama, assembly GCF_033118175.1. NCBI lineage: Eukaryota > Metazoa > Chordata > Mammalia > Artiodactyla > Cervidae > Dama > Dama dama. The sequence goes on from NW_026870901.1 coordinate 386,261, forward strand.
GGTGTCAAAACTGAGATGATCATGAAACAGTCTGAAAAATAGGAGGAGCATGAAGCGGTGTTGAAAAACATGAAGCGCCTGAAAAGGTGTGAGAAATATGAAGAGCTTCAAAAGGTGTTAAAATTATGAGGAGCATGAAACGTTCTGAAAATTAGGAGGAGGATGAAGCGGTGTTGAGAAACATGAAGAGTCTGAAAAGGTGTGAAAATATGAAGACCTTCAAAAATATGAAAAATATGAAGAGCTTCAAAAGGTGTGAAAAACATGAAGAGCTTCAAAAGGTGTCAAAAATGAGATGAGAATGAAACGGTCTGAAAAATAGGAGGAGCATGAAGCGGTGTTGTAAATCATGAAGAGCCTGAAAAGGTGTGAAAAATATGAAGAGTTTGAAAAGGTGTAAAAATCAGATGAGCATGAAACGCTCTGAAAAATAGGAGAAGCATGAAGTGGTGTTGAAAAAAATGAAGAGCCTGAAAAGGTGTGAAATATATGAAGAGCTTCAAAACGTGTCAAATATATGAGGAGCATGAAACGGTCTGAAAAATAGGAGGATCATGAAATGGTGTTGAAAAACATGAAGAGCCTGAAAAGGTGTGAAAAATATGAAGAGCCTCAAAACGTGTCAAAAATATGAGGAGCATGAAACGGTATGATAAATAACAGGAGCATGAACCGGTGTTGAAAAACATGAAGAGTCTGAAATCGTGTGAAAAATATGAAGAGCTTAAAAATGTGAAAAATATGAAGAGCTTCAAAAGATATGAAAAATATGCAAAGCTTCAAAAGTTGTCAAAAATGAGATGAGCATGAAACGGTCTGAAAAATAAGAGGAGCATGAAGGCGTGTTCAAAAATATGAAGAGCCTGAAAAGGTGTGAAAAATATGAAGAGCTTCAAAAGGTGTGAAAAATATGAAGACCTTGAAAAGGTGTGAAAAAAGAAATGAGCATGAAAAGGTCTGAGAAATAGGAGGAGCATGAAGCGGTGTTGAAAATCATGAAGAGCCTGAAAAGGTGTGAAAAATATGAAGAGCTTCTAAAGATGTGAAAAAGAAATGAGCATGAAAAGGTCTGAAAAATAGGAGGAGCATGAAGCGGTGTTGAAAATCATGAAGAGCCTGAAACGGTGTGAAAAATATGAAGAGCTTCAAAAGGTGTGAAATACATGAAGAGCATGAAACTCTCTGAAAAATAGAAGGAGCATGAAGTGGTGTTGAAAAACATGAAGAGCCTGAAAAGGTGTGAAAAATATGAAGAGCTTCAAAAAGTGTCCAAAATATGAGGAGCATGAATCGGTCTGCAAAATAGGAGGAGCAAGAAGCGGTGTTGAAAAACATGAAGAGCCTGAAAAGGTGTGAAAAATATGAAGAGCTTCAAAATTGTCCAAAATATGAGGAGCATGAATCGGTCTGCAAAATAGGAGGAGCAAGAAAAGGTGTTCAAAACACGAAGAGCCTGAAAATGTGTGAAAAATATGAAGAGCTTCAAAAGGTGTGAAATACATGAGGAGGATTAAACGGTCTGAAAAATAGGAGGAGCATGAAGCGGTGTTGAAAAACATGAAGAGCCTGAAAGGTGTGAAAAATATGAAGAGCTTCTAAAGGTGTCAAAAGTATGAGGAGCATAAAACGGTCTTAAAAATACGAGGAGCATGAAGTGGTGTTGAAAAACATGAAGAGCCTGAAAAGGTGTGAAATATATGAAGAGCTTCAAAAGGTGTCAAATATATGAGGAGCATGAAACGATCTGAAAAATACGAGGAGCATGAAACGGTGTTCAAAAAGATGAAGAGCCTGAAAAGTTGTGAAAAATATGAAGAGCTACAAAAGGTGTCAAAAATATGAAGAGCATGAAACGGTCTGAAAAATAGGAGAAGCATGAAGCTATTTTCAAAAACATGAAGAGCGTGAAAGGTGTGAAAAATATGAAGAGCTTCAAAAGGTGTGAAAAATATGAGGAGCATGAAACGGTCTGAAAATTAGGAGGAGCATGAAGTGTGTTCAAAAACATGAAGAGCCTGAAAATGTGTGAAAAATATGAAGAGCTTAAAAAGGTGTCAAATATATGAGGAGCATGAAACGGTCTGAAAAATAGGAGGAGCATGAAACGGTGTTCAAAAACATGAAGAGCCTGAAAAGGTGTGAAAAATATGAAGAGCTTCAAAACGTGTCAAAAATATGAGGAGCATGAAACGGTCTCAAAAATAGAAGCAGCATGAAGCGGTGTTCAAAAACATGAAGAGCCTGAAAAGGTGTGAAAAATATGAAGAGATTCAAAAGGTGTGAAATACATGAGGAGGATTAAACCGTCTGAAAATAGGAGGAGCATGAAGCGGTGTTGAAAAATATGAAGAGCCTGAAAAGGTATGAAAATATGAAGAGCTTCAAAAAAATGAAAAATATGAAGAGCTTCAAAAGATGTGACAAATATGAAGAGCTTCAAAAGGTGTCAAAATGAAATGAGCATGAAACGGTCTGAAAAACAGGAGGAGAATGAAGCGGTGTTGAAAATCATCAAGAGCCTGAAAAGGTGTGAAAAATATGAAGAGCTTCAAAAGGTGTGAAATACATGAGGAGCATTAAACGGTCTGAAAAATAGGAGGAGCATGAAGCCGTGTTCTAAAACATGAAGAGCCTGAAAATGTGTGAAATATATGAAGAGCTTCAAAAGGTGTCAAAAATATGAGGAGCATGAAACGTTCTGAAAAAGAGGAGGAGCATGAAGCGGTGTTGAAAACATCAAGAGCCTGAAAAGGTGTGAAAAATATGAAGAGCTTCAAAAGTTGTGAAATAGATGAGGAGCATTAAATGGTCTAAAAAATAGGAGGAGCATGAACTGGTGTTCAAAAACATGAAGAGCCTGTGAAATATATGAAGAGATTCAAAAGGTGTCAAAAATATGAGGAGCATGAAACGGTCTGAAAAATTGCAGGAGCATGAAGTGGTGTTGAAAAACATGAAGAGTCTGAAAACGTGTGAAAATAAGAAGAGCTTGAAATATATGAGAAATATGAAGAGCTTCAAAAGGTATCAAAATGAGATGAGCATGACCTGTCTGAAAAATAGGAGGAGCATGAACTGGGGTTGAAAAAATGAAAAGCCTGAAAAGGTGTGAAATATATGAAGTGCTTCAAAGCTGTCAAAAATATGGGGAGAATGAAACGGTCTGAAAAAAAGGAGGAGCATGAAGTGGTGTTGAAAAACATGAAGAGCTTGAAAACTTGTGAAAAATATGAAGAGCTTCAAAAGGTGTGAAAAATATGAAGAGCTTCAAAAGGTGTCAAAATGAGATGAGAATGAAACGGTCTGAAAAACAGGAGGAGCATGAAGTGGTGTTGAAAAAAATGAAGAGCCTGAAAAGGTGTGAAATATATGAAGAGCTTCAAAAGGTGTCAAAAATATGAGGAGAACGAAACGGTGTGAAAAATAGGAGGAGCATGAAGTGGTGTTGAAAAAAATGAAGAGCCTGAAGAGGTGTGAAAAATATGAAAAGCTTCAAAAGGTGTCAAAAATATGAGGAGCATGAAACGGTCTGAAAAATAGGAGGAGCATGAAGCGGTGTTCAAAAACATGAAGAGCCTGAAAAGGTGTGAAAAATACGAAGCGCTTCAAAAGGTGTCAAAATGAGATGAGCATGAAACGGTCTGAAAAACAGGAGGAGAATGAAGCGATGTTGAAAATCATCAAGAGCCTGAAAAGGTGTGAGAAATCTGAAGACCTTCAAAAGGTGTCTAAAATATGAGGAGCATGAAACAATCTGAAAAATAGGAGGTGCATGAAGGGGTGTTCAAAAACATGAAGAGCCTGAAAAGGTGTGAAATATATGAAGAGCTTCAAAAGGTGTCAAATATATGAGGAGCATGAAACGGTCTGAAAAATAGGAGAAACATGAAGCGGTGTTCAAAAACATGAAAAGGCTGAAAAGGTGTGAAATATATGAAGAGCTTCAAAAGGTGTGAGATGCATGAGGAGAATGAAACGATCTGAAAAATAGCAGGAGCATGAAGCTGTTTTGAAAAACATGAAGTGTCTGAAAAGTGTGAAAATATGAAGAGCTTCAAAAATATGAAAAATATGAAGCGCTTCAAAAGGTGTGAAAAATATGAAGAGCTTCAAAAGGTGTCAAAAATGAGATGAGCATGAAACTGTCTGAAAAATAGGAGGAGCATGAAGCGGTGTTGAAAATCATGAAGAGCCTGAAAAGGTGTGAAAAATATGAAAAGCTTCAAAAGATGTGAAAAATATGAAGAGCTTCAAAATGTGTCAAAAATATGAGGAGCATGAAACCGTCTGAAAAATAGGAGGATTATGAAACGGTGTTCAAAAACATGAAGAGCCTGAATAGGTGTGAAAAATATGAAAAGCCTCAAAATTGTCAAAAATATGAGGAGCATGAAACGGTCTGAAAAAGAGGAGGAGCATGAAGCAGTGTTGAAAAACAAGAAGAGCCTGAAAAGGTGTGAAAAATATGAAGAGTTTAAAAATGTGTGAAATATATGAGGTGCAAGAAACGGTCTGAAAAATATTAGGAGCATGAAGCGGTGTTGAAAAACAAGAAGAGCCTGAAAAGGTGTGAAAAATATGAAGAGTTTCAAAAGGTGTGAAATATATGAGGTGCAAGAAACGGTCTGAAAAATATTAGGAGCATGAAGCGGTGTTGAAAAACATGAAGAGCCTGAAAAGGTGTGAAAAATATGAAGAACTTCAAAAGGTGTCAAAAACATGAGGATCATGAAACGGTCTGAAAAATAGGAGGAGCATGAAGCGGTGTTCACAAACATGAAGAGCCTGAAAAGGTGTGAAAAATATGAAGAGCTTCAAAAGGTGTGAAATACATGAGGAGCATTAAACGGTCGGAAAAATAAGAGGAGCATGAAGCGGTGTTCTAAAACATGAAGAGCCTGAAAAGGTGTGAAATATATGAAGAGCTTCAAAAGGTGTCAAAAATATGAGGAGCATGAAACGTTCTGAAAAAGAGGAGGAGAATGAAGCGGTGTTGAAAAACATCAAGAGCCTGAAAAGGTGTGAAAAATATGAAGAGGTTCAAAAGGTGTGAAATAGATGAGGAGCATTAAATGGTCTAAAAAATAGGAGGAGCATGAAGCGGTGTTTAAAAACATGAAGAGCCTGAAAAGGTGTGAAAAATATGAAGAGCTTCAAAAGGTGTGAAATACATGAGGAGGATTAAACGGTCTCAAAAATAGGAGGAGCATGAAGCATTGTTGAAAAACATGAATATCCTGAAAAGGTGTGAAAAATATGAAGAGCTTCTAAAGGTGTCAAAAATATGAGGAGCAAGAAACGGTCTTAAAAATATGAGGAACATGCAGTGGTGTTGAAAAACATGAAGAGCCTGAAAAGGTGTGAAATATATGAAGAGCTTCAAAAGGTGTCAAATATATGAGGAGCATGAAACGGTCTGAAAAATAGGAGGATCATGAAATGGTGCTGAAAAACATGAAGAGCCTGAAAAGGTGTGAAAAATATGAAGAGCCTCAAAACGTGTCAAAAATATGAGGAGCATGAAACGGTATGATAAATAACAGGAGCAAGAACCTGTGTTGAAAAACATGAAGAGTCTGAAATCGTGTGAAAAATATGAAGAGCTTAAAAATGTGAAAAATATGAAGAGCTTCAACAGATGTGAAAAATATGCAAAGCTTCAAAAGGTGTCAAAAATGAGATGAGCATGAAACGGTCTGAAAAATAAGAGGAGCATGACGTCGTGTTCAAAAATATGAAGAGCCTGAAAAGGTGTGAAAAATATGAAGAGCTTCAAAAGGTGTGAAAAATATGAAGACCTTGAAAAGGTGTGAAAAAAAAATGAGTATGAAAAGGTCTGAAAAATAGGAGGAGCATGAAGCGGTGTTGAAAATCATGAAGAGCCTGAAAAGGTGTGAAAAATATGAAGAGCTTCTAAAGGTGTGAAAAACAAATGAGCATGAAAAGGTCTGAAAAATAGGAGGAGCATGAAGCGGTGTTGAAAATCATGAAGAGCCTGAAATGGTGTGAAAAATATGAAGAGCTTCAAAAGGTGTGAAATACATGAAGAGCATGAAACTCTCTGAAAAATAGAAGGAGCATGAAGTGGTGTTGAAAAATATGAAGTGCATGAAAAGGTGTGCAAAATATGAAGAGCTTCAAAAGGTGTTCAAAATATGAGGAGCATGAAATGGTCTGAAAAATAGGAGGAGCATGAAGCGGGGTTGAAAAACATGAAGAGCCTGAAAAGGTGTGAAAAATATGAAGAGCTTCAAAAGGTGTGAAATACATGAGGAGGATTAAACGGTCTCAAAAATAGGAGGAGCATGAAGCGGTGTTGAAAAACATGAAGAGCCTGAAAGGTGTGAAAAATATGAAGAGCTTCTAAAGGTGTCAAAAATATGAGGAGCATAAAACGGTCTTAAAAATACGAGGAGCATGAAGTGGTGTTGAAAAACATTAAGAGCCTGAAAAGGTGTGAAATATATGAAGAGCTTCAAAAGGTGTCAAATATATGAGGAGTATGAAACGGTCTGAAAGATAGGAGGATCATGAAATGGTGTTGAAAAACATGAAGAGCCTGAAAAGGTGTGAAAAATATAAAGAGCTACAAAAGGAGTCAAAAATATGAGGAGCATGAACGGTCTGAAAAATAGGAGGAGCATGAAGCTATTTTCAAAAACATGAAGAGCGTGAAAGGTGTGAAAAATATGAAGAGCTTCAAAAGGTGTGAAAAATATGAGGAGCATGAAACGGTCTGAAAATTAGGAGGAGCATGAAGTGGTGTTCGAAAACATGAAGAGCCTGAAAAGGTGTGAAAAATATGAAGAGCTTAAAAAGGTGTCAAATATATGAGGAGCATGAAACGGTCTGAAAAATAGGAGGAGCATGAAACGGTGTTCAAAAACATGAAGAGCCTGAAAAGGTGTGAAAAATATGAAGAGCTTCAAAACGTGTCAAAAATATGAGGAGCATGAAACGGTCTCAAAAATAGAAGCAGCATGAGCGGTGTTCAAAAACATGAAGAGCCTGAAAAGGTGTGAAAAATATGAAGAGATTCAAAAGGTGTGAAATACATGAGGAGGATTAAACCGTCTGAAAAATAGGAGGAGCATGAAGCGGTGTTGAAAAATATGAAGAGCCTGAAAAGGTGTGAAAATATGAAGAGCTTCAAAAATATGAAAAATATGAAGAGCTTCAAAAGGTGTGACAAATATGAGGAGCAAGAAATGATCTGAAAAATAGGAGGATTATGAAACGGTGTTCAAAAACAAGAAGAGCCTGAAAAGGTGTGAAAAATAGTAAAAGCCTCAAAAAGTGTCAAAAATATGAGGAGCATGAAACGGTCTGAAAAATTGCAGGAGCATGAAGTGGTGTTGAAAAACATGAAGAGTCTGAAAACGTGTGAAAATAAGAAGAGCTTCAAAAATATGAGAAATATGAAGAGCTTCAAAATGTATCAAAATGAGATGAGCATGAACCGGTCTGAAAAATAGGAGGAGCACGAAGTGGGGTTGAAAAAATGAAAAGCCTGAAAAGGTGTGAAATATATGAAGTGCTTCAAAGGTTTCAAAAATATGAGGAGAATGAAACGGTCTGAAAAATAGGAGGAGCATGAAGTGGGGTTGAAAAAATGAAAAGCCTGAAAAGGTGTGAAATATATGAAGTGCTTCAAAGGTTTCAAAAATATGAGGAGAATGAAACGGTCTGAAAAATAGGAGGAGCATGAAGTGGTGTTGAAAAACATGAAGAGCCTGAAAAGTTGTGAAAAATATGAAGAGTTTCAAAAGGTGTGAAAAAAGAGATGAGCATGAAAAGGTCTGAAAAATAGGAGGAGCATGAAGCGGTGTTGAAAATCATGAAGAGCCTGAAAAGTTGTGAAAAATATGAAGAGTTTCAAAAGGTGTGAAAAAAGAGATGAGCATGAAACGGTCTGAAAAACAGGAGGAGAATGAAGTGGAGTTGAAAATCATCAAGAGCATGAAAAGGTGTGAAAAATATGAAGAGCTTCAAAAGGTGTCAAAAAGGGATGAGCATCAAAAGGGCTGAAAAATAGCAGGAGCAAGAAGTGGTGTTGAAAAAAATGAGAAGCCTGAAAAGGTGTGAAATATATGAAGAGCTTCAAAAGGTGTGAAATACATGAGGAGCATGAAACTCTCTGAAAAATAGATGGAGGATGAAGTGTTGTTGTAAAACATGAAGAGCCTGAAAATGTGTGAAAAATATGAAGAGTTTCAAAAGGTGTCCAAAATATGAGGAGCATGAAACGGTCTGAAAAATAGGAGGAGCATGAAGCGATGTTGAAAAACATGAAGAGCCTGAAAAGGTGTGAAAAATATGAAGAGCTTCAAAAGGTGTCCAAAATATGAGGAGCATGAAACGGTATGAAAAACAGGAGGAGTATGAAGCGGTGTTTAAAAACATGAAGAGCCTGAAAAGCTGTGAGAAATATGAAGAGCTTCAAAAGGTGTCAAAAATATGAGGAGCATGAAACGGTCTGAAAAATAGGAGGAGCATGACGCCGTGTTCAAAAGCATGAAGAGCCTGAAAAGGTGTGAAAAATATGAAGAGCTTCAAAAGGTGTGAAAAATATGAAGAGCTTCAAAAGGTGTCAAAATGAGATGAGAATGAAACGGTCTGAAAAACAGGAGGAGCATGAAGTGGTGTTGAAAAAAATGAAGAGCCTGAAAAGGTGTGAAATATATGAAGAGCTTCAAAAGGTGTGAAAAATATGAGGAGAACGAAACGGTGTGAAATATAGGAGGAGCATGGAGTGGGGTTGAAAAACATGAAAAGCCTGAAAAGCTGTGAGAAATATGAAGAGCTTCAAAAGGTGTGAAAAATATGAAGAGCTTCAAAAGGTTTCAAAAATATGAGGAGAATGAAACGGTCTGCAACATAGGAGGAGCATGAAATGGGGTTCAAAAACATGAAGAGTCTTAAAAGGTGTAAAGAATATGAAGTGTTTCAAAAGGTGTGAAATACATGAGGAGGAATAAACGGTCTGAAACATTGGAGGAGCATGAAGCTGTGTTGAAAAACATGAAGATCCTGAAAACGTGTCAAAAATATGAACAGCTTCAAAAGGTGTGAAAAATATGAAGAGCTTCAAAAAGTGTCAAAAATTAGATGAGCATGAAACGGTCTGAAAAATAGGAGTAGCATGAAGTGGTGTTGAAAAATATGAAGAGCCTGAAAAGGTGTGAAAAATATGAAGAGCTTCAAAATGTGTGAAAAATATGAAGAGCTTCTAAAGGTGTCAAAATGAGATGAGCATGAAACGGTCTGAAAAATAGGAGGAGAATGAAGCGGTGTTGAAAAACATGAAGAGCCTGAAAACGTGTGAAAAATATGAAGAGCTTCAAAAGGTGTGAAAAATATGAAGAGCTTCAAATGGCGTCAAATAGTAGATGAGCCTGAAACGGTCTGAAAAATACGAGGAGCATGAAGTGGTGTTGAAAAAAATGAAGAGCCTGAAGAGGTGTGAAAAATATGAAAAGCTTCAAAAGGTGTCAAAAATATGAGGAGCACGAAACGGTCTGAAAAATACGAGGAGCATGAAGCGGTGTTCAAAAACATGAAGAGCCTGAAAAGGTGTGAAAAATATGAAGAGCTTCAAAAGGTGTCAAAAAGAGATGAGCATGAAACGGTCTGAAAAACAGGAGGAGAATGAAGCGATGTTGAAAATCATCAAGAGCCTGAAAAGTTGTGAGAAATATGAAGAGCTTCAAAAGGTGTCTAAAATATGAGGAGCATGAAACAATCTGAAAAATAGGAGGAGCATGAAGCGGTGTTCAAAAATATGAAGAGCCTGAAAAGGTGTGAAATATATGAACAGCTTCAAAATGTGTCAAAAATATGAGGAGCATGAAACGGTCTGAAAAATAGGAGGAACATGATGCGGTGTTCAAAAACATGAAAAGCCTGAAAAAGTGTGAAAAATATGAAGAGCTTCAAAAGGTGTCAAAATGAGATGAGCATGAAACGGTCTGAAAAATAGGAGGAGAATGAAGCGGTGTTGAAAAACATGAAGAGCCTGAAAACGTGTGAAAAATATGAAGAGCTTCAATAGGTGTGAAAATTATGAACAGCTTGAAATGGTGTCAAATATTAGATGAGCCTGAAACGGTCTGAAAATTAGGAGGAGCATGAAGCGGTGTTCAAAAATATGAAGAGCCTGAAAAGGTGTGAAATACATGAAGAGCTTGAAAAGGTGTCAAAAATATGAGGACAATGAAACGGTCTGAAAAATAGGAGGAACATGAAGCGGTGTTAAAAAACATGAAGAGCCTGAAAAGGTGTGAAAAATATGAAAAGTTTCTAAAAGTGTCAAAATGAGATGAGCATGAAACGGTCTGAAAAATAGGAGGAGAATGAAGAGGTGTTGAAAATCATCAAGAGCCTGAAAAGGTGTGAAAAATATGAAGAGCTTCAAAAGGTGTGAAATACATGAGGAGCATGAAACTCTTTGAAAAATAGAAGGAGCTTGAAGTGTTGTTGTAAAACATGAAGAGCCTGAAAACGTGTGAAAAATGTGAAGTGCTTCAAAAGGTGTCAAAAATAGGAGGAGCATGAAACGGTCTGAAAAATTGCAGGAGCATGAAGTGGTGTTGAAAAACATGAAGAGTCTGAAAACGTGTGAAAATAAGAAGAGCTTCAAAAATATGAGAAATATGAAGAGCTTCAAAAGGTATCAAAATGAGATGAGCATGAACCGGTCTGAAAAATAGGAGGAGCATGAAGTGGGGTTGAAAAAATGAAAAGCCTGAAAAGGTGTGAAATATATGAAGTGCTTCAAATGTGTCAAAAATATGAGGAGAATGAAACGGTCTGAAAAATAGGAGGAGCATGAAGTGGTGTTGAAAACCATGAAGAGCCTGAAAACGTGTGAAAAATATGAAGACCTTCAAAAAGTGTGAAAAATATGAAGAGTTTCAAAAGGTGTGAAAAAAGAGATGAGCATGAAAAGGTCTGAAAAATAGGAGGAGCATGAAGCGGTGTTGAAAATCATGAAGAGCCTGAAAAGGTGTGAAAAATATGAAGAGCTTCAAAAGGTGTCAAAATGAGATGAGCATGAAACGGTCTGAAAAACAGGAGGAGAATGAAGAGGTGTTGAAAATCATCAAGAGCATGAAAAGGTGTGAAAAATATGAAGAGCTTCAACAGATGTGAAAAATATGCAAAGCTTCAAAAGGTGTCAAAAATGAGATGAGCATGAAACGGTCTGAAAAATAAGAGGTGCATAAAGTCGTGTTCAAAAATATGAAGAGCCTGAAAAGGTGTGAAAAATATGAAGAGCTTCAAAAGGTGTGAAAAATATGAAGACCTTGAAAAGGTGTGAAAAAAGAAATGAGCATGAAATGGTCTGAAAAATAGGAGGAGCATGAAGCGGTGTTGAAAATCATGAAGAGCCTGAAATGGTGTGAAAAATATGAAGAGCTTCAAAAGGTGTGAAATACATGAAGAGCATGAAACTCTCTGAAAAATAGAAGGAGCATGAAGTGGTGTTGAAAAACATGAAGAGCATGAAAAGGTGTGAAAAATATGAAGAGCTTCAAAAGGTGTCCAAAATATGAGGAGCATGAAATGGTCTGAAAAATAGGAGGAGCATGAAGCGGGGTTGAAAAACATGAAGAGCCTGAAAAGGTGTGAAAAATATGAAGAGCTTCAAAATTGTCCAAAATATGAGGAGCATGAATCGGTCTGCAAAATAGGAGGAGCAAGAAACGGTGTTCAAAACATGAAGAGCCTGAAAATGTGTGAAAAATATGAAGAGCTTCAAAAAGTGTGAAATACATGAGGAGGATTAAACGGTCTCAAAAATAGGAGGAGCATGAAGCGGTGTTGAAAAACATGAAGAGCCTGAAAGGTGTGAAAAATATGAAGAGCTTCTAAAGGTGTGAAAAATATGAGGAGCATGAAACGGTCTGAAAAATAGGAGGAGAATGAAGAGGTGTTGAAAATCATCAAGAGCCTGAAAAGGTGTGAAAAATATGAAGAGCTTCAAAAGGTGTGAAATACATGAGGAGCATGAAACTCTTTGAAAAATAGAAGGAGCATGAAGTGGGGTTGAAAAAATGAAAAGCCTGAAAAGGTGTGAAATATATGAAGTGCTTCAAAGGTGTCAAAAATATGAGGAGAATGAAACGGTCTGAAAAATAGGAGGAGCATGAAGTGGTGTTGAAGATCATGAAGAGCCTGAAAAGGTGTGAAAAATATGAAGAGCTTCAAAAGGTGTGAAAAATATGAAGAGTTTCAAAAGGTGTGAAAAAAGAGATGAGCACGAAAAGGTCTGAAAAATAGGAGGAGCATGAAGCGGTGTTGAAAATCATGAAGAGCCTGAAAAGGTGTGAAAAATATGAAGAGCTTCAAAAGGTGTTAAAATGAGATGAGCATGAAACGGTCTGAAAAACAGGAGGAGAATGAAGCGGTGTTGAAAATCATCAAGAGCATGAAAAGGTGTGAAAAATATGAAGAGCTTCAACAGATGTGAAAAATATGCAAAGCTTCAAAAGCTGTCAAAAATGAGATGAGCATGAAACGGTCTGAAAAATAAGAGGAGCATGAAGTCGTGTTCAAAAATATGAAGAGCCTGAAAAGGTGTGAAAAATATGAAGAGCTTCAAAAGGTGTGAAAAATATGAAGACCTTGAAAAGGTGTGAAAAAAGAAATGAGCATGAAAAGGTCTGAAAAATAGGAGGAGCATGAAGCGGTGTTGAAAATCATGAAGAGCCTGAAAAGGTGTGTAAAATATGAAGAGCTTCTAAAGGTGTGAAAAACAAATGAGCATGAAAAGGTCTGAAAAATAGGAGGAGCATGAAGCGGTGTTGAAAATCATGAAGAGCCTGAAATGGTGTGAAAAATATGAAGAGCTTCAAAAGGTGTGAAATACATGAAGACCATGAAACTCTCTGAAAAATAGAAGGAGCATGAAGTGGTGTTGAAAAACATGAAGAGCATGAAAAGGTGTGAAAAATATGAAGAGCTTTAAAAGGTGTCCAAAATATGAGGAGCATGAAATGGTCTGAAAAATAGGAGGAGCATGAACGGGGTTGAAAAACATGAAGAGCCTGAAAAGGTGTGAAAAATATGAAGAGCTTCAAAATTGTCCAAAATATGAGGAGCATGAATCGGTCTGCAAAATAGGAGGAGCAAGAAACGGTGTTCAAAACATGAAGAGCCTGAAAATGTGTGAAAAATATGAAGAGCTTCAAAAAGTGTGAAATACATGAGGAGGATTAAACGGTCTCAAAAATAGGAGGAGCATGAAGCGGTCTGAAAAATAGGAGGAGAATGAAGAGGTGTTGAAAATCATCAAGAGCCTGAAAAGGTGTGAAAAATATGAAGAGCTTCAAAAGGTGTGAAATACATGAGGAGCATGAAACTCTTTGAAAAATAGAAGGAGCTTGAAGTGTTGTTGTAAAATATGAAGAGCCTGAAAACGTGCGAAAAATGTGAAGTGCTTCAAAAGGTGTCAAAAATATGAGGAGCATGAAACGGTCTGAAAAATAGGAGGAGCATGAAACGGTGATTAAAACATGACGAGCCTGAAAAGGTGTGAAAAATATGAAGAGCTTCAAAAGGTGTGAAATACATGAGGAGCATGAAACGGTCTGAAAAATAGGAGGAGCATTAACCAGTGTTCAAAAACATGAAGAGCCTGAAAAGGTGTGAAAAATATGAAGAGCTTCAAAAGGTGTCAAAAATATGAAGAGCATGAAATGTTCTGAAAAATAGGAGGATCATGAAGCAGTGTTCAAAAACATGAAGAGCCTGAAAAGGTGTGTAAAATATGAAGAGCTTCAAAAGGTGTGAAAAATATGAGGAGCATGAAACGGTCTGAAAAATAGAAGCGGCATGAAATGGTGTTGAAAAACATGAAGAGCCTGAAAAGGTGTGAATAATATGAAGAGCTTCAAAACGTGTGAAATACATGAGGAGCATGAAACGGGCTGAAAAATAGGAGAAGCATGAAATGGTGTGGAAAAACAAGAAGAGCCTGAAAAGGTGTGAAAATATGAACAGCTATAAAAGGTGTGAAATAAAATAGGAGCATGAAACAGTCTGAAAAACAGGATGAGCATGAAACGGTTATGAAAAAGATGAAGAGCTTTAAAAGGTGTGAAAAATATGAAGAGCTTCAAAAGGTTTAAAATATATGAAGAGCTTCAAAATGTGTCAAAAATATGAGGAGCATAAAACGGTCTGAAAAATAGGAGGAGCATGAAGCGTTGTTCAAAAACGTGAAGAGCCTGAAAAGTGTGAAGAATATGAAGAGCTTCAAAAGGTGTCAAAAATATGAGGAGCATGAAACGGTCTGAAAAATAAGAGGAGCATGAAGCGGTGTTGAAAAACATGAAGAGTCTGAAAACGTATGAAAAATATGAAGAGCTTCAAAAGATGTGAAAAATATGAAGAGCTTCAAAAGGCGTCAAAAATATGAGGAGCATGAAACGGTCTGAAATATAGGAGAGGCATGAAGTTGTGTTGAAAAATATGAAGAGCCTGAAAAGGTGTGAAATATATGAAGAGCTTGAAAAGGTCTGAAATATATGAGGAGCATGAAACTGTCTGAAAAATAGGAGGTGCATGAAGTAGTGTTCAAAAACATGAAGAGCCTGAAAAGGTGTGAAAAATATGAAGAGCTTCAAAAGGTGTCAAAAATATGAGGAGCATGAAACTGTCTGAAAAATAGGATGAGCATGAAACGGTTTTTAAAAAGATGAAGAGCATGAAAAGATGGGAAAAATATGTAGAGCTTCAAAAGGTGTCAAAATTATGAGAAGCATGAAACGGTCTGAAAAATAGGAGGAACATGAAGTGTTGTTGAAAAACATGAAGAGCCTGAAAAAGTGTGAAATATATGAAGAGCTTCAAAAGGTCTGAAAAATATTAGGAGCAGGAAACGGTCTGAAAACTATGAGGAGCATGAAACGGTCTGAAAAATATGAGGAGCATGAAGCGGTCATCAAAAACAGGAAGAGCCTGAAAAGGTGTGAAAAATATGAAGAGCTTCAAAAGGTGTGAAAAATATGAGGAGCATGAAACGGTCTGAAAAATAGGAGGAGCATGAAACGGTGTTGAAAAACATGAAGAGCCTGAAATGGTGTGAAAATGTGAAGAGCTTCAAAATGTGTCAAAAATATGAGGAGCCTGAAAAGGTCTGAAAAATAGTAGGAGCATGAAACGGTGTTGAAAAACATGAAGAGCCTGAAAAGACGTTAAAAATATGAAGAGCTTCAAAAGGTGTCAAAAATATGAGGAGCATGAAACTGTCTGAAAAATAGGATGAGCATGAAACGGTTTTTAAAAAGATGAAGAGGATGAAAAGATGGGAAAAATATGTAGAGCTTCAAAAGGTGTCAAAATTATGAGAAGCATGAAACGGTCTGAAAAATAGGAGGAACATGAAGTGTTGTTGAAAAACATGAAGAGCCTGAAAAAGTGTGAAATATATGAAGAGCTTCAAAAGGTCTGAAAAATATGAGGAGCAGGAAACGGTCTGAAAACTATGGGGAGCATGAAACGGTCTGAAAAATATGAGGAGCATGAAGCGGTCATCAAAAACAGGAAGAGCCTGAAAAGGTGTGAAAAATATGAAGAGCTTCAAAAGGTGTGAAAAATATGAGGAGCATGAAACGGTCTGAAAAATAGGAGGAGCATGAAACGGTGTTGAAAAACATGAAGAGCCTGAAATGGTGTGAAAATGTGAAGAGCTTCAAAATGTGTCAAAAATATGAGGAGCCTGAAAAGGTCTGAAAAATAGTAGGAGCATGAAACGGTGTTGAAAAACATGAAGAGCCTGAAAAGACGTGAAAAATATGAAGAGCTTCAAAAGGTGTCAAAAATATGAGGAGCATAAAACGGTCTAAAAAATAGGAGGAGCATGAAGTGGTCGTCAAAAACAGGAAGAGCCCGAAAAGGTGTGAAAAATATGAAGAGCTTCAAAATGTGTCAAAAATATGAGGAGCATGAAACTGTCTGAAAAATAGGAGGAGCATGAAGTGGTGTTGAAAAACATGAAGAGCCTGAAAAGGTGTGAAATATATGAAGAGCTTCAAAAGATTTCAGAAATGAGAGGAGCATGAAACGGTCTGAAAAATAGGAGAAGCATGAAGCGGTGTTGAAAAACATGAAGAGCCTGAAAAGGTGTGAAAAATATGAATATTTCAAAAGATGTGAAAAATATGAAGAACTTCAAAAGCTGTCAAAAATGAGATGAGCATGAAACGGTCTGAAAAATAGGAGAAGCATGAAGTGGTGTTGAAAAACATGAAGAGCCTGAAAAGGTGTGAAAAATATGAAGAGCTTCAAAAAATGTCAAAAATATGAGGAGCATGAAATGGTCTGAAAAATAGGAGCAGCATGAAACGGTGTTCAAAAACATGAAGAGCCTTTAAAGGTGTGAAAAATAGGACAAGCCTCAAAACGTGTCAAAAATATGAGGAGCATGAAACGGTCTGAAAAATAATAGGAGTATGAAGCGGTGTTGAAAAACATGAAGAGACTGAAAAGGTGTGAAAAATATGAAGAGCTTCAAAAGGTATAAAATATATGAGGAGCATGAAACGGTCTGAAAAATATGAGGAGCATGAAGCTATGTTGAAAAATATGAAGAGCTTGAAAAGCTTTGAAATATATGAAGAGCTTCAAAAGGTGTGAAATACATGAGGAGCATGAAACGGTCTGAAAAAAAACAGGAGCATGAAGCGGTGTTGAAAAACATGAAGAGCCTGAAAAGATGTGAAAAATATGAAGAGCTTCAAAAGGTGTCAAAATTATGAGGAGCATGAAGCGGTGTTCAAAAACATGAAAAGCCTGAAAAGGTGTGAAAAATATGAAGAGCTTCAAAAGGTGTCAAAAATATGAGGAGCATGATTGGAATGAAAAAGAGGAGCAGCATGAAGCGGTGTTGAAAAACATAAAGAGCCTGAAAACGTGTGAAAAATATGAAGAGCTTCAAAAGGTGTTAAAAATACGAGGAGCATGAAACGGTCTGAAATATAGCAGGAGCATGAAGCGGTGTTGAAAAGCATGAAGAGCTTGAAAAGGTGTGAAAAATATGAAGAGCTTCAAAAGGTGTCAAAAATATGAAGAGCTTCAAAAGGTGTCAAAAATATGAGGAGCATGAAACGGTCTAAAAACTAGGAGGAGCATGAAGTGGTGTGGAAAAACATGAAAAGCCTGAAAGGTATGAAAAATATGAAGAGTTTCAAAAGGTGTGAAATACAAGAGGAGCAAGAAACGGTCTGAAAAATAGGAGAAGCATGAAGCGGTGTTGAAAAACATGAAGAGCCTGAAAAGGTGTGAAAAATATGAACAGCTTCAAAAGGTGTGAAATACATGAGGAGCAAGAAACCGTCTGAAAAATAGGAGAAGCATGAAGCGGTGTTGAAAAACATGAAGAGCCTGAAAAGGTGTGAAAAATATGCATATTTCAAAAGGTGTGAAAAATATGAAGAGCTTCAAAATGTGTCAAAAATATGAGGAGCATGAAACTGTCTGAAAAATAGGAGGAGCATGAAGTGGTGTTGAAAAACATGAAGTGCCTGAAAAGGTGTGAAAAACATGAAGAGCTTCAAAAGGTGTCAAAAATATGAGGAGCATGAAACGGTCTGAAAAATAGGAGGAGCCTGAAGCTGTGTTCAAAAACATGAAGAGCCTGAAAAGGTGTGAAAAATATGAAGAGCCTCAAAACGTGTCAAAAATATGAGGAGTATGAAACGGTCTGGAAATTAGCAGGAGCATGAAGCGGTGTTGAAAGACATGAAGAGCCTGAAAACGTGTGAAAAATATGAAGAGCTTCAAAAATGTGAAAAATATGAACAACTTCATAAGGTGTGAAAAATATGAAGAGCCTCAAAAGTTGTCAAAAATGAGATGAGCATGAAACGGTGTGAAAAATAGGAGGAGCATGAAGCGGTTTTAAAATTCATAAAGAGCCGAAAAAGGTTTGAAAAATATGAAGAGCTTCAAAAGGTGTCAAAAATATGAAGAGCTTCAAAAGTTGGGAAAAATATGAGGAGCATGAAACGGTCTGAAAAACAGGAGGAGCATGAAGCAGTGTTCAAAAACATGAAGAGCCTGAAAAGTTGTGAAAAATATGAAGAGCTTCCAAAGGTGAGAAA
Source organism: Dama dama (assembly GCF_033118175.1). Lineage (NCBI taxonomy): Eukaryota > Metazoa > Chordata > Mammalia > Artiodactyla > Cervidae > Dama > Dama dama. Next base: position 404,368 of record NW_026870901.1, read on the forward strand.
AATATGAAGAGCTTCAAAAGGTGTCAAAAATTTGATTAGCATGAAAGGGTCTGAAAAATAGGAGGAGCATGAAGTGATGTTGAAAAACATGAAGAGCCTGAGAAGGTGTGAAATATATGAAGAGCTTCAAAAGGTGTGAAATATATGAAGAGCTTCAAAAGATGTGAAAAATATGAGGAACATGAAACGGTCTGAAAAACAGGAGGAGCATGAAGCAGTGTTCAAAAACATGAAGAGCCTGAAAAGTTGTGAAAAATATGAAGAGCTTCCAAAGGTGAGAAAAATATGAAGAGCTTCAAAAGGTGTCAAAAATTAGATTAGCATGAAAGGGTCTGAAAAATAGGAGGAGCATGAAGTGATGTTGAAAAACATGAAGAGCCTGAGAAGGTGTGAAATATATGAAGAGCTTCAAAAGGTGTGAAAAATATGAAGAGCTTCAAAAGTTGTGAAAAATATGAGGAACATGAAACGGTCTGAAAAACAGGAGGAGCATGAAACGGGGTTCAAAAACATGAAGAGCCTGAAAAGGTGTGAAAAATATGAAGAGCTTCAAAAAATTTCAGAAATGAGACGAGCATGAAACGGTCTGAAAAATAGGAGAAGCATGAAGCGGTGTTGAAAAACATGAAGAGCCTGAAAAGGTGTGAAAAATATGAATATTTCAAAACATGTGAAAAATATGAAGAACTTCAAAAGCTGTCAAAAATGAGATGAGCATGAAATGGTCTGAGAAATAGGAGAAGCATGAAGTGGTGTTGAAAAACATGAAGAGCCTGAAAAGGTGTGAAAAATAGGAAGAGCTTCAAAAAATGTCAAAATATGAGGAGCATGAAATGGTCTGAAAAATAGGAGCAGCATGAAACGGTGTTCAAAAACATGAAGAGCCTATAAAGGTGTGAAAAATAGGACAAGCCTCAAAACGTGTCAAAAATATGAGGAGCATGAAACGGTCTGAAAAATAATAGGAGCATGAAGCGGTGTTGAAAAACATGAAGAGTCTGATAAGGAGTGAAAAATATGAAGCGCTTCAAAAGGTATAAAAAATATGAGGAGCATGAAACGGTCTGAAAAATATGAGGAGCATGAAGCTATGTTGAAAAATATGAAGAGCTTGAAAAGCTTTGAAATATATGAAGAGCTTCAAAAGGTGTGAAATACATGAGGAGCATGAAACGATCTGAAAAATAGGTGGAGCATGAAACGGTGTTCAAAAACATGAAGAGCCTGAAAAGGTCTGAAAAATACGAAGAGCTTCAAAAAATGTCAAAAATATGAGGAGCATCAAGTGGCCTGAAAAATAGGAGCAGCATGAAACGGTGTTCAAAACATGAAGAGCCTGAAAAGGTGTGAAAAATATGAAGAGGTTCAAAAGGTGTGGAATACATGAGGAGCATGAAACGGTCTGAAAAAAAACAGGAGCATGAAGCGGTGTTGAAAAACATGAAGAGCATGAAAACGTGTGAAAAATATGAAGAGCTTCAAAAGGTGTTAAAAATACGAGGAGCATGAAACGGTCTGAAATATAGCAGGAGCATGAAGCGGTGTTGAAAAGCATGAAGAGCTTGAAAAGGTGTGAAAAATATGAAGAGCTTCAAAAGGTGTCAAAAATATGAAGAGCTTCAAAAGGTGTCAAAAATATGAGGAGCATGAAACGGTCTAAAAACTAGGAGGAGCATGAAGTGGTGTGGAAAAACATGAAAAGCCTGAAAAGGTTTGAAAAATATGAAGAGTTTCAAAAGGTGTGAAATACATGAGGAGCAAGAAACGGTCTGAAAAATAGGAGAAGCATGAAGCGGTGTTGAAAAATATGAAGAGCCTGAAAAGGTGTGAAAAATATGAAGAGCTTCAAAAGATGTAAAAAATATGAAGAGCTTCAAAAGGCGTCAAAAATATGAGGAGCATGAAACGGTCTGAAATATAGGAGAGGCATGAAGTTGTGTTGAAAAATATGAAGAGCCTGAAAAGGTGTGAAATATATAAAGAGCTTGAAAAGGTCTGAAATATATGAGGAGCATGAAACTGTCTGAAAAATAGGAGGTGCATGAAGTGGTGTTCAAAAACATGAAGAGCCTGAAAAGGTGTGAAAATTATGAAGAGCTTCAAAAGGTGTCAAAAATATGAGGAGCATGAAACGGTCTGAAAAATAGGAGGAACATGAAGTGTTGTTGAAAAACTGAAGAGCCTGAAAAAGTGTGAAATATATGAAGAGCTTCAAAAGGTCTGAAAAATATGAGGAGCAGGAAACGGTCTGAAAAATATGAGGAGCATGAAACGGTCTGAAAAATATGAGGAGCATGAAGCGGACATCAAAAACAGGAAGAGCCTGAAAAGGTGTGAAAAATATGAAGAGCTTCAAAAGTGTGAAAATATGAGGAGCATGAAACGGTCTGAAAAATAGGAGGAGCATGAAACGGTGTTCAAAACATGAAGAGCATGAAAAGATGTGAAACGGTCTAAAAAATAGGAAGAGCATGAAGTGGTCGTCAAAAACAGGAAGAGCCAAAAAAGGTGTGAAAAATATGAAGAGCTTCAAAATGTGTCAAAAATATGAGGAGCATGAAACTGTCTGAAAAATAGGAGAAGCATGAAGCGGTGTTGAAAAACATGAAGAGCCTTAAAAGGTGTGAAAAATATGAATATTTCAAAAGATGTGAAAAATATGAAGAACTTCAAAAGCTGTCAAAAATGAGATGAGCATGAAACGGTCTGAGAAATAGGAGAAGCATGAAGTGGTGTTGAAAAACATGAAGAGCCTGAAAAGCTGTGAAAAATATGAAGAGCTTCAAAAGGTGTCAATATTATGAGGAGCATGAAACGATCTGAAAAATAGGAGGAGCATGAAGCGGTGTTCAAAAACATGAAAAGCCTAAAAAGGTGTGAAAAATATGAAGAGCTTCAAAAAGTTTTAAAAATATGAGGAGCATGATTGGAATGAAAAAGAGGAGCAGCATGAAGCGGTGTTGAAAAACATGAAGAGCCTGAAAACGTGTGAAAAATATGAAGAGCTTCAAAAGGTGTTAAAAATACGAGGAGCATGAAACGGTCTGAAATATAGCAGGAGAATGAAGCAGTGTTGAAAAGCATGAAGAGCTTGAAAAGGTGTGAAAAATATGAAGAGCTTCAAAAGGTGTCAAAAATATGAAGAGCTTCAAAAGGTGTCAAAAATGAGATGAGCATGAAACGGTCTAAAAACTAGGAGGAGCATGAAGTGGTGTGGAAAAACATGAAAAGCCTGAAAAGGTTTGAAAAATATGAAGAGTTTCAAAAGGTGTGAAATACATGAGGAGCAAGAAACGGTCTGAAAAATAGGAGAAGCATGAAGCGGTGTTGAAAAACATGAAGAGCCTGAAAAGGTGTGAAAAATATGAAGAGCTTCAAAAGGTGTGAAATACATGAGGAGCAAGAAACGGTCTGAAAAATAGGAGAAGCATGAAGCGGTGTTGAAAAACATGAAGAGCCTGAAAAGGTGTGAAAAATATGCATAATTCAAAAGGTGTGAAAAATATGAAGAGCTTCAAAATGTGTCAAAAATATGAGGAGCATGAAACTGTTTGAAAAATAGGAGGAGCATGAAGTGGTGTTGAAAAACATGAAGTGCCTGAAAAGGTGTGAAAAACATGAAGAGCTTCAAAAGGTGTCAAAAATATGAGGAGCATGAAACGGTCTGAAAAATAGGAGGAGCCTGAAGCTGTGTTCAAAAACATGAAGAGCCTGAAAAGGTCTGAAAAATATGAAGAGCCTCAAAACGTGTCAAAAATATGAGGAGTATGAAACGGTCTGGAAATTAGCAGGAGCATGAAGCGGTGTTGAAAAACATGAAGAGCCTGAAAACGTGTGAAAAATATGAACAGCTTCATAAGGTGTGAAAAATATGAAGAGCCTCAAAAGTTGTCAAAAATGAGATGAGCATGAAACGGTGTGAAAAATAGGAGGAGCATGAAGCGGTTTTAAAATTCATAAAGAGCCGAAAAAGGTTTGAAAAATATGAAGAGCTTCAAAAGGTGTCAAAAATATGAAGAGTTTCAAAAGTTGTGAAAAAAGAGATGAGCATGAAAAGGTCTGAAAAATAGGAGGAGCATGAAGCGGTGTTGAAAATCATGAAGAGCCTGAAAAGGTGTGAAAAATATGAAGAGCTTCAAAAGGTGTCAAAATGAGATGAGCATGAAACGGTCTGAAAAACAGGAGGAGAATGAAGAGGTGTTGAAAATCATCAAGAGCATGAAAAGGTGTGAAAAATATGAAGAGCTTCAACAGATGTGAAAAATATGCAAAGCTTCAAAAGGTGTCAAAAATGAGATGAGCATGAAACGGTCTGAAAAATAAGAGGTGCATAAAGTCGTGTTCAAAAATATGAAGAGCCTGAAAAGGTGTGAAAAATATGAAGAGCTTCAAAAGGTGTGAAAAATATGAAGACCTTGAAAAGGTGTGAAAAAAGAAATGAGCATGAAATGGTCTGAAAAATAGGAGGAGCATGAAGCGGTGTTGAAAATCATGAAGAGCCTGAAATGGTGTGAAAAATATGAAGAGCTTCAAAAGGTGTGAAATACATGAAGAGCATGAAACTCTCTGAAAAATAGAAGGAGCATGAAGTGGTGTTGAAAAACATGAAGAGCATGAAAAGGTGTGAAAAATATGAAGAGCTTCAAAAGGTGTCCAAAATATGAGGAGCATGAAATGGTCTGAAAAATAGGAGGAGCATGAAGCGGGGTTGAAAAACATGAAGAGCCTGAAAAGGTGTGAAAAATATGAAGAGCTTCAAAATTGTCCAAAATATGAGGAGCATGAATCGGTCTGCAAAATAGGAGGAGCAAGAAACGGTGTTCAAAACATGAAGAGCCTGAAAATGTGTGAAAAATATGAAGAGCTTCAAAAAGTGTGAAATACATGAGGAGGATTAAACGGTCTCAAAAATAGGAGGAGCATGAAGCGGTGTTGAAAAACATGAAGAGCCTGAAAGGTGTGAAAAATATGAAGAGCTTCTAAAGGTGTGAAAAATATGAGGAGCATGAAACGGTCTGAAAAATAGGAGGAGAATGAAGAGGTGTTGAAAATCATCAAGAGCCTGAAAAGGTGTGAAAAATATGAAGAGCTTCAAAAGGTGTGAAATACATGAGGAGCATGAAACTCTTTGAAAAATAGAAGGAGCATGAAGTGGGGTTGAAAAAATGAAAAGCCTGAAAAGGTGTGAAATATATGAAGTGCTTCAAAGGTGTCAAAAATATGAGGAGAATGAAACGGTCTGAAAAATAGGAGGAGCATGAAGTGGTGTTGAAGATCATGAAGAGCCTGAAAAGGTGTGAAAAATATGAAGAGCTTCAAAAGGTGTGAAAAATATGAAGAGTTTCAAAAGGTGTGAAAAAAGAGATGAGCACGAAAAGGTCTGAAAAATAGGAGGAGCATGAAGCGGTGTTGAAAATCATGAAGAGCCTGAAAAGGTGTGAAAAATATGAAGAGCTTCAAAAGGTGTTAAAATGAGATGAGCATGAAACGGTCTGAAAAACAGGAGGAGAATGAAGCGGTGTTGAAAATCATCAAGAGCATGAAAAGGTGTGAAAAATATGAAGAGCTTCAACAGATGTGAAAAATATGCAAAGCTTCAAAAGGTGTCAAAAATGAGATGAGCATGAAACGGTCTGAAAAATAAGAGGAGCATGAAGTCGTGTTCAAAAATATGAAGAGCCTGAAAAGGTGTGAAAAATATGAAGAGCTTCAAAAGGTGTGAAAAATATGAAGACCTTGAAAAGGTGTGAAAAAAGAAATGAGCATGAAAAGGTCTGAAAAATAGGAGGAGCATGAAGCGGTGTTGAAAATCATGAAGAGCCTGAAAAGGTGTGTAAAATATGAAGAGCTTCTAAAGGTGTGAAAAACAAATGAGCATGAAAAGGTCTGAAAAATAGGAGGAGCATGAAGCGGTGTTGAAAATCATGAAGAGCCTGAAATGGTGTGAAAAATATGAAGAGCTTCAAAAGGTGTGAAATACATGAAGATCATGAAACTCTCTGAAAAATAGAAGGAGCATGAAGTGGTGTTGAAAAACATGAAGAGCATGAAAAGGTGTGAAAAATATGAAGAGCTTTAAAAGGTGTCCAAAATATGAGGAGCATGAAATGGTCTGAAAAATAGGAGGAGCATGAAGCGGGGTTGAAAAACATGAAGAGCCTGAAAAGGTGTGAAAAATATGAAGAGCTTCAAAATTGTCCAAAATATGAGGAGCATGAATCGGTCTGCAAAATAGGAGGAGCAAGAAACGGTGTTCAAAACATGAAGAGCCTGAAAATGTGTGAAAAATATGAAGAGCTTCAAAAAGTGTGAAATACATGAGGAGGATTAAACGGTCTCAAAAATAGGAGGAGCATGAAGCGGTCTGAAAAATAGGAGGAGAATGAAGAGGTGTTGAAAATCATCAAGAGCCTGAAAAGGTGTGAAAAATATGAAGAGCTTCAAAAGGTGTGAAATACATGAGGAGCATGAAACTCTTTGAAAAATAGAAGGAGCTTGAAGTGTTGTTGTAAAATATGAAGAGCCTGAAAACGTGCGAAAAATGTGAAGTGCTTCAAAAGGTGTCAAAAATATGAGGAGCATGAAACGGTCTGAAAAATAGGAGGAGCATGAAACGGTGATTAAAACATGACGAGCCTGAAAAGGTGTGAAAAATATGAAGAGCTTCAAAAGGTGTGAAATACATGAGGAGCATGAAACGGTCTGAAAAATAGGAGGAGCATTAACCAGTGTTCAAAAACATGAAGAGCCTGAAAAGGTGTGAAAAATATGAAGAGCTTCAAAAGGTGTCAAAAATATGAAGAGCATGAAATGTTCTGAAAAATAGGAGGATCATGAAGCAGTGTTCAAAAACATGAAGAGCCTGAAAAGGTGTGTAAAATATGAAGAGCTTCAAAAGGTGTGAAAAATATGAGGAGCATGAAACGGTCTGAAAAATAGAAGCGGCATGAAATGGTGTTGAAAAACATGAAGAGCCTGAAAAGGTGTGAATAATATGAAGAGCTTCAAAACGTGTGAAATACATGAGGAGCATGAAACGGGCTGAAAAATAGGAGAAGCATGAAATGGTGTGGAAAAACAAGAAGAGCCTGAAAAGGTGTGAAAATATGAACAGCTTTAAAAGGTGTGAAGTAAAATAGGAGCATGAAACAGTCTGAAAAACAGGATGAGCATGAAACGGTTATGAAAAAGATGAAGAGCTTTAAAAGGTGTGAAAAATATGAAGAGCTTCAAAAGGTTTAAAATATATGAAGAGCTTCAAAATGTGTCAAAAATATGAGGAGCATAAAACGGTCTGAAAAATAGGAGGAGCATGAAGCGTTGTTCAAAAACGTGAAGAGCCTGAAAAGTGTGAAGAATATGAAGAGCTTCAAAAGGTGTCAAAAATATGAGGAGCATGAAACGGTCTGAAAAATAAGAGGAGCATGAAGCGGTGTTGAAAAACATGAAGAGTCTGAAAACGTATGAAAAATATGAAGAGCTTCAAAAGATGTGAAAAATATGAAGAGCTTCAAAAGGCGTCAAAAATATGAGGAGCATGAAACGGTCTGAAATATAGGAGAGGCATGAAGTTGTGTTGAAAAATATGAAGAGCCTGAAAAGGTGTGAAATATATGAAGAGCTTGAAAAGGTCTGAAATATATGAGGAGCATGAAACTGTCTGAAAAATAGGAGGTGCATGAAGTGGTGTTCAAAAACATGAAGAGCCTGAAAAGGTGTGAAAAATATGAAGAGCTTCAAAAGGTGTCAAAAATATGAGGAGCATGAAACTGTCTGAAAAATAGGATGAGCATGAAACGGTTTTTAAAAAGATGAAGAGCATGGAAAGATGGGAAAAATATGTAGAGCTTCAAAAGGTGTCAAAATTATGAGAAGCATGAAACGGTCTGAAAAATAGGAGGAACATGAAGTGTTGTTGAAAAACATGAAGAGCCTGAAAAAGTGTGAAATATATGAAGAGCTTCAAAAGGTCTGAAAAATATGAGGAGCAGGAAACGGTCTGAAAACTATGAGGAGCATGAAACGGTCTGAAAAATATGAGGAGCATGAAGCGGTCATCAAAAACAGGAAGAGCCTGAAAAGGTGTGAAAAATATGAAGAGCTTCAAAAGGTGTGAAAAATATGAGGAGCATGAAACGGTCTGAAAAATAGGAGGAGCATGAAACGGTGTTGAAAAACATGAAGAGCCTGAAATGGTGTGAAAATGTGAAGAGCTTCAAAATGTGTCAAAAATATGAGGAGCCTGAAAAGGTCTGAAAAATAGTAGGAGCATGAAACGGTGTTGAAAAACATGAAGAGCCTGAAAAGACGTTAAAAATATGAAGAGCTTCAAAAGGTGTCAAAAATATGAGGAGCATGAAACTGTCTGAAAAATAGGATGAGCATGAAACGGTTTTTAAAAAGATGAAGAGCATGAAAAGATGGGAAAAATATGTAGAGCTTCAAAAGGTGTCAAAATTATGAGAAGCATGAAACGGTCTGAAAAATAGGAGGAACATGAAGTGTTGTTGAAAAACATGAAGAGCCTGAAAAAGTGTGAAATATATGAAGAGCTTCAAAAGGTCTGAAAAATATGAGGAGCAGGAAACGGTCTGAAAACTATGGGGAGCATGAAACGGTCTGAAAAATATGAGGAGCATGAAGCGGTCATCAAAAACAGGAAGAGCCTGAAAAGGTGTGAAAAATATGAAGAGCTTCAAAAGGTGTGAAAAATATGAGGAGCATGAAACGGTCTGAAAAATAGGAGGAGCATGAAACGGTGTTGAAAAACATGAAGAGCCTGAAATGGTGTGAAAATGTGAAGAGCTTCAAAATGTGTCAAAAATATGAGGAGCCTGAAAAGGTCTGAAAAATAGTAGGAGCATGAAACGGTGTTGAAAAACATGAAGAGCCTGAAAAGACGTGAAAAATATGAAGAGCTTCAAAAGGTGTCAAAAATATGAGGAGCATAAAACGGTCTAAAAAATAGGAGGAGCATGAAGTGGTCGTCAAAAACAGGAAGAGCCCGAAAAGGTGTGAAAAATATGAAGAGCTTCAAAATGTGTCAAAAATATGAGGAGCATGAAACTGTCTGAAAAATAGGAGGAGCATGAAGTGGTGTTGAAAAACATGAAGAGCCTGAAAAGGTGTGAAATATATGAAGAGCTTCAAAAGATTTCAGAAATGAGAGGAGCATGAAACGGTCTGAAAAATAGGAGAAGCATGAAGCGGTGTTGAAAAACATGAAGAGCCTGAAAAGGTGTGAAAAATATGAATATTTCAAAAGATGTGAAAAATATGAAGAACTTCAAAAGCTGTCAAAAATGAGATGAGCATGAAACGGTCTGAAAAATAGGAGAAGCATGAAGTGGTGTTGAAAAACATGAAGAGCCTGAAAAGGTGTGAAAAATATGAAGAGCTTCAAAAAATGTCAAAAATATGAGGAGCATGAAATGGTCTGAAAAATAGGAGCAGCATGAAACGGTGTTCAAAAACATGAAGAGCCTTTAAAGGTGTGAAAAATAGGACAAGCCTCAAAACGTGTCAAAAATATGAGGAGCATGAAACGGTCTGAAAAATAATAGGAGTATGAAGCGGTGTTGAAAAACATGAAGAGACTGAAAAGGTGTGAAAAATATGAAGAGCTTCAAAAGGTATAAAATATATGAGGAGCATGAAACGGTCTGAAAAATATGAGGAGCATGAAGCTATGTTGAAAAATATGAAGAGCTTGAAAAGCTTTGAAATATATGAAGAGCTTCAAAAGGTGTGAAATACATGAGGAGCATGAAACGGTCTGAAAAAAAACAGGAGCATGAAGCGGTGTTGAAAAACATGAAGAGCCTGAAAAGATGTGAAAAATATGAAGAGCTTCAAAAGGTGTCAAAATTATGAGGAGCATGAAACGATCTGAAAAATATGAGGAGCATGAAGCGGTGTTCAAAAACATGAAAAGCCTGAAAAGGTGTGAAAAATATGAAGAGCTTCAAAAGGTGTCAAAAATATGAGGAGCATGATTGGAATGAAAAAGAGGAGCAGCATGAAGCGGTGTTGAAAAACATAAAGAGCCTGAAAACGTGTGAAAAATATGAAGAGCTTCAAAAGGTGTTAAAAATACGAGGAGCATGAAACGGTCTGAAATATAGCAGGAGCATGAAGCGGTGTTGAAAAGCATGAAGAGCTTGAAAAGGTGTGAAAAATATGAAGAGCTTCAAAAGGTGTCAAAAATATGAAGAGCTTCAAAAGGTGTCAAAAATATGAGGAGCATGAAACGGTCTAAAAACTAGGAGGAGCATGAAGTGGTGTGGAAAAACATGAAAAGCCTGAAAGGTATGAAAAATATGAAGAGTTTCAAAAGGTGTGAAATACAAGAGGAGCAAGAAACGGTCTGAAAAATAGGAGAAGCATGAAGCGGTGTTGAAAAACATGAAGAGCCTGAAAAGGTGTGAAAAATATGAACAGCTTCAAAAGGTGTGAAATACATGAGGAGCAAGAAACCGTCTGAAAAATAGGAGAAGCATGAAGCGGTGTTGAAAAACATGAAGAGCCTGAAAAGGTGTGAAAAATATGCATATTTCAAAAGGTGTGAAAAATATGAAGAGCTTCAAAATGTGTCAAAAATATGAGGAGCATGAAACTGTCTGAAAAATAGGAGGAGCATGAAGTGGTGTTGAAAAACATGAAGTGCCAGAAAAGGTGTGAAAAACATGAAGAGCTTCAAAAGGTGTCAAAAATATGAGGAGCATGAAACGGTCTGAAAAATAGGAGGAGCCTGAAGCTGTGTTCAAAAACATGAAGAGCCTGAAAAGGTGTGAAAAATATGAAGAGCCTCAAAACGTGTCAAAAATATGAGGAGTATGAAACGGTCTGGAAATTAGCAGGAGCATGAAGCGGTGTTGAAAGACATGAAGAGCCTGAAAACGTGTGAAAAATATGAAGAGCTTCAAAAATGTGAAAAATATGAACAACTTCATAAGGTGTGAAAAATATGAAGAGCCTCAAAAGTTGTCAAAAATGAGATGAGCATGAAACGGTGTGAAAAATAGGAAGAGCATGAAGCGGTTTTAAAATTCATAAAGAGCCGAAAAAGGTTTGAAAAATATGAAGAGCTTCAAAAGGTGTCAAAAATATGAAGAGCTTCAAAAGTTGGGAAAAATATGAGGAGCATGAAACGGTCTGAAAAACAGGAGGAGCATGAAGCAGTGTTCAAAAACATGAAGAGCCTGAAAAGTTGTGAAAAATATGAAGAGCTTCCAAAGGTGAGAAAAATATGAAGAGCTTCAAAAGGTGTCAAAAATTTGATTAGCATGAAAGGGTCTGAAAAATAGGAGGAGCATGAAGTGATGTTGAAAAACATGAAGAGCCTGAGAAGGTGTGAAATATATGAAGAGCTTCAAAAGGTGTGAAATATATGAAGAGCTTCAAAAGATGTGAAAAATATGAGGAACATGAAACGGTCTGAAAAACAGGAGGAGCATGAAGCAGTGTTCAAAAACATGAAGAGCCTGAAAAGTTGTGAAAAATATGAAGAGCTTCCAAAGGTGAGAAAAATATGAAGAGCTTCAAAAGGTGTCAAAAATTAGATTAGCATGAAAGGGTCTGAAAAATAGGAGGAGCATGAAGTGATGTTGAAAAACATGAAGAGCCTGAGAAGGTGTGAAATATATGAAGAGCTTCAAAAGGTGTGAAAAATATGAAGAGCTTCAAAAGTTGTGAAAAATATGAGGAACATGAAACGGTCTGAAAAACAGGAGGAGCATGAAACGGGGTTCAAAAACATGAAGAGCCTGAAAAGGTGTGAAAAATATGAAGAGCTTCAAAAAATTTCAGAAATGAGACGAGCATGAAACGGTCTGAAAAATAGGAGAAGCATGAAGCGGTGTTGAAAAACATGAAGAGCCTGAAAAGGTGTGAAAAATATGAATATTTCAAAACATGTGAAAAATATGAAGAACTTCAAAAGCTGTCAAAAATGAGATGAGCATGAAATGGTCTGAGAAATAGGAGAAGCATGAAGTGGTGTTGAAAAACATGAAGAGCCTGAAAAGGTGTGAAAAATAGGAAGAGCTTCAAAAAATGTCAAAATATGAGGAGCATGAAATGGTCTGAAAAATAGGAGCAGCATGAAACGGTGTTCAAAAAGATGAAGAGCCTATAAAGGTGTGAAAAATAGGACAAGCCTCAAAACGTGTCAAAAATATGAGGAGCATGAAACGGTCTGAAAAATAATAGGAGCATGAAGCGGTGTTGAAAAACATGAAGAGTCTGATAAGGAGTGAAAAATATGAAGCGCTTCAAAAGGTATAAAAAATATGAGGAGCATGAAACGGTCTGAAAAATATGAGGAGCATGAAGCTATGTTGAAAAATATGAAGAGCTTGAAAAGCTTTGAAATATATGAAGAGCTTCAAAAGGTGTGAAATACATGAGGAGCATGAAACGATCTGAAAAATAGGTGGAGCATGAAACGGTGTTCAAAAACATGAAGAGCCTGAAAAGGTCTGAAAAATACGAAGAGCTTCAAAAAATGTCAAAAATATGAGGAGCATCAAGTGGCCTGAAAAATAGGAGCAGCATGAAACGGTGTTCAAAACATGAAGAGCCTGAAAAGGTGTGAAAAATATGAAGAGGTTCAAAAGGTGTGGAATACATGAGGAGCATGAAACGGTCTGAAAAAAAACAGGAGCATGAAGCGGTGTTGAAAAACATGAAGAGCCTGAAAAGATGTGAAAAATATGAAGAGCTTCAAAAGGTGTCAAAATTATGAGGAGCATGAAACGAACTGAAAAATAGGAGGAGCATGAAGCGGTGTTCAAAAACATGAAAAGCCTGAAAAGGTGTGAAAAATATGAAGAGCTTCAAAAGGTGTCAAAAATATGAGGAGCATGATTGGAATGAAAAAGAAGAGCAGCATGAAGCGGTGTTGAAAAACATGAAGAGCATGAAAACGTGTGAAAATATGAAGAGCTTCAAAAGGTGTTAAAAATACGAGGAGCATGAAACGGTCTGAAATATAGCAGGAGCATGAAGCGGTGTTGAAAAGCATGAAGAGCTTGAAAAGGTGTGAAAAATATGAAGAGCTTCAAAAGGTGTGAAATACATGAGGAGCAAGAAACGGTCTGAAAAATAGGAGAAGCATGAAGCGGTGTTGAAAACTATGAAGAGCCTGAAAAGGTGTGAAAAATATGAAGAGCTTCAAAAGATGTAAAAAATATGAAGAGCTTCAAAAGGCGTCAAAAATATGAGGAGCATGAAACGGTCTGAAATATAGGAGAGGCATGAAGTTGTGTTGAAAAATATGAAGAGCCTGAAAAGGTGTGAAATATATAAAGAGCTTGAAAAGGTCTGAAATATATGAGGAGCATGAAACTGTCTGAAAAATAGGAGGTGCATGAAGTGGTGTTCAAAAACATGAAGAGCCTGAAAAGGTGTGAAAAATATGAAGAGCTTCAAAAGGTGTCAAAAATATGAGGAGCATGAAACGGTCTGAAAAATAGGAGGAACATGAAGTGTTGTTGAAAAACTGAAGAGCCTGAAAAAGTGTGAAATATATGAAGAGCTTCAAAAGGTCTGAAAAATATGAGGAGCAGGAAACGGTCTGAAAAATATGAGGAGCATGAAACGGTCTGAAAAATATGAGGAGCATGAAGCGGTCATCAAAAACAGGAAGAGCCTGAAAAGGTGTGAAAAATATGAAGAGCTTCAAAAGGTGTGAAAAATATGAGGAGCATGAAACGGTCTGAAAAATAGGAGGAGCATGAAACGGTGTTCAAAACATGAAGAGCATGAAAAGATGTGAAAAATATGAAGAGCTTCAAAAGGTGTCAAACATATGAGAAGCATGAAACGGTCTGAAAAATAGGAGGAGCATGAAACGGTGTTGAAAAACATGAAGAGCCTGAAATGGTGTGAAAATGTGAAGAGCTTCAAAACGTGTCAAAAATATGAGGAGCCTGAAAAGTTCTGAAAAATAGTAGGAGCATGAAACGGTGTTGAAAAACATGAAGAGACTGAAAAGATGTGAAAAATATGAAGAGCTTCAAAAGGTGTCAAAAATATGAGGAGCATAAATCGGTCTAAAAAATAGGAAGAGCATGAAGTGGTCGTCAAAAACAGGAAGAGCCAAAAAAGGTGTGAAAAATATGAAGAGCTTCAAAATGTGTCAAAAATATGAGGAGCATGAAACTGTCTGAAAAATAGGAGAAGCATGAAGCGGTGTTGAAAAACATGAAGAGCCTGAAAAGGTGTGAAAAATATGAATATTTCAAAAGATGTGAAAAATATGAAGAACTTCAAAAGCTGTCAAAAATGAGATGAGCATGAAACGGTCTGAGAAATAGGAGAAGCATGAAGTGGTGTTGAAAAACATGAAGAGCCTGAAAAGCTGTGAAAAATATGAAGAGCTTCAAAAGGTGTCAATATTATGAGGAGCATGAAACGATCTGAAAAATAGGAGGAGCATGAAGCGGTGTTCAAAAACATGAAAAGCCTAAAAAGGTGTGAAAAATATGAAGAGCTTCAAAAAGTTTTAAAAATATGAGGAGCATGATTGGAATGAAAAAGAGGAGCAGCATGAAGCGGTGTTGAAAAACATGAAGAGCCTGAAAACGTGTGAAAAATATGAAGAGCTTCAAAAGGTGTTAAAAATACGAGGAGCATGAAACGGTCTGAAATATAGCAGGAGAATGAAGCAGTGTTGAAAAGCATGAAGAGCTTGAAAAGGTGTGAAAAATATGAAGAGCTTCAAAAGGTGTCAAAAATATGAAGAGCTTCAAAAGGTGTCAAAAATGAGATGAGCATGAAACGGTCTAAAAACTAGGAGGAGCATGAAGTGGTGTGGAAAAACATGAAAAGCCTGAAAAGGTTTGAAAAATATGAAGAGTTTCAAAAGGTGTGAAATACATGAGGAGCAAGAAACGGTCTGAAAAATAGGAGAAGCATGAAGCGGTGTTGAAAAACATGAAGAGCCTGAAAAGGTGTGAAAAATATGAAGAGCTTCAAAAGGTGTGAAATACATGAGGAGCAAGAAACGGTCTGAAAAATAGGAGAAGCATGAAGCGGTGTTGAAAAACATGAAGAGCCTGAAAAGGTGTGAAAAATATGCATAATTCAAAAGGTGTGAAAAATATGAAGAGCTTCAAAATGTGTCAAAAATATGAGGAGCATGAAACTGTTTGAAAAATAGGAGGAGCATGAAGTGGTGTTGAAAAACATGAAGTGCCTGAAAAGGTGTGAAAAACATGAAGAGCTTCAAAAGGTGTCAAAAATATGAGGAGCATGAAACGGTCTGAAAAATAGGAGGAGCCTGAAGCTGTGTTCAAAAACATGAAGAGCCTGAAAAGGTCTGAAAAATATGAAGAGCCTCAAAACGTGTCAAAAATATGAGGAGTATGAAACGGTCTGGAAATTAGCAGGAGCATGAAGCGGTGTTGAAATACATGAAGAGCCTGAAAACGTGTGAAAAATATGAACAGCTTCATAAGGTGTGAAAAATATGAAGAGCCTCAAAAGTTGTCAAAAATGAGATGAGCATGAAACGGTCTGAGAAATAGGAGAAGCATGAAGTGGTGTTGAAAAACATGAAGAGCCTGAAAAGGTGTGAAAAATAGGAAGAGCTTCAAAAAATGTCAAAATATGAGGAGCATGAAATGGTCTGAAAAATAGGAGCAGCATGAAACGGTGTTCAAAAACATGAAGAGCCTTTAAAGGTGTGAAAAATAGGACAAGCCTCAAAACGTGTCAAAAATATGAGGAGCATGAAACGGTCTGAAAAATAATAGGAGCATGAAGCGGTGTTGAAAAACATGAAGAGTCTGAAAAGGTGTGAAAAATATGAAGAGCTTCAAAAGGTATAAAAAATATGAGGAGCATGAAACGGTCTGATAAATATGAGGAGCATGAAATTATGTTGAAAAATATGAAGAGCTTGAAAAGCTTTGAAATATATGAAGAGCTTCAAAAGGTGTGAAATACATGAGGAGCATGAAACGATCTGAAATATAGGTGGAGCATGAAGTGGTGTTCAAAAACATGAAGAGCCTGAAAAGGTGTGAAAAATATGAAGAGCTTCAAAAAATGTCAAAAATATGAGGAGCATGAAGTGGTCTGAAAAATAGGAGCAGCATGAAACGGTGTTCAAAACATGAAGAGCCTGAAAAGGTGTGAAAAATATGAAGAGGTTCAAAAGGTGTGGAATACATGAGGAGCATGAAACGGTCTGAAAAAAAACAGGAGCATGAAGCGGTGTTGAAAAACATGAAGAGCCTGAAAAGATGTGAAAAATATGAAGAGCTTCAAAAGGTGTCAAAATTATGAGGAGCATGAAACGATCTGAAAAATAGGAGGAGCATGAAGCGGTGTTCAAAAACATGAAAAGCCTGAAAAGGTGTGAAAAATATGAAGAGCTTCAAAAGGTGTTAAAAATACGAGGAGCATGAAACGGTCTGAAATATAGCAGGAGCATGAAGCGGTGTTGAAAAGCATGAAGAGCTTGAAAAGGTGTGAAAAATATGAAGAGCTTCAAAAGGTGTCAAAAATATGAAGAGCTTCAAAAAGTGTCAAAAATTAGATGAGCATGAAACGGTCTGAAAAATAGGAGTAGCATGAAGTGGTGTTGAAAAATATGAAGAGCCTGAAAAGGTGTGAAAAATATGAAGAGCTTCAAAATGTGTGAAAAATATGAAGAGCTTCAAAAGGTGTCAAAATTATGAGGAGCATAAAACGGTCTAAAAAATAGGAGGAGCATGAAGTGGTCGTCAAAAACAGGAAGAGCCCGAAAAGGTGTGAAAAATATGAAGAGCTTCAAAATGTGTCAAAAATATGAGGAGCATGAAACTGTCTGAAAAATAGGAGGAGCATGAAGCGGTGTTGAAAAACATGAAGAGCCTGAAAAGGTGTGAAATGTATGAAGAGCTTCAAAAGATTTCAGAAATGAGAGGAGCATGAAACGGTCTGAAAAATAGGAGAAGCATGAAGCGGTGTTGAAAAACATGAAGAGCATGAAAAGGTGTGAAAAATATGAATATTTCAAAAGATGTGAAAAATATGAAGAACTTCAAAAGCTGTCAAAAATGAGATGAGCATGAAACGGTCTGAGAAATAGGAGAAGCATGAAGTGGTGTTGAAAAACATGAAGAGCCTGAAAAGGTGTGAAAAATATGAAGAGCTTCAAAAAATGTCAAATATATGAGGAGCATGAAATGGTCTGAAAAATAGGAGCAGCATGAAACGGTGTTCAAAAACATGAAGAGCCTTTAAAGGTGTAAAAAATAGGACAAGCCTCAAAACGTGTCAAAAATATGAGGAGCATGAAATGGTCTGAAATATAGCAGGAGCATGAAGCGGTGTTGAAAAGCATGAAGAGCTTGAAAAGGTGTGAAAAATATGAAGAGCTTCAAAAGGTGTTAAAAATACGAGGAGCATGAAACGGTCTGAAATATAGGAGGAGCATGAAGCGGTGTTGAAAAGCATGAAGAGCTTGAAAAGGTGTGAAAAATATGAAGAGGTTCAAAAGGTGTGGAATACATGAGGAGCATGAAACGATCTGAAAAATAGGAGGAGCATGAATAAGTGTTGAAAAACATGAAGAGCCTGAAAAGATGTGAAAAATATGAAGAGCTTCAAAAGGTGTCAAAATAATGAGGAGCATGAAACGATCTGAAAAATAGGAGGAGCATGAAGCGGTGTTCAAAAACATGAAAAGCCTGAAAAGGTGTGAAAAATATGAAGAGCTTCAAAAGGTGTTAAAAATACGAGGAGCATGAAACGGTCTGAAATATAGCAGGAGCATGAAGCGGTGTTGAAAAGCATGAAGAGCTTGAAAAGGTGTGAAAAATATGAAGAGCTTCAAAAGGTGTCAAAAATATGAAGAGCTTCAAAAGGTGTCAAAAATGAGATGAGCATGAAACGGTCTAAAAACTAGGAGGAGCATGAAGTGGTGTGGAAAAACATAAAAAGCCTGAAAAGGTTTGAAAAATATGAAGAGTTTCAAAAGGTGTGATATACATGAGGAGCAAGAAACGGTTTGAAAAATAGGAGTAGCATGAGACGGTGTTGAAAAACATGAAGAGCCTGAAAAGATGTGAAAAATATGAAGAGCTTCAAAAGGTGTGAAAAATACGAGGAGCATAAAACGGTCTGAAAAATAGTAGGAGCATGAAGCGGTGTTGAAAAACATGAAGAGCCTGAAATGGTGTGAAAAATGTGAAGAGCGTCAAAACGTTTCAAAAATATGAGGAGCATGAAACGATCTGAAAAATATGAGGAGCATGAAGCAGTGTTCAAAAACATGAGAAGCCTGAAAAGGTGTGAAAAACATGAAGAGCTTCAAAAGGTGTCAAAAATATGAGGAGCATGAAACGTTCTGAAAAATAGGAGGAGCATGAAGCTGTGTTCAAAAACATGAGAGCTTGAAAAGGTGTGAAAAATATGAAGAGCTTTAAAAGGTGTGAAAAATACGAGGAGCATAAAACGGTCTGAAAAATAGTAGGAGCATGAAGCGGTGTTGAAAAACATGAAGAGCCTGAAATGGTGTGAAAAATATGAAGAGCTTCAAAAGGTGTCAAAAATATGAGGAGCATGAAACGGTGTGAAAAATAGGAGGAGCAAGAAACTGTGTTGAAAAACAAGAAGAGTCTGAAAACGTGTGAAATATATGAAGAGCTTCAAAAGGTGTCAAAAATGAGATGATAATGAAGCGGTCTGAAAAATTGGAGGAGCATGAAGCGCTGTTGAAAACCATGAAGAGCCTGAAAAGGTGTGAAAAATATGAAGAGCTTCAAAAGGTGTGAAAAATATGAAGAGCTTCAAAAGGAGACAAACACATAAGGAGCATGAAACTGTCTGAAAAATATGAGGCGCATGAAACGGTGTTGAAAAACATGAAGAGCCTGAAAACGTGTGAAAAATTTGAAGAGTTTCAAAAGATGTGAAAAATAAGAAGAGCTTCAAAAGGTTTCAAATATATGAGGAGCATTAAACGGTCTGAAAAATAGGAGGAGTATGAAGCGGTGTTGAAAAACTTGAAGAGGCTGAAAACGTGTGAAGAATATGAAGAGCTTCAAAACGTGTGAAAATATGAAGAGCTTCCAAAGGTGTCAAAAATGAGATGAGCATGAAACGGTCTGAAAAATAGGAGGACTATGAAGTGGTGGTGAAAAATATGAAGAGCCTGAAAAGGTGTGAAATATATGAAGAGCTTCAAAAGATTTCAAAAATATGAGGAGCATGAAACGGTCTGAAAAATAGGAGGAGCATGAAGCGGTGTTGAAAAATATGAAGAGTCAGAAAAGGTGTGAAAATTATGAAGAGCTTCAAAAGGTGTCAAAAATATGAGGAGCATGAAACTGTCTGAAAAATAGGAGGAGCATGAAACGGTGTTCAAAAACATGAAGAGCCTGAAAAGGTGTGAAAAATAGGAAGAGCTTCAAAAGATGTGAAATATATGAGGAACATGAAACGGTGTGAAAAATAGGAGGAGCATGAGGCTGTGTTCAAAAGCATGAGGGCCTGAAAAAGTGTGAGATATATGAAGAGCTTCAAAACGTGTGAAATACATGAGGAGCATGAAACAGTTTGAAAAATAGGAGGAACATGAAGCGGTGTTCAAAAACATGAAGAGCCTGAAAAGTTGTGAAAAATATGAAGAGCTTCAAAATGTGTCAAAAATATGAGGACCATGAAACGGTCTGAAAAATAGGAGGAGCATGAAGCGGTGTTAAAAAACATGAAGAGCCTGAAAAGGTGGGAAATATATAAAGAGCTTGAAAAGGTGTCAAAAATATGAGGAGCATGAAACGGTGTGAAAAATAGGAGAAGCATGAAGTGATGTTGAGAAACCTGAAGAGCCTGAAAAGGTGTGAAAAATATGAAGAGCTTCAAAAGGTGTCAAAAATATGAGGAGCATGAAACGGTCTGAAAAATAGGCGGAGCATGAAGCGGTGTTGAAAAACATGAAGAGCCTGAAAAGTTGTGAAAAATATGAAGAGCTTCAAAAGGTGTGAAATACATGAGGAGCATGAAACGGGCTGAAAAATAGAAGGAGCATGAAGTGGTGTGGAAAAAGATGAAGAGCCTGAAAAGGTGTGAAAAATATGAAGACCTTCAAAATGTGTGAAGTACATGAGGAGCATGAAACTCTCTGAAAAATAGGAGGAGCATGAAGCGGTGTTCAAAAACATGAAGAGCCTGAAACGTTGTGAAAAATATGAAAAGCTTCAAAAGGTGTTAAAAATGAGATGAGAATGAAACGGTCTGAAAAATAGGAGGATCAAGAAACGGTGTTGAAAAACATGAAGAGCCTAAAAACGTGTGAAAAATATGAAGAGCTACAAAAGGTGTCAAAAATGAGATGAGCATGAAACGGTCTGAAAAATAGGAGGAGCGAAAGTGGTGTTCAAAAATATGAAGAGCCTGAAAAGGTGTGAAAAATATGAAGAGCTTCAAAAGGTGTGAAAAATATGAGGAGCATGAAACGGTCTGAAAAATAGAAGTGGCATGAAATGGTGTTCAAAAACATGAAGAGCTGAAAAGGTGTGAAAAATATGAAGAGCTTCAAAAGGGGTGAAATACATGAGGAGCATGAAACGGTCTGAAAATTAGGAGAAGCGTGAAGTGGTGTTGACAAACATGAAGAGCCTGAAAAGGTGTGAAAAATAAGAAGAGCTTCAAAAGGTGTCAAACATATGAAGAGCATGAAACAATCTGAAAAATAGGAGGATCATGAAGCAGTGTTCAAAAACATGAAGAGCCTGAAAATGTGTGAAAAATATTCAGAGCTTCAAAATGTGTCAAATATATGAGGAGCATGAAACGGTCTGAAAAATAGGAGGAGGATGAAACGGTGATTAAAAACATGAAGAGCCTGAAAAGATGTGAAAAATTTGAAGAGCTTCAAAAGGTGTGAAATACATGAGGAGCAGGAAACAGGCCGAAAAATATGAGAAGCATGAAGTGGTGTGGAAAAACATGAAGAGCCTGAAAAGGTGTGAAAAATATGAAGGGCTTCTAAAGGTGTCAAAAATATGAGGAGCATGAAACGGTCTGAAATATAGGAGGAGCATGAAGCGGTGTTCAAAAACCTGAAGAGCCTGAAAACGTGTGAAAAAATATGAAGAGCTTCAAAAGGTGTGAAGAATATGAAGAACTTCAAAAGGTGTCAAAAATGAGATGAGCATGAAACGGTCTGAACAAAAGGAGGAGAATGAAGTGGTGTTGAAAAAAAAAGAAGAGCCTGAAAAGGTGTGAAATATATGAAGAGCTTCAAAAGGTGTCAAAAATATGAGGAGCATGAAACGGTCTGAAATATAGGAGGAGCATGAAGCGGTGTTCAAAAACCTGAAGAGCCTGAAAAGGTGTGAAAAATATGAAGAGCTTCAAAAGGTGTCAAAAATATGAGGAGCATGAAACGGTCTGAAAAATAGGAGGAGCATGAAGTGGTGTTGAAAAACATGAAGAGCATGAAAAGGTGTGAAAAATATGAAGAGCTTCAAAAGGTGTGAAATGCATGAGGAGCATGAAACTCTCTGAAAAATAGAAGGAGCATGAAGCGGTGTTCAAAAACATGAAGAGCCTCAACAGGTGTGAAAAATATGAAGAGCTTCAAAAGGTGTGAAATATATGAAGAGCTTCAAAAGGTGTCAAAAATGAGATGAGCATGAAACGGTCTGAAAAATAGGAGGAGCATGAAACGGTGATCAAAAACATGAAGAGCCTGAAAAGTTGTGAAATATATGAAGAGATTCAAAAGGTGTGAAATAAATGAGGAGCATGAAACGGGCTGAAAAATAGGAGAAGCATGAAGGGGTGTGGAAAAACATGAAGAGCCTGAAAATGTTTGAAATATATGAAGAGCTTCAAAAGTTGTCAAAAATATAAGGAGCATGAAACGGTGTGAAATATAGGAGGAGCATGAAAAGGTGTTAAAAAACATGAAGAGCCTCAAAAGGTGTGAAACATATGAGGAGCATGAAACGGTATGAAAAGTAGGAAGAGCATGAAGTGGTGTTGAAAAACATGAAGAGCCTGAAAAGGTGTGAAAAATATGAAGAACTTCAAAAGGCGTCAAAAAAATAAGGAGCATGAAACGTTCTGAAAAATATGAGGAGCATGAAGTGGTGTTGAAATACATGAAGAGCCTGAAAAGGTGTGAAAAATATGAAGAACTTCAAAAGGTGTCAAATATATGAGGACCATGAAACGGTCTGAAAAATAGGAGGATCATGAAACGGTATTCAAACACTTGAAGAGCCTGGAAAGGTGTGAAAAATATGAAGAGCTTCAAAAAGGTGTCAAAAATATGAGGAGGTTGAAAGGGTCTGAAAAACATGAGGAGCAAGAAACTGTTTTCAAAAACATGAAGAGCCTCAACAGGTGTGAAAAATATGAAGAGCTTCAAACTGTGTCAAATATATGAGAAACATGAAATGGTATGAAAAATAGGAGGAGCATGAAGTGGTGTTGAAAACCATGAAGAGCCTGAAAAAGGTGTGAAACATATGAGGAGCATGAAACGGTTTGAAAAATAGGCGGAGCATGAAGCGGTGTTGAAAAACATGAAAAGCCTGAAAAGGTGTGAAAAATATGAAGAGCTTCAAAAGGTCTCAAAAATATGAGGAGCATGAAACGGTCTGAAAAATAGGAGGAGCATGAAGCGGTGTTGAAAAACATGAAGAGCCTGAAAAGCTGTGAAAATTATGAAGAGCTTCAAAAGTTCTCAAAAATATGAGGAGCAAGAAACGGTCTGAAAAATAGGAGGAGCATTAAACGGTGTTCAAAAATATGAGGAGCAAGAAACGGTCTGAAAAATAGGAGGAGCATGAAGTGGTGTTCAAAAACATGAAAAGCCTGAAAAGGTGTGAAAAATATGAAGAGCTTCAAAAGGTGTGAAAAATATGAGGAGCATGATACGGTCTGAAAAATAGGAGGAGCATGAAGCGGTGTTGAAAAACATGAAGCGCCTGAAAGTTGTGAAAAATATAAAAAGCTTCAAAAGGTGTCAAAAATGAGATGAGCATGAAACGGTCTGAAAAATAGAGGTGCATGAAGCGGTTTTGAAAAACATGAAGAGCCTGAAAAGGTGTGAAATATATGAAGAGCTTCAAAAGTTGTGAAATACATGAGGAGCTTGAAACTCTCTGAAAAAGAGAAGGAGCATGAAGCGGTGTTCAAAAGCAAGAAGAGCCTGAAAAGGTGTGAAAAATATGCAAAGCTTCAAAAGGTGTCAAAAATATGAGGAACAAGTAACGGTCTGAAAAATAGGAGGAGCATGAAGTGGTGTTGAAAAGCATGAAGAGCCTGAACAGGTGTCAAAAATACGAAGAGCTTCAAAAGGTGTCAAAAATGAGATGAGCATGAACCCGTCTGAAAAATAGGAGGAGCATGAAGCGGTGTTGAAAGACATGAAGAGACTGAAAAGGTGTGAGAAATATGAAGAGCTTTAAAAGGTGTCAAAAATATGCGGAGCATGAAACGGTCTGCAAAAAAGTAGGAGCATGAAGTGATATTGAAAAACTTGAAGAGCATGAAAAGGTGTGAAAAATATGAAGAGGTTCAAAGGTGTGAAATACATGAGGATCATGAAACGGTTTGAAAAATTGGAGGAGCATGAAACAGAGTTCAAAAACATGAAGAGCCTGAAAAGGTTTGAAAAATATGAAGAGCTTCAAAAGGTGTCAAAAATATGAGGAGCATGAAATGGTCTCAAAAATAGGAGGAGCATGAAGTGGTGTTGAAAAACATGAAGAGCCTGAAAAAGTGTGAAAAATATGAAGAGTTTCTAAAGGTGTCAAAAATATGAGGAGCATGAAACGGTCTCAAAAATAGGAGGAGCATGAAACGTCTGAAAAATAGGAGGAGCATGAAGCGGTGTTGAAAGACATGAAGAGCCTGAAAAGGTGTGAAAAATATGAAGAGCTTCAAAAGGTGTCAAAAATTAGATGAGCAAGAAAAGGTCTGAAAAATAGGAGGAGCATGAAGTGGTGTTCAAAACATGAAGAGCCTGAAAAGGTGTGAAAAATATGAAGAGCTTCAATATGTGTCAAAAATATGAGGAGCATGAAACGGTCTGCAAAACACGAGGAGCATGAAGGGGTTTTGAAAAACATGAAGAGCGTGAAAGGGAGTGAGAATTATGAAGAGCTTCAAAAGGTGTGAAATACATGAGGAGCATGAAACGGGCTGAAAAATAGGAGAGGCATGAAGTGGTGTGGAAAAACATGAAGAGCCTGAAAATGTGTGAAAAATATGAAGAGCTTCACAAGTTGAGGAATACATGAGGAGCATGAAACTCTCTGAAAATTAGAAGGAGCATGAAGCAGTGTTCAAAAACAAGAAGAGCCTGAAAAGGTGTGAAAATATGCAGAGCTTCAAAAGGTGTGAAAAATATGAAGAGCTTCAAAAGGTGTCAAATATTAGATGAGTATGAAACTGTCTGAAAATTTGGAGGAACAAGAAGTAGTGTTGAAAAAAATGAAGAGCCTGAAAAGGTGTGAAAAATATGAAAAGCTTCAAAAGGTGTCAAAAATATGAGGAGCATGAAACGGTCTGAAAAATAGCAGGAGCATGAAGCGGTGTTGAAAAACATGAAGAGCTTGAAAAGGTGTGAAAAATATGAAGAGCTTCAAAAGGTGTCAAAAATATGTGAAGCATGAAACGGTCTGAAAAATAGGAGGAGCATGAAGCGGTGTTGAAAAACATGAGTAGCCAGAGAACTTGTGAAAAATATGAAGAGCTTCAAAAGGTGTCAAAAATGAGATGAGCATGAAACGGTCTGAAAACTAGGAGGAGCATGAAGGGGTGTTCAAAAACATGAAGAGCCTGAAAAGGTGTGAAAAATATGAAGAGCTTCAAAAGGTGTCAAAAATATGAGGAGCATGAAACGGTCTGAAACATAGGAGGAGCAAGAAACGGTGATCAAAAACATGAACAGCCTGAAAAGTTGTGAAAAATATGACGAGCTTCAAAAGGTGTGAAAAACATGAGGAGCATGAAACGGGCTGAAAATTAGGAGAAGCATGAAGTGGTGTTGAAAAACATGAAGAGCCTGAAAAAGTGTGAAAAATACGAAGAGTTCAGAAGGTGTGAAAAATATGAAGAGCTTCAACAGGTGTCAAAAATTGGATGAGCATGAAACGGTCTGAAAAATTGGAGGAGCAAGAAGTAGTGGTGAAAAAAATGAAGAGCCTGAAAAGGTGTGAAAAATATGAAAAGCTTCAAAAGGTGTCAAAAATATGAGGAGCATGAAACGGTCTGAAAAATAGGTGGAGCATGAAGCGGTGTTGAAAAATTTGAAGAGCCTGAAAAGGTGTGCAAAATATGAAGAGCTTCAAAAGGTGTGAAATATATGAAGAGCTTCAAAAGGTGCCAAAAATGAGATGAGCATGAAACGGTCTGAAAAATAGGAGGAGCATGAAACTGTGATCAAAAACATGAAGAGCCTGAAAAGGTGTGAAAAATATGAAGAGCTTCAAAGGTTTCAAAAATATCAGTTGCATGAAATGGTCTGAAAAATAGGAGGAGCATGAAGTGGTGTTGAAAAACATGAAGAGCCTGAAAAGGTGTGAAAAATATGAAGAGCTTCAAAAGGTATCAAAAATATGAGGAGCATGAAACAGTCTGAAAAATATCAGGAGCATGAAGCTATGTTGAAAAACTTGAAGAGCCTGAAAAGGTTTGTAATATATGAAGAGCTTCAAAGGTGTCAAAAATATGAGGAGCATGAAACGGTCTGGAAAATAGAAGGAGCATGAAGCGGTGTTGAAAAACATGAAGAGCCTGAAAAGGTGTGAAAAATATGAAGAGCTTCAAAAGGTATCAAAATATGAGGAGCATTAAACGGTCTAAAAAATAGGAGAAGCATGTAGCGGTGTTGAAAAATATGAAGAGCCTGAAAAGGTGAAAAATATGAAAAGCTTCAAAAGGTGTCAAAATATGAGGAGCATGAAACGGTCTGAAAATAGGAGGAGCATGAAACGGTCGGAAAATTAGGAGGAGCATGAAGCGGTGTTCAAAAACATGAAGAGCTTGAAAAGGTGTGAAATATATGAAGAGCTTAAAAAGTTGTCAAAAATATGAGGAACATGAAACAGTCTGAAAAATAGGAGGAGCATGGAGCGGTGTTGAAAAACATGAAGAGCCTGAAAAGGTGTGAAAAATATGAAGAGCTTCAAAAGGTGTCAAAAATATGAGGAGCATGAAACGGTCTTAAAAAAGAAGGAGCATGAAACGGTCTGAAAAATAGGAGGAGCATGAAGCGGTGTTCAAAAACATGAAGAGCCTGAAAAGGTGTGAAAAATATGAAGAGCTGAAAATGTGTGAAATATATGAAGAGCTCAAAAGGTGTCAAAAATATGAGGAGCATGAAACGGTCTGAAAAATAAGAGGAGCATGAAATGGTGATCAAAACGTGAAGAGCCTGAAAAGGAGTGAAAAATATGAAGAGCTTCAAAAGGTGTGAAATACATGAGGAGCATGAAACGGGCTGAAAAATAGGAGAAGCATGAAGTGGTGTGGAAAAACATGAAGAGCGTGAAAAGGTGTGAAAAATATGAAGAGCTTCAAAAGGTGTGAAATACATGAGGAGCATGAAACTCTCTGAAAAATAGAAGGAGCATGAAGCGGTGTTCAAAAACATGAAGAGCCTGAAAAGGTGTGAAAAATATGAAGAGCTTCAAAAGGTGTCAAAAATATTAGGAGCATGAAACGGTCTGAAAAATAGGAGGAGCATGAAGTGGTGTTGAAAAACATGAAGAGCCTGAAAGGGTGTGAAAATTATGAAGAGCTTCAAAAGGTGTCAAAAATATGAGGAGCATGAAACGGTCTGAAAAATAGGAGAAGCATGAAGTGGTGTTGAAAAACATGAAGAGCCTGAAAAGGTGTGAAAAATATGAAGAGCTTCAAAAGGTGTCAAAAATATGAGGAGCATGAAACGGTGTGAAAAATAGGAGGAGCATGAAGTGCTGTTGAAAAACATGAAGAGCCTGAAAGGGTGTGAGAATTATGAAGAGCTTCAAAAGGTGTGAAAAATATGAGGAGCATGAAACGGTCTGAAAAATAGGAGGAGCATGAAGCTGTGTTGAAAAACATGAAGAGTCTGAAAAGTTGTGAAAGATATGAAGAGTTTCTAAAGATGTCAAAAATATGAGGAGCATGAAACGTTCTGAAAAATAGGAGGAGCATGAAGCGGTGTTCAAAAACATGAGAGCCTGAAAAGGTGTGAAAAATATGAAGAGCTTCAAAAGGTGTCAAAAATATGAGGAGCATGAAACGGTCTGAAACATAGGAGGAGCAAGAAACGGTGATCAAAAACATGAACAGCCTGAAAAGGTGTGAAAAATATGACGAGCTTCAGAAGGTGTGAAAAATATGAAGAGCTTCAACAGGTGTCAAAGATTAGATGAGCATGAAACGGTCTGAAAAATTGGAGGAGCATGAAGTGGTGTGGAAAAACATGAAGAGCCTGAAAAGGTGTGAAAAATATGAAGAGCTTCAAAAGGTGTGAAATACATGAGGAAAATGATATTCTCTGAAAAGTAGAAGGAGTTGAAGTGGTGTTGAAAAACATGAAGAGCCAGAAAAGGTGTGAAAAATATGAAGAGCTTCAAAAGCTGTCAAAAATACGAGGAGCATGAAACAATCTGAAAAATAGGAGGAGCATGAAGCGGTGTTAAAAAATATGAAGAAACTGAAAATGTGTGAAAAATATGAAGAGCTTCAAAAGGTATGAAAAATATGAGAAGCATGAAACGGTCTGAAAAATAGGAGGAGCATGAAGCGGTGTTGAAAAACATGAAGAGCCTGAAAAAGTGTGAAAAATATGAAGAGTTTCTAAAGGTGTCAAAAATATGAGGAGCATGAAACGGTCTCAAAAATAGGAGGAGCATGAAACGTCTGAAAAATAGGAGGAGCATGAAGCGGTGTTGAAAGACATGAAGAGCCTGAAAAGGTGTGAAAAATATGAAGAGCTTCAAAAGGTGTCAAAAATTAGATGAGCAAGAAAAGGTCTGAAAAATAGGAGGAGCATGAAGTGGTGTTCAAAACATGAAGAGCCTGAAAAGGTGTGAAAAATATGAAGAGCTTCAATATGTGTCAAAAATATGAGGAGCATGAAACGGTCTGCAAAACACGAGGAGCATGAAGGGGTTTTGAAAAACATGAAGAGCGTGAAAGGGAGTGAGAATTATGAAGAGCTTCAAAAGGTGTGAAATACATGAGGAGCATGAAACGGGCTGAAAAATAGGAGAGGCATGAAGTGGTGTGGAAAAACATGAAGAGCCTGAAAATGTGTGAAAAATATGAAGAGCTTCACAAGTTGAGGAATACATGAGGAGCATGAAACTCTCTGAAAATTAGAAGGAGCATGAAGCAGTGTTCAAAAACAAGAAGAGCCTGAAAAGGTGTGAAAATATGCAGAGCTTCAAAAGGTGTGAAAAATATGAAGAGCTTCAAAAGGTGTCAAATATTAGATGAGTATGAAACTGTCTGAAAATTTGGAGGAACAAGAAGTAGTGTTGAAAAAAATGAAGAGCCTGAAAAGGTGTGAAAAATATGAAAAGCTTCAAAAGGTGTCAAAAATATGAGGAGCATGAAACGGTCTGAAAAATAGCAGGAGCATGAAGCGGTGTTGAAAAACATGAAGAGCTTGAAAAGGTGTGAAAAATATGAAGAGCTTCAAAAGGTGTCAAAAATATGTGAAGCATGAAACGGTCTGAAAAATAGGAGGAGCATGAAGCGGTGTTGAAAAACATGAGTAGCCAGAGAACTTGTGAAAAATATGAAGAGCTTCAAAAGGTGTCAAAAATGAGATGAGCATGAAACGGTCTGAAAACTAGGAGGAGCATGAAGGGGTGTTCAAAAACATGAAGAGCCTGAAAAGGTGTGAAAAATATGAAGAGCTTCAAAAGGTGTCAAAAATATGAGGAGCATGAAACGGTCTGAAACATAGGAGGAGCAAGAAACGGTGATCAAAAACATGAACAGCCTGAAAAGGTGTGAAAAATATGACGAGCTTCAAAAGGTGTGAAAAACATGAGGAGCATGAAACGGGCTGAAAATTAGGAGAAGCATGAAGTGGTGTTGAAAAACATGAAGAGCCTGAAAAAGTGTGAAAAATACGAAGAGTTCAGAAGGTGTGAAAAATATGAAGAGCTTCAACAGGTGTCAAAAATTGGATGAGCATGAAACGGTCTGAAAAATTGGAGGAGCAAGAAGTAGTGTTGAAAAAAATGAAGAGCCTGAAAAGGTGTGAAAAATATGAAAAGCTTCAAAAGGTGTCAAAAATATGAGGAGCATGAAACGGTCTGAAAAATAGGTGGAGCATGAAGCGGTGTTGAAAAATTTGAAGAGCCTGAAAAGGTGTGCAAAATATGAAGAGCTTCAAAAGGTGTGAAATATATGAAGAGCTTCAAAAGGTGCCAAAAATGAGATGAGCATGAAACGGTCTGAAAAATAGGAGGAGCATGAAACGGTGATCAAAAACATGAAGAGCCTGAAAAGGTGTGAAAAATATGAAGAGCTTCAAAGGTTTCAAAAATATCAGTTGCATGAAATGGTCTGAAAAATAGGAGGAGCATGAAGTGGTGTTGAAAAACATGAAGAGCCTGAAAAGGTGTGAAAAATATGAAGAGCTTCAAAAGGTATCAAAAATATGAGGAGCATGAAACAGACTGAAAAATATCAGGAGCATGAAGCTATGTTGAAAAACTTGAAGAGCCTGAAAAGGTTTGTAATATATGAAGAGCTTCAAAGGTGTCAAAAATATGAGGAGCATGAAACGGTCTGGAAAATAGAAGGAGCATGAAGCGGTGTTGAAAAACATGAAGAGCCTGAAAAGGTGTGAAAAATATGAAGAGCTTCAAAAGGTATCAAAATATGAGGAGCATTAAACGGTCTAAAAAATAGGAGAAGCATGTAGCGGTGTTGAAAAATATGAAGAGCCTGAAAAGGTGAAAAATATGAAAAGCTTCAAAAGGTGTCAAAATATGAGGAGCATGAAACGGTCTGAAAATAGGAGGAGCATGAAACGGTCGGAAAATTAGGAGGAGCATGAAGCGGTGTTCAAAAACATGAAGAGCTTGAAAAGGTGTGAAATATATGAAGAGCTTAAAAAGTTGTCAAAAATATGAGGAGCATGAAACAGTCTGAAAAATAGGAGGAGCATGGAGCGGTGTTGAAAAACATGAAGAGCCTGAAAAGGTGTGAAAAATATGAAGAGCTTCAAAAGGTGTCAAAAATATGAGGAGCATGAAACGGTCTTAAAAAAGAAGGAGCATGAAACGGTCTGAAAAATAGGAGGAGCATGAAGCGGTGTTCAAAAACATGAAGAGCCTGAAAAGGTGTGAAAAATATGAAGAGCTGAAAATGTGTGAAATATATGAAGAGCTCAAAAGGTGTCAAAAATATGAGGAGCATGAAACGGTCTGAAAAATAAGAGGAGCATGAAATGGTGATCAAAACGTGAAGAGCCTGAAAAGGAGTGAAAAATATGAAGAGCTTCAAAAGTTGTGAAATACATGAGGAGCATGAAACGGGCTGAAAAATAGGAGAAGCATGAAGTGGTGTGGAAAAACATGAAGAGCGTGAAAAGGTGTGAAAAATATGAAGAGCTTCAAAAGGTGTGAAATACATGAGGAGCATGAAACTCTCTGAAAAATAGAAGGAGCATGAAGCGGTGTTCAAAAACATGAAGAGCCTGAAAAGGTGTGAAAAATATGAAGAGCTTCAAAAGGTGTCAAAAATATTAGGAGCATGAAACGGTCTGAAAAATAGGAGGAGCATGAAGTGGTGTTGAAAAACATGAAGAGCCTGAAAGGGTGTGAAAATTATGAAGAGCTTCAAAAGGTGTCAAAAATATGAGGAGCATGAAACGGTCTGAAAAATAGGAGAAGCATGAAGTGGTGTTGAAAAACATGAAGAGCCTGAAAAGGTGTGAAAAATATGAAGAGCTTCAAAAGGTGTCAAAAATATGAGGAGCATGAAACGGTGTGAAAAATAGGAGGAGCATGAAGTGCTGTTGAAAAACATGAAGAGCCTGAAAGGGTGTGAGAATTAGGAAGAGCTTCAAAAGGTGTGAAAAATATGAGGAGCATGAAACGGTCTGAAAAATAGGAGGAGCATGAAGCTGTGTTGAAAAACATGAAGAGTCTGAAAAGTTGTGAAAGATATGAAGAGTTTCTAAAGATGTCAAAAATATGAGGAGCATGAAACGTTCTGAAAAATAGGAGGAGCATGAAGCGGTGTTCAAAAACATGAGAGCCTGAAAAGGTGTGAAAAATATGAAGAGCTTCAAAAGGTGTCAAAAATATGAGGAGCATGAAACGGTCTGAAACATAGGAGGAGCAAGAAACGGTGATCAAAAACATGAATAGCCTGAAAAGGTGTGAAAAATATGACGAGCTTCAGAAGGTGTGAAAAATATGAAGAGCTTCAACAGGTGTCAAAGATTAGATGAGCATGAAACGGTCTGAAAAATTGGAGGAGCATGAAGTGGTGTGGAAAAACATGAAGAGCCTGAAAAGGTGTGAAAAATATGAAGAGCTTCAAAAGGTGTGAAATACATGAGGAGAATGATATTCTCTGAAAAGTAGAAGGAGTTGAAGTGGTGTTGAAAAACATGAAGAGCCAGAAAAGGTGTGAAAAATATGAAGAGCTTCAAAAGCTGTCAAAAATACGAGGAGCATGAAACAATCTGAAAAATAGGAGGAGCATGAAGCGGTGTTAAAAAATATGAAGAAACTGAAAATGTGTGAAAAATATGAAGAGCTTCAAAAGGTATCAAAAATATGAGAAGCATGAAACGGTCTGAAAAATAGGAGGAGCATGAAGCGGTGTTGAAAAACATGAAGCGCTTGAAAAGGTGTGAAAAATATGAAGAGCTTCAAAAGGTGTCAGAAATATGAGGAGCATGAAACGGTGTGAAAAACAAGTGGAGCAAGAAGGAGTGTTGAAAAACATGAAGAGCCTGAAAATGTGTAAAAAATTTAAAGAGCTTCAAAAGATGTGAAAAATATGAAGAGCTTCAAAAGGTGTCAACAATGAGATGAGAAAGAAACGGTTTGAAAAATAGGAGCAGCATGAAGCGGTGTTGAAAAACATGAAGAACCTGAAAAGTTGTGAGAAATATGAAGAGCTTCAACAGGTGTCAAAAATATGACGAGCATGAAACGCTCTGAAAAAGAGGAGGAGCATGAAGCGGTGTTGAAAAACATGAAGAGCCTGAAAAGTAGTCAAAAATATGAAGAGCTTCTAAAGGTGTCAAAAATATGAGGAGCATGTAACGGTCTTAAAAATACGAGGAGCATGAAGAGATGTTGAAAAACATGAATAGCCTGAAAATGTGTGAAATATATGAAGAGATTAAAAATGTGACAAATATATGAGGTGCATGAAACGGTCTGAAAAATATGAGGAGCATGAAGCGGTGTTCAAAAATATGAACAGCCTGAAAATGTGTGAAAAATATGAAGAGCTTCAAAAGGTGTCAAAAATATGAGGAGCATGAATGGGTCTGAAAAATAGGAAGAGCATGAAGCTGTGTTCAAAAACATGAAGAGCCTGAAAATGTGTGAAAAATATGAAGAGCTTCAAAAGGTGTGAAAAATATGAGGAGCATGAAACGGCCTGACAAATAGGAGGAGCATGAAGTGGTGTTCAAAAAGATGAAGAGCCTGAAAAGGTGTGAAAAATATGAAGAGCATCAAAAGGTGTCAAAAATATGATGAGCATGAAAGGGTCTGAAAAATAGAAGGAGCATGAAGTGGTATTGAAAAACATGAAGAGCCTGAAATCTTGTGAAAAATATGAAGAGCTTCAAAAGATGTGAAAATTATGAAGAGCTTCAAAAGGTGTCAAAAATGAGATGAGCATGAAACGGTCTGAAAAATAGGAGGAGCATGAAGCGGTGTTGAAAAACATGAAGAGCATGAAAAGGTGTGAAAAAAAGAAGAGCTTCAAAAGTTGTCAAAAATAGGAGGAGCATGAAAAGGTCTGAAAAATACGAGGAGCATGAAGTGGTGTTCAAAATCATGAAGAGCATGAAAAGGTGTGAAAAATATGAAGAGCTTCAAAAGGTGTCAAAAATATGAGGAGCATGAAACGGTCTGAAAAATAGGAGGAGCATGAAACGCTTTTCAAACACATGAAGTTCCTGAAAAGGTTTGAAAAATATGAAGAGCTTGAAAAGGTGTGAAATATATGAAGAGCTTCAAAAGGTGTCAAAAATGAGATGAGCATGAAACGGT
This sequence comes from Dama dama, assembly GCF_033118175.1. Taxonomy (NCBI): domain Eukaryota; kingdom Metazoa; phylum Chordata; class Mammalia; order Artiodactyla; family Cervidae; genus Dama; species Dama dama. The sequence goes on from NW_026870901.1 coordinate 437,580, forward strand.
GTGAAATATAGGAGGAGCATGAAGCGGTTTTAAAAAAAATGAAGAGGCTGAAAAGGTGTGAAATATATGAAGAGCTTCAAGAGGTGTCAAAAATATGAAGAGCATGAAGTGGTCTGAAAAATAGGAGGATCATGAAGCGGTGTTCAAAACATGAAGAGCCTGAAAAGGTGTGAAAAATATGAAGAGCTTGAAAAGGTGTGAAAAATATGAGGAGCATGAAACGGTCTGAAAAATAGAAGCGGCATGAAATTGTGTTCAAAAACATGAAGAGCCTGAAAAGGTGTGAAAATTATGAAGAGCTTCAAAAGGTGTGGAATACATGAGGAGCATGAAACGGTCTGAAAAATAGGAGAAGCATGAAGTGGTGTTGAAAAACATGAAGAGCCTGAAAAGGAGTGAAAAATATGAAGAGCTTCAAAAGGTGTCAAACATATGAAGATCATGAAACGGTCTGAAAAATAGGAGGATCATGAAGCAGTGTTCAAAAACATGAAGAGCCTGAAAATGTGCGAAAAATATTCAGAGCTTCAAAATGTGTCAAATATATGTGGAGCATGAAACCGTCTGAAAAATAGGAGGAGCATGAAACGGTGATTAAAAACATGAAGAGCCTGAAAAGGTGTGAAAAATATGAAGAGTTTCAAAAGGTGTGAAATACATGAGGAGAATGAAACAGGCCGAAAAATAGGAGAAGCATGAAGTGGTGTGGAAAAACATGAAGAGCCTAAAAAGTTGTGAGAAATATGAAGAGCTTCAAAAGATGTGAAATACATGAGGAGCATGAAACTCTCTGAAAAATAGGAGGATCATGAAGCGGTGTCAAAAACATGAAGAGCCTAAAAAGTTGTGAGAAATATGAAGAGCTTCAAAAGGTGTCAAAAATGAGATGAGCATGAAACGGTCTGAAAAATAGGAGGAGTATGAAGCGGTGATGAAAAACATGAAGAGCCTAAAAAGTTGTGAAAAATATGAAAAGTTTCAAAAGGGGTCAAAAATGAGATGAGCATGAAACGGTCTGAAAAATAGGAGGATCATGTAACGGTGTTGAAAAACATGAAAAGCCTGAAAAGGTGTGAAAAATATGAGGAGCTTCAAAAGGTGTGAAAAATAAGAGGAGCATGAAACGGTCTGAAAAATAGGAGTAGCATGAAGCTGTGTTCAAAAACATGAAGAGCCTGAAAAGGTGTGAAAAATATGAGGAGCTTCAAAAGGTGTGAAAAATAAGAGGAGCATGAAACGGTCTGAAAAATAGGAGTAGCATGAAGCTGTGTTCAAAAACATGAAGAGCCTGAAAAGGTGTGAAAAATATGAAGAGCTTCAAAAGGTGTGAAATACATGAGGAACATGAAACGGTCTGAAAAATACGAGAAGCATGAAGTGGTGTGGAAAAACATGAAGGGCTTGAAAAGGTTTGAAAAATATGAAGAGCCTCAAAAGGTATCAAAAATGAGATGAGCATGAAACGGTCTGAAAAATAGGAGGAGCATGAAGTGGTGTTCAAAAACAGGAAGAGACTGAAAAGTTGTGAAAAATATGAAGAGCTTCAAAAGGTGTCAAAAATGTGAGGAGAATGAAACCGTCTGAAAAATAGGAGGAGCATGAAGTGGTGTTCAAAAACATGAAGAGCCTGAAAAGGTGTGAAAAATATGAAGAGCTTCAAAAGGTGTTAAAAATGAGATGAGCATGAAACGGTTCGAAAAATAGGAGAAGCATGAAGTGGTGTGGAAAAACATGAAGAGCCTGAAAAGGTGTAAAAAATATGAAGACCTTCAAAAGGTGTGAAATACATGAGGAGCATGAAACTCTCTGAAAAATAGGAGGAGCATGAAGCGGTGATCAAAAACATGAAGAGCCTGAAAAGTTGTGAAAAATATGAAAAGCTTCAAAAGGTGTTAAAAATGAGATGAGCATGAAACGGTCTGAAAAATAGGAGGATCAAGAAACGGTGTTGAAAAACATGAAGAGCCTGAAAACCTGTAAAATATGAAGAGCAACAAAAGGTGTCAAAAATGAGATGAGCATGAAACGGTCTGAAAAATAGGAGGAGCGAGAAGCGGTGTTCAAAAACATGAAGAGCCTGAAAAGGTGTGAAAAATATGAGGAGCATGAAACGGTCTGAAAAATAGAAGCAGCATGAAACGGTGTTGAAAAAACTGAAGAGCCTGAAAAGGTGTGAAATATATGAAGAGCTTCAAAAGGTGTGAAAAATATGAGGAGCATGAAACGGTCTGAAAAATAGGAGGAGCATGAAGTGGTTTTGAAAAAAATGAAAAGCCTGAAATGGTGTGAAATATATGAAGAGCTTCAAAAGGTGTCAAAAATATGAGGAGAATGAAACGGTCTGCAAAATAGGAGAAGCATGAAATGGTGTTCAAAAACATGAAGATCCTGAAAAGGTGTGAAAAACATGAAGAGCCTGAAAAGGTGTGAAAAATATGAAGAGCTTCAAATGGTGGCAAAAATATGAGGAGCATGAAACGGTCTGAAAAATAGGAGGAGCATGAAACGGTGATTAAAAACATGAAGAGCCTGAAAAGGTGTGAAAAATATGAAGAGCTTCAAAAGGTCTGAAATACATGAGGAGCATGAAACAGGCCGAAAAATAGGAGAAGCATGAAGTGGTGTGGAAAAAGATGAAGAGCCCAAAATGTTGTGAGAAATATGAAGAGCTTCAAAAGGTGTCAAAAATGAGATGAGCATGAAACGGTCTGAAAAATAGGAGGAGTATGAAGCGGTGTTGAAAAATATGAAGAGCCTAAAAAGTTGTGAAAAATATGAAAAGCTTCAAAAGGGGTCATAAATGAGATGAGCATGAAACGATCTGAAAAATAGGAGGATCATGTAACGGTGTTGAAAAACATGAAAAGCCTGAAAAGGTGTGAAAAATATGAGGAGCTTCAAAAGGTGTGAAAAATATGAGGAGCATGAAACGGTCTGAAAAATAAGAGTAGCATGAAGCTGTGTTCAAAAACATGAAGAACCTGAAAAGGTGTGAAAAATATGAAGAGCTTCAAAAGGTGTGAAAAATATGAGGAGGATGAAACGGTCTGAAAATAAGGAGAAGCATGAAGCGGTGTTCAAAAAAAAAAGAGCCTGAAAAGGTGTTAAATATATGAAGAGCTTCAAAAGGTGTAAAAAATATGAGGAGCATGACACGGTCTGAAATAGAGAAGCAGGATGAAACGGTGTTGAAAAACACGAAGGCCCTCAAAAGGTGTGAAAAATATGAAGAGCTTCAAAAGGTGTCAAACATATGAAGACAATGAAACCGTCTGTAAAATAGGAGGATCATGAAGCAGTGTTCAAAAACATGAAGGGCCTGAAAATGTGTGAAAAATATTCAGAGCTTCAAAATGTGTCAAATATATGAGGAGCATGAAACCGTCTGAAAAATAGGAGGAGCATGAAAAGGTATTCAAAATCATGAACAGGTTGAAAAGGGTGTGAAAGATATGAAGAGCTTCAAAATGTGTGAAATATGAAGAGCTTCAAAAGGTGTCAAAATGAGATGAGCATGAAACGGTCTGAAAAATAAGAGGAGCAGGAAGTGGTGTTGAAAACATGAAGATCCTGAAAAAGTGTGAAATATATGAAGAGCTTCTAAAGGTGTCAAAAATATGAGGAGCATGAAACGGTCAGAAAAATAGGAGGATCATGAAGCAGTGTTAAAAAACATGAAGAGCCTGAAAGGTGTGAAAAATATGAAGAGCTTCAAAAGGTGTCAAATATATGAGGAGCATGAAACCGTCTGAAAAATAGGAGGAGCATGAACTGGTGTTCAAAAGCATGAATAGCCTTAAAAGGTGTGAAAAATATGAATAGCTTTAAACGTGTGAAAATTATGAGGAGCATGAAACCGTCTGAAAAATAGGAGGAGCATGACACGGTGTTGAAAAACAAGAAGAGCATGAAAAGGTGTGAAAAATATGAAGAGATTCAAAAGGTGTGAAAAATATGAAGAGCTTCAAAAGGTGTCAAAAATATGAGGAGCATGAAACAGTCTGAAAAATTGGAGGAGCATGAAGCTGTGTTGAAAAACATGGAGAGCCTGAAAAGCTGTGAAAAATATGAAGAGCTTCAAAACGTGTCAAAAATATGAGGAGCAGTAAATGGTCTGAAAAATAGGAGGATCATTAAGCGGTGTTGAAAAACATGAAGAGCCTGAAAATGTGTGAAAAATATGAAGAGCTTCAAAAGGTGTCAAAAATATGAGCAGCATGAAACCATCTGAAAAATAGGAAGAGCATGAAAAGGTATTCAAAAACATGAAGAGGTTGAAAAGGGTGTGAAAGATATGAAGAGCTTCAAAATGTGTGAAATATGAAGAGCTTCAAAAGGTGTCAAAATGAGATGAGCATGAAACGGTCTGAAAAATAAGAGGAGCAGGAAGTGGTGTTGAAAACATGAAGATCCTGAAAAAGTGTGAAATATATGAAGAGCTTCAAAAGGTGTCAAAAATATGAGGAGCATGAAACGGTCAGAAAAATAGGAGGATCATGAAGCAGTGTTAAAAAACATGAAGAGCCTGAAAGGTGTGAAAAATATGAAGAGCTTCAAAAGGTGTCAAATATATGAGGAGCATGAAACCGTCTGAAAAATAGGAGGAGCATGAAACGGTGTTCAAAAACATGAAGAGCCTGAAAAGGTGTTAAAAATATGAAGGGCTTCAAAAGGTGTGAAAAATATGAGGAGCATGAAACGGTCTGAAAAATAGGAGGAGCATGAAGTGGTGTTGAAAAACATGAAGAGCCTGAAAATGTTTGAAATATATGAAGCGCTTCAAAAGGTTTCAGAAGTGAGAGGAGCATGAAACTGTCTTAAAAATAGGAGGATAATGAAGCAGTGATGGAAAACGTGAAGAGCCTGAAAAGGTGTGTAAAATATGAAGAGCTTCAAAAGGTGTCAAAAATATGAGGAGCATGAAATGGACTGAAAAATAGGAGGAGCATGAAGTGGTGTTGAAAAACATGAAGAGACTGAAAACGTGTGAAAAATATGAAGAGCTTCAAAAGGTGTGCAAAATATGAAGAGATTCAAAGGTGTCCAAAATATGAGGAGCATGAAACGGTCTGAAAAATAGGAAGAGCATGAAACGATGTTCAAAAACATGAAGAGCCGGAAAAGGAGTGAAAAATATGAAGAGCTCAAAAGGTGTGAAAAATATGTGGAGCATGAAACGGTCTGAAGAATAGGAGGAGGATTGTAGCGATGTTCAAAAACGTGAAGAGCATGAAAAGGTGTGAAAAATATGACGAGCTTCAAAAGGTGTCAAAAATATGAGGAGCATGAAGTAGTGTTGAAAAACATGAAGAGCCTGAAAATGTTTGAAATATATGAAGCGCTTCAAAAGGTTTCAGAAGTGAGAGGAGCATGAAACTGTCTTAAAAATAGGAGGATAATGAAGCAGTGATGAAAAACGTGAAGAGCCTGAAAAGGTGTGTAAAATATGAAGAGCTTCAAAAGGTGTCAAAAATATGAGGAGCATGAAATGGTCTGAAAAATAGGAGGTGCATGAAACGATGTTCAAACATATGAAGAGCCTGAAAAGGTGTGAAAAATATGAAGAGCTTTAAAAGGTGTGAAATATATGAAGAGCTTCAAAAGCTGTCAATAATGACATGAGCATGAAACGGTCTGAAAAATAGGAGGAGCATGAAGTGGTGTTGAAAACATGAAGATACTGAAAAAGTGTGAAATATATGAAGAGCTTCAAAAAGTGTGACAAATATGAGGAGCTTCAAAATGTGTCAAAAATATGAGGAGCATGAAACGGTCTGAAAAAACGGAGGAGCATGAAGCGGTGTTGATTAATATGAAGAGCCTGAAAAGGTGTGAAAAATATGAAGAGCTTCAAAAGGTGTGAAATACAAGAGAAGCAAAAAACAGCCTGAAAAATAGGAGGAGCATGAAGCAGTGTTGAAAAACATGACGAAACAGAAAAGGTGTGAAAAATATGAAGAGCTTCAAAATGTGTCAAAAATATGAGGAGCATGAAACTGTCTGAAAAATAGGAGGAACATGAAACGGTGTTCAAAAACATGAAGAGCCTGAAAAAGTGTGAAAAATATGAAGAGCTTCAAATGGTGTGAAATACATGAGGAGCTTGAAACTGTCTGAAAAATAGGAGGAGCATGAAGCGATGTTGAAAAACATGAAGAGCATGAAAAGCTGTGAAAAATATGAAGAGCTTCAAAAGGTGTCAAAATATGTGAGCATGAAACCGTCTGAAAAATAGGAGGAACATGAAACGGTGTTCAAAAACATGAAGAGCCTGAAAAGGTGTGAAAAATATGAAGAGCTTCAAATGGTGTGAAATACATGAGGAGCTTGAAACTGTCTGAAAAATAGGAGGAGCATGAAGCGATGTTGAAAAACATGAAGAGCCTGAAAAGCTGTGAAAAATATGAAGAGCTTCAAAAGGTGTCAAAAATATGAGGAGCATGAAACGGTCTGAAAAATAGGAGGAACATGAAACGGTGTTCAAAAACATGAAGAGCCTGAAAAGGTGTGAAAAATATGAAGAGCTTCAAAAGGTGTGAAATACAAGAGGAGCATGAAACGGTCTGAAAAATAGGAGGAGCATGAAGCGGTGTTGAAAAACATGAAGAGCCTGAAAAGGTATGAAAAACATGAAGAGCTTCAAAAGGTGTCAAAAATATGAGGAGCATGAAACGGTGTGAAAAATAGGAGGAGCATGAAGTGTAGTTGAAAAACATGAAGAGCCTGAAAAGGTGTGAAAAATATGAAGAGCTTCAAAAGGTGTCAAAATAGGAGGAGCATGAAACGGTCTGAAAAATAGGAGGAGCATGAAACTGTGTTCAAAAACAAAGTGCCTGAAAAGTTGTGAAAAATACGAAGAGCTTCAAAAGGTGTGAAATACATGAGGAGCATGAAACGGTCTGAAAAATAGGAGGAGCATGAAGCGGTGCTGAAAAACATGAAGAGCCTGAAAACGTGTGAAAAATATGAAGAGCTTCAAAAGGTGTGTAATATGTGAGGAGTATGAAACGGTCTGAAAAATAGGAGGAGCATGAAGCCATGTTGAAAAACATGAAGAGCCTGAAAAGGTGTAAAAAACAAGAAGAGCTTCAAAACGTGTCAAAAATATAAGGAACATGAAACGGTCTGAAAAATAGGAGGAGCATGAAGTGGTGTTGAAAATCATGAAGATCCTGAAAAGCTGTGTAAGATATGAAGAGCTTCAAAAGGTGTGAAATACATGAGGAGCATGAAACGATCTGAAGAATAGGAGGAGGATGGTAGCGGTGTTCAAAAACATGAAGAGCATGAAAATGTGTGAAAAATATGAAGGGCTTCAAAAGGTGTGAAAAATATGAAGACCTTAAAATGTGTCAAAAATGAGAAGAGCATGAAACGGTCTGAAAAATAGGTGGAGCATGATGTGGTGTTGAAAAACATGAAGAGCCTGAAAAGTTGCGAAAAATATGAAGACCTTCAAAAGGTGTCAAAAATATGAGGAGCATGAAACGGTCTGAAAAATAGGAGAAGCATGAAACGGTGTTCAAAAACACGAAGAGCCTGAAAAGCTGTGAAAAATATGAAGAGCCTCAAGGTGTGAAATACTTAAGGAGCATGAATCGGTCTGAAAAATAGGAGGAGCATGAAGCGGTGTTGAAAAACATGAAGAGCCTGAATAAGTGTGTAATATATGAAGAGATTCAAAAGTTGTGAAAAATATGAAGAGCTTCAAAAGGTGGGAAATACATGAGGGCCATGAAACGTTCCCAACAATAGGAGGAGCATGAAGCGGTGTTGAAAAACATGAAGAGCCTGAAAAGTTGCGAAAAATATGAAGACCTTCAAAAGGTGTCAAAAATATGAAGAGCTTCAAAAAGTGCGAAAAATGAGATGAGCATGAAACGGTCTGAAAAATAGGTGGAGCATGAAGTGCTGTTGAAAAACATGAAGAGCCTCAAAAGGTTTGAAATACTTGAGGAGCATGAATCGGCCTGAAAAATAGGAGGAGCATGAAGCGGTGTTGAAAAACATGAAGAGCCTCAAAAGGTGTGAAAAATATGAAGAGCTTCAAAAAGTGTCAAAAATGAGATGAGCATGAAATGGTCTGAAAAGAAGGAGGAGCAAGAAGTGGTGTTGAAAAACATGAAGAGCCTGAAAAGGTGTGAAATATATGAAGAGCTTCAAAAGATTTCAGAAATGAGAGGAGCATGAAACGGTCTGAAAAATAGGAGGAGCATGAAGCGGTGTTGAAAAACATGAAGAGCCTGAAAAGGTGTGAAAAATATGAATAGTTTCAAAAGATGTGAAAAATATGAAGAACTTCAAAAGCTGTCAAAAATGAGATGAGCATGAAACGGTCTGAAAAATAGGAGGAGCATTGTAACATTGTTGAAAAAATTGAAGAGCCTGAAAAGGTGTGAAAAATATGAAGAGCTTCAAAATGTGTCAAAAATATGAGGAGCATGAAAAGGTCTGAAAAATAGGAGGAGCATGAAGCGGTGGTGAAAAACATGAAGAGCCTGAAAAGGTGTGAAAAATATGAAGAGCTTCAAAAGGTTTCAAAAATATAAGGAGCATGAAACGGTCTGAAAAATAGTAGGAGCATGAAACGGTGTTCAAAAAGATGAGAAGCCTGAAAAGGTGTGAAAAATATGAAGAGCTTCAAAATGTGTGAAATACATGAGGAGCATGAAACGGTCTGAAAAATAGGAGGAGCATGAAACCGTGTTCAAAAACATGAAGAGCCTGAAATGGTGTGAAAAACAGGAAGAGCCTAAAAGGTGTGAAAAATATGAAAAGCTTCAAAAGATGTCACAAATATGAGGAGCATGAAACGGTCTGAAAAATTGGAGGATCATGAAGCGCAGTTCAAAAACATGAAGAGCCTGAAAAGGTTTGAAAAATATGAAGAGCTTCAAAGGTGTGAAAAATATGAAGAGCTTCAAAAGCTGTCAAAAATGAGAAGAGCATGAAACGGTCTGAAAAATAGGAGGAGCATGAAGTGGTGTTGAAAAACATGAAGAGCCTGAAAAAGTGTGAAATATATGAAGAGATTCAAAAGTTGTGAAAAATATGAAGAGCTTCAAAACGTGACAACAATATGAGGAGAATGAAACGGTCTGAAAAATAGGAGGATCATAAAGCGTTGTTTAAAAACATGAAGAGCCTGTAAAGGTGTGAAAAATATGAAGAGCTTGAAAATGTGTCAAAAAAATGAGGAGCATGAAACGTTTTAAAAAATACGAGGAGCATGAAGCGGTGTTGAAAAACATGAAGAGCCTGAAAAGGGGTGAAAAATATGAAGAGCTTCAAAAGGTGTCAAAAATATGAGGAGCATGAAACGTTTTGAAAAATAGGAGGAGCATGAGGCGGTGTTGAAAAACATGAAGAGCCTGAAAAGGGGTGAAAAATATGAAGAGCATCAAAAGGTGTCAAAAATATGTGGAGCATGAAACGGTCTGAAATATAGGAGGAGCATGAAACGGTGTTCAAAAACATGAAGAGCCTGAAAAGGTGTGAAAAATATGAAGAGCTTCAAAAGGTGTGAAAAATATGAAGAGCTTCAAAAGGTGTGAAAAATATGAAGAGCTTCAAAAGATGTGAAATACATGAGGAGCATGAAACGGTCTGAAAAATAGGAGGAGCATGAAGCGGTGTTGAAAAACATGAAAACCTGAAAAGGTGTGAAAAATATGAAGGGCTTCAAAAGGTGTCAAATATATCAGGAGCATGAAACGGTCTGAAAAATAGGAGGAGCATGAAGCGGTGTTCAAAAAAATGAAGAGCCTGAAAAGGTGTGAAATATATGAAGAGCCTCAAAACGTGTCAAAAATAAGAGGAGCATGAAACGGTCTGAACATTAGGAGGAGCATGAAGCGGGGTTGAAAAACATGAAGAGACTTAAAACGTGTGAAATATATGAAGGGCTTCAAAAAGTGTGAAAAATATGAAGAGCTTCAAAAGGTGTGAAATACATGAGGAGCATGAAACGGTCTGAAAAATAGGAGGAGCATGAAGTGGTGTTGAAAAACATGAAGAGCCTGAAAATTTGTGAAAAATATGAAGAGCTTCAAAATGTGTTAAAAATATGAGGAGCATGAAACGGTCTGAAAAATAGGAGGAGCATGAAGCCGTGTTGAAAAACATGAAGAGCCTGAAGGGTGTAACAAATATGAAGAGCTTCAGCAGGTGTCAAAAATGAGATGAGCATGAAACGGTCTGAAAAATAGGAGGAGCATGAAGTGGTGTTGAAAAACATGAAGAGCCTGAAAAAGTGTGAAATATATGAAGAGCTTCAAAAGGTGTGAAGTACATGAGGAGAATTAAACCGTCCGAAAACTAGGAGGAGCATGAAGCCGTGTTGAAAAACATGAATAGCCTGAAAGGGTGTAACAAATATGAAGAGCTTCAGAAGGTGTCAAAAATGAGATGAGCACGTAACGGTCTGAAAAATAGGAGGAACAGGAAGCGGTGTTGAAAAACCTGAAGAGCCTGAAAAAGTGTGAAATATATGAACAGCTTCAAAAAGTGTCAAAAATAGAAGGAGCATGAAATGGTCTGAAAAATAGGAGGAGCATGAAGCGGTGTTGAAAAACATGAATAGCCTGAAAAGGTGTGAAATATATGAAGAGTTACAAAAGGTGTCAAAAATATGAGGAGCATGAAACGGTCTGAAATATAGGAGGAGCATGAAGCCGTGTTCAAAAACATGAAGAGCCTGAAAAGGAGTGAAAAATATGAAGAGCTTCAAAAGGTGTCAAAATATGAGGAGCATGAAATTCTGAAAAATAGGAGGAGCATGAAACGGTCTGAAAAATAGGAGGAGCATGAATCGGTGTTGAAAACATGAAGAGCATGAAAAGGTGTGAAAAAACTGAAGATTTTCAAAAGGTGTCAAAAATATGAGGAGCATGAAATTGTCTGAAAAATAGGAGGAGCAGAATTGGTGTTGAAAAACATGAAGAGCCTGAAAAGGTGTGAAAAATACGTAGAGCTTCAAAAGGTGTGAAAAATATAAGGAGCATGAAATGGTCTGAAAAATAGGAGGAGCATGAAGTGGTGTTCAAAAACATGAAGAGCCTGAAAATGTGTGAAAAATATGAAGAGCTTCAAAAGGTGTGAAAAATATGAGGAGCATGAAACTGTCTGAAAAAAAGGAGGAGCATGAAGCGGTGTTGAAAAATATGAAGAGCCTGATAAGGTGTGAAAAATATGAAGAGCTTCAAAAGGTGTCAAAATATGAGGAGCATGAAACGGCCTGAAAAATAGGAGGAGCATGAACGGTCTGAAAAATAGCAGGAGCATGAATCGGTGTTGAAAAATATGAAGAGCATGAAAATGTGTGAAAAATATGAAGAGCTTCAAAAGGTGTCAAAATATGAGGAGCAAGAAACGGCCTGATAAATAGGAGGAGCATGAAGCCGTGTTCAAAAACATGAAGAGCCTGGAAAGGTGTGAAAAATATGAAGAGCTTCAAAAGGTGTGTAATATATGAGGAGCATGAAACGGTCTAAAAAAAAAGGAGGAGCATGGAGCAGTGTTGATAAATATGAAGAGCCTGGAAAGGTGTGCAATATATGAAGAGCTTCAAAAGGTGTCAACAATATGAGGAGTATGAAATGGTCTGAAAAAGAAGAGGAGCATGAAGGGGTGGTCGAAAACATGAAGAGGCTGAAAAGGTGTGAAAAATATGTAGAGTTTCAAAATGTGTGAAAAATATGAGGAGCAAGAAACGGTCTGAAAAATAGGAGGAGCATGAAGCGGTGATCAAAACATGAAGAGCCTGAAAAGGTGTGAAATATATGAAGAGCTTCAAATTGTGTCAAATATGAGGACCATGAAACGTTCTGAAAAATAGGAGGAGCATGAAGCGGTGTTGAAAATCATGAAGTGCCTGAAAAGGTGTGAAATATATGAAGAGCTTCATATCGTGTCAAATATCAGGAGCATGAAACGGTCAGAAAAATAGGAGGAGCATGAAGCCGTGTTCAAAAACATGAAGAGCCTGAAAAAGTGTGAAATATATGAAGAGCTTCAAAAGGTGTCAAAAATATGAGGAGTATGAAACGGTCTGAAAAATAGGAAGAGCATGAAAAGGTCTGAAAAATAGGAGGAGCATGAAGCGTTGTTCAAAAACATGAAGAAATGAAAAAGTGTGAAGTATATGAAGAGCTTCAAAAGGTGTGAAAAATATGAGGAGCATGAAACGGTCTGAAAAATAGGAGGAATATGAAGCAGTGTTGAAAAACATGAAGATCCTGAAAAGGTGTGAAAAATACGAAGAGCTTCAAAAGGTGTCAAAACTATGAGGAGCATGAAACGGTCTGAAAATAGGAGGAGCATGAAACGGTCTGAAAAGTAGGAGGAGCATGATGCGGTGTTGAAAAACCTGAAGAGCGTGAAAAGGGGTGAAATATATGAAGAGCTTCAAAAGGTGTCAACAATAGGACGAGCATGAAACGCTGTGAAAAATAGGAGGAATATGAAGCGGTGTTGAAAAACCTGAAGAGCATGAAAAGGTGTGAAAAATATGAAGAGTTTCAAAAGGTGTCAAAACTATGAAGAGCATGAATCGGCCTGAAAAATAGGAGGAGCATGAAACGGTCTGAAAAATAGGAGGAGCATGAAGCGGTGTTGAAAAACCTGAAGAGCCTGAAAAGGCGTGATATATATGAAGAGCTTCAAAAGGTGTCAAAAATAGGAGGAGCATGAAACGGTCTGAAAAATCGGAGGAACAGGAAGCGGTGTTGAAAAACCTGAAGAGCCTGAAAAAGTGTGAAATATATGAACAGCTTCAAAAAGTGTCAAAAATAGAAGGAGCATGAAATGGTCTGAAAAATAGGAGGAGCATGAAGCGGTGTTGAAAAACATGAATAGCCTGAAAAGGTGTGAAATATATGAAGAGTTACAAAAGGTGTCAAAAATATGAGGAGCATGAAACGGTATGAAATATAGGAGGAGCATGAAGCCGTGTTCAAAAACATGAAGAGCCTGAAAAGGAGTGAAAAATATGAAGAGCTTCAAAAGGTGTCAAAATATGAGGAGCATGAAATTCTGAAAAATAGGAGGAGCATGAAACGGTCTGAAAAATAGGAGGAGCATGAATCGGTGTTGAAAACATGAAGAGCATGAAAAGGTGTGAAAAAACTGAAGATTTCAAAAGGTGTCAAAAATATGAGGAGCATGAAATTGTCTGAAAAATAGGAGGAGCAGAATTGGTGTTGAAAAACATGAAGAGCCTGAAAAGGTGTGAAAAATACGTAGAGCTTCAAAAGGTGTGAAAAATATGAGGAGCATGAAATGGTCTGAAAAATAGGAGGAGCATGAAGCGGTGTTCAAAAACATGAAGAGCCTGAAAATGTGTGAAAAATATGAAGAGCTTCAAAAGGTGTGAAAAATATGAGGCGCATGAAACTGTCTGAAAAAAAGGAGGAGCATGAAGCGGTGTTGAAAAATATGAAGAGCCTGAAAAGGTGTGAAAAATATGAAGGGTTTCAAAAGGTGTCAAAAATATGAGAAGCATGAAACGGTTTGAAAAATAGGAGGAGCATGAAGTGGTGTTGAAAAACATGAAGAGCCTGAAAAGGTGTGAAAAATATGAAGAGCTTCAAAAGGTGTCAAAATATGAGGAGCATTAAACGGCCTGAAAAATAGGAGGAGCATGAAACGGTCTGAAAAATAGCAGGAGCATGAATCGGTGTTGAAAAATATGAAGAGCATGAAAATGTGTGAAAAATATGAAGAGCTTCAAAAGGTGTCAAAATATGAGGAGCAAGAAACGGCCGGAAAAATAGGAGGAGCATGAAGCCGTGTTCAAAAACATGAAGAGCCTGGAAAGGTGTGAAAAATATGAAGAGCTTCAAAAGGTGTGTAATATATGAGGAGCATGAAACGGTCTAAAAAATAGGAGGAGCATGGAGCAGTGTTGATAAACATGAAGAGCCTGGAAAGGTGTGCAATATATGAAGAGCTTCAAAAGGTGTCAACAATATGAGGAGCATGAAACGGTCTGAAAAATAGGAGGAGCATGAATCGGTGTTCAAAAACATGAAGAGCATGAAAAGGTGTGAAAAATATGAAGAGTTTCAAAAGGTGTCAAAACTATGAGGAGCATGAAACGGCCTGAAAAATAGGAGGAGCATGAAACGGTCTGAAAGATAGGAGGAGCATGAAGCGGTGTTGAAAAACCTGAAGAGCCTGAAAAGGCATGAAATATATGAAGAGCTTCAAAAGGTGTCAACAATAGGAGGAGCATGAAACGGTCTGAAAAATAGGAGGAATATGAAGCGGTGTTGAAAAACCTGAAGAGTATGAATAGGTGTGAAAAATATGAATAGTTTCAAAAGATGTCAAAATTATGAAGAGCATGAAACGGCCTGAAAAATAGGAGGAGCATGAAACGGTCTGAAAAATAGGAGGAGCATGAAGCGGTGTTGAAAAACCTGAAGAGCCTGAAAAGGCATGAAATATATGAAGAGCTTCAAAAGGTGTCAAAAATAGGAGGAGCATGAAATGGTCTGAAAAATAGGAGGAGCATGAAGCGGTGTTGAAAAACATGAATAGCCTGACAAAGTGTGAAATGTATGAAGAGCTACAAAAGGTGTCAAAAATATGATGAGCCTGAAACGGTCTGAAAAATAGGAGGCGCATGAAACTGTGTTCAAAAACATGAAGAGCCTAACAAGGTGTGAAAAATATGAAGAGCTTCAAAAGGTGTGAAATACAAGAGGAGCATGAAACGGTCTGAAAAATAGGAGGAGCATGAAGCGGTGTTGAAAAGCCTGACGAACCAGAAAAGGTGTGAAAAATATGAAGAGCTTCAAATGGTGTCAAAAATATGAGGAGCATGAAACGGTCTGAAAAATAGGAGGAACATGAAATGGTGTTCAAAAACATGAAGAGCCTGAAAAGGTGTGAAAAATATGAAGAGCTACAAAACGTGTGAAATACATGAGGAGCATGAAACGGTCTGAAAAATAGGAGGAGCATGAAGCGGTGTTGAAAAACAAAAAGAGCATGAAAAGCTGTGAAAAATATGAAGAGCTTCAAAAGTGTCAAAAATATGGGAGCATGAAACGGTCTGAAAAATAGGAGGACCATGAAGCGGTGTTGAAAAACATGAAGAGCCTCAAAAAGTACAAAAAATATGAAGAGCTTCAACACGTCTCAAATATATGAGGTGCATGAAACGGTCTGAAAAAAGGAGCATGAAACCGTGTTCAACAACGTGAAGAGCCTGAAAGGTGTGAAAAATATGAAGAGCTTCAAAACGTGTCAAAAATATGAGGAGCATGAAAAGTTCTGTAAAATAGGAGGAGCATGAAGCGGTGTTCAAAAGCCTGAAGAGCCTGAAAAGGTGTGAAAAATATGAAGAGATTCAAAAGGTGTCAAAAATATGAGGAGCATGAAACGGTCTGAAAAATAGGAGGAGCATGAAGCGGTGTTGAAAAACATGAAGAGCCTGAAAAGGGGTGAAAAATATGAAGAGCATCAAAAGGTGTCAAAAATATGTGGAGCATGAAACGGTCTGAAATATAGGAGGAGCATGAAACGGTGTTCAAAAACATGAAGAGCCTGAAAAGGTGTGAAAAATATGAAGAGCTTCAAAAGGTGTGAAAAATATGAAGAGCTTCAAAAGGTGTGAAAAATATGAAGAGCTTCAAAAGATGTGAAATACATGAGGAGCATGAAACGGTCTGAAAAATAGGAGGAGCATGAAGCGGTGTTGAAAAACATGAAAACCTGAAAAGGTGTGAAAAATATGAAGGGCTTCAAAAGGTGTCAAATATATCAGGAGCATGAAACGGTCTGAAAAATAGGAGGAGCATGAAGCGGTGTTCAAAAAAATGAAGAGCCTGAAAAGGTGTGAAATATATGAAGAGCCTCAAAACGTGTCAAAAATAAGAGGAGCATGAAACGGTCTGAACAATAGGAGGAGCATGAAGCGGTGTTGAAAAACATGAAGAGACTTAAAACGTGTGAAATATATGAAGGGCTTCAAAAAGTGTGAAAAATATGAAGAGCTTCAAAAGGTGTGAAATACATGAGGAGCATGAAACGGTCTGAAAAATAGGAGGAGCATGAAGTGGTGTTGAAAAACATGAAGAGCCTGAAAATATGTGAAAAATATGAAGAGCTTCAAAATGTGTTAAAAATATGAGGAGCATGAAACGGTCTGAAAAATAGGAGGAGCATGAAGCCGTGTTGAAAAACATGAAGAGCCTGAAGGGTGTAACAAATATGAAGAGCTTCAGCAGGTGTCAAAAATGAGATGAGCATGAAACGGTCTGAAAAATAGGAGGAGCATGAAGTGGTGTTGAAAAACATGAAGAGCCTGAAAAAGTGTGAAATATATGAAGAGCTTCAAAAGGTGTGAATTACATGAGGAGAATTAAACCGTCCGAAAACTAGGAGGAGCATGAAGCCGTGTTGAAAAACATGAATAGCCTGAAAGGGTGTAACAAATATGAAGAGCTTCAGAAGGTGTCAAAAATGAGATGAGCACGTAACGGTCTGAAAAATAGGAGGAACAGGAAGCGGTGTTGAAAAACCTGAAGAGCCTGAAAAAGTGTGAAATATATGAATAGCTTCAAAAAGTGTCAAAAATAGAAGGAGCATGAAATGGTCTGAAAAATAGGAGGAGCATGAAGCGGTGTTGAAAAACATGAATAGCCTGAAAAGGTGTGAAATATATGAAGAGTTACAAAAGGTGTCAAAAATATGAGGAGCATGAAACGGTCTGAAATATAGGAGGAGCATGAAGCCGTGTTCAAAAACATGAAGAGCCTGAAAAGGAGTGAAAAATATGAAGAGCTTCAAAAGGTGTCAAAATATGAGGAGCATGAAATTCTGAAAAATAGGAGGAGCATGAAACGGTCTGAAAAATAGGAGGAGCATGAATCGGTGTTGAAAACATGAAGAGCATGAAAAGGTGTGAAAAAACTGAAGATTTTCAAAAGGTGTCAAAAATATGAGGAGCATGAAATTGTCTGAAAAATAGGAGGAGCAGAAGTGGTGTTGAAATACATGAAGAGCCTGAAAAGGTGTGAAAAATACGTAGAGCTTCAAAAGGTGTGAAAAATATAAGGAGCATGAAATGGTCTGAAAAATAGGAGGAGCATGAAGTGGTGTTCAAAAACATGAAGAGCCTGAAAATGTGTGAAAAATATGAAGAGCTTCAAAAGGTGTGAAAAATATGAGGAGCATGAAACTGTCTGAAAAAAAGGAGGAGCATGAAGCGGTGTTGAAAAATATGAAGAGCCTGATAAGGTGTGAAAAATATGAAGAGCTTCAAAAGGTGTCAAAATATGAGGAGCATGAAACGGCCTGAAAAATAGGAGGAGCATGAACGGTCTGAAAAATAGCAGGAGCATGAATCGGTGTTGAAAAATATGAAGAGCATGAAAATGTGTGAAAAATATGAAGAGCTTCAAAAGGTGTCAAAATATGAGGAGCAAGAAACGGCCTGATAAATAGGAGGAGCATGAAGCCGTGTTCAAAAACATGAAGAGCCTGGAAAGGTGTGAAAAATATGAAGAGCTTCAAAAGGTGTGTAATATATGAGGAGCATGAAACGGTCTGAAAAAAACGGAGGAGCATGGAGCAGTGTTGATAAATATGAAGAGCCTGGAAAGGTGTGCAATATATGAAGAGCTTCAAAAGGTGTCAACAATATGAGGAGTATGAAATGGTCTGAAAAAGAAGAGGAGCATGAAGGGGTGGTCGAAAACATGAAGAGGCTGAAAAGGTGTGAAAAATATGTAGAGTTTCAAAATGTGTGAAAAATATGAGGAGCAAGAAACGGTCTGAAAAATAGGAGGAGCATGAAGCGGTGATCAAAACATGAAGAGCCTGAAAAGGTGTGAAATATATGAAGAGCTTCAAATTGTGTCAAATATGAGGACCATGAAACGTTCTGAAAAATAGGAGGAGCATGAAGCGGTGTTGAAAATCATGAAGTGCCTGAAAAGGTGTGAAATATATGAAGAGCTTCATATCGTGTCAAATATCAGGAGCATGAAACGGTCAGAAAAATAGGAGGAGCATGAAGCCGTGTTCAAAAACATGAAGAGCCTGAAAAAGTGTGAAATATATGAAGAGCTTCAAAAGGTGTCAAAAATATGAGGAGTATGAAACGGTCTGAAAAATAGGAAGAGCATGAAAAGGTCTGAAAAATAGGAGGAGCATGAAGCGTTGTTCAAAAACATGAAGAAATGAAAAAGTGTGAAGTATATGAAGAGCTTCAAAAGGTGTGAAAAATATGAGGAGCATGAAACGGTCTGAAAAATAGGAGGAATATGAAGCAGTGTTGAAAAACATGAAGATCCTGAAAAGGTGTGAAAAATACGAAGAGCTTCAAAAGGTGTCAAAACTATGAGGAGCATGAAACGGTCTGAAAATAGGAGGAGCATGAAACGGTCTGAAAAGTAGGAGGAGCATGATGCGGTGTTGAAAAACCTGAAGAGCGTGAAAAGGGGTGAAATATATGAAGAGCTTCAAAAGGTGTCAACAATAGGACGAGCATGAAACGCTGTGAAAAATAGGAGGAATATGAAGCGGTGTTGAAAAACCTGAAGAGCATGAAAAGGTGTGAAAAATATGAAGAGTTTCAAAAGGTGTCAAAACTATGAAGAGCATGAAACGGCCTGAAAAATAGGAGGAGCATGAAACGGTCTGAAAAATAGGAGGAGCATGAAGCGGTGTTGAAAAACCTGAAGAGCCTGAAAAGGCGTGATATATATGAAGAGCTTCAAAAGGTGTCAAAAATAGGAGGAGCATGAAACGGTCTGAAAAATCAGAGGAACAGGAAGCGGTGTTGAAAAACCTGAAGAGCCTGAAAAAGTGTGAAATATATGAACAGCTTCAAAAAGTGTCAAAAATAGAAGGAGCATGAAATGGTCTGAAAAATAGGAGGAGCATGAAGCGGTGTTGAAAAACATGAATAGCCTGAAAAGGTGTGAAATATATGAAGAGTTACAAAAGGTGTCAAAAATATGAGGAGCATGAAACGGTTTGAAAAATAGGAGGAGCATGAAGTGGTGTTGAAAAACATGAAGAGCCTGAAAAGGTGTGAAAAATATGAAGAGCTTCAAAACGTGTCAAAATATGAGGAGCATGAAATTCTGAAAAATAGGAGGAGCATGAAACGGTCTGAAAAATAGGAGGAGCATGAATCGGTGTTGAAAACATGAAGAGCATGAAAAGGTGTGAAAAAACTGAAGATTTCAAAAGGTGTCAAAAATATGAGGAGCATGAAATTGTCTGAAAAATAGGAGGAGCAGAATTGGTGTTGAAAAACATGAAGAGCCTGAAAAGGTGTGAAAAATACGTAGAGCTTCAAAAGGTGTGAAAAATATGAGGAGCATGAAATGGTCTGAAAAATAGGAGGAGCATGAAGCGGTGTTCAAAAACATGAAGAGCCTGAAAATGTGTGAAAAATATGAAGAGCTTCAAAAGGTGTGAAAAATATGAGGAGCATGAAACTGTCTGAAAAAAAGGAGGAGCATGAAGCGGTGTTGAAAAATATGAAGAGCCTGAAAAGGTGTGAAAAATATGAAGGGCTTCAAAAGGTGTCAAAAATATGAGGAGCATGAAACGGTTTGAAAAATAGGAGGAGCATGAAGTGGTGTTGAAAAACATGAAGAGCCTGAAAAGGTGTGAAAAATATGAAGAGCTTCAAAAGGTGTCAAAATATGAGGAGCATTAAACGGCCTGAAAAATAGGAGGAGCATGAAACGGTCTGAAAAATAGCAGGAGCATGAATCGGTGTTGAAAAATATGAAGAGCATGAAAATGTGTGAAAAATATGAAGAGCTTCAAAAGGTGTCAAAATATGAGGAGCAAGAAACGGCCGGAAAAATAGGAGGAGCATGAAGCCGTGTTCAAAAACATGAAGAGCCTGGAAAGGTGTGAAAAATATGAAGAGCTTCAAAAGGTGTGTAATATATGAGGAGCATGAAACGGTCTAAAAAATAGGAGGAGCATGGAGCAGTGTTGATAAACATGAAGAGCCTGGAAAGGTGTGCAATATATGAAGAGCTTCAAAAGGTGTCAACAATATGAGGAGTATGAAATGGTCTGAAAAAGAAGAGGAGCATGAAGGGGTGGTCGAAAACATGAAGAGGCTGAAAAGGTGTGAAAAATATGTAGAGTTTCAAAATGTGTGAAAAATATGAGGAGCAAGAAACGGTCTGAAAAATAGGAGGAGCATGAAGCGGTGATCAAAACATGAAGAGCCTGAGAAGGTGTGAAATATATGAAGAGCTTCAAATTGTGTCAAATATGAGGACCATGAAACGTTCTGAAAAATAGGAGGAGCATGAAGCGGTGTTGAAAACCATGAAGTGCCTGAAAAGGTGTGAAATATATGAAGAGCTTCATATCGTGTCAAATATCAGGAGCATGAAACGGTCACAAAAATAGGCGGAGCATGAAGCCGTGTTCAAAAACATGAAGAGCCTGAAAAAGTGTGAAATATATGAAGAGCTTCAAAAGGTGTCAAAAATATGAGGAGTATGAAACGGTCTGAAAAATAGGAAGAGCATGAAAAGGTCTGAAAAATAGGAGGAGCATGAAGCGTTGTTCAAAAACATGAAGAAATGAAAAAGTGTGAAGTATATGAAGAGCTTCAAAAGGTGTGAAAAATATGAGGAGCATGAAACGGTCTGAAAAATAGGAGGAGCATGATACGGCGTTGAAAAACATAAAGAGCCTGAAAAGGTGTGAAAAATATGAAGAGCTTCAAAAGGTGTGTAATATATGAGGAGCATGAAACGGTCTGAAAAAAACGGAGGAGCATGGAGCAGTGTTGATAAATATGAAGAGCCTGGAAAGGTGTGCAATATATGAAGAGCTTCAAAAGGTGTCAACAATATGAGGAGTATGAAATGGTCTGAAAAAGAAGAGGAGCATGAAGGGGTGGTCGAAAACATGAAGAGGCTGAAAAGGTGTGAAAAATATGTAGAGTTTCAAAATGTGTGAAAAATATGAGGAGCAAGAAACGGTCTGAAAAATAGGAGGAGCATGAAGCGGTGATCAAAACATGAAGAGCCTGAAAAGGTGTGAAATATATGAAGAGCTTCAAATTGTGTCAAATATGAGGACCATGAAACGTTCTGAAAAATAGGAGGAGCATGAAGCGGTGTTGAAAATCATGAAGTGCCTGAAAAGGTGTGAAATATATGAAGAGCTTCATATCGTGTCAAATATCAGGAGCATGAAACGGTCAGAAAAATAGGAGGAGCATGAAGCCGTGTTCAAAAACATGAAGAGCCTGAAAAAGTGTGAAATATATGAAGAGCTTCAAAAGGTGTCAAAAATATGAGGAGTATGAAACGGTCTGAAAAATAGGAAGAGCATGAAAAGGTCTGAAAAATAGGAGGAGCATGAAGCGTTGTTCAAAAACATGAAGAAATGAAAAAGTGTGAAGTATATGAAGAGCTTCAAAAGGTGTGAAAAATATGAGGAGCATGAAACGGTCTGAAAAATAGGAGGAATATGAAGCAGTGTTGAAAAACATGAAGATCCTGAAAAGGTGTGAAAAATACGAAGAGCTTCAAAAGGTGTCAAAACTATGAGGAGCATGAAACGGTCTGAAAATAGGAGGAGCATGAAACGGTCTGAAAAGTAGGAGGAGCATGATGCGGTGTTGAAAAACCTGAAGAGCGTGAAAAGGGGTGAAATATATGAAGAGCTTCAAAAGGTGTCAACAATAGGACGAGCATGAAACGCTGTGAAAAATAGGAGGAATATGAAGCGGTGTTGAAAAACCTGAAGAGCATGAAAAGGTGTGAAAAATATGAAGAGTTTCAAAAGGTGTCAAAACTATGAAGAGCATGAAACGGCCTGAAAAATAGGAGGAGCATGAAACGGTCTGAAAAATAGGAGGAGCATGAAGCGGTGTTGAAAAACCTGAAGAGCCTGAAAAGGCGTGATATATATGAAGAGCTTCAAAATGTGTCAAAAATAGGAGGAGCATGAAACGGTCTGAAAAATCAGAGGAACAGGAAGCGGTGTTGAAAAACCTGAAGAGCCTGAAAAAGTGTGAAATATATGAACAGCTTCAAAAAGTGTCAAAAATAGAAGGAGCATGAAATGGTCTGAAAAATAGGAGGAGCATGAAGCGGTGTTGAAAAACATGAATAGCCTGAAAAGGTGTGAAATATATGAAGAGTTACAAAAGGTGTCAAAAATATGAGGAGCATGAAACGGTTTGAAAAATAGGAGGAGCATGAAGTGGTGTTGAAAAACATGAAGAGCCTGAAAAGGTGTGAAAAATATGAAGAGCTTCAAAACGTGTCAAAATATGAGGAGCATGAAATTCTGAAAAATAGGAGGAGCATGAAACGGTCTGAAAAATAGGAGGAGCATGAATCGGTGTTGAAAACATGAAGAGCATGAAAAGGTGTGAAAAAACTGAAGATTTCAAAAGGTGTCAAAAATATGAGGAGCATGAAATTGTCTGAAAAATAGGAGGAGCAGAATTGGTGTTGAAAAACATGAAGAGCCTGAAAAGGTGTGAAAAATACGTAGAGCTTCAAAAGGTGTGAAAAATATGAGGAGCATGAAATGGTCTGAAAAATAGGAGGAGCATGAAGCGGTGTTCAAAAACATGAAGAGCCTGAAAATGTGTGAAAAATATGAAGAGCTTCAAAAGGTGTGAAAAATATGAGGAGCATGAAACTGTCTGAAAAAAAGGAGGAGCATGAAGCGGTGTTGAAAAATATGAAGAGCCTGAAAAGGTGTGAAAAATATGAAGGGCTTCAAAAGGTGTCAAAAATATGAGGAGCATGAAACGGTTTGAAAAATAGGAGGAGCATGAAGTGGTGTTGAAAAACATGAAGAGCCTGAAAAGGTGTGAAAAATATGAAGAGCTTCAAAAGGTGTCAAAATATGAGGAGCATTAAACGGCCTGAAAAATAGGAGGAGCATGAAACGGTCTGAAAAATAGCAGGAGCATGAATCGGTGTTGAAAAATATGAAGAGCATGAAAATGTGTGAAAAATATGAAGAGCTTCAAAAGGTGTCAAAATATGAGGAGCAAGAAACGGCCGGAAAAATAGGAGGAGCATGAAGCCGTGTTCAAAAACATGAAGAGCCTGGAAAGGTGTGAAAAATATGAAGAGCTTCAAAAGGTGTGTAATATATGAGGAGCATGAAACGGTCTAAAAAATAGGAGGAGCATGGAGCAGTGTTGATAAACATGAAGAGCCTGGAAAGGTGTGCAATATATGAAGAGCTTCAAAAGGTGTCAACAATATGAGGAGTATGAAATGGTCTGAAAAAGAAGAGGAGCATGAAGGGGTGGTCGAAAACATGAAGAGGCTGAAAAGGTGTGAAAAATATGTAGAGTTTCAAAATGTGTGAAAAATATGAGGAGCAAGAAACGGTCTGAAAAATAGGAGGAGCATGAAGCGGTGATCAAAACATGAAGAGCCTGAGAAGGTGTGAAATATATGAAGAGCTTCAAATTGTGTCAAATATGAGGACCATGAAACGTTCTGAAAAATAGGAGGAGCATGAAGCGGTGTTGAAAACCATGAAGTGCCTGAAAAGGTGTGAAATATATGAAGAGCTTCATATCGTGTCAAATATCAGGAGCATGAAACGGTCACAAAAATAGGAGGAGCATGAAGCCGTGTTCAAAAACATGAAGAGCCTGAAAAGGTGTGAAACATATGAATAGCTTCCAAAGGTGTCAAAAATGAAGTGAGAATGAAACGGTCTGAAAAATAGGAGGAGCATGAATAGGTGTTCTAAAACATGAAGAGCCTGAACAGGTGTGAAACATATGAATAGCTTCCAAAGGTGTCAAAAATGAAATGAGCATGAAACGGTCTGAAAAATAGGAGGAGCATGAATAGGTGTTCTAAAACATGAAGAGCCTGAACAAGTGTGAAACATATGAATAGCTTCCAAAGGTGTCAAAAATGAAATGAGAATGAAACGGTCTGAAAAATAGGAGGAGCATGAAGCGGTGTTCAAAAATATGAAGAGTCTGAAAAGGTGTGAAATATATGAAGAGCTTCAAAATGTGTCAAAAATGAGATGAGCATGAAACGGTCTGAAAAATAGGAGGAGGATGATGCGGATTTGAAAAACATGAAGAGCCTGAAAAGGTGTGACAATTATGAAGCGCTTCAAAAGGTGTCAAAATTATGGGGAGCATTAAACGGTCTGAAAAACAGGAGGAGCATCAAATGGTGTTCAAAGACGTGAAGAGCATGAAAAGGGTGCAATATAATAAGAGCTTCAAAAGGTGTCAAAAATATGAGGAGCATGAAACGGTGTTAAAAAACATGAAAAGCCTGAAAAGTTGTGAAAAATATGAAGAGCTTCAAAATGTGTGAAAAATATGAGGAGCATGAAACGGTCTGAAAAGTAGGAGGAGCATCAAATGGTGTTCAAAGACGTGAAGAGCATGAAAAGGTGTGCAATATAAGAAGAGGTTCAAAAGGTGTCAAAAATATGAGGAGCATGAAACTGTCTGAAAAATAGGAGGAGCATGAAGTGGTTTTGACAAACATGAAGAGCCTGAAAAGGTGTGAAAAATATGAAGAGCTTCAAAAGGTGTCAAAAATATGAGGAACATGAAACGGTCTGAAAAATAGGAGGAGCATGATTTGGTATTGAAAAACAGAAAGAGCCTGAAAAGGTGTGAAAAATATGAAGAGCTTCAAAAGGTGTCAAAAATATGTGGAGCATGAAACGGTTTAAAAAATAGGAGGAGCATGAAACGGACTTCAAAAACATGAAGAGCCTGAAAAGGTGTGAAAAATATGAAGAGCTTCAAAAGGTGTCAAAAATATGAGGTGCATGAAACGGTCTGAAAAATAGGAGGAGCATGAAGTGGTATTGAAAAACAGAAAGAGCCTGAAAAGGTGTGAAAAATATGAAGAGCTTCAAAAGGTGTCAAAAATATGAGGAGCATGAAAGGGTTTAAAAAATAGAAGGAGCACGAAATGGTCTTCAAAAATATGAAGTGCCTGAAAAGGTGTGAAAAATATGAAGAGCTTCAAAAGGTGTCAAACATATGAGGAGCATGAAACAGTGTTCAAAAACATGAAAAGCCTGAAAAGTTGTGAAATATATGAAGAGCTTCAAAAGGTGTCAAAAATGTGAGGAGCATGAAACGGTCTGAAAAATAGGAGGAACATGAAGCGGTGTTGAAAAACATGAAAAACCTGAAAAGGTGTGAAAAATATGAAGAGCTTCAAAAGGTGTCAAAAATATGAGGAGCATGAAACAGTCCGAAAAATAGGAGCAGCATGAAGCGGATTTGAAAAACATGAAGAGCCTTAAAAGATGTGAAAAATATGAAGCACTTCAAAAGCTTTCAAAAATATAAGGAGCATGAAACGGTCTGAAAAATAGGAGGAGCATGAAACGCTTTTCATATAGTGAAGAGCCGGAAAAGGTGTGAAAAATATGAAGAACTTCAAAAGCTGTCAAAAATATGAGGAGTATGAAACGGTGTTCAAAAACATGAAAAGCCTGAAAATGTGTGAAATATATGAAGAGCTCCAAAAGGTGTCAAAAATAGGAGGAGCATGAAGCGGTGTAGAAAAACCTGAAGTGCCTGAAAAGGTGTGAAAAATATGAAGATCTTCAAAAGGTGTCAAAAATATGAGGAGCATGACACGGTCAGAAATATAGCAGGAGCATGAAGTGGTGTTGAAAACATGAAGAACCTGAAAAGTTGTGAAATGATGAAGAGCTTCAAAAGGTGTCAAATATATGAGCAGCATGAAACGTTCTGAAAAATTGGAGGTGCAAGAAACGATGTTCAAAACATGAAGAGCCTGAAAAGGTGTGAAAAATATGAAGGGCTTCAAAACTTCTCAAAAACATGAGGAGCATGAAACGGTCTGAAAAATAAGAGGAGCATGAATCAGTGTTTAAAAACATGAAGAGCCTGAAAAGGTGTGAAATATATGAAGAGCTTCAAAAGATGTCAAAAATATTAAGAGCATGAAACGGTTTGAAAAATAGGAGGAGCATGCAGCGGTGTTGAAAACCAGGAAGAGCCTGAAAACGTGTGAAAAATATGAAGAGTTTCAAAAGGTGTCAAATATATAGGAGCATGAAACTGTCTGAAAAATAGTATGAGAATGAAACGGTTTTGAAAAAGATGAAGAGCATGAAAACCTGTGAAAAATATGATGAGCTTCAGAAGGTGTCAAAAATATGAGGAACATGAAACGGTGTTCAAAAACATGAAGAGCCTGAAAAGGTGTAAAAAATATGAAGAGCTTCAAAAGGTGTCAAAAATATGAGGAGCATTAAACGGTCTGAAATATAGAAGGAGCATGAAGTGTTGTTCAAAAACGTGAAGAGCCTGAAAAGGTGTGAAAAATATGAAGAGCATGAAAAGGTGTGAAAAATATGTGGAGCATGAAACTATGTTCAAAAACATGAAGAGCCTGAAAAGGTGTGAAAAATATGAAGAGCTTCAAAAGGTGTCAAAAATATGAGGAGCATGAAACGGTCTGAAAAATAGGAGAAGCATGAAACGGTGTTGAGAAACATGAAGAGCCTGAAAAGGTGTGAAAAATATGAAGAGCATGAAAAGGTGTGAAAAATATGCGGAGCATGAAATTGTGCTCAAAAACATGAAGAGCCTGAAAAGGTGTGAAAAATATGAAGAGCTTCAAAAGGTGTCAGAAATATGAGGAGCAAGAAACGGTCTGAAAATTAGGAGGAGAATGAAGCCGTTTTCAAAAACTTGAAGAGCCTTAAATGGTGTGAAAAATATGAAGAGCTTCAAAAGGTGTCAAAGATATGAGGAGCATGAAACGGTCTGAAAAATAGGAGGAGCATGATACGGCGTTGAAAAACATAAAGAGCCTGAAAAGGTGTGAAAAATATGAAGAGCTTCAAAAGGTGTCAAAAATATGAGGAGCATGAAACGGTCTGAAAAATAGGAGGAGCATGAAACGGTGTTCAAAAACATGAAGAGCCTGAAAAGGTGTGAAAAATATGAAGAGCATGAAAATGTGTGAAAAATATGAGGAGAATGAAACTGTGTTCAAAAACATGAAAATCCTGAAAAGTTGTGAAAAATATGAAGAGCTTCAAAACGTCTCAAAAACATGAGGATCATGAAACAGTCTGAAAATAGAAGGAGCCTGAAGCGGTGTTCAAAAACATGAAGAACCTGAAAAGGTGTGAATAATATGAAGAGCTTCAAAAGGTGTCAAAATATGAGGAGCATGATACGGTTTAAAAATAGGAGGAGCATGAAACGGCGTTGAAAACATGAAGATCCTGAAAAGTTGTGAAAAATATGAAGAGCTTCAAAAGGTGTCAAAAATACGACGAGCATGAAACGCTCTAAAAAATAGGAGGAGCATGAAACGGTGTTGAAAAACAGGAAGAGGCAGAAAAGGTGTGAAAGACATGAAGAGCTTCAAAAGGTGTCAAAAACATGAGGAGCATGAAACGGTCTGAAAAGTAGGAGGAGCATGAATCGGTGTTAAAGAACATGAAGAGCCTGACAAGGTGTGAAATATATGAAGAGCTTCAAAAGGTGTCAAAAATATGAGGAGCATGAAACGATCTGAAAAATAGGAGGAGAATGAAGTGGTTTTCAAAAACATGAAGAGCCTGAAAAGTTGTGAAAAATAGGAAGAGCTTCAAAAGTTGTCAAAAATATGAGGAGCATGAAACGGTGTGAAAAATAGGAGGAGCATGGATTTGTGTTGAAAAATATGAAGAGCCTGAAAAGGTATGTAAAATATGAAGAGCTTCAAAAGGTGTCAAAATATGAGCAGCATGAAACGGTCTGAAAAACAGGAGGAGCATGAAACAGTGTTCAAAAACATGAAGAACCAGGAAAGGTGTGAAAAATATGAAGAGCTTCAAAAGGTGTCAAAAATATGAGGAGCATGAAACGGTCTAAAAAATAAGAGGAGCATGAATCAGTGTTGAAAAACATGAAGAGCCTGAAAAGCTGTGAAATATATGAAGAGCTTCAAAAGATGTCAAAAATATTAAGAGCATGAAACGGTCTGAAAAATAGGAGGAGCATGCAGCGGTGTTGAAAACCATGATGAGCCTGAAAACGTGTGAAAAATATGAAGAGTTTCAAAAGGTGTCAAATATATAGGAGCATGAAACTGTCTGAAAAATAGTATGAGAATGAAACGGTTTTGAAAAAGATGAAGAGCATGAAAACCTGTGAAAAATATGATGAGCTTCAGAAGGTGTCAAAAATATGAGGAACATGAAACGGTGTTCAAAAACATGAAGAGCCTGAAAAGGTGTGAAAAATATGAAGAGCTTCAAAAGGTGTCAAAAATATGAGGAGCATTAAATGGTCTGAAATATAGGAGGAGCATGAAGTGGTGTTCAAAAACGTGAAGAGCCTGAAAAGGTGTGAAAAATATGAAGAGCTTCAAAAGGTGTCAAAAATATGAGGAGCATGAAACGGTCTGAAAAATAGGAGAAGCATGAAACGGTGTTGAGAAACATGAAGAGCCTGAAAAGGTGTGAAAAATATGAAGAGCATGAAAAGGTGTGAAAAATATGCGGAGCATGAAACTGTGCTCAAAAACATGAAGAGCCTGAAAAGGTGTGAAAAATATGAAGAGCTTCAAAAGGTGTCAAAGATATGAGGAGCATGAAACGGTCTGAAAAATAGGAGGAGCATGATACGGCATTGAAAAACATAAAGAGCCTGAAAAGGTGTGAAAAATATGAAGAGCTTCAAAAGGTGTCAAAAATATGAGGAGCATGAAACGGTCTGAAAAATAGGAGGAGCATGAAACGGTGTTCAAAAACATGAAGAGCCTGAAAAGGTGTGAAAAATATGAAGAGCATGAAAATGTGTGAAAAATATGAGGAGAATGAAACTGTGTTCAAAAACATGAAAATCCTGAAAAGTTGTGAAAAATATGAAGAGCTTCAAAACGTCTCAAAAACATGAGGATCATGAAACAGTCTGAAAATAGAAGGAGCCTGAAGCGGTGTTCAAAAACATGAAGAACCTGAAAAGGTGTGAATAATATGAAGAGCTTCAAAAGGTGTCAAAATATGAGGAGCATGATACGGTTTAAAAATAGGAGGAGCATGAAACGGCGTTGAAAACATAAAGATCCTGAAAAGTTGTGAAAAATATGAAGAGCTTCAAAAGGTGTCAAAAATACGACGAGCATGAAACGCTCTAAAAAATAGGAGGAGCATGAAACGGTGTTGAAAAACAGGAAGAGGCAGAAAAGGTGTGAAAGACATGAAGAGCTTCAAAAGGTGTCAAAAACATGAGGAGCATGAAACGGTCTGAAAAGTAGGAGGAGCATGAATCGGTGTTAAAGAACATGAAGAGCCTGACAAGGTGTGAAATATATGAAGAGCTTCAAAAGGTGTCAAAAATATGAGGAGCATGAAACGATCTGAAAAATAGGAGGAGAATGAAGTGGTTTTCAAAAACATGAAGAGCCTGAAAAGTTGTGAAAAATAGGAAGAGCTTCAAAAGTTGTCAAAAATATGAGGAGCATGAAACGGTGTGAAAAATAGGAGGAGCATGGATTTGTGTTGAAAAATATGAAGAGCCTGAAAAGGTATGTAAAATATGAAGAGCTTCAAAAGGTGTCAAAATATGAGCAGCATGAAACGGTCTGAAAAACAGGAGGAGCATGAAACAGTGTTCAAAAACATGAAGAACCAGGAAAGGTGTGAAAAATATGAAGAGCTTCAAAAGGTGTCAAAAATATGAGGAGCATGAAACGGTCTAAAAAATAAGAGGAGCATGAAGTGGTGATGCAAAACAAGAAGACCACGAAAAGGTGTGAAAAATATGAAGCGCTTCAAAAGGTGTCAAAAATAAGAGAAGCATGAAACGGTCTGAAAAATAGGAGGAGCATGAATCAGTGTTGAAAAACATGAAGAGCCTGAAAAGCTGTGAAATATATGAAGAGCTTCAAAAGATGTCAAAAATATTAAGAGCATGAAACGGTCTGAAAAATAGGAGGAGCATGCAGCGGTGTTGAAAACCATGATGAGCCTGAAAACGTGTGAAAAATATGAAGAGTTTCAAAAGGTGTCAAATATATAGGAGCATGAAACTGTCTGAAAAATAGTATGAGAATGAAACGGTTTTGAAAAAGATGAAGAGCATGAAAACCTGTGAAAAATATGATGAGCTTCAGAAGGTGTCAAAAATATGAGGAACATGAAACGGTGTTCAAAAACATGAAGAGCCTGAAAAGGTGTGAAAAATATGAAGAGCTTCAAAAGGTGTCAAAAATATGAGGAGCATTAAACGGTCTGAAAAATAGGAGAAGCATGAAACGGTGTTGAGAAACATGAAGAGCCTGAAAAGGTGTGAAAAATATGAAGAGCATGAAAAGGTGTGAAAAATATGAAGAGCTTCAAAAGGTGTCAGAAATATGAGGAGCAAGAAACGGTCTGAAAATTAGGAGGAGAATGAAGCCGTTTTCAAAAACTTGAAGAGCCTGAAATGGTGTGAAAAATATGAAGAGCTTCAAAAGGTGTCAAAGATATGAGGAGCATGAAACGGTCTGAAAAATAGGAGGAGCATGATATGGCGTTGAAAAACATAAAGAGCCTGAAAAGGTGTGAAAAATATGAAGAGCTTCAAAAGGTGTCAAAAATATGAGGAGCATGAAACGGTCTGAAAAATAGGAGGAGCATGAAACGGTGTTCAAAAACATGAAGAGCCTGAAAAGGTGTGAAAAATATGAAGAGCATGAAAATGTGTGAAAAATATGAGGAGAATGAAACTGTGTTCAAAAACATGAAAATCCTGAAAAGTTGTGAAAAATATGAAGAGCTTCAAAACGTCTCAAAAACATGAGGATCATGAAACAGTCTGAAAATAGAAGGAGCCTGAAGCGGTGTTCAAAAACATGAAGAACCTGAAAAGGTGTGAATAATATGAAGAGCTTCAAAAGGTGTCAAAATATGAGGAGCATGATACGGTTTAAAAATAGGAGGAGCATGAAACGGCGTTGAAAACATGAAGATCCTGAAAAGTTGTGAAAAATATGAAGAGCTTCAAAAGGTGTCAAAAATACGACGAGCATGAAACGCTCTAAAAAATAGGAGGAGCATGAAACGGTGTTGAAAAACAGGAAGAGGCAGAAAAGGTGTGAAAGACATGAAGAGCTTCAAAAGGTGTCAAAAACATGAGGAGCATGAAACGGTCTGAAAAGTAGGAGGAGCATGAATCGGTGTTAAAGAACATGAAGAGCCTGACAAGGTGTGAAATATATGAAGAGCTTCAAAAGGTGTCAAAAATATGAGGAGCATGAAACGATCTGAAAAATAGGAGGAGAATGAAGTGGTTTTCAAAAACATGAAGAGCCTGAAAAGTTGTGAAAAATAGGAAGAGCTTCAAAAGTTGTCAAAAATATGAGGAGCATGAAACGGTGTGAAAAATAGGAGGAGCATGGATTTGTGTTGAAAAATATGAAGAGCCTGAAAAGGTATGTAAAATATGAAGAGCTTCAAAAGGTGTCAAAATATGAGCAGCATGAAACGGTCTGAAAAACAGGAGGAGCATGAAACAGTGTTCAAAAACATGAAGAACCAGGAAAGGTGTGAAAAATATGAAGAGCTTCAAAAGGTGT
The DNA here is from genome assembly GCF_033118175.1 of Dama dama. Lineage (NCBI taxonomy): Eukaryota > Metazoa > Chordata > Mammalia > Artiodactyla > Cervidae > Dama > Dama dama. The sequence goes on from NW_026870901.1 coordinate 469,145, forward strand.
CAAAAATATGAGGAGCATGAAACGGTCTAAAAAATAAGAGGAGCATGAAGTGGTGATGCAAAACAAGAAGACCACGAAAAGGTGTGAAAAATATGAAGCGCTTCAAAAGGTGTCAAAAATAAGAGAAGCATGAAACGGTCTGAAAAATAGGAGGAGCATGAATCAGTGTTGAAAAACATGAAGAGCCTGAAAAGCTGTGAAATATATGAAGAGCTTCAAAAGATGTCAAAAATATTAAGAGCATGAAACGGTCTGAAAAATAGGAGGAGCATGCAGCGGTGTTGAAAACCATGATGAGCCTGAAAACGTGTGAAAAATATGAAGAGTTTCAAAAGGTGTCAAATATATAGGAGCATGAAACTGTCTGAAAAATAGTATGAGAATGAAACGGTTTTGAAAAAGATGAAGAGCATGAAAACCTGTGAAAAATATGATGAGCTTCAGAAGGTGTCAAAAATATGAGGAACATGAAACGGTGTTCAAAAACATGAAGAGCCTGAAAAGGTGTGAAAAATATGAAGAGCTTCAAAAGGTGTCAAAAATATGAGGAGCATTAAACGGTCTGAAATATAGGAGGAGCATGAAGTGGTGTTCAAAAACGTGAAGAGCCTGAAAAGGTGTGAAAAATATGAAGAGCTTCAAAAGGTGTCAAAAATATGAGGAGCATGAAACGGTCTGAAAAATAGGAGAAGCATGAAACGGTGTTGAGAAACATGAAGAGCCTGAAAAGGTGTGAAAAATATGAAGAGCATGAAAAGGTGTGAAAAATATGCGGAGCATGAAACTGTGCTCAAAAACATGAAGAGCCTGAAAAGGTGTGAAAAATATGAAGAGCTTCAAAAGGTGTCAAAGATATGAGGAGCATGAAACGGTCTGAAAAATAGGAGGAGCATGATACGGCATTGAAAAACATAAAGAGCCTGAAAAGGTGTGAAAAATATGAAGAGCTTCAAAAGGTGTCAAAAATATGAGGAGCATGAAACGGTCTGAAAAATAGGAGGAGCATGAAACGGTGTTCAAAAACATGAAGAGCCTGAAAAGGTGTGAAAAATATGAAGAGCATGAAAATGTGTGAAAAATATGAGGAGAATGAAACTGTGTTCAAAAACATGAAAATCCTGAAAAGTTGTGAAAAATATGAAGAGCTTCAAAACATCTCAAAAACATGAGGATCATGAAACAGTCTGAAAATAGAAGGAGCCTGAAGCGGTGTTCAAAAACATGAAGAACCTGAAAAGGTGTGAATAATATGAAGAGCTTCAAAAGGTGTCAAAATATGAGGAGCATGATACGGTTTAAAAATAGGAGGAGCATGAAACGGCGTTGAAAACATGAAGATCCTGAAAAGTTGTGAAAAATATGAAGAGCTTCAAAAGGTGTCAAAAATACGACGAGCATGAAACGCTCTAAAAAATAGGAGGAGCATGAAACGGTGTTGAAAAACAGGAAGAGGCAGAAAAGGTGTGAAAGACATGAAGAGCTTCAAAAGGTGTCAAAAACATGAGGAGCATGAAACGGTCTGAAAAGTAGGAGGAGCATGAATCGGTGTTAAAGAACATGAAGAGCCTGACAAGGTGTGAAATATATGAAGAGCTTCAAAAGGTGTCAAAAATATGAGGAGCATGAAACGATCTGAAAAATAGGAGGAGAATGAAGTGGTTTTCAAAAACATGAAGAGCCTGAAAAGTTGTGAAAAATAGGAAGAGCTTCAAAAGTTGTCAAAAATATGAGGAGCATGAAACGGTGTGAAAAATAGGAGGAGCATGGATTTGTGTTGAAAAATATGAAGAGCCTGAAAAGGTATGTAAAATATGAAGAGCTTCAAAAGGTGTCAAAATATGAGCAGCATGAAACGGTCTGAAAAACAGGAGGAGCATGAAACAGTGTTCAAAAACATGAAGAACCAGGAAAGGTGTGAAAAATATGAAGAGCTTCAAAAGTTGTCAAAAATATGAGGAGCAAGAAACGGTCTGAAAATTAGGAGGAGCATGAAGTAATGTTCAACAACTTGAAGAGCCTGAAATGGTGTGAAAAATATGAAGAGCTTCAAAAGGTGTCAAAAATATGATGAGCATTAAATGGTATGAAAAATAGGAGGAGCATGTAACGGTGTTCAAAAACATGAAGGGCCTGAAAGGAATGAAAAATAAGCAGAGCTTCAAAACGTCTCAAAAACATGAGGAGCATAAAACGGTCTCAAAAATAGGAGGAGTATGAAACGGTGTTCAAAAACATGAAAATCCTGAAAAGGTGTGAAAAATATGAAGAGCATGAAAATGTGTGAAAAATATGAGGAGAATGAAACTGTGTTCAAAAACATGAAAATCCTGAAAAGGTGTGAAAAATATGAAGAGCTTCAAAACGTCTCAAAAACATGAGGAGCATGAAACAGTCTGAAAATAGAAGGAGCCTGATGCGGTGTTCAAAAACATGAAGAGCTTGAAAAGGTGTGAATAATATGATTAGCTTCAAAAGGTGTCAAACATAAGAGGAACATGAAACGGTGTTCAAAAACATGAAGAGCCTGAAAAGGTGTGAAAAATATGAAGAGCTTCAAAAGGTGTCAAAAATATGAGGAACATGAAACGGTGTTCAAAAACATGAAGAGCCTTAAAAGGTGTGAAAAATATGAAGAGATTCAAAGGGTGTCAAAAATATGAGGAGTATGAAACGGTCTGAAAAATAGGAGGAGCATGAAACGGTGTTCAAAAACATCAAGAGCCTGAAAAGGTTTGAAAAATATGAAGAGCTTGAAAAGGTGGCAAAAATATGAAGAGCATGAAACGGTCTGAAAAATAGGAGGAGCATTAAGCTGTGTTGAAATTCAGGAAGAGCATGAAAAGGTGTGAAATATATGAAGAGCTTCAAAAGGTGTCAAAAATATGAGGAGCATTAAACGTTCTGAAAAATAGGAGGAGCATGAAGTGGTGTTCAAAAACGTGAAGAGCCTGAAAAGGTGTGAAAAATATGAAGAGCTTCAAAAGGTGTCAAAAATATGAGGAGCATGAAACGGTCTGAAAAATAGGAAGAGCATGAAATGGTGTTCAAAAACATGAAGAGCCTGAAAAGGTGTGAAATATATGAAGAGCTTCAAAAGCTTTCAAAAATATGAAGAGCATGAAACGGTCTGAAAAATAGGAGGAGCATGAAATGGTGTTCAAAAACATGAAGACTAGGAAAGGTGTGAAAAATATGAAGAGCTTCAAAAGGTGTCAAAAATATGAGGAGCATGAAACGGTCTGAAAAATAGGAGGAGCATTATGGAGTGTTGAGAAACATGAAGATCCTGAAAAGCTGTGAATAATATGAAAAGCTTCAAAAGGTGTGAAAAATATGCGGAGCAGGAAACGGTCTTAAAAATAGGAGGAGCATGAAGCGGTGTTGAGAAACATGAAGAGGCTGAAAAGGTGTGAAATATATGAAGAGCTTCAAAAGGTGTCAAAAATATGAGGAGCATGAAACGGTCTGAAAAATAGGAGGAGCATGAAACGGTGTTCAAAAACATGAAGAGCCTGAAAAGGTGTGAAAAATATGAAGAGCATGAAAATGTGTGAAAAATATGAGGAGAATGAAACTGTGTTCAAAAACATGAAAATCCTGAAAAGTTGTGAAAAATATGAAGAGCTTCAAAACATCTCAAAAACATGAGGATCATGAAACAGTCTGAAAATAGAAGGAGCCTGAAGCGGTGTTCAAAAACATGAAGAACCTGAAAAGGTGTGAATAATATGAAGAGCTTCAAAAGGTGTCAAAATATGAGGAGCATGATACGGTTTAAAAATAGGAGGAGCATGAAACGGCGTTGAAAACATGAAGATCCTGAAAAGTTGTGAAAAATATGAAGAGCTTCAAAAGGTGTCAAAAATACGACGAGCATGAAACGCTCTAAAAAATAGGAGGAGCATGAAACGGTGTTGAAAAACAGGAAGAGGCAGAAAAGGTGTGAAAGACATGAAGAGCTTCAAAAGGTGTCAAAAACATGAGGAGCATGAAACGGTCTGAAAAGTAGGAGGAGCATGAATCGGTGTTAAAGAACATGAAGAGCCTGACAAGGTGTGAAATATATGAAGAGCTTCAAAAGGTGTCAAAAATATGAGGAGCATGAAACGATCTGAAAAATAGGAGGAGAATGAAGTGGTTTTCAAAAACATGAAGAGCCTGAAAAGTTGTGAAAAATAGGAAGAGCTTCAAAAGTTGTCAAAAATATGAGGAGCATGAAACGGTGTGAAAAATAGGAGGAGCATGGATTTGTGTTGAAAAATATGAAGAGCCTGAAAAGGTATGTAAAATATGAAGAGCTTCAAAAGGTGTCAAAATATGAGCAGCATGAAACGGTCTGAAAAACAGGAGGAGCATGAAACAGTGTTCAAAAACATGAAGAACCAGGAAAGGTGTGAAAAATATGAAGAGCTTCAAAAGGTGTCAAAAATATGAGGAGCAAGAAACGGTCTGAAAATTAGGAGGAGCATGAAGTAATGTTCAACAACTTGAAGAGCCTGAAATGGTGTGAAAAATATGAAGAGCTTCAAAAGGTGTCAAAAATATGATGAGCATTAAATGGTATGAAAAATAGGAGGAGCATGTAACGGTGTTCAAAAACATGAAGGGCCTGAAAGGAATGAAAAATAAGCAGAGCTTCAAAACGTCTCAAAAACATGAGGAGCATAAAACGGTCTCAAAAATAGGAGGAGTATGAAACGGTGTTCAAAAACATGAAAATCCTGAAAAGGTGTGAAAAATATGAAGAGCATGAAAATGTGTGAAAAATATGAGGAGAATGAAACTGTGTTCAAAAACATGAAAATCCTGAAAAGGTGTGAAAAATATGAAGAGCTTCAAAACGTCTCAAAAACATGAGGAGCATGAAACAGTCTGAAAATAGAAGGAGCCTGATGCGGTGTTCAAAAACATGAAGAGCTTGAAAAGGTGTGAATAATATGATTAGCTTCAAAAGGTGTCAAACATAAGAGGAACATGAAACGGTGTTCAAAAACATGAAGAGCCTGAAAAGGTGTGAAAAATATGAAGAGCTTCAAAAGGTGTCAAAAATATGAGGAACATGAAACGGTGTTCAAAAACATGAAGAGCCTTAAAAGGTGTGAAAAATATGAAGAGATTCAAAGGGTGTCAAAAATATGAGGAGTATGAAACGGTCTGAAAAATAGGAGGAGCATGAAACGGTGTTCAAAAACATCAAGAGCCTGAAAAGGTTTGAAAAATATGAAGAGCTTGAAAAGGTGGCAAAAATATGAAGAGCATGAAACGGTTTGAAAAATAGGAGGAGCATTAAGCTGTGTTGAAATTCAGGAAGAGCATGAAAAGGTGTGAAATATATGAAGAGCTTCAAAAGGTGTCAAAAATATGAGGAGCATTAAACGTTCTGAAAAATAGGAGGAGCATGAAGTGGTGTTCAAAAACGTGAAGAGCCTGAAAAGGTGTCAAAAATATGAAGAGCTTCAAAAGGTGTCAAAAATATGAGGAGCATGAAACGGTCTGAAAAATAGGAAGAGCATGAAATGGTGTTCAAAAACATGAAGAGCCTGAAAAGGTGTGAAATATATGAAGAGCTTCAAAAGCTGTCAAAAATATGAAGAGCATGAAACGGTCTGAAAAATAGGAGGAGCATGAAATGGTGTTCAAAAACATGAAGACTAGGAAAGGTGTGAAAAATATGAAGAGCTTCAAAAGGTGTCAAAAATATGAGGAGCATGAAACGGTCTGAAAAATAGGAGGAGCATTATGGAGTGTTGAGAAACATGAAGATCCTGAAAAGCTGTGAATAATATGAAAAGCTTCAAAAGGTGTGAAAAATATGCGGAGCAGGAAACGGTCTTAAAAATAGGAGGAGCATGAAGCGGTGTTGAGAAACATGAAGAGGCTGAAAAGGTGTGAAATATATGAAGAGCTTCAAAAGGTGTCAAAAATATGAGGAGCATGAAACGGTCTGAAAAATAGGAGGAGCATGATACGGAGATGAGAAACATGAAGAGCCTGAAAAGGTGTGAAAAATATGAAGAGCATGAAAAGGTGTGAAAAATATGCGGAGCATGAAACTGTGTTCAAAAACATGAAGAGCCTGAAAAGAGGTGAAAAATATGAAGAGGTTCAAAAGGTTTCAGAAATATGAGGAGCAAGAAACGGTCTGAAAATTAGGAGGAGCATGAAGCCGTTTTCAAAAACTTGAAGAGCCTGAAATGGTGTGAAAATATGAAGAGCTTCAAAAGGTGTCAAAGATATGAGGAGCATGAAACGGTCTGAAAAATAGGAGGAGCATGATACGGCGTTGAAAAACATAAAGAGCCTGAAAAGGTGTGAAAAATATGAAGAGCTTCAAAAGGTGTCAAAAATATGAGGAGCATGAAACGGTCTGAAAATAGGAGGAGCATGAAACGGTGTTCAAAAACATGAAGAGCCTGAAAAGGTGTGAAAAATATGAAGAGCTTCAAAAGGTGTCAAAAATATGAGGAACATGAAACGGTGTTCAAAAACATGAAGAGCCTGAAAAGGTGTGAAAAATATGAAGAGATTCAAAGGGTGTCAAAAATATGAGGAGTATGAAACGGTCTGAAAAATAGGAGGAGCATGAAACGGTGTTCAAAAACATCAAGAGCCTGAAAAGGTTTGAAAAATATGAAGAGCTTGAAAAGGTGGCAAAAATATGAAGAGCATGAAACGGTCTGAAAAATAGGAGGAGCATTAAGCTGTGTTGAAATTCAGGAAGAGCATGAAAAGGTGTGAAATATATGAAGAGCTTCAAAAGGTGTCAAAAATATGAGGAGCATTAAACGTTCTGAAAAATAGGAGGAGCATGAAGTGGTGTTCAAAAACGTGAAGAGCCTGAAAAGGTGTGAAAAATATGAAGAGCTTCAAAAGGTGTCAAAAATATGAGGAGCATGAAACGGTCTGAAAAATAGGAAGAGCATGAAATGGTGTTCAAAAACATGAAGAGCCTGAAAAGGTGTGAAATATATGAAGAGCTTCAAAAGCTGTCAAAAATATGAAGAGCATGAAACGGTCTGAAAAATAGGAGGAGCATGAAATGGTGTTCAAAAACATGAAGACTAGGAAAGGTGTGAAAAATATGAAGAGCTTCAAAAGGTGTCAAAAATATGAGGAGCATGAAACGGTCTGAAAAATAGGAGGAGCATTATGGAGTGTTGAGAAACATGAAGATCCTGAAAAGCTGTGAATAATATGAAAAGCTTCAAAAGGTGTGAAAAATATGCGGAGCAGGAAACGGTCTTAAAAATAGGAGGAGCATGAAGCGGTGTTGAGAAACATGAAGAGGCTGAAAAGGTGTGAAATATATGAAGAGCTTCAAAAGGTGTCAAAAATATGAGGAGCATGAAACGGTCTGAAAAATAGGAGGAGCATGATACGGTGTTGAGAAACATGAAGAGCCTGAAAAGGTGTGAAAAATATGAAGAGCATGAAAAGGTGTGAAAAATATGCGGAGCATGAAACTGTGTTCAAAAACATGAAGAGCCTGAAAAGAGGTGAAAAATATGAAGAGCTTCAAAAGGTTTCAGAAATATGAGGGGCAAGAAACGGTCTGAAAATTAGGAGGAGCATGAAGCCGTTTTCAAAAACTTGAAGAGCCTGAAATGGTGTGAAAATATGAAGAGCTTCAAAAGGTGTCAAAGATATGAGGAGCATGATACGGTCTGAAAAATAGGAGGAGCATGATACGGCGTTGAAAAACATAAAGAGCCTGAAAAGGTGTGAAAAATATGAAGAGCTTCAAAAGGTGTCAAAATTATGAGGAGCATGAAACGGTCTGAAAAATAGGAGGAGCATGAAACGGTGTTCAAAAACATGAAGTGCCTGAAGAGGTGTGAAAAATATGAAGAGCTTCAAAAGGTGTCAAAAATATGAGGAGAATGAAACTGTGTTCAAAAACATGAAAATCCTGAAAAGTTGTGAAAAATATGAAGAGCTTCAAAACGTCTCAAAAACATGAGGAGCATGAAACAGTCTGAAAATAGAAGGAGCCTGAAACGGTGTTCAAAAACATGAAGAACCTGAAAAGGTGTGAATAATATGAAGAGCTTCAAAAGGTGTCAAAATATGAGGAGCATGATACGGTATAAAAATAGGAGGAGCATGAAGTGGTGTTCAAATACGTGAAGAGCCTGAAAAGGTGTGAAAAATATGAAGAGCTTCAAAAGGTGTCAAAAATATGAGGAGCATGAAACGGTCTGAAAAATAAGAAGAGCATGAAATGGTGTTCAAAAACATGAAGAGCCTGAAAAGGTGTGAAATATATGAAGAGCTTCAAAAGCTGTCAAAAATATGAAGAGCATGAAACGGTCTGAAAAATAGGAGGAGCATGAAATGGTGTTCAAAAACATGAAGACTAGGAAAGGTGTGAAAAATATGAAGAGCTTCAAAAGGTGTCAAAAATATGAGGAGCATGAAACGGTCTGAAAAATAGGAGGAGCATGAATCGTTGTTGAAAAACATGAAGAGCCTGAAAAGGTGTGAAAAATATGAAGAGCTTCAAAAGGTGTCAAAAATATGAGGAGCATCAAACGGTCTGAAAAATAGAAGGAGCATTAAGGAGTGTTGAGAAACATGAAGATCCTGAAAAGCTGTGAATAATATGAAAAGCTTCAAAAGGTGTGAAAAATATGAGGAGCAGGAAACGGTCTTAAAAATAGGAGGAGCATGAAGCGGTGTTGAGAAACATGAAGAGGCTGAAAAGGTGTGAAATATATGAAGAGCTTCAAAAGCTGTCAAAAATACGACGAGCATGAAACGCTCTAAAAAATAGGAGGAGCATGAAACGGTGTTGAAAAACAGGAAGAGGCAGAAAAGGTGTGAAAGACATGAAGAGCTTCAAAAGGTGTCAAAAATATGAGGAGCATGAAACGGTCTAAAAAATAAGAGGAGCATGAAATGGTGATGCAAAACAAGAAGACCCTGAAAAGGTGTGAAAAATATGAAGCGCTTCAAAAGGTGTCAAAAATAAGAGAAGCAAGAAACGGGCTGAAAAATAGGAGGAGCATGAATCAGTGTTGAAAAACATGAAGAGCCTGAAAAGCTGTGAAATATATGAAGAGCTTCAAAAGATGTCAAAAATATTAAGAGCATGAAACGGTCTGAAAAATAGGAGGAGCATGCAGCGGTGTTGAAAACCATGAAGAGCCTGAAAACGTGTGAAAAATATGAAGAGTTTCAAAAGGTGTCAAATATATAGGAGCATGAAACTGTCTGAAAAATAGTATGAGAATGAAACGGTTTTGAAAAAGATGAAGAGCATGAAAACCTGTGAAAAATATGATGAGCTTCAGAAGGTGTCAAAAATATGAGGAACATGAAACGGTGTTCAAAAGCATGAAGAGCCTGAAAAGGTGTAAAAAATATGAAGAGCTTCAAAAGGTGTCAAAAATATGAGGAGCATGAATCGGTCTGAAAAATAGGAGGAGCATGAAACGGTGTTCAAAAACATGAAGAGCCTGAAAAGGTGTGAAAAATATGAAGAGCTTCAAAAGTTGTCAAAAATATGAGGAGCAAGAAACGGTCTGAAAATTAGGAGGAGCATGAAGCCGTGTTCAACAACTTGAAGAGCCTGAAATGGTGTGAAAAATATGAAGAGCTTCAAAAGGTGTCAAAAATATGACGAGCATTAAATGGTATGAAAAATAGGAGGAGCATGTAACGGTGTTCAAAAACATGAAGAGCCTGAAAGGTATGAAAAATATGCAGAGCTTCAAAACGTCTCAAAAACATGAGGAGCATGAAACGGTCTCAAAAAAGGAGGAGTATGAAACGGTGTTCAAAAACATGAAAATCCTGAAAAGGTGTGAAAAATATGAAGAGCATGAAAATGTGTGAAAAATATGAGGAGAATGAAACTGTGTTCAAAAACATGAAAATCCTGAAAAGGTGTGAAAAATATGAAGAGCTTCAAAACGTCTCAAAAACATGAGGAGCATAAAACAGTCTGAAAATAGAAGGAGCCTGAAGCGGTGTTCAAAAACATGAAGAACCTGAAAAGGTGTGAAAAATATGAAGAGCTTCAAAAGGTGTCAAACATAAGAGGAACATGAAAAGGTGTTCAAAATCATGAAGAGCCTGAAAAGGTGTGAAAAATATGAAGAGCTTCAAAAGGTGTCAAAAATATGAGGAACATGAAACAGTGTTCAAAAACATGAAGAGCCTGAAAAGGTGTGAAAAATATGAAGAGATTCAAAGGGTGTCAAAAATATGAGGAGTATGAAACGGTCTGAAAAATAGGAGGAGCATGAAACGGTGTTCAAAAACATCAAGAGCCTGAAAAGGTTTGAAAAATATGAAGAGCTTGAAAAGGTGGCAAAAATATGAAGAGCATGAAACGGTCTGAAAAATAGGAGGAGCATTAAGCTGTGTTGAAATTCGGGAAGAGCATGAAAAGGTGTGAAATATATGAAGAGCTTCAAAAGGTGTCAAAAATATGAGGAGCATGAAACGATCTGAAAACAGAGGAGAATGAAGTGGTTTTCAAAAACATGAAGAGCCTGAAATGTTGTGAAAAATAGGAAGAGCTTCAAAAGTTGTCAAAATTATGAGGAGCATGAAACGGTGTGAAAAATAGGAGGAGCATGAATTTGTGTTGAAAACTATGAAGAGCCTGAAAAGGTATGAAAAATATGAAGAGCTTCAAAAGGTGTCAAAATATGAGCAGCATGAAACGGTCTGAAAAACAGGAGGAGCATGAAACAGTGTTCAAAAACATGAAGAACCAGGAAAGGTGTGAAAAATATGAAGAGCTTCAAAAGGTGTCAAAAATATGAGGAGCATGAAACGGTCTAAAAAATAAGAGGAGCATGAAGTGGTGATGCAAAACAAGAAGACCTTGAAAAGGTGTGAAAAATATGAAGCGCTTCAAAAGGTGTCAAAAATAAGAGAAGCATGAAACGGTCTGAAAAATAGGAGGAGCATGAATCAGTGTTGAAAAACATGAAGAGCCTGAAAAGGTGTGAAATATATGAAGAGCTTCAAAAGATGTCAAAAATATTAAGAGCATGAAACGGTCTGAAAAATAGGAGGAGCATGCAGCGGTGTTGAAAACCATGAAGAGCCTGAAAAGGTGTGAAAAAAATGAAGAGCTTCAAAAGGTGTGAAATATATAGGAGCATGAAACTGTCTGAAAAATAGGAGGAGCATGAAACGGTGTTCAAAAACATGAAGAGCCTGAAAACCTGTGAAAAATATGATGGGCTTCAGAAGGTGTCAAAAATATGAGGAACATGAAACGGTGTTCAAAAACAGGAAGAGCATGAAAAGGTGTGAAAAATATGAAGAGCTTCAAAAGGTGTCAAAAATATGAGGAGCATTAAACGGTCTGAAATATAGGAGGAGCATGAATTGGTGTTCAAAAACGTGAAGAGCCTGAAAAGGTGTGAAAAATATGAAGAGCTTCAAAGGTGTCAAAAATATCAGGAGCATGAAACGGTCTGAAAAATAGGAGGAGCATGAAACGGTGTTGAAAAATATGAAGAGCCTGAAAAGGTGTAAAAAATATGAAGAGCTTCAAAGGTGTCAAAAATATAAGGAGCATGAAACGGTCTGAAAAATAGGAGGAGCATGAAACGGTGTTCAAAAACATGAAGAGCCTCAAAACGTACAAAAAATAGGAAGAGCTTCAAAAATCTCAAATACATGAGGTGCATGAAACGGTCTGAAAAAAGGAGCATGGAACCGTGTTCAACAACGTGAAGAGCCTTAAAAGGTGTGAAAAATATGAAGAGCTACAAAAAGTGTCAAAAACATGAGGAGCATGAAAAGTTCTGTAAAATATGCGGAGCATGAAGCGGTGTTCAAAAACCTGAAGAGCCTGAAAAGGTGTAAAAATTTGAAGAGCTTCAAAAGGTGTGAAAAATAAGAAGAGCTTCTAAAGGTGTAAAAAATGAGATGAGCATGAAACGGTCTGAAAAAAAAGAGGAGCATGAAACATTGTTCAAAAACATGAAGAGCCTGAAAAGATGTGAAAAATTTGAAGAGCTTCAAAAGGTGTGAAAAATATGAAGAGAATGAAACGGTGAAAAATAGGAGGAGCAAGAAACGGTCTGAAAAATAGGAGGAGCATGAAGCGTTGTTGAAAAACATGAAGAGCTTGAAAATGTGTGAAAAATATGAAGAGCTTCAAAAAGTGTCAAAAATATGAGGAGCATGAATCGGTCTGAAAAATTGGAGGAGCATGAAGTGGAGTGAAAAAACATGAAGAGCCTGAAAACATGTGAAAAATATGAAGAGCTTCAAAAGGTGTCAAAAATAGGAGGAGCATGAAGCATTGTTGAAAAACATGAAGAGCCTGAAAAGGTGTGAAAAATATGAAGAGCTTCAAAAAGTGTCAAAAATATGAGGAGCATGAATCGGTCTGAAAAATTGGAGGAGTATGAAGTGGAGTTGAAAAACATGAAGAGCCTGAAAACATGTGAAATATATGAAGAGCTTCAAAAGGTGTGAAAAATAGGAGGAGCATGAAGCGTTGTTGAAAATCTTGAAGTGCCTGAAAAGGTGTGAAATATATAATGAGCTTCAAAATGTGTGAAAAATATGAGGAGCATGAAACGGTCTGAAGAATAGGAGGAGCATGAAGCGGTGTTCAAAAACATGAAGAGCCTGGAAAGGTGTGAAAAGTATGAAAAGCTTCAAAATGTGTGAAAAATATTTACAGCTTCTAAAGGTGTGAAATACATGAGGAGCATGAAACGGTCTAAAAAATAGGAGAATGAAGCGATGTTCAAAAACATGAAGAGCCTGAAAAGGTGTGAAAAATATGAAGAGCTTCAAAAGGTGTCAAAAATATGAGGAGCCTGAAACGGTCTGAAAAATAGGAGGAGCATGAAGCGGTGTTCAAAAAAATGAAGGACTGAAAATGTGTGAAAAATATGAGGGGCTTCAAAAGGTGTCAAATTATGAGGAGCATGAAAAGGTCTGAAAAATAGGAGGAACATAAAACGGTGTTCAAAAACATGAAGGGCCTGAAAACGTGTGAAATATATGAAAAGATTCAAAAGGTGTCAAAAATATGAGGAGCATGAAACGGTCTGAAAATTGGAGGAGCATGACACGGTGTTGAAAAACATGAAGAGCCTGAAAAGTTGTGAAATACATGAAGAGCTTCAAAAGGTGTCAAAAATATGAGGAGCATGAAACGGTCTGAAAAATATGAGGATCATGAAGCGGTTGTGAAAAACATGAAAAGCCTGAAAATGTGTGAAAAATATGAAGAGCATCACAAGGTGTGAAAAATATGAAGAGCTTCAAAAGGTGTCAAATATAAGAGGAGCATGAAACGGTCTGAAAAAAAGGAGGAGCATGAAACGTTGTTCAAAAGATGAAGAGCCTGAATAGGTGTGAAAAGTAAGAAGAGCTTCAAAAGGTGTGAAATATATGAGGAGCATGAAACGGTCTGAAAAATAGAAGGAGCATCAAGCTGTGTTGAAAAATATGAAGAGCCTGAAAAGGTGTGAAAAATATGAAGAGCTTCAAAACGTGTCAAAAATATGAGGAACATGAAACGGTCTCAACAATAGGAGGAGCATGAAGTGGTATTGAAATTCATGAAGAGCCTCAAAAGGTGTGTAAATATGAAGAGCTTGAAAAGGTGTGAAATACATGAGGAGCATGAGACGGTCTGAAAAATAGGAGGAGCATGAAGCGGTGTGGAAAACATGGAGAGCTTGAAAAGGTGTGAAATACATGAAGAGCTTCAAAAGGTGTGAAAAATATGATGAGCTTCAAGAGCTGTCAAAAATGAGATGAACATGAAACGGTCTGAAAAATAGGAGGAGCATGAAGTGGTGTTGACAAACATAAAGGGCCTGAAAAAGTGTGAAATATATGAAGAGCTTCTAAAGGTGTGAAAAATATGAGGAGCTTCAAAAGGTGTCAAAAATATGAGGAGCATGAAATGGTCAGAAAAATAGGAGGAGCATGAAATGGTGTTCAAAACATGAAGGGCCAGAAATGGTGTGAAAATTATGAAGAGATTCAAAAGGTGTGAAAAATATGAGGAGCATGAAACGGTCTGAAAAAGAAGAGGAGCATGAAGAGGTGTTGAAAAACATGAAGAGCCTTAAAAGGTGTGAAAAATATGAAGAGCTTCAAAAGGTGTCAAAAATATGAGGAGCATGAGACGGTCTGAAAAATAGGAGGAGCATGACGGGGTTCAAAAACATGAAGAGCCTGAAAAGGTGAGAAAAATATGAAGAGTTTCAAAAGATGTGAAAAATATGAAGAGCTTCAAAAGCTCTCAAAAATTAAATGAGCATGAAACGGTCTGAAAAATAGGAGGAGAATGAAGATGTGTTGAAAAACATGAAGAGACTGAAAAGGTGTAAAAAATATGAAGAGCTTCAAAAGGTTTCAAAAAATGAGGAGAATGAAATGGTCTGAAAAATAGGAGGATCATGAAGCGGTGTTTAAAAACTTGAAGAGCCTGAAAAGGTGTGAAAAATATGAAGAGCTTCAAAAGGTGTGAAATACATGAGGAGCATGAAACGGTCTGAAAAATAGGAGGAGCATGAAGCGGTGTTTAAAAACATGAAGAGCCTGAAAAGGTGTGAAATATATGAAGAGATTCAAAAGGTGTCAAAAATATGAGGAGCATGAAATGGTCTGAAAAATATGAGGATCATGAAGTGGTTGTGAAAAACATGTAAAGCCTGAAAAAGTGTGAAAAATATGAAGCGCTTCAAAAGTTGTCAAAAATATGAGGAGCATGAAACATTCTGAAAAATAGGAGGAGCCTGAAACCATGTTCTAAAACATGAAGAGCCTGAAAAGGTGTGAAAAATATGAAGAGCTTCAAAAGGTGTGAAAAATATGAAGAGCTTCAAAAGGTGTGAAATACATGAGGAGCATGAAACTGTTTGGAAAATAGGAGGAGCTTGAAGCGGTGTTCAAAAGCATGAAGAGCCTGAAAAGGTGTGAAAAATATGAAGACCTTCAAAATGTGTCAAATATATGAGGAGCATGATACGGTCTGAAAAATAGGAGGAGCATGAAACGGTGTTCAAATACATGAAGAGCCTGAAAAGGTGTGAAAAATATGAAGAGCTGCAAAAGGTGTGAAAAATACGAGGAGCTTCAACAGGTGAGAAAAATATGAGGAGCATGAAACGGTCTGAAAAATAGGAGGAGCATGAAACGGTGTTCAAAAACATGAAGAGCCTGAAAAGGTGTGAAAAATATGAAGAGCTTCAAAATGTGTGAAAAATATGAGGAGCATGAAACGGTCTGAAAAATAGGATGAGCAAGAAGGGGTGTTGAAAAACATGAAGAGCCTGAAAACGTTTGAGAAATATGAAGAGCTTCAAAAGGTGTGAAAAATATGAAGAGCTTCAAAAGTTGTTAAAAATGAGATGAGCATGACACAGTTTGAAAAATAGGAGGAGCATGAAACCGTGTTCAAAAACATGAAGAGCCTAAAAATGTTAAAAAATATGAAGAGCTTCAAAAGGTGTGAAATACATAAGATGCATGAAACGGTCTGAAAAATAGGAGGAGAATGAAGCTGTGTTCAAAAACATGAGAGCCTGAAAATGTGTGAAAAATATGAAGAGCTTCAAAAGGTGTGAAATACATGAGGTGCAAGAAAAGATCTGAAAAATAGGAGAAGCATGAAGCGGTGTTTAAAAACATGAAGAGCCTGAAAAGGTGTGAAAAATATGAAGACCTTCAAAATGTGTGAAAATTATGAGGAGCATGAAACGGTCAGAAAAATAGGAGGAGCATGAAGCAGTGTTCAAAAACATGAAGATCCTGAAAAGGTGAGAAATATATGAAAAGCTTCAAAGTTTTCAAAAATATGAGGAGCATGAAACGGTGTGAAAAATATGAGGAGCATGAAACGGTGTGAAAAATATGAAGAGTTTCAAAAGGTGTCAAAAATATGAGGAGAATGAAACGGTCTCAAAAATAGCAGGAGCATGAAGCGGTGTTCAAAAAAATGAAGAGACTGAAAATGTGTGAAGAATATGAGGAGCTTCAAAAGGTGTCAAATTATGAGGAGCATGAAAAGGTCTGAAAAATTTGAGGAACATAAAACGGTGTTCAAAAACATGAAGGGCCTGAAAACGTGTGAAATATATGAAGAGCTTCAAAAGGTGTGAAAAATATGAAGAGATTCAAAGGTGTCAAAAATATGAGGAGCATGAAACGGTCTGAAAAATAGGAGGAGCAGAAAACGGTGTTCAAAAACATGAAGAGGCTGAAAAGGTGTGAAAAATATGAAGAGCTTCAAAAGTTGTCGAAAATATGAGGAGCATGAAACGGTCTGAAAAATAGGAGGAGCATTGAAGCGTTGTTCAAAATCTTGAAGAGCCTGAAAAGGTGTGAAAAATATGAAGAGCTTCAAAAGGTGTCAAAAGTATGAGGAGCATGAGACGGTCTGAAAAATAGGGGGAGCATGAAGCGGTGTGGAAAACATGAAGAGCCTGAAAAGGTGTGAAAAATATGAAGAGCTTCAAAAGGTGTGAAAAATATGATGAGCTTTAAAAGCTGTCAAAAATTAGATGAGCATGAAACGGACTGAAAAATAGGAGGGGCATGAAGTGGTGTTGAAAAACCTGAAGAGCCTGAAAAAGTGTGAAATATATGAAGAGCTTCAAAAGGTGTGAAAAATATGAGGAGCTTCAAAAGGTGTCAAAAATATGAGGAGCATGAAATTGTCTGAAAAATAGGAGCAGAATGAAACGGTGTTCAAAAACATGAAGAGCCTGAAAAGGTGTGAAAAATATGAAGAGCTACAAAAGGTGTGAAAAATATGAGGAGCATGAAACGGTCTGAAAACGAAGAGGAGCAAGAAGCGGTGTTGAAAAAGATTAAGAGCCTGAAAACGTTTGAAAAATATGAAGAGCTTCAAAAGGTGTGGAAAATATGAAGAGCTTCAAAATGTGTCAAAATTGAGATGAGTATGAAACGGTCTGAAAAATAGGAGGAGCATGAAGTGTTGTTGAAAAACATGAAGATCCTGAAAATGTGTGAAATATATGAAGAGCTTCAAAATGTGTCAGAAATGAGAGAAGCATGAAACGGTCTGAAAAATAGGATGAGCAAGAAGGGGTGTTGAAAAACATGAAGAGCCTGAAAACGTTTGAGAAATATGAAGAGCTTCAAAAGGTGTGAAAAATATGAAGAGCTTCAAAAGTTGTTAAAAATGAGATGAGCATGACACAGTTTGAAAAATAGGAGGAGCATGAAACCGTGTTCAAAAACATGAAGAGCCTAAAAATGTTAAAAAATATGAAGAGCTTCAAAAGGTGTGAAATACATAAGATGCATGAAACGGTCTGAAAAATAGGAGGAGAATGAAGCTGTGTTCAAAAACATGAGAGCCTGAAAATGTGTGAAAAATATGAAGAGCATCAAAAGGTGTCAAAAATATGAGGAGCAAGAAACGGTCTGAAAAATAGGAGGAGCATGAAGCGGTGTTGAAAAACATGAAGAGCCTGAAAAGGTGTGAAAAATATGAAGAGCTTCAAAAGGTGTCAAAAATATGAGGAGCATGTAACAGTCTGAAAAATAGGAGGAGCATGAAGCGGTGTTGAAAAACATGAAGAGCATGAAAAGGTGTGAAAAAATTTGAAGAGCTTCAAAAGGTGTAAAATACATGAGGAGAATGAAACGGTTTGAAAAATAGGAGGAGCATGAAGCTGTGTTCAAAAACATGAAGAGCCTGAAAAGGTGTGAAATATATGAAGAGCTTCAAAAGGTGTCAAAAATGAGATGAGCATGAAGCGGTCTGAAAAATAGGAGGAGCATGAAGTGGCGTTGAAAAACATGAAAAGCCTGAAAAGGTGTGAAAAATATGAAGAGCTGCAAAGGTTGTGAAAAATACGAGGAGCTTCAACAGGTGAGAAAAATATGAGGATCATGAAACGGTCTGAAAAATAGGAGGAGCATGAAACGGTGTTCAAAAACATGAAGAGCCTGAAAAGGTGTGAAAAATATGAAGAGCTTCAAAAGGTGTGAAAAATATGAGGAGCATGAAACGGTGTGAAAAATATGAAGAGTTTCAAAAGGTGTCAAAAATATGAGGAGAATGAAACTGTCTCAAAAATAGCAGGAGCATGAAGCGGTGTTCAAAAAAATGAAGAGACTGAAAATGTGTGAAGAATATGAGGAGCTTCAAAAGGTGTCAAATTATGAGGAGCATGAAAAGGTCTGAAAAATTTGAGGAACATAAAACGGTGTTCAAAAACATGAAGGGCCTGAAAACGTGTGAAATATATGAAGAGCTTCAAAAGGTGTGAAAAATATGAAGAGATTCAAAGGTGTCAAAAATATGAGGAGCATGAAACGGTCTGAAAAATAGGAGGAGCAGAAAACGGTGTTCAAAAACATGAAGAGGCTGAAAAGGTGTGAAAAATATGAAGAGCTTCAAAAGTTGTCGAAAATATGAGGAGCATGAAACGGTCTGAAAAATAGGAGGAGCATTGAAGCGTTGTTCAAAATCTTGAAGAGCCTGAAAAGGTGTGAAAAATATGAAGAGCTTCAAAAGGTGTCAAAAGTATGAGGAGCATGAGACGGTCTGAAAAATAGGGGGAGCATGAAGCGGTGTGGAAAACATGAAGAGCCTGAAAAGGTGTGAAAAATATGAAGAGCTTCAAAAGGTGTGAAAAATATGATGAGCTTTAAAAGCTGTCAAAAATTAGATGAGCATGAAACGGACTGAAAAATAGGAGGGGCATGAAGTGGTGTTGAAAAACCTGAAGAGCCTGAAAAAGTGTGAAATATATGAAGAGCTTCAAAAGGTGTGAAAAATATGAGGAGCTTCAAAAGGTGTCAAAAATATGAGGAGCATGAAATTGTCTGAAAAATAGGAGCAGAATGAAACGGTGTTCAAAAACATGAAGAGCCTGAAAAGGTGTGAAAAATATGAAGAGCTACAAAAGGTGTGAAAAATATGAGGAGCATGAAACGGTCTGAAAACGAAGAGGAGCAAGAAGCGGTGTTGAAAAAGATTAAGAGCCTGAAAACGTTTGAAAAATATGAAGAGCTTCAAAAGGTGTGGAAAATATGAAGAGCTTCAAAATGTGTCAAAATTGAGATGAGTATGAAACGGTCTGAAAAATAGGAGGAGCATGAAGTGTTGTTGAAAAACATGAAGATCCTGAAAATGTGTGAAATATATGAAGAGCTTCAAAATGTGTCAGAAATGAGAGAAGCATGAAACGGTCTGAAAAATAGGATGAGCAAGAAGGGGTGTTGAAAAACATGAAGAGCCTGAAAACGTTTGAGAAATATGAAGAGCTTCAAAAGGTGTGAAAAATATGAAGAGCTTCAAAAGTTGTTAAAAATGAGATGAGCATGACACAGTTTGAAAAATAGGAGGAGCATGAAACCGTGTTCAAAAACATGAAGAGCCTAAAAATGTTAAAAAATATGAAGAGCTTCAAAAGGTGTGAAATACATAAGATGCATGAAACGGTCTGAAAAATAGGAGGAGAATGAAGCTGTGTTCAAAAACATGAGAGCCTGAAAATGTGTGAAAAATATGAAGAGCTTCAAAAGGTGTGAAATACATGAGGTGCAAGAAAAGATCTGAAAAATAGGAGAAGCATGAAGCGGTGTTTAAAAACATGAAGAGCCTGAAAAGGTGTGAAAAATATGAAGACCTTCAAAATGTGTGAAAATTATGAGGAGCATGAAACGGTCAGAAAAATAGGAGGAGCATGAAGCAGTGTTCAAAAACATGAAGATCCTGAAAAGGTGAGAAATATATGAAAAGCTTCAAAGTTTTCAAAAATATGAGGAGCATGAAACGGTGTGAAAAATATGAGGAGCATGAAACGGTGTGAAAAATATGAAGAGTTTCAAAAGGTGTCAAAAATATGAGGAGAATGAAACGGTCTCAAAAATAGCAGGAGCATGAAGCGGTGTTCAAAAAAATGAAGAGACTGAAAATGTGTGAAGAATATGAGGAGCTTCAAAAGGTGTCAAATTATGAGGAGCATGAAAAGGTCTGAAAAATTTGAGGAACATAAAACGGTGTTCAAAAACATGAAGGGCCTGAAAACGTGTGAAATATATGAAGAGCTTCAAAAGGTGTGAAAAATATGAAGAGATTCAAAGGTGTCAAAAATATGAGGAGCATGAAACGGTCTGAAAAATAGGAGGAGCAGAAAACGGTGTTCAAAAACATGAAGAGGCTGAAAAGGTGTGAAAAATATGAAGAGCTTCAAAAGTTGTCGAAAATATGAGGAGCATGAAACGGTCTGAAAAATAGGAGGAGCATTGAAGCGTTGTTCAAAATCTTGAAGAGCCTGAAAAGGTGTGAAAAATATGAAGAGCTTCAAAAGGTGTCAAAAGTATGAGGAGCATGAGACGGTCTGAAAAATAGGGGGAGCATGAAGCGGTGTGGAAAACATGAAGAGCCTGAAAAGGTGTGA
This sequence comes from Dama dama, assembly GCF_033118175.1. NCBI lineage: Eukaryota > Metazoa > Chordata > Mammalia > Artiodactyla > Cervidae > Dama > Dama dama. Next base: position 489,529 of record NW_026870901.1, read on the forward strand.
AAAATATGAAGAGCTTCAAAAGGTGTGAAAAATATGATGAGCTTTAAAAGCTGTCAAAAATTAGATGAGCATGAAACGGACTGAAAAATAGGAGGGGCATGAAGTGGTGTTGAAAAACCTGAAGAGCCTGAAAAAGTGTGAAATATATGAAGAGCTTCAAAAGGTGTGAAAAATATGAGGAGCTTCAAAAGGTGTCAAAAATATGAGGAGCATGAAATTGTCTGAAAAATAGGAGCAGAATGAAACGGTGTTCAAAAACATGAAGAGCCTGAAAAGGTGTGAAAAATATGAAGAGCTACAAAAGGTGTGAAAAATATGAGGAGCATGAAACGGTCTGAAAACGAAGAGGAGCAAGAAGCGGTGTTGAAAAAGATTAAGAGCCTGAAAACGTTTGAAAAATATGAAGAGCTTCAAAAGGTGTGGAAAATATGAAGAGCTTCAAAATGTGTCAAAATTGAGATGAGTATGAAACGGTCTGAAAAATAGGAGGAGCATGAAGTGTTGTTGAAAAACATGAAGATCCTGAAAATGTGTGAAATATATGAAGAGCTTCAAAATGTGTCAGAAATGAGAGAAGCATGAAACGGTCTGAAAAATAGGATGAGCAAGAAGGGGTGTTGAAAAACATGAAGAGCCTGAAAACGTTTGAGAAATATGAAGAGCTTCAAAAGCTGTGAAAAATATGCAGAGCTTCAAAAGTTGTTAAAAATGAGATGAGCATGACACGGTTTGAAAAATAGGAGGAGCATGAAACCGTGTTCAAAAACATGAAGAGCCTAAAAATGTTAAAAAATATGAAGAGCTTCAAAAGGTGTGAAATACATAAGATGCATGAAACGGTCTGAAAAATAGGAGGAGAATGAAGCTGTGTTCAAAAACATGAGAGCCTGAAAATGTGTGAAAAATATGAAGAGCTTCAAAAGGTGTGAAATACATGAGGTGCATGAAAAGATCTGAAAAATAGGAGAAGCATGAAGCGGTGTTCAAAAACATGAAGAGCCTGAAAAGGTGTGAAAAATATGAAGACCTTCAAAATGTGTGAAAATTATGAGGAGCATGAAACGGTCAGAAAAATAGGAGGAGCATGAAGCAGTGTTCAAAAACATGAAGAGCCTGAAAAGGTGAGAAATATATGAAAAGCTTCAAAGTTTTCAAAAATATGAGGAGCATGAAACGGTGTGAAAAATAGGAGGAGCATGAAGTGGTGTTGAAAAACATGAAGAGCGTGAACAGGTTGAAATATATGACGAGCTTCAAAAGGTGTCAAAAATGAGATGAGCATGAAACGGTCTGAAAAATAGGAGGAGCATGAAGTGGTGTTGAAAAACATGAAGAGCCTGAACAGGTTGAAATATATGAAGAGCTTCAAAAGCTGTCAAAAAAATGAGGAGCATGAAACGGTCTGAAAAATAGGAGGAGCATGAAGCGGTGTTCAAAAACATGAAGAGTCTTAAAGTTGTGAAAAATATGAAGAACTTCAAAAGGATTGAAATGTATGAGGACGATGTAACGGTCTGAAAAATAGGAGCTGCATGAAGCTGTGCTCAAATACATGAAGAGCCTGAAAAGGTGTGAAAAATATGAAGAGCTTCAAATAATGTGAAATACATGAGGAGCATGAAATGGTCTGAAAAATAGGAGGAGCATGAAGCGGTGTTGAAAATCATGAAGAGCCTGAAAAGGTGTGAAAAATATGAAGAGCTTCAAAAGGTGTAAAAAATATGAGGAGCATGATACGTTCTCAAAAATAGGAGGAGCATGAATCAGTGATCAAAAACATGAAGAGCTTCAAAAGGTGTGAAAAATATGAAGAGTTTCAAAACGTGTCAAAAATATGAGGAGCATGAAACGGTCTGAAAAATAGGAGGAGCATGAAGCGGTGTTGAAAAACATGAAGAGCTTCAAAAGGTGTGAAAAATATGAACAGCTTCAAAAGGTATCAAAAATGAGACGAACATGAAACGGTCTGAAAAATAGGAGGAGAATGAAGCGGTGTTGAAAATCATGAAGAGCCTGAAAAGGTGTGAAAAATGTGAAGAGCTTCAAAAGGTGTCAAAAATATGAGGAGAATGAAAAGGTCTGCAAAATAGGAGGAGCATGAAATGGTGTTCAAAAACATGAAGAGCATGAAAATGTGTGAAAAATATGAAAAGCTTCAAAAGGTGTCAAATATATATGGAGCATGAAAAGGTCTGAAAATTAGGAGGAGCATGAAGCGGTGTTCAAAAATATGAAGAGCCTGAAAAGGTGTGAAATATATGAAGAGCTTCAAAAGGTGTCAAAAATATGAGGAGCATGATACGGTTTGAAAAATAGGAGGAGCATGAAGCGGTGTTGAAAAACATGAAGAGCCTGAAAAACGTGTTAAAAATATGAAGAGCTTCAAAAGGTGTGAAAAATATGAAGAGCTTCAAAAGGTGTCAAATATTAGAAGAGCATGAAACGATCTGAAAAATAGGAGGAGCATGAATCGGTGTTGAAAAACATGAAGAGCCTGAAAAAGTGTGAAAAATATGAAGAGTTTCTATAGGTGTCAAAAATATGAGGAGCAAGAAACGGTCTGAAAAATAGGAGGAGCATGAAGCGGTGTTGAAAAACATGAAGAGCCTGAAAAGGTGTGAAAAATATGAAGAGCTTCAAAAGGTGTCAAAAATATGAGGAGCATGTAACAGTCTGAAAAATAGGAGGAGCATGAAGCGGTGTTCAAAAATATGAAGAGCCTTAAAAGGTGTGAAAAATATGAAGAGCTTAAAAAGGTGTCAAAAATATGAGGTGCATGAAACGGTCTGAAAAAGAGGAGGAGCATGAAGCGGTGTTCAAAAAAATGAAGAGCCTTAACAGGTGTGAAAAATATGAAGAGCTTCAAAAGTTGTCAAAAATATGAGAAGCATGAAACGGTCTGAAAAAAAGGAGGAGCATGAAGCGGTGTTGAAAAACATGAGGAGCCTGAGAACTTGTGAAAAATATGAAGAGCTTCAAAAGGTGTCAAAAATGAGATGAGCATGAAACGGTCTGAAAAATAGGAGGAGCATGAAGTTGTGTTGAAGTAAATGAAGAGCCTGAAAAGGTGTGAAATATATGAAGAGCTGCAAAACGTGTCAAAAATATGAGGAGAATGAAACGGTCTGAAAAATAGGAGGATCATGAAGCGGTGTTGAAAAACATGAAGAGTCTGAAAAGGTGTGAAAGATATGAACAGTTTCTAAAGATGTCAAAAATATGAGGAGCATGAAACGGTCTGAAAAATAGGAGGAGCATGAAGTGGTGTTGAACAAAATGAAGAGCCTGAAAAAGGTGTGAAAATTATGAGGAGAATGAAACGGTCTGAAAAATAGGAGGAGCATGAAACGGACTGAAAAATAGGAGGAGCATGAAGTGGTGTTCAAAAACATGAAGAGCCTGAAAAGGTGTGAAATATATGAAGGGCTTCAAAAGGTGTCAAAAATGTGTGGAGCACGAAACGGTCTGAAAAATAGGAGGAGCATGAAGTGGTGTTGAAAAACATGAAGAGCCTGACAAGGTGTGAAAAATATGAAGAGCTTCAAAAGGTGTGAAATACATGAGGAGCATGAAACGGTCTGAAAAATAGGAGGATCATGAAGCGGTGTTGAAAAATATGAAGAGCCTGAAAACGTGTGAAAAATATGAAGAGCTTCAAAAGCTTTCAAAAATATGAGGAGCATGAAACGGTCTGAAAAATAGGAGCAGCATGAAGTGGTGTTGAAAAACATGAAGAGCCTGAAAATGTGTGAAAAATATGAAGAGCTTCAAAAGTTGTGAAAAATAGGAGGAGCATGGAGCGGTGTTGAAAAACATGAAGAGCCTGAAAAGGTGTGAAAAATATGAAGAGCTTCAAAAGGTGTCAAAAATATGAGGATTATGAAACGGTCTGAAAAATAGGAGGAGCATGAAGCGGTGTTCAAAAACATGAAGAGTCTTAAAGTTGTGAAAAATATGAAGAACTTCAAAAGGATTGAAATGTATGAGGACCATGTAACGGTCTGAAAAATAGGAGCTGCATGAAGCTGTGCTCAAATACATGAAGAGACTGAAAAGGTGTGAAAAATATGAAGAGCTTCAAATTATGTGAAATACATGAGGAGCATGAAATGGTCTGAAAAATAGGAGGAGCATGAAGCGGTGTTGAAAATCATGAAGAGCCTGAAAAGGTGTGAAAAATATGAAGAGCTTCAAAAGGTGTAAAAAATATGAGGAGCATGATACGTTCTCAAAAATAGGAGGAGCATGAATCAGTGATCAAAAACATGAAGAGCTTCAAAAGGTGTGAAAAATATGAAGAGTTTCAAAACGTGTCAAAAATATGAGGAGCATGAAACGGTCTGAAAAATAGGAGGAGCATGAAGCGGTGTTGAAAAACATGAAGAGCTTCAAAAGGTGTGAAAAATATGAACAGCTTCAAAAGGTATCAAAAATGAGACGAACATGAAACGGTCTGAAAAATAGGAGGAGAATGAAGCGGTGTTGAAAATCATGAAGAGCCTGAAAAGGTGTAAAAAATGTGAAGAGCTTCAAAAGGTGTCAAAAATATGAGGAGAATGAAAAGGTCTGCAAAATAGGAGGAGCATGAAATGGTGTTCAAAAACATGAAGAGCATGAAAAGGTGTGAAAAATATGAAAAGCTTCAAAAGGTGTCAAATATATATGGAGCATGAAAAGGTCTGAAAATTAGGAGGAGCATGAAGCGGTGTTCAAAAATATGAAGAGCCTGAAAAGGTGTGAAATATATGAAGAGCTTCAAAAGGTGTCAAAAATATGAGGAGCATGATACGGGTTGAAAAATAGGAGGAGCATGAAGCGGTGTTGAAAAACATGAAGAGCCTGAAAAACGTGTTAAAAATATGAAGAGCTTCAAAAGGTGTGAAAAATATGAAGAGCTTCAAAAGGTGTCAAATATTAGAAGAGCATGAAACGATCTGAAAAATAGGAGGAGCATGAATCGGTGTTGAAAAACATGAAGAGCCTGAAAAAGTGTGAAAAATATGAAGAGTTTCTATAGGTGTCAAAAATATGAGGAGCAAGAAACGGTCTGAAAAATAGGAGGAGCATGAAGCGGTGTTGAAAAACATGAAGAGCCTGAAAAGGTGTGAAAAATATGAAGAGCTTCAAAAGGTGTCAAAAATATGAGGAGCACGTAACATTCTGAAAAATAGGAGGAGCATGAAGCGGTGTTGAAAAACATGAAGAGCCTGAAAAGGTGTGAAAAATATGAATAGCTTCAAAAGGTGTCAAAATTACAAGGAGCATGAAACGGTCTGAAAAATAGGAGGAGCATGAAGCGGTGTTCAAAAATATGAAGAGCCTTAAAAGGTGTGAAAAATATGAAGAGCTTAAAAAGGTGTCAAAAATATGAGGTGCATGAAACGGTCTGAAAAAGAGGAGGAGCATGAAGCGGTGTTCAAAAACATGAAGAGCCTTAACAGGTGTGAAAAATATGAAGAGCTTCAAAAGTTGTCAAAAATATGAGAAGCATGAAATGGTCTGAGAAATAGGAGGAGCATGAAGCGGTGTTGAAAAACATGAGGAGCCTGAGAACTTGTGAAAAATATGAAGAGCTTCAAAAGGTGTCAAAAATGAGATGAGCATGAAACGGTCTGAAAAATAGGAGGAGCATGAAGTGGTGTTGAAGTAAATGAAGAGCCTGAAAAGGTGTGAAATATATGAAGAGCTGCAAAAGGTGTCAAAAATATGAGGAGAATGAAACGGTCTGAAAAATAGGAGGAACATGAAGCGGTGTTGAAAAACATGAAGAGTCTGAAAAGGTGTGAAAGATATGAACAGTTTTTAAAGATGTCAAAAATATGAGGAGCATGAAACGGTCTGAAAAATAGGAGGAGCATGAAGTGGTGTTGAACAAAATGAAGAGCCTGAAAAAGGTGTGAAAATTATGAGGAGAATGAAACGGTCTGAAAAATAGGAGGAGCATGAAACGGACTGAAAAATAGGAGGAGCATGAAGTGGTGTTCAAAAACATGAAGAGCCTGAAAAGGTGTGAAATATATGAAGGGCTTCATAAGGTGTCAAATATGTCTGGAGCACGAAACGGTCTGAAAAATAGGAGGAGCATGAAGTGGTGTTGAAAAACATGAAGAGCCTGACAAGGTGTGAAAAATATGAAGAGCTTCAAAAGGTGTGAAATACATGAGGAGCATGAAACGGTCTGAAAAATAGGAGGATCATGAAGCGGTGTTGAAAAATATGAAGAGCCTGAAAACGTGTGAAAAATATGAAGAGCTTCAAATGCTTTCAAAAATATGAGGAGCATGAAACGGTCTGAAAAATAGGAGCAGCATGAAGTGGTGTTGAAAAACATGAAGAGCCTGAAAATGTGTGAAAAATATGAAGAGCTTCAAAAGTTGTGAAAAATAGGAGGAGCATGGAGCGGTGTTGAAAAACATGAAGAGCCTGAAAAGGTGTGAAAAATATGAAGAGCTTCAAAAGATGTCAAAAATGAGATGAGCATGAAACGGTCTGAAGAAAAGGAGGAGCATGAAGCGGAGTTCACAAAAATGAAGAGCCTGAAAAGGTGGAAAATATATGAAGAGCTTCAAAAGGTGTAAAAAATACGAGGAGCATGAAACGGTCTGAAAAATAGGAGGTGCATTAAACGGTGTTCAAAAACATGAAGAGCCTGAAATGGTGTGAAAAATATGAAGAGGTTCAAAAGGTGTCAAAAATAGGAGGAGCATGAAACGGTCTGAAAAATAGGAGGAGCATGAAGCGGTGTAAAAAACATGAAGACCTGAAAAGGTGTGAAAAATATGAAGAGCTTCAAAAGGTGAAAAAAATATGAGGATCATGAAACGGTCTGAAAAATAGGAGGAGCTTGAAGCGGTGTTCAAAAACATGAAGAGCCTGAAAAGGTGTGAAAAATATGAAGAGCTTCAAAAGGTGTCAAAAATATGAGGATCATGAAACGGTCTGAAAAATAGGAGGAGCATGAAGCGGTGTTGAAAAACATGAAGAGTCTGAAAAGGTGTGAAAATTTTGAAGAGCTTCAAAAGATTTCAAAAATATGAGGATCATGAAAAGTTCAGAAGAATAGGAGGAGCATGAAGCGGTGTTGAAAAACATGAAGAGCATGAAATGGTGTGAAAAATATGAAGCACTTCAAAAGGTGTCAAAAATATGAGGAGCATGAAACGGTCTGAAAAATAGGAGGAGCATGAAGCGGTGTTGAAGAACATGAAGAGCCTGAAAAGGTGTGAAAAATACGAAGCGCTTCAAATGATGTCAAAATTATGAGGAGCATGAAACAGTCTGAAAAATAGGAGGAGAATGAATTGGTTTTGAAAAACATGAAGAGCCTGAAAACATGCGAAATATATGAAGCGCTTCAAAAGGTGTGAAATACATGAGGAGCATGAAACAGTCTAAAAAATAGGAGGAGCATGAAGCAGTGTTCAAAAACATGAAGAACCGGAAAAGGTGTGTAAAATATGAAGAGCTTCAAAAGCTGTGAAAATTATGAGGAGCATGAAACGATCTGAAAAATAGGAGGAGCATGAAGCGGTGTTGAAAAACATGAAGAGCCTGAAAAGGAGGGTAAAATATGAAGAGCTTCAAAAGTTGTCAAAAATATGAGGAGCATGAAACGGTCTGAAAAATAGGAGGAGCATTATACGGTGTTCAAAAACATGAAGAGCCTGAAATGGTGTGAAAAATATAAAGAGGTTCAAAAGGTTGGAAATACAGGAGGAGCATGAAACGGTCTGAAAAATAGGAGGAGCATGAAGCGGTGTTGAAAAACATGAACAGCCTGAAAAGGTGGGTAAACTAAGAAGAGCTTCAAAAGGTGTCAAAAATATGAGGAGCATGAAACGGTCTGAAAAATATGAGGAGCATTAAACGGTGTTCAAAAACATGAAGAGCCTGAAATGGTGTGAAAAATATGAAGAGCTTCAAAAGGTGTCAAAAATAGGAGGAGCATGAAACGGTCTGAAATATAGGAGGAGCATGAAGTGGTGTTCAAAAACATGAAGAGCGTGAAATGGTGTGAAAAATATGAAGAGCTTCAAAAGGTGTCAAAAATATGAGGAGCATGAAACGGTGTGAAAAATAGGAGGACCACAAGTTGTGTTCAAAAACATGAAGAGCCGGAAAACGTCTGAAATATATGAAGAGCTTCAAAAGGTGTCAAAAATATGAGGAGCATGAAACGGTGTGAAAAATAGGAGGACCACAGGTGGTGTTCAAAAACATGAAGAGCCTGAAAAGGTGTGAAAAATATGAAGAGCTTCAAAAGGAGTCAAAATTATGAGGAGCAGGAAACGGTCTGAAAAATAGGAGGAGCATGTAACGGTGTTGAAAAACATGAAGAGTCTGAAAACGTGTCAAAAATATGAAGAGATTCAAAAGGTGTGAAATACATGAGGAGGATGAAACGGTCTGAAAAATAGGAGGAGCATGAAACGGTATGAAAAATAGGAGGAGCATGAAACAGTGTTGAAAAACATGAAGAGCCTGAAAAGGTGTGAAAAATATGAAGAGCTTCAAAAGGTGTCAAATATATGAGGAGCTTGAAACGGTCTGAAAAATAAGAGTAACATGAAACATTCTGATAAATAGGAGGAGCATGAAGCGGTGTTCAAAAACATGAAGAGCCTGAAAAGGTGTGAAAAATATGAAGAGCTTCAAAAGGTGTGAATAATGAGAGGGGCATGAAACGGTCTGTAAAATAGGAGGAGCATGAAGCGGTGTTGAAAAACATGAAGAGCCTGAAAAGGTGTGAAAAATATGAAGAGCTTAAAAAGGTGTCAAAATTATGAGGAGCATTAAACGGTCTGAAAAATAGGAGGAGCATGAAGCTATGTTCAAAAACATGAAGAGCCAGAAAAGGTGTGAAAAATATGAAGAGCTTCAAAAAGTGTCAAAAATATGAGGAGCAAGAAACGGTCTGAAAAATAGGAGTAGCATGAAACGATCTGAAAAATAGGAGGAGCATGAAGCTGTGTTGAAAAACATGAAGAGCCTGAAAAGGTGTGCAAAATATGAAGAGCTTCAAAAGGTGTAAAAAATGAGATGAGCATGAAACGATGTGAAAAATAGGAGGTGCATGAAGCTGTGTTCAAAAACATGAAGAGCCTGAAAAGGTGTGAAACATATGAAGAGCTTTAAAAGGTGTGAAAAATTTGAGCAGCATGAAACGGTCTGAAAAATAGGAGGAGCATGAAGTGGAGCAGAAAAACATGAAGAGCCTGAAAAGTTGTGGAAAAATAGGAGGAGCTTCAAAATGTGTCAAATATATGAGGAGAATGAAACGGTCTGAAAAATAGGAGGAGCATTAAACGGTGTGGAAAAACATGAAGAGCCTGAAAAGGTGTGGAAAAATAGGAGGAGCTTCAAAATGTGTCAAATATATGAGGAGAATGAAACGGTCTGAAAAATAGGAGGAGCATGAAACGGTCTGAAAAATAGGAAGAGCATGAAACGGTCTGAAAAATAGGAGGATCATGAAGCGGTGTTGAAAATCGTGAAGAGCCTGAAATGGTGTGAAAAATGTGAAGAGCTTCAACAGGTGTCAAAAACTTGAGGAGAATGAAACGGTCTGAAAAATAGGAGGAGCATGAAGCTGTGTTCAAAACCATGAAGAGCCAGAAAAGGTGTGAAAAATATGAAGAGCTTCCAAAGGTGTCATTATATGAGGAGCATGAAACAGTCTGAAAAATAGGAGAAGCATGAAGCGGTGTTGAAAAACATGACGAGACTGAAAAATATGAAGAGCTTCAAAAAGTGTCAAAAATATGAGGAGCAAGAAACGGTCTGAAAAATAGGAGTACCATGAAACGATCTGAAAAATAGGAGGAGCATGAAGCTGTGTTGAAAAACATGAAGAGCCTGAAAAGGTGTGCAAAATATGAAGAGCTTCAAAAGGTGTCATTATATGAGGAGCATGAAACAGTCTGAAAAATAGGAGGAGCATGAAGCTGTGTTGAAAAACATGAAGAGCCTGAAAAGGTGTGAAAAATATAAAGAGCTTCAAAAAGTGTAAAAAATGAGAACAGCATGAAACGGTCTGAAAAAGAGGAGGAGCATGAAGTGGAGCTGAAAAACATGAAGTGCCTGAAAATGTGTGCAAAATATGAAGAGCTTCAAAAGGTGTAAAAAATGAGATGAGCATGAAACGGTCTGAAAAATAGGAGGAGCATGAACTGGTGCTGAAAAACATGAAGAGCCTGAAAAGGTGTGAAAAATATGAAGAGCTTTAAAAGGTGTGAAATATATGACGAGCATGAAACGGTCTGAAAAATAGGAGGAGCATGAAGCGGTGTTCAAAAACATGAAGAGCCACAAAAGGTGTGAAAAATATGAAGAGCTCAAAATGTGTCAAATATATGAGGAGAAATAAACGGTCTGAAAAAAAGTAGCAGCATGAAGCGGTGTTCAAAAACATGAAGAGCCTGAAAAGGTGTGAAAAATATGAAGACCTTCAAAAGCTGTCAAATATATGAGGAGCACGAAACGGTCTGAAAAAAAGGAGGAGCATGAAGCGTTGTTGAAAATCTTGAAGAGCTTGAAAAGGTGTGAAAAATATGAAGAGCTTCAAAAGGTTTCAAAAATATGAGGATCATGAAACGGTCTGAAAAATAGGAGGAGCATGAAGTTGTGTTGAAGTAAATGAAGAGCCTGAAAAGGTGTGAAATATATGAAGAGCTGCAAAAGGTGTCAAAAATATGAGGAGAATGAAACGGTCTGAAAAATAGGAGGATCATGAAGCGGTGTTGAAAAACATGAAGAGTCTGAAAAGGTGTGAAAGATATGAACAGTTTCTAAAGATGTCAAAAATATGAGGAGCTTGAAACGGTCTGAAAAATAGGAGGAGCATGAAGTGGTGTTGAACAAAATGAAGAGCCTGAAAAAGGTGTGAAAATTATGAGGAGAATGAAACGGTCTGAAAAATAGGAGGAGCATGAAACGGACTGAAAAATAGGAGGAGCATGAAGTGGTGTTCAAAAACATGAAGAGCCTGAAAAGGTGTGAAATATATGAAGGGCTTCAAAAGGTGTCAAAAATGTGTGGAGCACGAAACGGACTGAAAAATAGGAAGAGCATGAAGTTGGGCTCAAAAACATGAAGAGCCTGAAAAGGTGTGAAAAATATGAAGAGCTTCAAAAGGTGTCAAAATTATGAGGAGCAGGAAACGGTCTGAAAAATAGGAGGAGCTTGTAACGGTGTTGAAAAACATGACGAGTCTGAAAACGTGTCAAAAATATGAAGAGCTTCAAAAGGTGTGAAATACATGAGGAGCATGAAACGGTCTGAAAAATAGGAGGAGCATGAAACGGTCTGAAAAATAGGAGGAGCATGAAACAGTGTTGAAAAACATGAAGAGCCTGAAAAGCTGTGAAAAATATGAAGAGCTTCAAAAGGTGTCAAATATATGAGGAGCTTGAAACGGTCTGAAAAATAAGAGTAACATGAAACGGTCTGATAAATAGTAGGAGCATGAAGCGGTGTTCAAAAACATGAAGAGCCTGAAAAGTTGTGAAAAATATGAAGAGCTTCAGAAGGTGTGAATAATGAGAGGGGCATGAAACGATCTGTAAAATAGGAGGAGCATGAAGCGGTGTTGAAAAACATGAAGAGCCTGAAAAGGTGTGAAAAATATGAAGAGCTTAAAAAGGTGTCAAAATTATGAGGAGCATTAAACGGTCTGAAAAATAGGAGGAGCATGAAGCTATGTTCAAAAACATGAAGAGCCAGAAAAGGTGTGAAAAATATGAAGAGCTTCAAAAAGTGTCAAAAATATGAGGAGCAAGAAACGGTCTGAAAAATAGGAGTAGCATGAAACGATCTGAAAAATAGGAGGAGCATGAAGCTGTGTTGAAAAACATGAAGAGCCTGAAAAGGTGTGCAAAATATGAAGAGCTTCAAAAGGTGTAAAAAATGAGATGAGCATGAAACGGTCTGAAAAATAGGAGGAGCATGAACTGGTGCTGAAAAACATGAAGAGCATGAAAAGGTGTGAAAAATATGAAGAGCTTTAAAAGGTGTGAAAAATTTGAGCAGCATGAAACGGTCTGAAAAATAGGAGGAGCATGAAGTGGAGCTGAAAAACATGAAGAGCCTGAAAAGTTGTGGAAAAATAGGAGGAGCTTCAAAATGTGTCAAATATATGAGGAGAATGAAACGGTCTGAAAAATAGGAGGAGCATTAAACGGTGTGGAAAAACATGAAGAGCCTGAAAAGGTGTGGAAAAATAGGAAGAGCTTCAAAATGTGTCAAATATATGAGGAGAATGAAACGGTCTGAAAAATAGGAGGAGCATGAAACGGTCTGAAAAATAGGAAGAGCATGAAACGGTCTGAAAAATAGGAGGATCATGAAGCACTGTTGAAAATCGTGAAGAGCCTGAAAAGGTGTGAAAAATGTGAAGAGCTTCAACAGGTGTCAAAAACTTGAGGAGAATGAAACGGTCTGAAAAATAGGAGGAGCATGAAGCTGTGTTCAAAAACATGAAGAGCCTGAAAAGTTGTGAAAAATATGAAGAGCTTCAAAAAGTGTAAAAAATGAGAGCAGCATGAAACGGTCTGAAAAAGAGGAGGAGCATGAAGTGGAGCTGAAAAACATGAAGTGCCTGAAAATGTGTGCAAAATATGAAGAGCTTCAAAAGGTGTAAAAAATGAGATGAGCATGAAACGGTCTGAAAAATAAGAGGAGCATGAACTGGTGCTGAAAAACATGAAGAGCCTGAAAAGGTGTGAAAAATATGAAGAGCTTTAAAAGGTGTGAAAAATAAGACGAGCATGAAACGGTCTGAAAAATAGGAGGAGCATGAAGCGGTGTTCAAAAACATGAAGAGCCACAAAAGGTGTGAAAAATATGAAGAGCTTCAAAATGTGTCAAATATATGAGGAGAAATAAACGGTCTGAAAAAAAGTAGCAGCATGAAGCGGTGTTCAAAAACATGAAGAGCCTGAAAAGGTGTGAAAAATATGAAGACCTTCAAAAGCTGTCAAATATATGAGGAGCACGAAACGGTCTGAAAAAAAGGAGGAGCATGAAGCGTTGTTGAAAATCTTGAAGAGCTTGAAAAGGTGTGAAAAATATGAAGAGCTTCAAAAGGTTTCAAAAATATGAGGATCATGAAACGGTCTGAAAAATAGGAGCAGCATGAAACGGTCTGAAAAATAAGAGGAGCATGAAATGGTGTTGAAAAACAGGAAGAGCCTGAAAAGGTGTGAAAAATATGAAGAGTTTTAAAAGGTGTCAAAAATATGAGGAGCATGAAACTTTCTGAAAAATAGGAGGATCATGAAACCGTGTTCAAAAACATGAAGAGCCTGAAAAGGTGTGAAAAATATGAAGAGCCTTAAAAAATGTCAAAAATATGAGGAGTATGAAACGGTCTGAAAAATAGCAGGAGCATGAAGCGGTGTTGAAAAACATGAAGAGCCTGAAAAGGTGTGAAAAATATGAAGAGCTTCAAAAGGTGTGAAAAATATGAAGAGCTTCAAAAGGTGTCAAAAATATGAGGAGAATGAAACGGTCTGAAAAATAGGCGGAGCATGAAATGGTGTTCAAAAACATGAAGAGCCTGAAAAGGTGTGAAAAATATGAAGAGCTTCAAAACGTGTCAAAAATTTTAGGAGCATGAAACGGTCTGAAAAATAGGAGGAGCAAGAAGCGGTGTTGAAAAACATGAAGAGCCTGAAAAGGTGTGAAAAATATGAAGAGCTTCAAAACGTGTCAAAAATATGAGGAGCATAAAACGGTCTGAAAAATAAGAGAAGCATGAAGTGGTGATGAAAAACATGAAGAGCCTGAAAACGTGTGAAATATATGAAGAGTTTCAAAAGGTGTCAAAAATATGAGGAGCATGAAACTGTGTGAAAAATAGGAGGATCACAAGTGGTGTTCAAAAACATGAAGAGCCTGAAAAGGTGTGAAAATTTTGAGGAGATTCAAAAGGTGTCATAAATATGAGGAGAATTAATCGGTCTGAAAAATATGAGGAGCATGAAGTGGTGTTGAAAAACATGAAGAGCCTGAAAAAGTGTGAAAAATATGAAAAGCTTCAAAAGGTGTCAAAAATATGACGAGCATGATTCAGTTTGAACAATAGGAGGAGCATGAAGTGGTGTTGAAAATCATGAAGAACGTGAAAAGTTGTGAAATATATGAAGAGCTTCCAAAGGTGTCAAAAATATGTGTAGATTGTAACGGTCTGAATAATAGGAGGAGCATGAAGCACTGTTGAAAAACATTAAGAGCCTGAAAATGTGTGAAATATATGAAGAGCTTCAAAAGGTGTCAAAAATATGAGGAGGATGAAACGGTCTGAAAAGTAGGAGGAGCATGAAACGTTGTTGAAAAACATGAAGAGCCTGAAAAGGTGTGAAAAATATGAAGATCTTCAAAATGTGTGAAAAATATGAGTAGCATGAAACGGTCTGAAAAATAGGAGGGGCATGAAGCGGGTTTGAAAAAATTGAAGAGCCTGAAAATGTGTGAAATATATGAAGAGCTTCAAAAGGTGTCAAAAATACGAAGAGCATCAAAGGGTCTGAAAAATAGGAGGAGCATGAAGTGGTGTTCAAAAACATGAAGAGCCTGAAAAGGTGTGAAAAATATGAGGAGCATGAAACGGTCTAAAATATAGGAGGAGCATGAATTGGTGTTGAAAAACATGAAGATCATGAAAAGGCGTGAAAAATATGAAGAGCTGCAAAATGTGTGAAAAATATGAGGAGCATGAAATGGTGTTCAAAAACAAGAAAAGTTGTGAAAAATATGAAGAGCTTCAAAAGGTGTTAAAAATATGAGGAGCATGAAACGGTCTTAAAAATAGGAGGAGCATGAAACGGTGTTCAAAAATATGAAAGGCCTGAAAAGGTTTGAAAAATATGAAGAGCTTCAAAAGGTGTGAAAATTATGAGGAGCATGAAACGGTATGAAAAATAGGAGGAACATGAAGCGTTGTTGAAAAACGTGAAGAGCCTGAAAAGGTTTGAAAAATAGGAAGAGCTTCAAAAGGTGTCAAAAATATGAGTAGCATGAGACGGTCTGAAAAATAGGAGGAGCATGAAGCGATGTTGAAAAACATGAAGCGCATGAAAAGGTGTGAAATATATGAAGAGCTTCAAAAGATGTCAAAAATAATAGGAGCATGAAACGTTCTGAAAAATAGAAGTAACATGAAGCGGTGTTCAAAAGCATGAAGAGCCTGAAAAGGTGTGAAAAATTGGAAGAGCTTCAAAAGGTGTGAAAAATATGAGGAGTATGAAACGGTCTGAAAAATAGGAGGATCATGAAGCGGTGTTCAAAAACTTGAAGAGCCTGAAAATATGTGAAATATATGAGGAGCATGAAACGGTCTGAAAAATAGGAGCGTGAAGCGGTGTTCGAAAACATGAAGAGTTGAAAAGGTGTGAAAAATATGAAGAGCTTCAAAAGTTGTGAAAAATATGAAAAGCATGAAACAGTTTGAAAAATAGGAGAAGCATGAAACGGTGTTCAAAAACATGAAGAGCCTGAAAAGCTGTGAAAAATATGTACAGCTTCTAAAGGTGTGAAATAAATGAGGAGCATGAAACGGTGTGAAAAATAGGAGGAGCATGAAGCAGTGTTCAAAAACATGAAGAACCGGAAAAGATGTGAAAAATATGAAGAGCTTCATAAGGTGTGAAAATTATGAGGAGCATGAAACGGTTTGAAAAATAGGAGGAGCATGAAAGGGTGTTCAAAAACATAGAGTGCCTGAAAAGGTGTGAAAAATATGAAGAGCTTCAAAAGGTTGGAAATACATGAGGAGCATGAAACGGTCTGGAAAACAGGACGAGCATGAAGCGGTGTTGAAAAACATGAAGAGCCTGAAAAGGTGGGTAAAATATGAAGAGCTTCAAAAGGTGTCAAAATATGAGGAGCATGAAACTGTCTGAAATATAGGAGGAGCATGAAAAGGTGTTAAAAAACATGCAGAGCTTCAAAAGGTGTAAAACATATGAGGAACGGAAACGTTCAGAAAAATACGAGGAGCATGAAACGATGTTAAAAAACATGAAGAGCTTCAAAAGGTGTGAAACATATGAAGAGCTTCAAAGGTGTCAAAAATGAGATGAGCATGAAATGGTCTGAAAGATAGGAGGAGCATGAAGCGGTGTTGAAAAACATGAAGAGCCTGAAAAGGTGTGAAAAATATGAAGAGCTTCAAATGGTGTGAAATACATGAGGAGCTTGAAACGGTCTGAAAAATAGGAGGAGCATGAAATCTTGTTGAAAAACATGAAGAGCCTGAAAACGTGTGAAAATTATGAAGAGCTTCAAAAGGTGTGAAATATATGAAGAGCTTCAAAATGTGTCAAAAATGAGATGAGCATGAAATGGTCTGAAAGATAGGAGGGGCATGAAGCGGTGTTGAAAAACATGAAGATCCTGAAAAGGTGTGAGAAATATGAAGATCTTCAAATGTGTCAAAAATATGAGGAGCCTGAAACGGTCTCAAAAATAGGAGGAGTATGAAACGGTCTGAAAAATAGGAGGAGCATGAAGCTGTGTTCAATAACATGAAGAGCCAGAAACGGTGTGAAAAATATGAAGAGCTTCAAAAAGTGTCAAAAATATGAGGAGCAAGAAACGGTCGGAAAATAGGAGGAGCATGAAACGATCTGAAAAAAAGGAGGAGCATGAAGCTGTGTTCAAAAACCTGAAGAGCCTGAAAAGGTGTGAAAAATATGAAGAGCTTCAAAAGGTGTAAAAAATTTGAGCAGCATGAAACGGTCTGAAAAATAGGAGGAGCATGAAGTGGAGCTGAAAAACATGAAGTGCCTGAAAAGGTGTGCAAAATATGAAGAGCTTCAAAAGGTGTAAAAAATGAGATGAGCATGAAACGGTCAGAGAAATAGGAGGAGCATGAACTGGTGCTGAAAAACCTGATGAGCCTGAAAAGGTGTGAAAAATATGAAGAGCTTCAAAAGGTGTGAAAAATATGAGGAGCATGAAACGGTCTGAAAAATAGGAGGAGCATGGATCGGTGTTCAAAAACATGAAGAGCCTGAAAAGGTATGAAAAATATGAAGAGCTTCAAAAAGTTTCAAATATATGAGGAGAAAGAAACGGTCTGAAAAAAAGGAGGAGCATGAAGCGGTGTTCAAAAACATGAAGAGCCTGAAAAGGTGTGAAAAATATGAAGAGCTTCAAAAGCTGTCAAAAATGACATGAGCAGGAAACGGTCTGAAAAAAAGCAGGAGCATGAAGCGTTGTTGAAAATCTTGAAGAGCTTGAAATGGTGTGAAAAATATGAAGAGCTTCAAAAGGTTTCAAAAATATGAGGATCATGAAACGGTCTGAAAAATAGGAGCAACATGAAACGGTCTGAAAAAAAAGAGGAGCATGAAATGGTGTTGAAAACAGGAAGAGCCTGAAAATGTGAGAAAAATATGAAGAGCTTCAAAAAGTGTAAAAAATGAGAGCAGCATGAAACGTTCTGAAAAAGAGGAGGAGCATGAAGTGGAGCTGAAAAACATGAAGTGCCTGAAAATGTGTGCAAAATATGAAGAGCTTCAAAAGGTGTAAAAAATGAGAGCAGCATGAAACGGTCTGAAAAATAGGAAGAGCATGAAACGGTCTGAAAAATAGGAGGATCATGAAGCGGTGTTGAAAATCGTGAAGAGCCTGAAATGGTGTGAAAAATGTGAAGAGCTTCAACAGGTGTCAAAAACTTGAGGAGAATGAAACGGTCTGAAAAATAGGAGGAGCATGAAGCTGTGTTCAAAAACATGAAGAGCCAGAAAAGGTGTGAAAAATATGAAGAGCTTCAAAAAGTGTAAAAAATATGAGGAGCAAGAAACGGTCTGAAAAATAGGAGTAGCATGAAACGATCTGAAAAATAGGAGGAGCATGAAGCTGTGTTGAAAAACATGAAGAGCCTGAAAAGGTGTGCAAAATATGAAGAGCTTCAAAAGGTGTAAAAAATGAGATGAGCATGAAACGGTCTGAAAAATAGGAGGAGCATGAACTGGTGCTGAAAAACATGAAAAGCATGAAAAGATATGAAAAATATGAAGATCTTTAAAAGGTGTAAAAAATATGACGAGCATGAAACGGTCTGAAAAATAGGAGGAGCATGAAGCTGTGTTCAAAAACATGAAGAGCCAGAAAAGGTGTGAAAAATATGAAGAGCTTCAAAAAGTGTCAAAAATATGAGGAGCAAGAAACGGTCGGAAAATAGGAGGAGCATGAAACGATCTGAAAAATAGGAGGAGCATGAAGCTGTGTTCAAAAACATGAAGAGCCTGAAAAGGTGTGAAAAATATGAAGAGCTTTAAAAGGTGTGAAAAATTTGAGCAGCATGAAACGGTCTGAAAAATAGGAGGAGCATGAAGTGGAGCTGAAAAACATGAAGAGCCTGAAAAGTTGTGGAAAAATAGGAGGAGCTTCAAAATGTGTCAAATATATGAGGAGAATGAAACGGTCTGAAAAATAGGAGGAGCATTAAACGGTGTGGAAAAACATGAAGAGCCTGAAAAGGTGTGGAAAAATAGGAAGAGCTTCAAAATGTGTCAAATATATGAGGAGAATGAAACGGTCTGAAAAATAGGAGGAGCATGAAACGGTCTGAAAAATAGGAAGAGCATGAAACGGTCTGAAAAATAGGAGGATCATGAAGCGGTGTTGAAAATCGTGAAGAGCCTGAAAAGGTGTGAAAAATGTGAAGAGCTTCAACAGGTGTCAAAAACTTGAGGAGAATGAAACGGTCTGAAAAATAGGAGGAGCATGAAGCTGTGTTCAAAAACATGAAGAGCCTGAAAAGGTGTGAAAATTATGAAGAGCTTCAAAAGCTGTCAAAAATGACATGAGCAAGAGACGGTCTGAAAAAAAGCAGGAGCATGAAGCGTTGTTGAAAATCTTGAAGAGCTTGAAAAGTTGTGAAAAATATGAAGAGCTTCAAAAAGTGTAAAAAATGAGAGCAGCATGAAACGGTCTGAAAAAGAGGAGGAGCATGAAGTGGAGCTGAAAAACATGAAGTGCCTGAAAATGTGTGCAAAATATGAAGAGCTTCAAAAGGTGTAAAAAATGGGATGAGCATGAAACGGTCTGAGAAATAGGAGGAGCATGAACATTTGCTGAATAACATGAAGAGCATGAAAAGGTGGAAAAATATAAAGAGCTTTAAAAGGTGTGAAAAATATGACGAGCATGAAACGGTCTGAAAAATAGGAGGAGCATGAAGCGGTGTTCAAAAACATGAAGAGCCACAAAAGGTGTGAATAATATGAAGAGCTTCAAAAAGTGTCAAAAATATGAGGAGCAAGAAACGGTCAGAAAATATGAGGAGCATGAAACGATGTGAAAAATAGGAGGTGCATGAAGCTGTGTTCAAAAACATGAAGAGCCTGAAAAGGTGTGAAAAATATGAAGAGCTTTAAAAGGTGTGAAAAATTTGAGCAGCATGAAACGGTCTGAAAAATAGGAGGAGCATGAAGTGGAGCTGAAAAACATGAAGAGCCTGAAAAGTTGTGGAAAAATAGGAGGAGCTTCAAAATGTGTCAAATATATGAGGAGAATGAAACGGTCTGAAAAATAGGAGGAGCAGTAAACGGTGTGGAAAAACATGAAGAGCCTGAAAAGGTGTGGAAAAATAGGAAGAGCTTCAAAATGTGTCAAATATATGAGGAGAATGAAACGGTCTGAAAAATAGGAGGAGCATGAAACGGTCTGAAAAATAGGAAGAGCATGAAACGGTCTGAAAAATAGGAGGATCATGAAGCGGTGTTGAAAATCGTGAAGAGCCTGAAAAGGTGTGAAAAATGTGAAGAGCTTCAACAGGTGTCAAAAACTTGAGGAGAATGAAACGGTCTGAAAAATAGGAGGAGCATGAAGCTGTGTTCAAAAACATGAAGAGCCTGAAAAGGTGTGAAAAATATGAAGAGCTTCAAAAAGTGTAAAAAATGAGAGCAGCATGAAACGGTCTGAAAAAGAGGAGGAGCATGAAGTGGAGCTGAAAAACATGAAGTGCCTGAAAATGTGTGCAAAATATGAAGAGCTTCAAAAGGTGTAAAAAATGAGATGAGCCTGAAACGGTCTGAAAAATAGGAGGAGCATGAACTGGTGCTGAAAACATGAAGAGCCTGAAAAGGTGTGAAAAATATGAAGAGCTTTAAAAGGTGTGAAAAATAAGACGAGCATGAAACGGTCTGAAAAATAGGAGGAGCATGAAGCGGTGTTCAAAAACATGAAGAGCCTGAAAAGGTGTGAAAAATATGAAGAGCTTCAAAACGTGTCAAAAATTTTAGGAGCATGAAACGGTCTGAAAAATAGGAGGAGCAAGAAGCGGTGTTGAAAAACATGAAGAGCCTGAAAAGGTGTGAAAAATATGAAGAGCTTCAAAACGTGTCAAAAATATGAGGAGCATAAAACGGTCTGAAAAATAAGAGAAGCATGAAGTGGTGATGAAAAACATGAAGAGCCTGAAAACGTGTGAAATATATGAAGAGTTTCAAAAGGTGTCAAAAATATGAGGAGCATGAAACTGTGTGAAAAATAGGAGGATCACAAGTGGTGTTCAAAAACATGAAGAGCCTGAAAAGGTGTGAAAATTTTGAGGAGATTCAAAAGGTGTCATAAATATGAGGAGAATTAATCGGTCTGAAAAATATGAGGAGCATGAAGTGGTGTTGAAAAACATGAAGAGCCTGAAAAAGTGTGAAAAATATGAAAAGCTTCAAAAGGTGTCAAAAATATGACGAGCGTGATTCAGTTTGAACAATAGGAGGAGCATGAAGTGGTGTTGAAAATCATGAAGAACGTGAAAAGTTGTGAAATATATGAAGAGCTTCCAAAGGTGTCAAAAATATGTGTAGATTGTAACGGTCTGAATAATAGGAGGAGCATGAAGCACTGTTGAAAAACATTAAGAGCCTGAAAATGTGTGAAATATATGAAGAGCTTCAAAAGGTGTCAAAAATATGAGGAGGATGAAACGGTCTGAAAAGTAGGAGGAGCATGAAACGTTGTTGAAAAACATGAAGAGCCTGAAAAGGTGTGAAAAATATGAAGATCTTCAAAATGTGTGAAAAATATGAGTAGCATGAAACGGTCTGAAAAATAGGAGGGGCATGAAGCGGGTCTGAAAAAATTGAAGAGCCTGAAAATGTGTGAAATATATGAAGAGCTTCAAAAGGTGTCAAAAATATGAAGAGCATCAAAGGGTCTGAAAAATAGGAGGAGCATGAAGTGGTGTTCAAAAACATGAAGAGCCTGAAAAGGTGTGAAAAATATGAGGAGCATGAAACGGTCTAAAATATAGGAGGAGCATGAATTGGTGTTGAAAAACATGAAGATCATGAAAAGGCGTGAAAAATATGAAGAGCTGCAAAATGTGTGAAAAATATGAGGAGCATGAAATGGTGTTCAAAAACATGAAAAGTTGTGAAAAATATGAAGAGCTTCAAAAGGTGTTAAAAATATGAGGAGCATGAAACGGTCTTAAAAATAGGAGGAGCATGAAACGGTGTTCAAAAATATGAAAGGCCTGAAAAGGTTTGAAAAATATGAAGAGCTTCTAAAGGTGTGAAAATTATGAGGAGCATGAAACGGTATGAAAAATAGGAGGAACATGAAGCGTTGTTGAAAAACGTGAAGAGCCTGAAAAGGTTTGAAAAATAGGAAGAGCTTCAAAAGGTGTCAAAAATATGAGTAGCATGAGACGGTCTGAAAAATAGGAGGAGCATGAAGCGATGTTGAAAAACATGAAGCGCATGAAAAGGTGTGAAATATATGAAGAGCTTCAAAAGATGTCAAAAATAATAGGAGCATGAAACGTTCTGAAAAATAGAAGGAACATGAAGCGGTGTTCAAAAGCATGAAGAGCCTGAAAAGGTGTGAAAAATTGGAAGAGCTTCAAAAGGTGTGAAAAATATGAGGAGTATGAAACGGTCTGAAAAATAGGAGGATCATGAAGCGGTGTTCAAAAACTTGAAGAGCCTGAAAATATGTGAAATATATGAGGAGCATGAAATGGTCTGAAAAATAGGAGGAACATGAAGCGGAGTTCACAAAAATGAAGAGCCTGAAAAGGCGGAAAAAATATGAAGACCTTCAAAAGGTGTCAAAAATTTGAGGAGCATGAAACGGTCTGAAAAATAGGAGCGTGAAGCGGTGTTCAAAAACATGAAGTGTTGAAAAGGTGTGAAAAATATGAAGAGCTTCAAAAGTTGTGAAAAATATGAAAAGCATGAAACAGTCTGAAAAATAGGAGAAGCATGAAACGGTGTTCAAAAACATGAAGAGCCTGAAAAGCTGTGAAAAATATGTACAGCTTCGAAAGGTGTGAAATAAATGAGGAGCATGAAACGGTGTGAAAAATAGGAGGAGCATGAAGCAGTGTTCAAAAACATGAAGAACCGGAAAAGATGTGAAAAATATGAAGAGCTTCATAAGGTGTCAACATATGAGGAGCATGAAACTGTCTGAAAAATAGGAGGAGCATGAAATCTTGTTGAAAAACATGAAGAGCCTGAAAACGTATGAAAATTATGAAGAGCTTCAAAAGGTGTGAAATATATGAAGAGCTTCAAAATGTGTCAAAAATGAGATGAGCATGAAATGGTCTGAAAGATAGGAGGGGCATGAAGCGGTGTTGAAAAACATGAAGATCCTGAATAGGTGTGAGAAATATGAAGATCTTCAAAATGTGTCAAAAATATGAGGAGCCTGAAACGGTCTCAAAAACAGGAGGAGCATGAAACGGTCTGAAAAATAGGAGGAGCATGAAGCTGTGTTCAATAACATGAAGAGCCAGAAAAGGTGTGGAAAATATGAAGAGCTTCAAAAAGTGTCAAAAATATGAGGAGCAAGAAACGGTCGGAAAATAGGAGGAGCATGAAACGATCTGAAAAAAAGGAGAAGCATGAAGCTGTGTTCAAAAACCTGAAGAGCCAGAAAAGGTGTGGAAAATATGAAGAGCTTCAAAAGGTGTAAAAAATTTGAGCAGCATGAAACGGTCTGAAAAATAGGAGGAGCATGAAGTGGAGCTGAAAAACATGAAGTGCCTGAAAAGGTGTGCAAAATATGAACAGCTTCAAAAGGTGTAAAAAATGAGATGAGCATGAAACGGTCAGAGAAATAGGAGGAGCATGAACTGGTGCTGAAAAACCTGAAGAGTCTGAAAAGGTGTGAAAAATATAAAGAGCTTCAAAAGGTGTGAAAAATATGAGGAGCATGAAACGGTCTGAGAAATAGGAGGAGCATGGATCGGTGTTCAAAAACATGAAGAGCCTGAAAAGGTATGAAAAATATGAAGAGCTTCAAAATGTGTCAAATATATGAGGAGAAAGAAACGGTCTGAAAAAAAGGAGGAGCATGAAGCGGTGTTCAAACACATGAAGAGTCTGAAAAGGTGTGAAAAATATGAAGAGCTTCAAAAGCTGTCAAAAATGACATGAGCAGGAAACGGTCTGAAAAAAAGCAGGAGCATGAAGCGTTGTTGAAAATCTTGAAGAGCTTGAAAAGGTGTGAAAAATATGAAGAGCTTCAAAAGGTTTCAAAAATATGAGGATCATAAAACATGAAGAGCCTGAAAAGTTGTGGAAAAATAGGAGGAGATTCAAAATGTGTCAAATATATGAGGAGAATGAAACGGTCTGAAAAATAGGAGGAGCATTAAACGGTGTGGAAAAACATGAAGAGCCTGAAAAGGTGTGGAAAAATAGGAAGAGCTTCAAAATGTGTCAAATATATGAGGAGAATGAAACGGTCTGAAAAATAGGAGGAGCATGAAACGGTCTGAAAAATAGGAAGAGGATGAAACGGTCTGAAAAATAGGAGGATCATGAAGCGGTGTTGAAAATCGTGAAGAGCCTGAAAAGGTGTGAAAAATGTGAAGAGCTTCAACAGGTGTCAAAAACTTGAGGAGAATGAAACGGTCTGAAAAATAGGAGGAGCATGAAGCTGTGTTGAAAAACATGAAGAGCCAGAAAAGGTGTGAAAAATATGAAGAGCTTCAAAAAGTGTAAAAAATGAGAGCAGCATGAAACGGTCTGAAAAAGAGGAGGAGCATGAAGTGGAGCTGAAAAACATGAAGTGCCTGAAAATGTGTGCAAAATATGAAGAGCTTCAAAAGGTGTAAAAAATGAGATGAGCCTGAAACGGTCTGAAAAATAGCAGGAGCATGAAGCGGTGTTGAAAAATACGAACAGCCTGACAAGGTGTGAAAATTATGAAGAGCTTCAAAAGATGTGAAAAATATGAAGAGCTTCAAAAGGTCTCAAAAATATGAGGAGAATGAAAAGGTCTGAAAAATAGGCGGAGCATGAAATGCTGTTCAAAAACATGAAGAGCCTGAAAAGGTGTGAAAAATATGAAGAGCTTCAAAACGTGTCAAAAATATGAGGAGCATGAAACGGTCTGATAAAGAGGAGGAGCAAGAAGCGGTGTTGAAAAACATGAAGAGCCTGAAAATGTATGAAAAATATGAAGAGCTTCAAAAGATGTGAAATATATGAAGAGCTTCAAAAGGTGTCAAAAATGAGATGAGCATGAAACGTTCTGAAAAATAGGAGGAGCATTAAGCTGTGTTGAAAATCATAACGAGCCTGAAAAGGTGTGAAAAATATGAAGAGCTTCAAAAATGTGAAAAATATGAAGAGCTTCAAAAGGTGTCAAAAATTAGATGAGCATGAAACGGTCTGAAATAGGAGGAGCATGAAGCGGTGTTCAAAAATATGAAGAGCCTGAAAAGGTGTGAAAAATATGAAGAGCTTCAAAAATGTGAAAAATATGAAGAGCTTCAAAAGGTGTCAAAAATTAGATGAGCATGAAACGGTCTGAAAAATAGGAGGAGCACGAAGTGGTGTTGAAAAACATGAAGAGCCTGAAAAGGTGTGAAAAATATGAAGAGCTTCAAAACCTGTCAAAAATATGAGGAGCCTGAAACAGTCTCAAAAATAGGAAGAGCATGAAACGGTCTGAAAAATAGGAGGATCATGAAGCGGTGTTGAAAATCGTGAAGAGCCTGAAAAGGTGTGAAAAATATGAAGAGCTTCAACAGGTGTCAAAAACATGAGGAGAATGAAACGGTCTGAAAAATAGGAGGAGCATGAAGCTGTGTTCAAAAACATGAAGAGCCAGAAAAGGTGTGAAAAATATGAAGAGCTTCAAAAAGTGTCAAAAATATGAGGAGCAAGTAACGGTCTGAAAAATAGGAGGAGCATGAAGTGGAGCTGAAAAACATGAAGAGCCTGAAAAGGTGTGCAAAATATAAAGAGCTTCAAAAGGTGTAAAAAATGAGATGAGCATGTAACGGACTGAAAAATAGGAGGAGCATGAACTGGTACAGAAAAACATGAAGAGCCTGAAAAGGTTTGAAAAATATGAAGAGCTTCAAAAGGTGTGAAAAATATGAGGAGCATGAAACGGTCTGAAAAATAGGAGGAGCATGAAGTGGAGCTGAAAAACATGAAGAGCCTGAAAAGGTGTGCAAATTATGAAGAGCTTCAAAAGGTGTAAAAAATGAGATGAGCCTGAAACGGTCTGAAAAATAGGTGGAGCATGAACTGGTGCTGAAAAACATGAAGAGCCTGAAAAGGTGTGCAAAATATGAAGAGCTTCAAAAGGTGTAAAAAATGAGAGCAGCTTGAAACGTTCTGAAAAAAAGGAGGAGCATGAAGTGGAGCTGAAAAACATGAAGAGCCTGAAAAGGTGTGCAAAATATGAAGAGCTTCAAAAGGTGTCAAGAATATGAGGAGCATGAAACGGTCTGAAAAATAGGAGGAGCATGAACTGGTGCTGAAAAACCTGAAGAGCCTGAAAAGGTGTGCAAAATATGAAGAGCTTCAAAAGGTGTAAAAAATGAGAGCAGCATGAAACGGTCTGAAAAATAGGAGGAGCATGAAGCGGTGTTCAAAAACATGAAGAGCCACAAAAGGTGTGAAAAATATGAAGAGCTTTAAATGGTGTCAAAATATGAGGAGCCTGAAACGTTCTGAAAAATAGGAGGATCATGAAACGGTGTTCAAAAACATGAAGAGCCTGAAAGTTGTGATAAATATGAAGAGCCTCAAAAAATGTCAAAAATATAAGGAGTATGAAATGGTCTCAAAAATAGGAGGAGCAAGAAGCGGTGTTGAAAAACATGAAGAGCCTGAAACCAGTGAAAAATATGAAGAGCTTCAAAAGGTGTGAAAAATATGAAGAGCTTCAAAATGTGTGAAAAAAATGAAGAGCTTTCAAAGTTGTTCAAATATGAGATGAGCATGAAACGGTCTGAAAAATAGGAGGAGCATGAAGCGTTGTTGAAAAAAATCAATAGGCTGAAAAGGTGTGAAAAATAAGAAGAGCTTCAAAAGGTGTCAAAAATATGAAGCGCTTCAAACGGTGTCAAAAATGAGAGTAGCATGAAATGGTCTGAAAAATAGGAAGAGCATGAAACGTTGTTCAAAAATATGAAGAGCATGAAAAGGTGTGAAAAATATGAAGAGCTTCAAAAGGTTTGAAATACATGAGGAGCATGAAACGGTCTGAAAAATAGGAGGAGCATGAAGCTGTGTTCAAAAACATGAGAGCCTGAAAAGGTGTGAAAAATATGAAGAGCTTCAAAAGATGTCAAAAATATTAGGAGCATTAAACGGTCTGAAAAATAGGAGGAGCATGTAGCGGTGTTCAAAAACATGAAGAGCCTGAAAAGGTGTGAAAAATATGAAGAGCTTCAAAAGGTGTCTAAAATATGAGGAGCATGAAACAGTCTGAAATATAGGAGGAGCATGAAACGGTGTTCAAAAACATGAAGAGACTGAAAAGGTGTGAAAAATATGAAGAGATTCAAAAAGTGTCAAAAACATGAGGAGCATGAAACAGTCTGAAAAATAGGATGAAAACGAAACTGTCTCGGAAAAGATGAAGAGCATGAAAAGGTTTGAAAAATATGAAGAGCTTAAAAAGGTGTCAAAATATGAGGAGCATGAAACGGTCTGAAAAATAGAAGGAGCATGAAGCGGTCGGAAAAATAGGAAGAGCATGAAGCGGTGTTCAAAAACATGAAGAGCCTGAAAAGTTGTGAAAAATGTGAAGAGTTTAAAAGGTGTCAAAATATGAGGAGCATGAAACGTTCTGAAAAATAGGAGGAGCATGAAGCTGTGCTCAAAAACATGAATAGCCTGAAAAGGTGTGAAAAATGTGAAGAGCTTCAAAACGGGTGAGAAATGTGAGGAGCATGAAATGGTCTGAAAAATAGGAGGAGCATGAAGCGGTGTTCAAAAACTTGAAGACCCTGAAAAGGTGTGAAAAATATGAAGAGCTTCAAAAATTGTCAAAAATATGAGGAGCATGATACGGACAAAAAACAGGAGGAGCTTGAAACGGTGTTCAAAAACATGAAGAGCCTGGAAAGGTGTGAAAAATATGAAGAGCCTCAAAACGTGTCAAATATATGAGGAGCATGAACCGGTCTGAAAAATAGGAGGAACATGAAGCGGTGTTGAAAAACATGAAGAGCCTGAAAAAGGGTGAAAAACATGAAGAGCCTGAAAATGTGTGAAAAATATGAAGAGCTTCAAGAGGTGTGAAAACTATGAGGAGCATGAAACGGTCTGAAAAATAGGAGGAGCATGAAGCGGTGTTGAAAAACATGAAGAGCCTGAAATGACGTCAAAATTAGGAAGAGCTTCAAAAGGTGTCAAAAATATGAGGAGCAAGAAAAGGTCTGAAAAATAGGAGGAGCATGAAACGGTGTTCAAAAACATGAAGAGCCTGAAAAGGTGTGAATAATATGAAGAGATTCAAAAGGTGTGAAAAATATGAAGAGGTTCCAAAGGAGTCAAAAATGAGATGAGCCTGAAACGGTCTGAAAAATAGGACGAGCATGAAGTGGTGTTGAAAAACATGAAGTGCCTGAAAAGGTGTGAAATATATGAAGAGCTTCAAAAGGTGTGAAAAATAAGAGGAGCATCAAAAGGTGTCAAAAATATGAGGAGCCTGAAACGGTCTGAAAAATAGGAGGAGCATGAAACGGTGTTCAAAAACATATAGAGCCTGAAGATGTGTAAAAAATATGAAGAGCTTCAGAAGGACTGAAATACATGAGGAGCATGGAACGTCTGAAAATACGAGGAACATGAAGCGGTTCTCAAAAACATGAAGATCCTGAAAAGGTGTGAAAATTATGAAGAGCTTCAAAAGGTGTCAAAAATATGAGAAGCATGAAACGGTCTGAAAAATAGGAGGAGCATGAAGCGATGTATAAAAACATGACGAGTCTGAAAGGTGTGAAGAATATGAAGAGCTTCAAAATGTGTCACAAATATGAGGAGCATGAAAAGGTCTGAAAAATAGGAGGAGCTTGAAACGGTGTTCAAAAACATGAAGAGCCTGAAAAAGTGTGAAAAATATGAAGAGCTTCAAAAGGTGTCAAAAATATGAGGAGCATGTAACTGTCTGAAATATAGGAGGAACAAGAAGCGGTGTTCAAAAACATGTAGAGCCTGAAAAGGTGTGAAAAATATGAAGAGCTTCAAAAGGTTTCAAAAATATGAGGAGCATGACACGGTCTGAAAAATTGGAGGAACATGAAGCGGTGATCAATAACATGTAGAGCCTGAAAAGGTGAGAAAAATATGAAGAGCTTCAAAATGTGTGAAAAATATGAAGAGCTTCAAAAGGTGTAAAAAATGAGATGAGTATGAAACGGTCTGAAAATTAGGAGGGGCATGAGGTGGTGTTGAAAAACATGAAGAGCCTGAAAAGGTGTGAAATATATGAAGAGCTTCAAAAGGTGTCAAAATTATGAGGAGCATGAAACGGTCTGAAAATAGGAGGAGCATGAAGCGGTGTTCAAAAACATGAAGAGCCTGAAAAGGTGTGAAAAATATGAAGAGCTTCCAAAGGTTTCAAAAATATGAGGAGCATGAAACGGTCTGAAATATAGGAGGAGCATGAAACGGTGTTCAAAAACATGAAGAGACTGAAAAGGTGTGAAAAATATGATGAGCTTCAAAAGGTGTGAAAAATATGAGGAGCATGAAACGGTCCGAAAAATAGGAGGAGCAAGAAGCTGTGTTCAAAAACATGAAGGCCTGAAAATGTGTGAAATATATGAAGAGCTTCAAAAGGTGTGAAATATATGAGAATCATGAAACGGTCTGAACAATAGGAGGAGCATGAAGCGGTGTTCAAAAACATGAAGAGCCTGAAAAGGTGTGAAAAATATGAAGAGCCTCAAAAGATGTAAAAAATATGAGGAGCATGAAGCGGTGTTGAAAAAAATGAAGAGCATGAAAAGGTGTGAAAAATATGAAGAGCTTCAAAATGTGTGAAAAAAATGAAGAGCTTTCAAAGTTGTTCAAATATGAGATGAGCATGAAACGGTCTGAAAAATAGGAGGAGCATGAAGTGGCTTTGAAAAACATGAAGAGCCTGAAAAGGTGTGAAATATATGAAGAGCTTCAAACGGTGTCAAAAATATGAGGAGCCCTAAATGGTCTGAAAAATATGAGGAGCAAGAAGCTGTGTTCAAAAACCTGAGAGCCTGAAACGGTGTGAAATATATGAAGAGCTGCAAAACGTGTCAAAAATATGAAGAGCATGAACCGATCTGCAAAATAGGAGAAGCATGAAACGGTGTTCAAAAACATGAGGATCCTGAAAAGGTGTGAAAAATATGAAGACCTTCAAAAGGTGTCAAAAATATGAAGAGCATGAATCGGTCTGAAAAATCGGAGGAGCCTGAAATGATGTTCCAAAACATTAAAGGTTGAAAAGGTGTGAAAATATGAAGAGCTTCAAAACGTGTCAAAAATATGAGAAGCTTGAAACGGTCTCAAAAATAGGAGGACCATGAAGCGGTGTTGAAAAATATGAAGAGCCTGAAAACGTGTGAAAAATATGAAGAGCTTCAAAAGGTTTGAAAAATATGAAAAACTTCAAAAGGTGTCAAAAATGACATGAGCATGTAAAGGTCTGAAAATTAGGACGAGCATGAAGTGGTGTTCAGAAACATGAAGAGCCTGAAAAGGAGTGAAATATATGAAGAGCTTCAAAGGTGTCAAAAATATGAGGAGCCTGAAACGGTCTGAAAAATAGGAGGACCATGAAGCGGTGTTGAAAAACATGAAGAGCCTGAAAAGGTGTGAAAAATATGAAGAGCTTCAAAAGATGTCAAAAATATTAGGAGCATTAAACGGTCTGAAAAATAGGAGGAGCATGTAGCGGTGTTCAAAAACATGAAGAGCCTGAAAAGGTGTGAAAAATATGAAGAGCTTCAAAAGGTGTCTAAAATATGAGGAGCATGAAACGGTCTGAAATATAGGAGGAGCATGAAACGGTGTTCAAAAACATGAAGAGACTGAAAAGGGTTGAAAAATATGATGAGCTTCAAAAGGTGTCAAAAATATGAGGAGCATGAAACGGTCTGAAAAATAGGAGGAGCATGAAGCGTTGTTGAAAAACATCAATAGGCTGAAAAGGTGTGAAAAATAAGAAGAGCTTCAAAAGGTGTCAAAAATATGAAGCGCTTCAAACGGTGTCAAAAATGAGAGTAGCATGAAATGGTCTGAAAAATAGGAAGAGCATGAAACGTTGTTCAAAAATATGAAGAGCCTGAAAAGGTGTGAAAAATATGAAGAGCTTCAAAAGGTTTGAAATACATGAGGAGCATGAAACGGTCTGAAAAATAGGAGGAGCATGAAGCTGTGTTCAAAAACATGAAAGCCTGAAAAGGTGTGAAAAATATGAAGAGCTTCAAAAGGTGTCTAAAATATGAGGAGCATGAAACGGTCTGAAATATAGGAGGAGCATGAAACGGTGTTCAAAAACATGAAGAGACTGAAAAGGTGTGAAAAATATGAAGAGATTCAAAAAGTGTCAAAAACATGAGGAGCATGAAACAGTCTGAAAAATAGGATGAAAACGAAACTCTTTCGGAAAAGATGAAGAGCATGAAAAGGTTTGAAAAATATGAAGAGCTTAAAAAGGTGTCAAAATATGAGGAGCATGAAACGGTCTGAAAAATAGAAGGAGCATGAAGCGGTCGGAAAAATAGGAAGAGCATGAAGCGGTGTTCAAAAACATGAAGAGCCTGAAAAGTTGTGAAAAATGTGAAGAGTTTAAAAGGTGTCAAAATATGAGCAGCATGAAACGTTCTGAAAAATAGGAGGAGCATGAAGCTGTGCTCAAAAACATGAATAGCCTGAAAAGGTGTGAAAAATGTGAAGAGCTTCAAAACGGGTGAGAAATGTGAGGAGCATGAAATGGTCTGAAAAATAGGAGGAGCATGAAGCGGTGTTCAAAAACTTGAAGACCCTGAAAAGGTGTGAAAAATATGAAGAGCTTCAAAAATTGTCAAAAATATGAGGAGCATGATACGGACAAAAAATAGGAGGAGCTTGAAACGGTGTTCAAAAACATGAAGAGCCTGGAAAGGTGTGAAAAATATGAAGAGCCTCAAAACGTGTCAAATATATGAGGAGCATGAACCGGTCTGAAAAATAGGAGGAACATGAAGCGGTGTTGAAAAACATGAAGAGCCTGAAAAAGGGTGAAAAACATGAAGAGCCTGAAAATGTGTGAAAAATATGAAGAGCTTCAAGAGGTGTGAAAACTATGAGGAGCATGAAACGGTCTGAAAAATAGGAGGAGCATGAAGCGGTGTGGAAAAACATGAAGAGCCTGAAATGACGTCAAAATTAGGAAGAGCTTCAAAAGGTGTCAAAAATATGAGGAGCAAGTAAAGGTCTGAAAAATAGGAGGAGCATGAAACGGTGTTCAAAAACATGAAGAGCCTGAAAAGGTGTGAATAATATGAAGAGATTCAAAAGGTGTGAAAAATATGAAGAGGTTCCAAAGGAGTCAAAAATGAGATGAGCATGAAACGGTCTGAAAAATAGGAGGAGCATGAAGTGGTGTTGAAAAACATGAAGTGCCTGAAAAGGTGTGAAATATATGAAGAGCTTCAAAAGGTGTGAAAAATAAGAGGAGCATCAAACGGTGTCAAAAATATGAGGAGCCTGAAACGGTCTGAAAAATAGGAGGAGCATGAAACGGTGTTCAAAAACATATAGAGCCTGAAGATGTGTAAAAAATATGAAGAGCTTCAAAAGGACTGAAATACATGAGGAGCATGGAACGTCTGAAAATACGAGGAACATGAAGCGGTTCTCAAAAACATGAAGATCCTGAAAAGGTGTGAAAATTATGAAGAGCTTCAAAAGGTGTCAAAAATATGAGGAGCATGAAACGGTCTGAAAAATAGGAGGAGCATGAAGCGATGTATAAAAACATGACGAGCCTGAAACGTGTGAAGAATATGAAGAGCTTCAAAATGTGTCACAAATATGAGGAGCATGAAAAGGTCTGAAAAATAGGAGGAGCTTGAAACGGTGTTCAAAAACATGAAGAGCCTGAAAAGGTGTGAAAAATATGAAGAGCTTCAAAAGGTGTCAAAAGTATGAGGAGCATGTAACTGTCTGAAATATAGGAGGAACAAGAAGCGGTGTTCAAAAACATGTAGAGCCTGAAAAGGTGTGAAAAATATGAAGAGCTTCAAAAGGTTTCAAAAATATGAGGAGCATGACACGGTCTGAAAAATTGGAGGAACATGAAGCGGTGATCAATAACATGTAGAGCCTGAAAAGGTGAGAAAAATATGAAGAGCTTCAAAATGTGTGAAAAATATGAAGAGCTTCAAAAGGTGTAAAAAATGAGATGAGTATGAAACGGTCTGAAAATTATTAGGGGCATGAGGTGGTGTTGAAAAACATGAAGAGCCTGAAAAGGTGTGAAATATATGAAGAGCTTCAAAAGGTGTCAAAATTATGAGGAGCATGAAACGGTCTGAAAATAGGAGGAGCATGAAGTGGTGTTCAAAAACATGAAGAGCCTGAAAAGGTGTGAAAAATATGATGAGCTTCCAAAGGTTTCAAAATATGAGGAGCATGAAACGGTCTGAAATATAGAAGGAGCATGAAACGGTGTTCAAAAACATGAAGAGACTGAAAAGCTGTGAAAAATATGATGAGCTTCAAAAGGTGTGAAAAATATGAGGAGCATGAAACGGTCTGAAAAATAGGAGGAGCAAGAAGCTGTGTTCAAAACATGAAGGCCTGAAAATGTGTGAAATATATGAAGAGCTTCAAAAGGTGTGAAATATATGAGGATCATGAAACGGTCTGAACAATAGGAGGAGCATGAAGCGGTGTTCAAAAACATGAAGAGCCTGAAAAGGTGTGAAAAATATGAAGAGCTTCAAAAGATGTAAAAAATATGAGGAGCATGAAGCAGTGTTGAAAAAAATGAAGAGCATGAAAAGGTGTGAAAAATATGAAGAGCTTCAAAATGTGTGAAAAAAATGAAGAGCTTTCAAAGTTGTTCAAATATGAGATGAGCATGAAACGGTCTGAAAAATAGGAGGAGCATGAAGTGGCTTTGAAAAACATGAAGAGCCTGAAAAGGTGTGAAATATATGAAGAGCTTCAAAAGGTGTCAAAAATATGAGGAGCCCTAAATGGTCTGAAAAATAGGAGGAGCATGAAGCGGTGTTGAAAAACGTGAAGAGCCTGAAAAGTTGTGAAAAATATGAAGAGCTTCAAAAGATGTCAAAATTAACGGGAGCATGAAACGGTCTGAAAAATAGGAGGAGCATGAAGCGGTGTTGACAAACATGAAGAGCCTGAAAAGGTATGAAAAATATGAAGAGCTTCAAAAGGTATGAAAAATATGAAGAGCATCAAAAGGTGTCAAAACGAGATGAGCATGAAATGGTCTGAAAAATAGGAGGAGCATGATGTGGCTTTGAAAAACATGAAGAGCCTGAAAAGGTGTGAAATATATGAAGAGCTTCAAAAGGTGTCAAAAATATGAGGAGCCCTAAATGGTCTGAAAATTAGGAGGAGCATGAAGCGGTGTTGAAAAACGTGAAGAGCCTGAAAAGTTGTGAAAAATATGAAGAGCTTCAAAAGATGTCAAAATTAACGGGACCATGAAACGGTCTGAAAAATAGGAGGAGCATGAAGCGGTGTTGACAAACATGAAGAGCCTGAAAAGGTATGAAAAATATGAAGAGCTTCAAAAGGTATGAAAAATATGAAGAGCATCAAAAGGTGTCAAAACGAGATGAGCATGAAATTGTCTGAAAAATAGGAGGAGCATGAAGTGGTGTTCAAAAAAATGAAGAGCCTGAAAAGGTGTGAAATATATGAAGAGCTTCAAAAGGTGTCAAAACTATGAGGAGCATGAAACGGTCTGAAAAATAGGAGGAGCATGTAGCGGTGTTCAAAAACATGAAGAGCCTGAAAAGGTGTGAAAAATATGAAGAGCTTCAAAAGGTGTCTAAAATATGAGGAGCATGAAACGGTCTGAAATATAGGAGGAGCATGAAACGGTGTTCAAAAACATGAAGAGACTGAAAAGGGTTGAAAAATATGATGAGCTTCAAAAGGTGTCAAAAATATGAGGAGCATGAAACGGTCTGAAAATTAGGAGGAGCATGAAGCGTTGTTGAAAAACATCAATAGGCTGAAAAGGTGTGAAAAATAAGAAGAGCTTCATAAGGTGTCAAAAATATGAAGCGCTTCAAACGGTGTCAAAAATGAGAGTAGCATGAAATGGTCTGAAAAATAGGAAGAGCATGAAACGTTGTTCAAAAATATGAAGAGCCTGAAAAGGTGTGAAAAATATGAAGAGCTTCAAAAGGTTTGAAATACATGAGGAGCATGAAACGGTCTGAAAAATAGGAGGAGCATGAAGCTGTGTTCAAAAACATGAGAGCCTGAAAAGGGGTGAAAATTATAAACAGCTTCAAAAGGTGTGAAATACATGACGAGCATGAAACGGCCTGAAAAATAGGAGGAGAATAACGCGGTGTTCAAAAACATGAAGAGCCTGAAAATGTGTGAAAAATATGAAGAGCTTCAAGACGTGTGAAAAATATGGGAGCATGACACGGTCTCAAAAATAGGAGCACCATGAAGCGGTGTTGAAAAACATGAAGAGCCTGAAAACGTTCGAAAAATATGAAGAGCT
Source organism: Dama dama (assembly GCF_033118175.1). Taxonomy (NCBI): domain Eukaryota; kingdom Metazoa; phylum Chordata; class Mammalia; order Artiodactyla; family Cervidae; genus Dama; species Dama dama. The sequence continues at coordinate 524,494 of NW_026870901.1, forward strand.
TCAAAAGGTGTGAAAAATATGAAAATCTTCAAAAGTTGTCAAAAATGACATGAGCATGTAACGGTCTGAAAAATAGGACGAGCTTGAAGTGGTGTTCAGAAACATGAAGAGCCTGAAAAGGAGTGAAATATATGAAGAGCTTCAAAGGTGTGAAAAGTATGAGGAGCATGAAACGGTCTGAAAATAGGAAGAGCATGAAGCGTGTTGAAAAACATGAATAGGCTGAAAAGGTGTGAAAAATAAGAAGAGCTTCAAAAGGTGTCGAAAAATATGAAGCGCTTCAAACGGTGTCAAAAATGAGAGTAGCATGAAACGGTCTGAAAAATAGGAGGACCATGAAGCTGTGTTCAAAAACATGAGAGCCTGAAAAGGGGTGAAAAATATAAAGAGGTTCAAAAGGTGTGAAATACATGACGAGCATGAACCGGTATGAAAAATAGGAGGAAAATGAAGCGGTGTTCAAAAACAAGAAGAGCCTGAAAATGTGTGAAAAATATGAAGATCCTTAAAAGGTGTGAAAAATATGAAGAGCTTAAAAAGGTGTAAAAAATGAGATGAGTATGAAACGGTCTGAAAAATAGGAGGAGTATGAAGTGGTGTTGAAAAACATGAAGAGCCTGAAAACGTGTGAAATATATGAAGAGCTTCAAAAGCTGTCAAAATTATGAGGAGCATGAAACGGTCTGAAAATAGGAGGAGCATGAAGCTGTGTTCACAAACATGAACAGCCCGAAAAGGTGTGAAAAATATGAAGAGCTTCAAAAGGTGTCAAAAATATGAGGAGCATGAAGCGGCGTTGAAAAATATGAAGAGCATGAAAAGGTGTGAAAAATATGAAGAGATTCAAAAGGTGTGAAAAATATGAAAAGTTTCCAAAGTTGTCAAATATGAGATGAGCATGAAACGGTCTGAAAAATAGAAGGAGCATGAAGTGGTGTTGAAAAACATTAAGAGCATGAAAAGGTGTGACAATTATGAAGAGCTTCAAAATGTGTCAAAAATATGAGGAGCATGAAATGGTCTGAACAAGAGGAGGAGCCTGAAAAGGAGTTCAAAAACATGAAGAGCCTGAAAAGATGTCAAAAATATGAAGAGCTTGAAAAGGTGTCAAAAATATGAATTGCATGAAACCATCTGAAAAAAAGGAGGAGCATGAAACGGTCTGAAAAAATGGAGGAGCATGAAATGGTGTTGAAAAACATGAAGAGCTTGAAAATGTGTGAAACATATGAAGAGCTTCAAAAGGTGTCAAAAATATGAGGAGCATGAAACGGTCTGAAAAATAGGAGGAGCATGAAGCACTGTTGAAAAACAGGAAGCGCATGAAAAGGTGTGAAAAATATGAAGAGCTTCAAAATGTGTCAAAAATATGAGGAGCATGAAATGGTCTGAACAAGAGGAGGAGCCTGAAAAGGAGTTCAAAAACATGAAGAGCCTGAAAAGATGTGAAAAATATGAAGAGCTTCAAAAGGTGTCAAAAATATGACGAGCATGAAACGGTCTGAAAAATAGGAGGAGCATGAACCGGTGTTGAAAAACAGGAAGCGCCTGAAAAGGTGTGAAAAATATGAAGATCTTCACAAGATGTCAGAAATACAAGGAGCATGAAACGGTCTCAAAAATAGGAGGAGCATGAAAGGGTGTTGAAAAACATGAACAGCATGAAAAGCTTTCAAAAATATGAAGAGCTTCACAACGTGTCAGAAAAACGAGGAGCATGAAACGGTCTTAAAAATATGAGGAGCATGAAACGGTGTTCAAAAACATGAAAACCCTGAAAAGTTGTGAAATCTATGAAGAGCTTCAAAATATGTTAAAAATTGGAGGAGCATGAAACGGTCTGAAAAATATGAGGAGCAAGAAACGGTGTGAAAAATATGAAGAGCTTCAAAATGTGTCAAAATAATGAGGAGCATGACACGGTCAGAAATATAGGAGGAGGATGATGCGGATTTGAAAAACATGAAGAGCCTGAAAAGGTGTGACAAATATGAAGCGCTTCAAAAGGTGTCAAAATTTTGGGGAGCATTAAACGGTCTGAAAAACAGGACGAGCATGAAATGGTGTTGAAAAATATGAAGAGCATTAAAAGGTGTGAAAAATATGAAGAGCTTCAAAAGGTGTCAAAAATATGAGGAGCATGAAACGGTGTTCAAAAACATGAAAAGCCTGAAAAGTTGTGAAAAATATGAAGAGCTTCAAAAGGTGTGAAAAATATGAGGAGCATGAAACGGTCTGAAAAATAGGAGGAGCATCAAATGGTGTTCAAAGACGTGAAGAGCATGAAAAGGTGTGCAATATAAGAAGAGCTTCAAAACGTGTCAAAAATATGAGGAGCATGAAACGGTCTGAAACATAGGAGGAGCATGAAGTGGTTTTGACAAACATGAAGAGCCTGAAAAGGTGTGAAAAATATGAAGAGCTTCAAAAGGTGTCAAAAATATGAGGAGCATGAAACGGTCTGAAAAATAGGAGGAGCATGAAGTGGTATTGAAAAACAGAAAGAGCCTGAAAAGGTGTGAAAAATATGAAGAGCTTCAAAAGGTGTCAAAAATATGTGGAGCATGAAACGGTTTAAAAAATAGGAGGAGCATGAAACGGTCTTCAAAAACATGAAGAGCCTGAAAAGGTGTGAAAAATATGAAGAGCTTCAAAAGGTGTCAAAAATATGAGGAGCATGAAACGGTCTGAAAAATAGGAGGAGCATGAAGTGGTATTGAAAAACAGAAAGAGCCTGAAAAGGTGTGAAAAATATGAAGAGCTTCAAAAGGTGTCAAAAATATGAGGAGCATGAAACGGTTTAAAAAATAGAAGGAGCATGAAACGGTCTTCAAAAACATGAAGTGCCTGAAAAGGTGTGAAAAATATGAAGAGCTTCAAAATGTGTCAAAAATATGAGGACCATGAAACGGTCTGAAAAATAGGAGGAGCATGAAGTGGTATTGAAAATCATAAAGAGCCTGAAAAGGTGTGAAAAATATGAAGAGCTTCAAAAGGTGTCAAAAATATGAGGAGCATGAAACCGTGTTCAAAAACATGAAAAGCCTGAAAAGTTGTGAAATATATGAAGAGCTTCAAAACGTGTCAAAAATGTGAGGAGCATGAAACGGTCTGAACAATAGGAGGAACATGAATCGGTGTTGAAAAACATGAAGAACCTGAAAAGGTGTTAAAAATATGAAGAGCTTCAAAAGGTGTCAAAAATATGAGGAGCATGAACAGTCTGAAAAATAGTAGGAGCAGGAAACAGTGTTCAAAAACTTGAAGAGCCTGAAATGGTGTGAAAAATATGAAGAGCTTCAAAAGGTGTCAAAAATATGAGGAGCATGAAACAGTCCGAAAAATAGGAGCAGCATGAAGCGGTTTTGAAAAACATGAAGAGCCTTAAAAGATGTGAAAAATATGAAGCACTTCAAAAGGTTTCAAAAATATGAGGAGCATGAAACGGTCTGAAAAATAGGAGGAGCATGAAACGCTTTTCAAATCGTGAAGAGCCTGAAAATGTGTGAAATATATGAGAGCTCCAAAAGGTGTCAAAAATAGGAGGAGCATGAAGCGGTGTAGAACAACCTGAATAGCCTGAAAAGGTGTGAAAAATATGAAGATATTCAAAAGGTGTCAAAATATGAGGAGCATGACCAGGTCAGAAATATAGCAGGAGCATGAAGTGGTGTTGAAAACATGAAGAACCTGAAAAGTTGTGAAAAATATGAAGGGCTTCAAAACGTATCAAAAATATGAGGAGCATGAAACGGTCTGAAAAATAAGAGGAGCATAAAGCGGTGTTGAAAAATATGAAGAGCATGAAATCGTGTGAAAAATATGAAGAGCTTCAAAAGGTGTCAAAAATATGAAAAGCTTCTAAAGGTGTCAAAAATGAGATGGGCATGAAATGGTCTGAAAATTAGGAGGAGCATGAAGTGGTGTTGAAAAACATGAAGAGACTGAAAAGGTGTGAAATATACGATGAGCTTCAAAAGGTGTGAAAATATTAAGAGCTTCAAAAGGTGTCAAAAATATGAGGAGCATGAAGAGGTCTGAAAAATAGGAGGAGCATGAAGTGGTGTTGAGAAACATGAAGAGTTTGAAAAAGGTTTGAAAGATATGAGTAGAATAAAACGGTCTGAAAAATAGGAGGAGCATTAAGTGGTGTAGAAAAACATGAAGAGCCTGAAAAGGTGTGAAAAATATGAAGAGCTTCAAAAGGTGTCAAAAAGATGAGGAGCTTGAAACGGTCTGAAATATAGGAGGAGCATGAAAAGGTGTTAAAAAACATGAAGAGCTTCAAAAGGTGTCAAAAACATGAGGTGCATGAAAAGGTCTGAAAAATAGGAGGAGCATGAAAAGGTGTGAAAAATATGAAGAACTTCAAAAGGTGTCAAAAACATGAGGTGCATGAAAAGGTCTGAAAAATAGGAGGAGCATGAATCGTTGTAGAAAAACATGAAGAGCCTGACAACGTGTGAAACTATGAAGAACTTCAAAAGGTGTCAAAAACATGAGGTGCATGAAAAGGTCTGAAAAATAGGAGGAGCATGAATCGTTGTAGAAAAACATGAAGAGCCTGACAACGTGTGAAACTATGAAGACCTTCAAAAGGTGTCAAAAATATGAGGAGCATGAAAAGTTCTGAAAAATAGGAGGAGCATGAATCGTTGTAGAAAAACATGAAGAGCCTGACAACGTGTGAAACTATGAAGAGCTTCAAAAGGTGTCAAAAATATGAGGAGCATGAAATGGTCTGAAAAATAGGAGGAGCATGAAGCGGTGTTTAAAAATATGAAGAGCCTGAAAAGGTGTGAAAAATATAGAGAGCTTCAAAATGTGTCAAAAATATGAGGAGCATGAAACGGTCTGAAATATAGGTGGAGCATGAAGTGATGTTGAGAAACATTAAGAGCCTGATAAGGTGTGAAATATATGAAGCTTCAAAATGTGTCAAAAATATGAGGAGAATGAAACTGTCTGAAAAATAGGAGGAGCATGAAGCAGTTTTGAAAAACATGAAAAGACTGAAAGTGTGTGAAAAATATGAAGAGCTTCAAAAGCTGTCAAAAATATGAGGAGCGTGAAACGGTCTGAAAAATAGGAAGAGCTTGAAGTGGTGTTGAAAAACATAAAGAGCCTGAAAAAGGTGTGAAACATATGAGGAGCATGAAACGGTCTGAAAAGTAGGAGGTGCATGAGACGGTGTTGAAATACATGAAAAGCCTGAAAAGGTGTGAAAAATATGAAGAGCTTCAAAGGATGTCAAAAATATGAGGAGCATGAAATTGTCTGAAAAATAGGAAGAGAATGAAGCGGTGTAGAAAAACATGAAAAGCCTGAAAAGGTGTGAAAAATATAAAGAGCTTCAAAAGGTGTCAAAACGATGAGGAGCATGAAACGGTCTGAAATATAGGGGGAGCATGAAGCGGTGTAGAAAAACATGAAGAGCCTGAAAAGGTGTGAAAAATATGAAGAGCTTCAAAAGGTGTCAAAAATATGAGGAGCATGAAACGGTCTGAAAAAAAGGAGGAGCATGAAGCCGTGTTGAAAAACATGAAGAGCCTGAAACGGTGTGAAAAATATGATGAGCTTCAAAGGTGTCAAAAATATGAGGAGTATGAAACGGTCTGAAAAATAGGATTAGCATGAAACGGTGTTGAAAACGTGAAGAGCCTGAAAATGAGTGGAAAATATGAAGAGCTTCAAAATGTGTCACAAATATGAGGAGCATGAAAAGGTCTGAAAAATAGGAGGAGCTTGAAACGGTGTTCAAAAACATGAAGAGCCTGAAAAGGTGTGAAAAATATGAAGAGCTTCAAAAGGTGTCAAAAATATGAGGAGCATGTAACTGTCTGAAATATAGGAGGAACAAGAAGCGGTGTTCAAAAACATGTAGAGCCTGAAAAGGTGTGAAAAATATGAAGAGCTTCAAAAGGTTTCAAAAATATAAGGAGCATGACACGGTCTGAAAAATTGGAGGAACATGAAGCGGTGATCAATAACATGTAGAGCATGAAAAGGTGAGAAAAATATGAAGAGCTTCAAAATGTGTGAAAAATATGAAGAGCTTCAAAAGGTGTAAAAAATGAGATGAGTATGAAACGGTCTGAAAATTAGGAGGGGCATGAGGTGGTGTTGAAAAACATGAAGAGCCTGAAAAGGTGTGAAATATATGAAGAGCTTCAAAAGGTGTCTAAAATATGAGGAGCATGAAACGGTCTGAAATATAGGAGGAGCATGAAACGGTGTTCAAAAACATGAAGAGACTGAAAAGGTGTGAAAAATATGATGAGCTTCAAAAGGTGTGAAAAATATGAGGAGCATGAAACGGTCCGAAAAATAGGAGGAGCAAGAAGCTGTGTTCAAAAACATGAAGGCCTGAAAATGTGTGAAATATATGAAGAGCTTCAAAAGGTGTGAAATATATGAGGATCATGAAACGGTCTGAACAATAGGAGGAGCATGAAGCGGTGTTCAAAAACATGAAGAGCCTGAAAAGGTGTGAAAAATATGAAGAGCTTCAAAAGATGTAAAAAATATGGGGAGCATGAAGCGGTGTTGAAAAAAATGAAGAGCATGAAAAGGTGTGAAAAATATGAAGAGCTTCAAAATGTGTGAAAAAAATGAAGAGCTTTCAAAGTTGTTCAAATATGAGATGAGCATGAAACGGTCTGAAAAATAGGAGGAGCATGAAGTGGCTTTGAAAAACATGAAGAGCCTGAAAAGGTGTGAAATATATGAAGAGCTTCAAAAGGTGTCAAAAATATGAGGAGCCCTAAATGGTCTGAAAAATATGAGGAGCAAGAAGCTGTGTTCAAAAACCTGAGAGCCTGAAACGGTGTGAAATATATGAAGAGCTGCAAAACGTGTCAAAAATATGAAGAGCATGAACCGATCTGCAAAATAGGAGAAGCATGAAACGGTGTTCAAAAACATGAGGATCCTGAAAAGGTGTGAAAAATATGAAGACCTTCAAAAGGTGTCAAAAATATGAAGAGCATGAATCGGTCTGAAAAATCGGAGGAGCCTGAAATGATGTTCCAAAACATTAAAGGTTGAAAAGGTGTGAAAATATGAAGAGCTTCAAAACGTGTCAAAAATATGAGAAGCTTGAAACGGTCTCAAAAATAGGAGGACCATGAAGCGGTGTTGAAAAATATGAAGAGCCTGAAAACGTGTGAAAAATATGAAGAGCTTCAAAAGGTTTGAAAAATATGAAAAACTTCAAAAGGTGTCAAAAATGACATGAGCATGTAAAGGTCTGAAAATTAGGACGAGCATGAAGTGGTGTTCAGAAACATGAAGAGCCTGAAAAGGAGTGAAATATATGAAGAGCTTCAAAGGTGTCAAAAATATGAGGAGCCTGAAACGGTCTGAAAAATAGGAGGACCATGAAGCGGTGTTGAAAAACATGAAGAGCCTGAAAAGGTGTGAAAAATATGAAGAGCTTCAAAAGATGTCAAAAATATTAGGAGCATTAAACGGTCTGAAAAATAGGAGGAGCATGTAGCGGTGTTCAAAAACATGAAGAGCCTGAAAAGGTGTGAAAAATATGAAGAGCTTCAAAAGGTGTCTAAAATATGAGGAGCATGAAACGGTCTGAAATATAGGAGGAGCATGAAACGGTGTTCAAATACATGAAGAGACTGAAAAGGGTTGAAAAATATGATGAGCTTCAAAAGGTGTCAAAAATATGAGGAGCATGAAACGGTCTGAAAAATAGGAGGAGCATGAAGCATTGTTGAAAAACATCAATAGGCTGAAAAGTTGTGAAAAATAAGAAGAGCTTCAAAATGTGTCAAAAATATGAAGCGCTTCAAACGGTGTCAAAAATGAGAGTAGCATGAAATGGTCTGAAAAATAGGAAGAGCATGAAACGTTGTTCAAAAATATGAAGAGCCTGAAAAGGTGTGAAAAATATGAAGAGCTTCAAAAGGTTTGAAATACATGAGGAGCATGAAACGGTCTGAAAAATAGGAGGAGCATGAAGCTGTGTTCAAAAACATGAGAGCCTGAAAAGGTATGAAAAATATGAAGAGCTTCAAAAGATGTCAAAAATATTAGGAGCATTAAACGGTCTGAAAAATAGGAGGAGCATGTAGCGGTGTTCAAAAACATGAAGAGCCTGAAAAGGTGTGAAAAATATGAAGAGCTTCAAAAGGTGTCTAAAATATGAGGAGCATGAAACGGTCTGAAATATAGGAGGAGCATGAAACGGTGTTCAAAAACATGAAGAGACTGAAAAGGTGTGAAAAATATGAAGAGATTCAAAAAGTGTCAAAAACATGAGGAGCATGAAACAGTCTGAAAAATAGGATGAAAACGAAACTCTCTCGGAAAAGATGAAGAGCATGAAAAGGTTTGAAAAATATGAAGAGCTTAAAAAGGTGTCAAAATATGAGGAGCATGAAACGGTCTGAAAAATAGAAGGAGCATGAAGCGGTCGGAAAAATAGGAAGAGCATGAAGCGGTGTTCTAAAACATGAAGAGCCTGAAAAGTTGTGAAAAATGTGAAGAGTTTAAAAGGTGTCAAAATATGAGGAGCATGAAACGTTCTGAAAAATAGGAGGAGCATGAAGCTGTGCTCAAAAACATGAATAGCCTGAAAAGGTGTGAAAAATGTGAAGAGCTTCAAAGGGGTGAGAAATGTGAGGAGCATGAAATGGTCTGAAAAATAGGAGGAGCATGAAGCGGTGTTCAAAAACTTGAAGAGCCTGAAAAGGTGTGAAAAATATGAAGAGCTTCAAAAATTGTCAAAAATATGAGGAGCATGATACGGACAAAAAATAGGAGGAGCTTGAAACGGTGTTCAAAAACATGAAGAGCCTGGAAAGGTGTGAAAAATATGAAGAGCCTCAAAACGTGTCAAATATATGAGGAGCATGAACCGGTCTGAAAAATAGGAGGAACATGAAGCAGTGTTGAAAAACATGAAGAGCCTGAAAAAGGGTGAAAAACATGAAGAGCCTGAAAATGTGTGAAAAATATGAAGAGCTTCAAGAGGTGTGAAAAATATGAGGAGCATGAAACGGTCTGAAAAATAGGAGGAGCATGAAGCGGTGTTGAAAAACATGAAGAGCCTGAAATGACGTCAAAATTAGGAAGAGCTTCAAAAGGTGTCAAAAATATGAGGAGCATGAAACGGTCTGAAAAATAGGAGGAGCATGAAGCGGTGTTGAAAAACATGAAGAGCCTGAAATGACGTCAAAATTAGGAAGAGCTTCAAAAGGTGTCAAAAATATGAGGAGCATGAAACGGTCTGAAAAATAGGAGGAGCATGAAGCGGTGTTGAAAAACATGAAGAGCCTGAAATGACGTCAAAATTAGGAAGAGCTTCAAAAGGTGTCAAAAATATGAGGAGCATGAAACGGTCTGAAAAATAGGAGGAGCATGAAGCGGTGTTGAAAAACATGAAGAGCCTGAAATGACGTCAAAATTAGGAAGAGCTTCAAAAGGTGTCAAAAATATGAGGAGCAAGAAAAGGTCTGAAAAATAGGAGGAGCATGAAACGGTGTTCAAAAACATGAAGAGCCTGAAAAGGTGTGAATAATATGAAGAGATTCAAAAGGTGTGAAAAATATGAAGAGGTTCCAAAGGAGTCAAAAATGAGATTAGCATGAAACGGTCTGAAAAATAGGAGGAGCATGAAGTGGTGTTGAAAAACATGAAGTGCCTGAAAAGGTGTGAAATATATGAAGAGCTTCAAAAGGTGTAAAAAATAAGAGGAGCATCAAAAGGTGTCAAAAATATGAGGAGCCTGAAACGGTCTGAAAAATAGGAGGAGCATGTAGCGGTGTTCAAAAACATGAAGAGCCTGAAAAGGTGTGAAAAATATGAAGAGCTTAAAAAGGTGTCTAAAATATGAGGAGCATGAAACGGTCTGAAATATAGGAGGAGCATGAAACGGTGTTCAAAAACATGAAGAGATTGAAAAGGTGTGAAAAATATGAAGAGATTCAAAAAAGTGTCAAAAACATGAGGAGCATGAAACAGTCTGAAAAATAGGATGAAAACGAAACTCTCTCGGAAAAGATGAAGAGCATGAAAAGGTTTGAAAAATATGAAGAGCTTAAAAAGGTGTCAAAATATGAGGAGCATGAAACGGTCTGAAAAATAGGAGGAGCATGAAGTGGTGTTGAAAAACATGAAGTGCCTGAAAAGGTGTGAAATATATGAAGAGCTTCAAAAGGTGTGAAAAATAAGAGGAGCATCAAAAGGTGTCAAAAATATGAGGAGCCTGAAACGGTCTGAAAAATAGGAGGAGCATGAAACGGTGTTCAAAAACATATAGAGCCTGAAGATGTGTAAAAAATATGAAGAGCTTCAGAAGGACTGAAATACATGAGGAGCATGGAACGTCTGAAAATACGAGGAACATGAAGCGGTTCTCAAAAACATGAAGATCCTGAAAAGGTGTGAAAATTATGAAGAGCTTCAAAAGGTGTCAAAAATATGAGAAGCATGAAACGGTCTGAAAAATAGGAGGAGCATGAAGCGATGTATAAAAACATGACGAGCCTGAAAGGTGTGAAGAATATGAAGAGCTTCAAAATGTGTCACAAATATGAGGAGCATGAAAAGGTCTGAAAAATAGGAGGAGCTTGAAACGGTGTTCAAAAACATGAAGAGCCTGAAAAGGTGTGAAAAATATGAAGAGCTTCAAAAGGTGTCAAAAATATGAGGAGCATGTAACTGTCTGAAATATAGGAGGAACAAGAAGCGGTGTTCAAAAACATGTAGAGCCTGAAAAGGTGTGAAAAATATGAAGAGCTTCAAAAGGTTTCAAAAATATGAGGAGCATGACACGGTCTGAAAAATTGGAGGAACATGAAGCGGTGATCAATAACATGTAGAGCATGAAAAGGTGAGAAAAATATGAAGAGCTTCAAAATGTGTGAAAAATATGAAGAGCTTCAAAAGGTGTAAAAAATGAGATGAGTATGAAACGGTCTGAAAATTAGGAGGGGCATGAGGTGGTGTTGAAAAACATGAAGAGCCTGAAAAGGTGTGAAATATATGAAGAGCTTCAAAAGGTGTCTAAAATATGAGGAGCATGAAACGGTCTGAAATATAGGAGGAGCATGAAACGGTGTTCAAAAACATGAAGAGACTGAAAAGGTGTGAAAAATATGATGAGCTTCAAAAGGTGTGAAAAATATGAGGAGCATGAAACGGTCTGAAAAATAGGAGGAGCAAGAAGCTGTGTTCAAAAACATGAAGGCCTGAAAATGTGTGAAATATATGAAGAGCTTCAAAAGGTGTGAAATATATGAGGATCATGAAACGGTCTGAACAATAGGAGGAGCATGAAGCGGTGTTCAAAAACATGAAGAGCCTGAAAAGGTGTGAAAAATATGAAGAGCTTCAAAAGATGTAAAAAATATGGGGAGCATGAAGCGGTGTTGAAAAAAATGAAGAGCATGAAAAGGTGTGAAAAATATGAAGAGCTTCAAAATGTGTGAAAAAAATGAAGAGCTTTCAAAGTTGTTCAAATATGAGATGAGCATGAAACGGTCTGAAAAATAGGAGGAGCATGAAGTGGCTTTGAAAAACATGAAGAGCCTGAAAAGGTGTGAAATATATGAAGAGCTTCAAAAGGTGTCAAAAATATGAGGAGCCCTAAATGGTCTGAAAAATATGAGGAGCAAGAAGCTGTGTTCAAAAACCTGAGAGCCTGAAACGGTGTGAAATATATGAAGAGCTGCAAAACGTGTCAAAAATATGAAGAGCATGAACCGATCTGCAAAATAGGAGAAGCATGAAACGGTGTTCAAAAACATGAGGATCCTGAAAAGGTGTGAAAAATATGAAGACCTTCAAAAGGTGTCAAAAATATGAAGAGCATGAATCGGTCTGAAAAATCGGAGGAGCCTGAAATGATGTTCCAAAACATTAAAGGTTGAAAAGGTGTGAAAATATGAAGAGCTTCAAAACGTGTCAAAAATATGAGAAGCTTGAAACGGTCTCAAAAATAGGAGGACCATGAAGCGGTGTTGAAAAATATGAAGAGCCTGAAAACGTGTGAAAAATATGAAGAGCTTCAAAAGGTTTGAAAAATATGAAAAACTTCAAAAGGTGTCAAAAATGACATGAGCATGTAAAGGTCTGAAAATTAGGACGAGCATGAAGTGGTGTTCAGAAACATGAAGAGCCTGAAAAGGAGTGAAATATATGAAGAGCTTCAAAGGTGTCAAAAATATGAGGAGCCTGAAACGGTCTGAAAAATGGGAGGACCATGAAGCGGTGTTGAAAAACATGAAGAGCCTGAAAAGGTGTGAAAAATATGAAGAGCTTCAAAAGATGTCAAAAATATTAGGAGCATTAAACGGTCTGAAAAATAGGAGGAGCATGTAGCGGTGTTCAAAAACATGAAGAGCCTGAAAAGGTGTGAAAAATATGAAGAGCTTCAAAAGGTGTCTAAAATATGAGGAGCATGAAACGGTCTGAAATATAGGAGGAGCATGAAACGGTGTTCAAATACATGAAGAGACTGAAAAGGGTTGAAAAATATGATGAGCTTCAAAAGGTGTCAAAAATATGAGGAGCATGAAACGGTCTGAAAAATAGGAGGAGCATGAAGCGTTGTTGAAAAACATCAATAGGCTGAAAAGTTGTGAAAAATAAGAAGAGCTTCAAAAGGTGTCAAAAATATGAAGCGCTTCAAACGGTGTCAAAAATGAGAGTAGCATGAAATGGTCTGAAAAATAGGAAGAGCATGAAACGTTGTTCAAAAATATGAAGAGCCTGAAAAGGTGTGAAAAATATGAAGAGCTTCAAAAGGTTTGAAATACATGAGGAGCATGAAACGGTCTGAAAAATAGGAGGAGCATGAAGCTGTGTTCAAAAACATGAGAGCCTGAAAAGGTATGAAAAATATGAAGAGCTTCAAAAGATGTCAAAAATATTAGGAGCATTAAACGGTCTGAAAAATAGGAGGAGCATGTAGCGGTGTTCAAAAACATGAAGAGCCTGAAAAGGTGTGAAAAATATGAAGAGCTTCAAAAGGTGTCTAAAATATGAGGAGCATGAAACGGTCTGAAATATAGGAGGAGCATGAAACGGTGTTCAAAAACATGAAGAGACTGAAAAGGTGTGAAAAATATGAAGAGATTCAAAAAAGTGTCAAAAACATGAGGAGCATGAAACAGCCTGAAAAATAGGATGAAAACGAAACTCTCTCGGAAAAGATGAAGAGCATGAAAAGGTTTGAAAAATATGAAGAGCTTAAAAAGGTGTCAAAATATGAGGAGCATGAAACGGTCTGAAAAATAGAAGGAGCATGAAGCGGTCGGAAAAATAGGAAGAGCATGAAGCGGTGTTCAAGAACATGAAGAGCCTGAAAAGTTGTGAAAAATGTGAAGAGTTTAAAAGGTGTCAAAATATGAGGAGCATGAAACGTTCTGAAAAATAGGAGGAGCATGAAGCTGTGCTCAAAAACATGAATAGCCTGAAAAGGTGTGAAAAATGTGAAGAGCTTCAAAGGGGTGAGAAATGTGAGGAGCATGAAATGGTCTGAAAAATAGGAGGAGCATGAAGCGGTGTTCAAAAACTTGAAGAGCCTGAAAAGGTGTGAAAAATATGAAGAGCTTCAAAAATTGTCAAAAATATGAGGAGCATGATACGGACAAAAAATAGGAGGAGCTTGAAACGGTGTTCAAAAACATGAAGAGCCTGGAAAGGTGTGAAAAATATGAAGAGCCTCAAAACGTGTCAAATATATGAGGAGCATGAACCGGCCTGAAAAATAGGAGGAACATGAAGCAGTGTTGAAAAACATGAAGAGCCTGAAAAAGGGTGAAAAACATGAAGAGCCTGAAAATGTGTGAAAAATATGAAGAGCTTCAAGAGGTGTGAAAAATATGAGGAGCATGAAACGGTCTGAAAAATAGGAGGAACATGAAGCGGTGTTGAAAAACATGAAGAGCCTGAAATGACGTCAAAATTAGGAAGAGCTTCAAAAGGTGTCAAAAATATGAGGAGCATGAAACGGTCTGAAAAATAGGAGGAGCATGAAACGGTGTTCAAAAACATGAAGAGCCTGAAAAGGTGTGAATAATATGAAGAGATTCAAAAGGTGTGAAAAATATGAAGAGGTTCCAAAGGAGTCAAAAATGAGATGAGCATGAAACGGTCTGAAAAATAGGAGGAGCATGAAGTGGTGTTGAAAAACATGAAGTGCCTGAAAAGGTGTGAAATATATGAAGAGCTTCAAAAGGTGTAAAAAATAAGAGGAGCATCAAAAGGTGTCAAAAATATGAGGAGCCTGAAACGGTCTGAAAAATAGGAGGAGCATGAAACGGTGTTCAAAAACATATAGAGCCTGAAGATGTGTAAAAAATATGAAGAGCTTCAAAAGGACTGAAATACATGAGGAGCATGGAACGTCTGAAAATACGAGGAACATGAAGCGGTTCTCAAAAACATGAAGATCCTGAAAAGGTGTGAAAATTATGAAGAGCTTCAAAAGGTGTCAGAAATACAAGGAGCATGAAACGGTCTCAAAAATAGGAGGATCATGAAAGGGTGTTGAAAAACATGAACAGCATGAAAAGCTTTCAAAAATATGAAGCGCTTCACAACGTGTCAGAAAAACGAGGAGCATGCAACGGTCTTAAAAATATGAGGAGCATGAAACGGTGTTCAAAAAGATGAAAACCCTGAAAAGTTGTGAAATCTATGAAGAGCTTCAAAATATGTTAAAAATTGGAGGAGCATGAAACGGTCTGAAAAATATGAGGAGCAAGAAACGGTGTGAAAAATATGAAGAGCTTCAAAAGGTGTCAAAATAATGAGGAGCATGACACGGTCAGAAATATAGGAGGAGGATGATGCGGATTTGAAAAACATGAAGAGCCTGAAAAGGTGTGACAAATATGAAGCGCTTCAAAAGGTGTCAAAATTATGGGGAGCATTAAACGGTCTGAAAAACAGGACGAGCATGAAATGGTGTTGAAAAATATGAAGAGCATTAAAAGGTGTGAAAAATATGAAGAGCTTCAAAAGGTGTCAAAAATATGAGGAGCATGAAACGGTGTTCAAAAACATGAAAAGCCTGAAAAGTTGTGAAAAATATGAAGAGCTTCAAAAGGTGTGAAAAATATGAGGAGCATGAAACGGTCTGAAAAATAGGAGGAGCATCAAATGGTGTTCAAAGACGTGAAGAGCATGAAAAGGTGTGCAATATAAGAAGAGCTTCAAAACGTGTCAAAAATATGAGGAGCATGAAACGGTCTGAAACATAGGAGGAGCATGAAGTGGTTTTGACAAACATGAAGAGCCTGAAAAGGTGTGAAAAATATGAAGAGCTTCAAAAGGTGTCAAAAATATGAGGAGCATGAAACAGTCTGAAAAATAGGAGGAGCATGAAGTGGTATTGAAAAAAAGAAAGAGCCTGAAAAGGTGTGAAAAATATGAAGAGCTTCAAAAGGTGTCAAAAATATGTGGAGCATGAAACGGTTTAAAAAATAGGAGGAGCATGAAACGGTCTTCAAAAACATGAAGAGCCTGAAAAAGTGTGAAAAATATGAAGAGCTTCAAAAGGTGTCAAAAATATGAGGAGCATGAAACGGTCTGAAAAATAGGAGGAGCATGAAGTGGTATTGAAAAACAGAAAGAGCCTGAAAAGGTGTGAAAAATATGAAGAGCTTCAAAAGGTGTCAAAAATATGAGGAGCATGAAACGGTTTAAGAAATAGAAGGAGCATGAAACGGTCTTCAAAAACATGAAGTGCCTGAAAAGGTGTGAAAAATATGAAGAGCTTCAAAATGTGTCAAAAATATGAGGACCATGAAACGGTCTGAAAAATAGGAGGAGCATGAAGTGGTATTGAAAATCATAAAGAGCCTGAAAAGGTGTGAAAAATATGAAGAGCTTCAAAAGGTGTCAAAAATATGAGGAGCATGAAACCGTGTTCAAAAACATGAAAAGCCTGAAAAGTTGTGAAATATATGAAGAGCTTCAAAACGTGTCAAAAATGTGAGGAGCATGAAACGGTCTGAACAATAGGAGGAACATGAATCGGTGTTGAAAAACATGAAGAACCTGAAAAGGTGTTAAAAATATGAAGAGCTTCAAAAGGTGTCAAAAATATGAGGAGCATGAACAGTCTGAAAAATAGTAGGAGCAGGAAACAGTGTTCAAAAACTTGAAGAGCCTGAAATGGTGTGAAAAATATGAAGAGCTTCAAAAGGTGTCAAAAATATGAGGAGCATGAAACAGTCCGAAAAATAGGAGCAGCGTGAAGCGGTTTTGAAAAACATGAAGAGCCTTAAAAGATGTGAAAAATATGAAGCACTTCAAAAGGTTTCAAAAATATGAGGAGCATGAAACGGTCTGAAAAATAGGAGGAGCATGAAACGCTTTTCAAATCGTGAAGAGCCTGAATATGTGTGAAATATATGAGAGCTCCAAAAGGTGTCAAAAATAGGAGGAGCAAGAAGCGGTGTAGAACAACCTGAATAGCCTGAAAAGGTGTGAAAAATATGAAGATATTCAAAAGGTGTCAAAATATGAGGAGCATGACAAGGTCAGAAATATAGCAGGAGCATGAAGTGGTGTTGAAAACATGAAGAACCTGAAAAGTTGTGAAAAATATGAAGGGCTTCAAAAAGTATCAAAAATATGAGGAGCATGAAACGGTCTGAAAAATAAGAGGAGCATGAAGCGGTGTTGAAAAATATGAAGAGCATGAAATCGTGTGAAAAATATGAAGATCTTCAAAAGGTGTCAAAAATATGAAAAGCTTCTAAAGGTGTCAAAAATGAGATGGGCATGAAACGGTCTGAAAATTAGGAGGAGCATGAAGTGGTGTTGAAAAACACGAAGAGACTGAAAAGGTGTGAAATATACGATGAGCTTCAAAAGGTGTGAAAATATTAAGAGCTTCAAAAGGTGTCAAAAATATGAGGAGCATGAAGCGGTCTGAAAAATAGGAGGAGCATGAAGTGGTGTTGAGAAACATGAAGAGTTTGAAAAAGGTTTGAAAGATATGAGTAGAATAAAACGGTCTGAAAAATAGGAGGAGCATTAAGTGGTGTAGAAAAACATGAAGAGCCTGAAAAGGTGTGAAAAATATGAAGAGCTTCAAAAGGTGTCAAAAAGATGAGGAGCTTGAAACGGTCTGAAATATAGGAGGAGCATGAAAAGGTGTTAAAAAACATGAAGAGCTTCAAAAGGTGTCAAAAACATGAGGTGCATGAAAAGGTCTGAAAAATAGGAGGAGCATGAAAAGGTGTGAAAAATATGAAGAACTTCAAAAGGTGTCAAAAACATGAGGTGCATGAAAAGGTCTGAAAAATAGGAGGAGCATGAATCGTTGTAGAAAAACATGAAGAGCCTGACAACGTGTGAAACTATGAAGAACTTCAAAAGGTGTCAAAAACATGAGGTGCATGAAAAGGTCTGAAAAATAGGAGGAGCATGAATCGTTGTAGAAAAACATGAAGAGCCTGACAACGTGTGAAACTATGAAGACCTTCAAAAGGTGTGAAAAATGATAGGAGCATGAAACGGTATGAAAAATAAAAGGAGCATGAAGTGGTGTTGAAAAAAAAGAAGAGCCGGAAAATGTGTGAAAAATATGAACAGCTTCAAAAGGTGTGAAATACATGAGGGGCATGAAACGGTCAGAAAAATAGGAGAAGCATGAAGTGGTGTGGAAAAAGAAGAAGAGCCTGAAAAGGTGTGAGAAATATGAAGAGCTTCAAAAGGTGTCAAAAGTATGAGGAGCATGATACGGTCTGAAAAATACGAGGAGCATGAAGCGGTGTTCAGAAACATGAAGAGCCTGAAAAGGTGTGAAAAATATGAAAAGCATCAAAAGGTGTCAAAAAAGAGATGATCATGAAACGATCTGAAAAATATTAGGAGCATGAAGCGGTTTTGAAAAATATGAAGAGCCTGAAAAGGTGTGAGAAATATGAAGACCTTCAAAAGGTGTCAAAAATAAGAGGAGTATGAAACAGTCTGAAAAAAATGAGGAGCAAGAAGTGTTGTTCAAAAACATGAAGAGCCTGAAAAGGTATGAAAAATATGAGAAGCTTCAAAAGGTGTCAAAAATGAGATGAGCATGAAACGGTCTGAAAAATAGGAGGAGCATGAAGTAGTGTTGAAAAAAATGAAGAGCCTGAAAAGGTGTGAAAAACATGAAGAGCTTTAAAAGGTGTGAAAAATATGAAGAGCTTCAAAAGGTGTCAAAATGAGATGAGCATGAAACGGTCTGAAAAATAGGAGGAGCATGAAGTGGTGTTCAAAAAAATGAAGAGCCTGAAAAGGTGTGAAATACATGAAGAACTTCAAAAAGTGTCAAAAATATGAGGAGCATGAAATGGTCTGAAAAATCGGAGGAGCATGAAGCGGTGTTGAAAAACATGAAGAGCCTGAAAAGGTGTGAAATATATGAAGAGCTTCAAAAGGTGTCAAAAATACGAGGAGCATGAAACGGTCTGAAAAATCGGGGAGCATGAAGCGGTGTTGAAAATCATGAAGAGCCTGAAAAACTGTGAGAAATATGAAGAGCTTCAAAAGGAGTCAAAAATATGAAGAGCTTCATAAGGTGTCAAAAATATGAGGAGCATGAAGCGGTTTGAAAAATATTAGGTGCATGAAGCGGTGTTGAAAAACATGAAGAGCCTGAAAAGGTGTGAAATATATGAAGAGCTTCAAAATGTGTGCAATACATGAGGAGCATGTAACAACCTTAAAAACAGGACGAGTATGAAGCAGTGTTCAAAAATATGAAGTGCCTGACAAGGTGTGAAAAATATGAAGAGCTACAAAAGGTGTCAAAAATATGAGTAGCATGAAAAGTTCTGAAAAACAGGAGGAGTATGAAGCGGTGTTCAAAAACATGAAGAGCCTGAAAAGGTGTGAAAAATATGAAGACCTTCAAAAGGTGTGAAAAATAGGAGGAGCATGAAGCAGTGTTCAAAAACACGAAGAGCCTGAAAAGGAGTGAAAAATACGAAGAGCTTCAAAAGATGTCAAATACATGAGGAGCATTAAATGGTCTGAAAAATAGGAGGAGCATGAAGCGGTGTTGAAAAACATGAAGAGCCTGAAAAGGTGTGAAGAATATGAAGAGCTTCAAAAGGTGTGAAAAATAGGAGGAGCATGAAGCGGTGTTCAAAAACATGAAGAGCCTGAAAAGGTGTGAAAAATATTAAGACCTTCAAAAGGCGTCAAAAATATGAGGATCTTGAAACTGTCTGAACAATAGGAGGATTATGAAACGGTGTCACAAAACATGAAGAGACTGAAAAGGTGTGAAAAATATGAAGAGCTTCAAAAACTGTGAAATACATGAGGAGGATTAAACGGTTTGAAAAATAGGAGGAGCATGAAGCGGTGCTGAAAAACATGAAGAGCCTGAAAAGGTGTGAAAAATATGAAGAGCTTCAAAAGGTGTGAAAAATATGAAGAGTTTCATAAGGTGTCAAAAATTAGTTGAGCATGAAAAGGTCTGAAAAATAGGAGGAACATGAAGCGGTGTTCAAAAACATGAAGAGACTGAAAAGGTGTGAAAAATATGAAGAGCTTCCAAACGTTTCAAAAATATGAGGAGCATGAAACGTTCTGAAAAATAGGAGGAGCATGAAGCGGTGTTGAAAAACATGAAGAGCCTGAAAAGGTGTGAAAAATATGAAGAGCTTCAAAAGGTGTGAAAAATATGAGGTACATTAAACGGTCTGAAAAAAGGGGGAGCATGAAGCGGTGTTGAAAAACATGAAGAGCATGAAAACGTGTGAAAAATATGAAGAGCTTCAAAAGGTGTCAAAATTATGAGGAGTATGAAACGGTCTGAAAATAGGAGGAGCATGAAGCCATGTTCAAAAACATGAAGAGCCTGAAATGGTGTGAAAAGTATGAAGACCTTCAAAAGGTGTCAAAAATTAGATGAGAATGAAACGGTCTGAAAAATAGGAGGAGCATGAAGTGGTGTTGAAAAAAATGAAGAGCCTGAAAAGGTTTGAAAAATATGAAAAGCTTCAAAAGGTGTCAAAAATATGAGGAGCATGAAACTGTCTCAAAAATAGGAGGAGCATGAAGCGGTGTTCAAAAACAAGAAGAGCCTGAAAAGGTGTGAAAAATATGAAGAGCTTCAAAAGGTGTCAAAAATATGAGGAGCATGAAACGGTTTTGAGAAACATGAATAGCCTGAAAATATGTGAAATATATGAAGAGCATAAAAATATGTGAAAAATATGAGGAGCATGAAACTGTGTTCAAAACATGAAGAGCCTGAAAAGGTGTGAAAAATATGAAGATCTTCAGAAGGTGTCAAAATTGAAGGCATTTCCCCTGAAATCAGGAACAAGACAAGGGTGCCCACTCTCACCACTACTATTCAACATAGTGTTGGAAGTTCTGGCCACAGCAATCAGAGCAGAAAAAGAAGTAAAAGGAATCCAGATAGGAAAAGAAGAAGTAAAACTCTCACTGTTTGCAGATGACATGATCCTCTACATAGAAAACCCTAAAGACTCTACCAGAAAATTACTAGAACTAATCAATGAATATAGTAAAGTTGCAGGATATAAAATTTACACACAGAAATCCCTTGCATTCCTATATACTAACAATGAAAAAACAGACAGAGAAATTAAGGAAACAATACCATTCACCATTGCAACAAAAAGAATAAAATACTTAGGAGTATATCTACCTAAAGAAACAAAGGACCTATACATAGAAAACTATAAAACACTGATGAAAGAAATCAAGGAGGACACAAACAGATGGAGAAACATACCGTGTTCATGGATTGGAAGAATTAATATTGTCAAAATGGCTATTCTACCCAAAGCAGTCTATAGATTCAATGCAAGCCCTATCAAGCTACCAATGGTATTTTTCACAGAACTAGACCAAAGAATTTCACAATTTGTATGGAAATACAAAAAACCTCGAATAGCCAAAGTAATCTTGAGAAAGAAGAATGGAGCTGGAGGAATCAACCTGCCTGACTTCAGACTCTACTACAAAGCCACAGTCATCAAGACAGTATGGTACTGGCACAAAGACAGAAATATAGATCAATGGAACAGAATAGAAAGCCCAGAGATAAATCCACGAACCTATGGACACCTTATCTTTGACAAAGGAGGCAAGGATATACAATGGAAAAAAGACAACCTCTTTAACAAGTGGTGCTGGGAAAACTGGTCAACCACTTGTAAAAGAATGAAACTAGAACACTTTCTAACACCATACACAAAAATAAACTCAAAATGGATTAAAGATCTAAATGTAAGACCAGAAACTATAAAACTCCTAGAGGAGAACATAGGCAAAACACTCTCTGACATAAATCAAAGCAAGATCCTCTATGACCCACCTCCCAGAATATTGGAAATATAAGCAAAACTAAACAAATGGGACCTAATGAAACTTAAAAGCTTTTGCACTACAAAGGAAACTATAAGTAAGGTGAAAAGACAGCCCTCAGATTGGGAGAAAATAATAGCAAATGAAGAAACAGACAAAGGATTAATCTCAAAAATATACAAGCAACACCTGCAGCTCAATTCCAGAAAAATAAATGACCCAATCAAAAAATGGGCCAAAGAACTAAACAGACATTTCTCCAAAGAAGACATACAGATGGCTAACAAACACATGAAAAGATGCTCAGCATCACTCATTATCAGAGAAATACAAATCAAAACCACAATGAGGTACCATTACACGCCAGTCAGGATGGCTGCTATCCAAAAGTCTACAAGCAATAAATGCTGGAGAGGGAGTGGAGAAAAGGGAACCCTCTTACACTGTTGGTGGGAATGCAAACTAGTACAGCCGCTATGGAAAACAGTGTGGAGATTTCTTAAAAAACTGGAAATAGAACTGCCATATGACCCAGCAATCCCACTTCTGGGCATACACACTGAGGAAACCAGAACTGAAAGAGACACGTGCACCCCAATGTTCATCGCAGCACTGTTTATAATAGCCAGGACATGGAAGCAACCTAGATGCCCATCAGCAGATGAATGGATAAGGAAGCTGTGGTACATATACACCATGGACTATTACTCAGCCATTAAAAAGAATTCATTTGAACCAGTCCTAATGAGATGGATGAAGCTGAAGCCCATTATACAGAGTGAAGTAAGCCAGAAAGATAAAGAACATTACAGCATACTGACACATGTATATGGAATTTAGAAAGGTGATAACGATAACCCTATATGCAGAACAGAAAAAGAGACACAGAAATACAGAACAGACTTTTGAACTTTGTGGGAGAATGTGAGGGTGGGATATTTCAAAAGGACAGCATGTATACTATCTATGTTGAAAGAGATCACCAGCCCAGGTGGGATGAACGAGACAAGTGCTCCGGCCTGGTGCACTGGGAAGACCCAGAGGAATCGAGGGGAGAGGGAGGTGGGAGGGGGGATCGGGATGGGGAATACATGTAAATCCATGGCTGATTCATATCAATGTATGACAAAACCCACTGGAAAAAAAAAGTATGAGGAGCATGAAACAGTCTGAAAAATAGGAGGAGCATTAAACGGTGATCAAAAACATGAAGAGCCTAAAAATGTGTGAAAAATATGAAGAGCTTCAAAAGGTGTGAAATACATGAGGAGCATGAAACTCTCTGAAAAATAGAAGGAGCATGAAGTGGTGTTCAAAAACATGAATAGCCTGAAAATGTGTGAAAAATATGAAGATCTTCAAAAGGTGTGAAAAATATGAGGAGCATGATACGGTCTGAAAAATAGGAGGAGCATGAAGCAGTGTTGAAAAACATGAAGAGCCTGAAAACGTGTGAAAAACATGAAGAGCTTCAAAAGGCGTGAAAAATATGAAGAGCTTCAAAAAGTGTGAAATACATGAGGAGGATAAAACGGTCTGAAAAATAGGAGGAGCATGAAGTGGTGTTGAAAAAAACTGAAGAGCCTGAAAAGGTGTGAAAAATATGAAGAGCTTCAAAAGGTGTCAAAAATATGAGGAGCATGAAACGGTCTGAAAAATAGGAGGAGCATGAAGCGGTGTTCAAAAACATGAAGAACCTGAAAAGGTGTGAAAAATATGAAGAGCTTCAAAAAGTGTGAAATACATGAGGAGGATTAAACGGTCTGAAGAATAGGAGGAGCATTAAGCGGTGTTGAACAACATGAAGGCCTGAAAACATGTGAAAAATATGAAGAGCTTCAAAAGGTGTGAAAAATATGAAGAGCTTCAAAAGGTGTGAAATACATGTGGAGCATTAAACGGTCTGAAAAATAGGAGGAGCATGAAGCAGTGTTGAAAAACATGAAGAGCCTGAAAAGGTGTGAAAAATATGAAGAGCTTCAAAAGGTGTGAAATACATGTGGAGCATTAAACGGTCTGAAAAACAGGAGGAGCATGAAGCGGTGTGCAAAAACAAGAAGAGCCTGAAAAGGTGTGAAAAATATGAGGAGCTTCAAAAGGTGTGAAATACATGTGGAGCATTAAACGGTCTGAAAAATAGGAGGAGCATGAAGCGGTGTTGAAAAACGTGAAGAGCCTGAAAAGGTGTGAAAAATATGAAGAGTTTCAAAATGTATCAAAAATATGAGGAGCAGGAAGCACTGTTTAAAAATATGAAGAGCCTGAAAAAGTGTGAAAAATATGAAGAGCTTCAAAAGGTGTCAAATATAGGAGGAGCATGAAACGGTCTGAAAAATAGGAGGAGCATGAAACGGTGTTGAAAATCATGAAGAGCATGAAAAGGTGTGAAAAATACAAAGAGCTTCAAAAAGTGTGAAAAATAAGAGGAGCATGAAACCGTCTGAAAAATAGGAGGAGCAGGAAGCGGTGTTCAAAAACATGAGCATGAAAATGTGTGAAAAATATGAGGAGCATGAAACGGCCTGAAAAATAGGAGGAGCATGTATCCGTGTTGAAAACTTGAAGAGCTTGAAAAGGTATGAAAATTATGAAGAGCTTCAAAAGGTGTCAAAAATATGAGGAGTATGAAACGGTTTGAAGAATAGGAGGAGCATCAACCGGTGTTCAAAAACATGAAGAGCATGAAAAGCTGTGAAAAATATGAAGATCTTCAAAACGTTTCAAAAATATGAGGAGCATGAAGCGATCTGAAAAATAGGAGGAGCATGAAACGGTGTTGAAAAACATGAATAGCCTGAAAAGGTGTGAAAAATAAGAAGACCTTCAAATGGTGTCAAAAATATGAGGAGCATGAAACGGTGTTCAAAAACATGAAGAGCCTGAAAATGTGTGAAAAATATGAAGAGCTACAGAAGGTGTCAAAAATATGAGGAGCCTGAAACGGTCTGAAAAATAATAGGATGATGAAGCTGTGTTGAAAAATATGAAGAACCTGAAAAGGTGTGAAAAATATGAAGAGCTTCAAAAGGTGTCAAAAATATGAGGAGCCTGAAACGGTCTGAAAAATAGTAGGATGATGAAGCGGTGTTGAAAAACATGAAGAGCCTGAAAAGGTGTCAAAATTATGAAGAGCTTCAAAAGGTGTCAAAAATTTGAAGAGAATGAAACGGTCTGAAAAATAGGAGCAGCATGAAGTGGATTTGAAAAATATGAAGATCCTGAAAAGGTGTGAAAAATATGAAGAGCTTCAAAAGGTGCAAAAATATGAGGAGCATGAAACGGTCTGAAGAAACAGGAGGAGCATGATGCAGTGTTGAAAACATGAAGAGCCTGAAAATGTGTGAAATATATGAAGAGCTTCAAAAGGTGTCAAAAATATGAGGAGCATGAAACGGTCTGAAAAATAGAGGGAACATGAAGCGGTGTTGAAAAACATGAAGAGCCTGAAAAGAGTGAAATATATGAAGAGCTGCAAAAGGTGTCAAAAATATGAGGAGCATGAAACGGTCTGAAAAATAGGCAGAGCAAGAAGCGGTGTTGAAAAACATGACGAGCCTGAAAAAGTGTGAAATATATGAAAGCTTCAAAAGGTGTTAAAATTTGAGGAGCATGATATGGTCTGAAAAATAGGAGGAGCATGAAGCGGTGTTGAAAAACATGAAGAGCCAGAAAAGGTGTTAAATATATTAGGAGCATGAAACGGTCTGAAAAATAGGCAGAGCAAGAAGCGGTGTTGAAAAACATGAAGAGCCTGAAAAGGTGTGAAAAACATGAAGAGGTTCAAAAGGTGTCAAAAATATGAGAAGCATGAAACGGCCTGAAAAATAGGAGGAGCATGAAGCGGTGTTCAAAAATATGAAGAGCCTGAAAAGGTGGGGAAAATATGAGGAGCATGATACGGTCTGAAAAATAGGTGGAGCATGAAGCGGTGTTCAAAAACATGAAGAGCCTGACAGGTGTGAAAAATATGAAGAGCTACAAAGAGTGTGAAAAATATGAGGAGCATGAAACGGTCTGAAAAAAAGGAGAAGCATGAAGCGGTGCTCAAAAACATGAAGAGCCCTAAAAGGTGTGAAAAACATGAAGAGCTTCAAAAGGTGTCAAAAATATGAGGTGTATGAAATGGTCTTAAAAATAGAAGGAGCATGAAACGGTGTTCAAAAATATGAAGAGCCCGAAAAGTGTGAAAAATATGAAGAGCTTCAAAAGGTGTCAAAAATATGAAGAGCATGAAACGGTCTGAAAAATAGGAGGAGCAAGAAGCGGTGTTGAAAAACATGAAGAGTCTGAAAAGGTGTGAAAAATATAAAGAGTTTCAAAATGTTTCAAAAATATGAGGAGCATGAAACTGTCTGAAAAATAGGAGGTGCATGAAGTGGTGTTCAAAAACATGAAGAGCCTGAAAAGGTGTTAAATATATTAAGAGCTTCAAAATGTATCAAATATATGAGGAGCAGAAACGGTCTCAAAAATAGGAGGAGCATGAAGCGGTGTTGAAAAACATGAAGAGTCTAAAAAGGTGTGAAAAATATGAAGAGCTTCAAAAAGTGTCAAAAATATGAGAGCATGAAATGGTCTGAAAAATAGGAGGAGCATGAAGCGGTGTTGAAAAACATGAAGAGGCTCAAAAGGTGTGAAATATATGAAGAGCTTAAAAAGGCGTGAAATATATGAGGAACCTGAAACGCTCTGAAAATCAGGAGGAGAATGAAGCAGTGTTAAAAAATATGAAGAGCCTGAAAAGTTGTGAAATATATGAAGCGCTTCAAAAGGTGTCAAAAATTTTAGGAGTATGAAACGGTCTGAAAAATTGGAGGAGCATGAAGCAGTGTTGCAAAATATGAAGAGCCTGAAAAGGTGTGAAATATATGAAGAGCTTAAAAAGGCGTGAAATATATGAGGAACCTGAAACGCTCTGAGAAACAGGAGGAGAATGAAGCGGTGTTGAAAAATATGAAGAGCCTGAAATGATGTGAAATATATGACGAGCTTAAAAAGGCGTGAAATATATGAGGAACCTGAAACGCTCTGAGAAAAAGGAGGAGAATGAAGCGGTGTTGAAAAATATGAAGAGCCTGAAAAGGTGTGAAAAATATGACTAGCTTAAAAAGGCGTGAAATATATGAGGAACCTGAAACGCTCTGAGAAACAAGAGGAGAATGAAGCGGTGTTGAAAAATATGAAGAGCCTGAAAAGGTGTTAACAATATTAGGAGCCTGAAACAGTCTGAAAAATAGGAGGAGCATGAAGCGGTGTTCAAAAATATGAAGAGACTGAAAAGGTGGGGAAAATATGAGGAGCATGATACGGTCTGAAAAATAGGTGGAGCATGAAACGGTGTTGAAAAACATGAAGAGCATGAAAAGAGTGAAATATATGAAGAGCTTCAAAAGATGTCAAAAATATGAGCAGAATGATACGGGCTGAAAAAAAGGAGGAGCATGAAGCGGTGTTGAAAAACATGAACAGCTTGAAAAGGTGTGAAAAACATGAAGAGCTTCAAAAGGTGTCAAAAATATGAGGAGCATGAAACGGCCTGAAAAATAGGAGGAACATGAAACGGTGTTCAAAAATATGAAGAGCCTGAAAAGGTGTGAAAAATATGAAGAGCTTCAAAAGGTGTCAAAAATATTAGGAGCATGAAACGGTCTGAAAAATAGGAGGAGCAAGAAGCTGTGTTGAAAAACATGAAGAGTCTGAAAAGGTGTGAAAAATATAAAGAGTTTCAAAATGTGTCAAAAATATGAGGAGCATGAAACAGTCTGAAAAATAGGAGGTGCATGAAGCGGTGTTCAAAAACATGAAGAGCCTGAAAAGGTGTTAAATATATGAAGAGCTTCAAAATGTATCAAATATATGAGGAGCAGAAACGGTCTCAAAAATAAGAGGAGCATGAAGCGGTGTTGAAAAACATGAAGAGTCTGAAAAGGTGTGAAAAATATGAAGAGCCTGAAAAGAGTGAAATATATGAAGAGCTTCAAAAGGTGTCAAAAATATGAGGAGCATATAACGATCTGAAAAATAGGTGGGTCATGAAGCGGTGTTGAAAAACTTGAAGAGCCTGAAAAGGTGTTAAAAATATTAAGAGCATGAAACGGTCTGAAAAATAGGTGGAGCATGAAGCGGTGTTGAAAAACATGACGAGACTGAAAAAGTGTGAAATATATGAAGAGCTTCAAAAGGTGTTAAAATTTGAGGAGCATGATACGGTCTGAAAGATAGGAGGAGCATGAAGCGGTGTTGAAAAACATGAAGAGCCTGAAAAGGTGTTAAAAATATTAGGAGCATGAAACGGTTTGAAAAATAGGTGGAGCATGAAGTGGTGTTGAAAAATTTGAAGAGCCTGAAAATGTGTTAACAATATTAGGAGCCTGAAAAGGTCTGAAAAATAGGAGGCGCATAAAGCGGTGTTGAAAAACTTGAAAAGCCTGAAGAGGTGTGAAAAACATGAAGAGCTTCAAGAAGTGTCAAAAATATGAGGAGCATGAAACGGTCTGAAAAATAGGAGGAGCATGAAACGGTGTTGAAAAACATGAAGAGCCTGAAAAGAGTGAAATATATGAAGAGCTTCAAAAGGTGTCAAAAATATGAAGAACATGAAACGGTCTGAAAAATAGGAGGAGCATCAATTGGTGTTGAAGAACATGAAGATCCTGAAAAGTTGTGAAAAATATGAAGAGCTTCAAAAGCTGTCAAAATTATGAGGAGCATGAAACGGTCTGAAAAATAGGAGGAGCAAGAAGCGGTGTTGAAAAACCTGAAGAGACTGAAACGGTGTGAAATATATGAAGAGCTTCAAACGGTGTCAAAAATATGAGGAGCATGAAACGATCTGAAAAATAGGAGGAGCATGAAGCAGTGTTCAAAAACAAGAATTGCCTGAAAAGGTGTGAAAAATATGAAGAGATTCAAAAGGTGTCTAATATTTGAGGAGCATGAAACGGTCTGAAAAATAGGAGGAGCATGAAGCGTTGTTGAAAAACATGAAGAGCCTGAAAAGGTGTGAAATATATGAAGAGCTTAAAAAGTTGTGAAATATATAAGGAACCTGAAACGCTCTGAAAAACAGGAGGAGAATGAAGCGGTGTTGAAAAATATGAAGAGCCTGAAAAGTTGTGAAATATATGAAGAGCTTCAAAAGGTGTCAAAAATTTAAGGAGCATGAAACGTTCTGAAAAATTGGAGGAGCATGAAGCGGTGTTGAAAAATATGAAGAGCCTGAAAAGGTGTGAAATATATGAAGAGCTTAAAAAGGCGGGAAATATATGAGGAACCTGAAACGCTCTGAGAAAAAGGAGGAGAATGAATCGGTGTTGAAAAATATGAGGAGCCGGAAAAGGTGTGAAATATATGACGAGCTTAAAAAGGCATGAAATATATGAGGAACCTGAAACGCTCTGAGAAACAGGTGGAAAATGAAGCGGTGTTGCAGAATATGAAGAGCCTGAAAAGGTGTTAACAATATTAGGAGCCTGAAACGGTCTGAAAAATAGGAGGCACATGAAGCGGTGTTGAAAAACATGAAGAGCCTGAAAAGTTGTGTAATATATGAAGAGCTTCAAAAGATGTGAAAAATATGAGGAGAATGATACGGGCTGAAAAAAAGGAGGAGCATGAAGCGGTGTTGAAAAACATGAACAGCCTGAAAAGGTGTGAAAAACATGAAGAACTTCAAAAGGTGTCAAAAATATGAGGAGCATGAAACGGCCTGAAAAATAGGAGGAGCATGAAGCGGTGTTCGAAAATATGAAGAGCCTGAAAGAGTGGGAAAAATATGAGGAGCATGATATGGTCTGAAAAATAGGTGGAGCATGAAGCGATGTTCAAAAACATGAAGAGCCTGACAAGTGTGAAAAATATGAAGAGATTCAAAGAGTGTGAAAAATAAGAGGAGCATGAAACGGTCTGAAAATAAGGAGAAGCATGAAGCGGTGTTCAAAAACATGAAGAGCCTGAAAAGGTGTGAGAAAAATGAAGAGCTTCAAAAGGTGTCAAAATTATGAGGAGCATGAAATGGTCTGAACAATAGGAGGATTATGAAACGGTGTTCATAAACATGAAGAGCCTGAAAAGGTGTGAAAAATATGAAAAGCCTCAAAACGTGTCAAAATTATGAGGAGCATGAAACGGTCTGAAAAATAGGAGGATCATGAAACGGTGTTGAAACACATGAAGAGCCTGAAAAGGTGTGAAAAATATGAAGAGCTTCCAAAGGTGTCAAAAATTTGAGGAGCATGAAACAGTCAGAAAAATAGGAGGAGCATGTAGCTGTGTTCAAAAACATCAAGAGCCTGAAAAGGTGTGAAAAATATGAAGAGCTTCAAAAAGTGTGAAAAATATGAGGTTCATGAAACGGTCTGAAAAATAGAAGCAGCAGGAAACTGTTTTGAAAAACATGAAGAGCCTGAAAAGGTGTGAAAAATATGAAGAGCTTAAAAAGGTGTGAAAAATATGAAGAGCTTCAAAATGTGTCAAAAATGAGATGAGCATGAAACGGTCTGAAAAATAGGAGGCGCATAAAGCGGTGTTGAAAAACTTGAAAAGCCTGAAGAGGTGTGAAAAACATGAAGAGCTTCAAGAAGTGTCAAAAATATGAGGAGCATGAAACGGTCTGAAAAATAGGAGGAGCATGAAGCGGTGTTCAAAACATGAAGAGCCCGAAAAGGTGTGAAAAATATGAAGAGCTTCAAAAGGTGTCAAAAATATGAATAGCATGAAAAGGTTTGCAAAAAAGGAGCATGAAGTGGTGTTGAAAAACATGAAGAGCCTGAAAACGTGTGAAAAATATGAAAAGTTTCAAAAGGTGTCAAAAATATGAGCAGCATGAAACGGTCTGAAAAATAGGAGGAGCATGAAGTGGTGTTAAAAAACATGAAGAGCCTGAAAAGGTGTGAAAAATATGAAGAGCTTCAAAAGGTGTCATAAATATGAGGAGCATGAAACGGTCTGAAAAATAGGAAGAGCATGAAGCGGTGTTCAAAAACATGAAGACCCTGAAAAGGTTTGAAAAATATGAAGAGCTTCAAAAGGTGTGAAAATTATCAAGAGCTTCAAAATGTGTCAAAAATGAGATGAGCATGAAACCGTCTGAAAAAAAGGAGGAGCATGAAGTGGTGGTGAAAAACATGAAGAGAATGAAAAGGTGTGAAATATATGAAGAGCTTCAAAAGCTATGAAAAATGAAAGAATCATGAAAACGTCTGAAAAGTAGAAGGAGCATGAAGTGGTGTTGAAAAACGTTAAGAGCCTGAAAAGAAGTGACAAATATAAAGAGCTTCAAAAGGTGTCAGTAATATGAGGAGCATGAAACGGTCTGCAAAAAAGGAGGAGCATGAAGTGGTGTTGATAAACTTGAAGAGCCTGAAAAGGTGTGAAAAATATGAAAAGCTTCAAAAGGTGTCAAAAATGAGATGAGCATGAAACGGTCTGAAAAATAGGAGGAGCATGAAGTGGTGTTGAAAAAATGAAGAGCCTGAAAAGGTGTGAAAAATATTAAGAGCATCAATAGGTGTCAAAAATATGAGGAGCATGAAACGGTCTGCAAAAAAGGAGGAGCATGAAGTGGTGTTGATAAACTTGAAGAGCCTGAAAAGGTGTGAAAAATATGAAAAGCTTCAAAATGTGTCAAATATATGAGGAGCATTAAACGGTCTGAAAAATAGGAGGAGCATGAAGCGGTGTTGAAAAACATGAAGAGCCTGAAAAGATGTGAAAAATATGAAGAGCTTCAAAAAATGTGAAAAATATGAAGAGCTTCAAAAGATGTGAAAAATATGAAGAGCTACAAAAGGTGTGAAATATATGAGGAGCATGAAACGGTCTGAAAAATAGCAGGATCATGAAGCGTTGTTGAAAAACATGAAGAATCTGAAAACGCGTGAAAATATGAAGAGCTTCAAAAATATGAAAAATATGAAGAGCTTCAAAAGGTGTCAAAAATATGAGGAGAATGAAACGGTCTGCAAAATAGGAGGAGCATGAAATGGTGTTCCAAAACATGAAGAGCCTGAAATCGTGTGAAAAATATGAAGAGCTTCAAAAAGTGTTTAAAATATGAGGAGCATGAAACGGTCTGAAAAATAGGAGGAGCATGAAGCTTTGTTGACAAAAATGAAGAACCTGAAAAGGTGTGAAAAATATGAAGAGCTTCAAAAGGTGTCAAAAATTTGAGAAGCATGAAACGGTCTGAAAAATACGAGGAGCATGAAGCGGTGTTGAAAAACATGAAGAGCCTGAAAAGGTGTGAAATAAATTAAGAGCTTCAAAACGTGTCAAAAATATGAGGAGCATGAAACGGTCAGAAAAATAGGAGGAGCATGAAGCGGTGTTGAAAAATATGAAGACCCTGAATAGGTGTGAAAAATATGAGGAGGTTCAAAAGGTGTCAAAAATATGAGGAGCATGAAACGGTCTGAATAAAAGGAGGTGCATGAAGCGGTGTTCAAAAACATGAAGAGCCTGAAAACGTGTGAAAAATATGAAGAGCTTCAGAAGATGTCAAATATATGACGAGCATGAAACGGTCTGAAATATCGGAGAAGCATGAAACGGTCTGAAAAATAGGAGGATCATGAAACGGTGTTGAAAAACATGAAGATCCTGAAAAGGTGTGAAAAATAGGAGGAGCTTCAATAGGTGTCAAAAATATGAGGAGCATGAAAATGTCCTAAAAATAGGAGGAGCATGAAGCGGTGTTCAAAAACATGAAGAGCCTGAAAAGGTGTGAGAAATACGAAGAGCTTCAAAAGGTTTGAAATATATGAGGAGCATGAAACGGTCTGCAAAAAAGGAGGAGCATGAAGTGGTGTTGAAAAACATGAAGAGCCTGAAAAGGTGTGAAAAATATGAAAAGCTTCAAAAGCTGTCAAAAATATGAGGAGCATGAAACGGTCTGAAAAATAGGAGGAGCATGTAGCGGTGTTCAAAAACATGAAGAGCCTGAAAAGGTGTGAAAAATATGAAGAGCTTCAAAAGGTGTCAAATATATTAGGAGCCTGATACGGTCTGAAATTAAGAGGAGCATGAAGCGGTGTTCAATAACATGAAGAGCCTGAAAAGGTGTGAAAAATATGTAGAGCTTCAAAAGGTATGATAACATGAGGAGTATGAAACGGTCTGGAAAATAGGAGGAGCATGAAGCGATGTTAAAAAACATGAAGAGGCTGAAAAGGTGTGAATAATATGAAGAGCTTCCAAAGGTGTCAAAAATATGAGGAACATGAAACGGTCTGAAAAATAGGAGGAACATGAAGTGGTGTTGAAAAACATGAAGAGCCTGAAAAGGTGTGTAAAATATGAAGAGCTTCAAAAGCTCTGAAGTACATGAGGAACATGAAACGGTCTGAAAAATAGGAGGAGCATGAAGCGGTGTTGAAAAACATGAGGAGCCTGAAAAGGTGTGAATAATATGAAGAGCTTCAAAAGGTGTGAAATATATGTGGAGCTTCAAAAGGTGTCAAAAATATTAGGAGCATGAAACCATCTGAAAAATAGGAGGATCATGAAGCGGTGTTCAAAAACATGAAGAGGCTGAAAAGGTGTGAATAATATGAAGAGCTTCAAAAGGTGTGTAAAATATGAGGAGCATGAAACGGTCTGAAAAATAGGAGGAGCAAGAAGCTGTGTTCAAAAACATGAGAGCCTGAAAAGGTGTGAAAATATGAAGAGCTTTAAAAGGTGTGAAATACATGAGGAGCATGAAACTGTCTGAAAAATAGGAGTTGCATGAAGCGATGTTCAAAACATGAAGAGGCTGAAAAGGTGTGAAAAATATGAAGAGCTTCAAAACGTGTCAAAAATATCAGGAGCATGAAACGGTCTGGAAAATAGGATGAGCAGGAAGCGGTGGTTAAAAACATAAAGAGCCTGAAACGTGTGAAAAATATGAAGACCTTCAAAAGGTGTGAAAAATATGAAGACCTTCAAAAGATGTCAAAAATGAGATGAGCATGAAACGGTCTGAAAAACAGAAGGATCATGAAGTGGTGTTCAAACAAATGACGAACCTGAAAAGGTGTGAAATATATGAAGAGCTTCAAAAGGTGTCAAATATATGAGGAGCATGAAACGGTCTGAAAAATAGGAGGAGCATGAAGCGGTGTTGAAAAACATGAAGAGCCTGAAAAAGTGTGAGAAATATGAAGAGCTTCAAAAGGTGTTAAAAATATGAAGAGCTTCAAAAGGTGTCAAATATATGAGGAGCATGAAACGGTCTGAAAAATAGGAGGAGCATGAAGTGGTGTTGAAAAACATGAAGAACCTGAAAAGGTGTGAAATATATGAAGATCTTCAAAAGTTGTGAAATATATGAGGAGCATGAAACGGTCTGAAAAATAGGAGGAGCATGAAGCGGTGTTCAAAAACATGAAGAGCGTGAAAAGGTGTGAAAAATATGAAGAGCTTCAAAAGGTATGAAATACATGAGGAGTATGAAACCGTCTTGAAAATAGGAGGAGCATGAAGCGGTGTTAAAAAACATGAAGAGGCTTAAAATGTGTGAAAAATATGAAGAGCTACAAAAGGTGTCAAAAATATGAGAAGCATGAAACGGTCTGAAAAATAGGAGGAGCATGAAGCCGTGTTGAAAATAATGAAGAGCCTGAAAAGGTGTGAAAAATATGAAGAGCTTCCAAAGGTGTCAAAAATATGAGGAACATGAAACGGTCTGAAAAATAGGAGGAACATGAAGTGGTGTTGAAAAACATGAAAAGCCTGAAAAGGTGTCTAAAGTATGAAGAGCTGCAAAAGGTGTGAAGTACATGAGGAGCAAGAAACGGTCTGAAAAACAGGAGGAGCATGAAGCGGTGTTCAAAAACATGAGGAGCCTGAAAAGGTGTGAAAAATAAGAAGAGCTTCAAAAGGTGTGAAATATATGAGGAGCATGAAACGGGCTCAAAAATAGGAGGAGCATGAAGCGGTGTCAAAAAACATGAAGAGCATGAAAAGGTGTGAAAAATATGAAGAGCTACAAAAGGTGTTAAAAATATGAGGAGCATGAAACCATTTGTAAAATAGGACGAGCATGAAACGGTTTTCAAAAACATGAAGAGCCTGAAAAAGTGTGAAATATATGAAGAGCTTCAAAAGTTGTCAAATACATCAGGAGCATTATACGGTCTGAAAAATAGGAGGAGCATGAGGCGGGGTTCAATAACATGAACAGCCAGAATAGGTGTGAAAAATATGAAGAGCTTCACAAGGTGTGAAGTACATGAGGAGCATTAAACCGTCTGTAAAAGAGGAGGAGCATGAACCGGTTTTCAAAAACATGAAGAGCCCGAACAGGTGTGAAAAATATGAAGAGCTTCAAAAGGTGTGTAAAATATGAAGAGCTTCAAAAGGTGTGAAGTACATGAGGAGCATGAAAACGTCTGTAAAAGAGGAGGAGCATGAAACGGTTTTCAAAAACATGAAGAGCCCGAAATGGTGTGAAAAATATGAAGAGCTTCAAAACGTGTCAAAAATATCAGGAGCATGAAACGGTCTGGAAAATAGGATGAGTATGAAGCGGTGGTTAAAAACATGAAGAGCCTGAAAAGTGTGAAAAACAAGAAGAGCTTCAAAAGATGTCAAAAATGAGATGAGCATGAAACGGTCTGAAAAATAGGAGGAGCATGATGTGGTGTTCAGAAAAATGACGAGCCTGAAAATGTGTGAAATATATGAAGAGCTTCCAAAGGTGTCAAAAATATGTGGAACATGAAACGGTCTGAAAAATAGGAGGAGCATGAAGCGGTGTTGAAGAACATGAAGAGCCTGAAAAAGAGTGAGAAATATGAAGAGCTTCAAAAGGTGTCAAAAATATGAAGAGCTTCAAAAGGTGTCAAAAATGAGATGAGCATGAAGTCGTCTGAAAAACATGTGGAGGATGAAGAGGTGTTGAAAAACATGAAGAGCCTGAAAAGGTGGGAAATATATGAAGAGCTTCAAAAGGTGTCAAAAATATGGGGAGCATGAAACGATCTGAAAAGTAGGAGCAGCATGAAATGATGTTCAAAAACATGAAGAGACTGAAAAGGAGTGGAAAATATGAAGAGCTTCAAAAGATGTGAAATACATGAGGAGCATGAAACGGTCTGAAAATAGGAGGAGCATGATGTGCTGTTCAAAAACATGTGGAGCCTGAAAAGGAGTGAAAAATATGAAGAGCTTCAAAAGGGGTCATAAAAAAGAGGAGCATGAAACGACCTGAAAAGTAGGAGGAGTATGAATCGGTGATCAAAAACATGAAGAGCCTGAAAAGATGTGAAAAATATGAAGAGCTTCAAAAGGTGTCAAAAATATGAGGAGCATGAAACGGTCTGAAAAATAGGAGCAGCATGAAACGGTGTTCAAAGACATGAAGAGCCTGAAAAGGTGTGAAAAATATGAAGAGCTTCAAAAGGTGTCAAAAATATGAGGAGCATGAAACTCTCTGAAAAATAGAAGGAGCATGATGTGGTGTTCAAAAACATGAAGAGCCTGAAAAGGTGTGAAAAATACGAAGAGCTTCAAAAGGTGTGAAATATATGAGGAGCATGATACGGTTTGAAAAATAGGAGGAGCATGAAGCGGTGTTGAAAAACATGAAGAGTCTGAAAACGTGTGAAATTATGAAGAACTTCAAAAATATGAAAAATATGAAGAGCTTCAAAACGTGTGAAAAATATGAAGAGCTTCAAAAGGTGTCAAAATGAGATGAACATGAAACGGTCTGAAAAATAGGAGGAGCATGAAGCGGTGTTGAAAATCATAAAGAGCCTGAAAATTTGTGAAAAAT
Organism: Dama dama; assembly: GCF_033118175.1. Classification (NCBI taxonomy): domain Eukaryota; kingdom Metazoa; phylum Chordata; class Mammalia; order Artiodactyla; family Cervidae; genus Dama; species Dama dama. Next base: position 560,564 of record NW_026870901.1, read on the forward strand.
ATGAAGAGCTTCAGAAGATGTGAAAAACATGAAGAGCTTCAAAAGGTGTCAAAATGAGATGAGCATGAAACGGTCTGAAAAATAACAAGAGCATGAAGTGGTGTTGAAAATAATGAAAAGGCTGAAAAGGTGTGAAAAATATGAAGAGCTTCAAAAGGTGTCAAAAATATGAGGAGAATGAAACGGTCTGTAAAATAGGAGCTCCATGAAATGGTGTTCAAAAACATGAAGAGTCTGAAAAGGTTGAAAAATATGAAGAGCTTCAAAAGGTGTCAAAAATATGAGGAGCATGAAAATTTCTGAAAAATAGGAGGAGCATGAAGCGGTGTTCAAAAACAGGAAGAGCCTGAAAAGTAGTCAAAAATATGAAGAGCTTCAAAAGGTGTCAAAAATATGAGGAGCATGAAACGGTCTGAAATATAGGAGGATTATGAAACGGTGTTCAAAAACATGAAGAGCCTGAAAAGGTGTGAAAAATATGAAGAGCTTCAAAACGTGTCAAAAATATGAGGAATATGAAACGGTCTGAAAAATAGGAGGAGCAAGAAAGGGTGTTGAACAACATGAAGAGCCTGAAAACGTGTGAAAAATATGAAGAGCTTCAAAAGATGTGACAAATATGAAGAGCTTCAAAAGGTGTCGAAAATTAGATGAGCATGAAACCGTCTGAAAAATAGGAGGAGCATGAATTGGTGTTGAAAAACATGAAGAACCTGAAAAGCTGTGAGAAATATGAAGAGCTTCAAAATGTGTCAAAAATATGAGGAGCAAGACACGGTCTGAAAAAGAGGAGGAGCAGGAAGCGGTGTTGAAAAACAGGAAGAGCCTGAAAAGGTGTGAAAAATATGTAGAGCTTCAAAAGGTGTCAAAAATGAGATGATCATGAAACGGTCTGAAAAATAGGAGGTGCATGAAGTGGTGTTGAAAAAAAAAGAAGAGACTGAAAAGGTGTGAAATATATGAAGAGCTTAAAAAGGTGTCAAAAATATGAGGAGAATGAAATGGTCTGAAAAATAGGAGGAGCATGAAGCGGTGTTGAGAAACATGAAGAGCCTGAAAAGGTGTGAAAAATATGAAGAGCTTCTCAAGATGTCAAAAATATAAGGAGCATGAAACGGTCTGAAAAATAGGACGAGCATGAAGTGGTGTTGAAAAACATGAAGAGTCTGAAAAGGTGTGAAAAATATGAAGAGCTTCAAAAGGTGTCAAAAATATGAGGAGCATGAAACGGTCTGAAAAATAGGAGGATCATGAAGCGGTGTTCAAAAACATGAAGAGCCTGAAAAGGTGTGAAAAATATAAAGAGCTTCAAAGAGTTTCAAAAATATGAGGAGCATGAAACGGTCTGAAAAATAGGAGGAGCATGAAGCGATGTTCAAAAACATGAAGAGCCTGAAAAGGTGTGAGAAATATGAAGAGCTTCAAAGAGTTTCAAAAATATGAGGAGCATGAAACGGTCTGAAAAATAGGAGGAGCATGAAGCGATGTTCAAAAACATGAAGAGCCTGAAAAGGTGTGAGAAATATGAAGAGCTTCAAAAGGTGTGAAATACATGAGGAGCATGAAACGGGTTGAAAAATAGGAGAAGCATGAAGTGGTGTGGAAAAACCGCAAGAGCCTGAAAAGGTGTGAAAAATATGAAGAGCTTCAAAAGGTGTCAAAAATATGAGGAGCATGAAAAGTTCTGAAAAATAGGACGAGCCTGAAGCGGTGTTGAAACACATGAAGAGCCTGAAAATGTGTGAAAAATACGAAGAGCTTCAAAAGGTGTGAAATACATGAGGAGCATGAAAAGTTCTGAAAAATAGGACGAGCCTGAAGCGGTGTTGAAACACATGAAGAGCCTGAAAAGGTGTGAAAAATATGAAGAGCTTCAAAAGGTGTCAAAAATATGAGGAGCATGAAAAGTTCTGAAAAATAGGACGAGCCTGAAGCGGTGTTGAAACACATGAAGAGCCTGAAAAGGTTTGAAAAATACGAAGAGCTTCAAAAGGTGTGAAATACATGAGGAGCATGAAACTCTCTGAAAAATAGTAGGATCATGAAGTGGTGTTCAAAAATATGAACAGCCTGAAAAGGAGTGAGAAAATGAAGAGCTTCAAAAGATGTGAAAAATATGAGGAGCATGATATGGTCGGAAAAATAGTAGGAGCAAGAAGCGTTGTCCTAAAACATGAAGAGCCTGAAAAGGTGTGAAATACATGAAGAGCTTCAAAAGGTCTCAAAATTATGAGGAATATGAAACGATCTGAAAAATAGGAGGAGAATGAAGCGGTGTTCAAAAACATGAAGAGACTGAAAAGTTCTGAAAAATATGAAGAGCTTCAAAAATATTAAAAATATGAAGAGCTTCAAAAGGTGTGAAATATATGAAGAGCTTCAAAGATGTCAAAAATTCGATGAGCATGAAACGGTCTGAAAAATAGGAGGAGCATGAAGTGGTGTTGAAAAACATGAAGAGCCTGAAAAGGTGTGAAATATATGAAGAGGTTCAAAAGGTGTGAAAAATATGGAGAACTTCAAAATGTGTCAAAAATATGAAGAGCATGAAACGGTAGGAAATATAGGAGGAGCATGAAACGGATTTCAAAAACATGAAGAGCATGAAAAGGTGTGAAAAATATGAAGAGCTTCACAAGGTGTGAAATACATGAGGAGCATGAAACGGTCTGAAAAATAGGAGGAGCATGAAGCGGTGTTCAACAACATGAAGAGCCTGAAAAGGTGTGAAAAATACGCAGAGCTTCAAAAGTTGTGAAATACATGAGGACCATGAAACGTTCTGAGAAATAAAAGGAACATGAAGCGGTGTTGAAAAACATGAAGAGCCTGAAAAGGTGTGAAAAATATGAAGAGCTTCAATAGTTGTGAAAAATAGGAGGAGCATGAAACGGTCTGAAATAAAGGAGGAGCATAAAGAGGTGTTGAAAAACATGAAGAACCTGAAAAGGTGTGAAAAATATGAAGAACTTCAATAGGTGCCAAAAATATGAAGAGCATGAAACGGTCTGAAATAAAGGAGGAGCATGAAACGGTCTGAAAAATAGGAGGAACATGAAACAGTGTTTAAAAACATGAAGAGCCTGAAAAGCTGTGAAATATATGAAGAGTTTCAAAAGGTGTGAAATATATGAAGAGCTTCAAAAGGTGTGAAATACTTGAGGAGCAGGAAACAGTCTGAAAAATAGGAGGAGCATGAAGCAGTGTTGAAAAACATGAAGAGCCTGAAAAGCTGTGAAAAATATTAAGAGCTTCAAAAGGTGTCAAAAATATGAGGAGCATGAAACGGTCAGGAAAATAGGAGGAGCATGAAGCGGTGTTGAAAAACATGAAGAGCCTGAAAAGGTGTGAAAAATATTAAGAGCTTCAAAAGGTGTCAACAATATGAGAAGCATGAAACGGTCTGAAAAATAGGAGGAGCATGAAACGGTGTTCAAAAACATGAAGAGCCTGAAAAGGTGTGAAATATATGAAGAGATTCAAAAGGTGTCAAAAATATGAGGAGCATGAAACGCTCTGAAAAAAAGGAAGATCATGAAGCAGTGTTGAAAAACATGAAGAACCTGAAAAGGTGTGAAAAATATGAAGAGCTTCAAAAGGTGTGAATATTATGAAGAGCTTCAAAGGTGTCAAAAATATGAGGAGCATGAAACGGTGTTCAAAAACATGGAAAGCAAGAAAAGGTGTGAAAAATATGAAGAGCTTCAAAAGGTGTCAAAAATATGAGGAGCATGAAACGCTCTGAAAAATAGGAGGAAAATGAAGCGGTGTTGAAAAACATGAAGAGCCAGAAAAGGTGTGAAATATATGAAGAGCTTCAAAAGGTGTCAACAATATGAGAAGCATGAAACGGTCTGAAAAATAGGAGGAGCATGAAACGGTGTTCAAAAACATGAAGAGCCTGAAAAGGTGTGAAATATATGAAGAGATTCAAAAGGTGTCAAAAATATGAGGAGCATGAAACGCTCTGAAAAAAAGGAGGATCATGAAGCAGTGTTGAAAAACATGAAGAACCTGAAAAGGTGTGAAAAATATGAAGAGCTTCAAAAGGTGTGAATATTATGAAGAGCTTCAAAGGTGTCAAAAATATGAGGAGCATGAAACGGTGTTCAAAAACATGGAAAGCAAGAAAAGGTGTGAAAAATATGAAGAGCTTCAAAAGGTGTCAAAAATATGAGGAGCATGAAACGCTCTGAAAAATAGGAGGAAAATGAAGCGGTGTTGAAAAACATGAAGAGCCTGAAAAGGTGTGAAAATATGAAGAGTTTGAAAATGTGTGAAAATATGAGGAACAGTAAACGGTCTGAAAAATAGGAGCATGAAGTGGTGTTGAAAACCATGAAGAGCCTGAAAAGGTGTGAAAATATGAAGAGCTTCAAAAGGTGTGAAAAATATGAGGAGCAAGAAGCGGTCTGTATAATAGGAGGAGCATGAAGCGGTGTTGAGAAACATGGAGAGCCTGAAAAGGTGTGAAAAATATGAAGAACTTCAAAAGGTGTGAAATACATGAGGAGCGTGAAACGGTCTGAAAAATAGCAGGAGCATGAAGCGGTGTTGAGAAACATGGAGAGCCTGAAAAGGTGTGAAAAATATGAAGAGCTTCAAAAGGTGTGAAATACAAGAGGAGCATGAAACGGTCTGAAAAATAGGAGGAGCATGAAGCGGTGTTGAGAAACATGGAGAGCCTGAAAAGGTGTGAAAAATATGAAGAGCTTCAAAAGGTGTGAAATACAAGAGGAGCATGAAACGGTCTGAAAAATAGGAGGAGCATGAAACGGTGTTCAAAAACCTGAAGAGAATGAACAGGTGTGAAAAATATGAAGAGCTTCAAAAGTTGTCAAAAAGATGACGAGGATTAAACGGTCTGAAAAATAGGAGGAGCATGAAGCGGTGTTGAAAAACATGAAGAGCCTGAAAAGGTGTGAAGTACATGAAGAGCTTCAAATGTTGTCAAAAATATGAGGAGCTTGAAAATGTATGAAAAATAGGAGGAGCATGAAGCGTTTTTGAAAAACATGAAGACCCTGAAAAGGTGTGAAAAATATGAAGAGCTTCAAAAGGTGTCAAAAATATGAGGAGCATGAACTGGACTGAAAAATAGGAGGAGCATGAAACGGTGTTCAAAAACATGAAGAGCCTGAAAAGGTGTGAAAAATATGAAGAGCTCAAAAGGTGTGAAATACATGAGGAGAATGAAACGGTCTGAAAAATAGGAGGAGCATGAAGCGGTGTTGAAAAACATGAAGGGCCTGAAAAGCTGTGAAAAATATGAAGAGCTTCAAAAGGTGTGAAATATATGAAGAGCTTGAAAAGGTGTCAAAAATATGAGGAGTATGAAAAGGTCTGAAAAATAGGAGGAGCATGAAGCGGTGTTGAAAAACATGAAAAGCCTGAAAAGGTGTGAAAAATATGAAGAGCTTAAAAAGGTGTCAAAAATATGAGGAGCATGGAACGATCTGAAAAAAAGGAAGAGCATGAAGCGGTGCGGAAAAACATGAAGAGCCTGAAAAGGTGTGAAAAATGTGAAGACCTTCAAAAGTTGGTAAAAAGAGGAGGCACATGAAACTGTCTGAAAAATACGAGGAGCATGAAGCGGTGTGGAAAAACATGAAGAGCCTGAAAAAGTGTGAAAAATATGAAAAGCTTCAAAAGCTGTCAAAAATATGAAGAGCTTCAAAAGGTGTCAAAAATATGTGGAGCATGAAACGGTCTGAAAAATAGGAGGAGCATGAAATCGTGTTCAAAAATATGAGGAGCCTGAAAACATGTGAAAAATATAAAGAGCTTCAAAATGTGTGAAATACATGAGGAGCATGAAACGGTCTGAAAAATAGGAGAAGCATGAAGGGGTGTTGAAAAACATGAAGAGCCTGAAAAGGTGTGAAAAACATGAAAAGCTTCAATAGGTGTGATAAACATGAGGAACAAGAAGTGGTCTGAAAAATAGGAGGAGCATGAAGCGGTGTTCAAAAACATGAAGAGCCTGAAAAGGTGTGAAAAATGTGAAGAGCTTCAAAAGTTGTGAAATACAAGAGGAGCATGAAACGGTCTGAAAAAAAGGAGGAGCATAAAGCGGTGTTGAAAAACATGAAGAACCTGAAAAGATGTGAAAAATATGAGGAACTTCAAAAGGTGCCAAAAATATGAGGAGCATGAAACGGTCTGAAATAAAGGAGGAGTATGAAACGGTCTGAAAAATAGGAGAAGCATGAAGCGGTGTTGAAAAACATGAAGAGCCTGAAAAGGAGTGAAAAATATGAAGAGCTTCAAAAGATGTGAAAAATATGAGGAGCATGAAACGGTCTGAAAAATAGGAGGAGCATGAAGTTTTGTTAAAAAACAGGAAGACCCTGAGAAGGTGGGAAATATATGAAGAGCTTCAAAAGTTGTGAAAAATATGAGGAGCATGAAACGGTCTGAAAAAATTGGAGGAGCATGAAGTGGTGTTGAAAAACATGAAGAGCCAGAAAGGGTGTCAAATATATGAAGAGCTTCAAAAGGCGTCAACAATATGAGAAGCATGAAACGGTCTGAAAAATAGGAGGAGCATGAAACGGTGTTCAAAAACATGAAGAGCCTGAAAAGGTGTGAAATATATGAAGAGATTCAAAAGGTGTCAAAAATATGAGAAGCATGAAACGCTCTGAAAAATAGGAGGATCATGAAGCAGTGTTGAAAAACATGAAGAACCTGAAAAGGTGTGAAAAATATGAAGAGCTTCAAAAGGTGTGAAAATTATGAAGAGCTTCAAAGGTGTCAAAAATATGAGGAGCATGAAACGGTCTGAAAAATAGGAGGAGCATGAAGTGGCATTGAAAAACATGAAGAGACTGAAAAGGTGTGAAATATATGAAGAGCTTCAAAAGGTGTCAAAAATATGAGGAGCATGAAACGCTCTGAAAAATAGGAGGAAAATGAAGCGGTGTTGAAAAACATGAAGAGCTTGAAAAGGTTTGAAAAATATGAAGAGCTTCAAAAGGTGTCAAAAATGGGAGGAGCATGAAGCGTATGAAAAATAGGAGGAGCATGAAGCGGTGTTGAAAAACATGAAGAGCCTGAAAAGGTGTGAAAATATGAAGAGTTTGAAAATGTGTGAAAATATGAGGAGAAGGAAACGGTCTGAAAAATAGGAGCATGAAGTGGTGTTGAAAACCATGAAGAGCCTGAAAAGGTGTCAAAAATATGAAGAGCTTCAAAAGGTGTCAAAAATATGAGGAGCATGAAACGGTCTGAAAAATAGGAGGAGCATGAAATCGTGTTCAAAAACAAGAGGAGCCTGAAAACATGTGAAAAATATAAAGAGCTTCAAAATGTGTGAAATACATGAGGAGCATGAAACGGTCTGAAAATTAGGAGGAGCATGAAGGGGTGTTGAAAAACATGAAGAGCCTGAAAAGGTGTGAAAAACATGAAGAGCTTCAATAGGTGTGATAAACATGAGGAACATGAAGTGGTCTGAAAAATAGGAGGAGCATGAAGCGGTGTTCAAAAACATGAAGAGCCTGAAAAGGTGTGAAAAATGTGAAGAGCTTCAAAAGGTGTGAAATAAAGAGGAGCATGAAACGGTCTGAAAAAAAGGAGGAGCATAAAGAGGTGTTGAAAAACATGAAGAACCTGAAAAGGTGTGAAAAATATGAAGAACTTCAAAAGGTGCCAAAAATATGAAGAGCATGAAACGGTCTGAAATAAAGGAGGAGCATGAAACGGTCTGAAAAATAGGAGGAACATGAAACAGTGTTTAAAAACATGAAGAGCCTGAAAAGCTGTGAAATATATGAAGAGTTTCAAAAGGTGTGAAATATATGAAGAGCTTCAAAAGGTGTGAAATACTTGAGGAGCAGGAAACAGTCTGAAAAATAGGAGGAGCATGAAGCAGTGTTGAAAAACATGAAGAGCCTGAAAAGCTGTGAAAAATATTAAGAGCTTCAAAAGGTGTCAAAAATATGAGGAGCATGAAACGGTCAGGAAAATAGGAGGAGCATGAAGCGGTGTTGAAAAACATGAAGAGCCTGAAAAGGTGTGAAAAATATTAAGAGCTTCAAAAGGTGTGAAAAATATGAGGAGCATGAAACGGTCTGAAAAATAGGAGAAGCATGAAGCGGTGTTGAAAAACATGAAGAGCCTGAAAAGGTGTGAAAAATATGAAGAGCTTCAAAAGATGTGAAAAATATGAGGAGCATGAAACGGTCTGAAAAATAGGAGGAGCATGAAGCTTTGTTAAAAAACAGGAAGAGCCTGAAAAGGTGGGAAATATATGAAGAGCTTCAAAAGGTGTCAAAAATATTAGGAGCATGAAACGGTCTGAAAAAATAGGAGGAGCATGAAGTGGTGTTGAAAAACATGAAGAGCCAGAAAAGGTGTGAAATATATGAAGAGCTTCAAAAGGTGTCAACAATATGAGAAGCATGAAACGGTCTGAAAAATAGGAGGAGCATGAAACGGTGTTCAAAAACATGAAGAGCCTGAAAAGGTGTGAAATATATGAAGAGATTCAAAAGGTGTCAAAAATATGAGGAGCATGAAACGCTCTGAAAAAAAGGAGGATCATGAAGCAGTGTTGAAAAACATGAAGAACCTGAAAAGGTGTGAAAAATATGAAGGGCTTCAAAAGGTGTGAATATTATGAAGAGCTTCAAAGGTGTCAAAAATATGAGGAGCATGAAACGGTGTTCAAAAACATGGAAAGCAAGAAAAGGTGTGAAAAATATGAAGAGCTTCAAAAGGTGTCAAAAATATGAGGAGCATGAAACGCTCTGAAAAATAGGAGGAAAATGAAGCGGTGTTGAAAAACATGAAGAGCCTGAAAAGGTGTGAAAATATGAAGAGTTTGAAAATGTGTGAAAATATGAGGAGCAGTAAACGGTCTGAAAAATAGGAGCATGAAGTGGTGTTGAAAACCATGAAGAGCCTGAAAAGGTGTGAAAATATGAAGAGCTTCAAAAGGTGTGAAAAATATGAGGAGCAAGAAGCGGTCTGTATAATAGGAGGAGCATGAAGCGGTGTTGAGAAACATGGAGAGCCTGAAAAGGTGTGAAAAATATGAAGAACTTCAAAAGGTGTGAAATACATGAGGAGCGTGAAACGGTCTGAAAAATAGCAGGAGCATGAAGCGGTGTTGAGAAACATGGAGAGCCTGAAAAGGTGTGAAAAATATGAAGAGCTTCAAAAGGTGTGAAATACAAGAGGAGCATGAAACGGTCTGAAAAATAGGAGGAGCATGAAACGGTGTTCAAAAACCTGAAGAGAATGAACAGGTGTGAAAAATATGAAGAGCTTCAAAAGTTGTCAAAAAGATGACGAGGATTAAACGGTCTGAAAAATACGAGGAGCATGAAGCGGTGTTGAAAAACATGAAGAGCCTGAAAAGTTGTGAAATACATGAAGAGCTTCAAATGTTGTCAAAAATATGAGGAGCTTGAAAATGTATGAAAAATAGGAGGAGCATGAAGCGTTTTTGAAAAACATGAAGACCCTGAAAAGGTGTGAAAAATATGAAGAGCTTCAAAAGGTGTCAAAAATATGAGGAGCATGAACTGGACTGAAAAATAGGAGGAGCATGAAACGGTGTTCAAAAACATGAAGAGCCTGAAAAGGTGTGAAAAATATGAAGAGCTCAAAAGGTGTGAAATACATGAGGAGAATGAAACGGTCTGAAAAATAGGAGGAGCATGAAGCGGTGTTGAAAAACATGAAGGGCCTGAAAAGCTGTGAAAAATATGAAGAGCTTCAAAAGGTGTGAAATATATGAAGAGCTTGAAAAGGTGTCAAAAATATGAGGAGTATGAAAAGGTCTGAAAAATAGGAGGAGCATGAAGCGGTGTTGAAAAACATGAAAAGCCTGAAAAGGTGTGAAAAATATGAAGAGCTTCAAAAGGTGTGAAAATTATGAAGAGCTTCAAAAGGTGTCAAAAATATGAGGAGCATGAAACGGTCTGAAAAATAGGAGAAGGATGAAGTGGTGTTGAACAACATGAAGAGCCTGAAAAGGTGTGAAAAATATGAAGAGCTTCAAAAGGTGTCAAAAATATGAGGAGCATGAAACGGTCTGAAAAATAGGAGGAGCATGAAGTGGTGTTGAAAAACATGAAGAGCCAGAAAAGGTGTGAAATATATGAAGAGCTTCAAAAGGTGTCAAAAATATGAGGAGCATGAAACGCTCTGAAAAATAGGAGGAAAATGAAGCGGTGTTGAAAAACATGAAGAGCCTGAAAAGGTGTGAAAATATGAAGAGTTTGAAAATGTGTGAAAATATGAGGAGAAGTAAACGGTCTGAAAAATAGGAGCATGAAGTGGTGTTGAAAACCATGAAGAGCCTGAAAAGGTGTGAAAATATGAAGAGCTTCAAAAGGTGTGAAAAATATGAGGAGCATGAAGCGGTCTGTATAATAGGAGGAGCATGAAGTGGTGTTGAGAAACATGGAGAGCCTGAAAAGGTGTGAAAAATATGAAGAACTTCAAAAGGTGTGAAATACATGAGGAGCGTGAAACGGTCTGAAAAATAGCAGGAGCATGAAGCGGTGTTGAGAAACATGGAGAGCCTGAAAAGGTGTGAAAAATATGAAGAGCTTCAAAAGGTGTGAAATACAAGAGGAGCATGAAACGGTCTGAAAAATAGGAGGAGCATGAAACGGTGTTCAAAAACCTGAAGAGAATGAACAGGTGTGAAAAATATGAAGAGCTTCAAAAGTTGTCAAAAAGATGACGAGGATTAAACGGTCTGAAAAATAGGAGGAGCATGAAGCGGCGTTGAAAAACATGAAGAGCCTGAAAAGGTGTGAAGTACATGAAGAGCTTCAAATGTTGTCAAAAATATGAGGAGCTTGAAAATGTATGAAAAATAGGAGGAGCATGAAGCGTTTTTGAAAAACATGAAGACCCTGAAAAGGTGTGAAAAATATGAAGAGCTTCAAAAGGTGTCAAAAATATGAGGAGCATGAACTGGACTGAAAAATAGGAGGAGCATGAAACGGTGTTCAAAAACATGAAGAGCCTGAAAAGGTGTGAAAAATATGAAGAGCTCAAAAGGTGTGAAATACATGAGGAGAATGAAACGGTCTGAAAAATAGGAGGAGCATGAAGCGGTGTTGAAAAACATGAAGGGCCTGAAAAGCTGTGAAAAATATGAAGAGCTTCAAAAGGTGTGAAATATATGAAGAGCTTGAAAAGGTGTCAAAAATATGAGGAGTATGAAAAGGTCTGAAAAATAGGAGGAGCATGAAGCGGTGTTGAAAAACATGAAAAGCCTGAAAAGGTGTGAAAAATATGAAGAGCTTCAAAAGGTGTGAAAATTATGAAGAGCTTCAAAAGGTGTCAAAAATATGAGGAGCATGAAACGGTCTGAAAAATAGGAGAAGCATGAAGTGGTGTTGAACAACATGAAGAGCCTGAAAAGGTGTGAAAAATATGAAAAGCTTCAAAAGGTGTCAAAAATATGAGGAGCATGAAACGGTCTGAAAAATAGGAGGAGCATGAAGTGGTGTTGAAAAACATGAAGAGCCAGAAAAGGTGTGAAATATATGAAGAGCTTCAAAAGGTGTCAAAAATATGAGGAGCATGAAACGGTCTGAAAAATAGGAGGAGCATGAAACAGTGTTCAAAAATATGAAGAGCTTGAAAAGCTGTGAAAAATATGAAGAGCTTCAAAAGATTTAAAAAATATGAAGAGCTTCAAAAGCTGTGAAATAGATGAGGAGCATGAAACGGTCTGAAAAATAGGAGGAGCATGAAGCGGCGTTCCAAAACATGAAGAGCCTGAAAAGGTGTGAAATATATGAAGAGATTCAAAAGGTGTCAAAAATATGAGGAGCATGAAACGCTCTGATAAATAGGAGGATCATGAAGCGGTGTTGAAAAACATGAAAAGCCTGAAAAGGTGTGAAAAATATGAAGAGTTTCAAAAGGTGTCAAAAATATGAGGAGCATGAAACTGTCTGAAAAACAGGAAGAGCATGAAACCGTGTTCAAAAACATGAAGAGCTTGAAAAGGTGTGAAAAATATGAAGAGCTTCAAAAGGTGTGAAATATATTAGGAGCATGAAACGGTCTGAAAAATAGGAGGAGCATGAAGCTGTGTTGAAAAACATGAAGAGCCTGAAAAGGTGTGAAAAAAATGAAGAGCTTCAAAAGGTGTGAAAAATATGAGGAGCAATAAACGGTCTGAAAAATAGGAGGAGCACGAAGCTTTGTTGAAAAACAGGAAGAGCCTGAAAAGGTGGGAAATATATGAAGAGCTTCAAAATGTGTCAAATATATGAGGAGAGTGTTAAGATCTGAAAAATCGGAGGAGCATGAAGCGGTGTTGAAAAACATGAAGAACCTGAAAAGGTGTGAAAAATATGAAGAGCTTCAAAAGGTGTGAAAAATATGAGGAGCATGATACGGTCTGAAAAATAGGAGGAGCATGAAGCGTTGTTGAAAATCATGAAGAGCCTGAAAAGCTGTGAAATATATGAAGAGCTTCAAAAGGTGTCAACAATATGAGGAACATGAAACGGTCTGAAAAATAGGAGGAGCATGAAACGGTGTTCAAAAACATGAAGAGCCTGAAAAGCCATGAAAAATATGAAGAGCTTCAAAAGGTGTGAAAAATATGAAGAGCTTAAAAAGCTGTGAAATACATGAGGAGCATGAAACGGACTGAAAAATAGGAGGAGCATGAAGCGGTGTTCAAAAACATGAAGAGCCTGAAAAGGTGTGAAATATATGAAGAGATTCAAAAGGTGTCAAAAATATGAGGAGCATGAAATGCTCTGAAAAATAGGAGGATCATGAAGCGGTGTTGAAAAACATGAAGAACCTGAAAAGGTGTGAAAAATATGAAGAGCTTCAAAAGGTGTCAAAATTATGAAGAGCTTCAAAGGTGTCAAAAATATGAGGAGCATTAAACGGTCTGAAAAATAGGAGGAGCATGAAGTGGCATTGATAATCATGAAGAGACTGAAAAGGTGTGAACTATATGAAAAGCTTCCAAAGGTGTCAAAATTTTGAAGAGCTTCAAAGTTGTCAAAAATATGAGGAGCATGAAACGGTGTTCAAAAACATGGAAAGCAAAAAAAGGTGTGAAAAATATGAAGAGCTTCAAAAGGTGTCAACAAAATGAGGAGCATGAAACGGTCTGAAAAATAGGAGGAAAATGAAGCGGTGTTGAAAAATATGAAGAGCTTGAAAAGGTTTGAAAAATATGAAGAGCTTCAAAAGGTGTCAAAAATATGAGGAGCATGAAACGGTATGAAAAATAGGAGGAGCATGAACCAGTGTTGAAAAACATGAAGAGCCTGAAAAGGTGTGAAAAATATGGAGAGTTGGAAAATGTGTCAAAAATATGAGGAGCATGAAACGGTCTGAAAAATAGGAGGAGCATGAAGTGGTGTTGAAAAATACAAAGAGCCTGAAAAGGTGTCAAAATGTGAAGAGCTTCAAAAGGTGTCAAAAATATGAGGAGCATGGAACGGTCTGAAAAAAAGGAAGAGCATGAAGCGGTGTGGAAAAACATGAAGAGCCTGAAAAGGTGTGAAAAATGTGAAGACCTTCAAAAGGTGTTAAAAAGAGGAAGCACATGAAACTGTCTGAAAAATACGAGGAGCATGAAGCGGTGTGGAAAAACATGAAGAGCCTGAAAAAGTGTGAAAAATATGAAGAGCTTCAAAAGGTGTCAAAAATATGAAGAGCTTCAAAATGTGTGAAATACATGAGGAGCATGAAACGGTCTGAAAAATAGGAAGAGCATGAAGGGGTGTTGAAAAACATAAGAGCCTGAAAAGGTCTGAAAAACATGAAGAGCTTCAATAGGTGTGATAAACATGAGGAACAAGAAGTGGTCTGAAAAATAGGAGGAGCATGAAGTGGTGTTCAAAAACATGAAGAGCCTAAAAAGGTGTGAAAAATATGAAGAGCTTCAAAAGGTGTGAAATACATGAGGAACATGAAACGGTCTTTAAAATAGGATGAGCATGAAGTTGTGTTGAAAAACATGAAGAGACTGAAAAGGTGTGAAAAATATGAAGAGGTTCAAAAGGTGTGAAAAATATGACGAGTATGACACGGTCTGAAAAATAGGAGGAGCATGAAGCTCTGTTCAAAAACATGAAGATCCTGAAAAGTTGTGAAAAATATGGAAAGCTTCAAAACTTGTCAAAAATATGAGGAGCATGAAACATTCTGAAAAATAGGAGGATCATGAAGCGGTGTTCAAAATCATGAAGAGGATGAAAAGGTGTGAAAAATATGAAGAGCTTCAAAACGTGTGAAATACATGAGGAGCATGGAAAAGTCTGAAAAATAGGAGGAGCATCAAGCGGTGTTCGAAAACATGAAGAGCCTGAAAAGGTGTGAAAAATATGAAGTGCTTCAAAAGGTGTGAAAAATAGGAGGAGCATGAAACGGGCTGAAAAATAGCAGGAGCATGAAGCGGTGTTCAAAAACATGAAGAGCCTGAAAAGGTGTGAAAAATATGAAGAGCTTCAAAAGGTGTCAAAAATATGAGGAGCATGAAACGGTCTGAAAAATAGGAGGAGAATGAAACGGTGTTCAAAAACATGAAGAGCCTGAAAAGGTGTGAAAAATATGAAGAGCTTCAAAAGGTGTCAAAACTATGAGGAGCATGAAACGGTCTGAAAAATAGGAGGAGCATGAAAGGGTGTTCAAATGCATGAAGAGCCTGAAAAGGTGTGAAAAATATGAAGAGATTCAAAAGGTGTGAAATACATGAGGAACATGAAACGGTCTGGAAAATAGGATGAGCATGATGTTGTTTTGAAAAACATGAAGAGACTGAAAAGATGTGAAAAATATGAAGAGGTTCAATAGGTGTGAAAAATATGACGAGTATGATACGGTCTGAAAAATAGGAGGAGCATGAAGCTCTGTTCAAAAACATGAAGATCCTGAAAAGTTGTGAAAAATATGGAAAGCTTCAAAACTTGTCAAAAATATGAGGAGCATGAAACATTCTGAAAAATAGGAGGTTCATGAAGCGGTGTTCAAAACCATGAAGAGGCTGAAAAAGTGTGAAAAATATGAAGAGCTTCAAAAGGTGTCAAAAATATGAGGAGCATGAAACGGTCTGAAAAAT
Organism: Dama dama; assembly: GCF_033118175.1. Classification (NCBI taxonomy): domain Eukaryota; kingdom Metazoa; phylum Chordata; class Mammalia; order Artiodactyla; family Cervidae; genus Dama; species Dama dama. The sequence continues at coordinate 575,634 of NW_026870901.1, forward strand.
AGGAGGAGCCTGAAGCTGTGTTCAAAAACATGAAGAGCCTGAAAAGGTGTGAAAAATATGAACAGCCTCAAAACGTGTCAAAAATATGAGGAGTATGAAACGGTCTGGAAAATAGGAGGAGAATGAAACGGTGCTCAAAAACATGAAGAGCCTGAAAAGGTGTGAAAAATATGAAGAGATTTATAAGGTGTGAAATACATGAGGAGCATGGAAAAGTCTGAAAAATAGGAGGAGCATCAAGCGGTGTTCAAAAACATGAAGAGCCTGAAAAGGTGTGAAAAATATGAAGAGCTTCAATAGGTTTGAAAAATAGGAGGAGCATGAAACGGGCTGAAAAATAGCAGGAGCATGAAGCGGTGTTCAAAAACATGAAGAGCCTGAAAAGGTGTGAAAAATATGAAGAGCTTCAAAAGGTGTCAAAAATATGAGGAGCATGAAACGGTCTGAAAAATAGGAGGAGAATGAAACGGTGCTCAAAAACATGAAGAGCCTGAAAAGGTGTGAAAAATATGAAGAGATTTATAAGGTGTGAAATACATGAGGAGCATGAAACGGTCTGAAAAATAGGAGGAGCATGAAACCGTGTTCAAAAACATGAAGAGCCTGAAAAGTGTGAAAAATATGAAGAGCTTCAAACGGTTGGAAATACATGAGGAGCATGAAACGGTGTTGAAAAACATGAAGAGCCTGAAAACGTGTGAAAAATATGAAGAGCTTCAAAAGGTGATAAAAATGAGATGAGCATGAAACGGTCTGAAAAACATGAGGAGCATGAAGTGGTGTTGGAAATCATGAAGAGTCTGAAAAGGTGTGAAATATATTAAGAGCTTCAAAAGGTGTCAAAAATATGAGGAGCATGATACGGTCTGAAAATTAGGAGGAGCATAAAGCGGTGTTGAAAAACATGATAAACCTGAAAAGGTGTGAAGAATATGAAGAGCTTCAAAAGGTGTCAAAACTATGAGGAGCATGAAACGGTCTGAAAATTAGGAGGAGCATGAAAGGGTGTTCAAATGCATGAAGAGCCTGAAAAGGTGTGAAAAATATGAAGAGCTTCAAAAGGTGTAAAATACATGAGGAACATGAAACGGTCTGTAAAATAGGATGAGCATGAAGTTGTGTTGAAAAACATGAAGAGACAGAAAAGGTGTGAAAAATATGAAGAGCTTCAAAAAGTGTGAAAAATAGGAGGAGCATGAAACGGGCTGAAAAATAGCAGGAGCATAAAGCGGTGTTCAAAAACATGAAGAGCCTGAAAAGGTGTGAAAAATATGAAGAGCTTCAAAAAATGTCAAAAATGAGATGAGCATGAAACGATCTGAAAAATAGGAGCAGCATGAAACGGTGTTCAAAAACATGAAGAGCCTGAAAAGGTGTGAAAAATATGAAGAGCTTCAAACGGTGTGAAATACATGAGGAGCATGAAACTCTCTGAAAAATAGGAGGAGCATGAAGCGGTTTTGAAAAACATGAAGAGCCTGAAAAGGTGAGAAAAATATGAAGAGCTTCAAAAGGTGTCAAAAATATGAGGAGCATGAAACGGTCTGAAAAATAGGAGGAGCATGAAACGGTGTTCAAAAACATGAAGAGCCTGAAAAGGTGAGAAAAATATGAAGAGCTTGAAAAGGTGTCAAAAATATGAGGAGTATGAAAAGGTCTGAAAAATAGGAGGAGCATGAAGCGGTGTTGAAAAACATGAAAAGCCTGAAAAGGTGTGAAAAATATGAAGAGCTTCAAAAGGTGTGAAAATTATGAAGAGCTTCAAAAGGTGTCAAAAATATGAGGAGCATGAAACGGTCTGAAAAATAGGAGAAGGATGAAGTGGTGTTGAACAACATGAAGAGCCTGAAAAGGTGTGAAAAATATGAAGAGCTTCAAAAGGTGTCAAAAATATGAGGAGCATGAAACGGTCTGAAAAATAGGAGGAGCATGAAGTGGTGTTGAAAAACATGAAGAGCCAGAAAAGGTGTGAAATATATGAAGAGCTTCAAAAGGTGTCAAAAATATGAGGAGCATGAAACGCTCTGAAAAATAGGAGGAAAATGAAGCGGTGTTGAAAAACATGAAGAGCCTGAAAAGGTGTGAAAATATGAAGAGTTTGAAAATGTGTGAAAATATGAGGAGAAGTAAACGGTCTGAAAAATAGGAGCATGAAGTGGTGTTGAAAACCATGAAGAGCCTGAAAAGGTGTGAAAATATGAAGAGCTTCAAAAGGTGTGAAAAATATGAGGAGCATGAAGCGGTCTGTATAATAGGAGGAGCATGAAGTGGTGTTGAGAAACATGGAGAGCCTGAAAAGGTGTGAAAAATATGAAGAACTTCAAAAGGTGTGAAATACATGAGGAGCGTGAAACGGTCTGAAAAATAGCAGGAGCATGAAGCGGTGTTGAGAAACATGGAGAGCCTGAAAAGGTGTGAAAAATATGAAGAGCTTCAAAAGGTGTGAAATACAAGAGGAGCATGAAACGGTCTGAAAAATAGGAGGAGCATGAAACGGTGTTCAAAAACCTGAAGAGAATGAACAGGTGTGAAAAATATGAAGAGCTTCAAAAGTTGTCAAAAAGATGACGAGGATTAAACGGTCTGAAAAATAGGAGGAGCATGAAGCGGCGTTGAAAAACATGAAGAGCCTGAAAAGGTGTGAAGTACATGAAGAGCTTCAAATGTTGTCAAAAATATGAGGAGCTTGAAAATGTATGAAAAATAGGAGGAGCATGAAGCGTTTTTGAAAAACATGAAGACCCTGAAAAGGTGTGAAAAATATGAAGAGCTTCAAAAGGTGTCAAAAATATGAGGAGCATGAACTGGACTGAAAAATAGGAGGAGCATGAAACGGTGTTCAAAAACATGAAGAGCCTGAAAAGGTGTGAAAAATATGAAGAGCTCAAAAGGTGTGAAATACATGAGGAGAATGAAACGGTCTGAAAAATAGGAGGAGCATGAAGCGGTGTTGAAAAACATGAAGGGCCTGAAAAGCTGTGAAAAATATGAAGAGCTTCAAAAGGTGTGAAATATATGAAGAGCTTGAAAAGGTGTCAAAAATATGAGGAGTATGAAAAGGTCTGAAAAATAGGAGGAGCATGAAGCGGTGTTGAAAAACATGAAAAGCCTGAAAAGGTGTGAAAAATATGAAGAGCTTCAAAAGGTGTGAAAATTATGAAGAGCTTCAAAAGGTGTCAAAAATATGAGGAGCATGAAACGGTCTGAAAAATAGGAGAAGCATGAAGTGGTGTTGAACAACATGAAGAGCCTGAAAAGGTGTGAAAAATATGAAAAGCTTCAAAAGGTGTCAAAAATATGAGGAGCATGAAACGGTCTGAAAAATAGGAGGAGCATGAAGTGGTGTTGAAAAACATGAAGAGCCAGAAAAGGTGTGAAATATATGAAGAGCTTCAAAAGGTGTCAAAAATATGAGGAGCATGAAACGGTCTGAAAAATAGGAGGAGCATGAAACAGTGTTCAAAAATATGAAGAGCTTGAAAAGCTGTGAAAAATATGAAGAGCTTCAAAAGATTTAAAAAATATGAAGAGCTTCAAAAGCTGTGAAATAGATGAGGAGCATGAAACGGTCTGAAAAATAGGAGGAGCATGAAGCGGCGTTCCAAAACATGAAGAGCCTGAAAAGGTGTGAAATATATGAAGAGATTCAAAAGGTGTCAAAAATATGAGGAGCATGAAACGCTCTGATAAATAGGAGGATCATGAAGCGGTGTTGAAAAACATGAAAAGCCTGAAAAGGTGTGAAAAATATGAAGAGTTTCAAAAGGTGTCAAAAATATGAGGAGCATGAAACTGTCTGAAAAACAGGAAGAGCATGAAACCGTGTTCAAAAACATGAAGAGCTTGAAAAGGTGTGAAAAATATGAAGAGCTTCAAAAGGTGTGAAATATATTAGGAGCATGAAACGGTCTGAAAAATAGGAGGAGCATGAAGCTGTGTTGAAAAACATGAAGAGCCTGAAAAGGTGTGAAAAAAATGAAGAGCTTCAAAAGGTGTGAAAAATATGAGGAGCAATAAACGGTCTGAAAAATAGGAGGAGCACGAAGCTTTGTTGAAAAACAGGAAGAGCCTGAAAAGGTGGGAAATATATGAAGAGCTTCAAAATGTGTCAAATATATGAGGAGAGTGTTAAGATCTGAAAAATCGGAGGAGCATGAAGCGGTGTTGAAAAACATGAAGAACCTGAAAAGGTGTGAAAAATATGAAGAGCTTCAAAAGGTGTGAAAAATATGAGGAGCATGATACGGTCTGAAAAATAGGAGGAGCATGAAGCGTTGTTGAAAATCATGAAGAGCCTGAAAAGCTGTGAAATATATGAAGAGCTTCAAAAGGTGTCAACAATATGAGGAACATGAAACGGTCTGAAAAATAGGAGGAGCATGAAACGGTGTTCAAAAACATGAAGAGCCTGAAAAGCCATGAAAAATATGAAGAGCTTCAAAAGGTGTGAAAAATATGAAGAGCTTAAAAAGCTGTGAAATACATGAGGAGCATGAAACGGACTGAAAAATAGGAGGAGCATGAAGCGGTGTTCAAAAACATGAAGAGCCTGAAAAGGTGTGAAATATATGAAGAGATTCAAAAGGTGTCAAAAATATGAGGAGCATGAAATGCTCTGAAAAATAGGAGGATCATGAAGCGGTGTTGAAAAACATGAAGAACCTGAAAAGGTGTGAAAAATATGAAGAGCTTCAAAAGGTGTCAAAATTATGAAGAGCTTCAAAGGTGTCAAAAATATGAGGAGCATTAAACGGTCTGAAAAATAGGAGGAGCATGAAGTGGCATTGATAATCATGAAGAGACTGAAAAGGTGTGAACTATATGAAAAGCTTCCAAAGGTGTCAAAATTTTGAAGAGCTTCAAAGTTGTCAAAAATATGAGGAGCATGAAACGGTGTTCAAAAACATGGAAAGCAAAAAAAGGTGTGAAAAATATGAAGAGCTTCAAAAGGTGTCAACAAAATGAGGAGCATGAAACGGTCTGAAAAATAGGAGGAAAATGAAGCGGTGTTGAAAAATATGAAGAGCTTGAAAAGGTTTGAAAAATATGAAGAGCTTCAAAAGGTGTCAAAAATATGAGGAGCATGAAACGGTATGAAAAATAGGAGGAGCATGAACCAGTGTTGAAAAACATGAAGAGCCTGAAAAGGTGTGAAAAATATGGAGAGTTGGAAAATGTGTCAAAAATATGAGGAGCATGAAACGGTCTGAAAAATAGGAGGAGCATGAAGTGGTGTTGAAAAATACAAAGAGCCTGAAAAGGTGTCAAAATGTGAAGAGCTTCAAAAGGTGTCAAAAATATGAGGAGCATGGAACGGTCTGAAAAAAAGGAAGAGCATGAAGCGGTGTGGAAAAACATGAAGAGCCTGAAAAGGTGTGAAAAATGTGAAGACCTTCAAAAGGTGTTAAAAAGAGGAAGCACATGAAACTGTCTGAAAAATACGAGGAGCATGAAGCGGTGTGGAAAAACATGAAGAGCCTGAAAAAGTGTGAAAAATATGAAGAGCTTCAAAAGGTGTCAAAAATATGAAGAGCTTCAAAATGTGTGAAATACATGAGGAGCATGAAACGGTCTGAAAAATAGGAAGAGCATGAAGGGGTGTTGAAAAACATAAGAGCCTGAAAAGGTCTGAAAAACATGAAGAGCTTCAATAGGTGTGATAAACATGAGGAACAAGAAGTGGTCTGAAAAATAGGAGGAGCATGAAGTGGTGTTCAAAAACATGAAGAGCCTAAAAAGGTGTGAAAAATATGAAGAGCTTCAAAAGGTGTGAAATACATGAGGAACATGAAACGGTCTTTAAAATAGGATGAGCATGAAGTTGTGTTGAAAAACATGAAGAGACTGAAAAGGTGTGAAAAATATGAAGAGGTTCAAAAGGTGTGAAAAATATGACGAGTATGACACGGTCTGAAAAATAGGAGGAGCATGAAGCTCTGTTCAAAAACATGAAGATCCTGAAAAGTTGTGAAAAATATGGAAAGCTTCAAAACTTGTCAAAAATATGAGGAGCATGAAACATTCTGAAAAATAGGAGGATCATGAAGCGGTGTTCAAAATCATGAAGAGGATGAAAAGGTGTGAAAAATATGAAGAGCTTCAAAACGTGTGAAATACATGAGGAGCATGGAAAAGTCTGAAAAATAGGAGGAGCATCAAGCGGTGTTCGAAAACATGAAGAGCCTGAAAAGGTGTGAAAAATATGAAGTGCTTCAAAAGGTGTGAAAAATAGGAGGAGCATGAAACGGGCTGAAAAATAGCAGGAGCATGAAGCGGTGTTCAAAAACATGAAGAGCCTGAAAAGGTGTGAAAAATATGAAGAGCTTCAAAAGGTGTCAAAAATATGAGGAGCATGAAACGGTCTGAAAAATAGGAGGAGAATGAAACGGTGTTCAAAAACATGAAGAGCCTGAAAAGGTGTGAAAAATATGAAGAGCTTCAAAAGGTGTCAAAACTATGAGGAGCATGAAACGGTCTGAAAAATAGGAGGAGCATGAAAGGGTGTTCAAATGCATGAAGAGCCTGAAAAGGTGTGAAAAATATGAAGAGATTCAAAAGGTGTGAAATACATGAGGAACATGAAACGGTCTGGAAAATAGGATGAGCATGATGTTGTTTTGAAAAACATGAAGAGACTGAAAAGATGTGAAAAATATGAAGAGGTTCAAAAGGTGTGAAAAATATGACGAGTATGATACGGTCTGAAAAATAGGAGGAGCATGAAGCTCTGTTCAAAAACATGAAGATCCTGAAAAGTTGTGAAAAATATGGAAAGCTTCAAAACTTGTCAAAAATATGAGGAGCATGAAACATTCTGAAAAATAGGAGGTTCATGAAGCGGTGTTCAAAACCATGAAGAGGCTGAAAAAGTGTGAAAAATATGAAGAGCTTCAAAAGGTGTCAAAAATATGAGGAGCATGAAACGGTCTGAAAAATAGGAGGAGCCTGAAGCTGTGTTCAAAAACATGAAGAGCCTGAAAAGGTGTGAAAAATATGAACAGCCTCAAAACGTGTCAAAAATATGAGGAGTATGAAACGGTCTGGAAAATAGGAGGAGAATGAAACGGTGCTCAAAAACATGAAGAGCCTGAAAAGGTGTGAAAAATATGAAGAGATTTATAAGGTGTGAAATACATGAGGAGCATGGAAAAGTCTGAAAAATAGGAGGAGCATCAAGCGGTGTTCAAAAACATGAAGAGCCTGAAAAGGTGTGAAAAATATGAAGAGCTTCAATAGGTTTGAAAAATAGGAGGAGCATGAAACGGGCTGAAAAATAGCAGGAGCATGAAGCGGTGTTCAAAAACATGAAGAGCCTGAAAAGGTGTGAAAAATATGAAGAGCTTCAAAAGGTGTCAAAAATATGAGGAGCATGAAACGGTCTGAAAAATAGGAGGAGAATGAAACGGTGCTCAAAAACATGAAGAGCCTGAAAAGGTGTGAAAAATATGAAGAGATTTATAAGGTGTGAAATACATGAGGAGCATGAAACGGTCTGAAAAATAGGAGGAGCATGAAACCGTGTTCAAAAACATGAAGAGCCTGAAAAGTGTGAAAAATATGAAGAGCTTCAAACGGTTGGAAATACATGAGGAGCATGAAACGGTGTTGAAAAACATGAAGAGCCTGAAAACGTGTGAAAAATATGAAGAGCTTCAAAAGGTGATAAAAATGAGATGAGCATGAAACGGTCTGAAAAACATGAGGAGCATGAAGTGGTGTTGGAAATCATGAAGAGTCTGAAAAGGTGTGAAATATATTAAGAGCTTCAAAAGGTGTCAAAAATATGAGGAGCATGATACGGTCTGAAAATTAGGAGGAGCATAAAGCGGTGTTGAAAAACATGATAAACCTGAAAAGGTGTGAAGAATATGAAGAGCTTCAAAAGGTGTCAAAACTATGAGGAGCATGAAACGGTCTGAAAAATAGGAGCAGCATGAAACGGTGTTCAAAAACATGAAGAGCCTGAAAAGGTGTGAAAAATATGAAGAGCTTCAAACGGTGTGAAATACATGAGGAGCATGAAACTCTCTGAAAAATAGGAGGAGCATGAAGCGGTTTTGAAAAACATGAAGAGCCTGAAAATGTGAGAAAAATATGAAGAGCTTCAAAAGGTGTCAAAAATATGAGGAGCATGAAACGGTCTGAAAAATAGGAGGAGCATGAAACGGTGTTCAAAAACATGAAGAGCCTGAAAAGGTGTGAAAAATATGAAGAGCTTCAAAACGTGTCAAAAATATGAGGAGCCTGAAACGGTCTGAAAAATAGGAGGAGCAAGAAGCGGTGTTGAAAAATATTAAGAGCCTGAAAACGTTTGAAAAATATGAAGAGCTTTAAAAGGTGTGGAAAATATGAAGAGCTTCAAAATGTGTCAAAAGCGAGATGAGTATGAAACGGTCTGAAAAATAGGAGGAGCATGAAGTGGTGTTGAAAAACATGAAGAGCCTGAAAATGTGTGAAATATATGAAGAGCTTCAAAATGTGTCAGAAATGAGAGAAGCATGAAACGGTCGGAAAAATAGGATGAGCAAGAAGGGGTGTTGAAAAACATGAAAAGCCTGAAAACGTTTGAGAAATATGAAGAGCTTCAAAAGCTGTGAAAAATATGAAGAGCTTCAAAAGTTGTTAAAAATGAGATGAACATGACACAGTTTGAAAAATAGGAGGAGCATGAAACCGTGTTCAAAAACATGAAGAGCCTAAAAAGGTTGAAAAATATGAAGAGCTTCAAAAGGTGTGAAAAATATGAGGAGCATAAAACGGTCTGAAAAATAGGAGAAGCATGAAGTGGTGTTGAAAAACATGAAGAGTCTGAAAACGTGTGAAATATATGAAGAGCTTCAAAAGGTGTCAAAAATATGAGGAGCATCAAACGGTCTGAAAAATAGGAGGAACACAAGTGGTGTTCAAAAACATGAAGAGCCTGAAAAGGTGTGAAAAACATGAAGAGATTCAAAAGGTGTCAAGAATATGAGGAGCATGAAACGCTCTGAAAAATAGGAGAAGCATGAAGCGGTGTTGAAAAACATGAAGAACATGAAAAGGTGTGAAAAATATGAAGAGCTTCAAAAGGTGTCAAAAATATGAGGAGCATGAAACGGTCTGAAAAATAGGAGGAGCATGAAGCGGTGTTCAAAAACATGAAGAGCATGAAAACGTGTGAAAAATATGAAGAGCTTCAAAACGTGTCAAAAATATGAGGAGCATGAAACGGTCTGAAAAATAGGAAGAGCATGAAGCAGTGTTGAAAAACATGAAGAGCCTGAAAACGTGTGAAAAACATGAAGAGCTTAAAAGTTGTGAGAAATATGAAGAGCTTCAAAAGGTGTCAAAAATGAGACGAGCGTGAAACGGTCTGGAAAATAGGACGAGCCTTAAGCAGTGTTGAAAAACATGGGGAGCCTGAAAAGGTGTGAAAAATATGAAGAGCTTCAAAAGGTGTCAAAAATATGAGGAGCATGAAACGGTCTGAAAAATGGGAGGAGCATGAAGCGGTGTTGAAAAACATGAAGAGCCTGAAAACGTGTGAAAAACATGAAGAGCTTAAAAGTTGTGAGAAATATGAAGAGCTTCAAAAGGTGTCAAAAATGAGACGAGCATGAAACTGTCTGGAAAATAGGACGAGCATGAAGCGGTGTTGAAAATCATGGGGAGCCTGAATAGGTGTGAAAAATATGAAGAGCTTCAAAAGTGTCAAAAATATGAGGAGCATGAAACAGTCTGAAAAATAGGAGGAGAATGAAACGGTGTTCAAAAACATGAAGAGCCTGAAAAGGTGTGAAAAATATGAAGAGCTTTAAAAGGTGTGAAATACATGAGGAGCATGAAACGGTCTGAAAAACAGGAGGAGCATGAAATCGTGTTCAAAAACATGAAGAGCCTGAAAAGTTGTGAAAAATATGAAGAGCTTCAAACGGTTGGAAATACATGAGGAGCATGAAACGGTGTTGAAAAACATGAAGAGCCTGAAAAGGTGGGTAAAATATGAAGAGCTTCAAAAGGTGTCAAAAATATGAGGAGCATGAAACGGTCTGAAAAATAGGAGGAGCATTAAACGGTGTTCAAAAACATGAAGAGCCTGAAATGGTATGAAATATGAAGAGCTTCAAAAAGTGTCAAAAATAGGAGGAGCAAGAAACAGTCTGAAAAATAGGAGGAGCATGAATCGGTGTAAAAAACATGAAGACCCTGAAAAGGTGTGAAAAATATGAAGAGCTTCAAAAGGTTTCAAAAATATGAGGAGCATGAAACGGTCTGAAAAATAGGAGGAACATGAAGCGGTGTTCAAAAATATGAAGAGCCTCAAAAGGTGTGAAAAATATGAAGAGTTTCAAAAGGTGTCAAAAATAGGAGGAGCATGAAACGGTGTTCAAAAACATGAAGAGCCTGAAAAGGTGTGATAAATATGAACAGCTTCAAAAGGTGTCAAAAATAGGAGGAGCATGAAACGGTCTGAAAAATAGGAGCAGCATGAAGCGGTGTAAAAAACATGAAGAGCCTGAAAAGGTGTGAAAGATATGAAGACCTTCAAAAGGTGTCAAAAATATGAGGAGCATGAAACGGTCTGAAAAATAGGAGCAGCATGAAGCGGTGTAATAAACATGAAGAGCCTGAAAAGGTGTGAAAAATATGAAGAGCTTCAAAAGGTGTGAAAAAAATGAAGAGCTTCAAAATGTGTCAAAAATATGAGGAGCATGAAAAGATCTGAAAAATAGGAGCAGCATGAAACGGTGTTGAAAGACATGAAGAGCCTGAAAACGTTTGAAAAATATGAAGAGCTTCAAAAGGTGTGGAAAATATGAAGAGCTTCAAAATGTGTCAAAAGTGAGATGAGCATGAAACGGTCTGAAAAATAGGAGGAGCATGAGGGGTGTTGAAAAACATGAAGAGCCTGAAAATGTGTGAAATATATGAAGAGCTTCAAAAGTTGTCAGAAATGATAGAAACATGAAACGGTCTGAAAAATAGGATGAGCAAGAAGGGGTGTTGAAAAACATGAAGAGCCTGAAAACGTGTGAAAAATACGAAGAGCTTCAAAAGATGTGGGAAAATATGACGAGCTTCAAAAGGTGTCAAAAATGAGATGAGCATGAAACGGTCTGAAAAATAGGAGGAGCATGAAGCGGTGTTGAAAAACATGAAGACCCTGAAAAGGTGTGAAAAATATGAAGAGCTTCAAAAGATGTCAAAAATATGAGGAGTATGAAACGGTCTGAAATATAGGAGGAGCATGAAGCAATGTTGAAGAACATGAAGAGTCTGAAAAGGTGTGAAACATATGAGGAGCTTCAAAATGTGTGAAATACATGAGGAGCGTGAAACGATTTGAAAAATACGATGATCATGAATTGGTGTTGAAAATAATGAAGAGCCTGAAAAGGTGTGAAATATCTGAAGAGCTTCAAAAGGTGTCAAAGATGTGAGGAGAATGAAACGGTCTGAAAAATAGGCGGAGCATGAAGCGGTGATCAAAAACATGAAGAGCCTGAAAAGGTGTGAATAATATGAAGAGCTTCTAAAGGTGTCAAAAATATGAGGAGCATGAAACGGCCTGAAAAATAGGCGGAGCATGAAGCGCTTTTGAAAAACATCAAGAGCCTGAAAAGTGTGAAATATATGAAGAGCTTCAAAAGGTGTGAAAATTATGAGGAGCCTGAAACGGTCTGAAAAATAGGAGGAGCATGAAGCGGTGTTCAAAAACATGAAGAGCCTGAAAAGCAGTGAAAAATATGCAAAGCTTCAAAAGGTGTCAAAACTGAGATGATCATGAAACAGTCTGAAAAATAGGAGGAGCATGAAGCGGTGTTGAAAAACATAAAGCGCCTGAAAAGGTGTGGGAAATATGAAGAGCCTCAAAACGTGTCAAAAATATGAGGAGCATGAAACGGTATGATAAATAACAGGAGCATGAAACGGTGTTGAAAATCATGAAGAGTCTGAAATCGTGTGAAAAATATGAAGAGCTTAAAAATGTGAAAAATATGAAGAGCTGCAAAAGATATGAAAAATATGCAAAGCTTCAAAAGTTGTCAAAAATGAGATGAGCATGAAACGGTCTGAAAAATAAGAGGAGCATGAAGGCGTGTTCAAAAATATGAAGAGCCTGAAAAGGTGTGAAAAATATGAAGAGCTTCAAATGGTGTGAAAAATATGAAGACCTTGAAAAGGTGTGAAAAAAGAAATGAGCATGAAAAGGTCTGAAAAATAGGAGGAGCATGAAGCGGTGTTGAAAATCATGAAGAGCCTGAAAAGGTGTGAAAAATATGAAGAGCTTCTAAAGGTGTGAAAAAGAGATGAGCATGAAAAGGTCTGAAAAATAGGAGGAGCATGAAGCGGTGTTGAAAATCATGAAGAGCCTGAAAAGGTGTGAAAAATATGAAGAGCTTCTAAAGATGTGAAAAAGAAATGAGCATGAAAAGGTCTGAAAAATAGGAGGAGCATGAAGCGGTGTTATAAATAATGAAGAGCCTGAAATGGTGTGAAAAATATGAAGAGCTTCAAAAGGTGTGAAATACATGAAGAGCATGAAACTCTCTGAAAAATAGAAGGAGCATGAAGTGGTGTTGAAAAACATGAAGAGCCTGAAAAGGTGTGAAAAATATGAAGAGCTTCAAAAAGTGTCCAAAATATGAGGAGCATGAAAAGGTCTGAAAAATAGGAGGAGCATGAAGCGGTGTTGAAAATCATGAAGAGCCTGAAAAGGTGTGAAAAATATGAAAAGCTTCAAAAGATGTGAAAAATATGAAGAGCTTCAAAAGGTGTCAAAAATATGAGGAGCATGAAACTTTCTGAAAAATAGGAGGATTATGAAATGGTGTTCAAAAACATGAAGAGCCTGAATAGGTGTGAAAAATATGAAAAGCCTCAAAATTGTCAAAAATATGAGTAGCATGAAACGGTCTGAAAAAGAGGAGGAGCATGAAGCAGTGTTGAAAAACATGAAGAGCCTGAAAAGGTGTGAAAAATATGAAGAGTTTCAAAAGGTGTGAAATATATGAGGTGCAAGAAACGCTCTGAAAAATATTAGGAGCATGAAGCGGTGTTGAAAAACATGAAGAGCCTGAAAAGGTGTGAAAAATATTAAGAACTTCAAAAGGTGTCAAAAACATGAGGAGCATGAAACGGTCTGAAAAATAGGAGGAGCATGAAGCGGTGCTCACAAAAATGAAGAGCCTGAAAAGGTGTGAAAAATATGAAGAGCTTCAAAAGGTGTGAAATACATGAGGAGCATTAAACGGTCTGAAAAATAGGAGGAGCATGAAGCGGTGTTCTAAAACATGAAGAGCCTGAAAAGGTGTGAAATATATGAAGAGCTTCAAAAGGTGTCAAAAATATGAGGAGCATGAAACGGTCTGAAAAATAGGAGGAGAATGAAGCGGTGTTGAAAAACATCAAGAGCCTGAAAAGGTGTGAAAAATATGAAGAGCTTCAAAAGGTGTCAAAAATATGAGGAGCATGAAACGGTCTGAAAAATAGGAGGAGCATGAAACGGTGATCAAAAACATGAAGAGCCTGAAAAGGTGTGAAAAACATGAAGAGATACAAAAGCTGTGAAATACATGAGGAGCATGAAACGGGCTGAAAAATAGGAGAAGCATGAAGTGGTGTGGAAAAACATGAAGAGCCTGAAAAGTTGTGAAAAATATGAAGAGCTTCAAAAGTGTGAAAAATATGAGGAGCAAGAAATGGTCTGAAAAATAGGAGGATTATGAAACGGTGTTCAAAAACAAGAAGAGCCTGAAAAGGTGTGAAAAATAGTAAAAGCCTCACAAAGTGTCAAAAATATGAGGAGCATGAAACGGTCTGAAAAATTGCAGGAGCATGAAGTGGTGTTGAAAAACATGAAGAGCCTGAAAACGTGTGAAAAATATGAAGAGCTTCAAAATGTGTGAAAAATATGAAGAGCTTCAAAATGTGTCAAAATGAGATGAACATGAAACGGTCTGAAAAATAGGAGGAGAATGAAGCGGTGTTGAAAAACATGAAGAGCCTGAAAATGTGTGAAAAATATGAAGAGCTTCAAAAGGTGTGAAAAATATGAAGAGCTTCAAATGGTGTCAAATATTAGATGAGCCTGAAACGGTCTGAAAAATAGGAGGAGCATGAAGTGGTGTTGAAAAAAATGAAGAGCCTGAAGAGGTGTGAAAAATATGAAAAGCTTCAAAAGGTGTCAAAAATATGAGGAGCATGAAACGGTCTGAAAAATAGGAGGAGCATTAAACGGTGTTCAAAAACATGAAGAGCCTGAAATGGTGTGAAATATGAAGAGCTTCAAAAGGTGTCAAAAATAGGAGGAGAAAGAAACAGTCTGAAAAATAGGAGGAGCATGAATCGGAGTAAAAAACATGAAGACCCTGAAAAGGTGTGAAAAATATGAAGAGCTTCAAAAGGTTTCAAAAATATGAGGAGCATGAAACGGTCTGAAAAATAGGAGGAACATGAAGCGGTGTTCAAAAATATGAAGAGCCTCAAAAGGTGTGAAAAATATGAAGAGTTTCAAAAGGTGTCAAAAATAGGAGGAGCATGAAACGGTGTTCAAAAACATGAAGAGCCTGAAAAGGTGTGATAAATATGAAGAGCTTCAAAAGGTGTCAAAAATAGGAGGAGCATGAAACGGTCTGAAAAATAGGAGCAGCATGAAGCGGTGTAAAAAACATGAAGAGCCTGAAAAGGTGTGAAAGATATGAAGACCTTCAAAAGGTGTCAAAAATATGAGGAGCATGAAACGGTCTGAAAAATAGGAGCAGCATGAAGCGGTGTAATAAACATGAAGAGCCTGAAAAGGTGTAAAAAATATGAAGAGCTTCAAAAGGTGTGAAAAAAATGAAGAGCTTCAAAATGTGTCAAAAATATGAGGAGCATGAAAAGATCTGAAAAATAGGAGCAGCATGAAACGGTGTTGAAAGAGTTGAAGAGCCTGAAAACGTTTGAAAAATATGAAGAGCTTCAAAAGGTGTGGAAAATATGAAGAGCTTCAAAATGTGTCAAAAGTGAGATGAGCATGAAACGGTCTGAAAAATAGGAGGAGCATGAGGGGTGTTGAAAAACATGAAGAGCCTGAAAATGTGTGAAATATACGAAGAGCTTCAAAAGTTGTCAGAAATGATAGAAACATGAAACGGTCTGAAAAATAGGATGAGCAAGAAGGGGTGTTGAAAAACATGAAGAGCCTGAAAACGTGTGAAAAATACGAAGAGCTTCAAAAGATGTGGGAAAATATGACGAGCTTCAAAAGGTGTCAAAAATGAGATGAGCATGAAACGGTCTGAAAAATAGGAGGAGCATGAAGCGGTGTTGAAAAACATGAAGACCCTGAAAAGGTGTGAAAAATATGAAGAGCTTCAAAAGATGTCAAAAATATGAGGAGTATGAAACGGTCTGAAATATAGGAGGAGCATGAAGCAATGTTGAAGAACATGAAGAGTCTGAAAAGGTGTGAAACATATGAGGAGCTTCAAAATGTGTGAAATACATGAGGAGCGTGAAACGATTTGAAAAATACGATGATCATGAATTGGTGTTGAAAATAATGAAGAGCCTGAAAAGGTGTGAAATATCTGAAGAGCTTCAAAAGGTGTCAAAGATGTGAGGAGAATGAAACGGTCTGAAAAATAGGCGGAGCATGAAGCGGTGATCAAAAACATGAAGAGCCTGAAAAGGTGTGAATAATATGAAGAGCTTCTAAAGGTGTCAAAAATATGAGGAGCATGAAACGGCCTGAAAAATAGGCGGAGCATGAAGCGCTTTTGAAAAACATCAAGAGCCTGAAAAGTGTGAAATATATGAAGAGCTT
The DNA here is from genome assembly GCF_033118175.1 of Dama dama. NCBI lineage: Eukaryota > Metazoa > Chordata > Mammalia > Artiodactyla > Cervidae > Dama > Dama dama. The sequence goes on from NW_026870901.1 coordinate 591,424, forward strand.
CAAAAGGTGTGAAAATTATGAGGAGCCTGAAACGGTCTGAAAAATAGGAGGAGCATGAAGCGGTGTTCAAAAACATGAAGAGCCTGAAAAGCAGTGAAAAATATGCAAAGCTTCAAAAGGTGTCAAAACTGAGATGATCATGAAACAGTCTGAAAAATATGAGGAGCATGAAGCGGTGTTGAAAAACATAAAGCGCCTGAAAAGGTGTGAGAAATATGAAGAGCTTCAAAAGGTGTTAAAATTATGAGGAGCATGAAACGTTCTGAAAATTAGGAGGAGGATGAAGCGGTTTTGAGAAACATGAAGAGTCTGAAAAGGTGTGAAAATATGAAGACCTTCAAAAATATGAAAAATATGAAGAGCTTCAAAAGGTGTGAAAAACATGAAGAGCTTCAAAAGGTGTCAAAAATGAGATGAGAATGAAACGGTCTGAAAAATAGGAGGAGCATGAAGCGGTGTTGTAAATCATGAAGAGCCTGAAACGGTGTGAAAAATATGAAGAGTTTCAGAAGGTGTAAAAATCAGATGAGCATGAAACGCTCTGAAAAATAGGAGAAGCATGAAGTGGTGTTGAAAAAAATGAAAAGCCTGAAAAGGTGTGAAATATATGAAGAGCTTCAAAAGGTGTCAAAAATATGAGAGGAATGAAACGGTCTGCAAAATAGGAGGAGCATGAAACGGTGTTCAAAAAAATGAATAGCCTGAAAAGGTGTAACAAATATGAAGAGCTTCAAAAGGTGTGAAATACATGAGGAGGATTAAACGGTCTGAAAAATAGGAGGAGCATGAAGCGTTGTTGAAAAACATGAACAGCCTGAAAAGGTGTGAAAAATATGAAGAGCTTCTAAAGGTGTCAAAAATATGAGGAGCAAGAAACGGTTAAAAATATGATGAACATGAAGTGGTGTTCAAAAACATGAAGAGCCTGAAAAGGTGTGAAATATATGAAGAGCTTCAAAAGGTGTCAAATATATGAGGAGCATGAAACGGTCTGAAAAATAGGAGGATCATGAAATGGTGTTGAAAAACATGAAAGCCTGAAAAGGTGTGAAAAATATGAAGAGCCTCAAAACGTGTCAAAAATATGAGGAGCATGAAACGGTATGATAAATAACAGGAGCATGAACCGGTGTTGAAAATCATGAAGAGTCTGAAATCGTGTGAAAAATATGAAGAGCTTAGAAATGTGAAAAATATGAGGAGCTGCAAAAGATATGAAAAATATGCAAAGCTTCAAAAGTTGTCAAAAATGAGATGAGCATGAAACGGTCTGAAAAATAAGAGGAGCATGAAGGCGTGTTCAAAAATATGAAGAGCCTGAAAAGGTGTGAAAAATATGAAGAGCTTCAAATGGTGTGAAAAATATGAAGACCTTGAAAAGGTGTGAAAAAAGAAATGAGCATGAAAAGGTCTGAAAAATAGGAGGAGCATGAAGCGGTGTTGAAAATCATGAAGAGCCTGAAAAGGTGTGAAAAATATGAAGAGCTTCTAAAGGTGTGAAAAAGAGATGAGCATTAAAAGGTCTGAAAAATAGGAGGAGCATGAAGCGGTGTTGAAAATCATGAAGAGCCTGAAAAGGTGTGAAAAATATGAAGAGCTTCTAAAGATGTGAAAAAGAAATGAGCATGAAAAGGTCTGAAAAATAGGAGGAGCATGAAGCGGTGTTATAAATAATGAAGAGCCTGAAATGGTGTGAAAAATATGAAGAGCTTCAAAAGGTGTGAAATACATGAAGAGCATGAAACTCTCTGAAAAATAGAAGGAGCATGAAGTGGTGTTGAAAAACATGAAGAGCCTGAAAAGGTGTGAAAAATATGAAGAGCTTCAAAAAGTGTCCAAAATATGAGGAGCATGAAAAGGTCTGAAAAATAGGAGGAGCATGAAGCGGTGTTGAAAATCATGAAGAGCCTGAAAAGGTGTGAAAAATATGAAGAGCTTCTAAAGATGTGAAAAAGAAATGAGCATGAAAAGGTCTGAAAAATAGGAGGAGCATGAAGCGGTGTTGAAAATCATGAAGAGCCTGAAATGGTGTGAAAAATATGAAGAGCTTCAAAAGGTGTGAAATACATGAAGAGCATGAAACTCTCTGAAAAATAGAAGGAGCATGAAGTGGTGTTGGAAAACATGAAGAGCCTGAAAAGGTGTGAAAAATATGAAGAGCTTCAAAAAGTGTCCAAAATATGAGGAGCATGAAAAGGTCTGAAAAATAGGAGGAGCATTAAGCGGTGTTGAAAATCATGAAGAGCCTGAAAAGGTGTGAAAAATATGAAAAGCTTCAAAAGATGTGAAAAATATGAAGAGCTTCAAAAGGTGTCAAAAATATGAGGAGCATGAAACTTTCTGAAAAATAGGAGGATTATGAAATGGTGTTCAAAACATGAAGAGCATGAATAGGTGTGAAAAATATGAAAAGCCTCAAAATTGTCAAATATATGAGTAGCATGAAACGGTCTGAAAAAGAGGAGGAGCATGAAGCAGTGTTGAAAAACATGAAGAGCCTGAAAAGGTGTGAAAAATATGAAGAGTTTCAAAAGGTGTGAAATATATGAGGTGCAAGAAACGGTCTGAAAAATATTAGGAGCATGAAGCGGTGTTGAAAAACATGAAGAGCCTGAAAAGGTGTGAAAAATATGAAGAGCTTCAAAAGGTGTAAAAAATATGAGGAGCATGATATGGTTTGAAAAATAGGATTAGCATGAAGCGGTGTTTAAAACATGAAGAGCCTGAAAAGGTGTGAAAAATATGAAGAGCTTCAAAAGATGTCAAAAATATGAGGAGCATGAAACGGTCTCAAAAATAGAAGCAGCATGAAGCGGTGTTCAAAAACATGAAGAGCCTGAAAAGGTGTGAAAAATATGAAGAGAATCAAAAGGTGTGAAATACATGAGGAGGATTAAACCGTCTGAAAAATAGGAGGAGCATGAAGCGGTGGTGAAAAATATGAAGAGCCTGAAAAGGTGTGAAAATATGAAGAGCTTCAAAAATATTAAAAATATGAAGAGCTTCAAAAGGTGTGACAAATATGAGGAGCAAGAAATGGTCTGAAAAATAGGAGGATTATGAAACGGTGTTCAAAAACAAGAAGAGCCTGAAAAGGTGTGAAAAATAGTAAAAGCCTCAAAAAGTGTCAAAAATATGAGGAGCATGAAACGGTCTGAAAAATTGCAGGAGCATGAAGTGGTGTTGAAAAACATGAAGAGTCTGAAAACGTGTGAAAATAAGAAGAGCTTCAAAAATATGAGAAATATGAAGAGCTTCAAAAGGTATCAAAATGAGATGAGCATGAACCGGTCTGAAAAATAGGAGGAGCATGAAGCGGTGTTCTAAAACATGAAGAGCCTGAAAAGGTGTGAAATATATGAAGAGCTTCAAAAGGTGTCAAAAATATGAGGAGCATGAAACGTTCTGAAAAAGAGGAGGAGAATGAAGCGGTGTTGAAAAACATCAAGAGCCTGAAAAGGTGTGAAAAATATGAAGAGCTTCAAAAGGTGTCAAAAATATGAGGAGCATGAAACGGTCTGAAAAATAGGAGGAGCATGAAACGGTGATCAAAAACATGAAGAGCCTGAAAAGGTGTGAAAAACATGAAGAGATACAAAAGCTGTGAAATACATGAGGAGCATGAAACGGGCTGAAAAATAGGAGAAGCATGAAGTGGTGTGGAAAAACATGAAGAGCCTGAAAAGTTGTGAAAAATATGAAGAGCTTCAAAAGTGTGAAAAATATGAGGAGCAAGAAATGGTCTGAAAAATAGGAGGATTATGAAACGGTGTTCAAAAACAAGAAGAGCCTGAAAAGGTGTGAAAAATAGTAAAAGCCTCACAAAGTGTCAAAAATATGAGGAGCATGAAACGGTCTGAAAAATTGCAGGAGCATGAAGTGGTGTTGAAAAACATGAAGAGCCTGAAAACGTGTGAAAAATATGAAGAGCTTCAAAATGTGTGAAAAATATGAAGAGCTTCAAAATGTGTCAAAATGAGATGAACATGAAACGGTCTGAAAAATAGGAGGAGAATGAAGCGGTGTTGAAAAACATGAAGAGCCTGAAAATGTGTGAAAAATATGAAGAGCTTCAAAAGGTGTGAAAAATATGAAGAGCTTCAAATGGTGTCAAATATTAGATGAGCCTGAAACGGTCTGAAAAATAGGAGGAGCATGAAGTGGTGTTGAAAAAAATGAAGAGCCTGAAGAGGTGTGAAAAATATGAAAAGCTTCAAAAGGTGTCAAAAATATGAGGAGCATGAAACGGTCTGAAAAATAGGAGGAGCATTAAACGGTGTTCAAAAACATGAAGAGCCTGAAATGGTGTGAAATATGAAGAGCTTCAAAAGGTGTCAAAAATAGGAGGAGAAAGAAACAGTCTGAAAAATAGGAGGAGCATGAATCGGAGTAAAAAACATGAAGACCCTGAAAAGGTGTGAAAAATATGAAGAGCTTCAAAAGGTTTCAAAAATATGAGGAGCATGAAACGGTCTGAAAAATAGGAGGAACATGAAGCGGTGTTCAAAAATATGAAGAGCCTCAAAAGGTGTGAAAAATATGAAGAGTTTCAAAAGGTGTCAAAAATAGGAGGAGCATGAAACGGTGTTCAAAAACATGAAGAGCCTGAAAAGGTGTGATAAATATGAAGAGCTTCAAAAGGTTTCAAAAATAGGAGGAGCATGAAACGGTCTGAAAAATAGGAGCAGCATGAAGCGGTGTAAAAAACATGAAGAGCCTGAAAAGGTGTGAAAGATATGAAGACCTTCAAAAGGTGTCAAAAATATGAGGAGCATGAAACGGTCTGAAAAATAGGAGCAGCATGAAGCGGTGTAATAAACATGAAGAGCCTGAAAAGGTGTAAAAAATATGAAGAGCTTCAAAAGGTGTGAAAAAAATGAAGAGCTTCAAAATGTGTCAAAAATATGAGGAGCATGAAAAGATCTGAAAAATAGGAGCAGCATGAAACGGTGTTGAAAGAGTTGAAGAGCCTGAAAACTTTTGAAAAATATGAAGAGCTTCAAAAGGTGTGGAAAATATGAAGAGCTTCAAAATGTGTCAAAAGTGAGATGAGCATGAAACGGTCTGAAAAATAGGAGGAGCATGAGGGGTGTTGAAAAACATGAAGAGCCTGAAAATGTGTGAAATATACGAAGAGCTTCAAAAGTTGTCAGAAATGATAGAAACATGAAACGGTCTGAAAAATAGGATGAGCAAGAAGGGGTGTTGAAAAACATGAAGAGCCTGAAAACGTGTGAAAAATACGAAGAGCTTCAAAAGATGTGGGAAAATATGACGAGCTTCAAAAGGTGTCAAAAATGAGATGAGCATGAAACGGTCTGAAAAATAGGAGGAGCATGAAGCGGTGTTGAAAAACATGAAGACCCTGAAAAGGTGTGAAAAATATGAAGAGCTTCAAAAGATGTCAAAAATATGAGGAGTATGAAACGGTCTGAAATATAGGAGGAGCATGAAGCAATGTTGAAGAACATGAAGAGTCTGAAAAGGTGTGAAACATATGAGGAGCTTCAAAATGTGTGAAATACATGAGGAGCGTGAAACGATTTGAAAAATACGATGATCATGAATTGGTGTTGAAAATAATGAAGAGCCTGAAAAGGTGTGAAATATCTGAAGAGCTTCAAAAGGTGTCAAAGATGTGAGGAGAATGAAACGGTCTGAAAAATAGGCGGAGCATGAAGCGGTGATCAAAAACATGAAGAGCCTGAAAAGGTGTGAATAATATGAAGAGCTTCTAAAGGTGTCAAAAATATGAGGAGCATGAAACGGCCTGAAAAATAGGCGGAGCATGAAGCGCTTTTGAAAAACATCAAGAGCCTGAAAAGTGTGAAATATATGAAGAGCTTCAAAAGGTGTGAAAATTATGAGGAGCCTGAAACGGTCTGAAAAATAGGAGGAGCATGAAGCGGTGTTCAAAAACATGAAGAGCCTGAAAAGCAGTGAAAAATATGCAAAGCTTCAAAAGGTGTCAAAACTGAGATGATCATGAAACAGTCTGAAAAATATGAGGAGCATGAAGCGGTGTTGAAAAACATAAAGCGCCTGAAAAGGTGTGAGAAATATGAAGAGCTTCAAAAGGTGTTAAAATTATGAGGAGCATGAAACGTTCTGAAAATTAGGAGGAGGATGAAGCGGTGTTGAGAAACATGAAGAGTCTGAAAAGGTGTGAAAATATGAAGACCTTCAAAAATATGAAAAATATGAAGAGCTTCAAAGGTGTGAAAAACATGAAGAGCTTCAAAAGGTGTCAAAAATGAGATGAGAATGAAACGGTCTGAAAAATAGGAGGAGCAAGAAGCGGTGTTGTAAATCATGAAGAGCCTGAAACGGTGTGAAAAATATGAAGAGTTTCAGAAGGTGTAAAAATCAGATGAGCATGAAACGCTCTGAAAAATAGGAGAAGCATGAAGTGGTGTTGAAAAACATGAAGAGCCTGAAAAGGTGTGAAAAATATGAAGAGCTTCAAAAAGTGTCCAAAATATGAGGAGCATGAAAAGGTCTGAAAAATAGGAGGAGCATGAAGCGGTGTTGAAAATCATGAAGACCCTGAAAAGGTGTGAAAAATATGAAAAGCTTCAAAAGATGTGAAAAATATGAAGAGCTTCAAAAGGTGTCAAAAATATGAGGAGCATGAAACTTTCTGAAAAATAGGAGGATTATGAAATGGTGTTCAAAACATGAAGAGCCTGAATAGGTGTGAAAAATATGAAAAGCCTCAAAATTGTCAAATATATGAGTAGCATGAAACGGTCTGAAAAAGAGGAGGAGCATGAAGCAGTGTTGAAAAACATGAAGAGCCTGAAAAGGTGTGAAAAATATGAAGAGTTTCAAAAGGTGTGAAATATATGAGGTGCAAGAAACGGTCTGAAAAATATTAGGAGCATGAAGCGGTGTTGAAAAACATGAAGAGCCTGAAAAGGTGTGAAAAATATGAAGAGCTTCAAAAGGTGTAAAAAATATGAGGAGCATGATATGGTTTGAAAAATAGGATTAGCATGAAGCGGTGTTTAAAACATGAAGAGCCTGAAAAGGTGTGAAAAATATGAAGAGCTTCAAAAGATGTCAAAAATATGAGGAGTATGAAACGGTCTGAAAAATAGGAGGAGCATGAAGCGGTGTTCAAAAACAGGAAGAGCCTGAAAAGGTGTGAAAAATATGAAGAGCTTCAAAACGTGTCAAAAATATGAGGAGCATGAAACGGTCTCAAAAATAGAAGCAGCATGAAGCGGTGTTCAAAAACATGAAGAGCCTGAAAAGGTGTGAAAAATATGAAGAGATTCAAAAGGTGTGAAATACATGAGGAGGATTAAACCGTCTGAAAAATAGGAGGAGCATGAAGCGGTGGTGAAAAATATGAAGAGCCTGAAAAGGTGTGAAAATATGAAGAGCTTCAAAAATATTAAAAATATGAAGAGCTTCAAAAGGTGTGACAAATATGAGGAGCAAGAAATGGTCTGAAAAATAGGAGGATTATGAAACGGTGTTCAAAAACAAGAAGAGCCTGAAAAGGTGTGAAAAATAGTAAAAGCCTCAAAAAGTGTCAAAAATATGAGGAGCATGAAACGGTCTGAAAAATTGCAGGAGCATGAAGTGGTGTTGAAAAACATGAAGAGTCTGAAAACGTGTGAAAATAAGAAGAGCTTCAAAAATATGAGAAATATGAAGAGCTTCAAAAGGTATCAAAATGAGATGAGCATGAACCGGTCTGAAAAATAGGAGGAGCATGAAGTGGGGTTGAAAAAATGAAAAGCCTGAAAAGGTGTGAAATATATGAAGTGCTTCAAAGGTTTCAAAAATATGAGGAGAATGAAACGGTCTGAAAAATAGGAGGAGCATGAAGTGGTGTTGAAAAACAAGAAGAGCCTGAAAACGTGTGAAAAATATTAAGACCTTCAAAAAGTGTGAAAAATATGAAGAGTTTCAAAAGGTGTGAAAAAAGAGATGAGCATGAAAAGGTCTGAAAAATAGGAGGAGCATGAAGCGGTGTTGAAAATCATGAAGAGCCTGAAAAGTTGTGAAAAATATGAAGAGCTTCAAAAGGTGTCAAAATGAGATGAGCATGAAACGGTCTGAAAAACAGGAGGAGAATGAAGTGGAGTTGAAAATCATCAAGAGCATGAAAAGGTGTGAAAAATATGAAGAGCTTCAAAAGGTGTCAAAAAGGGATGAGCATCAAAAGGGCTGAAAAATAGCAGGAGCAAGAAGTGGTGTTGAAAAAAATGAGAAGCCTGAAAAGGTGTGAAATATATGAAGAGCTTCAAAAGGTGTGAAATACATGAGGAGCATGAAACTCTCTGAAAAATAGATGGAGGATGAAGTGTTGTTGTAAAACATGAAGAGCCTGAAAAGGTGTGAAAAATATGAAGAGTTTCAAAAGGTGTCCAAAATATGAGGAGCATGAAACGGTCTGAAAAATAGGAGGAGCATGAAGCGATGTTGAAAACCATGAAGAGCCTGAAAAGGTGTGAAAAATATGAAGAGCTTCAAAAGGTGTCCAAAATATGAGGAGCATGAAACGGTCTGAAAAACAGGAGGAGCATGAAGCGGTGTTTAAAAACATGAAGAGCCTGAAAAGGTGTGAAAAATATGAAGAGCTTCAAAAGGTGTCAAAAATATGAGGAGCATGAAACGGTCTGAAAAATAGGAGGAGCATGACGCCGTGTTCAAAAACATGAAGAGCCTGAATAGGTGTGAAAAATATGAGGAACTTCAAACGGTGTGAAATACATGAGGAGCATTAAACGGTCTGAAAAATAGGAGGAGCATGAAGCGGTGTTGAAAAACATGAAGAGCCTGAAAACTTGTGAAAAATATGAAGAGCTTCAAAAGGTGTGAAAAAGATATGAGCATGAAAAGGTCTGAAAAATAGGAGGAGCATGAAGTGGTGTTGAAAAAAATGAAGAGCCTGAAAAGATGTGAAATATATGAAGAGCTTCAAAAGGTGTGAAAAATATGAGGTGTACGAAACGGTGTGAAATATAGGAGGAGCATGGAGTGGGGTTGAAAAACATGAAGAGCCTGAAAAGCTGTGAGAAATATGAAGAGCTTCAAAAGGTGTGAAAAATATGAAGAGCTTCAAAAGGTTTCAAAAATATGAGGAGAATGAAACGGTCTGCAACATAGGAGGAGCATGAAATGGTGTTCAAATACATGAAGAGCCTTAAAAGGTGTGAAAAATATGAAGTGATTCAAAAGGTGTGAAATACATGAGGAGGAATAAACGGTCTGAAACATAGGAGGAGCATGAAGCTGTGTTGAAAAACATGAAGAGCCTGAAAACGTGTGAAAAATATGAAGAGCTTCAAAAGGTGTGAAAAATATGAAGAGTTTCAAAAAGTGTCAAAAATTAGATGAGCATGAAACGGTCTGAAAAATAGGAGTAGCATGAAGTGGTGTTGAAAAATATGAAGAGCCTGAAAAGGTGTGAAAAATATGAAGAGCTTCAAAATGTGTGAAAAATATGAAGAGCTTCAAAAGGTGTCAAAATGAGATGAGCATGAAACGGTCTGAAAAATAGGAGGAGAATGAAGCGGTGTTGAAAAACATGAAGAGCCTGAAAACGTGTGAAAAATATGAAGAGCTTCAACAGGTGTGAAAATTATGAAGAGCTTCAAATGGTGTCAAATATTAGATGAGCCTGAAACGGTTTGAAAAATAGGAGGAGCATAAAGCGGTGTTCAAAAATATGAAGAGCCTGAAAAGGTGTGAAATATATGAAGAGCTTGAAAAGGTGTCAAAAATATGAGGAGAATGAATAGGGCTGAAAAATAGGAGGAACATGAAGCGGTGTTAAAAAACATGAAGAGCCTGAAAAGGTGTGAAAAATATGAAGAGTTTCTAAAAGTGTCAAAATGAGATGAGCATGAAACGGTCTGAAAAATAGGAGGAGAATGAAGAGGTGTTGAAAATCATCAAGAGCCTGAAAAGGTGTGAAAAATATGAAGAGCTTCAAAAAGTGTGAAATCCATGAGGAGCATGAAACTCTTTGAAAAATAGAAGGAGCTTGAAGTGCTGTTGTAAAACATGAAGAGCCTGAAAACGTGTGAAAAATGTGAAGTGCTTCAAAAGGTGTCAAAATTATGAGGAGCATGAAACGGTCTGAAAAATAGGAGGAGCATGAAACGGTGATTAAAACATGACGAGCCTGAAAAGGTGTGAAAAATATGAAGAGCTTCAAAAGGTGTGAAATACATGAGGAGCATGAAACGGTCTGAAAAATAGGAGGAGCATTAACCAGTGTTCAAAAACATGAAGAGCCTGAAAAGGTGTGAAAAATATGAAGAGCTTCAAAAGGTGTCAAAATTTGAAGAGCATGAAATGTTCTGAAAAATAGGAGGATCATGAAGCAGTGTTCAAAAACATGAAGAGCCTGAAAAGGTGTGTAAAATATGAAGAGCTTCAAAAGGTGTGAAAATTATGAGGAGCATGAAACGGTCTGAAAAATAGAAGCGGCATGAAATGGTGTTGAAAAACATGAAGAGCCTGAAAAGGTGTGAATAATATGAAGAGCTTCAAAACGTGTGAAATACATGAGGAGCATGAAACGGGCTGAAAAATAGGAGAAGCATGAAATGGTGTGGAAAAACATGAAGAGCCTGAAAAGGTGTGAAAAATATGAACAGCTTTAAAAGGTGTGAAATACAATAGGAGCATGAAACTCTCTGAAAAATAGGAGGAGCATGAAGTGGTGTTCAAAAACATGAAGAGCCTAAAAAGTTGTGAAAAATATGAAAAGCTTCAAAAGGTGTCAAAAATGAGATGAGCATGAAACGGTCTGAAAAATAGGAGGATCATGAAACGGTGTTGAAAGACATGAAGATCCTGAAAAGGCGTCAAAAATATGAAAAGTTTCAAAAGGTGTCAAAAATATGAGGAGCATGAAACGGTCTGAGAAATAGGAGGAGCATGTAGCTGTGTTCAAAAACTTGAAGAGCCTGAAAAGGTGTGAAAAATATGAAGAGCTTCAAAAGGTGTGAAAAATATGGAGAGCATGAAACGGTTTGAACAATAGAAGCAGCATGAAACGGTGTTGATAAACATGAAGAGCATGAAAAGGTGTGAAAAATATGAAGAGGTTCAAAAGGTGTCAAAAATATGAGGAGCATGAAACGTTCTGAAAAATAGGAGGAGCATGAAACGGTGATCAAAAACATGAAGAGCCTGAAAAGGTGTGAAAAATATGAAGAGCTTCAAAAGGGGTCAAAAATATGAGGAGCATGAAACGTTCTGAAAATTAGGAGGATCATGAGCGGTGTTCAAAAACATGAAGAGCCTGAAAAGGTGTGAAAAATAGGTAAAGCCTCACAAAGTGTCAAAAATATGAGGAGCATGAAACGGTCTGAAAAATTGGAGGAGCATGAAGTGGTGTTGAAAAACATGAAGAGTCTGAAAACATGTGAAAATAAGAAGAGCTTCAAAAATATGAGAAATATGAAGAGCTTCAAAAGGTATCAAAATGAGATGAGCATGAACCGGTCTGAAAAATAGGAGGAGCATGAAGTGGGGTTGAAAAAATGAAAAGCCTGAAAAGGTGTGAAATATATGAAGTGCTTCAAAGGTGTCAAAAATATGAGGAGAATGAAACGGTCTGAAAAATAGGAGGAGCATGAAGTGGTGTTGAAAAACATGAAGAGCCTGAAAACGTGTGAAAAATATGAAGACCTTCAAAAAGTGTGAAAAAATGAAGAGTTTCAAAAGGTGTGAAAAAAGAGATGAGCATGAAAAGGTCTGAAAAATAGGAGGAGCATGAAGCGGTGTTGAAAATCATGAAGAGCCTGAAAAGGTGTGAAAAATATGAAGAGCTTCAAAAGGTGTCAAAATGAGATGAGCATGAAACGGTCTGAAAAACAGGAGGAGAATGAAGCGGTGTTGAAAATCATCAAGAGCATGAAAAGGTGTGAAAAATATGAAGAGCTTCAAAAGGTGTCAAAAACGGATGAGCATGAAAAGGTCTGAAAAATAGGAGGAGCAAGAAGTGGTGTTGAAAAAAATGAGAAGCCTGAAAAGGTGTGAAATATATGAAGAGCTTCAAAAGGTGTGAAATACATGAGGAGCATGAAACTCTCTGAAAAATAGAAGGAGCATGAAGTGTTGTTGTAAAACATGAAGAGCTTGAAAAGGTGTGAAAAATATGAAGAGCTTCAAAAGGTGTCCAAAATATGAGTAGCATGAAACGGTCTGAAAAATAGCAGGAGCATGAAGCGGTGTTGAAAACCATGAAGAGCCTGAAAAGGTGTGAAAAATATGAAGAGCTTCAAAAGGTGTCCAAAATATGAGGAGCATGAAACGGTCTGAAAAATAGCAGGAGCATGAAGCGGTGTTGAAAAACATGAAGAGCCTGAAAAGGTGTGAAAAATATGAAGAGCTTCAAAGTTGTGAAAAATATGAAGAGCTTCAAAAGGTGTCAAAAATGAGATGAGTATGAACCGGTCTGAAAAATAGGAGGAGCATGAAGCGGTGTTGAAAAACATGAAGCGCCAGAAAAGGTGTGAAAAATATGAAGAGCTTCAAAAGGTGTCAAAAATATGAGGAGCATGAAACAGTCTGAAAAATAATATGAGCATGAAGTGTTGTTGAAAACATGAAGAGATTGAAATGTTGTGAAAAATATGAAGAGCTTCAAAAGGTGTCAAATATATGAGGAGCGTGAAACGGTCTGAAAAATAGGAGGAGCATGAAGTGTTTTTGAAAACATGAAGAGACTGAAAAGTTGTGAATAATATGAAGCGCTTCAAAAGATGTCAAATATATGAGGAGGATGAAATGGTCTGAAAAATAGGAGGATCATGAAGCGGTGTTGAAAAAGTAGAAGAGCCTGAAAAGTTGTGAAAAACAGGAAGAGTTTCAAAAGGTGTCAAAAATATGAGGAGCATGAAACGGTCTGAAAAATAATAGGAGCATGAAACGGAGTTGACAATCATGAAGAGCCTGAAAAGGTGTGAAAAATATGAAGAGATTCAAAAGGTGTCAAACATATGAGGAGCATGAAACAGTCTGAAAAACAGGATGAGCATGAAACGGTATTGAAAAAGATGAAGAGCAGGAAAAGTTGTGAAAAATATGAAGAGCTTAAAAACGTGTCAAAAATATGAGGAGCATGAAACGGTCTGAAAAATAGAAGCAGCATGAAGCGGTGTTCAAAAACATGAAGAGCCTGAAAAGTGTGAAGAATATGAAGAGCTTCAAAAGGTGTCAAAAATATGAGGAGCGTGAAACGGTCTGAAAAATAAGAGGAGCATGAAGCGGTGTTGAAAAACATGAAGAGTCTGAAAACGTATGAAAAATATGAAGAGCTTCAAAAGATGTGAAAAATATGAAGAGCTTCAAAAGGTCTGAAATATATGAGGAGCATGAAACTGTCTGAAAATAGGAGGTGCATGAAGTGGTGTTCAAAAACATGAAGAGCCTGAAAAGATGTGAAAAATATGAAGAGCTTCAAAAGGTGTCAAAAATATGAGGAATATGAAACTGTCTGAAAAATAGGATGAACATGAAACGGTTTTTAAAAAGATGAAGAGCATGAAAAGATGGGAAAAATATGTAGAGCTTCAAAAGGTGTCAAAATTATGAGAATCATGAAACGGTCTGAAAAATAGGAGGAACATGAAGTGTTGTTGAAAAACATGAAGAGCCTGAAAAAGTGTGAAATATATGAAGAGCTTCAAAAGATCTGAAAAAAATGAGGAGCAGGAAACGGTCTGAAAAATATGAGGAGTATGAAACGGTTTGAAAAATATGAGGAGCATGAAGTGGTCATCAAAAAAAGGAAGAGCCTGAAAAGGTGTGAAAAATATGAAGAGCTTCAAAAGGTGTGAAAAATATGAGGAGCATGAAACGGTGTTCAAAAACATGAAGAGCATGAAAAGATGTGAAAAATATGAAGAGCTTCAAAAGGTGTCAAAAATATGAGGAGCATGAAACTGTCTGAAAAATAAGAGGAGCATGAAGCGGTGTTGAAAAACATGAAGAGCCTGAAAAGGTGTGAAATATATGAAGAGCTTCAAAAGATTTCAGAAATGAGAGGAGCATGAAACGGTCTGAAAAATAGGAGAAGCATGAAGCGGTGTTGAAAAACATGAAGAGCCTGAAAAGGTGTGAAAAATATGAATATTTCAAAAGATGTGAAAAATATGAAGAACTTCAAAAGCTGTCAAAAATGAGATGAGCATGAAACGGTCTGAGAAATAGGAGAAGCATGAAGTGGTGTTGAAAAACATGAAGAGCCTGAAAAGGTGTGAAAAATATGAAGAGCTTCAAAAAATGTCAAAAATATGAGGAGCATGAAATGGTCTGAAAAATAGGAGCAGCAAGAAACGGTGTTCAAAAACATGAAGAGCCTTTAAAGGTGTGAAAAATAGGACAAGACTCAAAACGTGTCAAAAATATGAGGAGCATGAAACGGTCTGAAAAATAATAGGAGCATGAAGCGGTGTTGAAAAACATGAAGAGTCTGAAAAGGTGTGAAAAATATGAAGAGCTTCAAAAGGTATCAAAAATATGAGGAGCATGAAACGGTCTGAAAAATATGAGGAGCATGAAGCTATGTTGAAAAATATGAAGAGCTTGAAAAGCTTTGAAATATATGAAGAGCTTCAAACGGTGTGAAATACATGAGGAGCATGAAACGATCTGAAAATTAGGAGGAGCATGAAACGGTGTTCAAAATCATGAAGAGCCTGAAAAGGTGTGAAAAATATGAAGAGCTTCAAAAAATGTCAAAAATATGAGGAGCATGAAATGGTCTGAAAAATAGGAGCAGCATGAAACGGTGTTCAAAACATGAAGAGCCTGAAAAGGCGTGAAAAATATGAAGAGGTTCAAAAGGTGTGGAATACATGAGGAGCATGAAACGGTCTGAAAAAAAACAGGAGCATGAAGCGGTGTTGAAAAACATGAAGAGCCTGAAAAGATGTGAAAAATATGAAGAGCTTCAAAAGGTGTCAAAATTATGAGGAGCATGAAACGATCTGAAAAATAGGAGGAGCATGAAGCGGTGTTCAAAAACATGAAAAGCCTGAAAAGTTGTGAAAAATATGAAGAGCTTCAAAAGTGTCAAAAATATGAGGAGCATGATTGGAATGAAAAAGAGGAGCAGCATGAAGCGGTGTTGAAAAACATGAAGAGCCTGAAAACGTGTGAAAAATATGAAGAGCTTCAAAAGGTGTTAAAAATACGAGGAGCATGAAACGGTCTGAAATATAGCAGGAGCATGAAGCGGTGTTCAAAAACACGAAAAGCCTGTAAAAGTGTGAAAAATATGAAGAGCTTCAAAAGGTGTCAAAAATATGAGGAGCATGAATCGGTATGAAAAAGAGGAGGAGCATGAAGCGGTGTTCAAAAACATGAAAAGCTTGAAAAGGTGTGAAAAATATGAAGAGCTTCAAAAGGTGTCAAAAATATGAAGAGCTTCAAAAGGTGTCAAAAATGAGATGAGCATGAAACGGTCTAAAAACTAGGAGGAGCATGAAGTGGTGTGGAAAAACATGAAAAGCCTGAAAAGGTTTGAAAAATATGAAGAGTTTCAAAAGGTGTGAAATACATGAGGAGCATGAAACGGTCTGAAAAATAGGAGTAGCATGAGACGGTGTTGGAAAACATGAAGAGCCTGAAAAGATGTGAAAAATATGAAGAGCTTCAAAAGGTGTCAAAATTATGAGGAGCATGAAACGATCTGAAAAATAGGAGGAGCATGAAGCAGTGTTCAAAAACACGAAAAGCCTGTAAAAGTGTGAAAAATATGAAGAGCTTCAAAAGGTGTCAAAAATATGAGGAGCATGAATCGGTATGAAAAAGAGGAGGAGCATGAAGCGGTGTTCAAAAACATGCAGAGTCTGAAAAGGTGTGAAAAATATGAAGAGCTTCAAAAGGTGTCAAAAATATGAGGAGCATGAATCGGTATGAAAAAGAGGAGGAGCATGAAGCGGTGTTGAAAAACATGAAGAGCCTGAAAAAGTGTAAAAAATATGAAGAGCTTCAAAAGATGTGAAAAATATGAACAGCTTCAAAAGGTGTCAAAATTGAGATGAGCATGAAGCGGTCTGAAAAAAGGAGGAGCATGATGCGGTGTGCAAAAACATGAACAGCCTGAAAAGGTGTGAAAAATATGAAGAGCTTCAAAAAGTGTGAAAAAATGAAGAGTTTCAAAAGGTGTGAAAAAAGAGATGAGCATGAAAAGGTCTGAAAAATAGGAGGAGCATGAAGCGGTGTTGAAAATCATGAAGAGCCTGAAAAGGTGTGAAAAATATGAAGAGCTTCAAAAGGTGTCAAAATGAGATGAGCATGAAACGGTCTGAAAAACAGGAGGAGAATGAAGCGGTGTTGAAAATCATCAAGAGCATGAAAAGGTGTGAAAAATATGAAGAGCTTCAAAAGGTGTCAAAAATGAGATGAGCATGAAAAGGTCTGAAAAATAGGAGGAGCATGAAGCGGTGTTGAAAAACATGAAGCGCCAGAAAAGGTGTGAAAAATATGAAGAGCTTCAAAAGGTGTCAAAAATATGAGGAGCATGAAACAGTCTGAAAAATAATATGAGCATGAAGTGTTGTTGAAAACATGAAGAGATTGAAATGTTGTGAAAAATATGAAGAGCTTCAAAAGGTGTCAAACATATGAGGAGCATGAAACAGTCTGAAAAACAGGATGAGCATGAAACGGTATTGAAAAAGATGAAGAGCAGGAAAAGTTGTGAAAAATATGAAGAGCTTAAAAACGTGTCAAAAATATGAGGAGCGTGAAACGGTCTGAAAAATAGGAGGAGCATGAAGTGTTTTTGAAAACATGAAGAGACTGAAAAGTTGTGAATAATATGAAGCGCTTCAAAAGGTGTCAAATATATGAGGAGGATGAAATGGTCTGAAAAATAGGAGGATCATGAAGCGGTGTTGAAAAAGTAGAAGAGCCTGAAAAGTTGTGAAAAACAGGAAGAGTTTCAAAAGGTGTCAAAAATATGAGGAGCATGAAACAGTCTGAAAAATAATAGGAGCATGAAACGGAGTTGACAATCATGAAGAGCCTGAAAAGGTGTGAAAAATATGAAGAGATTCAAAAGGTGTCAAACATATGAGGAGCATGAAACAGTCTGAAAAACAGGATGAGCATGAAACGGTATTGAAAAAGATGAAGAGCAGGAAAAGTTGTGAAAAATATGAAGAGCTTAAAAACGTGTCAAAAATATGAGGAGCATGAAACGGTCTGAAAAATAGAAGCAGCATGAAGCGGTGTTCAAAAACATGAAGAGCCTGAAAAGTGTGAAGAATATGAAGAGCTTCAAAAGGTGTCAAAAATATGAGGAGCGTGAAACGGTCTGAAAAATAAGAGGAGCATGAAGCGGTGTTGAAAAACATGAAGAGTCTGAAAACGTATGAAAAATATGAAGAGCTTCAAAAGATGTGAAAAATATGAAGAGCTTCAAAAGGTCTGAAATATATGAGGAGCATGAAACTGTCTGAAAAATAGGAGGTGCATGAAGTGGTGTTCAAAAACATGAAGAGCCTGAAAAGATGTGAAAAATATGAAGAGCTTCAAAAGGTGTCAAAAATATGAGGAATATGAAACTGTCTGAAAAATAGGATGAGCATGAAACGGTTTTTAAAAAGATGAAGAGCATGAAAAGATGGGAAAAATATGTAGAGCTTCAAAAGGTGTCAAAATTATGAGAAGCATGAAAAGGTCTGAAAAATAGGAGGAACATGAAGTGTTGTTGAAAAACATGAAGAGCCTGAAAAAGTGTGAAGTATATGAAGAGCTTCAAAAGATCTGAAAAAAATGAGGAGCAGGAAACGGTCTGAAAAATATGAGGAGCATGAAACGGTCTGAAAAATATGAGGAGCATGAAGCGGTCATCAAAAAAAGGAAGAGCCTGAAAAGTTGTGAAAAATATGAAGAGCTTCAAAAGGTGTGAAAAATATGAGGAGCATGAAACGGTGTTCAAAAACATGAAGAGCATGAAAAGATGTGAAAAATATGAAGAGCTTCAAAAGGTGTCAAAAATATGAGGAGCATGAAACTGTCTGAAAAATAGGAGGAGCATGAAGCGGTGTTGAAAAACATGAAGAGCCTGAAAAGGTGTGAAATATATGAAGAGCTTCAAAAGATTTCAGAAATGAGAGGAGCATGAAACGGTCTGAAAAATAGGAGACGCATGAAGCGGTGTTGAAAAACATGAAGAGCCGGAAAAGGTGTGAAAAATATGAATATTTCAAAAGATGTGAAAAATATGAAGAACTTCAAAAGCTGTCAAAAATGAGATGAGCATGAAACGGTCTGAGAAATAGGAGAAGCATGAAGTGGTGTTGAAAAACATGAAGAGCATGAAAAGGTGTGAAAAATATGAAGAGCTTCAAAAAATGTCAAAAATATGAGGAGCATGAAATGGTCTGAAAAATAGGAGCAGCAAGAAACGGTGTTCAAAAACATGAAGAGCCTTTAAAGGTGTGAAAAATAGGACAAGCCTTAAAAAGTGTCAAAAATATGAGGAGCATGAAACGGTCTGAAAAATAATAGGAGCATGAAGCGGTGTTGAAAAACATGAAGAGTCTGAAAAGGTGTGAAAAATATGAAGAGCTTCAAAAGGTATCAAAAATATGAGGAGCATGAAACGGTCTGAAAAATATGAGGAGCATGAAGCTATGTTGAAAAATATGAAGAGCTTGAAAAGCTTTGAAATATATGAAGAGCTTCAAAAGGTGTGAAATACATGAGGAGCATGAAACGATCTGAAAAATAGGAGGAGCATGAAACGGTGTTCAAAATCATGAAGAGCCTGAAAAGGCGTGAAAAATATGAAGAGCTTCAAAAAATGTCAAAAATATGAGGAGCATGAAATGGTCTGAAAAATAGGAGCAGCATGAAACGGTGTTCAAAACATGAAGAGCCTGAAAAGGTGTGAAAAATATGAAGAGGTTCAAAAGGTGTGGAATACATGAGGAGCATGAAACGGTCTGAAAAAAAACAGGAGCATGAAGCGGTGTTGAAAAACATGAAGAGCCTGAAAAGATGTGAAAAATATGAAGAGCTTCAAAAGGTGTCAAAATTATGAGGAGCATGAAACGATCTGAAAAATAGGAGGAGCATGAAGCGGTGTTCAAAAACATGAAAAGCCTGAAAAGGTTTGAAAAATATGAAGAGTTTCAAAAGGTGTGAAATACATGAGGAGCATGAAAAGTTCTGAAAAATAGGACGAGCCTGAAGCGGAGTTGAAACACATGAAGAGCCTGAAAAGGTGTGAAAAATATGAAGAGCTTCAAAAGGTGTCAAAAATATGAGGAGCATGAGAAGTTCTGAAAAATAGGACGAGCCTGAAGCGGTGTTGAAACACATGAAGAGCCTAAAAAGGTGTGAAAAATACGAAGAGCTTCAAAAGGTGTGAAATACATGAGGAGCATGAAACTCTCTGAAAAATATTAGGATCATGAAGTGGTGTTCAAAAATATGAACAGCCTGAAAAGGTGTGAAAAATATGAAGAGCTTCAAAAGGTGTGAAAAATATGAGGAGCATGATATGGTCGGAAAAATAGTAGGAGCATGAAGCGTTGTCCTAAAACATGAAGAGCCTGAAAAGGTGTGAAATACATGAAGAGCTTCAAAAGGTCTCAAAATTATGAGGAGTATGAAACGATCTGAAAAATAGGAGGAGCATGAAGCGGTGTTCAAAAACATGAAGAGACTGAAAAGTTCTGAAAAATATAAAGAGCTTCAAAAATATTAAAAATATGAAGAGCTTCAAAAGGTGTGAAATATATGAAGAGCTTCAAAGATGTCAAAAATTAGATGAGCATGAAACGGTCTGAAAAATAGGAGGAGCATGAAGTGGTGTTGAAAAACATGAAGAGCCTGAAAAGGTGTGAAATATATGAAGAGCTTCAAAAGCTGTGAAAAATATGAAGAACTTCAAAAGGTGTCAAAAATATGAAGAGCATGAAACGGTATGAAATATAGGTGGAGCATGAAACGGATTTCAAAAACATGAAGAGCCTGAAAAGGTGTGAAAAATATGAAGAACTTCACAAGGTGTGAAATACATGAGGAGCATGAAACGGTCTGAAAAATAGGAGGAGCATGAAGCGGTGTTCAACAACATGAAGAGCCTGAAAAGGTGTGAAAAATACGCAGAGCTTCAAAAGTTGTGAAATACATGAGTACCATGAAACGTTCTGAAAAATAAAAGGAGCATGAAGCGGTGTTGAAAAACATGAAGAGCCTGAAAAGGTTTGAAAAATATGAAGAACTTCAATAGTTGTGAAAAATAGGAGGAGCATGAAGCATTGTTCAGGAACATGAAAAGCGTGAAAATGCGTGAAAAATCTGAAGAGCTTCAAAGGTGTGAAAAATATGAGGAGCATGAAATGGTCTGAAAAATAGGAGGAGCATGTATTGTTGTTGAAAAACATGAAGAGACTGAAAAGGTGTGAAAAATATGAAGAGCTTCAAAAGGTGTCAAAAATATGACGAGCATGAAACGTTCTGAAAAATAGGAGGAGCATGAAGCGGTGTTCAAAAACATGAAGAGCCTGAAAAGCTGTGAAAATTATGAAAAGCTTCAAAAGCTGTGAAATACATGAGGAGCAGGTAAATTTCTGAAAAATAGAAGGAGCATGAGGCGGTGTTGAAAAATATGAAGAGCCTGAAAAGGTGTGAAAAATATGAAGAGCTTCAAAAGGTGCCAAAAATATGAGGAGCCTGAAACGGTCTGAAAAATAGGAGGAGCATGAAACGGTGTTAAAAAACATAAAGAGCCTGAAATTGTGTCAAAAATATGAAGAGTTTCAAAAGGTGTGAAAAATAGGAGGAGTTTGAAGCGGTGTTCAAAAACATGAAATGCCTGAAAAGGTGTGAAAATATGAAGAGCTTCAAAAGGTGTGAAAAATATGAGGAGCATGAAGCGGTGTTCAAAAACATGAAAAGCCTGAGAAGGTGTGAAAATATGAAGAGCTTCAAAAGATGTCAAAAATATGAGGAGCATGAAACGGTCTGAAAAACAGGAGGAGCATTAAAGGGTGTTCAAAAACATGAAGAGCCTGAAAAGGTGTGAAAAATATGAAGACCTTCAAAAGGTGTCAAAAATATGAGGAGCATGAAACGGTCTGAAAAATAGGAGCATGAAGCGGTGTTGAAAAACATTTAGAGACTGAAAACGTGTGAAAAACAAGAAGAGTTTCAAAAGGTGTGAAAAATATGAAGAGATTCAAAGGTGTCAAAAATATGAGGAGCATGAAACGGTCTGAAAAATAGGAAGAGCAAGAAGCGGTGCTGAAAAACATGAAGAGCATGAAAAGGTGTGAAAAATATGAAGAGCTACAAAGGTGTCAAATATACGAGGAGCATGAAACGGTCTGAAAATATGAGGAGCAGGAAGCGGTGCTCTAAAACATGAGGAGCCTGAAAAGATGTGAAATATATGAAGAGCTTCAAAAGCTGTAAAAAATGAGCATGAAACGGTGTGAAAAATAGGAGGAGCATGAAGCGGTGTTGAAAAAAATGAAGAGCCTGAAAAGGTGTGAAAAATGTGAAGAGCTTCAAAAGTTGTGAAATACAAGAGGAGCATGAAACGGTCTGAAAAAAAGGAGGAGCATAAAGCGGTGTTGAAAAACATGAAGAACCTGAAAAGTTGTGAAAAATATGAAGAACTTCAAAAGGTGCCAAAAATATGAGGAGCATGAAACGGCTGAAATACAGGAGGAGCATGACACGGTCTGAAAAATAGGAGGAGCATGAAATGGTGTTTAAAAACATGAAGAGCCTGAAAAGCTGTGAAATATATGAAGAGTTTCAAAAGGTGTGAAATATATGAAGAGCTTCAAAAGGTGTGAAATACATGAGGAGCAGGAAACAGTCTGAAAAATAGGAGGAGCATGAAGTGGTGTTCAAAAACATGAAGAGCCTGAAAAGGTGTGAAATATATGAAGAGATTCAAAAGGTGTCAAAAATATGAGGAGCATGAAACGCTCTGAAAAATAGGAGGAGCATGAAACAGTGTTCAAAATCATGAAGAGCCTGAAAAGGTGTGAAATATATGAAGAGCTTCAAAAGGTGTGAAATACATGAGGAGCATGAAACGATCTGAAAAATAGGAGGAGCATGAAACGGTGTTCAAAATCATGAAGAGCCTGAAAAGGCGTGAAAAATATGAAGAGCTTCAAAAAATGTCAAAAATATGAGGAGCATGAAATGGTCTGAAAAATAGGAGCAGCATGAAACGGTGTTCAAAACATGAAGAGCCTGAAAAGGTGTGAAAAATATGAAGAGGTTCAAAAGGTGTGGAATACATGAGGAGCATGAAACGGTCTGAAAAAAAACAGGAGCATGAAGCGGTGTTGAAAAACATGAAGAGCCTGAAAAGATGTGAAAAATATGAAGAGCTTCAAAAGGTGTCAAAATTATGAGGAGCATGAAACGATCTGAAAAATAGGAGGAGCATGAAGCGGTGTTCAAAAACATGAAAAGCCTGAAAAGTTGTGAAAAATATGAAGAGCTTCAAAAGGTGTCAAAAATATGAGGAGCATGATTGGAATGAAAAAGAGGAGCAGCATGAAGCGGTGTTGAAAAACATGAAGAGCCTGAAAACGTGTGAAAAATATGAAGAGCTTCAAAAGGTGTTAAAAATACGAGGAGCATGAAACGGTCTGAAATATAGCAGGAGCATGAAGCGGTGTTCAAAAACACGAAAAGCCTGTTAAAGTGTGAAAAATATGAAGAGCTTCAAAAGGTGTCAAAAATATGAGGAGCATGAATCGGTATGAAAAAGAGGAGGAGCATGAAGCGGTGTTCAAAAACATGAAAAGCTTGAAAAGGTGTGAAAAATATGAAGAGCTTCAAAAGGTGTCAAAAATATGAAGAGCTTCAAAAGGTGTCAAAAATGAGATGAGCATGAAACGGTCTAAAAACTAGGAGGAGCATGAAGTGGTGTGGAAAAACATGAAAAGCCTGAAAAGGTTTGAAAAATATGAAGAGTTTCAAAAGGTGTGAAATACATGAGGAGCATGAAAAGTTCTGAAAAATAGGACGAGCCTGAAGCGGAGTTGAAACACATGAAGAGCCTGAAAAGGTGTGAAAAATATGAAGAGCTTCAAAAGGTGTCAAAAATATGAGGAGCATGAGAAGTTCTGAAAAATAGGACGAGCCTGAAGCGGTGTTGAAACACATGAAGAGCCTAAAAAGGTGTGAAAAATACGAAGAGCTTCAAAAGGTGTGAAATACATGAGGAGCATGAAACTCTCTGAAAAATATTAGGATCATGAAGTGGTGTTCAAAAATATGAACAGCCTGAAAAGGTGTGAAAAATATGAAGAGCTTCAAAAGGTGTGAAAAATATGAGGAGCATGATATGGTCGGAAAAATAGTAGGAGCATGAAGCGTTGTCCTAAAACATGAAGAGCCTGAAAAGGTGTGAAATACATGAAGAGCTTCAAAAGGTCTCAAAATTATGAGGAGTATGAAACGATCTGAAAAATAGGAGGAGCATGAAGCGGTGTTCAAAAACATGAAGAGACTGAAAAGTTCTGAAAAATATAAAGAGCTTCAAAAATATTAAAAATATGAAGAGCTTCAAAAGGTGTGAAATATATGAAGAGCTTCAAAGATGTCAAAAATTAGATGAGCATGAAACGGTCTGAAAAATAGGAGGAGCATGAAGTGGTGTTGAAAAACATGAAGAGCCTGAAAAGGTGTGAAATATATGAAGAGCTTCAAAAGCTGTGAAAAATATGAAGAACTTCAAAAGGTGTCAAAAATATGAAGAGCATGAAACGGTATGAAATATAGGTGGAGCATGAAACGGATTTCAAAAACATGAAGAGCCTGAAAAGGTGTGAAAAATATGAAGAACTTCACAAGGTGTGAAATACATGAGGAGCATGAAACGGTCTGAAAAATAGGAGGAGCATGAAGCGGTGTTCAACAACATGAAGAGCCTGAAAAGGTGTGAAAAATACGCAGAGCTTCAAAAGTTGTGAAATACATGAGTACCATGAAACGTTCTGAAAAATAAAAGGAGCATGAAGCGGTGTTGAAAAACATGAAGAGCCTGAAAAGGTTTGAAAAATATGAAGAACTTCAATAGTTGTGAAAAATAGGAGGAGCATGAAGCATTGTTCAGGAACATGAAAAGCGTGAAAATGCGTGAAAAATCTGAAGAGCTTCAAAGGTGTGAAAAATATGAGGAGCATGAAATGGTCTGAAAAATAGGAGGAGCATGTATTGTTGTTGAAAAACATGAAGAGACTGAAAAGGTGTGAAAAATATGAAGAGCTTCAAAAGGTGTCAAAAATATGACGAGCATGAAACGTTCTGAAAAATAGGAGGAGCATGAAGCGGTGTTCAAAAACATGAAGAGCCTGAAAAGCTGTGAAAATTATGAAAAGCTTCAAAAGCTGTGAAATACATGAGGAGCAGGTAAATTTCTGAAAAATAGAAGGAGCATGAGGCGGTGTTGAAAAATATGAAGAGCCTGAAAAGGTGTGAAAAATATGAAGAGCTTCAAAAGGTGCCAAAAATATGAGGAGCCTGAAACGGTCTGAAAAATAGGAGGAGCATGAAACGGTGTTAAAAAACATAAAGAGCCTGAAATTGTGTCAAAAATATGAAGAGTTTCAAAAGGTGTGAAAAATAGGAGGAGCTTGAAGCGGTGTTCAAAAACATGAAATGCCTGAAAAGGTGTGAAAATATGAAGAGCTTCAAAAGGTGTGAAAAATATGAGGAGCATGAAGCGGTGTTCAAAAACATGAAAAGCCTGAGAAGGTGTGAAAATATGAAGAGCTTCAAAAGATGTCAAAAATATGAGGAGCATGAAACGGTCTGAAAAACAGGAGGAGCATTAAAGGGTGTTCAAAAACATGAAGAGCCTGAAAAGGTGTGAAAAATATGAAGACCTTCAAAAGGTGTCAAAAATATGAGGAGCATGAAACGGTCTGAAAAATAGGAGGAGCATGAAGCGGTGTTGAAAAACATTTAGAGACTGAAAACGTGTGAAAAACAAGAAGAGTTTCAAAAGGTGTGAAAAATATGAAGAGATTCAAAGGTGTCAAAAATATGAGGAGCATGAAACGGTCTGAAAAATAGGAAGAGCAAGAAGCGGTGCTGAAAAACATGAAGAGCATGAAAAGGTGTGAAAAATATGAAGAGCTACAAAGGTGTCAAATATACGAGGAGCATGAAACGGTCTGAAAATATGAGGAGCAGGAAGCGGTGCTCTAAAACATGAGGAGCCTGAAAAGATGTGAAATATATGAAGAGCTTCAAAAGCTGTAAAAAATGAGCATGAAACGGTGTGAAAAATAGGAGGAGCATGAAGCGGTGTTGAAAAAAATGAAGAGCCTGAAAAGGTGTGAAAAATGTGAAGAGCTTCAAAAGTTGTGAAATACAAGAGGAGCATGAAACGGTCTGAAAAAAAGGAGGAGCATAAAGCGGTGTTGAAAAACATGAAGAACCTGAAAAGTTGTGAAAAATATGAAGAACTTCAAAAGGTGCCAAAAATATGAGGAGCATGAAACGGCTGAAATACAGGAGGAGCATGACACGGTCTGAAAAATAGGAGGAGCATTAAACGGTGTTTAAAAACATGAAGAGCCTGAAAAGCTGTGAAATATATGAAGAGTTTCAAAAGGTGTGAAATATATGAAGAGCTTCAAAAGGTGTGAAATACATGAGGAGCAGGAAACAGTCTGAAAAATAGGAGGAGCATGAAGTGGTGTTCAAAAACATGAAGAGCCTGAAAAGGTGTGAAATATATGAAGAGATTCAAAAGGTGT
Source organism: Dama dama (assembly GCF_033118175.1). Lineage (NCBI taxonomy): Eukaryota > Metazoa > Chordata > Mammalia > Artiodactyla > Cervidae > Dama > Dama dama. The sequence goes on from NW_026870901.1 coordinate 617,166, forward strand.
CAAAAATATGAGGAGCATGAAACGCTCTGAAAAATAGGAGGAGCATGAAACAGTGTTCAAAATCATGAAGAGCCTGAAAAGGTGTGAAAAATATGAAGAGCTTCAAAAGGTTTAAAAAATATGAAGAGCTTCAAAAGCTGTGAAATAGATGAGGAGCATGAAACGGTCTGAAAAATAGGAGCATGAAGCGGTGTTCCAAAACATGAAGAGCCTGAAAAGGTGTGAAATATATGAAGAGATTCAAAAGTTGTCAAAAATATGAGGAGCATGAAACTCTCTGAAAAACAGGAAGAGCATGAAACCGTGTTCAAAAACATGAAGAGCTTGAAAAGGTGTGAAAATTATGAAGAGCTTCAAAAGGTGTGAAATACATGAGGAGCAAGAAACGGTCTGAAAAATAAGAGGAGCATGAAGTGGTGTTCAAAAACATGAAGAGCCTGAAAAGGTGTGAAAAATATGAAGAGCTCAAAAGGTGTGAATACATGAGGAGAAAGAAACGGTCTGAAAAATAGGAGGAGCATGAAGCGGTGTTGAAAAACATGAAAGCCTGAAAAGGTATGAAAAATATGAAGAGCTTCAAAAGTTGTCAAAAATATGAGGAGCATGAACTGGACTGAAAAATAGGAGGAGCATGAAACGGTGTTCAAAAACATGAAGAGCCTGAAAAGGTGTGAAAAATATGAAGAGCTCAAAAGGTGTGAATACATGAGGAGAAAGAAACGGTCTGAAAAATAGGAGGAGCATGAAGCGGTGTTGAAAAACATGAAGTGCCTGAAAAGCTGTGAAAAATATGAAGAGCTTCAAAAGGTGTGAAAAATATGAAGAGCTTCCAAAGGTGTCAAAAATATGAGGAGTATGAAAAGGTCTAAAAAATAGGAGGAGCATGAAGCGGTGTTGAAAAACATGAAAAGCCTGAAAAGGTGTGAAAAATATGAAGAGCTTCAAAAGGTGTGAAAATTATGAAGAGCTTCAAAAGGGTGAAAAATATGAGGAGCATGAAACGGTCTGAAAAATAGGAGAAGCATGAAGCGGTGTTGAAAAACATGAAGAGCCTGAAAAGGTGTGAAAAATATGAAGAGCTTCAAAAGGTGTGAAAAATATGAGGTGCCGGGAACGGTCTGAAAAATAGGAGGAGCATGAAGCTTTGTTGAAAAACATGAAGAGCCTGAAAAGGTGGGAAATATATGAAGAGCTTCAAAAGGTGTCAAAAATATGAGGAGCATGAAACGGTCTGAAAAATAGGAGGAGCATGAAGTGGTGTTGAAAAACATGAAGAGCCAGAAAAGGTGTGAAATATATGAAGAGCTTCAAAAGGTGGCAAAAATATGAGGAGCATGAAACGGTCTGAAAAATAGGAGGAGCATAAAGCGGTGTTGAAAAGCATGAAGAACCTGAAAAGTTGTGAAAAATATGAAGAACTTCAAAAGGTGCCAAAAATATGAGGAGCATGAAACGGCTGAAATACAGGAGGAGCATGACACGGTCTGAAAAATAGGAGGAGCATGAAACGGTGTTCAAAAACATGAAGAGCCTGAAAAGCTGTGAAATATATGAAGAGTTTCAAAAGGTGTGAAATATATGAAGAGCTTCAAAAGGTGTGAAATACATGAGGAGGAGGAAACAGTCTGAAAAATAGGAGGAGCATGAAGTGGTGTTCAAAAACATGAAGAGCCTGAAAAGGTGTGAAATATATGAAGAGATTCAAAAGGTGTCAAAAATATGAGGAGCATGAAACGCTCTGAAAAATAGGAGGATAATGAAGCGGTGTTGAAAAACATGAAGAGCCTGAAAAGTTCTGAAAAATATGAAGAGCTTCAAAAGGTGTCAAAAATATGAGGAGCATGAAACGGTGTGAAAAATAGGAGGAGCATGAAGTGGTGTTGAAAAAAATGAAGAGCCTGAAAAGGTGTGAGTAATATGAAGAGCTTCAAAAGGTGTGATCAATATGAGGAGCATGAAGCGGTCGGTAAAATAGGAGGAGCATGAAGCGGTGTTCAAAAACATGAAGAGCCTGAAAAGGTGTGAAAAATGTGAAGAGCTTCAAAAGTTGAGAAATACAAGAGGAGCATGAAACGGTCTGAAAAATAGGAGGAGCATGAAGCGGTTTTGAAAAACATGAAGAACTTGAAAAGGTGTGAAAAATATGAAGAACTTCAAAAGGTGCCAATAATATGAGGAGCATGAAACGGTCTGAAAAATAGGAGGGGCATGAAGCGGTGTTCAAAAACATGAAGAGCCTAAAAAGGTGTGAAAAATATGAGGAGCTTCAAAAGCTGTGAAATACATGAGGAAAATGAAACGGTCTGAAAAAAGGTAGGAGCATGAAACGGTATTCAAAACATGAAGTGCTTGAAAAGGTGTGAAAAATATGAAGAACTTCAAAAGGTGTGAAAAATATGAGGAGCTTCACAAGTTGTCAAAAATATGAGGAGCATGAAACGGTCTGAAAAATAGGAGGAACATTAACTGGTGTTGAAAAACATGAAGAGCCTGAAAAGTTGTGAAAAATATGAAGAGCTTCAACAGGTGTCAAAAATATGAGGAGCATGAAACGTTCTGAAAAATAGGAGGAGCATGAAACGGTATTCAAAACATGAAGAGCTTGAAAAGGTGTGAAAAATGTGAAGAGCTTCAAAACCTGTCAAAAGTATGAGGAGCATGAAATGGTCTGAAAAGTATGAGGAGCATGAAGCAGTGTTGAAAAACATGAAGAGCCTGAAAAGTTGTGAAATATATGAAGAGCTTCAAAAGGTGTCAAAAATATCAGGAGAGAAACGGTGTTCAAAAACGTGAAGAGCCTGAAAAGGTGTGAAAAATACGAAGAGATTCAAAAGATGTCAAAAATAGGAGGAGCCTGAAACGGTGTTGAAAAACATGAAGAGCATGAAAAAGTGTGAAAAATATGAAGAGCTTCAAAAGGTGTCAAAAATATGAGGAGCATGAAACGGTCCGAAATATAGGAGAAGCATGAAGAAGTGTTGAAAAACATAAAGACTCTGAAAAGGTGTGAAAAATATGAAGAGCTTCAAAAGGTGTCAAAAATATGAGGAGTATGAAAAGGTCTGAAAAATAGGAGGAGCATGAAGCGGTGTTGAAAAACATGAAAAGCCTGAAAAGGTGTGAAAAATATGAAGAGCTTCAAAAGGTGTGAAAATTATGAAGAGCTTCAAAAGGGTGAAAAATATGAGGAGCATGAAACGGTCTGAAAAATAGGAGAAGCATGAAGCGTTGTTGAAAAACATGAACAGCCTGAAAAGGTGTGAAAAATATGAAGAGCTTCAAAAGGTGTGAAATACATGAGGAGCATGAAACGGTCTGAAAAATAGGAGGAGCATGAAGCGGTGTTCAAAAACATGAAGAGCCTGAAAAGCTGTGAAAAATATGAAGAGCCTGAAAAGATGTGAAAAATATGAAGAGCTTCAAAAGGTGTCAAAAATATGAGGAGCATGAAACCCTTTGAAAAATAGGAGGAGCATGAAGCGGTGTTGAAAAACATGAAGAGCCTGAAAAGGTGTGAAAAATATGAAAAATTTCAAAAGCTGTCAAAAATGAGATGAGTTGAAACGGTCTGAAAAATAGGCGGAGCATGAAACGGTCTGAAAAATAGGAGGAGCATGAAACGGTGTTCAGGAACATGAAGAGCTTGAAAAACTTCGAAAAATATGAAGAGCTTCAAAAGGTGTGAAAAATATGAAGAGCTTCAAAATGTGTGGAATACATGAGGAGCATGAAACGGTCTGAAAAATAAGAGGAGCGTGAAGCGGTGTTCAAAAACATGAAGAGCCTGAAAAGGTTTGAAATATATGAAGAGATTCAAAATGTTTCAAAAATATGAGGAGCATGAAACGCTCAGAAAAGTAGGAGGATCATGAAGCGATGTTGAAAAACATGAAAAGCCTGAAAAGGTGTGAAAAATATGAAGAGTTTCAAAAGGTGTCAAAAATATGAGGAGCATGAAACGTTCTGAAAAATAGGAGGAGCAAGAAATCGTGTTCAAAAACATGAGGAGCCTGAAAACGTGTGAAAAATATAAAGAGCTTCAAAATGTGTGAAATACATGAGAAGCATGAAACGGTCTGAAAAATAGGAGGAGCATGAAGCGGTGTTGAAAAACATGAAGAGCCTGAAAAGGTGTGAAAAATGTGAAGAGCTTCAAAAGTTGTGAAATACAAGAGGAGCATGAAACGGTCTGAAAAAAAGGAGGAGCATAAAGCGGTGTTGAAAAACATGAAGAACCTGAAAAGTTGTGAAAAATATGAAGAACTTCAAAAGGTGCCAAAAATATGAGGAGCATGAAACGGCTGAAATACAGGAGGAGCATGAAACTGTCTGAAAAATAGGAGGAGCATGAAACGGTGTTTAAAAACATGAAGAGCCTGAAAAGCTGTGAAATATATGAAGAGTTTCAAAAGGTGTGAAATATATGAAGAGCTTCAAAAGGTGTGAAATACATGAGGAGCAGGAAACAGTCTGAAAAATAGGAGGAGCATGAAGTGGTGTTCAAAAACATGAAGAGCCTGAAAAGGTGTGAAATATATGAAGAGATTCAAAAGGTGTCAAAAATATGAGGAGCATGAAACGCTCTGAAAAATAGGAGGAGCATGAAACAGTGTTCAAAATCATGAAGAGCCTGAAAAGGTGTGAAAAATATGAAGAGCTTCAAAAGGTTTAAAAAATATGAAGAGCTTCAAAAGCTGTGAAATAGATGAGGAGCATGAAACGGTCTGAAAAATAGGAGGAGCATGAAGCGGTGTTCCAAAACATGAAGAGCCTGAAAAGGTGTGAAATATATGAAGAGATTCAAAAGTTGTCAAAAATATGAGGAGCATGAAACTCTCTGAAAAACAGGAAGAGCAAGAAACCGTGTTCAAAAACATGAAGAGCTTGAAATGGTGTGAAAATTATGAAGAGCTTCAAAAGGTGTGAAATACATGAGGAGCAAGAAACGGTCTGAAAAATAAGAGGAGCATGAAGTGTTGTTGAAAAACATGAAGAGACTGAAAAGGTGTGAAAAATATGAAGAGCTTCAAAAGATGTGAAAAATATGAGGAGCATGAAGCGGTCTATAAAATAGGAGGAGCATGAAGCGGTGTTGAGAAACATGGAGAGCCTGAAAAGGTGTGAAAAATATGAAGAGCTTCAAAAGGTGTGAAATACAAGAGGAGCGTGAAACGGTCTGAAAAATAGCAGGAGCATGAAGCGCTGTTGAGAAACATGGAGAGCCTGAAAAGGTATGAAAAATATGAAGAGCTTCAAAAGGTGTGAAATACATGAGGAGCATGAAACGGTCTGAAAAAAAGGAGGAGCATGAAACGGTGTTCAAAAACCTGAAGAGAATGAACAGGTGTGAAAAATATGAAGAGCTTCAAAAGTTGTCAAAAAGATGACGAGGATTAAACGGTCTGAAAAATAGGAGGAGCATGAAGCGGTGTTGAAAAACATGAAGAGCCTGAAAAGGTGTGAAGTACATGAAAAGCTTCAAAAGTTGTCAAAAATATGAGGAGCATGAAAATGTATGAAAAATAGGAGGAGCATGAAGCGTTTTTGAAAAACATGAAGACCCTGAAAAGGTATGAAAAATATGAAGAGCTTCAAAAGTTGTCAAAAATATGAAGAGCCTGAGCTGGACTGAAAAATAGGAGGAGCATGAAACGGTGTTCAAAAACATGAAGAGCCTGAAAAGGTGTGAAAAATATGAAGAGCTCAAAAGGTGTGAATACATGAGGAGAAAGAAACGGTCTGAAAAATAGGAGGAGCATGAAGCGGTGTTGAAAAACATGAAGTGCCTGAAAAGCTGTGAAAAATATGAAGAGCTTCAAAAGGTGTGAAAAATATGAAGAGATTCCAAAGGTGTGAAAAATATGAGGAGTAGGAAAAGGTCTGAAAAATAGGAGGAGCATGAAGCGGTGTTGAAAAACATGAAAAGCCTGAAAAGGTGTGAAAAATATGAAGAGCTTCAAAAGGTGTGAAAATTATGAAGAGCTTCAAAACGGTGAAAAATATGAGGAGCATGAAACGGTCTGAAAAATAGGAGAAGCATGAAGCGGTGTTGAAAAACATGAAGAGCCTGAAAAGGTGTGAAAAATATGAAGAGCTTCAAAAGGTGTGAAAAATATGAGGTGCCGGGAACGGTCTGAAAAATAGGAGGAGCATGAAGCTTTGTTGAAAAACATGAAGAGCCTGAAAAGGTGGGAAATATATGAAGAGCTTCAAAAGGTGGCAAAAATATGAGGAGCATGAAACGGTCTGAAAAATAGGAGGAGCATGAAACAGTGTTCAAAAATATGAAGAGCCTGAAAAGCTGTGAAAAATATGAAGAGCTTCAAAAGGTTTAAAAAATATGAAGAGCTTCAAAAGCTGTGAAATAGATGAGGAGCATGAAACGGTCTGAAAAATAGGAGGAGCATGAAGCGGTGTTCCAAAACATGAAGAGCTTGAAAAGGTGTGAAATATATGAAGAGATTCAAAAGGTGTCAAAAATATGAGGAGCATGAAACGCTCTGATTAATATGAGGATCATGAAGCGGTGTTGAAAAACATGAAAAGCCTGAAAAGGTGTGAAAAATATGAAGAGTTTCAAAAGGTGTCAAAAATATGAGGAGCATGAAACTGTCTGAAAAACAGGAAGAGCATGAAACCGTGTTCAAAAACATGAAGAGCTTGAAAAGGTGTGAAAAATATGGAGAGCTTCAAAAGATGTGAAATACATGAGAAGCATGAAACGGTCTAAAAAATAGGAGGAGCATGAAGCGGTGTTGAAAAACATGAAGAGCCTGAAAAGGTGTGAAAAATATGAAGAGCTTCAAAAGGTGTGAAAAATATGAGGAGAAATAAACGGTCTGAAAAATAGGAGGAGCATGAAGCTTTGTTGAAAAACAGGAAGAGCCTGAAAAAGTGGGAAATATATGAAGAGCTTCAAAATGTGTCAAATATATGAGGAGAATGTTAAGTCTGAAAAATAGGAGGAGCATGAAGCAGTGTTGAAAAACATGAAGAGCATGAAAAGGTGTGAAAAATATGAAGAGCTTCAAAAGGTGTGAAAAATATGAGGAGCATGAAACGGTCTGAAAATTAGGAGGAGCATGAAATCGTGTTCAAAAACATGAGGAGCCTGAAAACATGTGAAAAATATAAAGAGCTTCAAAATGTGTGAAATACATGAGGAGCATGAAACGGTCTGAAAAATAGGAGGAGCATGAAGGGGTGTTGAAAAACATGAAGAGCCTGAAAAGGTGTGAAAAACATGAAGAGCTTCAATAGGTGTGATAAACATGAGGAACAAGAAGTGGTCTGAAAAATAGGAGGAGCATGAAGCGGTGTTCAAAAACATGAAGAGCCTGAAAAGGTGTGAAAAATGTGAAGAGCTTCAAAAGGTGTGAAATACAAGAGGAGCATGAAACGGTCTGAAAAAAAAGGAGGAGCATAAAGCGGAGTTGAAAAACATGAAGAACCTGAAAAGGTGTGAAAAATATGAAGAACTTCAAAAGGTGCCAAAAATATGAGGAGCATGAAACGGTCTGAAATAAAGGAGGAGCATGAAACGGTCTGAAAAATAGGAGAAGCATGAAGCGGTGTTGAAAAACATGAAGAGCCTGAAAAGGTGTGAAAAATATGAAGAGCTTCAAATGGTGTCAAAAATATGAGGAGCATGAAACGGTCTGAAAAATAGGAGGAGCATGAAGCTTTGTTAAAAAACAGGAAGAGCCTGAAAAGGTGGGAAATATATGAAGAGCTTCAAAAGGTGTCAAAAATATGAGGAGCATGAAACGGTCTGAAAAAATAGGAGGAGCATGAAGTGTTGTTGAAAAACATGAAGAGCCAGAAAAGGACTGAAATATATGAAGAGCTTCAAAAGGTGTCAACAATATGAGAAGCATGAAACGGTCTGAAAAATAGGAGGAGCATGAAACGGTGTTCAAAAACATGAAGAGCCTGAAAAGGTGTGAAATATATGAAGAGATTCAAAAGGTGTCAAATATATGAGGAGCATGAAACGCTCTGAAAAATAGGAGGATCATGAAGCAGTGTTGAAAAACATGAAGAACCTGAAAAGGTGTGAAAAATATGAAGAGTTTCAAAAGGTGTGAATATTATGAAGAGCTTAAAAGTTGTCAAAAATATGAGGAGCATGAAACGGTCTGAAAAATAGGAGGAGCATGAAGTGGCATTGAAAAACATGAAGAGACTGAAAAGGTGTGAAATATATGAAGAGCTTCAAAAGGTGTCAAAATTCTGAAGAGCTTCAAAGGTGTCAAAAATATGAGGAGCATGAAACAGTCCGAAAAATAGGAGGAGCCTGAAATAATGTTCAAAAGCATGAAGAGCCTAAAAAGGTGTGAAAAATATAAAGAGCTTCAAAAGGTGTGAAATACAGGAGGAGCATGAAACGGTCTGAAAAATAGGAGGAGCATGAAGTGGTGTTGAAAAACATGAAGAGCCTGAAAATGTGTGAAATATATGAAGAGCTTCAAAAGATGTCAGAAATGAGAGGAGCATGAACCGGTCTGAAAAATACGAGGAGCATGAAGCGGTGTTCAAAAACAAGAAGAGCATGAAAAGGTGTGAAAAATATGAAGAGCTTCAAAAGCTGTCAAAAATATAAGGAGCATGAACCGGTCTGAAAATAGGAGGAGCATGAAGCGGTGTTGAAAAACATGAAGAGCCTGAAAAGGTGTGAAAAATATGACGAGCTTCAAAAGGTGTCAAAAATATGAGGAGCATGAAACGGTCTGAAAAATAGGAGGAGCATGAAACGGTCTGAAAAATGGGAGGAGCATGAAGCGGTGTTGAAAAACATGAAGAGCCAGAAACCGTGTGAAAAACATGAAGAGCTTAAAAGTTGTGAGAAATATGAAGAGCTTCAAAAGGTGTCAAAAATGAGACGAGCATGAAAAGGTCTGGAAAATAGGACGAGCATGAAGCGGTGTTGAAAACATGAAGAGCCAGAAAAGGTGTGAAAAATATGAAGAGCTTCAAAAAGTGTCAAAAATATGAAGAGCATGAAACGGTCTGAAAAATAGGAGGAGCATGAAGTTATGTTGAAAAACATGAAGAGCTTAAAAAGGTGTGAAAAATATGAAGAGCTTCAAAACGTGTCAAAAATATGAGGAGCATGAAACGGTCTGAAAAAGAGAAGGATCATGAAGCCGTGTTGAAAAACATGAAGATCCTGAAAAGTTGTGAAAAATATGAAAAGCTTCAAAAGTTGTCAAAAAATATGAGAAGCATGAAACATTCTGAAAAATAGGAGGATCATGAAGCGGTGTTCAAAATCATGAAGAGGCTGAAAAGGTGTGAAAAATATGAAGAGCTTCAAAACGTGTGAAATACATGAGGAGCATGGAAAAGTCTGAAAAATAGGAGGAGCATCAAGCGGTGTTAAAAAACATGAAGAGCCTGAAAAGGTGTGAAAAATTGAAGAGCTTCAAAAGGTGTGAAAAATAGGAGGAGCATGAAACGGGCTGAAAAAGAGCAGGAGCATGAAACGTTGTTCAAAAACATGAAGAGCCTGAAAAAGTGTGAAAAATATGAAGAGCTTTATAAGGTGTGAAATACATGAGGAGCATGAAACGGTCTGAAAAATAGGAGGAGCATGAAACCGTGTTCAAAAACATGAAGAGCCTGAAAAGTTGTGAAAAATATGAAGAGCTTCAAACGGTTGGAAATACATGAGGAGCATGAAACGGTGTTGAAAAACATGAAGAGCCTGAAAACGTGTGAAAAATATGAAGAGCTTCAAAAGGTGATAAAAATGAGATGAGCATGAAACTGTCTGAAAAACATGAGGAGCATGAAGCGGTGTTGGAAATCATGAAGAGTCTGAAAAGGTGTGAAATATATTAAGAGATTCAAAAGGTGTCAAAAATATGAGGAGCATGATACGATCTGAAAAATAGGAGGAGCATAAAGCGGTGTTGAAAAACATGATAAACCTGAAAAGGTGTGAAGAATATGAAGAGCTTCAAAAGGTGTCAAAACTATGAGGAGCATGAAACGGTCTGAAAAATAGGAGGAGCATGAAACGGTGTTCAAAAACATGAAGAGCCTGAAAAGCTGTGAAAAATACGAAGAGCTTCAAAAGGTGTCAAAATGACATGAGCATGAAACGGTCTGAAAAATAGGAGGAGCATGAAGTGGTGTTGAAAAACATGAGGATCCGGAAAAGGTGTGAAATATATGAAGAGCTTCAAAAGGTGTCAAAAATATGAGGAGAATGAAACGGTCTGCAAAATAGGAGGAGCATGAAATGGTGTTCAAAAACATGAAGATCCTGAAAAGGTGTGAAAAATATGAAAAGTTCAAAAGGTGTCAAAAATATGAGGAGCATGAATAGGTCTGAAAAATAGGAGGAGCATGAAGCGGTATTCAAAAACATGAAGAGCCTGAAAAGGTGTTAAAAATATGAAGAGCTTCTCAAGGTGTCAAAAATATGAGGAGCATGAAACGGTCTGAAAAACAGGAGTAGCATGAAGTGGTGTTGAATAACATCAAGAGCCTGAAAAGGTGTGAAAAATATGTAGAGCTTCATAAGGTGTGAAATTCATGAGGAGCATGAAACGATCTGAAAAATATGAGAAGCATGAAGTGGTGTGGAAAAACATGAAGAGCCTGAAAAGGTGTGAAAAATATGAAGAGCTTCAAATGGTGTCAAAAATATGAGAAGAATGAAAAGGTCTGAAAGATAGATGCGGCATGAAATGGTGTTGAAAAACATGAAGAGCCTGAAAAGTTGTGAAAAATATGAAGAGCTTCAAAAGGTGTGAAATATATGAGGACCATGAAACGGGCTGAAAAATAGAAGCATGAAGTGGTGTGGAAAAACATGAAGAGCCTGAAAAGGTGTGAAAAATATGAAGAGCATCAAAAGGAGTGAAATATATTAGGAGCATGAAACTCTTGAAAAATAGGAGGAGCATGAAGCGGTGTTCAAAAACATGAAGAGCCTGAAATGGTGTGAAAAATATGAAGAGTTTCAAAAGTTGTCAAAAATGAGATGAGCATGAAACGGTCTGAAAAATAGGAGGAGCATGAAGCTGTGTTCAAAAATATGAACAGCCTGAAAAGGTGTGAAAAATATGAAGAGCTTCAAAAGGTGTGAAAAATATGAGGAGCATGAAACGTACTGAAAAAGAAGCAGCATGAAACGGTGTTGAAAATCATGAAGAGCCTGAAAAGGTGTGAAAAATATGAAGAGCTTCAAAAGGTGTGAAAAAATATGAGGAGCATGAAACGGCCTGAAAAATAGAAGCAGCATGAAACGATGTTGAAAAATATGAAGAGCCTGAAAAGGTGTGAAAAATATGAAGAGCTTCAAAAGGGGTCAAAAATATAAAGAGCATGAAACGGTCTGTAAAATAGGAGGTTCATGAAGCGGTGTTCAAAATCATGAAAAGCCTGAAAACGTGTGAAAAATATGAAGAGCTTCAAAAGGTGTCAAAAATATGAGGAGCATGAAACGTTCTGAAAAATAGGAGGAGCATGAAACGGTGATCAAAAACATGAGGAGCCTGAAAAGGTGTGAGAAATATGAAGAACTTCAAAAGGTGTAAAATTCATGAGAGCATGAAACGGTCTGAAAAATATGAGAAGCATGAAGTGGTGTGGAAAAACATGAAGAGCCTGAAAAGGTGTGAAAAATATGAAGAGCTTCAAATTGTGTCAAAAATATGAGAAGCATGAAACGGTCTGAAAGATAGGAGGAGCATGAAACGGTGATCAGAAACATGAAGAGCCTGAAAAGGTGTGAAAAATATGAAGAGCTTTAAAAGGTGTTAAAAATATGAGGAGCATGAAACGGTCTGAAAAATAGGAGGATTATGAAACGGTGTTCAAAAACATGAAGAGCCTTAAAAGGTGGGAAAAATATGAAGAGCCTCAAAACGTGTCAAAAATATGAGGAGTATGAAACGGTATGATAAATAGCAGGAGCATGAACCGGTGTTGAAAAACATGAAGAGTCTGAAATCGTGTGAAAAATATGAAGAGCTTCAAAAATGGGAAAAATATGAAGAGCTTCAAACGATGTGAATAATATGCAAAACTTCAAAAGATGTCAAAAATGAGATGAGCATGAAACGGTCTGAAAAATAAGAGGGGCATGAAATCGTGTTCAAAAATATGAAGAGCCTGAAAAGGTGTGAAAAATATGAAGAGCTTCTAAAGGTGTGAAAAATATGAGGAGCATGAAACGTTCTGAAAAATAGGAGGAGCATGAAACGGTGATCAAAAACATGAGGAGCCTGAAAAGGTGTGAGAAATATGAAGAACTTCAAAAGGTGTAAAATTCATGAGAGCATGAAACGGTCTGAAAAATATGAGAAGCATGAAGTGGTGTGGAAAAACATGAAGAGCCTGAAAAGGTGTGAAAAATATGAAGAGCTTCAAATTGTGTCAAAAATATGAGAAGCATGAAACGGTCTGAAAGATAGGAGGAGCATGAAACGGTGATCAGAAACATGAAGAGCCTGAAAAGGTGTGAAAAATATGAAGAGCTTTAAAAGGTGTTAAAAATATGAGGAGCATGAAACGGTCTGAAAAATAGGAGGATTATGAAACGGTGTTCAATAACATGAACAGCCTGAAAAGGTGTGGAAAATATGTGTAGCTTCAAAAGGTTTTAAATACATGAGGAGCATGAAACTGTCTGAAAAATAAGATTAGCATGAAGCAGTGTTCAAAAACATGAAGAGCCTGAAAAGGTGTGAAAAATATGAAGAACTTTAAAAGGTGTCAAAAATATGAGGAGCATGAAATGGTCTGAAAAATAGGAGGATTATGAAACGGTGTTCAAAAAGATGAAGAGCCTGAAAAGGTGTGAAAAATATGAAGAGTCTCAAAACGTGTCAAAAATATGAGGAGAACGAAACAGTTGGAAAAATAGGAGGAGCATGAAGCGGTGCTGAAAAACATAAAGAGCCTGAAAAGCTGTGAGAAATATGAAGAGCTTCAAAAGGTGTCAAAAATATGAGGAGCATGAAACGGTCTGAAAAATACGAGGAGCATGAAGTGGTGTTGAAAAACATGAAGAGCCTGAAAAGGTGTGAAAAATATTAAGAACTTCAAAAAGTGTCAAAAATATGAGGAGCATGAAACGGTCTGAAAAATAGGAGGAGCATGAAACGGTGTTCAAAAACATGAAGAGCCTTAAAAGGTGTGAAAAATATGAAGTGATTCAAAAGGTGTGAAATACATGAGGAGGAATAAACGGTCTGAAACATAGGAGGAGCATGAAGCTGTGTTGAAAAACATGAAGAGCCTGAAAACGTGTGAAAAATATGAAGAGCTTCAAAAGGTGTGAAAAATATGAAGAGCTTCAAAAAGTGTCAGAAATTAGATGAGCATGAAACGGTCTGAAAAATAGGAGTAGCATGAAGTGGTGTTGAAAAATATGAAGAGCCTGAAAACGTGTGAAAAATATGAAGAGCTTCAAAATGTGTGAAAAATATGAAGAGCTTCAAAAGGTGTCAAAATGAGATGAGCATGAAACGGACTGAAAAATAGGAGGAGAATGAAGCGGTGGTGAAAAATATGAAGAGCCTGAAAAGGTGTGAAAATATGAAGAGCTTCAAAAATATGAAAAATATGAAGAGCTTCAAAAGGTGTGACAAATATGAGGAGCAAGAAATGGTCTGAAAAATAGGAGGATTATGAAACGGTGTTCAAAAACAAGAAGAGCCTGAAAAGGTGTGAAAAATAGTAAAAGCCTCAAAAAGTGTCAAAAATATGAGGAGCATGAAACGGTCTGAAAAATTGCAGGAGCATGAAGTGGTGTTGAAAAACATGAAGAGTCTGAAAACGTGTGAAAATAAGAAGAGCTTCAAAAATATGAGAAATATGAAGAGCTTCAAAAATTATCAAAATGAGATGAGCATGAACCGGTCTGAAAAATAGGAGGAGCATGAAGTAGGGTTGAAAAAATGAAAAGCCTGAAAAGGTGTGAAATATAAGAAGTGCTTCAAAGGTTTCAAAAATATGAGGAGAATGAAACGGTCTGAAAAATAGGAGGAGCATGAAGCGGTGTTGAAAATCATGAAGAGCCTGAAAAGTTGTGAAAAATATGAAGAGCTTCAAAAGGTGTCAAAATGAGATGAGCATGAAACGGTCTGAAAAACAGGAGGAGAATGAGGTGGAGTTGAAAATCATCAAGAGCATGAAAAGGTGTGAAAAATATGAAGAGCTTCAAAAGGTGTCAAAAAGGGATGAGCATCAAAAGGGCTGAAAAATAGCAGGAGCAAGAAGTGGTGTTGAAAAAAATGAGAAGCCTGAAAAGGTTTGAAATACATGAAGAACTTCAAAAGGTGTGAAATACATGAGGAGCATGAAACTCTCTGTAAAATAGATGGAGGATGAAGTGTTGTTGTAAAACATGAAGAGCCTGAAAAGGTGTGAAAAATATGAAGAGTTTCAAAAGATGTCCAAAATATGAGGAGCATGAAACGGTCTGAAAAATAGGAGGAGCATGAAGCGATGTTGAAAAACATGAAGAGCCTGAACAGGTGTGAAAAATATGAAGAGCTTCAAAAGGTGTCCAAAATATGAGGAGCATGAAACGGTCTGAAAAACAGGAGGAGCATGAAGCGGTGTTTAAAAACATGAAGAGCCTGAAAAGCTGTGAGAAATATGAAGAGCTTCAAAAGGTGTCAAAAATATGAGGAGCATGAAACGGTCTGAAAAATAGGAGGAGCATGACGCCGTGTTCAAAAACATGAAGAGTCTGAAAACGTTTGAAAATAAGAAGAGCTTCAAAAATATGAGAAATATGAAGAGCTTCAAAAGGTATCAAAATGAGATGAGCATGAACCGGTCTGAAAAATAGGAGGAGCATGAAGTGGGGTTGAAAAAATGAAAAGCCTGAAAAGGTGTGAAATATATGAAGTGCTTCAAAGGTGTCAAAAATATGAGGAGAATGAAACGGTCTGAAAAATAGGAGGAGCATGAAGCGGTGTTGAAAATCATGAAGAGCCTGAAAACGTGTGAAAAATATGAAGACCTTCAAAAAGTGTGAAAAATATGAAGAGTTTCAAAAGGTGTGAAAAAAGAGATGAGCATGAAAAGGTCTGAAAAATAGGAGGAGCATGAAGCGGTGTTGAAAATCATGAAGAGCCTGAAAAGGTGTGAAAAATATGAAGAGCTTCAAAAGGTGTCAAAATGAGATGAGCATGAAACGGTCTGAAAAACAGGAGGAGAATGAAGCGGTGTTGAAAATCATCAAGAGCATGAAAAGGTGTGAAAAATATGAAGAGCTTCAAAAGGTGTCAAAAAGGGATGAGCATGAAAAGGTCTGAAAAATAGGAGGAGCAAGAAGTGGTGTTGAAAAAAATGAGAAGCCTGAAAAGGTGTGAAATATATGAAGAGCTTCAAAAGGTGTGAAATACATGAGGAGCATGAAATTCTCTGAAAAATAGAAGGAGCATGAAGTGTTGTTGTAAAACATGAAGAGCCTGAAAAGGTGTGAAAAATATGAAGAGCTTCAAAAGTTGTCCAAAATATGAGGAGCATGAAACGGTCTGAAAAATAGCAGGAGCATGAAGCGGTGTTGAAAACCATGAAGAGCCTGAAAAGGTGTGAAAAATATGAAGAGCTTCAAAAGGTGTCCAAAATATGAGGAGCATGAAACGGTCTGAAAAATAGCAGGAGCATGAAGCGGTGTTGAAAAACATGAAGAGCATGAAAAGGTGTGAAAAATATGAAGAGCTTCAAAGTTGTGAAAAATATGAAGAGCTTCAAAAGGTGTCAAAAATGAGATGAGTATGAACCGGTTTGAAAAATAGGAGGAGCATGAAGCGGTGTTGAAAAACATGAAGCGCCAGAAAAGGTGTGAAAAATATGAAGAGCTTCAAAATGTGTCAAAAATATGAGGAGCATGAAACAGTCTGAAAAATAATATGAGCATGAAGTGTTGTTGAAAACATGAAGAGATTGAAATGTTGTGAAAAATATGAAGAGCTTCAAAAGGTGTCAAATATATGAGGAGCGTGATACGGTCTGAAAAATAGGAGGAGCATGAAGTTTTTTTGAAAACATGAAGAGACTGAAAAGTTGTGAATAATATGAAGCGCTTCAAAAGGTGTAAAATACATGAGGAGGATGAAATGGTCTGAAAAATAGGAGGATCATGAAGCGGTGTTGAAAAGGTAGAAGAGCCTGTAAAGTTGTGAAAAACAGGAAGAGTTTCAAAAGGTGTCAAAAATATGAGGAGCATGAAACGGTCTGAAAAATAGAAGCGGCATGAAATGGTGTTGAAAAACATGAAGAGCCTGAAAAGGTGTGAAAATTATGAATATTTCAAAAGATGTGAAAAATATGAAGAACTTCGAAAGCTGTCAAAAATGAGATGAGCATGAAACGGTCTGAGAAATAGGAGAAGCATGAAGTGGTGTTGAAAAACATGAAGAGCCTAAAAGGTGTGAAAAATATGAAGAGCATCAAAAAATGTCAAAAATATGAGGAGCATGAAATGGTCTGAAAAATAGGAGCAGCAAGAAACGGTGTTCAAAAACATGAAGAGCCTGAAAAGGTGTGAAAAATATGAAGAGCATCAAAACGTGTCAAAAATATGAGGAGTATGAAACGGTCTGGAAATTAGCAGGAGCATGAAGCGGTGTTGAAAAACATGAAGAGCCTGAAAACGTGAGAAAAATATGAAGAGCTTCAAAAATGTGAAAAATATGAACAGCTTCATAAGGTGTTAAAATATGAAGAGCCTCAAAAGTTGTCAAAAATGAGATGAGCATGAAACGGTGTGAAAAATAGGAGGAGCATGAAGCGGTTTTAAAATTCATAAAGAGCCGAAAAAGGTTTGAAAAATATGAAGAGATTCAAAAGGTGTCAAAAATATGAAGAGCTTCAAAAGTTGTGAAAAATATGAGGAGCATGAAACGGTCTGAAAAACAGGAGGAGCATGAAGCAGTGTTCAAACACATGAAGAGCCTGAAAAGGTGTGAAAAATATGAAGAGCTTCAAAAGGTGAGAAAAATATGAAGAGCTTCAAAAGGTGTCAAAAATTAGATTAGCATGAAAGGGTCTGAAAAATAGGAGGAGCATGAAGTGATGTTGAAAAACATGAAGAGCCTGAGAAGGTGTGAAATATATGAAGAGCTTCAAAAGGTGTGAAAAATATGAAGAGCTTCAAAACGTGTGAAATACATGAGGAGCATGGAAAAGTCTGAAAAATAGGAGGAGCATCAAGCGGTGTTAAAAAACATGAAGAGCCTGAAAAGGTGTGAAAAATTGAAGAGCTTCAAAAGGTGTGAAAAATAGGAGGAGCATGAAACGGGCTGAAAAAGAGCAGGAGCATGAAACGTTGTTCAAAAACATGAAGAGCCTGAAAAGGTGTGAAAAACCTGAAGAACTTCAAAATGTGTCAAATATATGAGGAGGATGAAACGGTCTGAAAAATAGGAGGAGCATGAAACGGTGCTCAAAAACATGAAGAGCCTGAAAAAGTGTGAAAAATATGAAGAGCTTTATAAGGTGTGAAATACATGAGGAGCATGAAACGGTCTGAAAAATAGGAGGAGCATGAAACCGTGTTCAAAAACATGAAGAGCCTGAAAAGTTGTGAAAAATATGAAGAGCTTCAAACGGTTGGAAATACATGAGGAGCATGAAACGGTGTTGAAAAACATGAAGAGCCTGAAAACGTGTGAAAAATATGAAGAGCTTCAAAAGGTGATAAAAATGAGATGAGCATGAAACGGTCTGAAAAACATGAGGAGCATGAAGCGGTGTTGGAAATCATGAAGAGTCTGAAAAGGTGTGAAATATATTAAGAGATTCAAAAGGTGTCAAAAATATGAGGAGCATGATACGATCTGAAAAATAGGAGGAGCATAAAGCGGTGTTGAAAAACATGATAAACCTGAAAAGGTGTGAAGAATATGAAGAGCTTCAAAAGGTGTCAAAACTATGAGGAGCATGAAACGGTCTGAAAAATAGGAGGAGCATGAAACGGTGTTCAAAAACATGAAGAGCCTGAAAAGCTGTGAAAAATACGAAGAGCTTCAAAAGGTGTCAAAATGACATGAGCATGAAACGGTCTGAAAAATAGGAGGAGCATGAAGTGGTGTTGAAAAACATGAGGATCCGGAAAAGGTGTGAAATATATGAAGAGCTTCAAAAGGTGTCAAAAATATGAGGAGAATGAAACGGTCTGCAAAATAGGAGGAGCATGAAATGGTGTTCAAAAACATGAAGATCCTGAAAAGGTGTGAAAAATATGAAGACCTTCAAAAAGTGTGAAAAATATGAAGAGTTTCAAAAGGTGTGAAAAAAGAGATGAGCATGAAAAGGTCTGAAAAATAGGAGGAGCATGAAGCGGTGTTGAAAATCATGAAGAGCCTGAAAAGGTGTGAAAAATATGAAGAGCTTCAAAAGGTGTCAAAATGAGATGAGCATGAAACGGTCTGAAAAACAGGAGGAGAATGAAGCGGTGTTGAAAATCATCAAGAGCATGAAAAGGTGTGAAAAATATGAAGAGCTTCAAAAGGTGTCAAAAAGGGATGAGCATGAAAAGGTCTGAAAAATAGGAGGAGCAAGAAGTGGTGTTGAAAAAAATGAGAAGCCTGAAAAGGTGTGAAATATATGAAGAGCTTCAAAAGGTGTGAAATACATGAGGAGCATGAAATTCTCTGAAAAATAGAAGGAGCATGAAGTGTTGTTGTAAAACATGAAGAGCCTGAAAAGGTGTGAAAAATATGAAGAGCTTCAAAAGTTGTCCAAAATATGAGGAGCATGAAACGGTCTGAAAAATAGCAGGAGCATGAAGCGGTGTTGAAAACCATGAAGAGCCTGAAAAGGTGTGAAAAATATGAAGAGCTTCAAAAGGTGTCCAAAATATGAGGAGCATGAAACGGTCTGAAAAATAGCAGGAGCATGAAGCGGTGTTGAAAAACATGAAGAGCATGAAAAGGTGTGAAAAATATGAAGAGCTTCAAAGTTGTGAAAAATATGAAGAGCTTCAAAAGGTGTCAAAAATGAGATGAGTATGAACCGGTTTGAAAAATAGGAGGAGCATGAAGCGGTGTTGAAAAACATGAAGCGCCAGAAAAGGTGTGAAAAATATGAAGAGCTTCAAAATGTGTCAAAAATATGAGGAGCATGAAACAGTCTGAAAAATAATATGAGCATGAAGTGTTGTTGAAAACATGAAGAGATTGAAATGTTGTGAAAAATATGAAGAGCTTCAAAAGGTGTCAAATATATGAGGAGCGTGATACGGTCTGAAAAATAGGAGGAGCATGAAGTTTTTTTGAAAACATGAAGAGACTGAAAAGTTGTGAATAATATGAAGCGCTTCAAAAGGTGTAAAATACATGAGGAGGATGAAATGGTCTGAAAAATAGGAGGATCATGAAGCGGTGTTGAAAAGGTAGAAGAGCCTGTAAAGTTGTGAAAAACAGGAAGAGTTTCAAAAGGTGTCAAAAATATGAGGAGCATGAAACGGTCTGAAAAATAGAAGCGGCATGAAATGGTGTTGAAAAACATGAAGAGCCTGAAAAGGTGTGAAAATTATGAATATTTCAAAAGATGTGAAAAATATGAAGAACTTCGAAAGCTGTCAAAAATGAGATGAGCATGAAACGGTCTGAGAAATAGGAGAAGCATGAAGTGGTGTTGAAAAACATGAAGAGCCTAAAAGGTGTGAAAAATATGAAGAGCATCAAAAAATGTCAAAAATATGAGGAGCATGAAATGGTCTGAAAAATAGGAGCAGCAAGAAACGGTGTTCAAAAACATGAAGAGCCTGAAAAGGTGTGAAAAATATGAAGAGCATCAAAACGTGTCAAAAATATGAGGAGTATGAAACGGTCTGGAAATTAGCAGGAGCATGAAGCGGTGTTGAAAAACATGAAGAGCCTGAAAACGTGAGAAAAATATGAAGAGCTTCAAAAATGTGAAAAATATGAACAGCTTCATAAGGTGTTAAAATATGAAGAGCCTCAAAAGTTGTCAAAAATGAGATGAGCATGAAACGGTGTGAAAAATAGGAGGAGCATGAAGCGGTTTTAAAATTCATAAAGAGCCGAAAAAGGTTTGAAAAATATGAAGAGATTCAAAAGGTGTCAAAAATATGAAGAGCTTCAAAAGTTGTGAAAAATATGAGGAGCATGAAACGGTCTGAAAAACAGGAGGAGCATGAAGCAGTGTTCAAACACATGAAGAGCCTGAAAAGGTGTGAAAAATATGAAGAGCTTCAAAAGGTGAGAAAAATATGAAGAGCTTCAAAAGGTGTCAAAAATTAGATTAGCATGAAAGGGTCTGAAAAATAGGAGGAGCATGAAGTGATGTTGAAAAACATGAAGAGCCTGAGAAGGTGTGAAATATATGAAGAGCTTCAAAAGGTGTGAAAAATATGAAGAGCTTCAAAACGTGTGAAATACATGAGGAGCATGGAAAAGTCTGAAAAATAGGAGGAGCATCAAGCGGTGTTAAAAAACATGAAGAGCCTGAAAAGGTGTGAAAAATTGAAGAGCTTCAAAAGGTGTGAAAAATAGGAGGAGCATGAAACGGGCTGAAAAAGAGCAGGAGCATGAAACGTTGTTCAAAAACATGAAGAGCCTGAAAAGGTGTGAAAAACCTGAAGAACTTCAAAATGTGTCAAATATATGAGGAGGATGAAACGGTCTGAAAAATAGGAGGAGCATGAAACGGTGCTCAAAAACATGAAGAGCCTGAAAAAGTGTGAAAAATATGAAGAGCTTTATAAGGTGTGAAATACATGAGGAGCATGAAACGGTCTGAAAAATAGGAGGAGCATGAAACCGTGTTCAAAAACATGAAGAGCCTGAAAAGTTGTGAAAAATATGAAGAGCTTCAAACGGTTGGAAATACATGAGGAGCATGAAACGGTGTTGAAAAACATGAAGAGCCTGAAAACGTGTGAAAAATATGAAGAGCTTCAAAAGGTGATAAAAATGAGATGAGCATGAAACGGTCTGAAAAACATGAGGAGCATGAAGCGGTGTTGGAAATCATGAAGAGTCTGAAAAGGTGTGAAATATATTAAGAGATTCAAAAGGTGTCAAAAATATGAGGAGCATGATACGATCTGAAAAATAGGAGGAGCATAAAGCGGTGTTGAAAAACATGATAAACCTGAAAAGGTGTGAAGAATATGAAGAGCTTCAAAAGGTGTCAAAACTATGAGGAGCATGAAACGGTCTGAAAAATAGGAGGAGCATGAAACGGTGTTCAAAAACATGAAGAGCCTGAAAAGCTGTGAAAAATACGAAGAGCTTCAAAAGGTGTCAAAATGACATGAGCATGAAACGGTCTGAAAAATAGGAGGAGCATGAAGTGGTGTTGAAAAACATGAGGATCCGGAAAAGGTGTGAAATATATGAAGAGCTTCAAAAGGTGTCAAAAATATGAGGAGAATGAAACGGTCTGCAAAATAGGAGGAGCATGAAATGGTGTTCAAAAACATGAAGATCCTGAAAAGGTGTGAAAAATATGAAGACCTTCAAAAAGTGTGAAAAATATGAAGAGTTTCAAAAGGTGTGAAAAAAGAGATGAGCATGAAAAGGTCTGAAAAATAGGAGGAGCATGAAGCGGTGTTGAAAATCATGAAGAGCCTGAAAAGGTGTGAAAAATATGAAGAGCTTCAAAAGGTGTCAAAATGAGATGAGCATGAAACGGTCTGAAAAACAGGAGGAGAATGAAGCGGTGTTGAAAATCATCAAGAGCATGAAAAGGTGTGAAAAATATGAAGAGCTTCAAAAGGTGTCAAAAAGGGATGAGCATGAAAAGGTCTGAAAAATAGGAGGAGCAAGAAGTGGTGTTGAAAAAAATGAGAAGCCTGAAAAGGTGTGAAATATATGAAGAGCTTCAAAAGGTGTGAAATACATGAGGAGCATGAAATTCTCTGAAAAATAGAAGGAGCATGAAGTGTTGTTGTAAAACATGAAGAGCCTGAAAAGGTGTGAAAAATATGAAGAGCTTCAAAAGTTGTCCAAAATATGAGGAGCATGAAACGGTCTGAAAAATAGCAGGAGCATGAAGCGGTGTTGAAAACCATGAAGAGCCTGAAAAGGTGTGAAAAATATGAAGAGCTTCAAAGGTGTCCAAAATATGAGGAGCATGAAACGGTCTGAAAAATAGCAGGAGCATGAAGCGGTGTTGAAAAACATGAAGAGCATGAAAAGGTGTGAAAAATATGAAGAGCTTCAAAGTTGTGAAAAATATGAAGAGCTTCAAAAGGTGTCAAAAATGAGATGAGTATGAACCGGTTTGAAAAATAGGAGGAGCATGAAGCGGTGTTGAAAAACATGAAGCGCCAGAAAAGGTGTGAAAAATATGAAGAGCTTCAAAATGTGTCAAAAATATGAGGAGCATGAAACAGTCTGAAAAATAATATGAGCATGAAGTGTTGTTGAAAACATGAAGAGATTGAAATGTTGTGAAAAATATGAAGAGCTTCAAAAGGTGTCAAATATATGAGGAGCGTGATACGGTCTGAAAAATAGGAGGAGCATGAAGTTTTTTTGAAAACATGAAGAGACTGAAAAGTTGTGAATAATATGAAGCGCTTCAAAAGGTGTAAAATACATGAGGAGGATGAAATGGTCTGAAAAATAGGAGGATCATGAAGCGGTGTTGAAAAGGTAGAAGAGCCTGTAAAGTTGTGAAAAACAGGAAGAGTTTCAAAAGGTGTCAAAAATATGAGGAGCATGAAACGGTCTGAAAAATAGAAGCGGCATGAAATGGTGTTGAAAAACATGAAGAGCCTGAAAAGGTGTGAAAATTATGAATATTTCAAAAGATGTGAAAAATATGAAGAACTTCGAAAGCTGTCAAAAATGAGATGAGCATGAAACGGTCTGAGAAATAGGAGAAGCATGAAGTGGTGTTGAAAAACATGAAGAGCCTAAAAGGTGTGAAAAATATGAAGAGCATCAAAAAATGTCAAAAATATGAGGAGCATGAAATGGTCTGAAAAATAGGAGCAGCAAGAAACGGTGTTCAAAAACATGAAGAGCCTGAAAAGGTGTGAAAAATATGAAGAGCATCAAAACGTGTCAAAAATATGAGGAGTATGAAACGGTCTGGAAATTAGCAGGAGCATGAAGCGGTGTTGAAAAACATGAAGAGCCTGAAAACGTGAGAAAAATATGAAGAGCTTCAAAAATGTGAAAAATATGAACAGCTTCATAAGGTGTTAAAATATGAAGAGCCTCAAAAGTTGTCAAAAATGAGATGAGCATGAAACGGTGTGAAAAATAGGAGGAGCATGAAGCGGTTTTAAAATTCATAAAGAGCCGAAAAAGGTTTGAAAAATATGAAGAGATTCAAAAGGTGTCAAAAATATGAAGAGCTTCAAAAGTTGTGAAAAATATGAGGAGCATGAAACGGTCTGAAAAACAGGAGGAGCATGAAGCAGTGTTCAAACACATGAAGAGCCTGAAAAGGTGTGAAAAATATGAAGAGCTTCAAAAGGTGAGAAAAATATGAAGAGCTTCAAAAGGTGTCAAAAATTAGATTAGCATGAAAGGGTCTGAAAAATAGGAGGAGCATGAAGTGATGTTGAAAAACATGAAGAGCCTGAGAAGGTGTGAAATATATGAAGAGCTTCAAAAGGTGTGAAAAATATGAAGAGCTTCAAAACGTGTGAAATACATGAGGAGCATGGAAAAGTCTGAAAAATAGGAGGAGCATCAAGCGGTGTTAAAAAACATGAAGAGCCTGAAAAGGTGTGAAAAATTGAAGAGCTTCAAAAGGTGTGAAAAATAGGAGGAGCATGAAACGGGCTGAAAAAGAGCAGGAGCATGAAACGTTGTTCAAAAACATGAAGAGCCTGAAAAGGTGTGAAAAACCTGAAGAACTTCAAAATGTGTCAAATATATGAGGAGGATGAAACGGTCTGAAAAATAGGAGGAGCATGAAACGGTGCTCAAAAACATGAAGAGCCTGAAAAAGTGTGAAAAATATGAAGAGCTTTATAAGGTGTGAAATACATGAGGAGCATGAAACGGTCTGAAAAATAGGAGGAGCATGAAACCGTGTTCAAAAACATGAAGAGCCTGAAAAGTTGTGAAAAATATGAAGAGCTTCAAACGGTTGGAAATACATGAGGAGCATGAAACGGTGTTGAAAAACATGAAGAGCCTGAAAACGTGTGAAAAATATGAAGAGCTTCAAAAGGTGATAAAAATGAGATGAGCATGAAACGGTCTGAAAAACATGAGGAGCATGAAGCGGTGTTGGAAATCATGAAGAGTCTGAAAAGGTGTGAAATATATTAAGAGATTCAAAAGGTGTCAAAAATATGAGGAGCATGATACGATCTGAAAAATAGGAGGAGCATAAAGCGGTGTTGAAAAACATGATAAACCTGAAAAGGTGTGAAGAATATGAAGAGCTTCAAAAGGTGTCAAAACTATGAGGAGCATGAAACGGTCTGAAAAATAGGAGGAGCATGAAACGGTGTTCAAAAACATGAAGAGCCTGAAAAGCTGTGAAAAATACGAAGAGCTTCAAAAGGTGTCAAAATGACATGAGCATGAAACGGTCTGAAAAATAGGAGGAGCATGAAGTGGTGTTGAAAAACATGAGGATCCGGAAAAGGTGTGAAATATATGAAGAGCTTCAAAAGGTGTCAAAAATATGAGGAGAATGAAACGGTCTGCAAAATAGGAGGAGCATGAAATGGTGTTCAAAAACATGAAGATCCTGAAAAGGTGTGAAAAATATGAAAAGTTCAAAAGGTGTCAAAAATATGAGGAGCATGAATAGGTCTGAAAAATAGGAGGAGCATGAAGCGGTATTCAAAAACATGAAGAGCCTGAAAAGGTGTTAAAAATATGAAGAGCTTCTCAAGGTGTCAAAAATATGAGGAGCTTGAAACGGTCTGAAAAACAGGAGTAGCATGAAGTGGTGTTGAATAACATCAAGAGCCTGAAAAGGTGTGAAAAATATGTAGAGCTTCATAAGGTGTGAAATTCATGAGGAGCATGAAACGATCTGAAAAATATGAGAAGCATGAAGTGGTGTGGAAAAACATGAAGAGCCTGAAAAGGTGTGAAAAATATGAAGAGCTTCAAATGGTGTCAAAAATATGAGAAGAATGAAAAGGTCTGAAAGATAGATGCGGCATGAAATGGTGTTGAAAAACATGAAGAGCCTGAAAAGTTGTGAAAAATATGAAGAGCTTCAAAAGGTGTGAAATATATGAGGACCATGAAACGGGCTGAAAAATAGAAGCATGAAGTGGTGTGGAAAAACATGAAGAGCCTGAAAAGGTGTGAAAAATATGAAGAGCTTCAAAAGGAGTGAAATATATTAGGAGCATGAAACTCTTGAAAAATAGGAGGAGCATGAAGCGGTGTTCAAAAACATGAAGAGCCTGAAATGGTGTGAAAAATATGAAGAGTTTCAAAAGTTGTCAAAAATGAGATGAGCATGAAACGGTCTGAAAAATAGGAGGAGCATGAAGCTGTGTTCAAAAATATGAACAGCCTGAAAAGGTGTGAAAAATATGAAGAGCTTCAAAAGGTTTGAAAAATATGAGGAGCATGAAACGTACTGAAAAAGAAGCAGCATGAAACGGTGTTGAAAATCATGAAGAGCCTGAAAAGGTGTGAAAAATATGAAGAGCTTCAAAAGGTGTGAAAAAATATGAGGAGCATGAAACGGCCTGAAAAATAGAAGCAGCATGAAACGATGTTGAAAAATATGAAGAGCCTGAAAAGGTGTGAAAAATATGAAGAGCTTCAAAAGGGGTCAAAAATATAAAGAGCATGAAACGGTCTGTAAAATAGGAGGTTCATGAAGCGGTGTTCAAAATCATGAAGAGCCTGAAAACGTGTGAAAAATATGAAGAGCTTCAAAAGGTGTCAAAAATATGAGGAGCATGAAACGTTCTGAAAAATAGGAGGAGCATGAAACGGTGATCAAAAACATGAGGAGCCTGAAAAGGTGTGAGAAATATGAAGAACTTCAAAAGGTGTAAAATTCATGAGAGCATGAAACGGTCTGAAAAATATGAGAAGCATGAAGTGGTGTGGAAAAACATGAAGAGCCTGAAAAGGTGTGAAAAATATGAAGAGCTTCAAATTGTGTCAAAAATATGAGAAGCATGAAACGGTCTGAAAGATAGGAGGAGCATGAAACGGTGATCAGAAACATGAAGAGCCTGAAAAGGTGTGAAAAATATGAAGAGCTTTAAAAGGTGTTAAAAATATGAGGAGCATGAAACGGTCTGAAAAATAGGAGGATTATGAAACGGTGTTCAAAAACATGAAGAGACTTAAAAGGTGGGAAAAATATGAAGAGCCTCAAAACGTGTCAAAAATATGAGGAGTATGAAACGGTATGATAAATAGCAGGAGCATGAACCGGTGTTGAAAAACATGAAGAGTCTGAAATCGTGTGAAAAATATGAAGAGCTTCAAAAATGGGAAAAATATGAAGAGCTTCAAACGATGTGAATAATATGCAAAACTTCAAAAGATGTCAAAAATGAGATGAGCATGAAACGGTCTGAAAAATAAGAGGGGCATGAAATCGTGTTCAAAAATATGAAGAGCCTGAAAAGGTGTGAAAAATATGAAGAGCTTCTAAAGGTGTGAAAAATATGAGGAGCATGAAACGTTCTGAAAAATAGGAGGAGCATGAAACGGTGATCAAAAACATGAGGAGCCTGAAAAGGTGTGAGAAATATGAAGAACTTCAAAAGGTGTAAAATTCATGAGAGCATGAAACGGTCTGAAAAATATGAGAAGCATGAAGTGGTGTGGAAAAACATGAAGAGCCTGAAAAGGTGTGAAAAATATGAAGAGCTTCAAATTGTGTCAAAAATATGAGAAGCATGAAACGGTCTGAAAGATAGGAGGAGCATGAAACGGTGATCAGAAACATGAAGAGCCTGAAAAGGTGTGAAAAATATGAAGAGCTTTAAAAGGTGTTAAAAATATGAGGAGCATGAAACGGTCTGAAAAATAGGAGGATTATGAAACGGTGTTCAATAACATGAACAGCCTGAAAAGGTGTGGAAAATATGTGTAGCTTCAAAAGGTTTTAAATACATGAGGAGCATGAAACTGTCTGAAAAATAAGATTAGCATGAAGCAGTGTTCAAAAACATGAAGAGCCTGAAAAGGTGTGAAAAATATGAAGAACTTTAAAAGGTGTCAAAAATATGAGGAGCATGAAATGGTCTGAAAAATAGGAGGATTATGAAACGGTGTTCAAAAAGATGAAGAGCCTGAAAAGGTGTGAAAAATATGAAGAGTCTCAAAACGTGTCAAAAATATGAGGAGAACGAAACAGTTGGAAAAATAGGAGGAGCATGAAGCGGTGCTGAAAAACATAAAGAGCCTGAAAAGCTGTGAGAAATATGAAGAGCTTCAAAAGGTGTCAAAAATATGAGGAGCATGAAACGGTCTGAAAAATACGAGGAGCATGAAGTGGTGTTGAAAAACATGAAGAGCCTGAAAAGGTGTGAAAAATATTAAGAACTTCAAAAAGTGTCAAAAATATGAGGAGCATGAAACGGTCTGAAAAATAGGAGGAGCATGAAACGGTGTTCAAAAACATGAAGAGCCTTAAAAGGTGTGAAAAATATGAAGTGATTCAAAAGGTGTGAAATACATGAGGAGGAATAAACGGTCTGAAACATAGGAGGAGCATGAAGCTGTGTTGAAAAACATGAAGAGCCTGAAAACGTGTGAAAAATATGAAGAGCTTCAAAAGGTGTGAAAAATATGAAGAGCTTCAAAAAGTGTCAGAAATTAGATGAGCATGAAACGGTCTGAAAAATAGGAGTAGCATGAAGTGGTGTTGAAAAATATGAAGAGCCTGAAAACGTGTGAAAAATATGAAGAGCTTCAAAATGTGTGAAAAATATGAAGAGCTTCAAAAGGTGTCAAAATGAGATGAGCATGAAACGGTCTGAAAAATAGGAGGAGAATGAAGCGGTGGTGAAAAATATGAAGAGCCTGAAAAGGTGTGAAAATATGAAGAGCTTCAAAAATATGAAAAATATGAAGAGCTTCAAAAGGTGTGACAAATATGAGGAGCAAGAAATGGTCTGAAAAATAGGAGGATTATGAAACGGTGTTCAAAAACAAGAAGAGCCTGAAAAGGTGTGAAAAATAGTAAAAGCCTCAAAAAGTGTCAAAAATATGAGGAGCATGAAACGGTCTGAAAAATTGCAGGAGCATGAAGTGGTGTTGAAAAACATGAAGAGTCTGAAAACGTGTGAAAATAAGAAGAGCTTCAAAAATATGAGAAATATGAAGAGCTTCAAAAGGTATCAAAATGAGATGAGCATGAACCGGTCTGAAAAATAGGAGGAGCATGAAGTAGGGTTGAAAAAATGAAAAGCCTGAAAAGGTGTGAAATATAAGAAGTGCTTCAAAGGTTTCAAAAATATGAGGAGAATGAAACGGTCTGAAAAATAGGAGGAGCATGAAGCGGTGTTGAAAATCATGAAGAGCCTGAAAAGTTGTGAAAAATATGAAGAGCTTCAAAAGGTGTCAAAATGAGATGAGCATGAAACGGTCTGAAAAACAGGAGGAGAATGAGGTGGAGTTGAAAATCATCAAGAGCATGAAAAGGGGTGAAAAATATGAAGAGCTTCAAAAGGTGTCAAAAAGGGATGAGCATCAAAAGGGCTGAAAAATAGCAGGAGCAAGAAGTGGTGTTGAAAAAAATGAGAAGCCTGAAAAGGTTTGAAATACATGAAGAACTTCAAAAGGTGTGAAATACATGAGGAGCATGAAACTCTCTGTAAAATAGATGGAGGATGAAGTGTTGTTGTAAAACATGAAGAGCCTGAAAAGGTGTGAAAAATACGAAGAGTTTCAAAAGATGTCCAAAATATGAGGAGCATGAAACGGTCTGAAAAATAGGAGGAGCATGAAGCGATGTTGAAAAACATGAAGAGCCTGAACAGGTGTGAAAAATATGAAGAGCTTCAAAAGGTGTCCAAAATATGAGGAGCATGAAACGGTCTGAAAAACAGGAGGAGCATGAAGCGGTGTTTAAAAACATGAAGAGCCTGAAAAGCTGTGAGAAATATGAAGAGCTTCAAAAGGTGTCAAAAATATGAGGAGCATGAAACGGTCTGAAAAATAGGAGGAGCATGACGCCGTGTTCAAAAACATGAAGAGTCTGAAAACGTTTGAAAATAAGAAGAGCTTCAAAAATATGAGAAATATGAAGAGCTTCAAAAGGTATCAAAATGAGATGAGCATGAACCGGTCTGAAAAATAGGAGGAGCATGAAGTGGGGTTGAAAAAATGAAAAGCCTGAAAAGGTGTGAAATATATGAAGTGCTTCAAAGGTGTCAAAAATATGAGGAGAATGAAACGGTCTGAAAAATAGGAGGAGCATGAAGCGGTGTTGAAAATCATGAAGAGCCTGAAAACGTGTGAAAAATATGAAGACCTTCAAAAAGTGTGAAAAATATGAAGAGTTTCAAAAGGTGTGAAAAAAGAGATGAGCATGAAAAGGTCTGAAAAATAGGAGGAGCATGAAGCGGTGTTGAAAATCATGAAGAGCCTGAAAAGGTGTGAAAAATATGAAGAGCTTCAAAAGGTGTCAAAATGAGATGAGCATGAAACGGTCTGAAAAACAGGAGGAGAATGAAGCGGTGTTGAAAATCATCAAGAGCATGAAAAGGTGTGAAAAATATGAAGAGCTTCAAAAGGTGTCAAAAAGGGATGAGCATGAAAAGGTCTGAAAAATAGGAGGAGCAAGAAGTGGTGTTGAAAAAAATGAGAAGCCTGAAAAGGTGTGAAATATATGAAGAGCTTCAAAAGGTGTGAAATACATGAGGAGCATGAAATTCTCTGAAAAATAGAAGGAGCATGAAGTGTTGTTGTAAAACATGAAGAGCCTGAAAAGGTGTGAAAAATATGAAGAGCTTCAAAAGTTGTCCAAAATATGAGGAGCATGAAACGGTCTGAAAAATAGCAGGAGCATGAAGCGGTGTTGAAAACCATGAAGAGCCTGAAAAGGTGTGAAAAATATGAAGAGCTTCAAAAGGTGTCCAAAATATGAGGAGCATGAAACGGTCTGAAAAATAGCAGGAGCATGAAGCGGTTTTGAAAAACATGAAGAGCCTGAAAAGGTGTGAAAAATATGAAGAGCTTCAAAGTTGTGAAAAATATGAAGAGCTTCAAAAGGTGTCAAAAATGAGATGAGTATGAACCGGTTTGAAAAATAGGAGGAGCATGAAGCGGTGTTGAAAAACATGAAGCGCCAGAAAAGGTGTGAAAAATATGAAGAGCTTCAAAATGTGTCAAAAATATGAGGAGCATGAAACAGTCTGAAAAATAATATGAGCATGAAGTGTTGTTGAAAACATGAAGAGATTGAAATGTTGTGAAAAATATGAAGAGCTTCAAAAGGTGTCAAATATATGAGGAGCGTGATACGGTCTGAAAAATAGGAGGAGCATGAAGTGTTTTTGAAAACATGAAGAGACTGAAAAGTTGTGAATAATATGAAGCGCTTCAAAAGGTGTAAAATACATGAGGAGGATGAAATGGTCTGAAAAATAGGAGGATCATGAAGCGGTGTTGAAAAGGTAGAAGAGCCTGTAAAGTTGTGAAAAACAGGAAGAGTTTCAAAAGGTGTCAAAAATATGAGGAGCATGAAACGGTCTGAAAAATAGAAGCGGCATGAAATGGTGTTGAAAAACATGAAGAGCCTGAAAAGGTGTGAAAATTATGAATATTTCAAAAGATGTGAAAAATATGAAGAACTTCGAAAGCTGTCAAAAATGAGATGAGCATGAAACGGTCTTAGAAATAGGAGAAGCATGAAGTGGTGTTGAAAAACATGAAGAGCCTAAAAGGTGTGAAAAATATGAAGAGCATCAAAAAATGTCAAAAATATGAGGAGCATGAAATGGTCTGAAAAATAGGAGCAGCAAGAAACGGTGTTCAAAAACATGAAGAGCCTGAAAAGGTGTGAAAAATATGAAGAGCATCAAAACGTGTCAAAAATATGAGGAGTATGAAACGGTCTGGAAATTAGCAGGAGCATGAAGCGGTGTTGAAAAACATGAAGAGCCTGAAAACGTGAGAAAAATATGAAGAGCTTCAAAAATGTGAAAAATATGAACAGCTTCATAAGGTGTTAAAATATGAAGAGCCTCAAAAGTTGTCAAAAATGAGATGAGCATGAAACGGTGTGAAAAATAGGAGGAGCATGAAGCGGTTTTAAAATTCATAAAGAGCCGAAAAAGGTTTGAAAAATATGAAGAGATTCAAAAGGTGTCAAAAATATGAAGAGCTTCAAAAGTTGTGAAAAATATGAGGAGCATGAAACGGTCTGAAAAACAGGAGGAGCATGAAGCAGTGTTCAAACACATGAAGAGCCTGAAAAGGTGTGAAAAATATGAAGAGCTTCAAAAGGTGAGAAAAATATGAAGAGCTTCAAAAGGTGTCAAAAATTAGATTAGCATGAAAGGGTCTGAAAAATAGGAGGAGCATGAAGTGATGTTGAAAAACATGAAGAGCCTGAGAAGGTGTGAAATATATGAAGAGCTTCAAAAGGTGTGAAAAATATGAAGAGCTTCAAAAGTTGTGAAAAATATGAGGAGCATAAAACGGTCTGAAAAACAGGAGGAGCATGAAACGGGGATCAAAAACATGAAGAGCCTGAAAAGGTGTGAAAAATATGAAGAGCTTCAAAAGGTGTGATATACATGAGGAGCATGAAACGGTCTGAAAAATAGGAGGACCATGAAGCGGTGTTGAAAAACATGAAGAGCCTGAAAATGTGTGAAAAATATGAAGAGATTCAAAAGGTGTCAAAAATATGAGGAGCATGAAATGGTGTTGAAAAACATGAAGAGCCTGAAAAGGTGTGAAAAACATGAACAGCTTCAAAAAGTGTCAAATATATGAGGAGCATGAAACGGTCTGAAAAATAGGAGGAGCAAAGCGGTGTTGAAAAACCTTAAGAGCCTCAAAACGTGTGAAAAATATGAAGAGCTTCAAAAGGTGTGAAAAATATGAAGAGCTTCAAATGTGTCAAAAATGAGATGAGCATGAAACGGTCTGAAAAATAGGAGGAGCATGAAGTGGATTTGAAAAAAATGAAGAGAGTGAAAAGGTGTGAAAAATATGAAAAGCTTCAAAAGGTGTCAAAAATGACATGAGCATGAAACGGTTTGAAAAAAAGGAGGAGCATGAAGTGGTGTTGAAAAAAAAGAAGAGACAGAAAAGTGTGAAAAATATGAGGATCATCGAAAGGTGTCAAAAATATGAGGAGCATGAAAAGGTCTGCAAAAAGGAGGAGCATGAAGTGGTGTTGAAAAACTTGAAGAGCCTGAAAAGGTGTGAAAAATATGAAAAGCTTCAAAATCTGTCAAAAATATGAGGAGCATGAAACGGTGTGAAAAATACGAGGAGCATGAAGCGGTGTTCAAAAACATGACGAGCCTGAAAAGGTGTGAAAAATATGAAGAGCTTCAAAAGGTGTCAAAAATATGATGAGAATGAAACGGTCTGAAAAATAGGAGGAGCATGAAGCTGTGTTGAAAACATGAAGAGCCTGAAAAGGTGTGAAAAATAAGAAGAGCTTCTAAAGTGTCAAAAATATGAGGAGCATGAAACGGTCTGAAAAATAGCAGGAGCATGAAGCGGTGTTGAAAAAAATGAAGAGCCTGAAGAGGTGTGAAAAATATGAAAAGCTTCAAAAGGTGTCAAAAATATGAGGAGCACGAAACGGTCTGAAAAATACGAGGAGCATGAAGCGGTGTTCAAAAACATGAAGAGCCTGAAAAGGTGTGAAAAATATGAAGAGCTTCAAAAGGTGTCAAAATGAGATGAGCATGAAACGGTCTGAAAAACAGGAGGAGAATGAAGCGATGTTGAAAATCATCAAGAGCCTGAAAAGCTGTGAGAAATATGAAGAGCTTCAAAAGCTGTCTAAAATATGAGGAGCATGAAACAATCTGAAAAATAGGAGGAGCATGAAGCGGTGTTCAAAAATATGAAGAGACTGAAAAGGTGTGAAATATATGAACAGCTTCAAAAGGTGTCAAAAATATGAGGAGCATGAAACGGTCTGAAAAATAGGAGGAACATGAAGCGGTGTTCAAAAACATGAAAAGCCTGAAAAAGTGTGAAAAATATGAAGAGCTTCAAAAGGTGTCAAAATGAGATGAGCATGAAACGGTCTGAAAAATAGGAGGAGAATGAAGCGGTGTTGAAAAACATGAAGAGCCTGAAAACGTGTGAAAAATATGAAGAGCTTCAACAGGTGTGAAAATTATGAAGAGCTTCAAATGGTGTCAAATATTAGATGAGCCTGAAACGGTCTGAAAAATAGGAGGAGCATGAAGCGGTGTTCAAAAATATGAAGAGCCTGAAAAGGAGTGAAATATATGAAGAGCTTGAACAGGTGTCAAAAATATGAGGAGAATGAAACGGTCTGAAAAATAGGAGGAACATGAAGCGGTGTTAAAAAACATGAAGAGCCTGAAAAGGTGTGAAAAATATGAAGAGTTTCTAAAAGTGTCAAAATGAGATGAGCATGAAACGGTCTGAAAAATAGGAGGAGAATGAAGAGGTGTTGAAAATCATCAAGAGCCTGACAAGGTGTGAAAAATATGAAGAGCTTCAAAAGGTGTGAAATACATGAGGAGCATGAAACTCTTTGAAAAATAGAAGGAGCTTGAAGTGTTGTTGTAAAACATGAAGAGCCTGAAAACGTGTGAAAAATGTGAAGTGCTTCAAAAGGTGTCAAAAATATGAGGAGCATGAAACGGTCTGAAAAATAGGAGGAGCATGTAACGGTGATTAAAACATGACGAGCCTGAAAAGGTGTGAAAAATATGAAGAGCTTCAAAAGGTGTGAAATACATGAGGAGCATGAAACGGTCTGAAAAATAGGAGGAGCATTAACCAGTGTTCAAAAACATGAAGAGCCTGAAAAGGTGTGAAAAATATGAAGAGCTTCAAAAGGTGTCAAAAATATGAAGAGCATGAAATGTTCTGAAAAATAGGAGTATAATGAGGCAGTGTTCAAAAACATGAAGAGCCTGAAAAGGTGTGTAAAATATGAAGAGCTTCAAAAGGTGTGAAATACATGAGGAGCATGAAACTCTCTGAAAAATAGATGGAGGATGAAGTGTTGTTGTAAAACATGAAGAGCCTGAAAAGGTGTGAAAAATATGAAGAGCTTCAAAAGGTGTCTAAAATATGAGGAGCATGAAACAATCTGAAAAATAGGAGGAGCATGAAGCGGTGTTCAAAAATATGAAGAGCCTGAAAAGGTGTGAAATATATGAACAGCTTCAAAAGGTGTCAAAAATATGAGGAGCATGAAACGGTCTGAAAAATAGGAGGAACATGAAGCGGTGTTCAAAAACATGAAAAGCCTGAAAAAGTGTGAAAAATATGAAGAGCTTCAAAAGGTGTCAAAATGAGATGAGCATGAAACGGTCTGAAAAATAGGAGGAGAATGAAGCGGTGTTGAAAAACATGAAGAGCCTGAAAACGTGTGAAAAATATGAAGAGCTTCAACAGGTGTGAAAATTATGAAGAGCTTCAAATGGTGTCAAATATTAGATGAGCCTGAAACGGTCTGAAAAATAGGAGGAGCATGAAGCGGTGTTCAAAAATATGAAGAGCCTGAAAAGCTGTGAAATATATGAAGAGCTTGAAAATGTGTCAAAAATATGAGGAGAATGAAACGGTCTGAAAAATAGGAGGAAGATGAAGCGGTGTTAAAAAACATGAAGAGCCTGAAAAGGTGTGAAAAATATGAAGAGTTTCTAAAAGTGTCAAAATGAGATGAGCATGAAGCGGTCTGAAAAATAGAAGGAGAATGAAGAGGTGTTGAAAATCATCAAGAGCCTGAAAAGGTGTGAAAAATATGAAGAGCTTCAAAAGGTGTGAAATACATGAGGAGCATGAAACTCTTTGAAAAATAGAAGGAGCTTGAAGTGTTGTTGTAAAACATGAAGAGCCTGAAAACGTGTGAAAAATGTCAAGTGCTTCAAAAGGTGTCAAAAATATGAGGAGCATGAAACGGTCTGAAAAATAGGAGGAGCATGAAACGGTGATTAAAACATGACGAGCCTGAAAAGGTGTGAAAAATATGAAGAGCTTCAAAATGTGTGAAATACATGAGGAGCATGAAATGGTCTGAAAAATAGGAGGAGCATTAACCAGTGTTCAAAAACATGAAGAGCCTGAAAAGGTGTGAAAAATATGAAGAGCTTCAAAAGGTGTCAAAAATATGAAGAGCATGAAATGTTCTGAAAAATAGGAGGATCATGAAGCAGTGTTGAAAAACATGAAGAGCCTGAAAAGGTGTGTAAAATATGAAGAGCTTCAAAAGGTGTGAAAAATATGAGGAGCATGAAACGGTCTGAAAAATAGAAGCGGCATGAAATGGTGTTGAAAAACATGAAGAGCCTGAAAAGGTGTGAATAATATGAAGAGCTTCAAAACGTGTGAAATACATGAGGAGCATGAAACGGGCTGAAAAATAGGAGAAGCATGAAATGGTGTGGAAAAACATGAAGAGCCTGAAAAGGTGTGAAAAATATGAACAGCTTTAAAAGGTGTGAAATACAATAGGAGCATGAAACTCTCTGAAAAATAGGAGGAGCATGAAGTGGTGTTCAAAAACATGAAGAGCCTAAAAAGTTGTGAAAAATATGAAAAGCTTCAAAAGGTGTCAAAAATGAGATGAGCATGAAACGGTCTGAAAAACAGGAGGATCATGAGACGGTGTTGAAAGACATGAAGATCCTGAAAAGGCGTCAAAAATATGAAGAGTTTCAAAAGGTGTCAAAAATATGAGGAGCATGAAACGGTCTGAAAAATAGGCGGAGCATGTAGCTGTGTTCAAAAACATGAAGAGCCTGAAAAGGTGTGAAAAATATGAAGAGCTTCAATAGGTGTGAAAAATATGGAGAGCATGAAACGGTGTGAACAATAGAAGCAGCATGAAACGGTGTTGAAAAACATGAAGAGCATGAAAAGGTGTGAAAAATATGAAGAGGTTCAAAAGGTGTCAAAAATATGAGGAGCATGAAACGTTCTGAAAAATAGGAGGAGCATGAAACGGTGATCAAAAACATGAAGAGCCTGAAAAGGTGTGAAAAATATGAAGAGCTTCAAAAGGGGTCAAAAATATGAGGAGCATGAAACGTTCTGAAATTTAGGAGGATCATGAGCGGTGTTCAAAAATATAAAGAGCCTGAAAAGTTGTGAAAAATAGTAAAAGCCTCACAAAGTGTCAAAAATATGAGGAGATGAAACGGTCTGAAAAATTGCAGGAGCATGAAGTGGTGTTGAAAAACATGAAGAGTCTGAAAACTTGTGAAAATAAGAAGAGCTTCAAAAATATGAGAAATATGAAGAGCTTCAAAAGGTATCAAAATGAGATGAGCATGAACCGGTCAGAAAAATAGGAGGAGCATGAAGTGGGGTTGAAAAAATGAAAAGCCTGAAAAGGTGTGAAATATATGAAGTGCTTCAAAGGTGTCAAAAATATGAGGTGAATGAAACGGTCTGAAAAATAGGAGGAGCATGAAGTGGTGTTGAAAAACATGAAGAGCCTGAAAACGTGTGAAAAATATGAAGACCTTCAAAAAGTGTGAAAAATATGAAGAGTTTCAAAAGTTGTGTAAAAAGAGATGAGCATGAAAAGGTCTTAAAAATAGGAGGAGCATGAAGCGGTGTTGAAAATCATGAAGAGCCTGAAAAGGTGTGAAAAATATGAAGAGCTTCAAAAGGTGTCAAAATGAGATGAGCATGAAACGGTCTGAAAAACAGGAGGAGAATGAAGCGGTGTTGAAAATCATCAAGAGCATGAAAAGGTGTGAAAAATATGAAGAGCTTCAACAGATGTGAAAAATATGCAAAGCTTCAAAAGGTGTCAAAAATGAGATGAGCATGAAACGGTCTGAAAAATAAGAGGAGCATGAAGTCGTGTTCAAAAATATGAAGAGCCTGAAGGTGTGAAAAATATGAAGAGCTTCAAAAGGTGTGAAAAAGAAGAAGACCTTGAAAAGTTGTGAAAAAAGAAATGAGCATGAAAAGGTCTGAAAAATAGGAGGAGCATGAAGCGGTGTTGAAAATCATGAAGAGCCTGAAAAGGTGTGAAAAATATGAAGAGCTTCTAAAGGTGTGAAAAACAAATGAGCATGAAAAGGTCTGAAAAATAGGAGGAGCATGAAGCGGTGTTGAAAATCATGAAGAGCCTGAAAAGGTGTGAAAAATATGAAGAGCTTCAAAAGGTGTGAAATACATGAAGAGCATGAAACTCTCTGAAAAATAGAAGGAGCATGAAGTGGTGTTGAAAAACATGAAGAGCATGAAAAGGTGTGAAAAATATGAAGAGCTTCAAAAGTTGTCCAAAATATGAGGAGCATGAAATGGTCTGAAAAATAGGAGGAGCATGAAGCGGGGTTGAAAAACATGAAGAGCCTGAAAAGGTGTGAAAAATATGAAGAGCTTCAAAATTGTCCAAAATATGAGGAGCATGAATCGGTCTGCAAAATAGGAGGAGCAAGAAACGGTGTTCAAAACATGAAGAGCCTGAAAATGTGTGAAAAATATGAAGAGCTTCAAAAGGTGTGAAATACATGAGGAGGATTAAACGGTCTCAAAAATAGGAGGAGCATGAAGCGGTGCTGAAAAACATGAAGAGCCTGAAAGGTGTGAAAAATATGAAGAGCTTCTAAAGGTGTCAAAAATATGAGGAGCATAAAACGGTCTTAAAAATACGAGGAGCATGAAGTGGTGTTGAAAAACATTAAGAGGCTGAAAAGGTGTGAAATATATGAAGAGCTTCAAAAGGTGTCAAATATATGAGGAGTATGAAACGGTCTGAAAGATAGGAGGATCATGAAATGGTGTTGAAAAACATGAAGAGCCTGAAAAGGTGTGAAAAATATGAAGAGCTACAAAAGGTGTCAAAAATATGAGGAGCATGAAACGGTCTGAAAAATAGGAGGAGCATGAAGCTATTTTCAAAAACATGAAGAGCGTGAAAGGTGTGAAAAATATGAAGAGCTTCAAAAGGTGTGAAAAATATGAGGAGCATGAAACGGTCTGAAAATTAGGAGGAGCATGAAGTGGTGTTCAAAAACATGAAGAGCCTGAAAAGTTGTGAAAAATATGAAGAGCTTAAAAAGGTGTCAAATATATGAGGAGCATGAAACGGTCTCAAAAACAGAAGCAGCATGAAGCGGTGTTCAAAAACATGAAGAGACTGAAAAGGTGTGAAAAATATGAAGAGCTTCAAAACGTGTCAAAAATATGAGGAGCATGAAACGGTCTCAAAAACAGAAGCAGCATGAAGCGGTGTTCAAAAACATGAAGAGACTGAAAAGGTGTGAAAAATATGAAGAGATTCAAAAGGTGTGAAATACATGAGGAGGATTAAACCGTCTGAAAAATAGGAGGAGCATGAAGCGGTGTTGAAAAATATGAAGAGCCTGAAAAGGTGTGAAAATATGAAGAGCTTCCAAAATATGAAAAATATGAAGAGCTTCAAAAGGTGTGACAAATATGAGGCGCAAGAAATGGTCTGAAAAATAGGAGGATTATGAAACGGTTTTCAAAAACAAGAAGAGCCTGAAAAGGTGTGGAAAATAGTAAAAGCCTCAAAAAGTGTCAAAAATATGAGGAACATGAAACGGTCTGAAAAATTGCAGGAGCATGAAGTGGTGTTGAAAAACATGAAGAGTCTGAAAACGTGTGAAAATAAGAAGAGCTTCAAAAATATGAGAAATATGAAGAGCTTCAAAAGGTATCAAAATGAGATGAGCATGAACCGGTCTGAAAAATAGGAGGAGCATGAAGTGGGGTTGGAAAAATGAAAAGCCTGAAAAGGTGTGAAATATATGAAGTGCTTCAAAGGTTTCAAAAATATGAGGAGAATGAAACGGTCTGAAAAATAGGAGGAGCATGAAGTGGTGTTGAAAAACATGAAGAGCCTGACAAGGTGTGAAAAATATGAAGACCTTCAAAAAGTGTGAAAAATATGAAGAGTTTCAAAAGGTGTGAAAAAAGAGATGTGCATGAAAAGGTCTGAAAAATAGGAGGAGCATGAAGCGGTGTTGAAAATCATGAAGAGCCTGAAAAGTTGTGAAAAATATGAAGAGCTTCAAAAGGTTTCAAAAATATGAGGAGAATGAAACGGTCTGCAACATAGGAGGAGCATGAAATGGTGTTCAAAAACATGAAGAGCCTTAAAAGGTGTGAAAAATATGAAGTGATTCAAAAGGTGTGAAATACATGAGGAGGAATAAACGGTCTGAAACATAGGAGGAGCATGAAGCTGTGTTGAAAACATGAAGAGCCTGAAAACGTGTGAAAAATATGAAGAGCTTCAAAAGGTGTGAAAAATATGAAGAGCTTCAAAAAGTGTCAAAAATTAGATGAGCATGAAACGGTCTGAAAAATAGGAGTAGCATGAAGTGGTGTTGAAAAATATGAAGAGCCTGAAAAGGTGTGAAAAATATGAAGAGCTTCAAAATGTGTGAAAAATATGAAGAGCTTCAAAAGGTGTCAAAATGAGATGAGCATGAAACGGTCTGAAAAATAGGAGGAGAATGAAGCGATGTTGAAAAACATGAAGAGCCTGAAAACGTGTGAAAAATATGAAGAGCTTCAAAAGGTGTGAAAAATATGAAGAGCTTCAAATGGTGTCAAATATTAGATGAGCCAGAAACGGTCTGAAAAATAGGAGGAGCATGAAGTGGTGTTGAAAAAAATGAAGAGCCTGAAGAGGTGTGAAAAATATGAAAAGCTTCAAAAGGTGTCAAAAATATGAGGAGCACGAAACGGTCTGAAAAATACGAGGAGCATGAAGCGGTGTTCAAAAACATTAAGAGCCTGAAAAGGTGTGAAAAATATGAAGAGCTTCAAAAGGTGTCAAAATTATGAGGAGCATGAAACGGTCTGAAAAACAGGAGGAGAATGAAGCGATGTTGAAAATCATCAAGAGCCTGAAAAGTTGTGAGAAATATGAAGAGCTTCAAAAGGTGTCTAAAATACGAGGAGCATGAAACAATCTGAAAAATAGGAGGAGCATGAAGCGGTGTTAAAAAATATGAAGAGCATGAAAAGGTGTGAAATATATGAACAGCTTCAAAAGGTGTCAAAAATATGAGGAGCATGAAACGGTCTGAAAAATAGGAGGAACATGAAGCGGTGTTCAAAAACATGAAAAGCCTGAAAAAGTGTGAAAAATATGAAGAGCTTCAAAAGGTGTCAAAATGAGATGAGCATGAAACGGTCTGAAAAATAGGAGGAGAATGAAGCGGTGTTGAAAAACATGAAGAGCCTGAAAACGTGTGAAAAATATGAAGAGCTTCAACCGGTGTGAAAATTATGAAGAGCTTCAAATGGTGTCAAATATTAGATGAGCCTGAAACGGTCTGAAAAATAGGAGGAGCATGAAGCGGTGTTCAAAAATATGAAGAGCCTGAAAAGCTGTGAAATATATGAAGAGCTTGAACAGGTGTCAAAAATATGAGGAGAATGAAACGGTCTGAAAAATAGGAGGAACATGAAGCGGTGTTAAAAAACATGAAGAGCCTGAAAAGGTGTGAAAAATATGAAGAGTTTCTAAAAGTGTCAAAATGAGATGAGCATGAAACGGTCTGAAAAATAGGAGGAGAATGAAGAGGTGTTGAAAATCATCAAGAGCCTGAAAAGGTGTGAAAAATATGAAGAGCTTCAAAAGGTGTGAAATACATGAGGAGCATGAAACTCTTTGAAAAATAGAAGGAGCTTGAAGTGTTGTTGTAAAACATGAAGAGCCTGAAAACGTGTGAAAAATGTGAAGTGCTTCAAAAGGTGTCAAAAATATGAGGAGCATGAAACGGTCTGAAAAATAGGAGGAGCATGAAACGGTCTGAAAAATAGGAGGAGCATGAAGCGGTGTTCAAAAACATGAAGAGCCTGAAAAGGTGTGAAAAATATGAAGAGCTTCAAAAGGTGTCAAATATATGAGGAGCATGACGGTCTGAAAAATAGAAGGAGCATGAAGCGGTGTTCAAAAACATGAAGAGCCTGAAAAGGTGTGAAAAATATGAAGAGCTTTAAAAGATGTGAAAATTCGAAGAGCTTCAAAAGATGTGAAAAATACGAAGAGCTTCAAAAGGTGACAAAAATGTGATGAGCATGAAACGGTCTGAAAAATATGAGGAGCATGAAGCGGTGTTCAAAAAAATGAAGAGCCTGAAAAATTGTGAAAAATATGAAAAGCTTGAAAAGGTGTCAAAAAGGAGATGAGCATGAAACGGTCTGAAAAATAGGAGGAGCATGAAGTGTATATGAAAAAAATGAAGAGAGTGAAAAGGTGTGAAAAATATGAAAAGCTTCAAAAGGTGTCAAAAATGACATGAGCATGAAATGGTTTGAAAAAAAGGAGGAGCATGAAGTGGTGTTGAAAAAAAAGAAGAGACAGAAAAGTGTGAAAAATATGAGGATCATCGAAAGGTGTCAAAAATATGAGGAGCATGAAAAGGTCTGCAAAAAGGAGGAGCATGAAGTGGTGTTGAAAAACTTGAAGAGCCTGAAAAGGTGTGAAAAATATGAAAAGCTTCAAAATCTGTCAAAAATATGAGGAGCATGAAACGGTCTGAAAAATAGGAGGCGCATGAAGCGGTGTTCAAAAACATGACGAGCCTGAAAAGGTGTGAAAAATAT
Organism: Dama dama; assembly: GCF_033118175.1. NCBI lineage: Eukaryota > Metazoa > Chordata > Mammalia > Artiodactyla > Cervidae > Dama > Dama dama. The sequence goes on from NW_026870901.1 coordinate 658,805, forward strand.
GAAGAGCTTCAAAAGGTGTCAAAAATATGATGAGAATGAAACGGTCTGAAAAATAGGAGGAGCATGAAGCTGTGTTGAAAACATGAAGAGCCTGAAAAGGTGTGAAAAATACGAAGAGCTTCTAAAGGTGTCAAAAATATGAGGAGCATGAAACGGTCTGAAAAATAGGAGCAGCATGAGGCTGTGTTGAAAACCATGAAGAGCCTGAAAAGGTGTGAAAAATATGAAGAGATTCAAAAGGTGTCAAAAATATGAGGAGCATGAAACGGTCTGAAAAATAGCAGGAGCATGAAGCGGTGTTGAAAAACATGAAGAGCCTGAAAAGGTGTGAAAAATATGAAGAGATTCAAAAGGTGTCAAAAATATGAGGAGCATGAAATGGTGTTGAAAAACATGAAGAGCCTGAAAAGGTGTGAAAAACATGAACAGCTTCAAAAAGTGTCAAATATATGAGGAGCATGAAACGGTCTGAAAAATAGGAGGAGCAAAGCGGTGTTGAAAAACATGAAGAGCCTCAAAACGTGAGAAAAATATGAAGAGCTTCAAAAGGTGTGAAAAATATGAAGAGCTTCAAATGTGTCAAAAATGAGATGAGCATGAAACGGTCTGAAAAATAGGAGGAGCATGAAGTGGATTTGAAAAAAATGAAGAGAGTGAAAAGGTGTGAAAAATATGAAAAGCTTCAAAAGGTGTCAAAAATGACATGAGCATGAAACGGTTTGAAAAAAAGGAGGAGCATGAAGTGGTGTTGAAAAAAAAGAAGAGACTGAAAAGTGTGAAAAATATGAGGATCATCGAAAGGTGTCAAAAATATGAGGAGCATGAAAAGGTCTGCAAAAAGGAGGAGCATGAAGTGGTGTTGAAAAACTTGAAGAGCCTGAAAAGGTGTGAAAAATATGAAAAGCTTCAAAATCTGTCAAAAATATGAGGAGCATGAAACGGTCTGAAAAATAGGAGGCGCATGAAGTGGTGTTCAAAAACATGACGAGCCTGAAAAGGTGTGAAAAATATGAAGAGCTTCAAAATGTGTCAAAAATATGAGGAGCCTGAAAAGGTCTGAAAAATAGTAGGAGCATGAAACGGTGTTGAAAAACATGAAGAGCCTGAAAAGATGTGAAAAATATGAAGAGCTTCAAAAGGAGTCAAAAATATGAGGAGCATAAAATGGTCTAAAAAATAGGAGGAGCATGAAGTGGTCGTCAAAAACAGGAAGACCCCGAAAAGGTGTGAAAAATATGAAGAGCTTCAAAATGTGTCAAAAATATGAGGAGCATGAAACTGTCTGAAAAATAGGAGGAGCATGAAGCGGTGTTGAAAAACATGAAGAGCCTGAAAAGGTGTGAAAAATATGAATATTTCAAAAGATGTGAAAAATATGAAGAACTTCAAAAGCCGTCAAAAATGAGATGAGCATGAAACGGTCTGAGAAATAGGAGAAGCATGAAGTGGTGTTGAAAAACATGAAGAGCCTGAAAAGGTGTGAAAAATATGAAGAGCTTCAAAAGGTGTCAAATATGAGGAGCATGAAACGGTTTCAAAAAGAGGAGGAGCATGAAGAAGTGTTCAAAAACATGAAGAGCCTGAAAAGGTGTGAAAAATATGAAGTGCTTCAAAAGGTGTCAAATATGAGGAGCATGAAACGGTATGATAAGTAGCAGGAGCATGAAGCGGTGTTGAAAAACATGAAGAGTCTGAAATCGTTTGAATTATGAAGAGCTTCAAAATGTTAAAAATATGAAGAGCTTCAAAAGGTGTAAAAAATATGAAGAGCTTCAAAAGGTGTCAAAAATTAGATGAGCATGAAACGGTCTAAAAAATAGGAGGAGCAACAAGTAGTGTTGAAAAAAATGAAGAGCCTGAAAAGGTGTGAAAAATATGAAGAGCTTCAAAAGGTGTGAAAAATATGAGGAGCATGATACGGTCTGAAAAATAGAAGGAGCATGAAGCGGTGTTCAAAAACATGAAGAGCCTGAAAAGTTGTGAAAAATATGCAAAGCTTCAAAAGGTGTCAAATATGAGAGGAGCATGAAACGGTCTGAAAAATAGGAGGAACATGAAGTCATGTTCAAAAATATGAAGAGACTGAAAAGGTGTGAAAAATATGAAGAGCTTCAAAAGTTGTGAAAAATATGAGGAGCATGATATGGTCTGAAAAATAGGAGGAGCATGAAGCGGTGTCCAAAAACATGAAGAGCCTGAAAAGTTGTGAAAAATATGAAAAGCTTCAAAAGGTGTCAAAAATGAGATGAGCATGAACGGTCTGAAAAATAGAGGTGCATGAAGCGGTGTTGAAAAACATGGAGAGCCTGAAAAGGTGTGAGAAATATGAAGAACTGCAAAATGTGTGAAATATATGAGAAGCCTGAAACGGTCTGAAAAATAGGAGGAGCATGACGCGGTGTTCAAAAATATGAAGAGCCTGAAAAGGTGTGAAATATATGAAGAGCTTCAAAAGGTGTCAAAAATATGAAGAGCATGAAACGGTCTGAAAATAGGAGGAGCATGAAATGGTGTTCAAAAACATGAAGACTAGGAAAGGTGTGAAACATTTGAAGTGCTTCAAAAGGTGTCATAAATGAGATGAGCATGAAGCGGTCTGAAAAAAGGAGGAGCATGAAGTGGTGTTGAAAAACATGAAGAGCCTGAAAAGGTGTGAAATATATGAAGAGTTTCAAAAGATGTCAAAAATATGAGGAGCATGAAACGGTCTGAAAAATAGGAGGAGCATCAAACTGTGCTGAAAAACATGAAGAGCCTGAAAAGGTGTGAAAAATATGATGAGCTTCAAAACGTGTGAAAAATATGAGGAGCATGAAACGGTCTGAAAAATAGGAGGAGCATAAAACTGTGCTGAAAATCATGAAGAGCATGAAAACGTGTGAAAAATATGAAGAGCTTCAAAAGGGAAGAATGATATTAAGAGCTTGAATACGAGTCAAAAAGAGATGAGCATGAAACGTTTTGAAAAATAGGAGGAGCATGAAATGGTGTTCAAAAAAATGAAGACACTGAAAAGGTTTGAATTATATGAAGAGCTTCAAAAGGTGTCAAAAATATGAAGAGCAGGAAACGGTCTGAAAAATAGGAGCAGCTAGAAATGATGTTCAAAAACATGAAGAGCCTGAAAATGTGTGAAAAATATGAAGAGCTTCAAAAGGTGTGAAATACATGAGGAGGTTGAAACGGTCTGAAAATAGTAGGAGCATGAAGCGGTGTTGAAAAACATGAAGAGCCTGAAAACGTGTGAAAAATATGAAGAGCTTCAAAAGGTGTGAAAAATATGAAGAGCTTCAAAAGGTGTCAAAAATGAGATGAGCATGAAACGGTCCGAAAAAGAGGAGGAACATGAAGCAGTGTTCAAAAACATGAAGCGTCTGAAAAGGTGTGAAAAATGTGAAGAGCTGCAAAAAGTGTCAAAAATATGAGGAGCATGAAACGGTCGGAAATATAGCAGTAGCATGAAGCGGTATTGAAAAGCATGAAGAGACTAAAAAGGTGTGAAAAATATGAAGAGCTTCAAAAGGTGTCAAAAATATGAGGAACATGAAACGGTCTGAAAAATAGGAGGAGCATGAAGTAGTGTTGAAAAACATGAAAACACTGAAAATGTGTGAAAAATATGAAGAGCTTCAAAAGGTGTGAAATACATGAGGTGCATGAAACGGTCTGAAAAATAGGAGGAGCATGAAGCTGTGTTCAAAAACATGAAGAGCCTGAAAAGGTGTGAAAAATATGAAGAGCTTCAAAAGGTGTGAAAAATATGAGGAGCATGAAACAGTCTGAAAAATAGGAGGAGCATGATGCGGTGTTCAAAAAAATGAAGACCCTGAAAAGTTGTGAAAAATATGAAGAGCTTCAAAAGGTGTCAAAAATATGAGGAGCATGAAATGGTGTGAAATATAGAAGGAGCATGAAACGGTGTTGAGAAACATGAAGAGCCTGAAAAGGTGTGAAAAATATGAAGAGCTTCAAAAGGTGTGAAATATATGAGGAGCATTAAACGGTCTGAAATATAGGAGGAGCATGAAGCGGTGTTCTAAAACATGAAGAGCCTAAAAAGGTGTGAAAAATATGAAGAGCTTCAAAAGTTGTGAAAAATAGGAGGTGCATTAAGCGGTGTTCAAACACAAGAAAAGCCTGAAACGGTGTGAAAAATATGAAGAGCTTCAAAAGGTGTGAAAAATAGGAGGTGTATGAAGCGGTGTTCAAACACAAGAAGAGCCTGAAAAGGTGTTAAAAATATGAAGAGCTTCAAAAGGTGTCAAAAATATGAGGAGCATGAAACGGTCTGAAAAATAGGAGGAGCATGAAACGGTGTTCAAAAACAGGAAGAGCCTAAAAAGGTGTGAAAAATATGAAGAGCTTCAAAACGTGTTAAAAATATGTGGAGCATGAAACGGTCTGAAAAATAGGAGGAGCACGAAGTGTTGTTTAAAAGCATGAAGAGCCTGAAAATGTGTGAAATATATGAAGAGCTTAAAAAGGTGTGAAAAAAAAAAAGAGCTTCAAAAGGTGTCAAAAATATGAGGAGCATGAAACGGTCTGAAAAATATGAGGAGCATGAAACGGTGTTCAAATACATGAAGAGCCTAAAAAGGTGTGAAAAATATGAAGAGCTTCAAAAGGTGTGAAAATATGAAGACCTGGAAAAGCTGTAAAAATCGATGAGCATGAAATGATCTGAACATTAGGAGCAGCTCGAAGCGGTTTTGAAAAACATGAAGAGCCTGAAAACGTGTAAAATATATGAGGAGCTTCAAAAGATATGAAAAATATGAACAGCTTCAAAATGTGTCAAAAATGAGATGAGCATGAAGTGGTCTGAAAAAAGGAGGAGCATGAAGTGGTGTTGAAAAACATGAAGAGCCTGAAAAGGTGTGAAATATATGAAGAGTTTCAAAAGATGTCAAAAATATGAGGAGCATGAAACGGTCTGAAAATTAGGAGGAGCAAGAAACGGTGTTCAAAAAATGAAAAGCCAGAAAAGGTGTGAAAAATAGGAAGAGCTTCAAAGGATGTGAAATATATGAGGAACATGAAACGGCGTGAAAAATAGGAGGAGCATGAAGCTGTGTTCAAAAGCATGAGAGACTGAACAAGTGTGAAATATATGAAGAGCTTCAAAAGGTGTCAAAAATATGAGGAGCATGAAACGGTCTGAAAAATAGGAGGAGCATGAAACGGTGTTCAAAAACATGAAGAGCCTGAAAAGGTGTGAAAAATATGAAGAGCTTGAAAATGTGTGAAATACATGAGGAGCCTGAAGCGGTCTGAAAAATAGGAGGAGCATGAAACGATGTTGAAAAACAGGAAGAGCCTGAAAATGTGTGAACAATATGAAGAGGTTCAAAAGGTGTCAAAAATATGAGGAGCATGAAACAGTCTGAAAAATAGGAGGAGCATGAAGCGGTGTTGAAAAACATGAAGAACCTGACAACGTGTGAAAAATATGAAGAGCTTCAAAAGGTGTGAAAAATATGAACAGCTTCAAAAGGTGTGAAAAATGATATGAGCATGAAGCGGTCTGAAAAATAGGAGGAGCATGAAGTGTTGTCGAAAAACATGAAGAGCATGAAAAGGTGTGAAATATATGAAGATCTACAAAAGGTGTCAAAAATATGCGGAGCATGAAACGGTCTGAAAAATAGGAGGAGCATGAAGTGTTGTAGAAAAACATGAAGAGCCTGAAAATGTGTGAAAAATATGAAGATCTACAAAAGGTGTCAAAAATATGAGAAGAATGAAACGGTCTGACAAATAGGAGGAGCATGAAGCGGTGTTGAAAAACATGAAGACCCTGAAAAGCTGTGAAAAATATGAAGAGCTACAAAAGGTGTGAAAAATATGTGGAGCATGAAAGGGTCAGAATTATAGGAGGAGCATGAAGTGGTGTTGAAAAACATGAAGAGCCTGAAAAGGTGTGAAAAATATGAAGAGCTTCAATAGGTGTGAAAAATACGAGGAGCATGAAAAGGTCTGAAAAATAGTAGGAACATGAAGTGGTGTTGAAAAACATGAAGAGCCTGAAAAGGTGTGAAAATGAAGAAGAGCTTCAAAAGGTGTCAAAAATGACATGAGCATGAAACGGTCTGAAAAATAGAAGGAGCATGAAGTGGTCGTGAAAATCATGAAGTGCCTGAAATGGTGTGAAATATATGAAGAGCTTCAAAAGTTGTGAAAAAATGAGGAGGTTCAAAAGGTGTCAAAAATATGAGGAGCATGAAACGGTCTGAAAAATAGGAGGAGCATGAAACGGTGTTCAAAAACATGAAGAGCCTGAAAAGGTGTGAAAAATATGAAGAGCTGAAAAGGTGTGAAATACATGAGGAGCTTGAAGCGGTCTGAAAAATAGGGGGAGCATGAAACGGTGTTGAAAAACATGAAGAGCCTGAAAAGGCGTGAAAAATAGGAAGAGCTTCACAAGGTGTCAAATATATGAGGAGCATGAAACGGTCTGAAAAATAGGAGGAGCATGAAGCAGTCATCCAAAACATGAAGAACGTGAAAAGTTTTGAAAAATATGAAGAGCTTCAAAAGGTGTGAAAAATATGAGGAACATGAAACGGTCTGAAAAATAGGAGGAGCATGAAACGGTCTTAAAAATAGGAGGAGCATGAAACGGTGTTGAAAAACATGAAGAGCCTGAAATGGTGTGAAAAATAGGAAGAGCTTCACAAGGTGTCAAATATATAAGGAGCATGAAACGGTCTGAAAAATAGGAGGAGCATGAAGCAGTCGTCAAAAACATGAAGAACCTGAAAAGTTTTGAAAAATATGAAGAGATTCAAAAGGTGTGAAAAATATGAGGAACATGAAACGGTCTGAAAAATAGGAGGAACATGAAACGGTCTGAAAAATAGGGGCAGCATGAAACAGTGTTGAAAGACATGAAGAGCTTCAAAAGGTGTCAAAAATATGAGGAGCATGAAACGGTCTGAAAAATAAGAGGATCATGAAACGGTCTGAAAAATAGGCGCAGCATGAAACGGTGTTGAAAGACCTAAAGAGCTTCAAAAGGTGTCAAAAATATGAGGAGAATGAAACGGTTTGAAAAATAGGAGTAGCATGAAACGGTCTGAAAAATAGAGGCAGCATGGAATGGTGTGGAAAAACATGAGGATTTTCAAAAGTTGTGAAAAAATGAGGAGGTTCAAAAGGTGTCAAAAATATGAGGAGAATGAAACGGTCTGAAAAATAGGAGGGGCTTGAAACGGTGTCCAAACATGAAGAGCCTGAAAAGATGTGAAATATATGAACAGCTTCAAAAGCTGTGAAAAATATGAGGAGCATGAAACAGTTTGAAAAATAGGAGAAGCATGAATCGGTGTTGAAAACATGAAGAGCATGACAAGTGTGAAATATATGAAGAGCTTCAAAAGGTGTTAAAAATATGAGGAGAATGAAACGGTCTGCAAAAGAGGAGGAACATGAAATGGTGTTCAAAAACATGAAGAGCATGAAAAGGTGTGAAAAATATGAAAAGCTTCAAAAGTTGTCAAATATATAAGGAGCATGAAAAGGGCTGAAAATTAGGAGGAGCATGAAGCGGTGTTCAAAAATATGAAGAGCCTGAAAAGGTGTGAAAAATATGAAGAGCTTCAAAATGTGTCAAAAATATGAGGAGCATGATACGGTTTGAAAAATAGGAGGAGCATGAAGTGGTGTTGAAAAACATGAAGAGCCTGAAAACGTGTGAAAAATATGAAGAGCTTGAAAAGGTGTGAAAAATATGAAGAGCTTCAAAAGGTGTCAAATATTAGATGAGCATGAAACGGTCTGAAAAATAGGAGGAGCATGAATCGGTGTTGAAAAACATGAAGAGCCTGAAAAAGTGTGAAAAATATGAAGTTTCTATAGGTGTCAAAAATAAGAGGAGCAAGAAACGGTCTGAAAAATAGGAGCATGAAGTGCTGTTGAGAAACATGAAGAGCCTGAAAAGGTGGGAAAAATATGAAGAGCTTCAAAAGGTGTCAAAAATATGAGGAGCATGAAGCGGTCTGAAAAATAGGAGGAGTATGAAGCGGTGATCAAAAACATGAAGAGCCTGAAAAGGTGGGAAAAATATGAAGAGCTTCAAAAGGTGTCAAAAATATGAGGAGCATGAAGCGGTCTGAAAAATAGGAGGAGTATGAAGCGGTGATCAAAAACATGAAGAGCCTGAAAAGTTGTGAAAAATATGAAGAGCTTCAAAAGATGTGAAATACATGAGGAGCATGAAACGGGCTGAAAAATAGGAGAAGCATGAAGTGGTGTGGAAAAACATGAAGAGCCTGAAAAGGTGTGAAAAATATGAAGAGCTTCAAAAGGTGTGAAATACAAGAGGAGAATGAAATTCTCTGAAAAGTAGAAGGAGTTGAAGTGGTGTTGAAAAACATGAAGAGCCAGAAAAGGTGTGAAAAATATGAAGAGCTTCAAAAGGTGTCAAAAATACGAGGAGCATGAAACAGTCTGAAAAATAGGAGGAGCATGAAGCGGTGTTCAAAAATATGAAGAAACTGAAAATGTGTGAAAAATATGAAGAGCTTTAAAAGGTATCAAAAATATGAGAAGCATGAAACGGTCTGAAAAATAGGAGGAGCATGAAGCGGTGTTGAAAAACATGAAGCGCTTGAAAAGGTGTGAAAAATATGAAGAGCTTCAAAAGGTGTCAGAAAAATGAGGAGCATGAAACGGTGTGAAAAACAAGTGGAGCAAGAAGGAGTGTTGAAAAACATGAAGAGCCTGAAAATGTGTAAAAAATATAAAGAGCTTCAAAAGATGTGAAAAATATGAAGAGCTTCAAAAGGTGTCAAAAATGAGATGAGAAAGAAACGGTTTTAAAAATAGGAGCAGCATGAAGCGGTTTTGAAAAACATGAAGAACCTGAAAAGTTGTGAGAAATATGAAGAGCTTCAACAGGTGTCAAAAATATGACGAGCATGAAACGCTCTGAAAAAGAGGAGGAGCATGAAGCGGTGTTGAAAAACATGAAGAGCCTGAAAAGTAGTGAAAAATATGAAGAGCTTCTAAAGGTGTCAAAAATATGAGGAGCATGTAACGGTCTTAAAAATACGAGGAGCATGAAGTGATGTTGAAAAACATGAATAGCCTGAAAATGTGTGAAATATATGAAGAGATTAAAAATGTGACAAATATATGAGGAGCATGAAACGGTCTGAAAAATATGAGGAGCATGAAGCGGTGTTCAAAAATATGAAGAGCCTGAAAATGTGTGAAAAATATGAAGAGCTTCAAAAGCTGTCAAAAATATGAGGAGCATGAATCGGTCTGAAAAATAGGAAGAGCATGAAGCTGTGTTCAAAAACATGAAGAGCCTGAAAATGTGTGAAAAATATGAAGAGCTTCAAAAGGTGTGAAAAATATGAGGAGCATGAAACGGCCTGACAAATAGGAGGAGCATGAAGTGGTGTTCAAAAAGCTGAAGAGCCTGAAAAGGTGTGAAAAATATGAAGAGCTTCAAAAGGTGTCAAAAATATGATGAGCATGAAACGGTCTGAAAAATAGGAGGAGCATGAAGCGGTATTGAAAAACATGAAGAGCCTGAAATCTTGTGAAAAATATGAAGAGCTTCAAAAGATGCGAAAATTATGAAGAGCTTCAAAAGGTGTCAAAAATGAGATGAGCATGAAACGGTCTGAAAAATAGGAGGAGCATGAAGCGGTGTTGAAAAACATGAAGAGCATGAAAAGGTGTGAAAAAAAGAAGAGCTTCAAAAGTTGTCAAAAATAGGAGGAGCATGAAAAGGTCTGAAAAATACGAGGAGCATGAAGTGGTGTTCAAAAACATGAAGAGCATGAAAAGGTGTGAAAAATATGAAGAGCTTCAAAAGGTGTCAAAAATATGAGGAGCATGAAACGGTCTGAAAAATAGGAGGAGCATGAAGCGGTTTTCAAACACATGAAGTGCCTGAAAAGGTCTGAAAAATATGAAGAGCTTGAAAAGGTGTGAAATATATGAAGAGCTTCAAAAGGTGTCAAAAATGAGATGAGCATGAAACGGTGTGAAACATAGGAGGAGCATGAAGCGGTGTTCAAAAACATGAAGAGCCTGAAAAGCTGTGAAAAATATGAAGAGCCTCAAGGTGTGAAATACTTGAGGAGCATGAATCAGTCTGAAAAATAGGAGGAGCATGAAGCGGTATTGAAAAACATGAAGAGCCTGAAAAGGTGTGAAAAATATGAAGAGCTTCAAAAGGTGTCAAAACTATGAGGAGTATGAAACGGTCTGAAAAATAGGAGCAGCATGAAACGGTGTTCAAAAACATGAAGAGCCTGAAAAGGTGTTAAAAATATGAAGAGCTTCAAAAGTTGTCAAAAATATGAGGAGCATGAAACGATCTGAAAAATAGGAGGAGCATGAAGCGGTGTTCACAAACATGAAGAGCCAGAAAAGGTGTGAAAAATATGAAGAGCTTCAAAAGGTGTCAAAAATATGAGGAGCATGTAACGGTCTGAAAAATAGGAGGAGCATGAAGCCGTGTTCAAAAACATGAAGAGCCTGAAATGGTGTGAAAAACATGAAGAGCCTAAAAGGTGTGAAAAATATGAAAAGCTTCAAAAGATGTCACAAATATGAGGAGCATGAAACGGTCTGAAAAATTGGAGGATCATGAAGCGGTGTTCAAAAACATGAAGAGCCTGAAAAGGTTTGAAAAATACGAAGAGCTACAAAGGTGTGAAAAATATGAAGAGCTTCAAAAGCTGTCAAAAATGAGATGAGCATGAAACGGTCTGAAAAATAGGAGGAGCATGAAGTGGTGTTGAAAAACATGAAGAGCCTGAATAAGTGTGAAATATATGAAGAGATTCAAAAGTTGTGAAAAGTATGACGAGCTTCAAAAGGTGGGAAATACATGAGGACCATGAAACGGTCTGAACAATAGGAGGAGCATGAAGCGGTGTTGAAAAACATGAAGAGCCTGAAAAGTTGCGAAAAATATGAAGACCTTCAAAAGGTGTCAAAAATATGAAGAGCTTCAAAAAGTGCAAAAAATGAGATGAGCATGAAACGGTCTGAAAAATAGGTGGAGCATGAAGTGGTGTTGAAAAACATGAAGAGCCTCAAAAGGTTTGAAATACTTGAGGAGCATGAATCGGCCTGAAAAATAGGAGGAGCATGAAGCGGTGTTGAAAAACATGAAGAGCCTCAAAAGGTGTGAAAAATATGAAGAGCTTCAAAAAGTGTCAAGAATGAGATGAGCATGAAATGGTCTGAAAAGTAGGAGGAGCATGAAGTGGTGTTGAAAAACATGAGGAGCCTGAAAAGATGTGAAAAATACGAAGAGCTTCAAAAGGTGTCCACCATATGAGGAGCATGAAACTGTCTGAGATATAGGAGGAGCATGAAGTGGTGCTGTAAAACATGAAGAGCCTAAATGGTGTGAAAAATATGAAAAGCTTCAAAAGATGTCATAAATATGGGGAGCATGAAACGGTCAGAAAAATTGGAGGATCATGAAGCGCTGTTGAAAAACATGAAGAGCCTGAAAAGGTGTGAAAAATATGAAGAGCTTCAAAAGGTGTGAAAAATATGAAGAGCTTAAAATGGTGTCAAAAATGAGATGAGCATGAAACGGTCTGAAAAATAGAAGGATCATAAAGCAGTGTTGAAAAATATGAAGAGTCTGAAAACGTGTGAAAAATATGAAGAGCTGCAAAAAGTGTCAAGAATGAGATGAGCATGAAATGGTCTGAAAAGTAGGAGGAGCATGAAGTGGTGTTGAAAAACAAGAAGAGCCTGAAAAGGTGTGAAATATATGAACAGATTCAAAAAGTGTCAAAAATATAAGGAACATGAAACGGTCTGAAAAATAGGAAGAGCATGAAGCCGTGTTAAAAAACATGAAGAGCCTGGAAGGGTGTAAAAAATATGAAGAGCTTCAAAAGGTGTCAAAAATATAAGGAACATGAAACGGTCTGAAAAATAGGAGGAGCATGAAGTGGTGTTGAAAATCATGAAGAACCTGAAAAGGTGTGTAAAATATGAAGAGCCGCAAAATGTGTGAAATACATGAGGAGCATGAAACGGTCTGAAAAATAGGAGGAGCATGAAGCGGGATTCAAAAATATGAAGAGCCTGAAAATTTGTGAAAACTATGAACCGCTTCAGAAGGTGTCAAAAATGAGATGAGCATGAAACGGTCTGAAAAATAGGAGGAGCATGAAATCGTGTTCAAAAACATGAAGAGCCTGAAAAGGTGTGAAAAATATTAAGAGCTTCAAAATGTGTGAAATACAAGAGGAGCATGAATCGGTCTGAAAAATAGGAGGAGCATGAAGCGGTGTTGAAAAACATGAAGAACCAGAAAAGGTGTGAAAAATATGAAGAGCCTGAAAATCTGTGAAAAATATGAAGAGCTTCAAAAGGTGTGAAAAATATGAAGAGCTTCAAAAAGTGTCAAAAACATGAGGAGCTTCAAAAGCTGTCAAAATTATGAGGAGCATGAAACGGTCTGAAAAATAGGAGCAGCATGAAACGTTGTCCAAAAACTTGAAGAGCCTGAAAAGGTGTGAAACATATGAAGAGCTTCAAAAGGTGTGAAATACAAGAGGAGCATGAATCGGTCTGAAAAATAGGAGGAGCATGAAGCGGTGTTGAAAAACATGAAGAACCAGAAAAGGTGTGAAAAATATGAAGAGCTTCACAAGGTGTGAAATACATGAGGAGCATGAAGCGGTCTGAAAAATAGGAGGAGCATGATGCAGTTTTGAAAAACGTGAAGAGCCTGAAAACGTGTGAAAAATAGGAAGAGCTTCAAAAGGTGTGAAAAATATGAAGAGCTTCAAAGGTGTCAAAAATGAGATGAGCATGAAACAGTCTGAAAAATAGGAGAAGCATGAAACGGTGTTCAAAAACATGAAGAGCCTGAAAAGGGGTGAAATATATGAAGAGCTTCAAAAGGTGTCAACAATAGGAGGAGCATGAAACGGTGTGAAAAATAGGAGGAATATGAAGCGGTGTTGAAAAACCTGAAGAGCATGAAAAGGTGTGAAAAATATGAAGAGTTTCAAAAGGTGTCAAAACTATGAAGAGCATGAAACGGCCTGAAAAATAGGAGGAGCATGAAACGGCCTGAAAAATAGGAGGAGCATGAAGCGGTGTTGAAAAACCTGAAGAGCCTGAAAAGGCGTGATATATATGAAGAGCTTCAAAAGGTGTCAAAAATAGGAGGAGCATGAAACGGCCTGAAAAATAGGAGGAGCATGAAACGGCCTGAAAAATAGGACGAGCATGAAACGGTCTGAAAAATAGGAGGAGCATGAAGCGGTGTTGAAAAACCTGAAGAGCCTGAAAAGGCGTGATATATATGAAGAGCTTCAAAAGGTGTCAAAAATAGGAGGAGCATGAAACGGTCTGAAAAATAGGAGGAAGATGAAGCGGTGTTGAAAAACCTGAAGAGCCTGAAAAAGTGTGAAATATATGAACAGCTTCAAAAAGTGTCAAAAATAGAAGGAGCATGAAATGGTCTGAAAAATAGGAGGAGCATGAAGCGGTGTTGAAAAACATGAATAGCCTGAAAAGGTGTGAAATATATGAAGAGTTACAAAAGGTGTCAAAAATATGAGGAGCATGAAACGGTCTGAAATATAGGAGGAGCATGAAGCCGTGTTCAAAAACATGAAGAGCCTGAAAAGGAGTGAAAAATATGAAGAGCTTCAAAAGGTGTCAAAATATGAGGAGCATGAAATTCTGAAAAATAGGAGGAGCATGAAACGGTCTGAAAAATAGGAGGAGCATGAAGCGGTGTTGAAAAACCTGAAGAGCCTGAAAAGGTGTGAAAAATATGAAGAGCATGAAAATGTGTGAAAAATATGAGGAGCATAAACTGTGTTCAAAAACATGAAGATCCAGAAAAGGTGTGAAAAATATGAAGAGCGTCAAAATTTCTCAAATACATGAGGAGCATGAAACGGTCTGAAAATAGAAGGAGCATTAAGCGGAGTTCAAAAACATGAAGAGCCTGAAAAGGTGGGAAAAATATGAAGAGCTTCAAAAGGTGTCAAAAATATGAGGAGCATGAAACGGTCTGAAAAATAGGAGGAGTATGAAGCGGTGTTTAAAAACATGAAGAGCCTGAAAAAGTGTGAAAAATATGAAGAGCTTCAAAAGGTGTCAACAATATGAGGAGTATGAAATGGCCTGAAAAAGAAGAGGAGCATGAAGGGGTGGTCGAAAACATGAAGACACTGAAAAGGTGTGAAAAATATGTAGAGTTTCAAAATGTGTGAAAAATATGAGGAGCAAGAAACGTTCTGAAAAATAGGAGGAGCATGAAGCGGTGATCAAAACATGAAGAGCCTGAAAAGGTGTGAAATATATGAAGAGCTTCAAATTGTGTCAAATATGAGGACCATGAAACGTTCTGAAAAATAGGAGGAGCATGAAGCGGTGTTGAAAATCATGAAGTGCCTGAAAAGGTGTGAAATATATGAAGAGCTTCATATCGTGTCAAATATCAGGAGCATGAAACGGTCAGAAAAATAGGAGGAGCATGAAGCCGTGTTCAAAAACATGAAGAGCCTGAAAAGGTGTGAAACATATGAATAGCTTCCAAAGGTGTCAAAAATGAAGTGAGAATGAAACGGTCTGAAAAATAGGAGGAGCATGAATAGGTGTTCTAAAACATGAAGAGCCTGAACAGGTGTGAAACATATGAATAGCTTCCAAAGGTGTCAAAAATGAAATGAGCATGAAACGGTCTGAAAAATAGGAGGAGCATGAATAGGTGTTCTAAAACATGAAGAACCTGAACAGGTGTGAAACATATGAATAGCTTCCAAAGGTGTCAAAAAAGAAATGAGCATGAAACGGTCTGAAAAATAGGAGGAGCATGAATAGGTGTTCTAAAACATGAAGAGCCTGAACAAGTGTGAAACATATGAATAGCTTCCAAAGGTGTCAAAAATGAAATGAGAATGAAACGGTCTGAAAAATAGGAGGAGCATGAAGCGGTGTTCAAAAATATGAAGAGTCTGAAAAGGTGTGAAATATATGAAGAGCTTCAAAATGTGTCAAAAATGAGATGAGCATGAAACGGTCTGAAAAATAGGAGGAGCATGAAGTGGTGTTGAAACATGAAGAGCCTAAAAAAGTGTGAAATATATGAAGAGCTTCAAAAGGTGTCAAAAATATGAGGAGCATGAAACGGTCAGAAAAATATGAGCATCATGAAGCGGTGTTGAAAAACATGAAGAGCTTGAAATGTGTGAAAAATATGAAGAGCTTCAAAAGCTGTCAAAAATGAGCTGAGCATGAAACGGACTGAAAAATATAAGAAGCATGAAGTGGTGTTGAAAACATGAAGATCCTGAAAAGGTGTGATAAATATGAAGAGCTTCAAAAGGTGTCAAAAATATGAGGAGCATGAAACGGTCTGAAAAATAGGAGGAGCATGAATCGGTGTTCAAAAACATGAAGAGCATGAAAAGGTGTGAAAAATATGAAGAGTTTCAAAAGGTGTCAAAACTATGAGGAGCATGAAACGGCCTCAAAAATAGGAGGAGCATGAAGCGGTGTCCAAAAACATGAAGATCCTGAAAAGGTGTGAAAAATATGAAGAGCTTCAAAAGGTGTCAAAAATATGAAGAGCATGAAACGGTCTGAAAAAAAGGAGGCGCATGAAACTGTGTTCAAAAACATGAAGAGCCTAACAAGGTGTGAAAAATATGAAGAGCTTCAAAAGGTGTGAAATACAAGAGGAGCATGAAACGGTCTGAAAAATAGGAGGAGCATGAAGCGGTGTTGAAAAGCCTGACGAACCAGAAAAGTTGTGAAAAATATGAAGAGCTTCAAATGGTGTCAAAAATATGAGGAGCATGAAACTGTCTGAAAAATAGGAGTAACATGAAATGGTGTTCAAAAACATGAAGAGCCTGAAAAGGTGTGAAAAATATGAAGAGCTACAAAACGTGTGAAATACATGAGGAGCATGAAACGGTCTGAAAAATAGGAGGAGCATGAAGCGGTGTTGAAAAACATAAAGAGCATGAAAAGCTGTGAAAAATATGAAGAGCTTCAAAAGTGTCAAAAATATGGGAGCATGACACGATCAGAAATATAGCAGGAGCATGAAGTGGTGTTGAAAACATGAAGAACCTGAAAAGTTGTGAAATGATGAAGAACTTCAAAAGGTGTCAAATATATGAGCAGCATGAAACGTTCTGAAAAATTGGAGGTGCAAGAAACGATGTTCAAAACATGAAGAGACTGAAAAGGTGTGAAAAATATGAAGGGCTTCAAAACGTACCAAAAATATGAGGAGCATGAAACGGTTTGAAAAACAGGAGGAGCATGAAGCCGTGTTGAAAAACATGAAGAGCCTGAAAAGGTGTGAAAAATATGAAGAGCTTCAAAATGTATCAAATATATGAGGAGCATGAAACGGTCTGAAAAATAAGAGGAGCATGAAGCGATGTTGAAAAATATGAACAGCATGAAAACGTGTGAAAATTATGAAGGGCTTCAAAAGGTGTGAAAAATATGAAAAGCTTCTAAAGGTGTCAAAAATGAGATGGGCATGAAACGGTCTGAAAATTAGGAGGAGCATGAAGTGGTGTTGAAAAACATGAAGAGACTGAAAAGGTGTGAAATATACGATGAGCTTCAAAAGGTGTGAAAATATGAAGAGCTTCACAAGGTGTCAAAAATATGAGCAGCATGAAACAGTCTGAAAAACAGGAGGAACATGAAACGGTGTTCAAAAACATGAAGAGCCTGGAGAAGTGTGAAAAATATGAAGAGCTTCAAAAGGTGTCAAAAACATGAGGAGCATGAAACGGTCTGAATAAAAGGAGGAGCATGAAGCGGTGTTGAAAAACATGAAGAGCCTGAAAAGGTATGAATAATATGAAGAGCTTCAAAAGGTGTCAAAAATATGAGGAGCATGAAACGGTCTGAAAAATAGGAGAAGCATGAAACGGTCTGAAAAAAAGGAGGAGCATGAAGCGGTGTTGAAAAACATGAAGAGCCTGAAAAGGTATGAATAATATGAAGAGCTTCAAAAGGTGTCAAAAATATGAGGAGCATGAAACGGTCTGAAAAATAGGAGAAGCATGAAACGGTCTGAAAAAAAGGAGGAGCATGAAGCGGTGTTGAAAAACATGAAGAGCCTGAAAAGGTATGAATAATATGAAGAGCTTCAAAAGGTGTCAAAAATATGAGGAGCATGAAACGGTCTGAAAAATAGGAGAAGCATGAAACGGTCTGAAAAAAAGGAGGAGCATGAAGCGGTGTTGAAAAACATGAAGAGCCTGAAAAGGTATGAATAATATGAAGAGCTTCAAAAGGTGTCAAAAATATGAGGAGCATGAAACGGTCTGAAAAATAGGAGAAGCATGAAACGGTCTGAAAAAAAGGAGGAGCATGAAGCGGTGTTGAAAAACATGAAGAGCCTGAAAAGGTATGAATAATATGAAGAGCTTCAAAAGGTGTCAAAAATATGAGGAGCATGAAACGGTCTGAAAAATAGGAGAAGCATGAAACGGTCTGAAAAAAAGGAGGAGCATGAAGCGGTGTTGAAAAACATGAAGAGCCTGAAAAGGTATGAATAATATGAAGAGCTTCAAAAGGTGTCAAAAATATGAGGAGCATGAAACGGTCTGAAAAATAGGAGAAGCATGAAACGGTCTGAAAAAAAGGAGGAGCATGAAGCGGTGTTCAAAAACATGAAGAGCCTGAAAAGGTGTGAAATATATGAAGAGCCTCAAAGGTGTCAAAAATATGAGGAGCAAGAAACGGTCTGAAAAATAGGAGGAGCATGAAGTGGTGTTGAGAAACATGAAGAGCCTGAAAAAGTGGTGAAACATATGAGGAGAATGAAACGGTCTGAAAAATAGGAGGAGCATGAAGTGGTGTAGAAAAACATGAAGACCCTGAAAAGGTATGAATAATATGAAGAGCTTCAAAAGGTGTCAAAAATATGAGGAGCTTGAAACGGTCTGAAATATAGCAGGAGCGTGAAAATGTGTTAAAACATGAAGAGCTTAAAAAGGTGTGAAACATATGAGGAGCATGAAAAGGTCTGAAAAATAGTAGGAGCATGAAGCGGTGTTGAAAAACATGAAAAGCCAGAAAAGGTGTGAAAAATATGAAGAGCTTCAAAAGGTGTCAAAAATATGAGGAGCATGAAACTGTCTGAAAAATACGAGGAGCATGAATCGGTGTTGAAAATCATGAAGAGCCTGAAAAAGTGTGAAGAATAAGAAGAGCTTCAAAAGGTGTCAAAAATATGAGGAGCATGAAACGATCTGAAAATTAGGAGGAGCATGAAACCGTGTTGAAAAATATGAAGACCATGAAAGGGTGTGAAAAACATGAAGAGCTTCAAAAGGTGTCAAAAATATGAGGAGCATGAAACGGTCTGAAAAATAGAAGGAACATGAAACGGTTTGACAAATAGGAGGAGCATGAAACGGTGTTGAAAAACATGAAGAACCTGAAAGGTGTCGAAAATATGAAGAGCTTCAAAATGTGTCAAAAATATGAGGAGCATGAAACGGTTTGAAAAATAGGAGGAGCATGAAACGGTGTTGAAAAACATGAAGAACCTGAAAGGTGTCGAAAATATGAAGAGCTTCAAAATGTGTCAAAAATATGAGGAGCATGAAACGATCTGAATAATCGGAGGAGCATGAAAGCGTGTTGAAAAACATGAAGAGCACGGAAGGATGTGAAAAATATGAAGAGCTTCAAAAGGTGTCAAAAACATGAGGAGCATGAAAAGGTCTGAAAAATAGGAGGAGCATGAAGCGTTGTAGAAAAACATGAAGAGCCTGACAACGTGTGAAACTATGAAGAACTTCAAAAGGTGTCAAAAATATGAGGAGCATGAAATGGTCTGAAAAATAGGAGGAGCATGAAGCAGTATTTAAAAATATGAAGAGCCTGATAAGGTGTGAAATATATGAAAAGCTTCAAAATGTGTCAAAAATATGAGGAGCATGAAACGGTCTGAAAAATAAGAGGAGCATGAAGCGGTGTTGAAAAATATGAAGAGCATGAAAACGTGTGAGAAATATGAAAAGATTCAAATGTTGTAAAAATATGAGGAGCATGAAACGGTCTGAAAAATAAGAGGAGCATGAAGTGGTGTTGAAAAACATGCAGAGCCTGAAAAGGTGTGAAAAATATGAAAAGATTCAAATGTTGTAAAAATATGAGGAGCATGAAACGGTCTGAAAAATAGGAGGAGCATGTATCGGTGTTGAAAAACATAAAAAGCCTGTAAGGTGTGAAAAATATGAAGAACTTCAAAAGGTGTGAAAAATATGAGGAGCATGAAATGGTCGGAAAAATCGGAGGAGCATGAAGCGGTGTTCAAAAATATGAAGAGCCTGAAAAGGTGTTAAAAATTGGAAGAACTTCATTACGTGTAAAATACATGAGGAGAATGAAACGGTCTGTAAAATAGGAGAAGTATGAAGCGGTGTTCAAAAACATGAAGAGCCTGGAAAGGTGTGAAAAATATGAAGAGCTTCAAAAGATGTGAAAAATATGAGGAGCAGGAAACGGTCTGAAAAATAGGAGGAGCAAGAAGCGGTGTTGAAAAACATGAAGAGTCTGAAAAGGTGTGAGAAATATGAAGAGCTTCAAAAGGTGTGAAAAATATGAAGAGCTTCAAAAGTTGTGAAGAATATGAAGAGCTTCAAAAGGTGTCAAAAATGAGATGAGCATGAAACGGTCTGAAAAATAGGAGGAGCATGAAGCGGTGTTGAAAAACATGAAGAGCCTGAAAAGGTGTGAAAAATATGAAGAGCTTCAAAAGGTGTGAAATTTATGAGAAGCATGAAACGATCTGAAAAATAGGAGGAGAATGACGCGGTGTTCAGAAACATGAAGTGCCTGAAAAGGTGTGAAAAATATGAAGAGCTTCAAAGGTGTGAAAATTTGGAGGAGCATGATGAGGTGTTCAAAAACATGAAAAGCCTGAAAAGGTGTGAAAAATATGAAGAGCTTCAAAAGGTGTCAAAAATATGAGGAGCATGAAGCGGTGTGAAAAATAGGAGGAGCATGAAACGGTGTTGAAAAACATGAAGAGTCTGAAAACGTGTGAAAAATATGAAGAGCTTCAAAAGGTGTGAAAAATATGAAGAGCTTCTAAAGGTGTAAAAAATGAGATGAGCATGAAACGGTCTGAAAAAAAAGAGGAGCATGAAACATTGTTCAAAAACATGAAGAGCCTGAAAAGATGTGAAAAATATGAAGAGCTTCAAAAGGTGTGAAAAATATGAGGAAAATTAAACGATCTCAAAAATAGGATGAGCATGACGCGTTGTTCAGAAACATGAAGTGCCTGAAAAGGTGTGAAAAATATGAAGAGCTTCAAAAGGTGTCAAAATATGACGAGCATGAACAGTCTGAAAAATAGGAGGAGCATGAAACGGTGTTCAAAAACATGAAGAGCCTGAAAAAGTGTGAAAAATATGAAGAGCTTATAAAATTGTCAAAATTATGAGGAGCATGAAACGGTCTGAAAAATACGAGCAGCATGAAACGGTCTGAAAAATAGGAGGAGCATGAAGCGGTGTTCAAAAACATGAAGAGCCTGAAAAAGTGTGAAAAATATGAAGAGCTTCAAAAGGTGTCAAAAAAGAGATGAGCATGAAACGGTCTGACAAATAGGAGGAGCATGAAGCGGTGTTGAAAAACATGAAGAGCCTGAAAAGGTGTGAAAAATATGAAGAGCTTCAAAATGTGTGAAATACATGAGGAGCAAGAAACGGTCTGAAAAATAGGAGGAGCATGAAGTGGTGTTCAAAAACATGTACAGCCTGAAAAGGTGTGAAAAATATGAAGAGCTTCAAAAGGTGTGAAAAATAGGAGGAGCATGAAGCGGTGTTCAAAAACATGAGAAGCCTGAAAAGGTGTGAAAAATATGAAGAGCTTCAAAAGGTGTCAAAAATATGGGGAGCATGAAACGGTCTGAAAAATAGGAGGAGCATGAAGTGGTGTTGAAAAACATGAAGAGCCTGAAAAGGTGTGAAGAATATGAAGAGCTCAAAAGTTTTGAAAAAAATGAAGAGCTTCAGAAGATGTCAAAAATGAGATGAGCATGAAACCGTCGGAAAAATATGAGGAGCATGAAGTGGTGTTCAAAAACATGAAGAGCCTGAAAAGGTGTGAAAAATATGAACAGCTTCAAAAGGTGTGAAATACAAGAGGAGCATGAAACGGTCTGAAAAATAGGAAGAGCAAGAAGCGTTGTTCAACAACATGAAGAGTCTGAAAAAGTCTTAAAAATATGAAGAGCTTCAAAAGGTTTGAAAAATATGAAGAGCTTCAAAAGGTTTCAAAAATATGAGGAGCATGAAACGGTCTGAAAAATAGGAGGAGCAAGAAGCGGTGTTCAAAAACCTGAAGAGCCTGAAAAGGTGTGAAAAATATGAAGAGCTTCAAAAGGTGTCAAAAATGAGATGAGCATGATACGGTCTGAAAAATAGGAGGGGCATTAAGTGGTGTTGAAAAAGATGAAAAGCCTGAAAAGGTGTGAAATATATGAAGAGATTCAAAAGGTGTCAAAAATATGAGGAGCATGAAGCGATCTGAAAAATAGGAGGAGCATGAAACATTGTTCAAAAACATGAAGAGCCTGAAATGATGTGAAAAATTTGAAGAGCTTCAAAAGGTGTCAAAAATATGAGAAGCATGAAACGGTCTGAAAAATAGGAGGAGCATGAAGCGGAGTTGAAAAACATGAGGAGCCTGAGAACGTGTGAAAAATATGAAGAGCTTCAAAAGGTGTCAAAAATGAGATGAGCATGAAACGGTCTGAAATATAGGAGGAGCATGAAGTGGTGTTGAAAAAAATGAAGAGCCTGAAAAGGTGTGAAATATATGAAGAGCTTCAAAAGGTGTCAAAAATATGAGGAGAATGAAACGGTCTGAAAAATAGGAGGATCATGGAGCTGTGTTGAAAAACATGAAGAGTCTGAAAAGGTGTGAAAATTATGAAGAGCTTCAAAAGGTGTCAAAAATATCAGGAACATGAAACGGTCTGAAAAATTGGAGGAGCAAGAAGTAGTGTTGAAAAAAATGAAGAGCCTGAAAAGGTGTGCAAAATATGAAGAGCTTCAAAAGGTGTGAAATATATGAAGAGCTTCAAAAGGTGTCAAAAATGAGATGAGCATGAAACGTTCTGAAAAATAGGAGGAGCATGAAACGGTGATCAAAAACATGAAGAGCCTGAAAAGGTGTGAAAAATATGAAGAGCTTCAAAAGGTGTCAAAAATATGAGGAGAATGAAACGGTCTGAAAAATAGGAAGAGCATGAAGTGGTGTTGAAAAACATGAAGAGCCTGAAAGGGTGTGAAAATTATGAAGAGCTTCAAAAGGTGTCAAAAATATGAGGAGCATGAAACGGTCTGACAAATAGGAGGAGCATGAAGTGGTGTTGAAAGACATGAAGAGCCTGAAAAGGTGTGAACAATATGAAGAGCTTCAAAAGGTGTCAAAATTATGAGGAGCATGAAACGGTCTGAAAAATAGGAGGAGCAAGAAACGGTGATCAAAAACATGAAGAGCCTGAAAAGATGTGAAAAATATGAAGAGCTTCAAAAGGTGTCAAAAATATGAGGAGCATGAAACGGTCTGAAAAATAGGAGGAGCATGAAGCGGTGTTCAAAAACATGAAGAGCCTGAAAAGGTGTGCAAATATGAAGAGCTTCAAAAGGTGTCAAAAATGAGATGAGCATGAAACGGTCTGAAAAATAAAGGAGCATGAAACGGTGATCAAAACGTGAAGAACCTGAAAAGGTGTGAAAAATATGAAGAGCTTCAAAAGGTGAGAAATACATGAGGAGCATGAAACGGGCTGAAAAATAGGAGAGGCATGAAGTTGTGTGGAAAAACATGAAGAGCCTGAAAAGGTGTGAAAAATATGAAGAGCTTCAAAAGGTGAGAAATACATGAGGAGCATGAAACTCTCTGAAAAATAGAAGGAGCATGAAGCGGTGTTCAAAAATATGAAGAGCCTGAAAAGGTGTGAAAATATGAAGAGCTTCAAAAGGTGTGAAAAATATGAAGAGCTTCAAAAGGTGTCAAAAATTAGATGAGTATGAAACGGTCTGAAAATTTGGAGGAGCAAGAAGTAGTGTTGAAAAAAATGAAGAGCCTGAAATGGTGTGAAAAATATGAAAGCTTCAAAAAGTGTCAAAAATATGAGGAGCATTAAACGGTCTGAAAAATAGGAGGAGCATGAAGCGATGTTGAAAAACATGAAGAGTCTGAAAAGGTGTGAAAAATATGAAGAGCTTCAAAACGTGTCAAAAATATGAGGAGCATGTAACAGTTTGAAAAATAGGAGGAGCATGAAGCGGTGTTGAAAAACATGAAGAGCCTGAAAAGGTGTGAAAAATATGAAGAGCTTCAAAATGTGTCAAAATTACAAGGAGCATGAAACGGTCTGAAAAATAGGAGGAGCATGAAGCGGTGTTCAAAAATATGAAGAGCCTGAAAAGGTGTGAAAAATATGAAGAGCTTCAAAAGGTGTCAAAAATATGAGGTGCATGAAACGGTCTTAAAAAGAGGAGGAGCATGAAGCAGTGTTCAAAAACATGAAGAGGCTTAAAAGGTGTGAAAAATATGAAGAGCTCCAAAAGGTCTCAAAAATATGAGAAGCATGAAACGGTCTGAAAAGTAGGAGGAGCATGAAGCGGTGTTGAAAAACATGAGGAGACTGAGAACGTGTGAAAAATATGAAGAGCTTTAAAAGGTGTCAAAAATGAGATGATCATGAAACGGTCTGAAATATAGGAGGAGCATGAAGTGGTGTTGAAAAAAATGAAGAGCCTGAAAAGGTGTGAAATATATGAAGAGCTTCAAAAGGTGTCAAAAATATGAGGAGAATGAAACGGTCTGAAAAATAGGAGGATCATGAAGCTGTGTTGAAAACCATGAAGAGTCTGAAAAGGTGTGAAAGATATGAAGAGTTTCTAAAGATGTAAAAAATATGAGGAGAATGAAACGGTCTGAAAAATAGGAGGAGCATGAAGTGGTGTTGAAAATCATGAAGAGGCTGAAAGGGTGTGAAAATTATGAAGAGCTTCAAAAGGTGTCAAAAATATGAGGAACATGAAACGGTCTGAAAAATTGGAGGAGCAAGAAGTAATGTTGAAAAAAATGAAGAGCCTGAAAAGGTGTGCAAAATATGAAGAGCTTCAAAAATAGGAAAAATATGAAGAGCTTCAAAAGGTGTGAAAAATTTGAAGAGCTTCAAAAGGTGTCAAAATGAGATGAGAATGAAACGGTCTGAAAAATAGGAGGAGCATGAAGCGGTGTTGAAAATCATAAAGAGCCTGAAAAGTTGTGAAAAATATGAAGAGCTTCAAAAGATGTCAAAATAATGAGGAGAATGAAACGGTCTGCAAAATAGGAGAAGCATAAAATGATGTTCAAAAACATGAAGAGCCTGAAAAGGTGTGAAAAACATGAAGAGCCTGAAAAGGTGTGAAATATATGAAGAGATTCAAAAGGTGTGAAATACATGAGGAGCATGAAACGGGCTGAAAAATAGGAGAAGCATGAAGGGGTGTGGAAAAACATGAAGAGCCTGAAGGGGTTTGAAAAATATGAAGAGCTTCAAAAGGTGTGAAATACATGAGGAGCATGAAACTCTCTGAAAAATGGAAATAGCATGAAGCGGTGTTGAAAAACATGAAGAGCCTGAAAACGTGTGAAAATATGAAGAGCTTCAAAAATAGGAAAAATATGAAGAGCTTCAAAAGGTGTGAAAATTTGAAGAGCTTCAAAAGGTGTCAAAATGAGATGAGCATGAAACGGTCTGAAAAATAGGAGGAGCATGAAGCGGTGTTGAAAATCATAAAGAGCCTGAAAAGTTGTGCAAAATATGAAGAGCTTCAAAAGATTTGAAAAATTTGAAGAGCTTCAAAAGGTGTCAAAATGAGATGAGCATGAAAAGGTCTGAAAAATAGGAGGAGCATGAAGTGGTGTTGAAAACAATGAAAAGCCTGAAAAGGTGTGAAATATATGAAGAGCTTCAAAAGATGTCAAAAATATGAGGAGAATGAAACGGTCTGCAAAATAGGAGAAGCATGAAATGGTGTTCAAAAACATGAAGAGCCTGAAAAGGTGTGAAAAACATGAAGAGCCTGAAAAGGTGTGAAAAATATGAAGAGCCTGAAAAGATGTGAAAAATATGAAGAGCTTCAAAAGGTGTCAAAAATATGAGGAGAATGAAACGGTCTGCAAAATAGGAGAAGCATGAAATGGTGTTCAAAAACATGAAGAGCCTGAAAAGGTGTGAAAAACATGAAGAGCCTGAAAAGGTGTGAAAAATATGAAGAGCTTCAAAAAGTGTCAAAAATATGAGGAGCATGAAACGGTCTGAAAAATAGGAGGAGAATGAAGAGTTGTTAAAAAACAAGAAGAGCCTGAAAAGGTGTGAAAAATATGAAGAGCTTCAAAAGGTGTCAAAAACATGAGGAGCATGAAACGGTCTGAAAAATAGGAGGAGCATGAAGCGGTGTTGAAAAACTTGAAGAGCCTGAAAACGTGTGAAAAATATGAAGAGCATCAAAAGGTGTGAAAAATATGAAGAGCTTCAAAAGGTTTAAAAAATGAGATGAGCATGAAACGGTCTGAAAAATAGGAGGAGCATGAAGTGGTGTTGAAAAAAATGAAGAGTTTGAAAAGGTGTGAAACATATGAAGAGCTTCAAAAGGTGTAAATTTATGAGGAGTATGAAACGGCCTGAAAAATTGGAGGAGCATGAAGCGGTGTTCAAAAATATGAAGAGCCTGAAAAGGTGTGAAAAATATGATGAGCTTCAAAAGGTGTCAAATATATGAGGAGCATGAAACGGTCTGAAAAATAGGAGGAGCATGAAACGGTGATCAAAAACATGAAGAGCCGGAAAAGGTGTGAAAAATATGAAGAGCTTCAAAAGGTGTGAAATACATGAGGAGTTTGAAACGGGCTGAAAAATAGGAGAAGCATGAAGTGGTGTGGAAAAATATAAAGAGCCTGAAAAGGTGTGGAAAATATGAAGAGCTTCAAAAGGTGTGAAATACATGAGGAGCATGAAACTCTCTGAAAAACATAAGGAGCATGAAGCGGTGTTCAAAAACATGAAGAGCCTGAAAAGGTGTGAAAAATATGAAGAGCTTCAACAGGTTGGAAATACATGAGGAGCAGGAAACGGTCTGGAAAATAGGACGAGCATGAAGCGGTGTTGAAAAACATGAAGAGTCAGAAAACGTGTGAAAAATATTAAGAGCTTAAAAGCTGTGAGAAATATGAAGAGCTTCAAAAGTTGCCAAAAATAGGAGGAGCATGAGACGGTCTGGAAAATAGGAGGACCATGAAACGATCTGAAAAATAGGAGGAGCATGAAGCGGTGTTCAAAAACATGAAGAGCCTGAAAAGGTGTCAAAAATATGAAGAGCTTCAAAAGGTTGGAAATACATGAGGAGCATGAAACGGTCTGAAAAATAGGAGAAGCATGCAGCGGTGTTGAAAAGCATGAAGAGACTGACAAGGTGGGTAAAGTATGAAGAGCTTCAAAAGGTGTAAAAATATGAGGAGCATGAAACGGTCTGAAAAATAGGAGGAGCATTAAACGGTGTTCAAAAACATGAAGAGCCTGAAATGGTGTGAAAAATATGAGGAGCTTCAAAAGGTTGGAAATACATGAGGAGCATGAAACGGTCTGAAATATAGGAGGATCAAGAAGCGGTGATGAAAAACATGAACAGCTGAAAAGGTGGGTAAAATATGAAGAGCTTTAAAAGCTGTCAAAAATATGAAGAGCATGAAACGGTCTGAAAAATAGAGGGGCATTAAACGGTGTTCAAAAACATGAAGAGCTTGAAATGGTGTGAAAAATATGAAGAGCTTCAAAAGGTGTCAAAAATATGAGGAGCATGAAACGTTCTGAAAAATAGGAGGAGCATGAAAAGGTCTGAAAAATGGGAGGAGCATGAAGCGGTGTTGAAAAACATGAAGAGCCTGAAAACGTGTGAAAAACATGAAGAGCTTAAAAGTTGTGAGAAATATGAAGAGCTTCAAAAGCTGTCAAAAATGAGACGAGCATGAAACGGTCTGGAAAGTAGGACGAGCATGAAGCGGTGTTGAAGAACATGAACAGCCAGAAAAGGTGTGAAAAATATGAAGAGCTTCAAAAAGTGTCAAAAATATGAGGAGCATGAAACGGTCTGAAAAATAGAAGGAGCATGAAGTGGTGTGAAAATCATGAAGAGCCTAAAAAGGTGTGAAAAATGTGAAAGCTTCAAAACGTGTCAAAAATATGAGGAGCATGAAACGGTCTGAAAAACAGGAGGATCATAAAGCCGTGTTGAAAAACATCGGGAGCCGGAAAAGGTGTGAAAAATATGAACAGCTTCAAAAGGTGTCAAAAATATGAGGAGCATGAAACGGTCTGAAAAATAGGAGGAGCATGAAACGGTGTTCAAAAACATGAAGAGCCTGAAAAGGTGTGAAAATTATGAAGAGCTTCAAAAGGTGTGAAATAAAAGAGGAGCATGAAACGGTCTGAAAAATAGGAGGAGCATGAAGCAGTGTTCAAAAACATGAAGAACCGGAAAAGGTGTGAAAAATATGAAGAACTTCAAAAGGTGTGAAAATAATGAGGAGCATGAAATGGTCTGGAAAATAGGAGGAGCATGAAACGTTGTTCAAAAACATGAAGAGCCTGAAAAAGTGTAAAAAATATGAAGAGCTTCAAAAGGTTGGGATACATGGAGAGCATGAAACGCTCTGAAAAATAAGAGGAGCATGAAGCGGTGTTGAAAAACATGAAGACCCTGAAAAGCTGTGAAAAATATGAAGAGCTTCTAAAGGTGTCAAAATATGAGGAGCATGAAACTGTCTGATATATCTGGAGCATGAAAAGGTGTTAAAAAACATGAAGAGCTTCAAAAGGTGTGAAACATATGAGGAGCATGAAACGGTCTGAAAAATAGGAGGAGCATGAAACGGTGTTAAAAAACATGAAGAGCTTCAAAAGGTGTGAAACATATGAGGAGCTTCAAAAGCTTTCAAAAATATGAGGAGCATGAAACGGTCTGAAAAATAGGAGGAGCGTTAAGCGGTGTTGAAAAACATGAAGTGCCTGAAAAGCTGTGAAATTAAGACAAGCTTCAAAAGATGTGAAAAATATGAGGAGCATGAAACGGTCTGAAAAATATTAGGAACATGAAGCGGTGTTGAAATACATGAAGAGCCTGAAGAGGTGAGAAAAACATGAAGAGCTTCAAAAGGTGTCAAAATATGAGGAGCATGAAACGGTGTGAAAAATAGGAGGAGCTTGAAACGATCTGAAAAATGGGAGGAGCATGAAGCGTTGTTGAAAAACATGAAGAGCCTGAAAACGTGTGAAAAATATTAAGAGCTTAAAAGCTGTAAGAAATATGAAGAGCTTCAAAAGTTGCCAAAAATAGGAGTAGCATGAGACGGTCTGGAAAACAGGAGGAGCATGAAACGATCTGAAAAATAGGAGGAGCATGAAGCAGTGTTGAAGAACATGAAGAGCCTGAAAAGGTGTGAAAAATATGAAGAGCTTCAAAAGGTGTCAAAAATAGGAGGAGCATGAAACGGTCTGAAAAATAGGAGGATCATGAAGCCGTGTTGAAAAACATGGGGAGCCTGAAAATTTGTGAAAAATATGAAGAGCTTCAAAAGGTCTCAAAAATATGAGGAGCATGAAACTGTCTGAAAAATAGGAGGAGCATTAAACGGTGTTCAAAAACATGAAGTGTCTGAAAAGCTGTGAAATTATGTCAAGCTTCAAACGGTGTGAAAAATATGAGGAGCAGGAAACGGTCTGAAAAATAGTAGGAGCATGAAGCAGTGTTAAAGAACATGAAGAGCCTGAAAAGGTGTGAAATATATGAAGACCTTCAAAAGGTGTCAAAAATATGAGGGGCATGAAACGGTCTGAAAAATAGGAGGAGCATGAAACGGTGTTAAAAAACATGAAGAGCTTCAAAAGATGTGAAACATATAAAGAGCTTCAAAAGGTGTCAAAAATATGAGGAGCAGGAAACGGTCTGAAAAATAGGAGGAGCATGAAGTGGTGTAGAAAAATATGAAGACCCTGAAAAGGTGTGAAAAATATGAAGAGCTTCAAAAGGTGTCAAAATATGAGGATCATGAAACTGTCTGAAATATAGGAGAAGCATGAAAAGGTGTTAAAAAACATGAATAGCTTCAAAAGGTGTGAAACATATGAGGAGCGGGAAACGATCAGAAAAATAGGAGGAGCATGAAATGGTGTTGAAAAACATGAAGTCCTGGAAAGGTGTGAAAATTATGAAGAGCTTCAAAAGGTGTCAAAAATATGAGGACCATGAAACGGTCTGAAAATTAGGAGGAGCATGAAACGGTGTTCAAAAACATGAAGAGCCTGAAAACGTGTGAAAAATATGAAGAGCTTCAAAAGGTGTCAAATATATGAGGAGCATGAAACGGTCTTAAAAAGTAGGAGAAGCAATAAGTGTTGTTGAAAAATATGAAGAGCCTGAAAAGGTGTGAAAAATATGAAGAGCTTCAAAAGGTGTCAAAAATATGAGGAGCAATAAACGGTGTTGAAAAACATGAAGAGCCTGAAAAGGTGTGAAATATATGAAGATCTTCAAAAGGTGTGAAAAATATGAGGGGCATGAAACGGTCTGAAAAATAGGAGGTGCATGAAGCGGTGTTGAAAACATGAAGAGCCTGAAAACGTGTGAAAAATATGAACAGCTTCAAAAGGTGTGAAAATATGAAGGGCTTCAAAAGGTGTGAAAAATATGAAGAGCTTCAAACGATGTCAAAAATGAGATGAGCATGAAATGGCCTAAAAAATAGGAGGAGCATGAATTGTTGGTGAAAAACATGAAGAGCCTGAAAAAGTGTGAAGTATATGAAGAGATTCAAAAGGTGTCAAAAATATGAGGAGCATGAAACGGTCTGAAAAATAGAAGGAGAATGAAGCGGTGTTGAAAAACATGAATAGCCTGAAAAGGTGTGCAAAATATGAAGAGCTTCAAAAGGTGTGAAAAATATGAGGAGCATGAGACGGTCTGAAAAATAGGAGTAGCATGAAGCGGTGTTGAAAAACATGAAGATCCTGAAAAGCTGTGAAAAATATGAAGAGCTTGAAAAGGTGTGAAAAATATGAGGAGCATGAAACCGTTTGAAAAATAGGAGGAGCATGAAGCGGTGTTCAATAATATGAAGAGCCTGGAAATGTGTGAAAAATATGAAGAACTTCAAAATTTTCAAAAATATGAGGAGCATGAAAAGGTCTGAAAAATAGGAGGAGCATGAAACGGTGTTGAAAAACATGGAGAGCCTGAAAAGGTGAGTAAAATATGAAGAGCTCCAAAAGTTGTCAAATTTAAGAGGAGCATGAAACCTTCTCAAAAATAGAAGGAGCGTGAAGCAAGATGTGAAAAACATGAAGAGTTTCAAAAGGTGTGAAAAATATGAGGAGCATGAAAAGGTCTGAAAAATAGGAGGAGCATGAAACGGTGTTCAAAAATATGAAGAGCCTGGAATGGTGTGAAAAATATGAGAGCCCCAAAACGTGTCAAAAATATGAGGAGCATGAAACGGTCTGAAACATACGAGGAGCATGAAGTGGTGTTCAAAAACATAAAGAGCCTGAAAAGGTGTGAAATATATGAAGAGCTTCAAAAGGTGTCAAAAATATGAGGAGCATGAAACGGCCTCAAATATAGGAGGAGCATGAATCGCTGATGAAAAACAGGAAGAGCCTGAAAAGCTGTGAAATTATGTCAAGCTTCAAAAGGTGTGAAAAATATGAGGAGCAGGAAACGGTCTGAAAAATAGTAGGAGCATGAAGCAGTGTTAAAGAACATGAAGAGCCTGAAAAGGTGTGAAATATATGAAGAGCTTCAAAAGGTGTCAAAAATATGAGGGGCATGAAACGGTCTGAAAAATAGGAGGAGCATGAAACGGTGTTAAAAAACATGAAGAGCTTCAAAAGATGTGAAACATATAAAGAGCTTCAAAAGGTGTCAAAAATATGAGGAGCAGGAAACGGTCTGAAAAATAGGAGGAGCATGAAGTGGTGTAGAAAAATATGAAGACCCTGAAAAGGTGTGAAAAACATGAAGAGCTTCAAAAGGTGTCAAAATATGAGGAGCATGAAACTGTCTGAAATATAGGAGGAGCATGAAAAGGTGTTAAAAAACATGAATAGCTTCAAAAGGTGTGAAACATATGAGGAGCGGGAAACGATCAGAAAAATAGGAGGAGCATGAAACGCTGTTAAAAAACATGAAGAGTTTCAAAAGGTGTGAAACATATGAAGAGCTTCAAAAGGTGCCAAAATTATGAAGAGCATGAAACAGTCTTAAAATTGGGAGGAGAATGAAGCGGTGTAGAAAAACATGAAGAGCCAGAAAAGGTGTCAAATATATGAAGAGCTTCAAAAGGTGTCAAAAATATGAAGTGCATGAAACGGTCTGAAAATAGGAGGAGCATGAAATGGTGTTGAAAAACATGAAGTCCTGGAAAGGTGTGAAAATTATGAAGAGCTTCAAAAGGTGTCAAAAATATGAGGACCATGAAACGGTCTGAAAATTAGGAGGAGCATGAAACGGTGTTCAAAAACATGAAGAGCCTGAAAACGTGTGAAAAATATGAAGAGCTTCAAAAGGTGTCAAAATATGAGGAGCAGTAAACGGTTTGAAAAATAGGAGGAGCATGAAGCAGTGTTGAAAAACATGAAGAGCATGGAAAGGTGTGAATAATATAAAGAGCGTCAAAAGGTGTAAAAAATATGAGGAGCACGAAACGGTCTGAAAAATAGGAGGAGCCTGAAAAGGTGTTGAAAAACATGAAGAGCCTGAAAAGTTGTGAAATACATGAAGAGCTTCAAAAGGTTTCAAAAATATGAGGAGCAAGAAACGGTCTGAAAAATAGGAGGAGCATGAAGCGGTTGTGAAAAACATGAAATGCCTGAAAAAGTGTGAAATATATGAACAGCTTCAAAAGGTGTGAAAAATACGAGGAGCTTCAACAGGTGTGAAAAATATGAGGAGCATGAAATGGTCTGAAAAATAGGAGGAGCATGAAACGGTGTTGAAAAACATGAAGAGCCTGAAAATGTGTGAAATATATGAACAGCTTCAAAATGTGTGAAATATATGAGGAGCATGAAACGGACTGCAAAATAGCAGGAGCATGAAGCGGTGTTGAAAAACATGAAGAGCCTGAAAAGGTGTGAAAAATATGAAGAGATTCAAAAGGTGTGAAATTCATGAGGAGATGAAACGGTCTGAAAAATAGGAGGGGCATGAAGCGGTGTTCAAACACATGCAGAGACTGAAAACTTGCCAAAAATATGAAGAGCTTCAAAAGGTGTCAAAAATATGAAGAGCTTCAAAAGGTGTCAAAAATGAGATGAGAATGAAATGGTCTGAAAAATAGGAGGAGCATGAAGTGGTGTTGAAAAAAATGAAGAGCCTGAGAAGTTGTGAAAAATATGAAGAGTTTCAAAAGACGTGAAAAATATGAAGAGCTTCAAAAGATATAAAAAATGAGATGAGCATGAAACGGTCTGAAAAATAAGAGGAGCATGAAGCGGTGTTGAAAAACATGAAGAGTCTGAAAAGGTGTGAGAAATATGAAGAGCTTCAACAGGTGTCAAAATTATTAGGAGCATGAAAGGGTCTGCAAAAAAGGAGAAGCATGAAACGGTGTTGAAAAACATGAAGAGCCTGAAAAGGTGTGAAAAATATGAAGAGCTTCAAAAGGTGTGAAAAATATGAGGAGCTTGAAACGGTCTGAAAAATAGGAGGAGCATGAAACGGTGTTCAAAAACATGAAAAGCCTGAAAAGGTGTGAAAAATATGAAGAGCTTTAAAAGGTGTCAAAATATGAGGAGCATGAAACGTTCTGAGAAATAGGAGGATCAAGAAACGGTGTTCAAAAACATGAAGAGGCTGAAATGGTGTGAAAAATATGAAGAGCCTCAAAAAATGTCAAACATATAAGGAGTATGAAATGGTCTCAAAAATAGGAGGAGCATGAAGCGGTCTTGAAAACCATGAAGAGCCTGAAACCGTGAGAAAAATAAGAAGAGCTTCAAAATTGTGAAAAATAAGAAGAGCTTCAAAAGGTATGAAAAATATGAAGAGCTTCAAAAGTTGTCAAAATTAGATGAGCATGAAACGGTCTGAAAAATAGGAGGTGCATGAAGCGGTGTTGAAAATCATGAAAAGCCTGAAAAGGTGTGAAAAATACGAAGAGCTTCAAAAGCTGTGAAAAATATGAAGAGCTTCAAAAGGTGTCAAAAATATGAGGAGCATGAAATGGACGGAAAAATAGGAGGAGCATGAAACGGTGTTGAAAAACATGAAGAGCCTGAAAACGTGTGAAAAATATGTAGAGCTTCAAAAAGTGTGAAAAATATGAAGAGCTTCAAAAGATGTAAAAAATGAGATGTGCATGAAACAGACTGAAAAATCGGAGGAGCATGAAGTGGTGTTGAAAAACATGAAGAGCCTGAAAATGTGTGAAATATATGAACAGCTTCAAAATGTGTCAAATATATGAGGAGCATGAAACGGACTGCAAAATAGCAGGAGCATGAAGCGGTGTTGAAAAACATGAAGAGCCTGAAAAGGTGTGAAAAATATGAAGAACTTCAAAAGGTGTCAAAAATATGAGGAGCATGGAACGGTCTGAAATGTTGGAGGAGCATGAAGTCGTTGTGAAAAACATTAAGAGCCTGAAAAGTTGTGCAAAATATGAAGAGCTTCAAAAGGTGTGAAATTCATGAAGAGATGAAACGGTCTGAAAAATAGGAGGGGCATGAAGCGGTGTCAAACACATGCAGAGACTGAAAAGGTGTGAAAAATATGAAGAGCTTAAAAGGTGTAAAAAATATGAAGAGCTTCTAAAGGCGTCAAAAATGAGATGAGAATGAAACGGTCTGAAAAATAGGAGGATCAAGAAGCGGTGCTGAAAAACATGAAGAGCCTGAAAATGTGTGAAAAATATGAGGAGCTTCAAAAGGTGTGAAAAATATGAAGAGCTTCAAAAGGTGTGAAATACATGAGGAGCTAGAAACGGTCTGAAAAATAGGAGGAGCATGAAGCGTTGTTCAAAAACATGAAGAGCCTGAAAAAGTGTGAAAAATATGAAGAGTTTCAAAAGGTGTGAAAAATAAGAGGAGCATGAAACGGTCTGAAAAATAGGAGGAGCATGAAGCGGTGTTCTAAAACATGAAGAGCCTGAAAAGGTGTGAAAAATATGAAGAGCTTCAAAAGGTGTCAAAAATATGAGTAGCATGAAATAGGCTGAATAATAGAAGGAGCATGAATCGGTGGTAAAAATCATGAAGAGCCTGAAAAGGTGTGAAAAATATGAAGAGCTTCAAAAGGTGTAAAATACATGAGGAGCATGATACGGTCTGAAAATAGGAGGAGCATGAAACGGTGTTGAAATACATGAAGAGCCTGAAAAGTTGTGAAAAATATGAAGAGCTTCAGAACGTGTCAAAAATTTGAGGAGCATGAATCGGTCGGATAAATAGGAGGAGCATGAAGTGGAGTTGAATAACATGAAGAGCCTGAAAACATGTGAAAAATATGAAGAGCTTCAAAAGGTGTGAAAAATATGAACAGCTTCAAAAGGTGTAAAAAATGAGATGAGCATGAAGCGGTCTGAAAAATAGGAGGAGCATGAAGTGGTGTTGAAGAACATGAAGTGCCTGAAAAGGTGTGAAATATATAATGAGCTTCAAAAGGTGTGAAAAATATGAGGAGCATGAAACAGTCTGCAGAATAGGAGGAGCATGAAGCGGTGTTGAAAATCGTGAAGAGCCTGAAAAGCTGTGAAAAATATGAAGAGCTTCAAAAGGTGTGAAAAATATGAGGAAAATTAAACGGTCTGAAAAATAGGAGGAGCATCTAACAGTGTTCAAAAACATGAAGAGCCTGACAAGTTGTAAAAATATGAAAAGCTTAAAAGGTGTGAAAAATATGAACAGCTTCAAAAGGTGTGAACTACATGAGGAGCATGAAACGGTCTAAAAAATAGGAGGAGCATGAACTGATGTTCAAAAACATGAAGAGCCTGAAAAGGTGTGAAAAATATGACGAGCTTCAAAAGGTGTCAAACATATTAGGAGCATGAAACGGTCTGAAAAATAGGAGGATCAAGAAGCGGTGTTGAAAAACATGAAGAGCCCGAAAAGGTGTGAAAAATATGACGAGCTTCAAAAGGTGTCAAACATATTAGGAGCATGAAACGGTCTGAATAATAGGAGGAGCATGAAACGGTGTTCAACAACATGAAGAGCCTGAAAAGGTGTGAAAAATATGAAGAGCTTCAAAAGGTGTGAAAAATATGAGGAGCATGAAACGGTCTGAAAAATAGGAGGAGCATGAAACGGTGTTCAAAAACATGAAGGGCCTTAAAACGTGTGAAATATATGAAGAGCTTCAAAAGGTGTCAAAAATATGAGGAGCATGAAACGGTCTGAAAAATATGAGGATCATGAAGCGGTTGTGAAAAACATGAAAAGCCTGAAAAGTTGTGAAAAATCTGAAGAGCATCAAAAGGGGTGAAAAATATGAAGAGCTTCAAAAGGTGTCAAATATATGAGGAGCATGAAACGGTCTGAAAAAAAGGAGGAGCATGAAACGTTGTTCAAAAGATGAAGAGCCTGAATAGGTGTGAAAAGTATGAAGAGCTTCAAAAGGTGTGAAATATATGAGGAGCATGAAACGGTCTGAAAAATAGAAGGAGCATCAAGCTGTGTTGAAAAATATGAAGAGCCTGAAAAGGTGTGAAAAATATGAAGAGCTTCAAAACGTGTCAAAAATATGAGGAACATGAAAGAGTCTGAAAAATAGGAGGAGCATGAAACGGTGTTCAAAATATGAAGGGCCTGAAAAGGTGTGAAATATATGAAGAGCCTCAAAACGTGTCAAAAATATGAGGAGCATGAAACTGTCTGAAAAATAGGAGGAGCATGAAGCGGTGTTGAAAAACATGAAGAGCCTTAAAGGGTGTGAAAAATATGAAGAGATTCAAAATGTGTCAAAAATATAAGGAGCATGAGATGCTCTGAAAAATAGGAGGAGCATGAACGGTGTTCAAAAAATGAAGAGCCTGAAAAGGTGTGAAAAATATGAGGAGCTTCAAAAGGTGTGAAATACATGAGAAGCATGAAACGGTTTGAAAAATAGAAGGAGCATGAAGCTGTGTCGAAAAACATGAAGAGACTGAAAAGGTGTGAAAAATATGAAGAGCTTCAAAAGGTGTGAAAAATATGAAGAGCTTCAGAAGGTGTCAAAAATGAGATGAGCATGAAACGGTTTGAAAAATAGGAGGAGCATGAAGTGGTGTTGAAAAACATGAAGAGCCTGAAAAGTTGTGAAATATATGAAGAGCTTCAAAAGGTGTCAGAAATTAGAGGAGCATGGAACGGTCTGAAAAATAGGAGAGCATGAAGCGGTGGTGAGAAACATGAAGAGCCTGAAAAGGTATTGAAAAATATGAAGAGCTTCAAAATGTGTCAAAAATATGAGGAGCCTGAAACGGTCTGAAAAATAGGAGGAACATAAAACGGTGTTCAAAAACATGAAGAACCTGAAAAGGTGTGAAATATATGAAGAGCCTCAAAATGTGTCAAAAATATGAGGAGCATGAAACGGTCTGAAAAATAGGAGGAACATGAAGTGGTGTTGAAAAACATTTAGAGACTGAAAACGTGTGAAAAATAAGAAGAGTTTCAAAAGGTGTGAAAAATATGAAGAGATTCAAAGGTGTCAAAAATATGAGGAGCATGAAACGGTCTGAAAAATAGGAGGAGCATGAAACGGTGTTCAGAAACATGAAGAGCCTTAAAAGGTGTGAAAAATATGAAGAGCTTCCATAGGTGTGAAAAATATGAGGAGCATGAAACGGTCTGAAAAATAGGAGGAGCATGAAGCCGTGTTCAAAAACATATAGAACCTGAAAAGAGGTGAAAAATATGAAGAGCTTCAAAAGGTGTCAAATATATGAGGAACATGAAACGGTCTCAACAATAGGAGGAGCATGAAGTGGTATTGAAATTCATGAAGAGCCTCAAAAGGTGTGTAAATATGAAGAGCTTGAAAAGGTGTGAAATACATGAGGAGCATGAGACGGTCTGAAAAATAGGAGGAGCATGAAGCGATGTGGAAAACATGAAGAGCTTGAAAAGGTGTGAAATACATGAAGAGCTTCAAAAGGTGTGAAAAATATGATGAGCTTCAAAAGCTGTCAAAAATGAGATGAACATGAAACGGTCTGAAAAATAGGAGGAGCATGAAGTGGTGTTGACAAACATAAAGGGCCTGAAAAAGTGTGAAATATATGAAGAGCTTCTAAAGGTGTGAAAAATATGAGGAGCTTCAAAAGGTGTCAAATATATGAGGAGCATGAAATGGTCAGAAAAATAGGAGGAGCATGAAACGGTGTTCAAAACATGAAGGGCCAGAAATGGTGTGAAAATTATGAAGAGATTCAAAAGGTGTGAAAAATATGAGGAGCATGAAACGGTCTGAAAAAGAAGAGGAGCATGAAGAGGTGTTGAAAAACATGAAGAGCCTTAAAAGGTGTGAAAAATATGAAGAGCCTCAAAAGGTGTCAAAAATATGAGGAGCATGAAACGATCTGAAAAATATGAGGATCTTGAAGCGGTGTTCAAAAACATGAGAATCCTGAAAAGGTGTGAAAAATATGAAGAGCTTCAACGGTGTCAAAAACATGAGGAGCATGAAACGGTCTGAAAAATAGGAGGAGCATGAAACTGTGTTCAAAAACATGAAGAGCCTGAAAAGTTGTGAAAAATATGAAGAGCTTCAAAACATGTCAAAAATATGAGGAGCATGAAACTGTCTG
Source organism: Dama dama (assembly GCF_033118175.1). Lineage (NCBI taxonomy): Eukaryota > Metazoa > Chordata > Mammalia > Artiodactyla > Cervidae > Dama > Dama dama. The sequence goes on from NW_026870901.1 coordinate 696,668, forward strand.
AAATAGAGGAGGAGCATGAAGTGGTGTTCAAAATCATGGACACCCTGAAATGGTCTGAAAAATACGAGGAGCATGAAACGGTCTGAAAAATAGGAGGAGAATAGAGCGGTGTTGAAAAACATGAAGAGCATGAAAAAGTGTGAAAAATATGAAGAGCTTCAAAAGGTGTGAAACATATGAAAAGCTTCAAAAGATGTCAAAAATGAGATGATAATGAAGCGGTCTGAAAAATTGGAGGAACATGAAGCGCTGTTGAAAACCATGAAGAGCCTGAAAAGGTGAGAACAATATGAAGAGCTTCAAAAGGTGTGAAAAATATGAGGAGCTTCAAAAGGAGACACACATATAAGGAGCATGAAACGGTCTGAAAAATAGGAGGAACATGAAGTGGTGTTGAAAAACATTTAGAGACTGAAAACGTGTGAAAAATAAGAAGAGTTTCAAAAGGTGTGAAAAATATGAAGAGATTCAAAGGTGTCAAAAATATGAGGAGCATGAAACGGTCTGAAAAATAGGAGGAGCATGAAACGGTGTTCAGAAACATGAAGAGCCTTAAAAGGTGTGAAAAATATGAAGAGCTTCCATAGGTGTGAAAAATATGACGAGCATGAAACGGTCTGAAAAATAGGAGGAGCATGAAACTGTGTTCAAAAACATGAAGAGCCTGAAAAGTTGTGAAAAATATGATGAGCTTCAAAACATGTCAAAAATATGAGGAGCATGAAACTGTCTGAAATAGAGGAGGAGCATGAAGTGGTGTTCAAAATCATGGACACCCTGAAACGGTCTGAAAAATACGAGGAGCATGAAACGGTCTGAAAAATAGGAGGAGAATAGAGCGGTGTTGAAAAACATGAAGAGCATGAAAAAGTGTGAAAAATATGAAGAGCTTCAAAAGGTGTGAAACATATGAAAAGCTTCAAAAGAAGTCAAAAATGAGATGATAATGAAGCGGTCTGAAAAATTGGAGGAACATGAAGCGCTGTTGAAAACCATGAAGAGCCTGAAAAGGTGAGAACAATATGAAGAGCTTCAAAAGGTGTGAAAAATATGAGGAGCTTCAAAAGTAGACACACATATAAGGAGCATGAAACGGTCTGAAAAATAGGAGGAGCATGAAACGGTCTGAAAATTTGGAGGAGCATGAAGCGGTGTTGAAAAACATGAGGAGCCTGAAAAGGTGTGACATATATAAAGAGCTTCAAACGGTGTGAAAAATATGAGGAGCATGAAACTCTCTGAAAAATAGGAGAAGCATAAAGCGGTGTTCAAAAACATGAAGAGCCTGAAATGGTGTGAAAAATATGAAGATCTTCAAAAGGTGTCAAAAATATGAGGAGCATGAAACGGTCTGAAAAATAGGAGAAGCATGAAACGGTCTGAAAAATAGCAGGAGCATGAAACGGTCTGAAAAATTGGAGGAGCATGAAACGGTCTGAAAAATTGGAGGAGCATGTAGCGGTGTTGAAAAACATGAGGAGCCTGAAAAGGTGTGACATATATAAAGAGCTTCAAACGGTCTGAAAAATATGAGGAGCATGAAACTCTCTGAAAAATAGGAGAAGCATAAAGCGGTGTTCAAAAATACGGAGAGCCTGAAAAGGTAAGAAAAACATGAAGAGCTTCAAAAAGTGTAAAAAATATGAGGAGCATGAAACGGTCTGAAAAATAGGAGCAGCATGAAATGGTGTTCAGAAACATGTAGAGCCTGAAAAGGTGTGAAAAATATGAAGAGCTTCAAAAGGTGTCAAAAATATGAGGAGCATAAAACGGTCTGAAAAATAGGAGGAGCATGAAGCGGTGTTGAAAAACATGAAGAGCCTGAAAAGGTGTGAAAAATATAAAGAGCTTCAAAAGGTGTGAAAAATATGAGGAGCATGTATCGATCTGAAAAATAGGGGAGCATGAAACGGTGTGAAAAACAGGAAGAGCATTAAAAGATGTGAAAAATATGAAGAGCTTCAAAAGGTTTCAAAATATGAGGAGCATGAAACGGTCTGAAAAATAGGAGGAGCATGAAGCGGTGTTGAAAAACATGAAGAGCCTGAAAAGGTGTGAAAAATATGAAGAGCATCAAAAGGTGTGAAAAATATGAGGAGAATGAAACGTTCTGAAAAATAGGAGGAGCATGAAGCTGTGCTCAAAAACATGAAGAGCCTGAAAAGGTGTGAAAAATATGAAGAGCTTGAAAATGTGTCAAAAATATGAGGAGCATGAAACGGTCTGAAAAATAGGAGGAGCATGAAACGGTCTGAAAAATAGGAGCAGCATGAAACGGTGGTGAAAAACATGAAGAGTCTGAAAACGTGTGAAAAATATGAAGAGCTTCAAAAGGTGTGAAAAATATGAGGAGCATGAAACGGTCTGAAAAATAGGAGCAGCATGAAACGGTGGTGAAAAACATGAAGAGTCTGAAAACGTGTGAAAAATATGAAGAGCTTCAAAAGGTGTCAAAAATATGAGGAGCATGAAACGGTCTCAAAAATAGGAGAAGCATGAAACGGTCTGAAAAATAGCAGGAGCATGAAACGGTCTGAAAAATTGGAGGAGCATGAAATGGTCTGAAAAATTGGAGGAGCATGAAGCGGTGTTCAAAAATACGGCGAGCCTAAGAAAAATATGAAGAGCTTCAAAATGTGTCAAAAATATGAGGAGCATGAAACGGTCTGAAAAATAGGAGCAGCATGAAATGGTGTTCAGAAACATGTAGAGCCTGAAAAGGTGTGAAAAATATGAAGAGCTTCAAAAGGTGTCAAAAATATGAGGAGCATAAAACGGACTGAAAAATAGGAGCAGCATGAAGCTGTACTCAAATACATGAAGAGCCTGAAAAAGTGTGAAAAATATGAAGAGCTTCAAAAGGTGTCAATAATAAGAGGTGCATGAAACAGTCTGAAAAATAGCAAGAGCATGAAGCGGTGTTGAAAAACATGAAGAACCTGAAAAGTTGTGAGAAATATGAAGAGCTTCAACAGGTGTCAAAAATATGAGGAGCATGAAACGGTCTGAAAAATAGGAGGAGCATGAAGTGGTGTTGAAAACATGAAGATCATGAAAATTTTGAAAAATATGAAGAGCTTCAAAAGGTGTCAAAAATATGAGGAGCATGAAACGGTCTTAAAAATAGGAGGAGCATGAAACGGTCTGAAAAATAGGAAGAGCATGAAGTGGTGTTGAAAAACATGAATAGCCTGAAAATGTGTGAAATATATGAAGAGATTAAAAATGTGACAAATATATGAGGAGCATGAAACGGTCTGAAAAATACGAGGAGCATGAAGCGGTGTTCAAAAATATGAAGAGCCTGAAAATGTGTGAAAAATATGAAGAGCTTCATAGGTGTCAAAAATACGAGGAGCATGAATCGGTCTGAAAAAGAGGAGGAGCATGAAGTGGTGTTCAAAAACATGAAGAGCCTGAAAGGGTGTGAAAAATATGAAGAGCTTCAAAAGGTGTCAAAAATATGATGAGCATGAAACGGTCTGAAAAATAGGAGGAGCATGAAGCGGTATTGAAAAACATGAAGAGCCTGAAATCTTGTGAAAAATATGAAGAGCTTCAAAAGATGTGAAAATTACGAAGAGCTTCAAAAGTTGTCAAAAATGAGATGAGCATGAAACGGTCTGAAAGATAGGAGGAGCATGAAGCGGTATTGAAAAACATGAAGAACCTGAAAAGGTAGGAAAAATATAAAAAGCTTCAAAACCTGTTAAAAATATGAGGAGCATGAAACGGTCTGAAAAATAGCAGAAGCATGAAGCGGTTTTGAAAAACATGAAGAGTCTGAAAACGTGTGAAAGTATGAAGAGCTTCAAAAATATGAAAAATATGAAGAGCTTCAAAAGGTGTGAAAAATATGAAGAGCTTCAGAAGGTGTCAAAAATATTAGGAGAATGAAACGGTCTGCAAAATAGGAGGAGCATTAAACGGTGTTCAAAAATATGAGGAGCAAGAAACGGTCTGAAAAATAGGAGGAGCATTAAACGGTGTTCAAAAACATGAAGAGCCTGGAAAGGTGTGAAAAATATGAAGAGCTTCAAAAGGTGTCAAAAATATGAGGAGCATGAAACGGTCTGAAAAATAGGAGGAGCATGAAGTGGTGTTGAAAAAAATGAAGAGCCTGAAAAAGGTGTGAAAATTATGAGGAGAATGAAACGGTCTGAAAAATAGGAGGAGCATGAAACGGTCTGAAAAATAGGAAGAGCATGAAGTGGTGTTCAAAAACATGAAGAGCCTGAAAAGGTGTGAAATATATGAAGACCTTCAAAAGGTGTCAAAAATATGTGGAGCACGAAACGGTCTGAAAAATAGGAGGAGCATGAAGTGGTGTTGAAAAATATGAAGAGCTTCTAAAATTGTCAAAAGTATCAGGAGCATGAAACGGTCTGAAAAATAGGAGGAGCATGAAGTCGTGTTGAAAAACATGAAGAGCCTGAAAAGGTGTGAAAAATATGAAGAGCTTCAAAAGGTGTCAAAAATATGAGAAGCATGTAACGGTCTGAAAAATAGGAGCAGCATGAAACGGTGTTCAAAAACATGAAGAGCCAGAAAACGTGTGAAAAATATGAAGAGCCTCAAAAGGTGTGAAAAATATGAAGAGCTTCAAATAATGTGAAATACATGAGGAGCATGAAATGGTCTGAAAAATAGGAGGAGCATGAAGCGGTGTTGAAAAACATGAAAACCTGAAAAGTTGTGAAAAATATGAACAGCTTCAAAAGGTGTCAAATATATGAGGAGCAAGAAACGGTCTGAAAAATAGGAGGAGCATGAAGCGGTGTTCAAAAAAATGAAGAGCCTGTAAAGGTGTTAAAAATATGAAGAGCTTCAAAAGGTGTGAAAAATATGAGGAGCATGAAACGGTGTGAAAAATAGGAGGAGGATTGTAGCTGTGTTCAAAAACATTAAGAGCATGAAAAGGTGTGAAAAATATGAACAGCTTCAAAAAGTGTGAAACATATGAGGCGCATGAAACTGTCTGAAGAATAGGAGGAGCATGAAGCAGTGTTGAAAAACATGAAGAGCATGAAAAGCTGTGAAAAAGATGAAGAGCTTCAAAAGGTGTCAAAAATATGAGGAGCATGAAACGGTCTGAAAAATAAGAGGAGCAGGAAGCGGTGTTCAAAAACATGAAGAGCCTGAAAAGGTGAGAAATATATGAAAAGCTTCAAAGTTTTCAAAAATATGAGGAGCATGAAACGGTGTGAAAAATAGGAGGAGTATGTAACGGTGTTTAAAAACATGAAGAGAATGGAAAGGTGTGAAAAATATGAAGAGCTTCAAAAGGAGTGAAATAAATGAGGAACATGAAACGGTCTAAAAAATAGGAGGAACATGAAAAGGTCTTCAAAATCATGAAGAGCCTGAAAAGGTGTGAAAAAATATGAAGAGCTTCAAAAGGTGCGAAAAATATGAGGAGCATGAAACGGTCTGAAAAATAGGAGGAGCATGAATCGGTGTTCAAAAACATGAAGAGCCTGAAAAGGTGTGCAAAATATGAGGAGCTTCAAAAGGTGTCAAATATATGAGGAGAATGAAACTATCTGAAAAATAGGAGCAGCTTGAAGCGGTGTTGAAAAACATGAAAAGCCTGAAAAGGTGTGAAAAATATGAAGAGCTTGAAAAGGTGTCAAAAATATGAGGAGCATGAAACAGTCTGAAAAATAGGAGGAACATGAAGTGATGTTGAAAAACATGAAGAGCGTGAAAATGTGTGATAAATATGCAGAGCTTCAAAAGGTGTGAAAAATAGAAGGAGCATGAAGCATTGTTCAAAAACATGAAAAGCCTGAAAATGTGTGAAAAATATGAAGAGCTTCAAACTGTGTCAAAAATATGAGGAGCATGAAACGGTCTGAAAAATAGGAGGCGCATGAAGCAGTGTTGAAAAACATGAAGAGCCTGAAAAGGTGTGAAAAATATGAAGAGCTTCAAAAGATGTCAAAAATATGAGGAGCATGAAACAGTCTGAAAAATAGCAGGAGCATGAAGCGGTGTTCAAAAACATGAAGAGACTGAAAACGTGTGAAAAAAATGAAGAGCCTCAAAACGTGTGAAAAATATGAAGAGCTTCAAAAGGTGAAAAAAATGAGATGAGCATGAAACGGTCTGAAAATTAGTAGGAGCATGATGTGGTGTTGAAAAACATGAAGAGCCTGAACAGGTTGAAATATATGAAGAGCTTCAAAAGGTGTCAAAAAAATGAGGAGCATGAAACGGTCTGAAAAATAGGAGGAGCATGAAGCGGTGTTCAAAAACATGAAGAGTCTTAAAAGTTGTGAAAATTATGAAGAACTTCAAAAGGATTGAAACGTATGAGGACCATGTAACGGTCTGAAAAATACGAGGAGCAGGAAGCGGTGTTCAAAAACATGAAGAGCCTGAAATGGTGTGAAAAATATGAAGAAGTTCAAAAGGATTGAAATGCATGAGGACCATGTAACGGTCTGAAAAATAGGAAGAGCATGAAGCGGTGTTGAAAAACATGAAGAGCCTGAAAAGGTGTGAAATATATCAAGAGCTTCAAAAGGTGTCAAAAATATGAGGAGCATGAAACGGTCTCAAAAAAATGAGGAGCATGAAGCGGTGTTGAAAATCATGAAGAGCTTCAAAAGGTGACAAAAATATGAAGAGCTTCGAATGGTGTCAAAAATATTATGAGCATGAAACGGTCTAAAAAATAGGAGGAGCATGAAGCGGTGTTGAAAAACATGATGAGCTTGAAAAGGTGTCAAAAATAGTAGGAGCTTCAAAAGGTGTCAAAAATATGAGGAGCATGAAACGGTCTGAAAAATAGGAGGAGCATGAAGCCGTGTTCTAAAACATGAACAGCATGAAAAGGTGTGAAAAATATGAAGAGCTTCAAAACGTGTCAAAATATGAGGAGCATGAAACGGCCTGAGAAATAGGAGGAGCATGAAACGGTCTGAAAAATAGGAGGAGCAAGAATCCGTGTTGAAAACATGAAGAGCATGAAATGGTGTGAAAAATATGAAGAGCTTCAAAAGGTATCAAAAATATGAGGAGCATGAAACGTTCTGAAAAATAGGAGGAGCATAAAGCGGTGTTGAAAAACATGAAGAGCCTGAAAAGGTTTGAAATATACGAAGAGCTTCAAAACTTGTCAAATATGAGGAGCATGAAACGGTCTGAAAATTAGGAGGAGCATGAAGCGGTGTTGAAAAACATGAAGTGCCTGAAAAGGTGTGAAATGTATGAAGAGCTTCAAAACGTGTCAAATATGAGGAGCATGAAACGGTCTGAAAAATAGGAGGAGCATGAAGCCGTGTTCAAAAACATGAAGAGCCTGAAAAGGTGTGAAAAATATGAAGAGCTTCAAAAGCTGTCAAAAATATGAGGAGCATGAAACGGTCTAAAAAATAGGAGGAGCATGAAATGCTGTTGAAAAACATGAAGAGCCTGAAAAGGTGTGAAAAAAATGAAGATATTCAAAAGGTGTCAAAAATATGAGGAGCATGAAACGGTCTGAAAAATAGGAGGAGCATGAAATGCTGTTGAAAAACATGAAGAGCTGAAAAGGACTGAAAAATAGGAAGAGCTTCAAAAGGTGTGAAATATATGAGGAGCATGAAACGGTCTGAAAAATATGAGGAACATGAAACGGTCTGAAAAATAGGAGGAGCATGAAACGGTGTTCAAAAACACGAAGAGCCTGAAAAGGTGTGAAAAATATAAAGAGCTTCAAAATGTAACAAAAATATGAGGAGCATGAAACGGTCTGAAAAAGAGGAGGAGCATGAATCAGTGTTCAAAAACATGAAGAGCTTGAAAAGGTGTGAAATATATGAAGAGCTTCAAAACGTGTCTAATATGAGGATAATGAAACGATATGAAAAAAAGGAGGAGCATGCAGTGGTGTTCAAAAACATGAAGGGCCTTAAAAGGTGTGAAAAAAATGAAGATATTCAAAAGGTGTCAAAAATATGAGGAGCCTGAAAAGGTCTGAAAAATAGGAAGAGCTTCAAAAGGTGTGAAATATATGAGGAGCATGAAACGGTCTGAAAAATAGGAGGAGCATGAAGCTGTGTTCAAAAACATGAGAACCAGAAAAGGTGTGAAAAATGTAAAGAGCTTTAAAGGTGTGAAAATTATGAGGAGCATGAAACCGTCTGAAAAACAGGAGGAGCATGACACGGTGTTGAAAAACATGAAGAGCCTTAAAATGTGAGAAAAATATGAAGAGCTTTAAAGGTGTGAAAAATATGAGGAGCATGAGACCGTGTGAAAAATAGGAGGAGCATGACACGGTGTTGAAAAATACGAAGAGCATGAAAAGGTGTGAAAAATATGAAGAGATTCAAAAGCTGTCAAAAATATGAGGAGCCTGAAACGTTCTGAAAATTAGGAGAAGCATGAAGTGGTTTGACAAAGATGAAGAGCCTGAAAATGTGTGAAAAATATGAAGAGCTTCAAAAGGAGTCAAAAATATGAGGAGCATGAAAAGTTCTGAAAAATAGGAGGAGCATGAAGTGGTGTTCAAAAACATGAAGAGCATGGAAAGGTGTGAAAAATATGAAGAGCTTCAAAAGGTGTCAAAAATATGCGGAGCATGAAACGGTCTGAAAAATAGGAGGAGCATGAAGTGGTGTTGAAAAAAATGAAGAGCCTGAAAAAGGTGTGAAAATTATGAGGAGAATGAAACGGTCTGAAAAATAGGAGGAGCATGAAACGGTCTGAAAAATAGGAGGAGCATGAAGTGGAGTTCAAAAACATGAAGAGCCTGAAAAGGTGTGAAATATATGAAGGGCTTCAAAAGGTGTCAAAAACGTGTGGAGCACGAAACGGTCTGAAAAATAGGAGGAGCATGAAGTGGTGTTGAAAAATATGAAGAGCTTCTAAAATTGTCAAATATATCAGGAGCATGAAACGGTCTGAAAAATAGGAGGAGCATGAAGTGGTGTTGAACAACATGAAGATCCTGAAAAGGTGTGAAAAAAATGAAGAGATTCAAAGGTGTCAAAAATATGGGAGCATAAAACGGTCTGAAAAATAGGAGGACCATGAAGCGGTGTTGAAAAACATGAAGAGCCTGAAAAGTTGTGAAAAATATGAAGAGCTTGAAAAGGTGTCAGAAATATGGGAAGCATGAAACGATCTGAAAAATAGGAGCAGCATGAAACGGTGTTCAAAAACATGAAGAGCCTGAAAAAGTGTGAAAAATATGAAGAGCCTCAAAAGGTGTGAAAAATATGAAGAGCTTCAAATAATGTGAAATACATGAGGAGCATGAAATGGTCTGAAAAATAGGAGGAGCATGAAGCGGTGTTGAAAAACATGAAAACCTGAAAAGATGTGAAAAATATGAACAGCTTCAAAAGGTGTCAAATATATGAGGAGCAAGAAATGGTCTGAACAATAGGAGGAGTATGAAGCTGTGCTCAAAAACATGAAGAGCCTGAAAAGGTGTGAAAAATATGAAGAGCTTCAAAAGGTGTGAAAAATATGAGGAGCATGAAACGGTCTGAAAAATAGGAGCTGCATGAAGCTGTGCTCAAATACATGAAGAGCCTGAAAAGGTGTGAAAAATATGAAGAGCTTGAAAATGTGTCAAAAATATGAGGAGCATGAAACGGTCTGAAAAATAGGAGGAGCATGAAGCGGTGTTGAAAATCATGAAGAGCCTGAAAAGGTGTGAAAAATATGAAGAGCTTCAAAAGGTGTCAAAAATATGAGGAGCATGATACGTTCTCAAAAAGAGGAGGAGCATGAATCAGTGATCAAAAACATGAAGAGCTTCAAAAGATGTGAAAAATATGAAGAGTTTCAAAACGTGTCAAAAATATGAGGAGCATGAAACGGTCTGAAAATTAGGAGGAGCATGAAGCGGTGTTGAAAAACATGAAGAGCTTCAAAAGGTGTGAAAAATATGAAGAGTTTCAAAATTGTGAAAAATATGAAGAGCTTCAAAAGGTGTGAAAAATATGAACAGCTTCAAAAGGTATCAAAAATGAGACGAGCATGAAACGGTCTGAAAAATAGGAGGAGAATGAAGCGGTGTTGAAAATCATGAAGAGCTTGAAAAGGTGTGAAAAATGTGAAGAGCTTCAAAAGGTGTCAAAAATATGAGGAGAATGAAACGGTCTGCAAAATAGGAGGAGCATGAAATGGTGTTCAAAAACATGAAGAGCATGAAAAGTGTGAAAAATATGATGAGCTTCAAAAGGTGTGAAATACATGAGAAGCATGAAACGGTTTGAAAAATAGAAGGAGCATGAAGCTGTGTCGAAAAACATGAAGAGACTGAAAAGGTGTGAAAAATATGAAGAGCTTCAAAAGGTGTGAAAAATATGAAGAGCTTCAGAAGGTGTCAAAAATGAGATGAGCATGAAACGGTTTGAAAAATAGGAGGAGCATGAAGCGGTGGTGAGAAACATGAAGAGCCTGAAAAGGTATTGAAAAATATGAAGAGCTTCAAAATGTGTCAAAAATATGAGGAGCCTGAAACGGTCTGAAAAATAGGAGGAACATAAAACGGTGTTCAAAAACATGAAGAACCTGAAAAGGTGTGAAATATATGAAGAGCCTCAAAACGTGTCAAAAATATGAGGAGCATGAAACGGTCTGAAAAATAGGAGGAACATGAAGCGGTGTTGAAAAACATTTAGAGACTGAAAACGTGTGAAAAATAAGAAGAGTTTCTAAAGGTGTGAAATATATGAAGAGATTCAAAGGTGTCAAAAATATGAGGAGCATGAAACGGTCTGAAAAATAGGAGGAGCATGAAACGGTGTTCAGAAACATGAAGAGCCTTAAAAGGTGTGAAAAATATGATGAGCTTCCATAGGTGTGAAAAATATGAAGAGCATGAAACGGTCTGAAACATAGGAGGAGCATGAAGCCGTGTTCAAAAACATATAGAACCTGAAAAGAGGTAAAAAATATGAAGAGCTTAAAAAGGTGTCAAATATATGAGGAACATGAAACGGTCTCAACAATAGGAGGAGCATGAAGTGGTATTGAAATTCATGAAGAGCCTCAAAATGTGTGTAAATATGAAGAGCTTGAAAAGGTGTGAAATACATGAGGAGCATGAGACGGTCTGAAAAATAGGAGGAGCATGAAGCGGTGTGGAAAACATGAAGAGCTTGAAAAGGTGTGAAATACATGAAGAGCTTCAAAAGGTGTGAAAAATATAATGAGCTTCAAAAGCTGTCAAAAATGAGATGAACATGAAACGGTCTGAAAAATAGGAGGAGCATGAAGTGGTGTTGAGAAACATAAAGGGCCTGAAAAAGTGTGAAATATATGAAGAGCTTCTAAAGGTGTGAAAAATATGAGGAGCTTCAAAAGGTGTCAAAAATATGAGGAGCATGAAATGGTCAGAAAAATATGAGGAGCATGAAACGGTGTTCAAAACATGAAGGGCCAGAAATGGTGTGAAAATTATGAAGAGATTCAAAAGGTGTGAAAAATATGAGGAGCATGAAACGGTCTGAAAAATAAGAGGAGCATGAAGAGGTGTTGAAAAACATGAAGAGCCTTAAAAGGTGTGAAAAATATGAAGAGCTTCAAAAGGTGTCAAAAATATGAGGAGCATGACACGGTCTGAAAAATAGGAGGAGCATGACGGGGTTCAAAAACATGAAGCGTCTGTAAAGGTGAGAAAAATATGAAGAGTTTCAAAAGATGTGAAAAATATGAAGAGCTTCAAAAGCTCTCAAAAATTAAATGAGCATGAAACGGTCTGAAAAATAGGAGGAGCATGAAACGGTGTTCAAAAACATGAAGAGCCTGAAAAGGTGTGGAAAATATGAGAGCGTCAAAAGGTGTGAAATACATCAGAAGCATGAAACGGTCTGAAAAATAGAAGGAGAATGAAGCTGTGTTGAAAAACATGAAGAGACTGAAAAGTTGTAAAAAATATGAAGAGCTTCAAAAGGTTTCAAAAAAATGAGGAGAATGAAACGGTCTGAAAAATAGGAGGATCATGAAGCGGTGTTTAAAAACATGAAGAGCCTGAAAAGGTGTGAAAAATATGAAGAGCTTCAAAAGGTGTCAAAATTATGAGTAGCATGAAATGGGCTGAAAAATAGAAGGAGCATGAATCGGTGGTAAAAATCATGAAGAGCCTGAAAAGGTGTGAAAAATATGAAGAGCTTCAAAAGGTGTCAAAAATATGAGTAGCATGAAATGGGCTGAAAAATAGAAGGAGCATGAATCGGTGGTAAAAATCATGAAGAGCCTGAAAAGGTGTGAAAAATATGAAGAGCTTCAAAAGGTGTAAAATACATGAGGAGCATGATACGGTCTGAAAATAGGAGGAGCATGAAACGGTGTTGAAATACATGAAGAGCCTGAAAAGTTGTGAAAAATATGAAGAGCTTCAGAACGTGTCAAAAATTTGAGGAGCATGAATCGGTCGGATAAATAGGAGGAGCATGAAGTGGAGTTGAAAAACATGAAGAGCCTGAAAAGGTGTGAAAAATCTGAAAAGCTTCAAAAGGTGTCAAAAATGTGACGAGCATGAAACGGTCTGCAAACCTGGAGGAGCTTGAAGTGGTGTTGAAAAACATGAAGAGCCTGAAAAGTTGTGAAAAATCTGAAAAGCTTCAAAAGGTGTCAAAAATGTGACGAGCATGAAACGGTCTGAAAAATAGGAGGAGCATGAAGTGGTGTTCAAAAAATGAAGAGGCTGAAAAGGAGTGACATATATGAAGAGTTTCAAAAGGTGTCAAAAATATGAGGAGCATGAAACGGTCTGAAAAATACGAGCAGGATGATGTGGTCTTGAAAAACATGAAGAACCTGAAAGGTGTGAAGAATATGAAAAGCTTCACAAGTTGTCAAAAATAGGAGGAGCATGATACGGTTTGAAAAAGAGGAGTAGCATGAAGTGTTATTGAAAACCTGAATAGCCTGGAAAGGTGTGAAATATATGAAGAGCTTCAAAAGGTGTGAAAAATATGAAAAGCTTCAAAAGGTGTGAAATACATGACGAGCATGAAACTCTCTGAAAAATAGGAGGAGCATGAAGTGGTGTTGGAAAAGGTGAATAGCCTGTAAAGGTGTGAATATATGAAGAGCTTCAAAAGGTGTCAAAACTATGAGGAGCATGAAAAGGGCTGAAAAATAGGAGGAGCATGAAACGGTGTTCAAAACATGAAGAGCTGAAAAGGTGTGAAAAATATGAAGAGCTTCAAAAGGTGTCAAAAATATGAGGAGCATGAAACTCTCTGAAAAATAGGAGGAGCATGAAGCGGTGTTGAAAAACATGAAGAGCCTGAAAAGGTGTGAAAAATATGAAGAGCCTAAAAACGTGTCAAAAATATGAGGAGAATGAAACGGTCTGAAAAAATGAGGAGCATGAAGTGGTGTTGAAAAACATGAAAAGCCTGAAAACATGTGAAAAATATGAAGAGCTTCAAAAATGTGCAAAATATGAAGAGCTTCAAAAGGTGTGAAAAATATGAGGAGCATGAAACGGACTGAAAAATAGCAGGAGCATGAAGCGTTTTTGAAAAACATTAAGAGCCTGAAAATGTGTGAGAAATATGAAGAGCATCAAAACGTGTCAAAAATACGAGGAGCATGAAACGGTATGAAAAATAGGAGGAGCATGAAACGGTGATCAAAAACATGAAGTGCCTGAAAACGTGTGAAAAATATGAAGAGCTTCAAAAGGTGTGAAATATATGAAGAATTTCAAAAGGTGTCAAAAATGAGATGAGCATGTAACGGTCTGAAAAATAAGAGCAACATAACATGGTGTTGAAAAAAATGAAGAGCCTGAAAAGGTGTGAAAAATATGAAGAGCTTCAAAATGTGTCAAAAATATGAGGAGCTTGAAACGGTCTGAAAAATAGGAGGAGCATGAAGTGGTGTTGAAAAACATGAAGATCATGAAAATTTTGAAAAATATGAAGAGCTTCAAAAGGTGTCAAAAATATCAGGAGCATGAAACGGTCTTAAAAATAGGAGGATCATGAAGCGGTGTTGAAAAACATGAAGAACCTGAAAAGGTGTGAAAAATGTGAAGAGCTTCAAAAGGTGTCAAAAATATGAGGAGCATGAAACGGGCTGAAAAATAGGAGAAGCATGAAACGGTGATCAAAAACATGAAGAGCCTGAAAAGTTGTGAAAAATATGAAGAGCTTCAAATAATGTGAAATACATGAGTAGCATGAAATGGTCTGAAAAATAGGAGGAGCATGAAGCGGTGTTGAAAAACATGAAAACCTGAAAAGTTGTGAAAAATATGAACAGCTTCAAAAGGTGTCAAATATATGAGGAGCAAGAAACGGTCTGAAAAATAGGAGGAGCATGAAGCGGTGTTCAAAAAAATGAAGAGCCTGTAAAGGTGTTAAAAATATGAAGAGCTTCAAAAGGTGTGAAAAATATGAGGAGCTTGAAACGGTGTGAAAAATAGGAGGAGGATTGTAGCGGTGTTCAAAAACATTAAGAGCATGAAAAGGTGTGAAAAATATGAACAGCTTCAAAAAGTGTGAAACACATGAGGCGCATGAAACTGTCTGAAGAATACGAGGAGCATGAAGCAGTGTTGAAACACATGAAGAGCATGAAAAGCTGTGAAAAAGATGAAGAGCTTCAAAAGGTGTCAAAAATATGAGGAGCATGAAACGGTCTGAAAAATAAGAGGAGCAGGAAGCGGTGTTCAAAAACATGGAGAGCCTGAAAAGGTATGAAAAATATGAAGAGCTTCAAAAGGTGTCAAAAATATGAGAAGCATGAAACGGTCTGATAAGTAAGAGTAGCATGAAACGGTGTTCAGAAACATGAAGAGCCTGGAAAGGTGTGAAAAATATGAAGAGCTTCAAAACGTGTCAAATATGAGGATAATGAAACGATCTGAAAAATAGGAGGAGCATGCAGTGGTGTTCAAAAACATGAAGGGCCTTAAAAGGTGTGAAAAAAATGAAGATATTCAAAAGGTGTCAAAAATATGACGAGCCTGAAAAGGTCTGAAAAATAGGAAGAGCTTCAAAAGGTGTGAAATATATGAGGAGCATGAAACGGTCTGAAAAATAGGAGGAGCATGAAGCTGTGTTCAAAAACATGAGAACGAGAAAGGGTGTGAAAAATATAAAGAGCTTTAAAGGTGTGAAAATTATGAGGAGCATGAAACCGTCTGAAAAACAGGAGGAGCATGACACGGTGTTGAAAAACATGAAGAGCCTTAAAATGTGAGAAAAATATGAAGAGCTTTAAAGGTGTGAAAAATATGAGGAGCATGAGACCGTGTGAAAAATAGGAGGAGCATGACACGGTGTTGAAAAATACGAAGAGCATGAAAAGGTGTGAAAAATATGAAGAGATTCAAAAGCTGTCAAAAATATGAGGAGCCTGAAACGTTCTGAAAAATAGGAGAAGCATGAAGTGGTTTGACAAAGATGGAGAGCCTGAAAATGTGTGAAAAATATGAAGAGCTTCAAAAGGAGTCAAAAATATGAGGAGTATGAAAAGTTCTGAAAAATAGGAGGAGCATGAAGTGGTGTTCAAAAACATGAAGAGCCTGAAAATGTGTGAAAAATATGAAGAGCTTCAAAAGGAGTCAAAAATATGAGGAGCATGAAAAGTTCTGAAAAATAGGAGGAGCATGAAGTGGTGTTCAAAAACATGAAGAGCATGGAAAGGTGTGAAAAATATGAAGAGCTTCAAAAGGAGTCAAAAATATGAGGAGCATGAAACGGTCTGAAAAATAGGAGATGCATGAAGCTGTGCTCAAATACATGAAGAGCCTGAAAAGGTGTGAAAAATATGAAGAGCCTGAAAATGTGTCAAATATATGAGGAGCATGAAACGGTCTGAAAAATAGGAGGAGCATGAAGCGGTGTTGAAAAACATGAAGAGCCTGAAAAGGTGTGAAAAATATGAAGAGCTTCAAAAGGTGTCAAAAATGAGATGAGCATGAAACGGTCTGAAAAATAAGATGAGCATGAAATGGTGATCAAAATGTGAAGACCTGAAAAGGTGTGAAAAATATGAAGAGTTTCAAAAGGTGTGAAATACATGAGGAGCATGAAACGGGGTGAAAAATAGGAGAAGCATGAAGTGGTGTGGAAAAACATGAAGAGCCTGAAAAGGTGTGAAGAATATGAAGAGCTTCAAAAGGTGTGAAATACATGAGGAGCATGAAACTCTCTGAAAAATAGAAGGAGCATGAAGCGGTGTTCAAAAACATGAAGAGCCTGCAAAGTTGTGAAAAATATGAAGAGCTTCAAAATGTGTCAAACATATTAGGAGCATGAAACGGTCTAAAAAATAGGAGGAGCACGAAGCGGTGTTCAAAAACATGAAGAGCCTGAAAAGGTGTGAAAATATAAAGAGCTTCAAAAGGTGTCAAAAATATGAGGAGCATGAAACGGTCTGAAAAAGACGAGGAGCATGAAGCGGTGTTCAAAAACATGAAGAGCCTTAAAAGGTGTGAAAAAAATGAAGAGCTTCAAAAGGTGTCAAAAATATGAGAAGCATGAAACGGTCTGAAAAATATTAGGAGCATGAAGCGGTGTTGAAAAACATGAAGAGCCTGAGAACTTGTGTAAAATATGAAGAGCTTCAAAAGGTGTAAAAAATGAGATGAGCATGAAACGGTCTGAAAAATAGGAGGAGCATGAAGTGGTGTGAAAAACATGAAGAGCCTGAAAAGGTGTGAAAAATAAGAAGAGCTTCAAAAGGTGTCAAAAATATGAGGTGCATGAAACGGTCTGAAAAATAGGAGGAGCATGAAGTGGTGTTGAAAAACATGAAGAGCCTGAAAAGGTGTCAAAAATATGAAGAGCTTCAAAAGGTGTTAAAAATATGAGGAGAATGAAACGGTTTGAAAAATAGGAGGAGCATGAAGTGGTGTTGAAAAACATGAAGAGCCTGAAAGCGTGTGAAAATTATGAAGAGCTTCAAAAGGTGTCAAAAATATGAGGAGCATGAAACGGTCTGACAAATAGGAGGAGCATGAAGTGGTGTTGAAAAACATGAAGACCCTGAAAAGGTGTGAAAAATATGAAGAGCTTCAAAAGGTGTCAAAATTATGAGGAGCATGAAACGGTCTGAAAAATAGGAGGAGCAAGAAACGGTGATCAAAACATGAAGAGCCTGAAAAGGTGTGAAAAATATGAAGAGCTTCAAAAGGTGTCAAAAATATGAGGAGCATGAAACATTATGAAAAATATGACGAGCATGAAGAGGTGTTCAAGAACATGAAGAGCATGAAAAGGTTTGAAAATATGAAGAGCTTCAAAAGGTGTCAAAAATGAGATGAGCTTGAAACGGTCTGAAAAATAAAGGAGCATGAAATGGTGATCAAAACGTGAAGAGCCTGAAAAGGTGTGAAAAATATGAAGAGCTTCAAAAAGTGTGAAATACATGAGGAGCATGAAACGGGCTGAAAAATAGGAGAAGCATGAAGTGGTGTGGAAAACCATGAAGAGCCTGAAAAGGTGTGAAAATATGAAGAGCTTCAAAAGGTGTGAAAAATATGAAGAGCTTCAAAAGGTGTCAAAAATTAGATGAGTATGAAACGGTCTGAAAATTTGGAGGAGCAAGAAGTATTGGTGAAAAAAATGAAGAGCCTGAAAAGGTGTGAAAAATATGAAAAGCATCAAAAGGTGTCAAAAATATGAGGAGCAAGAAACGGTCTGAAAAATAGGAGGAGCATGAAGCGGTGTTGAAAAACATGAAGAGCCTGAAAAGGTGTGAAAAATATGAAGAGCTTCAAAAGGTGTCAAAATTAAAAGGAGCATGAAACGGTCTGAAAAACAGGAGGAGCACGAAGCGGTGTTCAAAAACATGAAGAGCCTGAAAAGGTGTGAAAAATATGAAGAGCTTCAAAAGGTGTCAAAAATATGAGGTGCATGAAACGGTCTGAAAAATAGGAGGAGCATGAAGTGGTGTTCAAAAACATGAAGAGCCTTAAAAGGTGTGAAAAATATGAAGAGCTTCAAAAGGTGTCAAAAATATGAGAAGCATGAAACGGTCTGAAAAATAGGAGGAGCATGAAGCGGTGTTGAAAAACATGAGGAGCCTGAGAACTTGTGAAAAATATGAAGAGCTTCAAAAGGTGTCCAAAATGAGATGAGCATGAAACGGTCTGAAATATAGGAGGAGCATGAAGTGGTGTTGTAAAAAATGAAGAGCCTGAAAAGGTGTGAAATATATGAAGAGCTTCAAAAGGTGACAAAAATATAAGGAGAATGAAACGGTCTGAAAAAGAGGAGGATCATGAAGCTGTGTTGAAAAACATGAAAAGTCTGAAAAGCTGTGAAAGACATGAAGAGTTTCTAAAGATGTCAAAAAATGAGGAGAATGAAACGGTCTAAAAAATAGGAGGATCATGAAGTGGTGTTGAAAATCATGAAGAGGCTGAACGGGTGTGAAAATTATGAAGAGCTTCAAAAGGTGTCAAAAATATGAGGAGCATGAAACGGTCTGAAAAATAGGAGGAGCATGAAGTGGTGTTGAAAAACATGAAGAGCCTGAAAAGGTGTCAAAAATATGAAGAGCTTCAAAAGGTGTCAAAAATATGAGGAGAATGAAACGGTTTGAAAAATAGGAGGAGCATGAAGTGGTGTTGAAAAACATGAAGAGCCTGAAAGCGTGTGAAAATTATGAAGAGCTTCAAAAGGTGTCAAAAATATGAGGAGCATGAAACGGTCTGACAAATAGGAGGAGCATGAAGTGGTGTTGAAAAACATGAAGACCCTGAAAAGGTGTGAAAAATATGAAGAGCTTCAAAAGGTGTCAAAATTATGAGGAGCATGAAACGGTCTGAAAAATAGGAGGAGCAAGAAACGGTGATCAAAACATGAAGAGCCTGAAAAGGTGTGAAAAATATGAAGAGCTTCAAAAGGTGTCAAAAATATGAGGAGCATGAAACATTATGAAAAATATGACGAGCATGAAGAGGTGTTCAAGAACATGAAGAGCATGAAAAGGTTTGAAAATATGAAGAGCTTTAAAAGGTGTCAAAAATGAGATGAGCTTGAAACGGTCTGAAAAATAAAGGAGCATGAAATGGTGATCAAAACGTGAAGAGCCTGAAAAGGTGTGAAAAATATGAAGAGCTTCAAAAAGTGTGAAATACATGAGGAGCATGAAACGGGCTGAAAAATAGGAGAAGCATGAAGTGGTGTGGAAAACCATGAAGAGCCTGAAAAGGTGTGAAAATATGAAGAGCTTCAAAAGGTGTGAAAAATATGAAGAGCTTCAAAAGGTGTCAAAAATTAGATGAGTATGAAACGGTCTGAAAATTTGGAGGAGCAAGAAGTATTGTTGAAAAAAATGAAGAGCCTGAAAAGGTGTGAAAAATATGAAAAGCATCAAAAGGTGTCAAAAATATGAGGAGCAAGAAACGGTCTGAAAAATAGGAGGAGCATGAAGCGGTGTTGAAAAACATGAAGAGCCTGAAAAGGTGTGAAAAATATGAAGAGCTTCAAAAGGTGTCAAAATTAAAAGGAGCATGAAACGGTCTGAAAAACAGGAGGAGCACGAAGCGGTGTTCAAAAACATGAAGAGCCTGAAAAGGTGTGAAAAATATGAAGAGCTTCAAAAGGTGTCAAAAATATGAGGTGCATGAAACGGTCTGAAAAATAGGAGGAGCATGAAGTGGTGTTCAAAAACATGAAGACCCTTAAAAGGTGTGAAAAATATGAAGAGCTTCAAAAGGTGTCAAAAATATGAGAAGCATGAAACGGTCTGAAAAATAGGAGGAGCATGAAGCGGTGTTGAAAAACATGAGGAGCCTGAGAACTTGTGAAAAATATGAAGAGCTTCAAAAGGTGTCCAAAATGAGATGAGCATGAAACGGTCTGAAATATAGGAGGAGCATGAAGTGGTGTTGTAAAAAATGAAGAGCCTGAAAAGGTGTGAAATATATGAGAGCTTCAAAAGGTGACAAAAATATAAGGAGAATGAAACGGTCTGAAAAATAGGAGGATCATGAAGCTGTGTTGAAAAACATGAAAAGTCTGAAAAGCTGTGAAAGATATGAAGAGTTTCTAAAGATGTCAAAAAATGAGGAGAATGAAACGGTCTAAAAAATAGGAGGATCATGAAGTGGTGTTGAAAATCATGAAGAGGCTGAACGGGTGTGAAAATTATGAAGAGCTTCAAAAGGTGTCAAAAATATGAGGAGCATGAAACGGTCTGAAAAATAGGAGGAGCATGAAGTGGTGTTGAAAAACATGAAGAGCCTGAAAAGGTGTGAAAAATATGAAGAGCTTCAAAAGGTGTCAAAAATATGAGGAGAATGAAACGGTTTGAAAAATAGGAGGAGCATGAAGTGGTGTTGAAAAACATGAAGAGCCTGAAAGCGTGTGAAAATTATGAAGAGCTTCAAAAGGTGTCAAAAATATGAGGAGCATGAAACGGTCTGACAAATAGGAGGAGCATGAAGTGGTGTTGAAAAACATGAAGACCCTGAAAAGGTGTGAAAAATATGAAGAGCTTCAAAAGGTGTCAAAATTATGAGGAGCATGAAACGGTCTGAAAAATAGGAGGAGCAAGAAACGGTGATCAAAAACATGAAGAGCCTGAAAAGGTGTGAAAAATATGAAGAGCTTCAAAAGGTGTCAAAAATATGAGGAGCATGAAACGGTCTGAAAAATATGACAAGCAGGAAGAGGTGTTCAAGAACATGAAGAGCCTGAAAAGGTGTGAAAATATGAAGAGCTTCAAAAGGTGTCAAAAATGAGATGAGCATGAAACGGTCTGAAAAATAAAGGAGCATGAAATGGTGATCAAAACGTGAAGAGCCTGAAAAGGTGTGAAAAATATGAAGAGCTTCAAAAAGTGTGAAATACATGAGGAGCATGAAACGGGCTGAAAAATAGGAGAAGCATGAAGTGGTGTGGAAAAACATGAAGAGCCTTAAAAGGTGTGAAAATATGAAGAGCTTCAAAAGGTGTGAAAAATATGAAGAGCTTCAAAAGGTGTCAAAAATTAGATGAGTATGAAACGGTATGAAAATTTGGAGGTGCAAGAAGTAGTGTTGAAAAAAATGAAGAGCCTGAAAAGGTGTGAAAAATATGAAAAACATCAAAAGGTGTCAAAAATATGAGGAGCATGAAACGGTCTGAAAAATAGGAGGAGCATGAAGCGGTGTTGAAAAACATGAAGAGCCTGAAAACGTGTGAAAAATATGAAGAGCTTCAAAAGGTGTCAAAAATATGAGGAGCATGTAACAGTCTGAAAAATAGGAGGAGCATGAAGAGGTGTTGAAAAACATGAAGAGCCTGAAAATGTGTGAAAAATATGAAGAGCTTCAAAAGGTGTCAAAAATATGAGGAGCATGAAACGGTCTGAAAAATAGGAGGAGCATGAAGCGGTGTTCAAAAACATGAAGAGCCTGAAAAGGTGTGAAAATATGAAGAGCTTCAAAAGGTGTCAAAAATGAGATGAGCATGAAACGGTCTGAAAAATTGGAGGAGCAAGAAGTAGTGTTGAAAAAAATGAAGAGCCTGAAAAGGTGTGCAAAATATGAAGAGCTTCAAAAGGTGTGAAATATATGAAGAGCTTCAAAAGGTGTCAAAAATGAGATGAGCATGAAACGGTCTGAAAAATAGGAGAAGCATGAAACGGTGATCAAAAACATGAAGAGCCTGAAAAAGTGTGAAAAATATGAAGAGCTTCAAAATGTGTCAAAAATAGGAGGAGAATGAAACCGTCTGAAAAATATTAGGAGCATGAAGTGGTGTTGAAAAACATGAAGAGCCTGAAAGGGTGTGAAAGTTATGAAGAGCTTCAAAAGGTGTCAAAAATATTAGGAGCATGAAACGGTCTGACACATAGGAGGAGCATGAAGTGGTGTTGAAAAACATGAAGAGCCTGAAAAGGTGTGAAAAATATGAAGAGCTTCAAAAGGTGTCAAAATTATGAGGAGCATGAAACGGTCTGAAAAATAGGAGGAGGAGGAAATGGTAATCAAAAACATGAAGAGCCTGAAAAGATGTGAAAAATATGAAGAGCTTCAAAAGGTGTCAAAAATATGAGGAGCATGAAACGGTCTGAAAAATAGGAGGAGCATGAAGCGGTGTTCAAAAACATGAAGAGCCTGAAAAGGTGTGAAAATATGAAGAGCTTCAAAAGGTGTCAAAAATGAGATGAGCATGAAACGGTCTGAAAAATAAAGGAGCATGAAATGGTGATCAAAACGTGAAGAGCCTGAAAAGGTGTGAAAAATATGAAGAGCTTCAAATGGTGTGATACATGAGGAGCATGAAACGGGCTGAAAAATAGGAGAAGCATGAAGTGGTGTGGAAAAACATGAAGAGCCTGAAAAGGTGTGAAAAATATGAAGAGCTTCAAAAGGTGAGAAATACATGAGGAGCATGAAACTCTCTGAAAAATAGAAGGAGCATGAAGCAGTGTTCAAAAATATGAAGAGCCTGAAAAGGTGTGAAAATATGAAGAGCTTCAAAAGTGTGAAAAATATGAAGAGCTTCAAAAGGTGTGAAAAATATGAAAACCTTCAAAAGGTGTCAAAAATATGAGGAGCATGAAACGGTCTGAAAAATAGGAGGAGCATGAAGCGGTGTTGAAAAATATGAAGAGCCTGAAAAGGTGTGAAAAATATGAAGAGCTTCAAAAGGTGTCAAAAATATGAGGAGCATGTAACAGTCTGAAAAATAGGAGGAGCATGAAGCAGTGTTGAAAAACATGAAGAGCCTGAAAAGGTGTGAAAAATATGAAGAGCTTCAAAAGGTGTCAAAATTAAAAGGAGCATGAAACGGTCTGAAAAATAGGAGGAGCATGAAGCGGTGTTCAAAAATATGAAGAGCCTGAAAAGGTGTGAAAAATATGAAGAGCTTCAAAAGGTTTCAAAAATATGAGGTGCATGAAACGGTCTGAAAAAGAGGAGGAGCATGAAGTGGTGTTCAAAAACATGAAGAGCCTTAAAAGGTGTGAAAAATATGAAGAGCTTCAAAAGGTGTCAAAAATATGAGAAGCATGAAACGGTCTGAAAAATAGGAGGAGCATGAAGCTGTGTTGAAAAACATGAGGAGCCTGAGAACTTGTGAAAAATATGAAGAGCTTCAAAAGGTGTCAAAAATGAGATGAGCATGAAAAGGTCTGAAACATAGGAGGAGCATGAAGTGGTGTGGAAAAAAATGAAGAGCCTGAAAAGGTGTGAAATATATGAAGAGCTTCAAAAGGTGTCAAAAATATGAGGAGAATGAAACGGTCTCAAAAATAGGAGGATCATGAAGCTGTGTTGAAAAACAAGAAGAGTCTGAAAAGGTGTGAAAGATATGAAGAGTTTCTAAAGATGTCAAAAATATGAGGAGAATGAAACGGTCTGTAAAATAGGAGGAGCATGAAGTGGTGTTGAAAATCATGAAGAGGCTGAAAGTGTGTGAAAATTATGAAGAGCTTCAAAAGGTGTCAAAAATATGAGGAGCATGAAACGGTCTGAAAAATTGGAGGAGCAAGAAGTAGTGTTGAAAAAAATGAAGAGCCTGAAAAGGTGTCCAAATATGAAGAGCTTCAAAAGGTGTGAAATATATGAAGAGCTTCAAAAGGTGTCAAAAATGAGATGAGCATGAAACGGTCTGAAAAATAGGAGGAGCATGAAGTGGTGTTGAAAAAAATGAAAAGCCTGAAAAGGTGTGAAAAATATGAAGAGATTCAAAAGGTGTGAAATACATGAGGACCATGAAACGGGCTGAAAAATAGGAGAAGCATGAAGGGGTGTGGAAAAACATGAAGAGCCTGAAAAGGTTTGAAAAATATGAAGAGCTTCAAAAGGTGTGAAATACATGAGGAGCATGAAACTCTCTGAAAAAAAGAAATAGCATGAAGCGGTGTTGAAAAAAATGAAGAGCCTGAAAACGTGTGAAAATATGAAGAGCTTCAAAAATAGGAAAAATATGAAGAGCTTCAAAAGGTGTGAAAAATTTGAAGAGCTTCAAAAGGTGTCAAAATGAGATGAGCATGAAACGGTCTGAAAAATAGGAGGAGCATGAAGCGGTGTTGAAAATCATAAAGAGCCTGAAAAGTTGTGAAAAATATGAAGAGCTTCAAAAGATGTCAAAAATATGAGGAGAATGAAACGGTCTGCAAAATAGGAGAAACATGAAATTGTGTTCAAAAACATGAAGAGCCTGAAAAGGTGTGAAAAACATGAAGAGCCTGAAAAGGTGTGAAATATATGAAGAGATTCAAAAGGTGTGAAATACATGAGGAGCATGAAACGGGCTGAAAAATAGGAGAAGCATGAAGGGGTGTGGAAAAACATGAAGAGCCTGAATAGGATTGAAAAATATGAAGAGCTTCAAAATGTGTGAAATACATGAGGAGCATGAAACTCTCTGAATAATAGAAATAGCATGAAGCGGTGTTGAAAAACATGAAGAGCCTGAAAACGTGTGAAAATATGAAGAGCTTCAAAAATAGGAAAAATATGAAGAGCTTCAAAAGGTGTGAAAAATTTGAAGAGCTTCAAAAGGTGTCAAAATGAGATGAACATGAAACGGTCTGAAAAGTAGGAGGAGCATGAAGCGGTGTTGAAAATCATAAAGAGCCTGAAAAGTTGTGCAAAATATGAAGAGCTTCAAAAGATGTGAAAAATTTGAAGAGCTTCAAAAGGTGTCAAAATGAGATGAGCATGAAACGGTCTGAAAAATAGGAGGAGCATGAAGTGGTGTTGAAAAAAATGAAAAGCCTGAAAAGGTGTGAAATATATGAAGAGCTTCAAAAGATGTCAAAAATATGAGGAGAATGAAACGGTCTGCAAAATAGGAGAAGCATGAAATGGTGTTCAAAAACATGAAGAGCCTGAAAAGGTGTGAAAAACATGAAGAGCCTGAAAAGGTGTGAAAAATATGAAGAGCTTCAAAAGGTGTCAAAAATATGAGGAGCATGAAACGGTCTGAAAAATAGGAGGAGCATGAAGCGGTGTTGAAAAACATGAAGAGCCTGAAAAGGTGTGGAAAATATGAAGAGCTACAAAAGGTGTCAAAAATATGAGGAGCATGAAACGTTCTGAAAAATATGAGGAGCATGAAGCGGTGTTGAAAAACTTGAAGAGCCTGAAAACGTATGAAAAATATGAAGAGAATCAAAAGGTGTGAAAAATATGAAGAGCTTCAAAAGGTTTAAAAAATGAGATGAGCATGAAACGGTCTGAAAAATAGGAGGAGCATGAAGTGGTGTTGAAAAAAATGAAGAGCCTGAAAAGGTGTGAAACATATGAAGAGCTTCAAAAGGTGTAAAAATTATGAGGAGCATGAAACGGCCTGAAAAATTGGAGGAGCATGAAGCGGTGTTCAAAAATATGAAGAGCCTGAAAAGGTGTGAAAAATATGATGACCTTCAAAAGGTGTCAAATATATGAGGAGCACGAAACGGTCTGAAAAATAGGAGGAGCATGAAACGGTGATCAAAAACATGAAGAGCCGGAAAAGGTGTGAAAAATATGAAGAGCTTCAAAAGGTGTGAAATACATGAGGAGTTTGAAACGGGATGAAAATAGGAGAAGCATGAAGTGGTGTGGAAAAATATGAAGAGCCTGAAAAGGTGTGGAAAATATGAAGAGCTTCAAAAGGTGTGAAATACATGAGGAGCATGACACTCCTTGAAAAATAGAAGGAGCATGAAGCGGTGTTCAAAAACATGAGGAGCCTGAAAAGGTCTGAAAAATATGAAGAGCTTGAAAAGGTGTGAAATATATAAAGAGCTTCAAAAGGTGTAAAAAATGAGATGAGCATGAAACGGTGTGTAAAATAGGAGAAGCATGAAGCGGTTTTAAAAAAAATGAAGAGGCTGAAAAGGTGTGAAATATATGAAGAGCTTCAAGAGGTGTCAAAAATATGAAGCGCATGAAATGGTCTGAAAAATAGGAGGATCATGAAGCGGTGTTCAAAAACATGAAGAGCCTGAAAAGGTTTGAAAAATATGAAGAGCTTCAAAAGGTGAGAAAAATATGAGGAGCAGGAAACGGTCTGAAAAATAGAAGCGGCATGAAATGGTGTCCGAAAACATGAAGAGCCTGAAAAGGTGTGAAAATTATGAAGAGCTTCAAAAGGTGTGAAATTCATGAGGAGCATGAAACGGTCTGAAAAATAGGAGAAGAATGAAGTGGTGTTGAAAAACGTGAAGAGCCTGAAAAGGAGTGAAAAATATGAAGAGCTTCAAAAGGTGTCAAACATAAGAAGATCATGAAACGGTCTGAAAAATTGGAGGATCATGAAGCAGTGTTCAAAAATATGAAGAGCCTGAAAATGTGTGAAAAATATTCAGAGCTTCAAAATGTGTCAAATATATGAGGAGCATGAAACGGTCTAAAAAATAGGAGGAGCATGAAACGGTGATTAAAAACATGAAGAGCCTGAAAAGTTGTGAAAAATATGAAGAGCTTCAAAAGGTGTGAAATACATGAGGAGCATGAAACAGGCCGAAAAATACGAGAAGCATGAAGTGGTGTGGAAAAACATGAAGAGCCTAAAAAGTTGTGAGAAATATGAAGAGCTTCAAAAGATGTGAAATACATGAGGAGCATGAAACTCTCTGAAAAATAGGAGGAGCATGAAGCGGTGTCAAAAACATGAGGAGCCTAAAAATTTGTGAGAAATATGAAGAGCTTCAAAAGGTGTCAAAAATGAGATGAGCATGAAACGGTCTGAAAAATAGGAGTAGTATGAAGCGGTGTTGAAAAACATGAAGAGGCTAAAAAGTTGTAAAAAATATGAAAAGCTTCAAAAGGGGTCAAAAATGAGATGAGCATGAAACGATCTGAAAAATAGGAGGATCATGTAACGGTGTTGAAAAACATGAAAAGCCTGAAAAGGTGTGAAAAATATGATGAGCTTCAAAAGGTGTCAAAATTATGAGGAGCATGAAACGGTCTGAAAAATAGGAGTAGCATGAAGCTGTGTTCAAAAACATGAAGAGCCTAAAAAGGTGTGAAAAATATGAAGAGCTTCAAAAGGTGTGAAAAATATGAGGAGGATGAAATGGTCTGAAAATTAGGAGGAGCATGAAGCGGTGTTCAAAAAAAAAAAAGAGCCTGAAAAGGTGTTAAAAATATGAAGAGCTTCAAAACGTGTAAAAAATATGAGGAGCATGAAACGGTCTGAAATAGAGAAGCAGCATGAAAAGGTCTTGAAAAACATGAAGGCCCTCAAAAGGTGTGAAAAATATGAAGAGCTTCAAAAGGTGTGAAATACATGAGGAGCATGAAACAGGCCGAAAAATAGGAGAAGCATGAAGTGGTGTGGAAAAACATGAAGAGCCTGAAAAGGTGTGAAAAATATGAAGAGCTTCAAAAGATGTGAAATACATGAGGAGCATGAAACTCTCTGAAAAATAGGAGGATCATGAAGCAGTGATCAAAAACATGAAGAGCCTGAAAAGGTGTGAAAAATATGAAGAGCTTCAAAAGGTGTGAAACTCATGAGGATCATGAAAAGGTCTGAAAAATATGAGAAGCATGAAGTGGTGTGGAAAAACATGAAGAGCCTGTAAAGGTGTGAAAAATATGAAGAGCTTCAAAAGGTGTCAAAAATATGAGGAGCATGAAACGGTCTGAAAAATAGGAGGAGCATGAAGCAGTGTTCAAAAACATGAAGAGCCTGAAAACGTGTGAAAAATATGAAGAGCTTCAAAAGGTGTGAAATACATGAGGAGCATGAAACGGTCGGAAAAATAGGAGGAGCATGAAGCGGAGTTGAAAAACATGAAGAGCCTGAAAACGTGTGAAAAATATGAAGAGCTTCAAAAGGTGTGAAATACATGAGGATCATGAAACGGTCTGAAAAATAGGAGGAGCATGAAACGGTGTTCAAAAACAGGAAGAGCCTGAAAATTTGTGAAAAATATGAAGAGCTTCAAAAGGTGTCAAAAATATGAGCAGCATGAAACGGTCTGAAAAATAGGAAGAGCATGAAGCGGTGTTCAAAAACATGAAAAGCCTGAAAAGGTGTGAAAAATATGAAGAGCCTCAAAACGTGTCAAAAATGAGATGAGCATGAAACTGTCTGAAAAATAGGAGTAGCAAGAAGTGGTGTTGAAAAAAAAGAAGAGACTGTAAAGGTGTGAAATATATGAAGACCTTCTAACAGTGTCAAAAATATGAGGAGAATGAAAGCGTCTGAAAAATAGGAGGAGCATGAAGCTGTGTTGAAAAACATGAAGAGCCTGAAAAGGTTTGAAAAATATGAAGAGCTTCTAAAGGTGTGAAAAATATGAGGAGCATGAAACGGTCTGAAAAATGGGAGGAGCATGAAGTGGTGTTGAAAAACATGAAGAGCCTGAAGGTGTGAAAAATATGAAGAGCTTCAAAAGGTGTCAAAAATATGAGGAGCAAGAAACGGTCTGAAAAATAGGTGGAGCATGAAGCAGTGTTCAAAAACATGAAGAGCCTGAAAAGGTGTGAAAAATATACAGAGCTTGAAAAGGTGTGAAATACATGAGGAGCAAGAAACGGGCTGAAAAATAGGAGAAGCTTGAAGTGCTGTGGAAAAACATGAAGAGCCTGAAAAGATGTGAAAATTATGA
Organism: Dama dama; assembly: GCF_033118175.1. Taxonomy (NCBI): domain Eukaryota; kingdom Metazoa; phylum Chordata; class Mammalia; order Artiodactyla; family Cervidae; genus Dama; species Dama dama. The sequence goes on from NW_026870901.1 coordinate 725,132, forward strand.
AGAGCTTCAAAAGGTGTCAAATATATGAGGAACATGAAACGGTCTGAAAAACAGAAGGAGCATGAAGCGGTGTTTAAAAACATGAAGAGTCAGAAAAATTTGTGAAAAATATGAAAAGCTTCTAAAGGTGTCAAAAATGAGATGAGCATGAAAAGTTCTTAAAAATAGGAGGATCATAAAACGGTGTTGAAAAACATAAAGAGCCTGAAAAGTTGTGAAAAATATGAAGAGCTTCAAAAGGTGTCAAAAATGAGATGAGCATGAAACGGTCTGGAAAATAAGAGGAGCATGAAGCGGTGTTCAAAAACATAAAGAGCCTGAAAAGTTGTGAAAAATATGAAGAGCTTCAAAAGGTGTCAAAAATGAGATGAGCAGGAAATGGTCTGGAAAATAAGAGGAGCATGAAGCGGTGTTCAAAAACATGAAGAGCCTGAAAAGGTGTGAAAAACATGAAGAGCCTGAAAAGGTGTGAAATATATGAAGAGCTTCAAAAGGTGTCAAAAATGAGATGAGCATGAAAAGGTGTGAAAAATAGGAGGAGCATGAAGTGGTGTTCAAAAACATGAAGAGCATGGAAAAGTGTGAAATACATGAAGAGGTTCAAAAGGTGTCAAAAATGTGAGGAGCATGAAACGGTCTGAAAAATAGGAGGAGATTGAAGCGGTGTTGAAAAACACGAAGAGTCTGAAAATGTGTAAAAAATATGAAGAGCTTCAAAAGGTGTCAAAATATGAGGAGCATGAAACGGTCTGAAAAATAGGAGGAGCATGAAACGGTCTGAAAAATAGTAGGAGCATGAAGCGGTGTTGAAAAACATGAAGAGCATGAAAAAGTGTGAAATACATGAAGAGGTTCAAAAGGTGTCAAAAATGTGAGGAGCATGAAACGGTCCGAAAAAAAGGAGGAGCATGAAGCAGTGTTCAAAAACATGAAGATGATTAAAAGGTGTGAAATACATGAAGAGGTTCAAAAGGTGTCAAAAATATGAGGAGTATGAAACGGTCTGAAATCTAGGAGGAGCATGAAGTGGTATTGAAAAACATGAAGAGCCTGAAAAGGTGTGAAAAATATGAAGAGCTCCAAAAGGTGTCAAAAATAAGAGGAGTATGAAACGAACTGAAATCTAGGAGGAGCATGAAGTGGTATTGAAAAACACGAAGAGCCTGAAAAGGTGTGAAAAATATGAAGAGCTTCAAAAGGTGTCAAAAATATAAGGAACATGAAACGGTCTGAAAAATAGGAGGAGCATGAAGTGGTGTTGAAAATCATGAAGAACATGAAAAGGTGTTTAAAATATGAAGAGCCGCAAAATGTGTGAAATACATGAGGAGCATGAAACGGTCTGAAAAATAGGAGGAGCATGAAGCGGTGTTCAAAAATATGAAGAGCCTGAAAATTTGGGAAAACTATGAAGCGCTTCAGAAGGTGTCAAAAATGAGATGAGCATGAAACGGTCTGAAAAATAGGAGGAGCATGAAGTGGTGTTGAAAAACATTAAGAGCCTGAAAATGTGTGAAATATATGAAGAGCTTCAAAAGATTTCAGAAATGAGAGGAGCATGAAACGGTCTGAAAAATAGGAGGAGCATGAAGCGGTGTTGAAAAACATGAAGAGCCTGAAAAGGTGTGAAAAATATGAATAGTTTCAAAAGATGTGAAAAATATGAAGAACTTCAAAAGCTGTCAAAAATGAGATGAGCATGAAACGGTCTGAGAAATAGGAGAAGCATGAAGTGGTGTTGAAAAACATGAAGAGCCTGAAAAGGTGTGAAAAATATGAAGAGCTTCAGAAGGTGTCAAAAATATGAGGAGCATGAAACGGTCTGAAAAATAGGAGGAGCATGAAACGGTGTTCAAAAACATGAAGAGCCTGAAAAGCTGTGAAAAATAGGAAGAGCTTCAAAAGGTGTCAAAAATATGAGGAGCAGTAAACGGTCTGAAAAATAGGAGGATCATTAAGCGGTGTTGAAAAACATGAAGAGCCTGAAAGGGTATCAAAAATATGAAGAGCTTCAAAATGTGTCAAAAATATGAGGAGCATGAAACCATCTGAAAAATAGGAAGAGCATGAAACGGTATTCAAAAACATGAAGAGGCTGAAAAGGTGTGAAAGCTATGAAGAGCTTCAAAATGTGTGAAATACATGAGGAGCATGAAACCATCTGAAAAATAGGAGGAGCATGAAGTGGTGTTGAAAATCATGAAGAGCCTGAAAAGGTGTGTAAAATATGAAGAGCTTCAAAAGGTGTGAAATACAAGAGGAGCATGAAACGGTCTGAAAAATAGGAGGAGCATGAAGCCGTGTTGAAAAACATGAAGAGCCTGAAATGGTGTGAAAAATATGAAGAGCTTCAAAAGGTGTGAAATACATGAGGAGCATGAAACGGTCTGAAAAATAGGAGGAGCATGAAGCGGAGTTGAAAAACATGAAGATCCTGAAAAGGTGTGAAAAATATGAAGAGCTTCAAAAGGTGTGAAATACATGAGGATCATGAAACGGTCTGAAAAATAGGAGGAGCATGAAACGGTGTTCAAAAACAGGAAGAGCCTGAAAATTTGTGAAAAATATGAAGAGCTTCAAAAGGTGTCAAAAATATGAGCAGCATGAAACGGTCTGAAAAATAGGAAGAGCATGAAGCGGTGTTCAAAAACATGAAAAGCTTGAAAAGGTGTGAAAAATATGAAGAGCTTCAAAACGTGTCAAAAATGAGATGAGCATGAAACTGTCTGAAAAATAGGAGTAGCATGAAGTGGTGTTGAAAAAAAAGAAGAGACTGTAAAGGTGTGAAATATATGAAGAGCTTCTAACAGTGTCAAAAATATGAGGAGAATGAAAGCGTCTGAAAAATAGGAGGAGCATGAAGCTGAGTTGAAAAACATGGAGAGCCTGAAAAGGTTTGAAAAATATGAAGAGCTTCTAAAGGTGTGAAAAATATGAGGAGCATGAAACGGTCTGAAAAATGGGAGGAGCATGAAGTGGTGTTGAAAAACATGAAGAGCCTGAAGGTGTGAAAAATATGAAGAGCTTCAAAAGGTGTCAAAAATATGAGGAGCAAGAAACGGTCTGAAAAATAGGTGGAGCATGAAGCAGTGTTCAAAAACATGAAGAGCCTGAAAAGGTGTGAAAAATATGAGGAGCAAGAAACGGGCTGAAAAATAGGAGAAGCTTGAAGTGCTGTGGAAAAACATGAAGAGCCTGAAAAGGTGTGAAAATTATGAAGAGCTTCAAAAGGTGTCAAAAATATGAGGAACATGAAACGGTCTGAAAAACAGAAGGAGCATGAGGCGGTGTTTAAAAACATGAAGAGTCAGAAAAATTTGTGAAAAATATGAAAAGCTACAAAAGGTGTCAAAAATGAGATGAGCATGAAAAGTTCTTAAAAATAGGAGGATCATAAAACGGTGTTGAAAAACATAAAGAGCCTGAAAAGTTGTGAAATATATGAAGAGCTTCAAAAGGTGTCAAAAATGAGATGAGCAGGAAATGGTCTGGAAAATAAGAGGAGCATGAAGCGGTGTTCAAAAACATGAAGAGCCTGAAAAGGTGTGAAAAACATGAAGAGCCTGAAAAGGTGTGGAAAATATGAGGAGCTACAAAAGGTGTCAAAAATATGAGGAGCATGAAACGGTCTGAAAAATAGGAGGAGCATGAAGTGGTGTTGAAAAACATGAAGAGCCTGAAAAGGTGTGGAAAATATGAAGAGCTACAAAAGGTGTCAAAAATATGAGGAGCATGAAACGTTCTGAAAAATAGGAGGAGAATGAAGTGGTGTTGAAAAACATGAAGAGCCTGAAAAGGTGTGAAAAATATGAAGAGCTACAAAAGGTGTCAAAAACATGAGGAGCATGAAACGGTCTGAAATATAGGAGGAGCATGAAGTGGTGTTAAAAAACATGAAGAGCCTGAAAAGGTGTGGAAAATATGAAGAGCTACAAAAGGTGTCAAAAATATGAGGAGCATGAAACGTTCTGAAAAATAGGAGGAGCATGAAGCGCTGTTGAAAAACAAGAAGAGCCTGAAATTTGTGAAAAATATGAAGAGCTTCAAAAGGTGTTAAAAATATGAGGAGCATGAAACGGTCTGAAAAATAGGAGGAGCATGAAGCGGTGTTCAAAAACATGAAGAGCCTGAAAAGGTCTGAAAAATATGAAGAGCTTGAAAAGGTGTGAAATATATGAAGAGCTTCAAAAGGTGTCAAAAATGAGATGAGCATGAAAAGGTGTGAAAAATTGGAGGAGCATGAAGTGGTGTTCAAAAACATGAAGAGCATGAAAAGTGTGAAATACATGAAGAGGTTCAAAAGGTGTCAAAAATGTGAGGAGCATGAAACGGTCTGAAAAATAGGAGGAGATTGAAGCGGTGTTGAAAAACACGAAGAGTCTGAAAATGTGTAAAAAATATGAAGAGCTTCAAAAGGTGTCAAAATATGAGGAGCATGAAACGGTCTGAAAAATAGGAGGAGCATGAAATGGTCTGAAAAATAGTAGGAGCATGAAGCGGTGTTGAAAAACATGAAGAGCATGAAAAAGTGTGAAATACATGAAGAGGTTCAAAAGGTGTCAAAAATGTGAGGAGCATGAAACGGTCCGAAAAAAAGGAGGAGCACGAAGCAGTGTTCAAAAACATGAAGAGCATTAAAAGGTGTGAAATACATGAAGAGGTTCAAAAGGTGTCAAAAATATGAGGAGTATGAAACGGTCTGAAATCTAGGAGGAGCATGAAGTGGTATTGAAAAACATGAAGAGCCTGAAAAGGTGTGAAAAATATGAAGAGCTTCAAAAGGTGTCAAAAATAAGAGGAGTATGAAACGGTCTGAAATCTAGGAGGAGCATGAAGTGGTATTGAAAAACACGAAGAGCCTGAAAAGGTGTGAAAAATATGAAGAGCTTCAAAAGGTGTCAAAAACGTGAGGAGCATGAAACAGTCTGAAAAATAGGAGGAGCATGAATCGGTGTTGAAAAACATGAAGAGCTTGAAAAGGGGTGAAATATATGAAGAGCTTCAAAAAGTGTCAAAAATAGGAGGAGTATGAAACGGTCTGAAATCTAGGAGGAGCATGAAGTGGTATTGAAAAACATGAAGATCATGAAAAGGTGTGAAAAATATGAAGAGCTGCAAAAGGTGTCAAAAATGTGAGGAGCATGAAACGGTCTGAAAAATAGGAGGAGTATGAATCGGTGTTGAAATCATGAAGAGTATGTAAAGTTCTGAAAAATATTGAAGAGCTTCAAAAGGTGTCAAAAATATGAGGAGCTTGAAACGGTCTGAAAAATAGGAGGAGCATGAAGCGGTGTTCAAAAACATGAAGAGCATGAAAAGTTGTGAAAAATATGAGGAGCTTCAAAAGGTTTCAAAAATACGAGGAGCATGAAACGGCCGAAAATAGGAGGAACATGAAGCGTTGTTGAAAAACATGAAGTGTCTGAAAAGGTGTGAAATATGAAGAGCTTCAAAATGTGTCAAAAATATGAGGAGCATGAAACGGTCTGAAAAATAGGAGGATCATGAAGCGGTGTTCAAAACATGAACAGACTGAAAAGGTGTAAAAAATATGAAGAGCTACAAAAGGTGTGAAAAATATGAGGAGCATGATACGGTCTGAGAAAAAAGAGGAGCATGAAGCGGTGTCCAAAAACATGAAGAGCCTGAAAAGGTGTGAAAAATATAAAGAGCTTCAGCAGGTGTGAAATACATGAGGAGCATGAAACGGTGTTCAAAAACATGAAGAGCCTGGAAAGGTGTGAAAAATATGAAGAGCTTCAAAAGGTGTGTAATATATGAGGAGCATGAAATGGTCTAAAAAATAGGAGGAGCATGAAGCGGTGTTGAAAAACATGAAGAGCCTGTAAAGGAGTGAAATAAATGAAGAGCTTCAAAAGGTGTCAAAAAAATGAGGAGCAAGAAACGGTCTGAAATATAGGAGGAGCTTGAAGCGGTGTTGAAAAACATGAAGAGCCTGAAAAGGTGTGAAATATATGAAGAGCTTCAAAGGTGTCAAAAAAATGAGGAGCAAGAAACGGTCTGAAAAATATGAGGAGCATGAAGCGGTGTTGAAAAACATGAAGAGCATTAAAAGGTGTCAAAATATGAAGAGCTTCGAATGGTGTCAAAAATATTATGAGCATGAAATGGTCTGAAAAATAGGAGAGCATTAAGCGGTGTTGAAAAACATGAAGAATTAGAAAAGGTGTGAAAAAAATGAAGATATTCTAAAGGTGTCAAAAATATGAGGAGCATGAAACGGTCTGAAAAATAGGAGAAGCATGAAGTGCTGTTGAAAAACATGAAGAGCCTGAAAATGTGTGAAAAATATGAAGAGCTTCAAAAGGTCTGAAATATATGAAGAGCATGAAACGGTCTGAAAAATAGGAGGAGCATGAAGCCGTGCTCAATAACATGAAGAGCCTGAAAAGGTGTGAAAAATATGAAGAGCTTCAAAAGGATTGAAATACATGAGGAGCAGGTAACGGTCTGAAAAAAAGGAGGAGCAAGAAGCGGTGTTGAAAAACATGAAGAGCCTGAAAAGGTGTGTAAAATATGAAGAGCTTCAAAAGGTGTCAAAAATATAAGGAACATGAAACGGTCTGAAAAACAGGAGGAGCATGAAGCCGTGTTGAAAAACATGAAGAGCCTGAAAAGGTGTGAAAAATATGAAGAGCTTCAAAAGGTGTGAAATACATGAGGAGCATGAAACGGTCTGAAAAATAGGAGGAGCATGAAGCGGTGTTGAAAAACATGAAGAGCCTGAAAAGGTGTGAAAAATATGAAGAGCTTGAAAAGGTGTGAAAAATATGAGGATCATGAAACGGTCTGAAAAATAGGAAGAGCATGAAGCCGTGTTGAAAAACATGAAGAGCCTGGAAGGGTGTAAAAAATATGAAGAGCTTCAAAAGGTGTCAAAAATATAAGGAACATGAAACGGTCTGAAAAATAGGAGGAGCATGAAGTGGTGTTGAAAATCATGAAGAACCTAAAAAGGTGTGTAAAATATGAAGAGCCGCAAAATGTGTGAAATACATGAGGAGCATGAAACGGTCTGAAAAATAGGAGGAGCATGAAGCGGTGTTCAAAAATATGAAGAGCCTGAAAATTTGGGAAAACTATGAAGCGCTTCAGAAGGTGTCAAAAATGAGATGAGCATGAAACGGTCTGAAAAATAGGAGGAGCATGAAGTGGTGTTGAAAAACATTAAGAGCCTGAAAATGTGTGAAATATATGAAGAGCTTCAAAAGATTTCAGAAATGAGAGGAGCATGAAACGGTCTGAAAAATAGGAGGAGCAGGAAGCGGTGTTGAAAAACATGAAGAGGCTGAAAAGGTGTGAAAAATATGAATAGTTTCAAAAGATGTGAAAAATATGAAGAACTTCAAAAGCTGTCAAAAATGAGATGAGCATGAAACGGTCTGAGAAATAGGAGAAGCATGAAGTGGTGTTGAAAAACATGAAGAGCCTGAAAAGGTGTGAAAAATATGAAGAGCTTCAGAAGGTGTCAAAAATATGAGGAGCATGAAACGGTCTGAAAAATAGGAGGAGCATGAAACGGTGTTCAAAAACATGAAGAGCCTGAAAAGGTGTGAAAAATATGAAGAGCTTCAAAAGGTGTCAAAAATATGAGGAGCAGTAAACGGTCTGAAAAATAGGAGGATCATTAAGCGGTGTTGAAAAACATGAAGAGCCTGAAAGGGTATCAAAAATATGAAGAGCTTCAAAATGTGTCAAAAATATGAGGAGCATGAAACCATCTGAAAAATAGGAAGAGCATGAAACGGTATTCAAAAACATGAAGAGGCTGAAAAGGTGTGAAAGCTATGAAGAGCTTCAAAATGTGTGAAATACATGAGGAGCATGAAACCATCTGAAAAATAGGAGGAGCATGAAGTGGTGTTGAAAATCATGAAGAGCCTGAAAAGGTGTGTAAAATATGAAGAGCTTCAAAAGGTGTGAAATACAAGAGGAGCATGAAACGGTCTGAAAAATAGGAGGAGCATGAAGCCGTGTTGAAAAACATGAAGAGCCTGAAAAGGTGTGAAAAATATGAAGAGCTTCAAAAGGTGTGAAATACATGAGGAGCATGAAACGGTCTGAAAAATAGGAGGAGCATGAAGCGGTGTTGAAAAACATGAAGAGCCTGAAAAGGTGTGAAAAATATGAAGAGCTTCAAAAGGTGTGAAAAATATGAGCATCATGAAACGGTCTGAAAAATAGGAAGAGCATGAAGCCGTGTTGAAAAACTTGAAGAGCCTGGAAGGGTGTAAAAAATATGAAGAGCTTCAAAAGGTGTCAAAAATGTAAGGAACATGAAACGGTCTGAAAAATAGGAGGAGCATGAAGTGGTGTTGAAAATCATGAAGAACCTGAAAAGGTGTGTAAAATATGAAGAGCCGCAAAATGTGTGAAATACATGAGGAGCATGAAACGGTCTGAAAAATAGGAGGAGCATGAAGCGGTGTTCAAAAATATGAAGAGCCTGAAAATTTGTGAATATTATGAAGCGCTTCAGAAGGTGTCAAAAATGAGATGAGCATGAAACGGTCTGAAAAATAGGAGGAGCATGAAGTGGTGTTGAAAAACATTAAGAGCCTGAAAATGTGTGAAATATATGAAGAGCTTCAAAAGATTTCAGAAATGAGAGGAGCATGAAACGGTCTGAAAAATAGGAGGAGCATGAAGAGGTGTTGAAAAACATGAAGAGCCTGAAAAGGTGTGAAAAATATGAATAGTTTCAAAAGATGTGAAAAATATGAAGAACTTCAAAAGCTGTCAAGATGAGCTGAGCATGAAACGGTCTGAGAAATAGGAGAAGCATGAAGTGGTGTTGAAAAACATGAAGAGCCTGAAATGGTGTGAAAAATATGAAGAGCTTCAAAAGGTTTCAAAAATATGAGGAGCATGAAACGGTCTGAAAAATAGGAGGAGCATGAAGCGGTATTGAAAAACATGAAGAGCCTGAAAAGGTATGGAAAATATGAAGAGCTTCAAAATGTGTGAAATACATGAGGAGCATGAAACCATCTGAAAAATAGGAGGAGCATGAAGTGGTGTTGAAAATCATGAAGAGCCTGAAAAGGTGTGTAAAATATGAAGAGCTTCAAAAGGTGTGAAATACAAGAGGAGCATGAAACGGTCTGAAAAATAGGAGGAGCATGAAGCTGTGTTGAAAAACATGAAGAGCCTGAAAAGGTGTGAAAAATATGAAGAGCTTCAAAAGGTTTCAAAAATATGAGGAGCATGATACGGTCTCAAAAATAGGAGGAGCATGAAACGGTCTGAAAAATATGAGGGCATGAAACTGTGTTGAAAATAATGAAGAGCCTGAAATGGTGTGAAAAATATGAAGAGCTTCAAAAGGATTCAAAAATATGAGGAGCATGAAACGGTCTGAAAAATAGGAGGAGCATGAAGCGGTTTTGAAAAACATGAAGAGCCTGAAATGGTGTGAAAAATATGAAGAGCTTCAAAAGGTTTCAAAAATATGAGGAGCATGAAACGGTCTGAAAAATAGGAGGAGCATGAAGCGGTATTGAAAAACATGAAGAGCCTGAAAAGGTATGGAAAATATGAAGAGCTTCAAAATGTGTGAAATACATGAGGAGCATGAAACGGTCTGAAAAATAGGAGGAGCATGAAGCGGTGTTGAAAAACATGAAGAGCCTGAAAAGGTGTGAAAAATATGAAAAGCTTCAAAAGGTGTCAATATTAAGACGTGCATGCAAGTCTGAAAAATAGGAGGAGCATGAAACGGTCTGAAATATAGGAGGAGCATGAAGCGGTGTTCAAAAACAAGAAGAGCCTGAAAAGGTGTAAAAAATATGAAGAGCTTCAAAAGGTGTCAAAATTAAGAGGAGTATGAAACGGTCTCAAAAATAGGAGGAGCATGAAGCGGTGTTGAGAAACATGAAGAGCCTGAAAAGGTGTGAAAAAAATGAAGAGCTTCAAAAGGTGTCAAAAATATGAGGAGCATGAAACGGTCTGAAAAATAGGAGGAGCATGAATCTGTGCTCAAATACATGAAGCGCCTGAGAAGGTGCGAAAAATATGAAGAGCTTCAAAAGGTGTGAAAAATATGAGGAGCATGAAACGGACTCAAATATAGGAGGAGCATGAATCGTTGATGAAAAACATGGAGAGTCTGAAATGGTGTGAAAAATATGAAGAGCTTATAAACGTGTCAAATATATGAGGAGCATGATAAGGTCTCAAAAATAGGAGGAGCATGAAACGGTCTGAAAAATATGAGGGCATGAAACTGTGTTGAAAAACATGAAGAGCCTGAAATGGTGTGAAAAATATGAAGAGCTTCAACAGGTTTCAAAAATAAGAGGAGCATGAAACGGTCTGAAAAATAGGAGGAGCATGAAGCGGTTTTGAAAAATATGAAGAGCCTGAAATGGTGTGAAAAATATGAAGAGCTTCAAAAGGTTTCAAAAATATGAGGAGCATGAAACGGTCTGAAAAATAGGAGGAACATGAAGCGGTTTTGAAAAACATGAAGAGCCTGAAAAGGTATGGAAAATATGAAGAGCTTCAAAATGTGTGAAATACATGAGGAGCATGAAACGGTCTGAAAAATAGGAGAAGCATGAAGTGGTGTGGAAAAAGATGAAGAGCCTGAAAAAGTGTGAAAAATATGAAGAGCTTCAAAAGGTGTGAAATACATGAGGAGCATGAAACTCTCTGAAAAATAGGAGGAGCAAGAAGTGGTGTTCAAAAACATGAAGAGCCTAAAAATGTGAAAAATATGAAGAGCTTCAAAAGGTGTGAAAAATATGAGGAGCATGAAACGGTCTGAACAATAGGAGGAGAATGAAGCGGTGTTCAGAAACATGAAGAGCCTGAAAAGTTGTGAAAAATATGAAGAGATTCAAAAGGTGTCAAGAATATGAGGAGCATGAAACGGTCTGAAAAATAGGAGGAGCATGAAACGGTGTTCAAAAACATGAAGAGCCTGAAAACGTGTGAAAAACATGAAGCGCTTCAAAAGATGTGATATACATGAAGAGCATTAAACGGTCTGAAAAATAGGAGCAGCATGAAACGGTGTTCAAAAACATGAAGAGCCTGAAAACGTATGAAAAACGTGAAGAGCCTGAAAAGTTGTGAAAATTATGAGGAGCTTCAAAAGGTGTCAAAAATATTAGGAGCATGAAACGGTCTCAAACAAAGGAGGAGCATGAAGTGGTGTTCAAAAACATGGAGAGCCTGAAAAGGTGTGAAAAATTTGAAGAGCTTCAAAAGGTTTCAAATATATAAGGAGCATGAAACGGTCTGAAAAATACGAGGAGCATGAAGCGGTGTTCAAAAACATGAAGAGCCTGAAATGGTGTGAAAAATATGACAAGCTTCAAAAGGTGTGAAAAATATGAAGAGCTTCAAAAGGTTTCAATTATATGAGGAGCATTAAACGGTCTGAAAAATAGGAAGAGCATGAAACGGTGTACAAAAACATGAAGAGCCTGAAAAGGTGTCAAAAATATGACGAGCTTCAAAAGGTGTGAAAAATATGAAGAGCCTCAATAAATGTCAAAAATATAAGGAGTATGAAATGGTCTCAAAAATAGGAGGAGCAAGAGCGGTGTTGAAAAACATAAGAGCCTGAAACCGAGTGAAAAATATGAAGAGCTTCAAAAATGTGAAAAATTTGAAGAGCTTCAAAAGGTGTGAAAAATATGAAGAGCTTCAAAAGTTGTCAAAAATATGAGGAGAATGAAACAGTCTGAAAATTGGAGGAGCATGAAGCCGTGTTGAAAAACATGAAGAGCCTGAAAAGTGTGAAAAATACGAAGATTTTCAAAAGGTGTCAAAAATATGAGGAGCATGAAACACTCTGAGAAATAGGAAAATCATGAAGCGGTGTTGAAAAACATGAAGCCAGAAAAGGTGTGGAAAATATGAAGAGCTTCAAAAGGTGTCAAAAATATGAGGAGCATGAAATGGTTGGAAAAATAGAGGAGCATGAAACGGTGTTCAAAAACATGAAGAGCATGAAAATGTGTGAAAAATATGAAGAGCTTCAAAAGGTGTGAAATACATGAGGAGCATGATAAGGTCTGAAAAATAGGAGGAGCATGAAGTTGTGTTGAAAAACATAAAGAGCCTGAAAAGGTGTGAAAAATATGAAGAGCTTCAAAAGGTGTGAAAAATATGAGGAGCATGAAACGGTCTGAAAAATAGGAGGAGCCTGAAGCAGTGTTCAAAAACATGAAGAGCCTGAAAAGGTGTGTAAAATATGAAGAGCTTCAAAAGGTGTCAAAAATATGAGGAGCATGAAACGGTCTGAAAAAGAGGAGGAGCATGAAGCAGTGTTGAAAAACATGAAGAGCCTGAAAACGTGTGAAAAATATGAAGAACTTCAAAAGGTGTGAAAAATGTGAAGAGCTTCAAAAGGTGTCAAAAATGAGATGAGCATGAAACGGTCTGAAAAATATGAGGAGCATGAAGTGGTGTTGAAAAAATGAAGAGCCTGAGAAGGTGTGAAAAATATGAAGAGTTTCAAAAGATGTGCATAATATGAAGAGCTTCAAAAGGTGTCAAAATAAGATGAGCATGAAACGGTCTGAAAATAAGAAGGAGCATGAAGCGGTGTTCAGAAACATGAAGAGCCTGAAAAGGTGTGAAAAATATGAAGAGCTTCAAAAGGTGTCAAAAATATGAGGAGCATGAAACGGTCTGATGAATAGGAAGACCATGAAGCGATGTTCAAAAACCTGAAGAGCCTGAAAAGGTGTGAAAAATATGAAGAGCTTCAAAAGGTGTGAAAAATATGAGGAGCATGATCCGGTCTGAAAAATAGGACGAGCATGAAGCGGTGTTCAAAAACATGAAGAGCCTGAAAAGGTGTGAAAAATATGAAGAGTTTCAAAAGATGTGAAATATATGAAAAGCTTCAAAAGGTGTCTAAAATGAGATGAGCATGAAACGGTCTGAAAAATACTAGGAGCATGAACCGGTGTTCAAAAACATGAAGAGCCTGAAAAGGTGTGAGAAATATGAAGAGCTTCAAAAGGTGTCAATAATATGAGGAGCATGAAACGGTCTGAAAAATAGGAGGAGGATGAAGCGGTGTTCTAAACCATGAAGAGCCTGAAAAGGTGTGAGAAATATGAAGAGCTTTAAAAGGTGTCAAAATATGAGGAACATGAAACGTTCTTAAAAAAAAGAGGATCATGAAGCGGTGTTGAAAAGCATGAAGAGCCTGAAACCGTGTGAAAAATATGAATAGCTTCAAAAATGTGAAAAATATGAAGAGCTTCAAAAGGTGTGAAAAATTTGAAGAGCTTCAAAGGTGTCAAAATGAGATGAGCATGAAATGGTCTGAAAAATACTAGGAGCATGAACCGGTGTTCAAAAACATGAAGAGCCTGAAAAGGTGTGAAACATATGAAGAGCCTCAAAAAATGTCAAAAATATAAGGAGTATGAAATGGTCTCAAAAATAGGAGGATCATGAAGCGGTGTTGAAATACATGAAGAGCCACAAAAGGTGTGAAAAATATGAAGAGCTTTAAAAGGTGTCAAAATATGAGGAGCATGAAACGTTCTGAAAAAGAGGAGGATCATGAAACGGTGTTCAAAAACATGAAGAGCCTGAAAAGGTGTGAAAAATATGAAGAGCTTCAAATGGTGTCACAAATATGAGGAGCATGAAACGGTCTGAAAACTAGGAGGAGCATAAAGCGGTGTTGAGAAACATGAAGAGCCTGAAAAGGTGTGAAAAATATGAAGAGCTTCAAAAGGTGTCAAAAATATGAGGAGCATGAAATGGTCTGAAAAGTAGGAGGAGCATGAAGTGGTTGTGAAAAACTTCAAGAGCCTGAAAAGGTGTGCAAAATATAAAGAGTTTCAAAAGTTGTGAAAAATATGAAGAGTTTGAAAAGGTGTCAAAAATATGAGGAGCATGAAACGGTCTGAAAAATAGGAGGAGAATGAAACTGTGTTCAAAAACATGAAGAGCCAGAAAAGGTGTGAGAAATATGAAGAGCTTCAAAAGGTGTCAAAAATATGAGGAGCATGAAACGGTCTGAAAAATAGGAGTAGCATGAAGTGGTGTTGAAAACATGAATAGCCTGGAAATGTGTGAAATATATGAAGAGTTTCAAAAGGTGTCAAAAATAAGAGGAGCATGAAACGGTCTGAAAAACAGGAGTTGCAAGAAGCAGTGTCCAAAAACATGAAGAGCCTGAAAACGTGTGAAAAATATGAAGAGCTTCAAAAGCTGTGAAAAATATGAAGAGCTTCAAACCTTGTCAAAAATGAGATGAGCATGAAACGGTCTGAAAAATAGGAGGAGCATGAATCTGTGCTCAAATACATGAAGCGCCTGAGAAGGTGCGAAAAATATGAAGAGCTTCAAAAGGTGTGAAAAATATGAGGAGCATGAAACGGACTCAAATATAGGAGGAGCATGAATCGTTGATGAAAAACATGGAGAGTCTGAAATGGTGTGAAAAATATGAAGAGCTTATAAACGTGTCAAATATATGAGGAGCATGATAAGGTCTCAAAAATAGGAGGAGCATGAAACGGTCTGAAAAATATGAGGGCATGAAACTGTGTTGAAAAACATGAAGAGCCTGAAATGGTGTGAAAAATATGAAGAGCTTCAACAGGTTTCAAAAATAAGAGGAGCATGAAACGGTCTGAAAAATAGGAGGAGCATGAAGCGGTTTTGAAAAATATGAAGAGCCTGAAATGGTGTGAAAAATATGAAGAGCTTCAAAAGGTTTCAAAAATATGAGGAGCATGAAACGGTCTGAAAAATAGGAGGAACATGAAGCGGTTTTGAAAAACATGAAGAGCCTGAAAAGGTATGGAAAATATGAAGAGCTTCAAAATGTGTGAAATACATGAGGAGCATGAAACGGTCTGAAAAATAGGAGAAGCATGAAGTGGTGTGGAAAAAGATGAAGAGCCTGAAAAAGTGTGAAAAATATGAAGAGCTTCAAAAGGTGTGAAATACATGAGGAGCATGAAACTCTCTGAAAAATAGGAGGAGCAAGAAGTGGTGTTCAAAAACATGAAGAGCCTAAAAATGTGAAAAATATGAAGAGCTTCAAAAGGTGTGAAAAATATGAGGAGCATGAAACGGTCTGAACAATAGGAGGAGAATGAAGCGGTGTTCAGAAACATGAAGAGCCTGAAAAGTTGTGAAAAATATGAAGAGATTCAAAAGGTGTCAAGAATATGAGGAGCATGAAACGGTCTGAAAAATAGGAGGAGCATGAAACGGTGTTCAAAAACATGAAGAGCCTGAAAACGTGTGAAAAACATGAAGCGCTTCAAAAGATGTGATATACATGAAGAGCATTAAACGGTCTGAAAAATAGGAGCAGCATGAAACGGTGTTCAAAAACATGAAGAGCCTGAAAACGTATGAAAAACGTGAAGAGCCTGAAAAGTTGTGAAAATTATGAGGAGCTTCAAAAGGTGTCAAAAATATTAGGAGCATGAAACGGTCTCAAACAAAGGAGGAGCATGAAGTGGTGTTCAAAAACATGGAGAGCCTGAAAAGGTGTGAAAAATTTGAAGAGCTTCAAAAGGTTTCAAATATATAAGGAGCATGAAACGGTCTGAAAAATACGAGGAGCATGAAGCGGTGTTCAAAAACATGAAGAGCCTGAAATGGTGTGAAAAATATGACAAGCTTCAAAAGGTGTGAAAAATATGAAGAGCTTCAAAAGGTTTCAATTATATGAGGAGCATTAAACGGTCTGAAAAATAGGAAGAGCATGAAACGGTGTACAAAAACATGAAGAGCCTGAAAAGGTGTCAAAAATATGACGAGCTTCAAAAGGTGTGAAAAATATGAAGAGCCTCAATAAATGTCAAAAATATAAGGAGTATGAAATGGTCTCAAAAATAGGAGGAGCAAGAAGCGGTGTTGAAAAACATAAGAGCCTGAAACCGAGTGAAAAATATGAAGAGCTTCAAAAATGTGAAAAATTTGAAGAGCTTCAAAAGGTGTGAAAAATATGAAGAGCTTCAAAAGTTGTCAAAAATATGAGGAGAATGAAACAGTCTGAAAATTGGAGGAGCATGAAGCCGTGTTGAAAAACATGAAGAGCCTGAAAAGTGTGAAAAATACGAAGATTTTCAAAAGGTGTCAAAAATATGAGGAGCATGAAACACTCTGAGAAATAGGAAAATCATGAAGCGGTGTTGAAAAACATGAAGCCAGAAAAGGTGTGGAAAATATGAAGAGCTTCAAAAGGTGTCAAAAATATGAGGAGCATGAAATGGTTGGAAAAATAGAGGAGCATGAAACGGTGTTCAAAAACATGAAGAGCATGAAAATGTGTGAAAAATATGAAGAGCTTCAAAAGGTGTGAAATACATGAGGAGCATGATAAGGTCTGAAAAATAGGAGGAGCATGAAGTTGTGTTGAAAAACATAAAGAGCCTGAAAAGGTGTGAAAAATATGAAGAGCTTCAAAAGGTGTGAAAAATATGAGGAGCATGAAACGGTCTGAAAAATAGGAGGAGCCTGAAGCAGTGTTCAAAAACATGAAGAGCCTGAAAAGGTGTGTAAAATATGAAGAGCTTCAAAAGGTGTCAAAAATATGAGGAGCATGAAACGGTCTGAAAAAGAGGAGGAGCATGAAGCAGTGTTGAAAAACATGAAGAGCCTGAAAACGTGTGAAAAATATGAAGAACTTCAAAAGGTGTGAAAAATGTGAAGAGCTTCAAAAGGTGTCAAAAATGAGATGAGCATGAAACGGTCTGAAAAATAGGAGGAGCATGAAGTGGTGTTGAAAAAATGAAGAGCCTGAGAAGGTGTGAAAAATATGAAGAGTTTCAAAAGATGTGCATAATATGAAGAGCTTCAAAAGGTGTCAAAATAAGATGAGCATGAAACGGTCTGAAAATAAGAAGGAGCATGAAGCGGTGTTCAGAAACATGAAGAGCCTGAAAAGGTGTGAAAAATATGAAGAGCTTCAAAAGGTGTCAAAAATATGAGGAGCATGAAACGGTCTGATGAATAGGAAGACCATGAAGCGATGTTCAAAAACCTGAAGAGCCTGAAAAGGTGTGAAAAATATGAAGAGCTTCAAAAGGTGTGAAAAATATGAGGAGCATGATCCGGTCTGAAAAATAGGACGAGCATGAAGCGGTGTTCAAAAACATGAAGAGCCTGAAAAGGTGTGAAAAATATGAAGAGTTTCAAAAGATGTGAAATATATGAAAAGCTTCAAAAGGTGTCTAAAATGAGATGAGCATGAAACGGTCTGAAAAATACTAGGAGCATGAACCGGTGTTCAAAAACATGAAGAGCCTGAAAAGGTGTGAGAAATATGAAGAGCTTCAAAAGGTGTCAATAATATGAGGAGCATGAAACGGTCTGAAAAATAGGAGGAGGATGAAGCGGTGTTCTAAACCATGAAGAGCCTGAAAAGGTGTGAGAAATATGAAGAGCTTTAAAAGGTGTCAAAATATGAGGAACATGAAACGTTCTTAAAAAAAAGAGGATCATGAAGCGGTGTTGAAAAGCATGAAGAGCCTGAAACCGTGTGAAAAATATGAATAGCTTCAAAAATGTGAAAAATATGAAGAGCTTCAAAAGGTGTGAAAAATTTGAAGAGCTTCAAAGGTGTCAAAATGAGATGAGCATGAAATGGTCTGAAAAATACTAGGAGCATGAACCGGTGTTCAAAAACATGAAGAGCCTGAAAAGGTGTGAAACATATGAAGAGCCTCAAAAAATGTCAAAAATATAAGGAGTATGAAATGGTCTCAAAAATAGGAGGATCATGAAGCGGTGTTGAAATACATGAAGAGCCACAAAAGGTGTGAAAAATATGAAGAGCTTTAAAAGGTGTCAAAATATGAGGAGCATGAAACGTTCTGAAAAAGAGGAGGATCATGAAACGGTGTTCAAAAACATGAAGAGCCTGAAAAGGTGTGAAAAATATGAAGAGCTTCAAATGGTGTCACAAATATGAGGAGCATGAAACGGTCTGAAAACTAGGAGGAGCATAAAGCGGTGTTGAGAAACATGAAGAGCCTGAAAAGGTGTGAAAAATATGAAGAGCTTCAAAAGGTGTCAAAAATATGAGGAGCATGAAATGGTCTGAAAAGTAGGAGGAGCATGAAGTGGTTGTGAAAAACTTCAAGAGCCTGAAAAGGTGTGCAAAATATAAAGAGTTTCAAAAGTTGTGAAAAATATGAAGAGTTTGAAAAGGTGTCAAAAATATGAGGAGCATGAAACGGTCTGAAAAATAGGAGGAGAATGAAACTGTGTTCAAAAACATGAAGAGCCAGAAAAGGTGTGAGAAATATGAAGAGCTTCAAAAGGTGTCAAAAATATGAGGAGCATGAAACGGTCTGAAAAATAGGAGTAGCATGAAGTGGTGTTGAAAACATGAATAGCCTGGAAATGTGTGAAATATATGAAGAGTTTCAAAAGGTGTCAAAAATAAGAGGAGCATGAAACGGTCTGAAAAACAGGAGTTGCAAGAAGCAGTGTCCAAAAACATGAAGAGCCTGAAAACGTGTGAAAAATATGAAGAGCTTCAAAAGCTGTGAAAAATATGAAGAGCTTCAAACCTTGTCAAAAATGAGATGAGCATGAAACGGTCTGAAAAATAGGAGGAGCAAGAAGCGTTTTTGAAAAAAAAGAAGAGACTGAAAAGGTGTGAAAAATATGAAAAGCTTCAAAAGATGTCAAAGATATGAGGAGCATGAAACGGTCTGAAATATAGCAGGAGCATGAAGCGGTGTTCAAAAACATGAAGAGCCTGAAAAGGTGAGAAAAATATGAAGAGCTTCAAAAGGTGTGAAAAATATGAAAAGCTTCAAAAGGTGTGAAATACATGACGAGCATGAAATTCTCTGAAAAATAGGAGGAGGATGAAGTGGTGTTGAAAAAGGTGAATAGCCTGTAAAGGTGTGAATATATGAAGAGCTTCAAAAGGTGTCAAAACTATGAGGAGCATGAAACGGGCTGAAAAATAGGAGGAGCATGAAGCGGTGTTGAAAAAGGTGAATAGCCTGTAAAGGTGTGAATATATGAAGAGCTTCAAAAGGTGTCAAAAATATAGGAGAATGAAACGGTCTGAAAAATAGAAGGAGCATGAAACGGTGATCAAAACATGAAGAGCTGAAAAGGTGTGAAAAATATGAAGAGCTTCAAAAGGTGTCAAAAATATGAGGAGCATGAAACTCTCTGAAAAATAGGAGGAGCATGAAGCGGTGTTGAAAAACATGAAGAGCCTGAAAAAATGTGAAAAATATGAAGAGCTTCAAAAATTGTCAAATATATGAGGAGCATGAAACGGTCTGAAAAATAGGAGGAGCATGAAACGGTGTTCAAAAACATGAAGAGCCTGAAAAGGTGTGAAAAATATGAAGAGCCTAAAAACATGTCAAAAATATGAGGAGAATGAAACGGTCTGAAAAAATGAGGAGCGTGAAGTGGTGTTGAAAAACATGAAAAGCCTGAAAACATGTGAAAAATATGAAGAGCTTCAAAAATGTGCAAAATATGAAGAGCTTCAAAAGGTGTGAAAAATATGAGGAAAATGAAACGGACTGAAAAATAGCAGGAGCATGAAGCGTTTTTGAAAAATATTAAGAGCCTGAAAAGGTGTGAGAAATATGAAGAGCATCAAAAGGTGTCAAAAATACGAGGAGCATGAAACGGTGTGAAAAATAGGAGGAGCATGAAACGGTGATCAAAAACATGAAGTTCCTGAAAACGTGTGAAAAATATGAAGAGCTTCAAAAGGTGTGAAATATATGAAGAATTTCAAAAGGTGTCAAAAATGAGATGAGCATGAAACGGTCTGAAAAAGAGGAGGAGCATGAAGCGTTGTAGAAAAAAATGAAGAGTCTGAAAAGGTGTTAAATATATGAAAAGCTTCAAAAGTTGTCAAAAATATGAGGAGCAGGATACGGTCTGAAAAAGAGGAGGAACATGAAGCGGTGTTGAAAAACATGAAGAGCCTGAAAAGGTGTGAAAAATATGAACAGCTTCAAAAATATGAAAAATATGAGGAGCTTCAAAAGGTGTGAAAAATATGAGTAACATGAAACGATCTGAAAAATAGGAGGAGCATGAAACGGTTTTCAAAACATGAAGAGCCTGAAAAGGTGTGAAATATATGAAGAGATTCAAAAAGTGTGAAAAATATGAAGAGCTTCAAAAGGTGTCAAAAATGAGATGAGCATGAAACGGTCTGAAAAAGAGGAGGAGCATGAAGCGTTGTAGAAAAAAATGAAGAGTCTGAAAAGGTGTTAAATATATGAAAAGCTTCAAAAGTTGTCAAAAATATGAGGAGCAGGATACGGTCTGAAAAAGAGGAGGAACATGAAGCGGTGTTGAAAAACATGAAGAGCCTGAAAAGGAGTGAAAAATATGAAGAGCTTCAAAAGGTGTGAAATATATGAAGAGCTTCAACAGGTTTCAAAAATATGAGGAGCATGAAACGGTCTGAAAAATAGGAGGAGCATGAAGCGGTGTTCAAAACATGAAGAGACTGAAAAAGTCTGAAAAATATGAAGCGCTTCAAAAGGTGTGAAAAATATGAAGAACTTCAAAAGCTGTCAAAAATGAGATGAGCATGAAACGGTCTGAAAAAATATGAGGAGCATGAAGCAGTGTTGAAAAACATGAAGAGCCTGAAAAGGTGTGAAAAATATGAAGAGCTTCAAAATGTGTGAAATACATGAGCAGCATGAAACGGTCTGAAAAATAGGAGGAGCATGAAGCGGTGTTCAAAAATAGGAAGAGCCTGCACAATGTGAAAATATGAAGAGCTTCAAAAGCTGTCAAATATATGAGGAGCATGAAACGGTCTAAAAAATAGGAGGAGCATGAAGCGGTGTTCAAAAACATGCAGAGCCTGAAAAGGTGTAAAAAATATGAAGAGCTTCAAAAGGTGCGAAATATAGGAGGAGCATGAAACGGTCTGAAAAATAGGAGGAGTATAAAGCGATGTTCAATAACATGAAGAGCCTGAAAAGGTGTGAAAAATATGAAGAGCTTCAAAAGGTGTGAAAAATAGGAGGAAAGGAAGCATTGTTAAAAACATGAAGAGCCTGAAAATGTGTGAAAAATATGAACAGCTTGAAAAGTTGTCAAAAAATGAGGAGCATGAAACGGTCTGAAAAATAGGAGGAGCATGAAGCGGTGTTGAAAATATGAAGAGCCTGAAAAGGTGTGAAAAATATGATGTGCTTCAAAAGGTGTCAAAAATATGAGGAGCATGAAACGGTCTGATAAATAGGAGTAGCATGAAACGGTGTTCAGAAACATGAAGAGCCTGGAAAGGTGTGAAAAATAAGAAGAGCCTCAAAACGTGTCAAAAATATGAGGAGCATGAAACGGTCTGAAAAAGGAGGATCATGAAGCGGTGTTGAAAAACATGAAGAGCCTGAAAACGTGTGAAAAATAAGAAGAGATTCAAAAGGTGTGATACATATGAATAGCTTCAAAAGGTGTCAAAAAAGAAATGAGCATGAAACGGTCTGAACAATAGGAGGAGCTTGAAGCTGTGCTCAGAAACATGAAGAGCCTGAGAAGGCGTGAAAAATATGAAGAGCTTCAAAAGGTGTGAAAAATATGAGGAGCATGAAACGGTCTGAAAAATAGGAGGAGCATGAAGTGGTGTTCAATAATATGAAGAGCCTGAAAAGGTGTGAAAAATATGACGAGCTTCCAAAGTTGTCAATAATAAGAGGTGCATGAAACAGTCTGAAAAATAGGATGAGCATGAAGCGGTGTTGAAAAACATGAAGAACCTGAAAAGTTGTGAGAAATATGAAGAGCTTCAACAGGTGTCAAAAATATGAGGAGCATGATACGCTCTGAAAAAGAGGAGGAGCATAAAGCGGTGTTGAGAAACATGAAGAGCCTGAAAAGGTGTGAAAAATATGAAGAGCTTCAAAAGGTGTCAATAATAAGAGGTGCATGGAACAGTCTAAAAAATAGGATGAGCATGAAACGGTCTGAAAAATTGGAGGAGCATGAAGCGGTGTTCAAAAACATGAAGAGCCAGAAATGGTGTGAAAAATATGAAGAGCTTCAAAAGGTGTCAAAAATATGAGGAGCATGAAACGGTCTCAAAAATAGGAGAAGCATGAAACGGTCTGAAAAATAGCAGGAGCATGAAACGGTCTGAAAAACTGGAGGAGCATGAAACGGTCTGAAAAATTGGAGGAGCATGAAACGCTCTGAAAAAGAGGAGGAGCATGAAGCGGTGTTGAAAAACATGAAGAGCCTGAAAAGTAGTGAAAAATATGAAGAGCTTCTAAAGGTGTCAAAAATATGAGGAGCAATGTAACAGACTTAAAAATACGAGGAGCATGAAGTGATGTTGAAAAACATGAATAGCCTGAAAATGTGTGAAATATATGAAGAGATTAAAAATGTGACAAATATATGAGGAGCATGAAACGGTCTGAAAAATACGAGGAGCATGAAGCGGTGTTCAAAAATATGAAGAGCCTGAAAATGTGTGAAAAATATGAAGAGCTTCAAAAGGTGTCAAAAATACGAGGAGCATGAATCGGTCTGAAAAATAGAAAGAGCATGAAGCTGTGTTAAAAACATGAAGAGCCTGAAAAGGTGTGAAAAATATGAAGAGCTTCAAAAGGTGTGAAAAATATGAGGAGCATGAAACGGCCTGAAAAATAGGAGGAGCATGACGTGGTGTTCAAAAACATGAAGAGCCTGAAAAGGTGTGAAAAATATGAAGAGCTTCAAAAGGTGTCAAAAATATGATGAACATGAAACGGTCTGAAAAATAGGAGGAGCATGAAGCGGTATTGAAAAACATGAAGAGTCTGAAATCTTGTGAAAAATATGAAGAGCTTCAAAAGATGTGAAAATTATGAAGAGCTTCAAAAGGTGTCAAAAATGCGATATGCATGAAATGGTCTGAAAGATAGGAGGAGCATGAAATGGTGTTCAAAAACATGAAGAGCATGGAAAGGTGTGAAAAATATGAAGATCTTCAAAAGGTGTCAAACATATGAGGAGCAAGAAACGGTCTGAAAAATAGGAGGAGCATTAAACGGTGTTCAAAAATATGAGGAGGAAGAAACGGTCTGAAAAATAGGAGGAGCATTAAACGGTGTTCAAAAATATGAGGAGCATGAAACGGTCTGAAAAATAGGAGGAGCATGAAGTGGTGTTGAAAAAAATGAAGAGCCTGAAAAAGGTGTGAAAATTATGAGGAGAGTGAAACGGTCTGAAAAATAGGAGGAGCATGAAACGGTCTGAAAAATATGAGGAGCATGAAGTGGTGTTCAAAAACATGAAGAGCCTGAAAAGGTGTGAAATATATGAAGAGCTTCAAAAGGTGTCAAAAATATGTGGAGCACGAAACGGTCTGAAAAATAGGAGGAGCATGAAGTGGTGTTGAAAAATATGAAGAGCTTCTAAAATTGTCAAAAATATCAGGAGCATGAAACGGTCTGAAAAATAGGAGGAGCATGAAGTGGTGTTGAAAAACATGAAGAGCCTGAAAAGGTGTGAAAAATATGAAGAGCTTCAAAAGGTGTCAAAAATATGGGAGCATGAAACGGTCTGAAAAATAGGAGGACCATGAAGCGGTGTTGAAAAATATGGGGAGCCTGAAAAGGTGTGAAAAATATGAAGAGCTTCAAAAGGTGTCAAATATATGAGAAGCATGAAACGGTCTGAAAAATAGGAGCAGCATGAAACGGAGTTCAAAAACATGAAGAGCCTGAAAACGTGTGAAAAATATGAAGAGCCTCACAAGGTGTGAAAAATATGAAGAGCTTCAAATAATGTGAAATATATGAGGAGCATGAAATGGTCTGAAAAATAGGACGATCATGAAGCGGTGTTGAAAAATATGAAGAGACTGAAAAGGTGTGAAAAATATGAAGAGCTTCAAAAGCTGTGAATAATATGAGGAGCATGAAACGGTCTGAAAAACAGGACGATCATGAAGCGGTGTTGAAAAATATGAAGAGCATGAAAAGTTGTGAAAAATATGAAGAGCTTCAAAAGGTCTGAAAAATATGAAGAGCTTCAAAAGGTGTGAAAAATATGAGGAGCATGAAACGGTCTGAAAAATAGGAGGAGCATGAAGCGGTGTTGAAAAACATGAAGAGCCTGAACAGGTGTGAAAAACATGAAGAGCTTCAAAGGGGTGAAATATATGAAGAGCATGAAACTTTCTGAAAAATAGGAGGAGCATGAAGCGGTGTAGAAAAACATTAAGAGCCTGAAAAGGTGTGAAAAATATGAAGAGCTTCAAGAGGTGTGAAATATATGCAGAGCTTATAATGGTGTCAAAAATGAGATGAGCATGAAATGGTGTGAAAAATAGGAGGAGCAAGAAGCGGTGTAGAAAAATATTAACAGCCTGAAAAGGTGTGAAAAATATGAAGAGCTTCAAAAGGTGTGAAAAATATGAAGAGCTTCAAAAGGTGTGAAATATATGAGGAGCATGAAACGGTCTGAAAAAGAGGAGGAGCATGAAGCGGTGTTCAAAAAATTGAAGAGGCTGAAAAGGTGTGAAAAATATGAAGAGCTTCAAAAGGTGTGAAAAATATGAGGAGAATGAAACGGTCTGAAAAATAGGTGGAGCATGAAACAGTGTTTAAAAACATGAAGAGCCTGAAAAGGTGTGAAAAATATGAAGAGCTCAAAAGGTGCCAAAAATATGAGGAGCATGAAATGGTCTGAAAAATAGGAGCAGCATGAAGTGGTGTTGAAAAATATGAAGAGCCTGAAAAGTTGTGAAATATATGAAGAGCTTCAAAATGTGTCAAAAATACGAGGAGTATGAAACGGTCTGAAAATTAGGAGCAGCATGAAACGCTGTTCAAAATCATGAAGAGCCTGAAAAAGGTGTGAAAATTATGAGGAGAATGAAACGGTCTGAAAAATAGGAGGAGCATGAAACGGTCTGAAAAATATGAGGAGCATGAAGTGGTGTTCAAAAACATGAAGAGCCTGAAAAGGTGTGAAATATATGAAGAGCTTCAAAAGGTGTCAAAAATATGTGGAGCACGAAACGGTCTGAAAAATAGGAGGAGCATGAAGTGGTGTTGAAAAATATGAAGAGCTTCTAAAATTGTCAAAAATATCAGGAGCATGAAACGGTCTGAAAAATAGGAGGAGCATGAAGTGGTGTTGAAAAACATGAAGAGCCTGAAAAGGTGTGAAAAATATGAAGAGCTTCAAAAGGTGTCAAAAATATGGGAGCATGAAACGGTCTGAAAAATAGGAGGACCATGAAGCGGTGTTGAAAAATATGGGGAGCCTGAAAAGGTGTGAAAAATATGAAGAGCTTCAAAAGGTGTCAAATATATGAGAAGCATGAAACGGTCTGAAAAATAGGAGCAGCATGAAACGGAGTTCAAAAACATGAAGAGCCTGAAAACGTGTGAAAAATATGAAGAGCCTCCCAAGGTGTGAAAAATAGGAAGAGCTTCAAATAATGTGAAATACATGAGGAGCATGAAATGGTCTGAAAAATAGGACGATCATGAAGCGGTGTTGAAAAATATGAAGAGACTGAAAAGGTGTGAAAAATATGAAGAGCTTCAAAAGCTGTGAATAATATGAGGAGCATGAAACGGTCTGAAAAACAGGACGATCATGAAGCGGTGTTGAAAAATATGAAGAGCCTGAAAAGTTGTGAAAAATATGAAGAGCGTCAAAAGAGCTGAAAAATATGAAAAGCTTCAAAAGGTGTGAAAAATATGAGGAGCATGAAACGGTCTGAAAAATAGGAGGAGCATGAAGCGGTGTTGAAAAACATGAAGAGCCTGAACAGGTGTGAAAAACATGAAGAGCTTCAAAGGGGTGAAATATATGAAGAGCATGAAACTTTCTGAAAAATAGGAGGAGCATGAAGCGGTGTAGAAAAACATTAAGAGCCTGAAAAGGTGTGAAAAATATGAAGAGCTTCAAAAGGTGTGAAATATATGCAGAGCTTAAAATGGTGTCAAAAATGAGATGAGCATGAAATGGTGTGAAAAATAGGAGGAGCATGAAGCGGTGTAGAAAAATATTAACAGCCTGAAAAGGTGTGAAAAATATGAAGAGCTTCAAAAGGTGTGAAAAATATGAAGAGCTTCAAAAGGTGTGAAATATATGAGGAGCATGAAACGGTCTGAAAAAGAGGAGGAGCATGAAGCGGTGTTCAAAAAAATGAAGAGGCTGAAAAGGTGTGAAAAATATGAAGAGCTTCAAAAGCTGTCAAAAATGAGATGAGCATGAAACGGTCTGAAAAATATGAGGAGCATGAAGCGGTGTTGAAAAACATGAAGAGCCTGAAAAGGTGTGAAAAATATGAAGAGCTTCAAAATGTGTGAAATACATGAGGAGCATGAAACGGTCTGAAAAATAGGAGGAGCATGAAGCGGTGTTCAAAAATATGAAGAGCCTGCACAATGTGAAAATATGAAGAGCTTCAAAAGCTGTCAAATATATGAGGAGCATGAAACGGTCTAAAAAATAGGAGGAGCATGAAGCGGTGTTCAAAAACATGCAGAGCCTGAAAAGGTGTGAAAAATATGAAGAGCTTCAAAAGGTGCGAAATATAGGAGGAGCATGAAACGGTCTGAAAAATAGGAGGAGTATAAAGCGATGTTCAATAACATGAAGAGCCTGAAAAGGTGTGAAAAATATGCAGAGCTTCAAAAGGTGTGAAAAATAGGAGGAAAGGAAGCATTGTTCAAAAACATGAAGAGCCTGAAAATGTGTGAAAAATATGAACAGCTTGAAAAAGTGTCAAAAAATGAGGAGCATGAAACGGTCTGAAAAATAGGAGGAGCATGAAGCGGTGTTGAAAATATGAAGAGCCTGAAAAGGTGTGAAAAATATGATGTGCTTCAAAAGGTGTCAAAAATATGAGGAGCATGAAACGGTCTGATAAATAGGAGTAGCATGAAACGGTGTTCAGAAACATGAAGAGCCTGGAAAGGTGTGAAAAATAAGAAGAGCCTCAAAACGTGTCAAAAATATGAGGAGCATGAAACGGTCTGAAAAAGAGGAGGATCATGAAGCGGTGTTGAAAAACATGAAGAGCCTGAAAACGTGTGAAAAATAAGAAGAGATTCAAAAGGTGTGATACATATGAATAGCTTCAAAAGGTGTCAAAAAAGAAATGAGCACGAAACGGTCTGAACAATAGGAGGAGCTTGAAGCTGTGCTCAAAAACATGAAGAGCCTGAGAAGGCGTGAAAAATATGAAGAGCTTCAAAAGGTGTGAAAAATATGAGGAGCATGAAACGGTCTGAAAAATAGGAGGAGCATGAAGTGGTGTTCAATAATATGAAGAGCCTGAAAAGGTGTGAAAAATATGACGAGCTTCCAAAGTTGTCAATAATAAGAGGTGCATGAAACAGTCTGAAAAATAGGATGAGCATGAAGCGGTGTTGAAAAACATGAAGAACCTGAAAAGTTGTGAGAAATATGAAGAGCTTCAACAGGTGTCAAAAATATGAGGAGCATGATACGCTCTGAAAAAGAGGAGGAGCATAAAGCGGTGTTGAGAAACATGAAGAGCCTGAAAAGGTGTGAAAAATATGAAGAGCTTCAAAAGGTGTCAATAATAAGAGGTGCATGGAACAGTCTAAAAAATAGGATGAGCATGAAACGGTCTGAAAAATTGGAGGAGCATGAAGCGGTGTTCAAAAACATGAAGAGCCAGAAATGGTGTGAAAAATATGAAGAGCTTCAAAAGGTGTCAAAAATATGAGGAGCATGAAACGGTCTCAAAAATAGGAGAAGCATGAAACGGTCTGAAAAATAGCAGGAGCATGAAACGGTCTGAAAAATTGGAGGAGCATGAAACGGTCTGAAAAATTGGAGGAGCATGAAACGCTCTGAAAAAGAGGAGGAGCATGAAGCGGTGTTGAAAAACATGAAGAGCCTGAAAAGTAGTGAAAAATATGAAGAGCTTCTAAAGGTGTCAAAAATATGAGGAGCAATGTAACAGACTTAAAAATACGAGGAGCATGAAGTGATGTTGAAAAACATGAATAGCCTGAAAATGTGTGAAATATATGAAGAGATTAAAAATGTGACAAATATATGAGGAGCATGAAACGGTCTGAAAAATACGAGGAGCATGAAGCGGTGTTCAAAAATATGAAGAGCCTGAAAATGTGTGAAAAATATGAAGAGCTTCAAAAGGTGTCAAAAATACGAGGAGCATGAATCGGTCTGAAAAATAGGAAGAGCATGAAGCTGTGTTCAAAAACATGAAGAGCCTGAAAAGGTGTGAAAAATATGAAGAGCTTCAAAAGGTGTCAAAAATGAGATGAGCATGAAACGGTCTTAAAAATAGGAGGAGCATGAAGTGGTGTTCAAAAACATGAAGAGCCTGATAAGGTGTGAAATATATGAAGAGCTTCAAAAGGTGTCAAAAATATGTGGAGCACGAAACGGTCTGAAAAATAGGAGGAGCATGAAGTGGTGTTGAAAAATATGAAGAGCTTCTAAAATTGTCAAAAATATCAGGAGCATGAAACGGTCTGAAA
The DNA here is from genome assembly GCF_033118175.1 of Dama dama. Classification (NCBI taxonomy): domain Eukaryota; kingdom Metazoa; phylum Chordata; class Mammalia; order Artiodactyla; family Cervidae; genus Dama; species Dama dama. The sequence goes on from NW_026870901.1 coordinate 753,595, forward strand.
AATAGGAGGAGCATGAAGTGGTGTTGAAAAACATGAAGAGCCTGAAAAGGTGTGAAAAATATGAAGAGCTTCAAAAGGTGTCAAAAATATGGGAGCATGAAACGGTCTGAAAAATAGGAGGACCATGAAGCGGTGTTGAAAAATATGGGGAGCCTGAAAAGGTGTGAAAAATATGAAGAGCTTCAAAAGGTGTCAAATATATGAGAAGCATGAAACGGTCTGAAAAATAGGAGCAGCATGAAACGGAGTTCAAAAACATGAAGAGCCTGAAAACGTGTGAAAAATATGAAGAGCCTCCCAAGGTGTGAAAAATAGGAAGAGCTTCAAATAATGTGAAATACATGAGGAGCATGAAATGGTCTGAAAAATAGGACGATCATGAAGCGGTGTTGAAAAATATGAAGAGACTGAAAAGGTGTGAAAAATATGAAGAGCTTCAAAAGCTGTGAATAATATGAGGAGCATGAAACGGTCTGAAAAACAGGACGATCATGAAGCGGTGTTGAAAAATATGAAGAGCCTGAAAAGTTGTGAAAAATATGAAGAGCGTCAAAAGGTCTGAAAAATATGAAGAGCTTCAAAAGGTGTGAAAAATATGAGGAGCATGAAACGGTCTGAAAAATAGGAGGAGCATGAAGCGGTGTTGAAAAACATGAAGAGCCTGAACAGGTGTGAAAAACATGAAGAGCTTCAAAGGGGTGAAATATATGAAGAGCATGAAACTTTCTGAAAAATAGGAGGAGCATGAAGCGGTGTAGAAAAACATTAAGAGCCTGAAAAGGTGTGAAAAATATGAAGAGCTTCAAAAGGTGTGAAATATATGCAGAGCTTAAAATGGTGTCAAAAATGAGATGAGCATGAAATGGTGTGAAAAATAGGAGGAGCATGAAGCGGTGTAGAAAAATATTAACAGCCTGAAAAGGTGTGAGAAATATGAAGAGCTTCAAAAGGTGTGAAATATATGAGGAGCATGAAACGGTCTGAAAAAGAGGAGGAGCATGAAGCGGTGTTCAAAAAAATGAAGAGGCTGACAAGGTGTGAAAAATATGAAGAGCTTCAAAAAGTATCAAAAATATGAAGAGCTTCAAAAGGTGTGAAAAATATGAGGAGAATGAAACGGTCTGAAAAATAGGTGGAGCATGAAACAGTGTTTAAAAACATGAAGAGCCTGAAAAGCTGTGAAAAATATGAAGAGCTTCAAAAGGTGTGAAAACTATGAGGAGCATGAAACCGTTTGAAAAATAGGAGGAGCATGAAGCGGTGTTCAATAATATGAAAAGCCTGAAAATGTGTGAAAAATATGAAGAACTTCAAAATTTTCAAAAATATGAGGAGCATGAAAAGGTCTGAAAAATAGGAGGAGCATGAAACGGTGTTGAAAAACATGGAGAGCCTGAAAAGGTGAGAAAAATATGAAGAGCTCCAAAAGTTGTCAAAATTATGAGGAGCATGAAACCGTCTCAAAAATAGGAGGAGCATGAAGCGGTGTTCAAAAACATGAAGATCCTGAAAAGGTGTGTAAAGTATGAAGAGCTTCAAAAGGTGTCAAAAAAGAGATGAGCATGAAACGGTCTGAAAAATAGGAGGAGCATGAATCGGTGTTGAAAAACATGAAGAGCCTGAAAAGCTGTGAGAAATATGAAGAGCTTCAAAAATATGAAAAATATGAAGAGCTTCAAAAGTTGTCAAAGATTCAATGAGCATGAAACGGTCTGAAAAATTGGAGGAGCATGAAGTGGTGGTGACAAACATGAAGAGCCTGAAATGGTATGAAATATATGAAGACCTTCAAAACGTGTGAAAAATATGAGGAGCTTCAAAAAGTGTCAAAACTATGAGGAGCATGAAACGGTCTGAAAAATAGGAGGAGCATGAAGCGGTGTTGAAAAATACGAGGAGCATGAACAGGTTGTGAAAAAAATGAAGAGCCTGAAAAGGTGTGAAAAATATGAAGATCTTCTAAAGGTGTCAAAAATATGAGGAGCATGAAAAGGTCTGAAAAATAGGAGAAGCATGAAGTGGTGTTGAAAAACATGAAGAGCCTGAAAAGTGTGAAAAATATGAAGAGCTTCATAAGGTGTCAAAAATATGAGGAGCATGAACGGTCTGAAAAATAGGAGGAGCATGAAGCGGTGTTAAAAAACATGAAGAGCATGAAAACGCGTGAAAAATATGAAGAGCTTCAAAAGGTGTGAAAAATATGAAGATCTTCTAAAGATGTCAATAATATGAGGAGCCTGAAACGGTCTGAAAAATAGAAGGAGCATGAAATGCTGATCAAAAACATGAAGAGCCTGAAAAGGTGTGAAAAATATGAAGAGCTTCAAAAGGTGTGAAATACATGAGGAGCATGAAACGGTCTGAAAAATAGGAGGAGCATGAAGCGGTGTTAAAAAACATGAAGAGCATGAAAACGCGTGAAAAATATGAAGAGCTTCAAAAGGTGTCAAAAATGAGATGAGCATGAAACGGTCTGAAAAATAGGAGGAGCATGAAGTGGTGTTGAAAAAAAAGAAGAGCCTGAAAAGGTGTGAAAAATATGAAGAGCTTCAAAAGGTGTGAAATACATGAGGAGCATGAAACTTTCTGAAAAATAGGAGGAACATGAAGTGGTGTTCAAAAACATGAAGAGCCTGAAAAGGTGTGAAAAATATGAAGAGCTTCAAATGGTGTGAAAAATATGAGTATCATGAAACGGTCTGAAAAATAGGAGGAGCATGAAGTGATGTTGAAAACCATGAAGAGCCTGAAATGGTGTGAAAAATATGAACAGATTCAAAAGCTGTGAAATACATGTGGAGCATAAAACGGTCTCAAAAATAGGAGGAGCATGAAGCGGTGTTGAAAAACATGAAGAGCCTGAAAAGGTGTGAAAAATTTGAAGAGCTTCAAAATGTGTGAAAAATATGAGGAGTATGAAACGGTCTGAAAAATAGGAGGAGCATGAAACCGTGTTCAAAAACATGAAGAGCTTGAAAAGGCGTGAAAAATATGAAGAGCTTCAAAGGGTGTCAAAAATATGCGGAGCATGAAACGCTCGAAAAAAAGGAGGACATTGAAGCGGTGTTCAAAACATGAAGATTCTGAAAAGGTGTGAAATATAAGAAGAGCTTCAAAGGGTGTCAAAATTGTGAGGAGCATGGAACGGTCTGAAAAATAGGAGGAGCATGAAACAGTGTTGAAAAACATGAAGAGCCTGAAACGGTGTGAAAAATATGAAGAGCTTCAAAACGTGTCAAAAAAATGAGGAGCATGAAACGGTCTGAAAAATCGGAGGAGCATGATGCGGTGTTGAAAAATATGAAGAGCCTGAAAACGTGTGGAAAATATGAAGTTATTTAAAAGGTATGAAAAATATGAAGAGCTTCATAAGGTGTCAAAAAAGAGATGAGCATGAAACGGTCTGAAAAATAGGAGGAGCATGAAGTTGTGTTCAAGAAAATGAAGAGCCTGAAAAGGTGTGAAGTATACGAAGATTTCAAAAGGTGTCAAAAATCTGAGGAGCATGAAACGGTCTGAAAAATAGGAGGAGCATGAAGTGATGTTGAAAAACATGAAGAGCCTGAAAAGGTGTGAAAAATATGAAAGTTTCAAAAGGTGTCTAAAATGAGATGAGCATGAAACGGTCGGAAAAATAGGAGGAGCATAAAGCGGTGTTGAAAAACATGAAAAGCCTGAAAATGTGTGAGAAATATGAAGAGCTTCAAAAGGTGTCAAAAATATGAGGAGCATGAAACGGTCGGAAAAATAGGAGAAGCATGAAGCGGTGTTGAAAAACATGAAGAGCCTGAAAAAGTGTGAAAAATATGAAGACCTTCAAACGGTGTGAAAAATATGAAGAGCTTCAAAAGGTGTCAAAAATGAGATGAGCATGAAACTGTCTGTAAAATAGGAGGAGCATGAAGTGGTATTGAAAAACATGAAGAGCCTGAAAAGGTGTGAAAAATATGAAGAGCTTCAAAAGGTGTGAAAAATATGAAGACCTTCAAAAGGTGTCAAAAATGAGATGAGCCTGAAACGGTCTGAAAAACAGGAGGATCATGAGGCGGTGTTGAAAAACATGAAGAGCCTGAAAAGATGTGAGAAATATGAAGAGCTTCAAAAGGTGTCAAAAAAATGAGGAGCATGAAACGGACGGAAAAATAGGAGGAGCATGAAGCGGTGTTGAAAAACATGAAGAGCCTGAAAACGTGTGAAAAATATGAAGAGCTTCAAAAGGTGTCAAAAATGAGATGAGCATGAAACTGTCTGGAAAATAGGAGGAGCATGAAATGGTGTTCAAAAACATGAAGAGTCTAAAAAGGTGTGAAAAATATGAAGAGCTTCAAAAAATGTCAAAAATATGAGGAGCATGAAACGGTCTGAAAAATAGGAGAATCATGCAGCGGTGTTGAAAACTATAAACATCCTTAAAAAGTGTGATAAATATGAAGAGCTTCAAAAGGTGTCAAAAATATGAGGACCATGAAACGGTCTGAAAAATAGGAGCAACATGAAACGATGTTCAAAACATGAAGACATTGAAAATGTGTGAAAAATATGAAGTGGTTCAAAAGGTGTGAAATACATGAGGATCATGAAACGGTCTGAAATATATGAGGAGCATGAAGCAGTGTTCAAAAACATGAAGAGCTGAAAACGTGTGAAAAATAGGAGGAGCTTCAAAAGGTGTCAAAATTATGAAGAGCGTGAAACGGTCTAAAAATTAGGAGGAGCATGAAGCGGTGTTCAAAAACATGAAGAGCCTGAAAAGGTGTGAAAAATATGAAGAGCTTCAAAAGCTGTCAAGTATATGAGTAGCATGAAACGGTATGAAAACTAGCAGGAGCATGAAACGGTGTTGAAAAACTTGAAGAGCCTGAAAAGGTGTGGAAAATAGGAGGAGCTTCAAAAGGTGTCAAAAATATGTGCAGCGTGAAACGGTCTGAAAAATAGGAGGAGCATGAAGTGGTGTTCAAAAACATGAAGAGCCTGAAAAGGAGTGAAAAATATGAGGAGCATGAAACCGTCTGAAAAAGAGGAGGAGCACGAAACGGTGTTGAAAAACATGAAGAGCTTGTAAACGTGTGAAAAATATGAAGAGCTTCAAAAGGTGTGAAAAATATGAATAGCTTCAAAAGGTGTAAAAAATGAGATGAGCATGAAACGATCGGAAAATTGTAGGAGAATGAAGTGGTGTTGAAAAACATGAAGAGCCTGAAAAGGTGTGAAAAATATGAGGAGCACGAAACGGTCTGAAAAATAGGAGGAGCATGAGGCGATGTTGAAAAACATGAAGAGCCTGAAAAGGTGTGAAAAATAGGAGGAGCTTCAAAAGGTGTCAAAAATATGAGGAGCATGAAACGGTCTGAACATACGAGGAGCATGAAGCGGTGTTCAAAAATATGAAGAGCCTGAAAAGTTGTGAAAAATATGAAGAGCTTCAAAAGGTGTCAAAAATATGAGGAGCATGAAACGGTCTGAAAAATAGGAGGAGCATGAAGTGGTGTTCCAAAACATGAAGAGCCTGAAAGGTGTGAAAAATATGAAGAGCTTCACAAGGTGTCAAAAATATGAGGAACATGAAACGGTATGAAAATATGAGGAGCATGAAACGGTCTGAAAAATAGGAGGAGCATCAAGCGGTGTTGAAAAACATGAAAAGTCTGAAAATGTGTGAAAAATATGAAGAGCTTCAAAAGGTGTGAAAAATATGAACAGCTTCAAAAGGGGTCAAAAAGATGAGGAGGATGAAACGGTCTGAAAAATCGGAGGAGCATGAAGCGGTGTTCAAAAACATGAAGAGCCTGAAAAGGTGTGAAAAATATGAAGAGCTTCACAAGGTGTCAAAAATATGAGGAACATGAAACGGTATGAAAATATGAGGAGCATGAAACGATCTGAAAAATAGGATGAGCATGAAGCGGTGTTGAAAAACATGAAGAGCCTGAAAAGGTGTGAAAAATAGGAGTAGCTTCAAAAGGTGTCAAAAATATGAGGAGCATGAAACGGTCTGAAAAATAGGATGAGCATGAAGCGGTGTTCAAAAACATGAAGAGCCTGAAAAGGTGTGAAAAATATGAAGAGCTTCAAAACGTGTGAAAAATTAGATGAGCATGAAACGGTCTGAAAAATAGGAGGAGCATGAAGCGGTGTTCAAAAACAGGAAGAGTTTGAAAAGGTGTTTAAAATATGAAGAGCTTCAAAAGGTGTGAAATACATGAGGAGCATGAAACGGTCTGAAAACTAGGAGGAGCAAGAAGCTGTGTTCAAAACCATGAGAGCCTGAAAAGGTGTGAAAAATAGGAAGAGCTTCTAAAGGTGTGAAATACATGAAGAGCATGAAACGGTCTGAAAAATAGGAGGAGCATGAAACGGTGTTCAAAAACAAGAAGAGCCTGAAAAGGAGTGAAAAATATCAAGAGCTTCAAAAGGTGTGAAATACATGAGGAGCATGAAACGGTCTGAAAAATAGGAGGGGCATGAAGCTGTGTTCAAAACTTGAAGAGCCTGAAAACGTGTGAAAAATATGAAGAGCTTCAAAAGATGTGAAATACATGAGGAGCATGAAACGGTCTGAAAAATTGGAGGAGCATGAAGCGGTGTTCAAAAATATGAAAAAAAAATAAAAATAAATAAAAAAAAATATAAAAAAAAAACATGAAGAGCCTGAAAACGTGTGAAAAATATGAAGAGCTTCAAAAGGTGTGAAAAATATGAACAGCTTCAAAAGGTGTCAAAAATGAGATGAGCATGAAGCGATCAGAAAAGTAGGAGGAGCATGAAGCGGTGTTCAAAAACATGAAGAGCCTGAATAGGTGTGAAAAATATGAAGAGCTTCAAAAGGTGTCAAAAATGAGATGAGCATGAAGCGATCAGAAAAGTAGGAGGAGCATGAAGCGGTGTTCAAAAACATGAAGAGCCTGAATAGGTGTGAAAAATATGAACAGCTTCAAAAGGTGTCAAAAATGAGATGAGCATGAAGCGATCAGAAAAGTAGGAGGAGCATGAAACGGTGTTCAAAAACATGAAAGGCCTGAATAGGTGTGAAAAATATGAAGAGCTTCAAAAGGTGTCAAAAATATGACGAGCATGAAACGGTCTGAAAAATAGGAGGAGCATGAAGCTGTGTGAAAAACATGAAGAGCCTGAAAAGGTGTGAAAAATATGAAGAGCTTCAAAAGGGGTGAAATACATGAGGAGCATGAAACGGGCTGAAAAATAGGAGAAGCATGAAGTGGTGTGGAAAAACATGAAGAGCCTGAAAAGGTGTGAAAAATATGAAGAGCTTCAAAAGGTGTCAAAAATGAGATCAACAGGAAACCGTCTGAAAAATAGGAGGAGCTTGAAGTGGTGTTGAAAAATATGAAGAGCCTGAAAAGGTGTGAAAATATGAAGAGCTTCTAAATGTGTCAAATATATGAGGAGCTTGAAACCGTCTGAAAAATAGGAAGAGCATTAAACGGTGATCAAAACCATGAAGAGCCTGAAAAGGTTTGAAAAATATGAAGAGCTTCAAAAGGTGTGAAATATATGAGGAGCATGAAACCGTCTGAAAATTAGGAGAAGCATGAAGTGGTGTGGAAAAACATGAAGAGCCTGAAAAGGTGTGAAAAATATGAAGAGCTTCAAAAGTTGTGAAATACATGAGGAGCATGAAACGGTCTGAAAATTAGGAGAAGCATGAAGTGGTGTGGAAAAACATGAAGAGCCTGAAAAGCTGTGAAAAATATGAAGACCTTCAAAATGTGTCAAAAATATGAAGAGCATGAAACGGTCTGAAAAATAGGAGAATCATGAAGCGGTGTTAAAAAACATGAACAGCATGAAAAGGTGTGAAAAATATGAAGAGCTTCAAAAGTTGTGAAATACATGAGAAACATGAAACTCTCTGAAAAATAGGAGGAGCATGAAGCAGTGTTCAAAAACATGAACAGCCTAAAAAGTAGTGAAAATTATGAAAAGCTTCAAAAGGTGTCAAAAATGGGATGACCATGAAACGGTCTGAAAAATAGGAGGATCATGAAACGGTGTTCAAAAACATGAAGAGCCTGAATAGGTGTGAAAAATATGAAGAGCTTCAAAAGGTGTCAAAAATATGACTAGCATGAAACGGTCTGAAAAATAGGAGGAGCATGAAGCTGTGTTCAAAAACATGAAGAGCCTGAAAAGGTGTGAAAAATATGAAGAGCTTCAAAAGGTGTGAACTACAAGTGGAGCATGAAACGGTCTGAAAAATAGGAGAATCATGAAGCGGTGTTCAAAAACATGAAGAGCCTGAAAAGGTGTGAAAAATATGAAGAGCTTCATAAGGTGTGAAATACATGAGGAGCATGAAACTCTCTGAAAAATACGAGGAGCATGAAGTGGTGTTCAAAAACATGAAGAGCCTGAAAAGGTGTGAAAAATATGAAGAAATTCAAAAGGTGTCAAAAATATGAGGAGCATGAAACGGTCTGCAAAAAAGGAGGAGCATGAAGTGGTGTTGTAAATCTTGAAGAGCCTGAAAAGGTGTGAAAAATATGAAGAGTTTCAAAAGGTGTCAAAAATATGAGGAGGATGAAACGGTCTGAAAAATAGGTGGAGCATGAAGCAGTGTTGAAAAACCTGAAGAGCCTGAAAAGGTGTGAAAAATATGAAGAGCTTCAAAAGGTGTCAAAAATATGAGGAGCATGAAACGGTCTGAAAAATAGGAGGAGCATGAAGCGTTGTTGAAAATCATGAAGGGCCTGAAAAGGTGTGAAAAGTATGAAGAGTTTCAAAAGGTGTGAAAAATATGAAGAGCTTCAAAAGGTGTCAAAAATGAGATCAACATGAAACCGTCTGAAAAATAGGAGGAGCATGAAGCGGTGTTGAAAAACATGAAGAGCCTGAAAAAGTGTGAAAAATATGAAGAGCTTCAAAAGGTGTCAAAAATATCAGGAGCATGATACGGTCAGAAAAATAGGAGGAGCATGAAGCGGTGGTCATAAACATGAAGAGCCTGTAAAGTTGTGAAAAATATGAAAAGCTTCAAAAGGTGTCAAAAATGAGCTGAGCATGAAACGGTCTGAAAAATAGGAGGAGCATGAAGCGGTGTTGAAAAAATGAAGAGCCTGAAAAGGTGTGAAAAATATGAAGAGCATCAAAAGGTGTCAAAAATATGAGGAGCATGAAACGGTCTGCAAAAAAGGAAGAGCATGAAGTGGTGTTGAAAAACTTGAAGAGCCTGAAAAGGTGTGATAAATGTGAAAAGCTTCAAAAGGTGTCAAAAATATGAGGAGAAAGAAACGGACTGAAAATAGGAGGAGCATGAAGCGGTGTTGAAAAATATGAAGAGCCTGAAAAGGTGTGAAAAATATGAAGAGCTTCAAAAGGTGTGAAAAATATGAGGAGAAAGAAAGGGACTGAAAATAGGAGGAGCATGAAGCGGTGTTCAAAACCATGAAGAGCCTGAAAAGGTGTGAAATATAGGAAGAGCTTCAAAAGGTGTCAAAAATATGAGGAGCATGAAACGGTCTGAAAAATAGGAGGAGCATGAAACGGTGTAAAAAACATGAAGAGCCTTAAAAGGTCTGAAAATTATGAAGAGTTCAAAAGGTGTTAAAAAAATGAGGAGCATGAAACGGTCTGAAAAATAGGAGGAGCATGAAGCCGTTTTGAAAAACATGATTCCTGAAAAGGTGTGAAATAAACGAAGAGCTTCAAAAGGTGTCAAAAATTTGAGGACCATGAAACGCTCTGAAATATAGGAGGAGCATGATGCGGTGTTGAAAAGCATGAAGAGCCTGAAAAGGTGTGAAATATATGAAGCGCTTCAATAGCTGTCAAAAATATGAGGAGCCTGAAACGTTCTGAAAAATAGGAGGAGCATGAAGCGTTGTTGAAAAACATGAAGAGCCTGAAAAGGTGTGAAAATCATGAAGAGCCTGAAAAGGTGTGAAAAACATGAAGAGCCTCAACAGGTGTGAAATATATGAAGAGCTTCAAACGGTATCAAAGATATGAGGAGCATGAAACGGTCTGAAAAATAGGAGGAGCATTAATGTTGTTGAAAAACATGAAGAGCCTGAAAAGGTGTGACAAACATGAAGAGCCTGAAAAGGTGTGAAATATATGAAGAGGTTCAAAAGGTGTGAAAAATTTGAAGAGCTTCAAAAGTTGTCAAAAATATGAGGAGCAAGAAACGATCTGAAAAATAAGTGGAGAAGGAAGTGGTGTTGAAAAACATGAAGAGACTGAAAAGGTGTGAAAATATTAAGACCATCAAAAGGTGTCAAAAATAGGAGTAGCATGAAACGGTGTTCAAAAACATGAAGAGCCTGAATAGGAGTGAAAAATATGAAGAGCTTCAAAAGGTGTAAAAAATATGAGGAGCATGAAACGGTCTGAAAAATAGGAGGAGCATGAAACGGTGTTTAAAAACATGAAGAGCCTGAAAAGGTGTGAAAAATATTAAGAGCTTCAAAAGGTGTCAAAAATATGAGGAGCATGAAACGGTCTGAAAAATAGGAGGAGCATGAGTGGTGTTGAAATACATGAAGAGGCTGAAAAGGTGTGAAATATATGAAAAGCTTCAAAACGTGTCATAAATATGAGGAGTATGAAACAGTCTGAAAAATAGGAGGAGCATGAAGCAGTGTTCAAAACCATGAAGAGCCTGAAAAGGTGTGAAATATATGAAGAGCTTCAAGGGTGTCAAAAATATGAGGAGCATGAAACAGTCTGAAAAATAGAAGGAGCATGAAACGGTGTTGAAAAACATGAAGAGCCTGAAAATGTGTGAAAAACTTGAAGAGCCTGAAAAGGTGTGAAAAACATGAAGAGCCTGAAAACGTGTGAAAAAGATGAAGAGCCTCAAAAGGTGTGAAATATATGAAGAGCTTCAATAGGTGTCAAAAATATGAGGAGCATGAAACTGTCTGAAAAATAGGAGGAGCATGAAGCGGTGTTGAAAATCATGAAGAGCCTGAAAAGTTGTGAAAAACATGAAGAGCCTGAAAAGTTGTGAAAAACATGAAGAGCCTCAAAAGGTGTGAAATATATGAAGAGCTTCAAAAGGTATCAAAAATATGAGGAGCATGAAACGATCTGAAAAATAGGTGGAGCAAGAAGTGGTGTTGAAAAACATGAAGCGCATGAAAATGTGTGAAAAATATGAAGAGCTTCGAAAGGTGTCAAAAATATGAGGAGCATGAAAACGTCTGAAAAATAGGAGGAGCATGAAGCGGTGTGAAAAACTTGAAAGAGCCTGAAAAGCTGTGAAAAAAATGAAGAGCTTCAAAAGGTGTCAAAAATTTGAGGAGCATGAAACGGTCTGAAAACTAGGAGGAGCATTAATTGTTGTTGAAAACATGAAGAGCCTGAAATAGTGTGAGAAATATGAAGAGCTTCAAAAGGTGTCAGAAATGAGAGGAGCATGAAACGGTCTGAAAAATAGGAGGAGCATGAAGCGGTGTTCAAAACATGAAGAGCCTGAAACACTGTGAAAAATATGAAGAGCTTCAAAAGGTGTGAAAAATATGAAGAGCTTCAAAAGCTGTCAAAAATAGGAGGAGCATGAAACGGTCTGAAAATTAGGAGGAGCATGAAGCGGTGTTCAAAAACATGAAGAGCCTGAAAAGGTGTGAAAAATATGAAGAGCTTCAAAAGGTGTGAAATATATGAGGATCATGAAACGGTCTGAAAAATAAGAGGACCATGAAGCGGTGTTGAAAAATATGAAGAGCCTGAAAAAGTGTGAAAAATATGAAGAGCTTCAAAACGTGTCAACAATATGAGGAGCATGAAGTGATTTTCAAGAATATGAAGAGCATTAAAAAGTGCGAAAAATGTGAAGAGCTTCAAAAGGTGTAAAAATATGAGGAGCATGAAACGGTCTGAAAAATAAGAGGATCAGGAAACGTTCTGAAAAACAGGAGGAGCATGAAACAGTGTTGAAAAACATGAAGAGCCTGAAAAGGATTGGAAAATATGAAGAGGTTCAAAAGGTGCCAAAAATATGAGGAGCATGAAACGGTCTGAAATATTGGAGGAACATGAAACGGTGCTCAAAAACATGAAGAGCCTGAAAAGGTGTGAAAAATATTAAGAGCTTCAAAAGGTGTCAAAAATATGAGGAGCATGAAATGGTCTGAAAAACAGGAGGAGCATGAAGTGGTGTTCAAAAATATGAAGCCGGAAATGGTGTGAAAAATATGAAGAGCTTCAAAAGGTGTGAAAAATATGAGGAGCATGAAACGGTCTGAAAAATAGGAGGAGCATTAAACAGTGTTGAAAAATATGGAGAGACTGCAAAGGTGTGAAAAATATGAAGAGCTTCAAAACGTGTGAAAAATATGAAGAGCTTCAAAAGGCGTCAAAAATATGAGGAGCATGAAACGGTCTGAAAAATAGGAGGAGCATGAATCGGTGTTGAAAAACATGAAGAGCCTGAAAAGGTGTGAAAAATATGAAGAGCTTCAAAAGGTGTCAAAAATATGAAGAGCCTCAAAAGTTGTCAAAAATATGAGGAGCATGAAACGGTCTGAAAAATAGGAGGAGCATGAAGCGGTGTTGAAAAACATGAAGAGCCTTAAAAATGTGTGAAAAATATGAAGAGCTTCAAAATGTGTCAAATATATGAGGAGCACGAAACGGTCTGAAAAATAGGAGGAGCATGAAGCGGTGTTCCAAAATATGAAGAGCCTGAAAAGGTGTGAAAAATATGAAGAGCTTCAAAGGGTGTCAAAAATATGAGGAGCATGAAACGTTCTGAGAAATAGGAGGAGAATGAAGTGATGTTCAGAACCAAGAAGAGACTGAACAGGTGAGAAAAATATCAAGAGCTTCAAAAGGTGTGAAAATAGAAGAGCTTCAAAAGGTGTGAAAATATTAGGAGCATGAAACGGTCTGAAAAATAGGAGGAGCATGAAGCGGTGTTCAAAAACATGAGGAGCCTGAAAAGGTGTGAAAAATATGAAGAGCTTCAAAAGGTGTCAAATATTTGAGTGCATGAAACGGTCTGAAAAATAGGAGGAGCATTAAGCGGTGTTGAAAAGCATGAAGAGCCTGAAAAGGTGTGAAATATATGAAGAGCTTCAAAACGTGTCAAATATATGAGGAGCATGAAACGATCTGAAAAATATAAGCAGCATGAAGCGGTGTTGTAAAACATAAAGAGCCTGAAAACGTGTAAAAAATATGAAGAGCTTTAAAAGGTGTCAAAAATATGAAGAGCATGAAACGGTCTGAAAAATAGGAGGAGCAAGAACCAGTGTTGAAAAACAGGAAGAGCCTGAAAAGATGTGAAATATACAAAGAGCTTCAAAAGGTGTCAAACATATGAGGAGCATGAAACGGTCTGAAATAAGAGGAGCATGAAGCGGTGTTGAAAAACATGAAGAGCCTGAAAAGAGGGAAATATATGAAGATCTTCAAAAGGTGTCAAAAATATGAGGAGCATGAAACGGTCTGAAAAATAGGAGTAACATGAAGCGGTGTTCAAAAACTTGAAGAGCCTGAAAATCTGTGAAAAATATGAAGAGCTTAAAAGGTGTCAAAAATATGAAGAGCATGAAATGGTCTGAAAAATAGGAGGAGCATGAAATGGTGTTCAAAACATGAAGAACCTGAAAGGTGTGAAAAACATGAAAGGCTTCAAAACGTGTCAAAATTATGAGGAGCATGAAACAGTCTGAAAAATAGGAGGAGCATGAAGCGGTTTTTAAAAACATGAAGAGCCTGAAAAGGTGTGAAAAATATGAAGAGCTTCAAAAGGTGTCAAAAATATGAGGAACATGAAATGGTCTGAAATATAGGAGGAGAATGAAGCGGTGCTGAAAATCATGAAGAGCCTGAAAAGGTGTGAAAAATATGAAGAGCTTTCAAAGGTGTGAAAAATATGAGGAGCATGAAACGGTCTGAAAAATAGGAGGAGCATGAAACGGTGTTGAAAAACCTGAAGAGCATGAAACGATTTGAAAAATATGAAGAGCTTCAAAACGTGTGAAAAATAGCAGTAGCATGAAACGATGTTCAAAAACTTGAAGATCCTGAAAAGGTGTGAAAAATATGAAGAGATTAAAAGGTGTCAAAAATATGAGAAGCATGAAACGGTCTGAAAAATAGGAGGAGCATGAAGCGGTGTTTAAAAACATGAAGAGCCTGAAAAGGTGTGAAAAATATGAAGAGCTTCAAAATTTGTCAAATATATGAGGAACATGAAACGGTCTGAAAAATAGGAGGAGCATGAAATGCTGTTGAAAAACATGAAGAGCCTGAAAACGTGTGAAAAATATGAAGAGCCTCAAAAACTGTCAAAAATATGAGGAGCATGAAATGGTCTGAAAAATAGGAGGAGCATGAAGGGGTATTGAAAAACATGAAGAGCCTGAAAAGGTGTGAAATATATGAAGAGCTTCAAAAGGTGTTAAAAATATGAGGAGCATGAAACGGTCTGAAAAATAGGAGGAGCATGAAGCCGTTTTGAAAAACATGATTCCTGAAAAGGTGTGAAATAAACGAAGAGCTTCAAAAGGTGTCAAAAATTTGAGGACCATGAAACGCTCTGAAATATAGGAGGAGCATGATGCGGTGTTGAAAAGCATGAAGAGCCTGAAAAGGTGTGAAGTATATGAAGCGCTTCAATAGCTGTCAAAAATATGAGGAGCCTGAAACGTTCTGAAAAATAGGAGGAGCATGAAGCGGTGTTGAAAAACATGAAGAGCCTGAAAAGGTGTGAAAATCATGAAGAGCCTGAAAAGGTGTGAAAAACATGAAGAGCCTCAACAGGTGTGAAATATATGAAGAGGTTCAAAAGGTGTGAAAAATTTGAAGAGCTTCAAAAGTTGTCAAAAATATGAGGAGCAAGAAACGATCTGAAAAATAGGTGGAGAAGGAAGTGGTGTTGAAAAACATGAAGAGACTTAAAAGGTGTGAAAATATGAAGACCATCAAAAGGTGTCAAAAATAGGAGTAGCATGAAACTGTGTCCAAAAACATGAAGAGCCTGTATAGGAGTGAAAAATATGAAGAGCTTCAAAAGGTGTAAAAAATATGAGGAGCATGAAACGGTCTGAAAAATAGGAGGAGCATGAATCGGTGTTGGAAAACATGAAGAGCCTGAAAAGGTGTGAAAAATATGAGGAGCTTCAAAAGGTGTCAAAAATATGAGGAGCATGAAACGGTCTGAAAAATAGGAGGAGCATGAAGCGGTGTTGAAAAACATGAAGAGCCTTAAAAATGTGTGAAAAATATGAAGAGCTTCAAAAGGTGTCAAATATATGAGGAGCACGAAACGGTCTGAAAAATAGGAGGAGCATGAAGCGGTGTTCCAAAATATGAAGAGCCTGAAAAGGTGTGAAAAATATGAAGAGCTTCAAAGGGTGTCAAAAATATGAGGAGCATGAAACGTTCTGAGAAATAGGAGGAGAATGAAGCGATGTTCAGAATCAAGAAGAGACTGAACAGGTGAGAAAAATATCAAGAGCTTCAAAAGGTGTGAAAATAGAAGAGCTTCAAAAGGTGTGAAAACATTAGGAGCATGAAACGGTCTGAAATATAGGAGGAGCATGAAGCGGTATTCAAAAACATGAGGAGCCTGAAAAGGTGTGAAAAATAAGAAGAGCTTCAAAAGGTGTGAAAATATGAAGAGCTTCAAAAGGTGTGAAAATATTAGGAGCATGATATGGTCTGAAAAATAGGAGGAGGCTGAAGCGGTGTTCAAAAACTTGAAGAGCCTGAAAAGGAGTGAAAACATGAAGAGCTTCAAAAGGTGTCAAAAATATGAGGAGCATGAAACGGTCTGAAAAATAGGAGGAGCATGAAGCGGTGTTGAAAAAAATGAAGATCCTGAAAAGGTGTGAAAAATATGAGGAGCTTCAAAAGGTGTCAAAAATATGAAGAACATGAAACGGTCTGAAAAATAGGAGCATGAAGTGGTGTTGAAAAGCATGAAGAGCCTGAAAAGGTGTGAAAAATATGAAGAGCTTCAAAAAGTGTGAAAAATATGAGGAGCATGAAACAGTCTGAAAAATAGGAGGAGCAGGAAGCGGTGTTCAAAACCATGAAGAGCCTGAAAAGGTGTGAAAAATATGAAGAGCTTCAGAAGGTGTGAAAAATATGAGGAGCATGAAACAATCTGAAAAATAGGAGGAGCAGGAAGCGGTGTTGAAAAACATGAAGAGCCTGAAAAGGTGTGAAAAATATGAAGAGCTACAAAAGGTGTGAAAAATATGAGGAGCATGAAAAGGTCTGAAAAAAAAAGAGGAGCATGAAGTGATATTGAAAAACATGAAGAGCCTGAAAATGTGTGAAATAAATGAAGAGATTAAAAAGGTGTCAAAAATATGACGGGCATGAAACGGTCTGAAAAAAAAAAAAGGAGCATAAGGTTGTGCTGAAAAACATGAAGAGCCTGAAAATGTGTGAAGTATATGAAGAGCTTCAAAAGGTGTCAAAAATATGAGGAGCATGAAACGGTCTGAAAAATAGGAGGAGCATGAAGCGGTGTTTAAAAACATGAAGAGCCTGAAAAGGTGTGAAAAATATGAAGAGCTTCAAAAGGTGTCAAAAATATGAGGAGCATGAAACGGTCTGAAAAACAGGAGGAGCATGAAGTGGTGTTCAAAAATATGAAGCCGGAAATGGTGTGAAAAATATGAAGAGCTTCAAAATTTGTCAAAAATATGAGGAGCATGAAACGGTCTGAAAAATAGGAGGAGCATTAAACAGTGTTGAAAAATATGGAGAGACTGAAAAGGTGTGAAAAATATGAAGAGCTTCAAAACGTGTGAAAAATATGAAGAGCTTCAAAAGGCGTCAAAAATATGAGGAGCATGAAACGGTCTGAAAAATAGGAGGAGCATGAATCGGTGTTGAAAAACATGAAGAGCCTGAAAAGGTGTGAAAAATATGAAGAGCTTCAAAAGGTGTCAAAAATATGAAGAGCCTCAAAAGTTGTCAAAAATATGAGGAGCATGAAACGGTCTGAAAAATAGGAGGAGCATGAAGCGGTGTTGAAAAACATGAAGAGCCTTAAAAATGTGTGAAAAATATGAAGAGCTTCAAAAGGTGTCAAATATATGAGGAGCACGAAACGGTCTGAAAAATAGGAGGAGCATGAAGCGGTGTTCCAAAACATGAAGAGCCTGAAAAGGTGTGAAAAATATGAAGAGCTTCAAAGGGTGTCAAAAATATGAGGAGCATGAAACGTTCTGAGAAATAGGAGGAGAATGAAGTGATGTTCAGAACCAAGAAGAGACTGAAGAGGTGAGAAAAATATCAAGAGCTTCAAAAGGTGTGAAAATAGAAGAGCTTCAAAAGGTGTGAAAATATTAGGAGCATGAAACGGTCTGAAATATAGGAGGAGCATGAAGCGGTGTTCAAAAACATGAGGAGCCTGAAAAGGTGTGAAAAATATGAAGAGCTTCAAAAGGTGTCAAATATTTGAGTGCATGAAACGGTCTGAAAAATAGGAGGAGCATTAAGCGGTGTTGAAAAGCATGAAGAGCCTGAAAAGGTGTGAAATATATGAAGAGCTTCAAAACGTGTCAAATATATGAGGAGCATGAAACGATCTGAAAAATATAAGCAGCATGAAGCGGTGTTGTAAAACATAAAGAGCCTGAAAACGTGTAAAAAATATGAAGAGCTTTAAAAGGTGTCAAAAATATGAAGAGCATGAAACGGTCTGAAAAATAGGAGGAGCAAGAACCAGTGTTGAAAAACAGGAAGAGCCTGAAAAGATGTGAAATATACAAAGAGCTTCAAAAGGTGTCAAATATATGAGGAGCATGAAACGGTCTGAAATAAGAGGAGCATGAAGCGGTGTTGAAAAACATGAAGAGCCTGAAAAGAGGGAAATATATGAAGATCTTCAAAAGGTGTCAAAAATATGAGGAGCATGAAACGGTCTGAAAAATAGGAGTAACATGAAGCGGTGTTCAAAAACTTGAAGAGCCTGAAAATCTGTGAAAAATATGAAGAGCTTAAAAGGTGTCAAAAATATGAAGAGCATGAAATGGTCTGAAAAATAGGAGGAGCATGAAATGGTGTTCAAAACATGAAGAACCTGAAAGGTTTGAAAAACATGAACGGCTTCAAAACGTGTCAAAATTATGAGGAGCATGAAACAGTCTGAAAAATAGGAGGAGCATGAAGCGGTTTTTAAAAACATGAAGAGCCTGAAAAGGTGTGAAAAATATGAAGAGCTTCAAAAGGTGTGAAAATATGAAGAGCTTCAAAAGGTGTGAAAATATTAGGAGCATGATATGGTCTGAAAAATAGGAGGAGCATGAAGCGGTTTTT
This sequence comes from Dama dama, assembly GCF_033118175.1. Taxonomy (NCBI): domain Eukaryota; kingdom Metazoa; phylum Chordata; class Mammalia; order Artiodactyla; family Cervidae; genus Dama; species Dama dama. The sequence goes on from NW_026870901.1 coordinate 771,841, forward strand.
AAAAACATGAGGAGCCTGAAAAGGTGTGAAAAATATGAAGAGCTTCAAAAGGTGTGAAAATATGAAGAGCTTCAAAAGGTGTGAAAATATTAGGAGCATGATATGGTCTGAAAAATAGGAGGAGGCTGAAGCGGTGTTCAAAAACTTGAAGAGCCTGAAAAGGAGTGAAAACATGAAGAGCTTCAAAAGGTGTCAAAAATATGAGGAGCATGAAACGGTCTGAAAAATAGGAGGAGCATGAAGCGGTGTTGAAAAAAATGAAGATCCTGAAAAGGTGTGAAAAATATGAGGAGCTTCAAAAGGTGTCAAAAATATGAAGAACATGAAACGGTCTGAAAAATAGGAGCATGAAGTGGTGTTGAAAAGCATGAAGAGCCTGAAAAGGTGTGAAAAACATGAAGAGCTTCAAAAAGTGTGAAAAATATGAGGAGCATGAAACAGTCTGAAAAATAGGAGGAGCAGGAAGCGGTGTTCAAAACCATGAAGAGCCTGAAAAGGATTGGAAAATATGAAGAGGTTCAAAAAGTGCCAAAAATATGAGGAGCATGAAACGGTCTGAAATATTGGAGGAACATGAAACGGTGCTCAAAAACATGAAGAGCCTGAAAAGTAGTGAAAAATATGAAGAGCTTCAAAAGGTGTCAAAAATATGAGGAGCATGAAACGGTCTGAAAAACAGGAAGAGCATGAAGTGGTGTTCAAAAATATGAAGCCGGAAATGGTGTGAAAAATATGAAGAGCTTCAAAAGGTGTGAAAAATATGAGGAGCATGAAACGGTCTGAAAAATAGGAGGAGCATGAATCGGTGTTGAAAAACATGAAGAGCCTGAAAAGGTGTGAAAAATATGAAGAGCTTCAAAAGGTGTCAAAAATATGAAGAGCCTCAAAAGGTGTCAAAAATATGAGGAGCATGAAACGGTCTGAAAAATAGGAGGAGCATGAAGCGGTGTTGAAAAACATGAAGAGCCTTAAAAATGTGTGAAAAATATGAAGAGCTTCTAAAGGTGTCAAATATATGAGGAGCACGAAACGGTCTGAAAAATAGGAGGACCATGAAGCGGTGTTGAAAAATATGAAGAGCCTGAAAAAGTGTGAAAAATATGAAGAGCTTCAAAACGTGTCAACAATATGAGGAGCATGAAACGGTTTTCAAGAATATGAAGAGCATTAAAAAGTGCGAAAAATGTGAAGAGCTTCAAAAGGTGTAAAAATATGAGGCGCATGAAACGGTCTGAAAAATAAGAGGATCAGGAAACGTTCTGAAAAACAGGAGGTGCATGAAACAGTGTTGAAAAACATGAAGAGCCTGAAAAGGATTGGAAAATATGAAGAGGTTCAAAAAGTGCCAAAAATATGAGGAGCATGAAACGGTCTGAAATATTGGAGGAACATGAAACGGTGCTCAAAAACATGAAGAGCCTGAAAAGGTGTGAAAAATATGAAGAGCTTCAAAAGGTGTCAAAAATATGAGGAGCATGAAACGGTCTGAAAAACAGGAGGAGCATGAAGTGTTGTTCAAAAATATGAAGCCGGAAATGGTGTGAAAAATATGAAGAGCTTCAAAAGGTGTGAAAAATATGAGGAGCATGAAACGGTCTGAAAAATAGGAGGAGCATTAAACAGTGTTGAAAAATATGGAGAGCCTGGAAAGGTGTGAAAAATATGAAGAGCTTCAAAACGTGTGAAAAATATGAAGAGCTTCAAAAGGCGTCAAAAATATGAGGAGCATGAAACGGTCTGAAAAATAGGAGGAGCATGAATCGGTGTTGAAAAACATGAAGAGCCTGAAAAGGTGTGAAAAATATGAAGAGCTTCAAAAGGTGTCAAAAATATGAAGAGCCTCAAAAGGTGTCAAAAATATGAGGAGCATGAAACGGTCTGAAAAATAGGAGGAGCATGAAGCGGTGTTGAAAAACATGAAGAGCCTTAAAAATGTGTGAAAAATATGAAGAGCTTCAAAAGGTGTCAAATATATGAGGAGCACGAAACGGTCTGAAAAATAGGTGGAGCCTGAAGCGGTGTTCAAAAACATTAAGAGCGTGAAAAGTTGTGAAAAATATGAAGAGCTTCAAAGGGTGTCAAAAATATGAGGAGCATGAAACGTTCTGAGAAATAGGAGGAGAATGAAGCGATGTTCAGAACCAAGAAGAGACTGAAGAGGTGAGAAAAATATCAAGAGCTTCAAAAGGTGTGAAAATAGAAGAGCTTCAAAAGGTGTGAAAATATTAGGTGCATGAAACGGTCTGAAATATAGGAGGAGCATGAAGCGGTGTTCAAAAACATGAGGAGCCTGAAAAGGTGTGAAAAATATGAAGAGCTTCAAAAGATGTGAAAATATGAAGAGCTTCAAAAGGTGTGAAAATATTAGGAGCAATATACGGTCTGAAAAATAGGAGGAGCATGAAGCGGTGTTGAAAAAAATGAAGATCCTGAAAAGGTGTGAAAAATATGGGGAGCTTCAAAAGGTGTCAAAAATATGAAGAACATGAAACGGTCTGAAAAATAGGAGGAGCATGAAGTGGTGTTGAAAAGCATGAAGAGCCTGAAAAGGTGTGAAAAATATGAAGAGCTTCAAAAAGTGTGAAAAATATGAGGAGCACGAAACGGTCTGAAAAATAGGAGGAGCAGGAAGCGGTGTTCAAAACCATGAAGAGCCTGAAAAGGTGTGAAAAATATGAAGAGCTTCAGAAGGTGTGAAAAGTATGAGGAGCATGAAACAATCTGAAAAATAGGAGGAGCAGGAAGCGGTGTTGAAAACATGAAGAGCCTGAAAAGGTGTGAAAAATATGAAGAGCTACAAAAGGTGTGAAAAATATGAGGAGCATGAAAAGGTCTGAAAAAAAAAGAGGAGCATGAAGTGATATTGAAAAACATGAAGAGCCTGAAAATGTGTGAAATAAATGAAGAGCTTAAAAAGGTGTCAAAAATATGACGGGCGTGAAATGGTCTGAAAAAAAAAAAAAAAGGAGCATAAGGTTGTGTTGAAAAACATGAAGAGCCTGAAAATGTGTGAAGTATATGAAGAGCTTCAAAAGGTGTCAAAAATATGAGGAGCATGAAACGGTCTGAAAAATAGGAGGCGCATGAAACGGTGTTGAAAAACATGAAGAGCGTGAAAAGTTTTGAAAAATATAAAGAGCTTCAAAAGCTGTCAAAAATATGAGGAGCATGAAACGGTCTGAAAAATAGGAGTAACATGAAGCGGTGTTCAAAAACTTGAAGAGCCTGAAAATCTGTGAAAAATATGAAGAGCTTAAAAGGTGTCAAAAATATGAAGAGCATGAAATGGTCTGAAAAATAGGAGGAGCATGAAATGGTGTTCAAAACATGAAGAACCTGAAAGGTGTGAAAAACATGAAAGGCTTCAAAACGTGTCAAAATTATGAGGAGCATGAAACAGTCTGAAAAATAGGAGGAGCATGAAGCGGTTTTTAAAAACATGAAGAGCCTGAAAAGGTGTGAAAAATATGAAGAGCTTCAAAAGGTGTCAAAAATATGAGGAACATGAAATGGTCTGAAATATAGGAGGAGAATGAAGCGGTGCTGAAAATCATGAAGAGCCTGAAAAGGTGTGAAAAATATGAAGAGCTTTCAAAGGTGTGAAAAATATGAGGAGCATGAAACGGTCTGAAAAATAGGAGGAGCATGAAACGGTGTTGAAAAACCTGAAGAGCATGAAACGATTTGAAAAATATGAAGAGCTTCAAAACGTGTGAAAAATAGCAGTAGCATGAAACGATGTTCAAAAACTTGAAGATCCTGAAAAGGTGTGAAAAATATGAAGAGATTAAAAGGTGTCAAAAATATGAGAAGCATGAAACGGTCTGAAAAATAGGAGGAGCATGAAGCGGTGTTTAAAAACATGAAGAGCCTGAAAAGGTGTGAAAAATATGAAGAGCTTCAAAATTTGTCAAATATATGAGGAACATGAAACGGTCTGAAAAATAGGAGGAGCATGAAATGCTGTTGAAAAACATGAAGAGCCTGAAAACGTGTGAAAAATATGAAGAGCCTCAAAAACTGTCAAAAATATGAGGAGCATGAAATGGTCTGAAAAATAGGAGGAGCATGAAGGGGTATTGAAAAACATGAAGAGCCTGAAAAGGTGTGAAATATATGAAGAGCTTCAAAAGGTGTTAAAAATATGAGGAGCATGAAACGGTCTGAAAAATAGGAGGAGCATGAAGCCGTTTTGAAAAACATGATTCCTGAAAAGGTGTGAAATAAACGAAGAGCTTCAAAAGGTGTCAAAAATTTGAGGACCATGAAACGCTCTGAAATATAGGAGGAGCATGATGCGGTGTTGAAAAGCATGAAGAGCCTGAAAAGGTGTGAAGTATATGAAGCGCTTCAATAGCTGTCAAAAATATGAGGAGCCTGAAACGTTCTGAAAAATAGGAGGAGCATGAAGCGGTGTTGAAAAACATGAAGAGCCTGAAAAGGTGTGAAAATCATGAAGAGCCTGAAAAGGTGTGAAAAACATGAAGAGCCTCAACAGGTGTGAAATATATGAAGAGGTTCAAAAGGTGTGAAAAATTTGAAGAGCTTCAAAAGTTGTCAAAAATATGAGGAGCAAGAAACGATCTGAAAAATAGGTGGAGAAGGAAGTGGTGTTGAAAAACATGAAGAGACTTAAAAGGTGTGAAAATATGAAGACCATCAAAAGGTGTCAAAAATAGGAGTAGCATGAAACTGTGTCCAAAAACATGAAGAGCCTGTATAGGAGTGAAAAATATGAAGAGCTTCAAAAGGTGTAAAAAATATGAGGAGCATGAAACGGTCTGAAAAATAGGAGGAGCATGAATCGGTGTTGGAAAACATGAAGAGCCTGAAAAGGTGTGAAAAATATGAGGAGCTTCAAAAGGTGTCAAAAATATGAGGAGCATGAAACGGTCTGAAAAATAGGAGGAGCATGAAGCGGTGTTGAAAAACATGAAGAGCCTTAAAAATGTGTGAAAAATATGAAGAGCTTCAAAAGGTGTCAAATATATGAGGAGCACGAAACGGTCTGAAAAATAGGAGGAGCATGAAGCGGTGTTCCAAAATATGAAGAGCCTGAAAAGGTGTGAAAAATATGAAGAGCTTCAAAGGGTGTCAAAAATATGAGGAGCATGAAACGTTCTGAGAAATAGGAGGAGAATGAAGCGATGTTCAGAATCAAGAAGAGACTGAACAGGTGAGAAAAATATCAAGAGCTTCAAAAGGTGTGAAAATAGAAGAGCTTCAAAAGGTGTGAAAACATTAGGAGCATGAAACGGTCTGAAATATAGGAGGAGCATGAAGCGGTATTCAAAAACATGAGGAGCCTGAAAAGGTGTGAAAAATAAGAAGAGCTTCAAAAGGTGTGAAAATATGAAGAGCTTCAAAAGGTGTGAAAATATTAGGAGCATGATATGGTCTGAAAAATAGGAGGAGGCTGAAGCGGTGTTCAAAAACTTGAAGAGCCTGAAAAGGAGTGAAAACATGAAGAGCTTCAAAAGGTGTCAAAAATATGAGGAGCATGAAACGGTCTGAAAAATAGGAGGAGCATGAAGCGGTGTTGAAAAAAATGAAGATCCTGAAAAGGTGTGAAAAATATGAGGAGCTTCAAAAGGTGTCAAAAATATGAAGAACATGAAACGGTCTGAAAAATAGGAGCATGAAGTGGTGTTGAAAAGCATGAAGAGCCTGAAAAGGTGTGAAAAATATGAAGAGCTTCAAAAAGTGTGAAAAATATGAGGAGCATGAAACAGTCTGAAAAATAGGAGGAGCAGGAAGCGGTGTTCAAAACCATGAAGAGCCTGAAAAGGTGTGAAAAATATGAAGAGCTTCAGAAGGTGTGAAAAATATGAGGAGCATGAAACAATCTGAAAAATAGGAGGAGCAGGAAGCGGTGTTGAAAAACATGAAGAGCCTGAAAAGGTGTGAAAAATATGAAGAGCTACAAAAGGTGTGAAAAATATGAGGAGCATGAAAAGGTCTGAAAAAAAAAGAGGAGCATGAAGTGATATTGAAAAACATGAAGAGCCTGAAAATGTGTGAAATAAATGAAGAGATTAAAAAGGTGTCAAAAATATGACGGGCATGAAACGGTCTGAAAAAAAAAAAAGGAGCATAAGGTTGTGCTGAAAAACATGAAGAGCCTGAAAATGTGTGAAGTATATGAAGAGCTTCAAAAGGTGTCAAAAATATGAGGAGCATGAAACGGTCTGAAAAATAGGAGGAGCATGAAGCGGTGTTTAAAAACATGAAGAGCCTGAAAAGGTGTGAAAAATATGAAGAGCTTCAAAAGGTGTCAAAAATATGAGGAGCATGAAACGGTCTGAAAAACAGGAGGAGCATGAAGTGGTGTTCAAAAATATGAAGCCGGAAATGGTGTGAAAAATATGAAGAGCTTCAAAATTTGTCAAAAATATGAGGAGCATGAAACGGTCTGAAAAATAGGAGGAGCATTAAACAGTGTTGAAAAATATGGAGAGACTGAAAAGGTGTGAAAAATATGAAGAGCTTCAAAACGTGTGAAAAATATGAAGAGCTTCAAAAGGCGTCAAAAATATGAGGAGCATGAAACGGTCTGAAAAATAGGAGGAGCATGAATCGGTGTTGAAAAACATGAAGAGCCTGAAAAGGTGTGAAAAATATGAAGAGCTTCAAAAGGTGTCAAAAATATGAAGAGCCTCAAAAGTTGTCAAAAATATGAGGAGCATGAAACGGTCTGAAAAATAGGAGGAGCATGAAGCGGTGTTGAAAAACATGAAGAGCCTTAAAAATGTGTGAAAAATATGAAGAGCTTCAAAAGGTGTCAAATATATGAGGAGCACGAAACGGTCTGAAAAATAGGAGGAGCATGAAGCGGTGTTCCAAAACATGAAGAGCCTGAAAAGGTGTGAAAAATATGAAGAGCTTCAAAGGGTGTCAAAAATATGAGGAGCATGAAACGTTCTGAGAAATAGGAGGAGAATGAAGTGATGTTCAGAACCAAGATGAGACTGAAGAGGTGAGAAAAATATCAAGAGCTTCAAAAGGTGTGAAAATAGAAGAGCTTCAAAAGGTGTGAAAATATTAGGAGCATGAAACGGTCTGAAATATAGGAGGAGCATGAAGCGGTGTTCAAAAACATGAGGAGCCTGAAAAGGTGTGAAAAATATGAAGAGCTTCAAAAGGTGTCAAATATTTGAGTGCATGAAACGGTCTGAAAAATAGGAGGAGCATTAAGCGGTGTTGAAAAGCATGAAGAGCCTGAAAAGGTGTGAAATATATGAAGAGCTTCAAAACGTGTCAAATATATGAGGAGCATGAAACGATCTGAAAAATATAAGCAGCATGAAGCGGTGTTGTAAAACATAAAGAGCCTGAAAACGTGTAAAAAATATGAAGAGCTTTAAAAGGTGTCAAAAATATGAAGAGCATGAAACGGTCTGAAAAATAGGAGGAGCAAGAACCAGTGTTGAAAAACAGGAAGAGCCTGAAAAGATGTGAAATATACAAAGAGCTTCAAAAGGTGTCAAATATATGAGGAGCATGAAACGGTCTGAAATAAGAGGAGCATGAAGCGGTGTTGAAAAACATGAAGAGCCTGAAAAGAGGGAAATATATGAAGATCTTCAAAAGGTGTCAAAAATATGAGGAGCATGAAACGGTCTGAAAAATAGGAGTAACATGAAGCGGTGTTCAAAAACTTGAAGAGCCTGAAAATCTGTGAAAAATATGAAGAGCTTAAAAGGTGTCAAAAATATGAAGAGCATGAAATGGTCTGAAAAATAGGAGGAGCATGAAATGGTGTTCAAAACATGAAGAACCTGAAAGGTGTGAAAAACATGAACGGCTTCAAAACGTGTCAAAATTATGAGGAGCATGAAACAGTCTGAAAAATAGGAGGAGCATGAAGCGGTTTTTAAAAACATGAAGAGCCTGAAAAGGTGTGAAAAATATGAAGAGCTTCAAAAGGTGTGAAAATATGAAGAGCTTCAAAAGGTGTGAAAATATTAGGAGCATGATATGGTCTGAAAAATAGGAGGAGCATGAAGCGGTTTTTAAAAACATGAGGAGCCTGAAAAGGTGTGAAAAATATGAAGAGCTTCAAAAGGTGTGAAAATATGAAGAGCTTCAAAAGGTGTGAAAATATTAGGAGCATGATATGGTCTGAAAAATAGGAGGAGGCTGAAGCGGTGTTCAAAAACTTGAAGAGCCTGAAAAGGAGTGAAAACATGAAGAGCTTCAAAAGGTGTCAAAAATATGAGGAGCATGAAACGGTCTGAAAAATAGGAGGAGCATGAAGCGGTGTTGAAAAAAATGAAGATCCTGAAAAGGTGTGAAAAATATGAGGAGCTTCAAAAGGTGTCAAAAATATGAAGAACATGAAACGGTCTGAAAAATAGGAGCATGAAGTGGTGTTGAAAAGCATGAAGAGCCTGAAAAGGTGTGAAAAACATGAAGAGCTTCAAAAAGTGTGAAAAATATGAGGAGCATGAAACAGTCTGAAAAATAGGAGGAGCAGGAAGCGGTGTTCAAAACCATGAAGAGCCTGAAAAGGATTGGAAAATATGAAGAGGTTCAAAAAGTGCCAAAAATATGAGGAGCATGAAACGGTCTGAAATATTGGAGGAACATGAAACGGTGCTCAAAAACATGAAGAGCCTGAAAAGTAGTGAAAAATATGAAGAGCTTCAAAAGGTGTCAAAAATATGAGGAGCATGAAACGGTCTGAAAAACAGGAAGAGCATGAAGTGGTGTTCAAAAATATGAAGCCGGAAATGGTGTGAAAAATATGAAGAGCTTCAAAAGGTGTGAAAAATATGAGGAGCATGAAACGGTCTGAAAAATAGGAGGAGCATGAATCGGTGTTGAAAAACATGAAGAGCCTGAAAAGGTGTGAAAAATATGAAGAGCTTCAAAAGGTGTCAAAAATATGAAGAGCCTCAAAAGGTGTCAAAAATATGAGGAGCATGAAACGGTCTGAAAAATAGGAGGAGCATGAAGCGGTGTTGAAAAACATGAAGAGCCTTAAAAATGTGTGAAAAATATGAAGAGCTTCTAAAGGTGTCAAATATATGAGGAGCACGAAACGGTCTGAAAAATAGGAGGACCATGAAGCGGTGTTGAAAAATATGAAGAGCCTGAAAAAGTGTGAAAAATATGAAGAGCTTCAAAACGTGTCAACAATATGAGGAACATGAAACGGTTTTCAAGAATATGAAGAGCATTAAAAAGTGCGAAAAATGTGAAGAGCTTCAAAAGGTGTAAAAATATGAGGCGCATGAAACGGTCTGAAAAATAAGAGGATCAGGAAACGTTCTGAAAAACAGGAGGTGCATGAAACAGTGTTGAAAAACATGAAGAGCCTGAAAAGGATTGGAAAATATGAAGAGGTTCAAAAAGTGCCAAAAATATGAGGAGCATGAAACGGTCTGAAATATTGGAGGAACATGAAACGGTGCTCAAAAACATGAAGAGCCTGAAAAGGTGTGAAAAATATGAAGAGCTTCAAAAGGTGTCAAAAATATGAGGAGCATGAAACGGTCTGAAAAACAGGAGGAGCATGAAGTGGTGTTCAAAAATATGAAGCCGGAAATGGTGTGAAAAATATGAAGAGCTTCAAAAGGTGTGAAAAATATGAGGAGCATGAAACGGTCTGAAAAATAGGAGGAGCATTAAACAGTGTTGAAAAATATGGAGAGCCTGGAAAGGTGTGAAAAATATGAAGAGCTTCAAAACGTGTGAAAAATATGAAGAGCTTCAAAAGGCGTCAAAAATATGAGGAGCATGAAACGGTCTGAAAAATAGGAGGAGCATGAATCGGTGTTGAAAAACATGAAGAGCCTGAAAAGGTGTGAAAAATATGAAGAGCTTCAAAAGGTGTCAAAAATATGAAGAGCCTCAAAAGGTGTCAAAAATATGAGGAGCATGAAACGGTCTGAAAAATAGGAGGAGCATGAAGCGGTGTTGAAAAACATGAAGAGCCTTAAAAATGTGTGAAAAATATGAAGAGCTTCAAAAGGTGTCAAATATATGAGGAGCACGAAACGGTCTGAAAAATAGGTGGAGCCTGAAGCGGTGTTCAAAAACATTAAGAGCGTGAAAAGTTGTGAAAAATATGAAGAGCTTCAAAGGGTGTCAAAAATATGAGGAGCATGAAACGTTCTGAGAAATAGGAGGAGAATGAAGCGATGTTCAGAACCAAGAAGAGACTGAAGAGGTGAGAAAAATATCAAGAGCTTCAAAAGGTGTGAAAATAGAAGAGCTTCAAAAGGTGTGAAAATATTAGGTGCATGAAACGGTCTGAAATATAGGAGGAGCATGAAGCGGTGTTCAAAAACATGAGGAGCCTGAAAAGGTGTGAAAAATATGAAGAGCTTCAAAAGATGTGAAAATATGAAGAGCTTCAAAAGGTGTGAAAATATTAGGAGCAATATACGGTCTGAAAAATAGGAGGAGCATGAAGCGGTGTTGAAAAAAATGAAGATCCTGAAAAGGTGTGAAAAATATGGGGAGCTTCAAAAGGTGTCAAAAATATGAAGAACATGAAACGGTCTGAAAAATAGGAGGAGCATGAAGTGGTGTTGAAAAGCATGAAGAGCCTGAAAAGGTGTGAAAAATATGAAGAGCTTCAAAAAGTGTGAAAAATATGAGGAGCACGAAACGGTCTGAAAAATAGGAGGAGCAGGAAGCGGTGTTCAAAACCATGAAGAGCCTGAAAAGGTGTGAAAAATATGAAGAGCTTCAGAAGGTGTGAAAAGTATGAGGAGCATGAAACAATCTGAAAAATAGGAGGAGCAGGAAGCGGTGTTGAAAACATGAAGAGCCTGAAAAGGTGTGAAAAATATGAAGAGCTACAAAAGGTGTGAAAAATATGAGGAGCATGAAAAGGTCTGAAAAAAAAAGAGGAGCATGAAGTGATATTGAAAAACATGAAGAGCCTGAAAATGTGTGAAATAAATGAAGAGCTTAAAAAGGTGTCAAAAATATGACGGGCGTGAAATGGTCTGAAAAAAAAAAAAAAGGAGCATAAGGTTGTGTTGAAAAACATGAAGAGCCTGAAAATGTGTGAAGTATATGAAGAGCTTCAAAAGGTGTCAAAAATATGAGGAGCATGAAACGGTCTGAAAAATAGGAGGCGCATGAAACGGTGTTGAAAAACATGAAGAGCGTGAAAAGTTTTGAAAAATATAAAGAGCTTCAAAAGCTGTCAAAAATATGAGGAGCATGAAACGGTCTGAAAAATAGGAGGAGCATGAGTGGTGTTGAAATACATGAAGAGCCTGAAAAGGTGTGAAATATATGAAGAGCTTCAAAACGTGTGAAAAATATGAGGAGTATGAAACAGTCTGAAAAATAAGAGGAGCATGAAATGGTGTTGAAAAACATGAAGAGCCTGAAAAGGTGTGAAAAATATGAAGAGCTTCAAAAGGTGTCAAAAATAGGAGTAGAATGAGACGGTGTTCAAAAACATGAAGAGCCTGAAAAGGTGTGAAAAATATGAAGAGCTTCCAAAGGTGTGAAAAATATGAGGAGCATGAAAAGGTCTGAAAAAAAAAAAGAGGAGCATAAAGTGGTATTGAAAAACATGACGAGCCTGAAAATGTGTGAAATATATGAAGAGCTTCAAAAGGTGTCAAAAATATGACGAGCATGAAACGGTCTGAAAAATAGGAGGAGAATGAAGCGGTGATCAAAAATATGAAGAGCCTGAAAAGGTGTGAAAAATATGAAGAGTTTCAAAAGTTGTTAAAAATATGAGGACCTAAAAAGGATCTGATAAAAAGGAGGAGCATGAACTGGTGTTAAAAAACATGAAGAGACTGAAAAGCTGTGAGAAATATGAAGAGCTGCAAAAGGTGTGAAAAATATGAAGAGCTTCAAAAGGTGTCAAAAATATGAGGAGCATGAAACGGTCTGAAAAATAGGAGGAGCATGAAGCGGTGTTGAAAATCATGAAGAGCCTGAAAAGGATTGGAAAATATGAAGAGGATCAAAAAGTGCCAAAAATATGAGGAGCATGAAACGGTCTGAAATATTGGAGGAACATGAAACGGTGCTCAAAAACTTGAAGAGCCTGAAATGGTGTGAAAAATATGAAGAGCTTCAAAAGGTGTCAAAAATATGAGGAGCATGAAACGGTCTGAAAAACAGGAAGAGCATGAAGTGGTGTTCAAAAATATGAAGCCGGAAATGGTGTGAAAAATATGAAGAGCTTCAAAAGGTGTGAAAAATATGAGGAGCATGAAACGGTCTGAAAAATAGGAGGAGCATGAATCGGTGTTGAAAAACATGAAGAGCCTGAAAAGGTGTGAAAAATATGAAGAGCTTCAAAAGGTGTCAAAAATATGAAGAGCCTCAAAAGGTGTCAAAAATATGAGGAGCATGAAACGGTCTGAAAAATAGGAGGAGCATGAAGCGGTGTTGAAAAACATGAAGAGCCTTAAAAATGTGTGAAAAATATGAAGAGCTTCTAAAGGTGTCAAATATATGAGGAGCACGAAACGGTCTGAAAAATAGGAGGAGCATGAAGCGGTGTTCAAAAACATTAAGAGCGTGAAAATGTGTGAAAAATATGAAGAGCTTCAAAGGGTGTCAAAAATATGAGGAGCATGAAACGTTCTGAGAAATAGGAGGAGAAAGAAGCGATGTTCAGAACCAAGAAGAGACTGAACAGGTGAGAAAAATATCAAGAGCTTCAAAAGGTGTGAAAATAGAAGAGCTTCAAAAGGTGTGAAAATATTAGAAGCATGAAACGGTCTGAAATATAGGAGGAGCATGAAGCGGTGTTCAAAAACATGAGGAGCCTGAAAAGGTGTGAAAAATATGAAGAGCTTCAAAAGGTGTGAAAATATGAAGAGCTTCAAAAGGTGTGAAAATATTAGGAGCATGATACGGTCTGAAAAATAGGAGGAGGCTGAATCGGTGTTCAAAAACTTGAAGAGCCTGAAAAGGAGTGAAAAACATGAAGAGCTTCAAAAGCTGTCAAAAATAGGAGGAGCATGAAACGGTCTAAAATTAGGAGGAGCATGAAGCGGTGTTCAAAAACATGAAGAGCCTGAAAAGGTGTGAAAAATATGAAGAGCTTCAAAAGGTGTGAAATATATGAGGATCATGAAACGGTCTGAAAAATAAGAGGACCATGAAGCGGTGTTGAAAAATATGAAGAGCCTGAAAAAGTGTGAAAAATATGAAGAGCTTCAAAACGTGTCAACAATATGAGGAGCATGAAATGGTTTTCAAGAATATGAAAAGCATTAAAAAGTGCGAAAAATGTGAAGAGCTTCAAAAGGTGTAAAAATACGAGGAGCATGAAACGGTCTGAAAAATAAGAGGATCAGGAAACGTTCTGAAAAACAGGAGGAGCATGAAACAGTGTTGAAAAACATGAAGAGCCTGAAAAGGATTGGAAAATATGAAGAGGTTCAAAAAGTGCCAAAAATATGAGGAGCATGAAACGGTCTGAAATATAGGAGGAAAATGAAACGGTGTTCAAAATCATTAAGAGCCTGAAAAGGTGTGAAAAATATGAGGAGCATGAAACGGTCTGAAAAATAGGAGGAGCATGAAGTGGTGTTGAAAAGCATGAAGAGCCTGAAAAGGTGTGAAAAATATGAAGAGCTTCAAAAAGTGTGAAAAATATGAGGAGCACGAAACGGTCTGAAAAATAGGAGGAGCAGGAAGCGGTGTTCAAAACCATGAAGAGCCTGAAAAGGTGTGAAAAATATGAAGAGCTTCAGAAGGTGTGAAAAGTATGAGGAGCATGAAACAATCTGAAAAATAGGAGGAGCAGGAAGCGGTGTTGAAAACATGAAGAGCCTGAAAAGGTGTGAAAAATATGAAGAGCTACAAAAGGTGTGAAAAATATGAGGAGCATGAAAAGGTCTGAAAAAAAAAGAGGAGCATGAAGTGATATTGAAAAACATGAAGAGCCTGAAAATGTGTGAAATAAATGAAGAGCTTAAAAAGGTGTCAAAAATATGACGGGCGTGAAATGGTCTGAAAAAAAAAAAAAAGGAGCATAAGGTTGTGTTGAAAAACATGAAGAGCCTGAAAATGTGTGAAGTATATGAAGAGCTTCAAAAGGTGTCAAAAATATGAGGAGCATGAAACGGTCTGAAAAATAGGAGGCGCATGAAACGGTGTTGAAAAACATGAAGAGCGTGAAAAGTTTTGAAAAATATAAAGAGCTTCAAAAGCTGTCAAAAATATGAGGAGCATGAAACGGTCTGAAAAATAGGAGGAGCATGAGTGGTGTTGAAATACATGAAGAGCCTGAAAAGGTGTGAAATATATGAAGAGCTTCAAAACGTGTGAAAAATATGAGGAGTATGAAACAGTCTGAAAAATAAGAGGAGCATGAAATGGTGTTGAAAAACATGAAGAGCCTGAAAAGGTGTGAAAAATATGAAGAGCTTCAAAAGGTGTCAAAAATAGGAGTAGAATGAGACGGTGTTCAAAAACATGAAGAGCCTGAAAAGGTGTGAAAAATATGAAAAGCTTCCAAAGGTGTGAAAAATATGAGGAGCATGAAAAGGTCTGAAAAAAAAAAAGAGGAGCATAAAGTGGTATTGAAAAACATGACGAGCCTGAAAATGTGTGAAATATATGAAGAGCTTCAAAAGGTGTCAAAAATATGACGAGCATGAAACGGTCTGAAAAATAGGAGGAGAATGAAGCGGTGATCAAAAATATGAAGAGCCTGAAAAGGTGTGAAAAATATGAAGAGTTTCAAAAGTTGTTAAAAATATGAGGACCTAAAAAGGATCTGATAAAAAGGAGGAGCATGAACTGGTGTTAAAAAACATGAAGAGACTGAAAAGCTGTGAGAAATATGAAGAGCTGCAAAAGGTGTGAAAAATATGAAGAGCTTCAAAAGGTGTCAAAAATATGAGGAGCATGAAACGGTCTGAAAAATAGGAGGAGCATGAAGCGGTGTTGAAAATCATGAAGAGCCTGAAAAGGATTGGAAAATATGAAGAGGATCAAAAAGTGCCAAAAATATGAGGAGCATGAAACGGTCTGAAATATTGGAGGAACATGAAACGGTGCTCAAAAACATGAAGAGCCTGAAATGGTGTGAAAAATATGAAGAGCTTCAAAAGGTGTCAAAAATATGAGGAGCATGAAACGGTCTGAAAAACAGGAAGAGCATGAAGTGGTGTTCAAAAATATGAAGCCGGAAATGGTGTGAAAAATATGAAGAGCTTCAAAAGGTGTGAAAAATATGAGGAGCATGAAACGGTCTGAAAAATAGGAGGAGCATGAATCGGTGTTGAAAAACATGAAGAGCCTGAAAAGGTGTGAAAAATATGAAGAGCTTCAAAAGGTGTCAAAAATATGAAGAGCCTCAAAAGGTGTCAAAAATATGAGGAGCATGAAACGGTCTGAAAAATAGGAGGAGCATGAAGCGGTGTTGAAAAACATGAAGAGCCTTAAAAATGTGTGAAAAATATGAAGAGCTTCTAAAGGTGTCAAATATATGAGGAGCACGAAACGGTCTGAAAAATAGGAGGAGCATGAAGCGGTGTTCAAAAACATTAAGAGCGTGAAAATGTGTGAAAAATATGAAGAGCTTCAAAGGGTGTCAAAAATATGAGGAGCATGAAACGTTCTGAGAAATAGGAGGAGAAAGAAGCGATGTTCAGAACCAAGAAGAGACTGAACAGGTGAGAAAAATATCAAGAGCTTCAAAAGGTGTGAAAATAGAAGAGCTTCAAAAGGTGTGAAAATATTAGAAGCATGAAACGGTCTGAAATATAGGAGGAGCATGAAGCGGTGTTCAAAAACATGAGGAGCCTGAAAAGGTGTGAAAAATATGAAGAGCTTCAAAAGGTGTGAAAATATGAAGAGCTTCAAAAGGTGTGAAAATATTAGGAGCATGATACGGTCTGAAAAATAGGAGGAGGCTGAATCGGTGTTCAAAAACTTGAAGAGCCTGAAAAGGAGTGAAAAACATGAAGAGCTTCAAAAGCTGTCAAAAATAGGAGGAGCATGAAACGGTCTAAAATTAGGAGGAGCATGAAGCGGTGTTCAAAAACATGAAGAGCCTGAAAAGGTGTGAAAAATATGAAGAGCTTCAAAAGGTGTGAAATATATGAGGATCATGAAACGGTCTGAAAAATAAGAGGACCATGAAGCGGTGTTGAAAAATATGAAGAGCCTGAAAAAGTGTGAAAAATATGAAGAGCTTCAAAACGTGTCAACAATATGAGGAGCATGAAATGGTTTTCAAGAATATGAAAAGCATTAAAAAGTGCGAAAAATGTGAAGAGCTTCAAAAGGTGTAAAAATACGAGGAGCATGAAACGGTCTGAAAAATAAGAGGATCAGGAAACGTTCTGAAAAACAGGAGGAGCATGAAACAGTGTTGAAAAACATGAAGAGCCTGAAAAGGATTGGAAAATATGAAGAGGTTCAAAAAGTGCCAAAAATATGAGGAGCATGAAACGGTCTGAAATATAGGAGGAAAATGAAACGGTGTTCAAAATCATTAAGAGCCTGAAAAGGTGTGAAAAATATGAGGAGCATGAAACGGTCTGAAAAATAGGAGGAGCATGAAACGGTGTTCAAAAACATGAAGAGCCTGAAAAGTTGTGAAAAATATGAAGAGCTTCAGAAGGTGTGAAAAATATGAGAAGCATGAAGCGGTTATCAAAAATTTGAAGATACTGAACAGGTGTGAAAAATATGAAGAGCTTCAAAAGGTTTCAAAAATATGAGGAGCATGAAACGGTCTGAAATATAGGAGGAAAATGAAACGGTGTTCAAAATCATTAAGAGCCTGAAAAGGTGTGAAAAATATGAGGAGCATGAAACGGTCTGAAAAAAAGGCGAGAATGAAGTCGTGTTCCAAGACATGAAGAGCCTGAAAAAGTGTGAAAAACATGACGAGCTTCAAATGGTGTCAAAAATATGAGGAGCATGAACCAGTCTGAAAAATAGGTGGAGCATGAAGAGTTGTTCAAATACATGAAGAGCATGATAAGGTGTGAAAAATATGAAGAGCTTCAAAAGGTGTCAAAAATATGAGGAGCATGAAATGGTCTGAAAAATAGGAGGAGCATGTAATGGTGTTGAAAACAACGAAGAGCCTGAAGAGGAGTGAAATACATGAAGAGCTTCAAAAGGTGTCATAAATATGAGAAGCATGAAATGGTGTTCAAAAACAAGAAGAGCCTGAAAATGTGTGAAAAATATGAGGAGCATGAAACGGTCTTAAAAATGTGTGGAGCATGAAGCGGTGTTCAAAAACATGAAGAGCCTGACAAGGTGTGAAAAATATGAAGAGGTTCAAAAAGTGTCAAAAATATGAGGAGCATGAAACTGTTCTGAAAAATAGGTGCAACATAAAGCGGTGTTGAAAAACATGAAGGGTCTGAAAAGGTGTGAAACATATGAAGAGCTTCAAAAGGTGAAAAAATATGAGGAGCATGAAACGGTCAGAAACATAGGAGGAGCATGAAGGAGTGTTCAAAACATGCAGAGCCTGAAAAGGTGTGAAAAATATGAAGAGCTCCAAAAGTTGTCAAAAATATGAGGAGCAGGAAACGGTCTGAAAAATAGGAGGAGCATGAAACGGTGTTCAAAAACTTGAAGATACTGAAAAGATGTGAAAAATATGAAGAGCTTCAAAAGGTGTCAAAAATATGAGGAGCATGAAACGGTCTGAAAAATAGGAGGAAAATGAAACGGTGTTCAAAATCATTAAGAGCCTGAAAAGGTGTGAAAAATATGAAGAGCTTCAGAAGGTGTGAAAAATATGAGAAGCATGAAGCGGTTATCAAAAACTTGAAGATAGTGCACAGGTGTGAAAAATATGAAGAGCTTCAAAAAGTGGCAAAAATATGAGGAGCATGAAACGGTATGAAAAATAGGAGGAGCATGAAACGGTGTTGAAAAACACGAAGAGCCTAAAAAGGAGTGAAAAATATGAGGAGCTTCTAAAGGTGTCAAATATATAAGGAGCATGAAACGGCCTGAAAAATAGGAGCAGCCTGAAACGGTGTGGAAAAACGTGAAGAGACTGAAAACGTGTGAAAAATATGAAGAGCTTCAAAAGGTTTCAAAATTATGATGCGCATGAAACTGTCTTAAAAATAGGAAGAGCATGAAGCGGTGTTGAAAAACATGAAGAGCCTGAAAAGGTGTGAAATATATGAAGAGCTACAAAATGTGTCAAAAATATGAGGAGCATGAAGCGTTCTGAAAAATAGGAGGAGCATGAAACGGTGTTGAAAAACACGAAGAGCCTAAAAAGGAGTGAAATATATGAAGAGTTTCAAAAGAAGTCAAAAATATAAGAAGCATGAAACGGTCTGAAAAATAGGAGGAGCAGGAAGCGGTGTTGAAAAATATGAAGAGCCTGAAAAGGTGT
This sequence comes from Dama dama, assembly GCF_033118175.1. Taxonomy (NCBI): domain Eukaryota; kingdom Metazoa; phylum Chordata; class Mammalia; order Artiodactyla; family Cervidae; genus Dama; species Dama dama. The sequence continues at coordinate 790,172 of NW_026870901.1, forward strand.
GAAAAATATGAAGAGTTTCAAAACATGTAAAAATATGAGGAGCATGAAACGGTGTTCAGAAACATGAAGAGCCTGAAATGGTGTGAAAAATATGGAGAACTTCAAAAGGTGTCAAAAATATGAGGAGCATGAAGCGTTCTGAAAATTAGGAGGAGCATGAAACGGTGTTGAATAAGACGAAGAGCCTAAAAAGGAGTGAAAAATATGAAGAGCTTCAAAAGGTGTCAAATATATAAGGAGCATGAAACGGTCTGAAAAATAGGAGCAGCCTGAAACGGTGTGAAAAAACATGAAGAGACTGAAAATGTGTGAAAAATATGAAGAGCTTCATAATGTTTCAAAATTATGATGCGTATGAAACTCTCTTAAAAATAGGAAGAGCATGAAGCGGTGTTGAAAAACATGAAGAGCCTGGAAAGGTGTGAAATATATGAAGAGCTACAAAATGTGTCAAAAATATGAGGAGCATGAAGCGTTCTGAAATATAGGAGGAGCATGAAACGGTGTTGAAAAACACGAAGAGCCTAAAAAGGAGTGAAATATATGAAGAGCTTCAAAAGAAGTCAAAAATATAAGGAGCATGAAACGGTCTGAAAAATAGGAGGAACATGAAGCGGTGTTGAAAAACATGAAGAGCCTGAAAAAATGTGAAATATATGAAGAGCTTCAAAAGGTGTCAAAAAGAGGAGGAGCATGAAACAGTTTGAAAAATAGGAAGAGCACGAAGTGGTGTTGAAAAACATGAAGAGCCTGAAAAGGTGTGAATAATATGAAGAGCTTCAAAAGGAGTCAAATATATGAGGAGCATGAAACTGTCTGAAAAATAGGAGGAGCATGAAACGGTGTTTGAAAACATGAAGAGCCTGAAAAGGTGTGAAATATATGAAGAGCTTCAAAAGTTTTCAAAAGTATGAGGAGCATGATACGGTCTGAAAAATAGGAGGAGCATGAAGCGGTGTTGAAAAGTGAAGAGCCTGAAAAGGTGAGAAAAACATGAAGAGCTTCAAAAGTTGTCAAAAATATGAGGAACATGAAACGGTCTGAAAAATAGGAGGAGCAAGAATCGGTGTTGAAAAAAAGAAGAGCCTGAAAAGTTGTGAAATATATGAAGAACTTCAAAACGTGTCAAATATATGAGGAGCATGAAACGGTCTGAAAAATAGGAGCAGCATGAAGCGGTGTTAAAAAACATAAACAGCCTGAAAAGGTGTGAAATATATGAAGAGCTTCAAAAGGTGTCAAAAATATGAGGAGCAGAAAACGCTCTGAATATTAGGGGGAGCATGAAACGGACTTCAAAAACATGAAGAGCCTGAAAAGGTGTTAAAAATATGAAGAGCTTCAAAACTTGTCAATAATATAATGAGAATGAAACGGTCTGAAAAATAGGAGGAGCATGAAGCGGTGTTGAAAAACATGAAAAGCCTGAAAAGGTGTGAAAAATAAGAAGAGCTTCAAAAGGTGTCAAAAATATGAGGAGCATGAAACGGTCTGAAAAACAGGAGGAGCATGACGCGGTGATGAAAAACATGAGGAGCCTGAAAAGGTGTGAAATATATGAAGAGCTTCAAAAGGTGTCAAAAATATGAGGAGCATGAAAAGGTCTGAAGAATAGGAGGAGTAAGAAGCGGTGTTGAAAAACATGAAGAGCCTGAAAAGGTGTGAAATACATGAAGAGCTTCAAAATTGTCAAAAATATGAGGAGCATGAAACGGTCTGAAAAATAGGAGGAGCATGAAGCGGTGTTGCAAAACATGAAGAGCCTGAAAAGGTGTGAAAAACATGAAGAGCCTGAAAATGTGTGAAATATATGAAGAGCTTCAAATGGTGTCAAAAATATGAGGATCATGAAAAAGTCTGAAAAATATGAGGAGCATGAAACGGCGTTCAAAAACATGAAGAATCTGAAATGGTGTGAAAAATATGAAGAACTTAAAAACGTGTCAAAAATAGGAGGAGTTTCAAAGGGTCCGAAAAATAGGAAGAGCATGAAGGGGTGTTGCAAAACATGAAGAGCCTGAAAAGGTGTGAAATATATGAAGAGCTTCAAAAGGTGTCAAAAATATAAGAAGCATGAAACGGTCTTAAAAATAGGAGGAGCATGAAACGGTGTTGAAAAACATGAAGAGCCTGAAAATGTGTGAAAAATATGAAGAGCTTCAAAAGGTGTCAAAAATAGAAGGAGCATGAAGCGGAGTTGAAAAACATGAAGAGCTTCAAAATGTGTCAAAAATATGAGGAGCAAGATACGGTCTCAAAAATAGGAGGAGCATGAAGCGGTGTTGAAAAACATGAAGAGCCTGGAAAGGTGTGAAATATATGAAGAGATTCAAAAGTGTCACAAATAGGAGGAACATGAAACGGTCTGAAAAATAGGAGGAGCATGAAGTGGAGTTGAAAAAAATGAATAGCCTGAAAAGGTGTGAAAAATATTAGGAGCATGAAACAGTCTGAAAATAGGAGGAGCATCAAATGGTGCTGAAAAACATGGAGAGCCTGAAAAGGTTTGAAAAATATGAAGAGCTTCAAAAGGTGTCAAAAATATGAGGAGCATGAAATGGTCTGAAAAATAGGAGGAGCATGTAATGGTGTTGAAAACAACGAAGAGCCTGAAGAGGAGTGAAATACATGAAGAGCTTCAAAAGGTGTCATAAATATGAGAAGCATGAAATGGTGTTCAAAAACAAGAAGAGCCTGAAAATGTGTGAAAAATATGAGGAGCATGAAACGGTCTTAAAAATGTGTGGAGCATGAAGCGGTGTTCAAAAACATGAAGAGCCTGACAAGGTGTGAAAAATATGAAGAGGTTCAAAAAGTGTCAAAAATATGAGGAGCATGAAACTGTTCTGAAAAATAGGTGCAGCATAAAGCGGAGTTGAAAAACATGAAGGGTCTGAAAATGTGTGAAACATATGAAGAGCTTCAAAAGGTGAAAAAATATGAGGAGCATGAAACGGTCAGAATCATAGGAGGAGCATGAAGGAGTGTTCAAAACATGCAGAGCCTGAAAAGGTGTGAAAAATATGAAGAGCTCCAAAAGTTGTCAAAAATATGAGGAGCAGGAAACGGTCTGAAAAATAGGAGGAGCATGAAACGGTGTTCAAAAACTTGAAGATACTAAAAAGATGTGAAAAATATGAAGAGCTTCAAAAGGTGTCAAAATATGAGGAGCACGAAACATTCTGAAAAATAAGAGGAGTATGAAACGGTGTTGAACAACATGAAGAGCATGAAAAGGTGTGAAAAATATGAAGAGATTAAAAAGGTGTCAAAATATGAGGAGCATGAAACGGTCTGAAAAATAGGAGGCGCATGAAGTGGTGTTCAAAAACATGAAGAGCCCGAAAAGGTGTGAATAATATGAAGAGCTTCAAAAGGAGTCAAATATATGAGGAGCATGAAACTGTCTGAAAAATAGGAGGAGCATGAAACGGTGTTTGAAAACATGAAGAGCCTGAAAAGGTGTGAAATATATGAAGAGCTTCAAAAGTTTTCAAAAGTATGAGGAGCATGATACGGTCTGAAAAATAGGAGGAGCATGAAGCGGTGTTGAAAAGTGAAGAGCCTGAAAAGGTGTGAAAAACATGAAGAGCTTCAAAAGTTGTCAAAAATATGAGGAACATGAAACGGTCTGAAAAATAGGAGGAGCAAGAATCGGTGTTGAAAAAAAGAAGAGCCTCAAAAGTTGTGAAATATACGAAGAACTTCAAAACTTGTCAAATATATGAGGAGCATGAAACGGTCTGAAAAATAGGAGCAGCATGAAGCGGTGTTAAAAAACATAAACAGCCTGAAAAGGTGTGAAATATATGAAGAGCATCAAAAGGTGTCAAAAATATGAGAGGCAGAAAACGCTCTGAATATTAGGGGGAGCATGAAACGGACTTCAAAAACATGAAGAGCCTGAAAAGGTGTTAAAAATATGAAGAGCTTCAAAACTTGTCAATAATATAATGAGAATGAAACGGTCTGAAAAATAGGAGGAGCATGAAGCGGTCTTGAAAAACATGAAGAGCATGAAACGGTCTGAAAAATAGGAGGAGCATGAAATGGTGTTCAAAAACATGAAGATCCTGAAAACATGTGAAAAATATGAAGCGCTTCAAAAGCTGTCAAAAATATGAGGAGCATGAAACGGTCTGAAAAATAGGAAGAAAATGAAACGGTGTTCAAAATCATTAAGAGCCTGAAAAGGTGTGAAAAATATGAGGAGCATGAAACGGTCTGAAAAAAAGGCGAGAATGAAGTCGTGTTCAAAGACATGAAGAGCACGAAAAGGTGTGTAAAATATGAAGAGCTTCAAAAGGTGTCAAAAATATGAGGAGCATGAAACGGTCTGAAAAATAGGAGGAGCATGAAGTGGTGTTGAAAAACATGAAGTGCCTGAAAATGTGTGAACAATATGAAGAGCTTCAGAAGGTGTGAATAATATGAGGAGCATAAAGCGGCGTTCAAAAACTTGAAGATACTGAAAATGTGTGAAAAATATGAAGAGCTTCAAAAGGTGTCAAAAATATGAGGAGCATGAAATGGTCTGAAAAATATTAGGAGCATGAAACGGTGTTGAAAACCTGAAGCGCCTGAAAAGGTGTGAAAAATATGAAGAGTTTCAAACATGTAAAAATATGAGGAGCATGAAACGGTGTTCAGAATCATGAAGAGCCTGAAATGGTGTGAAAAATATGAAGAGCTTCAAAAGGTGTCAAAAATATGAGGAGCATGAAGCGTTCTGAAAAATAGGAGGAGCATGAAACGGTGTTGCAAATAACGAAGAGCCTAAAAAGGAGTGAAAAATATGAAGAGCTTCAAAAGGTGTCAAATATATAAGGAGCATGAAACGGTCTGAATAATAGGAGCAGCATGAAACGGTGTGGAAAAACATGAAAAGCCTGAAAATGTGTGAAAAATATAAAGAGCTTCAAAAGGTTTCAAAATTATGAGGCGCATGAGACTGTCTTAAAAATAGGAAGAGCATGAAGCGGTGTTGAAAAATATGAAGAGCCTGAAAATGTGTGAAATATATGAAGAGCTGCAAAATGTGTCAAAAATATGAGGAGCATGAAGCGTTCTGAAAAATAAGAGGAGCATGAAACGGTGCTGAAAAACACGAAGAGCCTAAAAAGGAGTGAAATATATGAACAGCTTCAGAAGAAGTCAAAAATATAAGGAGTATGAAACGGTATGAAAAATAGGAGGAGCATGAAGCGGTGTTGAAAAACATGAAGAGCCTGAAAAGGTGTGAAATATATGAAGAGCTTCAAAAGGTGTCAAAAATATGAGGAGCAAGAAACGGTCTGAAAAATAGGAGGAGCATGAAGTGTTGTTCAAACACATGAAGAGCCTGAAAAAGTGTGAAATATATGAAGAGCTTCAAAAGGTTTAAAAAATATGAGGAGCATGAAAAGGTCTGAAAAATAGGTGGAGCATGAAGCGTTGTTCAAATACATGAAGAGCCTGATAAGATGTGAAAAATATGAAGAGCTTCAAAAGGTGTCAAATATGAGTGCATGAAACGGTCTGAAAAATAAGAGGAGCATGAAGCGGTGTTGAAAAGCATGAAGAGCCTGAAAAGGTGTGAACTATATGAAGAGCTTCAAAAGGTGACAAAAATACGAGGAGCATGAAACGGTCTGAAAAATAGGAGGAGCATGAAGTGGTGTTGAAACACTTGAAGAGCCTGAAAAGGTGTGAAATATATGAAGAGCTTCAAAACGTGTCAAATATATGAGGAGCATGAAACGATCTGAAAAATATGAGCAGCATGAAGCGGTGTTGTAAAACATAAAGAGCCTGAAAAGGTGTAAAAAATATGAAGAGCTTCAAACAGTGTCAAAAATATGAAGAGCATGAAAAGGTCTGAAAAATAGGAGGAGCATGAAGTGGTGTTGAAAAACATGAAGAGCCTGAAAAGGGGTAAAAAATATGAAGAGCTTCAAAAAGTGTCAAAAATATGAGGAGCATGAAACGATCTGAAACATAGTAGGAGCATGAAGCGTTGTTCAAAAACATGAAGAGCCTGAAAAGGTGTGAAATATATGAAGAGCTTCAAAAGGCGTCAAAAATATGAGGAGCATGACATGGTCTGAAAAATAGGAGGAGCATGAAGCAGTGTTGAAAAGCATGAAGAGCCTGAAAAGGTGTGAAAAATATGAAGAGGTTCAAAAAGTTTGAAAAATATGAAGAGCTTCAAAGGTGTCAAAAATATGAGGAGCATGAAACGGTCTGAAAAATAGGAGGATCATGAAGAGGTGTTCAAAAACATGAAGAGCCTGAAAAAGTGTAAAAAATATGAAGATCTTCAAAAGGTGTAAAAAATATGAAGAGCTTCAAAAGGTGTGAAAATATGAAGAGTTTCAAAAGGTGTCAAACATATGAGGAGCATGAAACGGTCTGAAAAATAGGAGGAGCATGAAGCGGTGTTCAAAACCATGAAGAGACTGAAAAGGTGTGAAATATATGAAGACTTCAAAATGTGTCAAAAATATGAGGAGCATGAAACGTTCTGAAATATAGGAGGAGCATGAAACGTTTTTCGAAAACATGAAGAGCCTGAAAAGGTGTGAAAAGTATGAAGAGCCTCAAAAGGTGTCAAAATTATGAGGAGCTTGAAACGGTCTCAAATATAGGAGGAGAATAAAACGGTGTTGAAAAATATGTAGATCCTGAAAAGGTGTGAAAAATTTGTACGGCCTCAAAAGGAATGAAAAATATGAGGAGCATGAAATGTTCTGAAAAATAGGAGGACCATGAAACGGTGTTCAAAACCATGAAGAGACTGAAAAGGTGTGAAATATATGAAGAGCTTCAAAAGGTGTCAAAAATATGAGGAGCATGAAAAGGTCTGAAAAATAGGAGGAGCATGAAGCTGTGTTGAAAAACATGAAGAGCCCAAAAAGGTGTGAAAAATAGGAAGAGCTCAAAAGGTGTAAAAATATGAAGAGCTTCAAATGGTGTCAGAAATATGACGAGTATGAAACGGTCTGAACAATGGGAGGAGCATGAAACGGTGTTGAAAAACATGAAGAGCCTGAAAAGGTGTGAAAAATATGAAGAGGTTCAAAAGGTGTCAAAAATATGAGGAGCATGAAACGGTTTGAAAAACAGGAGGAGCATAGAGCGACGTTGAAAAACATGAAGAGCCTGAAAATGTGTTAAAATTATGAAGAGCTTCAAAAGGTGTCAAAAATATGAGGAGCATGAAACGGTCTGTAAAATAGGAGGATCATGAAGCGGTGTTGAAAAACATGAAAAGCCTGAAAACTTGTGCAAAATATGAAGAGCTTCAAAAAGTGTGAAAAATATGAAGAGCTTCAAATCGTGTCAAAAATGAGAGGAGCATGAAACGGTCTTAAAAATAGGAGGAGCATGAAGTGGTGTTGAAAAACATGAAGAGTCTGAAAAGGTGTGAAATATATGAAGAGCTTCAAAAGGAGTCAATAATATGAAGAGCATGAAACGGTCTGAAAAATAGGAGGAGCATGAAAAGGTCTAAAAAACGTGAGGAGCATGAAACGGTGTGAAAATATGAAGACGTTTAAAACGTGTCAAAAATATGAGGACCATGAAAAGATGTGAAAAATATGAGGAGCATGAAATGCTAGGAAAAAAATGAGGAGCATGAAAATATGTAAAAAATATGAAGAGCATGAAAAGTTGTGAAATATGAGGAGCATGAAAAGGTGTGAAAAATACGAGGAGCATGAAAAGGTGTAAAAAATACGAGGAGCATGAAAAGGTCTGAAAAATACGAGGACCATGAAAGGTATGTAAAATACGGGGAGCATGAATCGTTCTGTAAAATACGAGGACCATGAAAGGTATGAAAAATACGGGGAGCATGAAAAGGTCTGAAAAATACGAGGAGCATGAAAAGGTGTGAAAAATACGAGAAGCATGAATTGTTCTGAAAAATACGAGGACCATGAAAGGTATGAAAAATACGGGGAGCATGAAAAGGTCTGAAAAATACGAGGAGCATGAAAAGGTCTGAAAAATAAGAGGAGTATGAAAAGGTATCAAAAATATGAGGAGCATGAAACGGTGTGAAAATATAAAGAGCATGAAACGGTGTGAAAAATATGAAGAGCATGAAAGGTGTGAGAAATATGAGGAGCATGAAAAGGTCTGAAAACTACAAGGAGCATGAAAAGTTGTGAAAAGTACGAGGAGCATGAAAAGGTCTGGAAAATACGAGGAGCATGAAAATATCTGAAAAATATGAGGAGCATGAAACAGTATGGAAACATGAAGAGCATGAAACGGTGTGAAAAATATGAAGAGCATGAAAAGGTGTGAAAAATATGAGGAGCATGAAACGGCCTGAAAAATATGAAGAGCATTAAAAGGTGTGAAAAATATGAGGATCATGAAAAGGTATGAAAAATACGATGAGCATGAAAAGTTGTGAAAAATACGAGGAGCATGAAAAGGTGTGAAAAATATGAGAAGCATGAAACAGTCTGAAAAATACAAGGATCATGAAAAGGTGTCAAAAATATGAGAAGCATGAAAAGGTGTGAAATATATGAGGATCATGAAACGGTATGAAAAATATGAGGAGCATGAAAAGATGTGAAAAATATGAAGAGCATGAAAAGTTGTGAACAATATGAGGAGCATGAAAAGGTGTGAAAAATACGAGGAGCATGAAAAGGTCTGAAAAATACGAGGGGCCTTAATGTCTGACAAATACGAGGAGCGTGAAAAGGTGTGAAAAATACGAGGAATATGAAAATGTGTGAAAAATACGAGGAGCATGAAAAGGTCTGACAAATACAAGGACCATGAAAAGTTCTGAAAAATACGAGGGGCCTGAATGTCTGAAAAATACGAGGAGCGTGAAAAGGTCTGAAAAACGCGAGGAGCATGAAAATGTCTGAAAAATACGAAGGGCCTGAATGTCTGAAAAATACGAGGAGCGTGAAAAGGTCTGAAAAACACGAGGAGCATGAAAAGGTCTGAAAAATATGAGGAGCATGAAAAGGTGTCAAAAATATGGATAGCATGAAATGCTGTGAAAATATGAAGAGCATGAAATGGTGTGAAGAAATATGAGGAGCAGGAAAAGGTGTGGAAAACACGAAGAGCAAGAAAAGGTGTGAAAAACACGGAGAGCATGAAAAGGTGAGAAAAATATCAAGAGCGTGAAAAGTCCTGAAAAATATGAAGAGCATTAAAAGGAGTGAAAAACACGAAGGGCAAGAAAAGGTGTGAAAAACAGGAAGAGCATGAAAAGGTGTAAAAAATATGAGAAGCATGAAACGGTCTGAAAAATACGAGGACCATGAAAGGTATGAAAAATACAGGGAGCATGAAAAGGTCTGAAAAATACGAGGAGCATGAAAAGGTATGAAAAATATGAGGAGCATTAAAAGATGTGAAAAATATGAAGAGCAAGAAAAGGTGTGAACAATATGAGAAGCATGAAAAGGTGTGAAAAATACAAGGAGCATGAAAAGGTGTGAAAAGTACGAGGGGCCTTAATGTCTGAAAAATACAAGGAGCGTGAAAAGGTGTGAAAAATAGGAGGAATATGAAAATGTGTGAAAAATACGAGGAGCATGAAAAGGTCTGAAAAACACGAGGAGCATGTAAATGTCTGAAAAATACGAGGAGCATGAAAAGGTCTGGAAAATACGGGAAGCATGAAAAGGTGTGAAAAATAAGAGGAGCATGAAATGTTATCAAAAATATGAGGAGCATGAAACGGTGTGAAAATATCATGAGCATGAAACCGTGTGAAAAATATGAAGAGCATGAAAGGTGTGAGAAATATGAGGAGCATGAAAAGGTCTGAAAAGTACAAGGAGCAGGAAAAGATCGGAAAAATACTAGGAGAATGAAAAGGTCTGAAAAATATGAGGAGCATGAAAATATCTGAAAAATATGAGGAGCATGAAACAGTATGGAAACATGAAGAGCATGAAACGGTGTGAAAAATATGAAGAGCATGAAAAGGTGTGAAAAATATGAGGAGCATGAAACGGCCTGAAAAATATGAAGAGCATTAAAAGATGTGAAAAATATGAGGATCATGAAAAGGTATGAAAAATACGATGAGCATGAAAAGTTGTGAAAAATACGAGGAGCATGAAAAGGTGTGAAAAATATGAGAAGCATGAAACAGTCTGAAAAATACAAGGATCATGAAAAGGTGTCAAAAATATGAGAAGCATGAAAAGGTGTGAAATATATGAGGATCATGAAACGGTATGAAAAATATGAGGAGCATGAAAAGATGTGAAAAATATGAAGAGCATGAAAAGTTGTGAACAATATGAGGAGCATGAAAAGGTGTGAAAAATACGAGGAGCATGAAAAGGTCTGAAAAATACGAGGGGCCTTAATGTCTGACAAATACGAGGAGCGTGAAAAGGTGTGAAAAATACGAGGAATATGAAAATGTGTGAAAAATACGAGGAGCATGAAAAGGTCTGAAAAACACGAGGAGCATGTAAATGTCTGAAAAATACGAGGAGCATGAAAAGGTCTGGAAAATACGGGAAGCATGAAAAGGTGTGAAAAATAAGAGGAGCATGAAATGTTATCAAAAATATGAGGAGCATGAAACGGTGTGAAAATATCATGAGCATGAAACCGTGTGAAAAATATGAAGAGCATGAAAGGTGTGAGAAATATGAGGAGCATGAAAAGGTCTGAAAAGTACAAGGAGCAGGAAAAGATCGGAAAAATACTAGGAGAATGAAAAGGTCTGAAAAATATGAGGAGCATGAATTGGTCTGAAAATTACGAGGAGCATGAAAAGATGTCAAAAATACGAGGAAAATGAAAAGGTCTGAAAAATACGGGGAGCATGAATAGGTCTGGAAAATACGAGGAGCATGAAAAGGTCTGGAAAATACGAGGAGCATGAAAATGTGTGAAAAACATGAGGAGCATGAAAACGTCTCAAAAATATGAGGAGGATGAAACGGTGTGAAAATATGAAGAGCACGAAACGCTGTGAAAAATATGAAGAGCATGAAAGGTGTGGAAAACATGAGGAGCATGAAAAGGTGTGAAAAATACGAGGAGCAAGAAAAGGTGTGAAAAATTCGAGGAGCATGAAAAGGTCTGAAAATACGAGGAGCACGAAAAGTTCTGAAAAATACGAGGAGCATGAAAAGCTCTGTAAAATACGAGGAGCATGAAAATGTCTGAAAAATACGAGGAGCATGAAACGGTCTGAAAAATACAAGGAGCATGAAAAGGTGTAAAAATACGAGGAGCAAAAAAAGGTCTGAAAAATACGAGGAGCATGAAAAGGTCTGAAAAATATGAGAAGCATGAATTGTTCTGAAAAATACGAGGCCCATGAAAGGTATGAAAAATACGGGGAGCATGAAAAGGTCTGAAAAATACGAGGAGCATGAAAAGGTCTGAAAAATAACAGGAGTATGAAAAGGTATCAAAAATATGAGGAGCATGAAAAGGTGTGAAAATATAAAGAGCATGAAATGGTGTGAAAAATATGAAGAGCATGAAAGGTGTGAGAAATATGAGGAGCATGAAAAGGTCTGAAAATACAAGGAGCATGAAAAGTTGTGAAAAGTACGAGGAGCATGAAAAGGTCTGGAAAATACGAGGAGCATGAAAATATCTGAAAAATATGAGGAGCATGAAACAGTATGGAAACATGAAGAGCATGAAACGGTGTGAAAAATATGAAGAGCATGAAAAGGTGTGCAAAATATGAGGAGCATGAAACGGCCTGAAAAATATGAAGAGCATTAAAAGATGTGAAAAATATGAGGATCATGAAAAGGTATGAAAAATACGATGAGCATGAAAAGTTGTGAAAAATACGAGGAGCATGAAAAGGTGTGAAAAATATGAGAAGCATGAAACAGTCTGAAAAATACAAGGATCATGAAAAGGTGTCAAAAATATGAGAAGCACGAAAAGGTGTGAAATATATGAGGATCATGAAACGGTATGAAAAATATGAGGAGCATGAAAAGATGTGAAAAATATGAAGAGCATGAAAAGTTGTGAACAATATGAGGAGCATGAAAAGGTGTGAAAAATACGAGGAGCATGAAAAGGTCTGAAAAATACGAGGGGCCTTAATGTCTGACAAATACGAGGAGCGTGAAAAGGTGTGAAAAATACGAGGAATATGAAAATGTGTGAAAAATACGAGGAGCATGAAAAGGTCTGAAAAATACGAGGACCATGAAAAGTTCTGAAAAATACAAGGGGCCTGAATGTCTGAAAAATACGAGGAGCGTGAAAAGGTCTGAAAAACACGAGGAGCATGAAAATGTCTGAAAAATACGAGGGGCCTGAATGTCTGAAAAATATGAGGAGCGTGAAAAGGTCTGAAAAACACGAGGAGCATGAAAAGGTCTGAAAAATATGAGGAGCATGAAAAGGTGTCAAAAATATGGATAGCATGAAATGCTGTGAAAATATGAAGAGCATGAAATGGTGTGAAGAAATATGAGGAGCAGGAAAAGGTGTGGAAAACACGAAGAGCAAGAAAAGGTGTGAAAAACACGGAGAGCATGAAAAGGTGAGAAAAATATCAAGAGCGTGAAAAGTCCTGAAAAATATGAAGAGCATTAAAAGGAGTGAAAAACACGAAGGGCAAGAAAAGGTGTGAAAAACAGGAAGAGCATGAAAAGGTGTGAAAAATATGAGAAGCATGAAACGGTCTGAAAAATACGAGGACCATGAAAGGTATGAAAAATACAGGGAGCATGAAAAGGTCTGAAAAATACGAGGAGCATGAAAAGGTATGAAAAATATGAGGAGCATTAAAAGATGTGAAAAATATGAAGAGCAAGAAAAGGTGTGAACAATATGAGAAGCATGAAAAGGTGTGAAAAATACAAGGAGCATGAAAAGGTGTGAAAAGTACGAGGGGCCTTAATGTCTGAAAAATACAAGGAGCATGAAAAGGTGTGAAAAATAGGAGGAATATGAAAATGTGTGAAAAATACGAGGAGCATGAAAAGGTCTGAAAAACACGAGGAGCATGTAAATGTCTGAAAAATACGAGGAGCATGAAAAGGTCTGGAAAATACGGGAAGCATGAAAAGGTGTGAAAAATAAGAGGAGCATGAAATGTTATAAAAAATATGAGGAGCATGAAACGGTGTGAAAATATCATGAGCATGAAACCGTGTGAAAAATATGAAGAGCATGAAAGGTGTGAGAAATATGAGGAGCATGAAAAGGTCTGAAAAGTACAAGGAGCAGGAAAAGATCGGAAAAATACTAGGAGAGTGAAAAGGTCTGAAAAATATGAGGAGCATGAAACAGTATGGAAACATGAAGAGCATGAAACGGTGTGAAAAATATGAAGAGCATGAAAAGGTGTGAAAAATATGAGGAGCATGAAACGGCCTGAAAAATATGAAGAGCATTAAAAGATGTGAAAAATATGAGGATCATGAAAAGGTATGAAAAATACGATGAGCATGAAAAGTTGTGAAAAATACGAGGAGCATGAAAAGGTGTGAAAAATATGAGAAGCATGAAACAGTCTGAAAAATACAAGGATCATGAAAAGGTGTCAAAAATATGAGAAGCACGAAAAGGTGTGAAATATATGAGGATCATGAAACGGTATGAAAAATATGAGGAGCATGAAAAGATGTGAAAAATATGAAGAGCATGAAAAGTTGTGAACAATATGAGGAGCATGAAAAGGTGTGAAAAATACGAGGAGCATGAAAAGGTCTGAAAAATACGAGGGGCCTTAATGTCTGACAAATACGAGGAGCGTGAAAAGGTGTGAAAAATACGAGGAATATGAAAATGTGTGAAAAATACGAGGAGCATGAAAAGGTCTGAAAAATACGAGGACCATGAAAAGTTCTGAAAAATACGAGGGGCCTGAATGTCTGAAAAATACGAGGAGCGTGAAAAGGTCTGAAAAACACGAGGAGCATGAAAATGTCTGAAAAATACGAGGGGCCTGAATGTCTGAAAAATATGAGGAGCGTGAAAAGGTCTGAAAAACACGAGGAGCATGAAAAGGTCTGAAAAATATGAGGAGCATGAAAAGGTGTCAAAAATATGGATAGCATGAAATGCTGTGAAAATATGAAGAGCATGAAATGGTGTGAAGAAATATGAGGAGCAGGAAAAGGTGTGGAAAACACGAAGAGCAAGAAAAGGTGTGAAAAACACGGAGAGCATGAAAAGGTGAGAAAAATATCAAGAGCGTGAAAAGTCCTGAAAAATATGAAGAGCATTAAAAGGAGTGAAAAACACGAAGGGCAAGAAAAGGTGTGAAAAACAGGAAGAGCATGAAAAGGTGTGAAAAATATGAGAAGCATGAAACGGTCTGAAAAATACGAGGACCATGAAAGGTATGAAAAATACAGGGAGCATGAAAAGGTCTGAAAAATACGAGGAGCATGAAAAGGTATGAAAAATATGAGGAGCATTAAAAGATGTGAAAAATATGAAGAGCAAGAAAAGGTGTGAACAATATGAGAAGCATGAAAAGGTGTGAAAAATACAAGGAGCATGAAAAGGTGTGAAAAGTACGAGGGGCCTTAATGTCTGAAAAATACAAGGAGCATGAAAAGGTGTGAAAAATAGGAGGAATATGAAAATGTGTGAAAAATACGAGGAGCATGAAAAGGTCTGAAAAACACGAGGAGCATGTAAATGTCTGAAAAATACGAGGAGCATGAAAAGGTCTGGAAAATACGGGAAGCATGAAAAGGTGTGAAAAATAAGAGGAGCATGAAATGTTATAAAAAATATGAGGAGCATGAAACGGTGTGAAAATATCATGAGCATGAAACCGTGTGAAAAATATGAAGAGCATGAAAGGTGTGAGAAATATGAGGAGCATGAAAAGGTCTGAAAAGTACAAGGAGCAGGAAAAGATCGGAAAAATACTAGGAGAGTGAAAAGGTCTGAAAAATATGAGGAGCATGAAACAGTATGGAAACATGAAGAGCATGAAACGGTGTGAAAAATATGAAGAGCATGAAAAGGTGTGAAAAATATGAGGAGCATGAAACGGCCTGAAAAATATGAAGAGCATTAAAAGATGTGAAAAATATGAGGATCATGAAAAGGTATGAAAAATACGATGAGCATGAAAAGTTGTGAAAAATACGAGGAGCATGAAAAGGTGTGAAAAATATGAGAAGCATGAAACAGTCTGAAAAATACAAGGATCATGAAAAGGTGTCAAAAATATGAGAAGCATGAAAAGGTGTGAAATATATGAGGATCATGAAACGGTATGAAAAATATGAGGAGCATGAAAAGATGTGAAAAATATGAAGAGCATGAAAAGTTGTGAACAATATGAGGAGCATGAAAAGGTGTGAAAAATACGAGGAGCATGAAAAGGTCTGAAAAATACGAGGGGCCTTAATGTCTGACAAATACGAGGAGCGTGAAAAGGTGTGAAAAATACGAGGAATATGAAAATGTGTGAAAAATACGAGGAGCATGAAAAGGTCTGAAAAATACGAGGACCATGAAAAGTTCTGAAAAGTACGAGGGGCCTGAATGTCTGAAAAATACAAGGAGCGTGAAAATGTCTGAAAAACGCGAGGAGCATGAAAATGTCTGAAAAATACGAGGGGCCTGAATGTCTGAAAAATATGAGGAGCGTGAAAAGGTCTGAAAAACACGAGGAGCATGAAAAGGTCTGAAAAATATGAGGAGCATGAAAAGGTGTCAAAAATATGGATAGCATGAAATGCTGTGAAAATATGAAGAGCATGAAATGGTGTGAAGAAATATGAGGAGCAGGAAAAGGTGTGGAAAACACGAAGAGCAAGAAAAGGTGTGAAAAACACGGAGAGCATGAAAAGGTGAGAAAAATATCAAGAGCGTGAAAAGTCCTGAAAAATATGAAGAGCATTAAAAGGAGTGAAAAACACGAAGGGCAAGAAAAGGTGTGAAAAACAGGAAGAGCATGAAAAGGTGTGAAAAATATGAGAAGCATGAAACGGTCTGAAAAATACGAGGACCATGAAAGGTATGAAAAATACAGGGAGCATGAAAAGGTCTGAAAAATACGAGGAGCATGAAAAGGTATGAAAAATATGAGGAGCATTAAAAGATGTGAAAAATATGAAGAGCAAGAAAAGGTGTGAACAATATGAGAAGCATGAAAAGGTGTGAAAAATACGAGGAGCATGAAAAGGTGTGAAAAGTACAAGGGGCCTTAATGTCTGAAAAATACAAGGAGTGTGAAAAGGTGTGAAAAATAGGAGGAATATGAAAATGTGTGAAAAATACGAGGAGCATGAAAAGGTCTGAAAAACACGAGGAGCATGTAAATGTCTGAAAAATACGAGGAGCATGAAAAGGTCTGGAAAATACGGGAAGCATGAAAAGGTGTGAAAAATAAGAGGAGCATGAAATGTTATCAAAAATATGAGGAGCATGAAACGGTGTGAAAATATCATGAGCATGAAACCGTGTGAAAAATATGAAGAGCATGAAAGGTGTGAGAAATATGAGGAGCATGAAAAGGTCTGAAAAGTACAAGGAGCAGGAAAAGATCGGAAAAATACTAGGAGAATGAAAAGGTCTGAAAAATATGAGGAGCATGAAATGGTCTGAAAATTACGAGGAGCATGAAAAGATGTCAAAAATATGAGGAAAATGAAAAGGTCTGAAAAATACGGGGAGCATGAATAGGTCTGGAAAATACGAGGAGCATGAAAAGGTCTGGAAAATACGAGGAGCATGAAAATGTGTGAAAAACATGAGGAGCATGAAAACGTCTCAAAAATATGAGGAGGATGAAACGGTGTGAAAATATGACGAGCATGAAACGCTGTGAAAAATATGAAGAGCATGAAAGGTGTGGAAAACATGAGGAGCATGAAAAGGTGTGAAAAATACGAGGAGCAAGAAAAGGTGTGAAAAATTCGAGGAGCATGAAAAGGTCTGAAAATACGAGGAGCACGAAAAGTTCTGAAAAATACGAGGAGCATGAAAAGCTCTGTAAAATACGAGGAGCATGAAAAGGTCTGAAAAATACGAGGAGCATGAAACGGTCTGAAAAATACAAGGAGCATGAAAAGGTGTAAAAATACGAGGAGCAAAAAAAGGTCTGAAAAATACGAGGAGCATGAAAAGGTCTGAAAAATACTCGGAGCATGAAAAGGTCTATATAATACGAGGAGCATGAAAAGGTCTGAAAATTACAAGGAGCATGAAAAGGTCTGAAAAATGCGAGGAGCATGAAAAGGTGTGAAAAACACAAGAGCATTAAAATTTGTGAAAAATACGAGGAGCATGAAAAGGTTTGAAAAATACGAGGAGCATGAAAAGTTGTGTAAAATACGAAGAGCATGAAAAGGTGTGAAAAATACGAGAAGCATGAAACGGTCTGAAAAAGACGAGGATCATGAAAAGGTGTCAAAAATATGAGAAGCATGAAAAGGTGTGAAATATATGAGGAACATGAAACGGTCTGAAAAATATGAGGAGCATGAAACGTTGTGAAAATATGAAGAGCATGAAATGGTATGAAAAATATGAAGAGCTTTAAATCGTATCAAATATATGACGAACATAAAAAGATGTGAAAAATATGAGGAGCATGAAACGGTATGAAAAATATGAGGAGCATGAAACGATGTGAAAAATATGAAGAGCATGAAAAGTTGTGAACAATATGAGGAGCATGAAAAGGTGTGAAAAATACGAGGAGCATGAAAAGGTCTGAAAAACACGAGGAGCATGAAAATGTCTGAAAAATACGAGGTGCCTGAATGTCTGAAAAATACGAGGAGCGTGAAAAGGTGTGAAAAATAGGAGGAATATGAAAATGTGTGAAAAATAAGAGGAGCATGAAAAGTTCTGAAAAATACGAGGAGCATGAAATGGTCTGAAAATTACAAGGAGCATGAAAAGATGTCAAAAATACGAGGAAAATGAAAAGGTCTGAAAAATACGGGGAGCATGAATAGGTCTGGAAAACACGAGGTGCATGAAAAGGTCTGGAAAATACGAGGAGCATGAAAATGTGTGAAAAACATGAGGAGCATGAAAACGTCTCAAAAATATGAGGAGGATGAAACGGTGTGAAAATATGAAGAGCATGAAACGCTGTGAAAAATATGAAGAGCATGAAAGGTGTGGAAAACATGAGGAGCATGAAAAGGTGTGAAAAATACGAGGAGCAAGAAAAGGTGTGAAAAATTCGAGGAGCATGAAAAGGTCTGAAAATACGAGGAGCACGAAAAGTTCTGAAAAATACGAGGAGCATGAAAAGCTCTGTAAAATATGAGGAGCATGAAAAGGTCTGAAAAATACGAGGAGCATGAAACGGTCTGAAAAATACAAGGAGCATGAAAAGGTGTAAAAATACGAGGAGCAAAAAAAGGTCTGAAAAATACGAGGAGCATGAAAAGGTCTGAAAAATACTCAGAGCATGAAAAGGTCTATATAATACGCGGAGCATGAAAAGGTCTGAAAATTACAAGGAGCATGAAAAGGTCTGAAAAATGCGAGGAGCATAAAAAGGTGTGAAAAATACGAGGAGCATGAAAAGGTGTGAAAAATACGAGAAGCATGAAACGGTCTGAAAAAGACGAGGATCATGAAAAGGTGTGAAAAATACGAGAAGCATGAAACGGTCTGAAAAAGACGAGGATCATGAAAAGGTGTCAAAAATATGAGAAGCATGAAAAGGTGTGAAATATATGAGGAACATGAAACGGTCTGAAAAATATGAGGAGCATGAAACGTTGTGAAAATATGAAGAGCATGAAATGGTATGAAAAATATGAAGAGCTTTAAATCGTATCAAATATATGACGAACACAAAAAGATGTGAAAAATATGAGGAGCATGAAACGGTATGAAAAATATGAGGAGCATGAAACGATGTGAAAAATATGAAGAGCATGAAAAGTTGTGAACAATATGAGGAGCATGAAAAGGTGTGAAAAATACGAGGAGCATGAAAAGGTCTGAAAAACACGAGGAGCATGAAAATGTCTGAAAAATACGAGGTGCCTGAATGTCTGAAAAATACGAGGAGCGTGAAAAGGTCTGAAAAACACGAGGAGCATGAAAAGGTCTGAAAAATACGAAGACCATGAAAGGTATGAAAAATACAGGGAGCATGAAAAGGTCTGAAAAATACGAGGAGCATGAAAGGTATGAAAAATACAGGGAGCATGAAAAGGTCTGAAAAATACGAGGACCATGAAAATGTCTGAAAAATATGAGGGGCCTGAATGTCTGAAAAATATGAGGAGCGTGAAAAAGTCTGAAAAACATGAGGAGCATGAAAAGGTCTGAAAAATATGAGGAGCATGAAAAGGTGTCAAAAATATGACTAGCATGAAATGCTGTGAAAATATGAAGAGCATGAAATGGTGTGAAGAAATATGAGGAGCAGGAAAAGGTGTGGAAAACACGAAGAGCAAGAAAAGGTGTGAAAAACACGGAGAGCATGAAAAGGTGAGAAAAATATCAAGAGCGTGAAAAGTCCTGAAAAATATGAAGAGCATTAAAAGGAGTGAAAAACACGAAGAGCATGAAAAGGTGTGAAAAACAGGAAGAGCATGAAAAGGTGTGAAAAATATGAGAAGCATGAAAAGGTATGAAAAATATGAGGAGCATTAAAAGATGTGAAAAATATGAGGAGCAAGGAAAGGTGTGAACAATAGGAGGAATATGAAAATGTGTGAAAAATACGAGGAGCATGAAAAGGTGTTAAAAGTACGAGGGGCCTTAATGTCTGAAAAATACAAGGAGCGTGAAAAGGTGTGAAAAATAGGAGGAATATGAAAATGTCTGAAAAATATGAGGAGCACGAAAAGGTCTGGAAAATACGGGAAGCATGAAAAGGTGTGAAAAATAAGAGGAGCATGAAATGTTCTCAAAAATATGAGGAGCATGAAACGGTGTGAAAATATCATGAGCATGAAACCGTGTGAAAAATATGAAGAGCATGAAAGGTGTGAGAAATATGAGGAGCATGAAAAGGTCTGAAAAGTACAAGGAGCAGGAAAAGATCGGAAAAATACTAGGAGAATGAAAAGGTCTGAAAAATATGAGGAGCATGAAATGGTCTGAAAATTACGAGGAGCATGAAAAGATGTCAAAAATACGAGGAAAATGAAAAGGTCTGAAAAATATGGGGAGCATGAATAGGTCTGGAAAACACGAGGAGCATGAAAAGGTCTGGAAAATACGAGGAGCATGAAAATGTGTGAAAAACATGAGGAGCATGAAAACGTCTCAAAAATATGAGGAGGATGAAACGGTGTGAAAATATGAAGAGCATGAAACGCTGTGAAAAATATGAAGAGCATGAAAGGTGTGGAAAACATGAGGAGCATGAAAAGGTGTGAAAAATACGAGGAGCAAGAAAAGGTGTGAAAAATTCGAGGAGCATGAAAAGGTCTGAAAATACGAGGAGCACGAAAAGTTCTGAAAAATACGAGGAGCATGAAAAGCTCTGTAAAATATGAGGAGCATGAAAAGGTCTGAAAAATACGAGGAGCATGAAAAGGTGTAAAAATACGAGGAGCAAAAAAAGGTCTGAAAAATACGAGGAGCATGAAAAGGTCTGAAAAATACTCGGAGCATGAAAAGGTCTATATAATACGAGGAGCATGAAAAGGTCTGAAAATTACAAGGAGCATGAAAAGGTCTGAAAAATGCGAGGAGCATGAAAAGGTGTGAAAAACACAAGAGCATGAAAATGTGTGAAAAATACGAGGAGCATGAAAAGGTTTGAAAAATACGAGGAGCATGAAAAGTTGTGAAAAATACGAGGAGCATGAAAAGGTGTGAAAAATACGAGAAGCATGAAACGGTCTGAAAAAGACGAGGATCATGAAAAGGTGTCAAAAATATGAGAAGCATGAAAAGGTGTGAAATATATGAGGAACATGAAACGGTTTGAAAAATATGAGGAGCATGAAACGTTGTGAAAATATGAAGAGCATGAAATGGTATGAAAAATATGAAGAGCTTTAAATCGTATCAAATATATGACGAACATAAAAAGATGTGAAAAATATGAGGAGCATGAAACGGTATGAAAAATATGAGGATCATGAAACGATGTGAAAAATATGAAGAGCATGAAAAGTTGTGAACAATATGAGGAGCATGAAAAGGTGTGAAAAATACGAGGAGCATGAAAAGGTCTGAAAAACACGAGGAGCATGAAAATGTCTGAAAAATACGAGGTGCCTGAATGTCTGAAAAATACGAGGAGCGTGAAAAGGTCTGAAAAACACGAGGAACATGAAAAGGTCTGAAAAATACAAAGACCATGAAAGGTATGAAAAATACAGGGAGCATGAAAAGGTCTGAAAAATACGAGGAGCATGAAAGGTATGAAAAATACAGGGAGCATGAAAAGGTCTGAAAAATACGAGGACCATGAAAATGTCTGAAAAATATGAGGGGCCTGAATGTCTGAAAAATATGAGGAGCGTGAAAAAGTCTGAAAAACACGAGGAGCATGAAAAGGTCTGAAAAATATGAGGAGCATGAAAAGGTGTCAAAAATATGACTAGCATGAAATGCTGTGAAAATATGAAGAGCATGAAATGGTGTGAAGAAATATGAGGAGCAGGAAAAGGTGTGGAAAACACGAAGAGCAAGAAAAGGAGTGAAAAACACGAAGAGCATGAAAAGGTGTGAAAAAAAGGAAGAGCATGAAAAGGTGTGAATAATACGAGAAGCATGAAACGGTCTGAAAAATACGAGGACCATGAAAGGTATGAAAGATACAGGGAGCATGAAAAGGTTTGAAAAATATGAGGAGCATGAAAAGGTGTGAAAAATAAGAGGAGCATGAAAAGTTATCAAAAATATGAGGAGCATGAAACGGTGTGAAAATATCATGAGCATGAAACTGTGTGAAAAATATGAAGACCATGAAAGGTGTGAGAAATATGAGGAGAATGAAAAGGTCTGAAAAGTACAAGGAGCATGAAAAGATCGGAAATATACTAGGAGAATGAAAAGGTCTGAAAAATATGAGGAGCATGAAATGGTCTGAAAATTACGAGGAGCATGAAAAGATGTCAAAAATACGAGGAACATGAAAAGGTCTGAAAAATACGAGGAGCATGAAAAAGTATGGAAAATACGAGGAGCATGAAAATGTGTGAAAAACATGAGGAGCATGAAAACGTCTCAAAAATATGAGGAGGATGAAACGGTGTGAAAATATGAAGAGCATGAAACGCTGTGAAAAATATGAAGAGCATGAAAGGTGTGGAAAACATGAGGAGCATGAAAAGGTGTGAAAAATACGAGGAGCATGAAAAGCTCTGTAAAATACGAGGAGCATGAAAAGGTCTGAAAAATACGAGGAGCATGAAAAGGTCTGAAAAACATGAGGAGCATGAAAAGGTGTCAAAAATATGACTAGCATGAAATGCTGTGAAAATATGAAGAGCATGAAATGGTGTGAAGAAATATGAGGAGCAGGAAAAGGTGTGGAAACACGAAGAGCCAGAAAAGGAGTGAAAAACACGAAGAGCATGAAAAGGTGTGAAAAACAGGAAGAGCATGAAAAGGTGTGAAAAATTCGAGAAGCATGAAACGGTCTGAAAAATACGAGGACCATGAAAGGTATGAAAATACAGGGAGCATGAAAAGGTCTGAAAAATAAGAGGAGCATGAAAAGGTATGAAAAATATGAAAAGCATGAAAAGATGTGAAAAATATGAAGAGCATGAACAGTTGTGAACAATATGAGGAGCATGAAAAGGTGTGAAAAATACGAGGAGCATGAAAACGTCTGAAAAATGCGAGGGGCCTTAATGTCTGAAAAATACGAGGAGCGTGAAAAGGTGTAAAGAATCGGAGGAATATGAAAATGTGTTAAAAATACGAGGAGCATGAAAAGGTCTGAAAAACACGAGGAGCATGAAAATGTCTGAAAAATATGAGGGGCCTGAATGTCTGAAAAATACGAGGAGCGTGAAAAGGTCTGAAAAATACGAGGAGCATGAAAAGGTCTGAAAAATATGAGGAGCATAAAAAGGTGTCAAAAATATGACTAGCATGAAATGCTGTGAAAATATGAAGAGCATGAAGTGCTGTGAAGAAATATCAGGAGCATGAAAAGGTGTGGAAAACACGAAGAGCAAGAAAAGGTGTGAAAAACACGGAGAGCATGAAAAGGTGTGTAAAATATCAAGAGCGTGAAAAAGCCTGAAAAATATGAAGAGCATTAAAAGGAGTGAAAAACACGAAGAGCATGAAAAGGTGTGAAAAACAGGAAGAGCATGAAAAGGTGTGAAAAATACGAGAAGCATGAAACGGTCTGAAAAAGACGAGGATCATGAAAAGGTGTCAAAAATATGAGAAGCATGAAAAGGTGTGAAATATATGAGGAACATGAAACGGTCTGAAAAATATGAGGAGCATGAAACGTTGTGAAAATATGAAGAGCATGAAATGGTATGAAAAATATGAAGAGCTTTAAATCGTATCAAATATATGACGAACATAAAAAGATGTGAAAAATATGAGGAGCATGAAACGGTATGAAAAATATGAGGATCATGAAACGATGTGAAAAATATGAAGAGCATGAAAAGTTGTGAACAATATGAGGAGCATGAAAAGGTGTGAAAAATACGAGGAGCATGAAAAGGTCTGAAAAACACGAGGAGCATGAAAATGTCTGAAAAATACGAGGTGCCTGAATGTCTGAAAAATACGAGGAGCGTGAAAAGGTCTGAAAAACACGAGGAACATGAAAAGGTCTGAAAAATACAAAGACCATGAAAGGTATGAAAAATACAGGGAGCATGAAAAGGTCTGAAAAATACGAGGAGCATGAAAGGTATGAAAAATACAGGGAGCATGAAAAGGTCTGAAAAATACGAGGACCATGAAAATGTCTGAAAAATATGAGGGGCCTGAATGTCTGAAAAATATGAGGAGCGTGAAAAAGTCTGAAAAACACGAGGAGCATGAAAAGGTCTGAAAAATATGAGGAGCATGAAAAGGTGTCAAAAATATGACTAGCATGAAATGCTGTGAAAATATGAAGAGCATGAAATGGTGTGAAGAAATATGAGGAGCAGGAAAAGGTGTGGAAAACACGAAGAGCAAGAAAAGGAGTGAAAAACACGAAGAGCATGAAAAGGTGTGAAAAAAAGGGAGAGCATGAAAAGGTGTGAATAATACGAGAAGCATGAAACGGTCTGAAAAATACGAGGACCATGAAAGGTATGAAAGATACAGGGAGCATGAAAAGGTTTGAAAAATATGAGGAGCATGAAAAGGTGTGAAAAATAAGAGGAGCATGAAAAGTTATCAAAAATATGAGGAGCATGAAACGGTGTGAAAATATCATGAGCATGAAACTGTGTGAAAAATATGAAGACCATGAAAGGTGTGAGAAATATGAGGAGAATGAAAAGGTCTGAAAAGTACAAGGAGCATGAAAAGATCGGAAATATACTAGGAGAATGAAAAGGTCTGAAAAATATGAGGAGCATGAAATGGTCTGAAAATTACGAGGAGCATGAAAAGATGTCAAAAATACGAGGAACATGAAAAGGTCTGAAAAATACGAGGAGCATGAAAAAGTATGGAAAATACGAGGAGCATGAAAATGTGTGAAAAACATGAGGAGCATGAAAACGTCTCAAAAATATGAGGAGGATGAAACGGTGTGAAAATATGAAGAGCATGAAACGCTGTGAAAAATATGAAGAGCATGAAAGGTGTGGAAAACATGAGGAGCATGAAAAGGTCTGAAAAATACGAGGAGCATGAAAAGGTCTGAAAAACATGAGGAGCATGAAAAGGTGTCAAAAATATGACTAGCATGAAATGCTGTGAAAATATGAAGAGCATGAAATGGTGTGAAGAAATATGAGGAGCAGGAAAAGGTGTGGAAACACGAAGAGCCAGAAAAGGAGTGAAAAACACGAAGAGCATGAAAAGGTGTGAAAAACAGGAAGAGCATGAAAAGGTGTGAAAAATTCGAGAAGCATGAAACGGTCTGAAAAATACGAGGACCATGAAAGGTATGAAAATACAGGGAGCATGAAAAGGTCTGAAAAATAAGAGGAGCATGAAAAGGTATGAAAAATATGAAAAGCATGAAAAGATGTGAAAAATATGAAGAGCATGAACAGTTGTGAACAATATGAGGAGCATGAAAAGGTGTGAAAAATACGAGGAGCATGAAAACGTCTGAAAAATGCGAGGGGCCTTAATGTCTGAAAAATACGAGGAGCGTGAAAAGGTGTAAAGAATCGGAGGAATATGAAAATGTGTTAAAAATACGAGGAGCATGAAAAGGTCTGAAAAACACGAGGAGCATGAAAATGTCTGAAAAATATGAGGGGCCTGAATGTCTGAAAAATACGAGGAGCGTGAAAAGGTCTGAAAAATACGAGGAGCATGAAAAGGTCTGAAAAATATGAGGAGCATAAAAAGGTGTCAAAAATATGACTAGCATGAAATGCTGTGAAAATATGAAGAGCATGAAGTGCTGTGAAGAAATATCAGGAGCATGAAAAGGTGTGGAAAACACGAAGAGCAAGAAAAGGTGTGAAAAACACGGAGAGCATGAAAAGGTGTGTAAAATATCAAGAGCGTGAAAAAGCCTGAAAAATATGAAGAGCATTAAAAGGAGTGAAAAACACGAAGAGCATGAAAAGGTGTGAAAAACAGGAAGAGCATGAAAAGGTGTGAAAAATACGAGAAGCATGAAACGGTCTGAAAAAGACGAGGATCATGAAAAGGTGTCAAAAATATGAGAAGCATGAAAAGGTGTGAAATATATGAGGAACATGAAACGGTCTGAAAAATATGAGGAGCATGAAACGTTGTGAAAATATGAAGAGCATGAAATGGTATGAAAAATATGAAGAGCTTTAAATCGTATCAAATATATGACGAACATAAAAAGATGTGAAAAATATGAGGAGCATGAAACGGTATGAAAAATATGAGGATCATGAAACGATGTGAAAAATATGAAGAGCATGAAAAGTTGTGAACAATATGAGGAGCATGAAAAGGTGTGAAAAATACGAGGAGCATGAAAAGGTCTGAAAAACACGAGGAGCATGAAAATGTCTGAAAAATACGAGGTGCCTGAATGTCTGAAAAATACGAGGAGCGTGAAAAGGTCTGAAAAACACGAGGAACATGAAAAGGTCTGAAAAATACAAAGACCATGAAAGGTATGAAAAATACAGGGAGCATGAAAAGGTCTGAAAAATACGAGGAGCATGAAAAGGTGTGAAAAATAAGAGGAGCATGAAAAGTTATCAAAAATATGAGGAGCATGAAACGGTGTGAAAATATCATGAGCATGAAACCGTGTGAAAAATATGAAGAGCATGAAAGGTGTGAGAAATATGAGGAGCATGAAAAGGTTTGAAAAGTACAAGGAGCATGAAAAGATCGGAAAAATACTAGGAGAATGAAAAGGTCTGAAAAATACGAGGAGCATGAAAAGGTCTGAAAAATATGAGGAGCAAGAAAAGGTCTGAAAAATACGAGGAGCATGAAAAGGTCTGGAAAATACGAGGAGCATGAAAATGTGTGAAAAACATGAGGAGCATGAAAACGTCTCAAAAATATGAGGAGGATGAAACGGTGTGAAAATATGAAGAGCATGAAACGCTGTGAAAAATATGAAGAGCATGAAAGGTGTGGAAAACATGAGGAGCATGAAAAGGTGTGAAAAATACGAGGAGCAAGAAAAGGTGTGAAAAATTCGAGGAGCACGAAAAGGTCTGAAAATATGAGGAGCACGAAAAATTCTGAAAAATAAGAGGAGCATGAAAAGCTCTGTAAAATAAGAGGAGCATGAAAAGTTCTGAAAAATACGAGGAGCATGAAACGGGCTGAAAAATACAAGGAGCATGAAAAGGTGTGAAAATACGAGGAGCAAAAAAAGGTCTGAAAAATACGAGGAGCATGAAAATGTCTGAAAAATACGAGGAACAAGAAAAGGTGTGAAAAATACGAGAAGCATGAATCGTTCTGAAAAATACGAGGACCAGGAAAGGTATGAAAAATACGGGGAGCATGAAAAGGTCTGAAAAATACGACTAGCATGAAAAGGTCTGAAAAATAAGAGGAGCATGAAAAGGTGTCAAAAATATGAGGAGCATGAAACAGTGTGAAAATATAAAGAGCATGAAACGGTGTGAAAAATATGAAGAACATGAAAGGTGTGAGAAATATGAGGAGCATGAAAAGGTCTGAAAACTACAAGGAGCATGAAAAGTTGTGAAAATTACGAGGAGCATGAAAAGGTCTGGAAAATACGAGGAGCATGAAAATATCTGAAAAATATGAGGAGCATGAAACAGTGTGAAAATATAAAGAGCATGAAACGGTGTGAAAAATATGAAGTCATGAAAAGGTGTGAAAAATATGAGGAGCATGAAAAGGTATGAAAAATACGAGGAGCATGAAACGGGCTGAAAAATACAAGGAGCATGAAAAGGTGTGAAAATACGAGGAGCAAAAAAAGGTCTGAAAAACACGAGGAGCATGAAAAGTTCTGAAAAATACGAGAAGCATGAAAATGTCTGTAAAACACAAGGAGCACGAAACGGTGTGATAAATATGAGGAGCATGAAACGGTTTGAAAAATATGAGGAGCATGAAACGGTCTGAAAATATGAGGAGCATGAAAAGGTCTGAAAAATACGAGGGGCCAGAATGTCTGAAAAATACGAGGAGCGTGAATACGTCTGAAAAACACGAGGAGCATTAAAAGGTCTGAAAAATATTAGGAGCATGAAAAGGTGTCAAAAATATGATTAGCATGAAACGGTGTGAAAATATGAAGAGCATGAAATGGTGTGAAAAATATGAGGAGCATGAAAACGTGTGAAAAACACGAAGAGCAAGAAAAGGTGTGAAAAACACAGAGAGCATGAAAAGGTGTGAAAAATATCAAGAGCGTGAAAAGGCCTGAAAAATATGAAGAGCATTAAAAGGAGTGAAAAACAGGAAGAGCATGAAAAGGTGTGAAAAATACGAAGAGCATGAAAAGGTGTGAAAAATATGAGGAGCATGAAAAAGTGTGAAAAATACGAAGAGCATGAAAAGGTCTGAAATATACGAAGAGCTTGAAAACATGGGACAAATACAAAGAGCATGAAAAGATGTAAAAAATATGAAGTGCATGACAAGGTGTGAAAAATAAGTAGAGCATGAAACGGTGTGAAAAAAGAGAAGAGGATGAAAAGGTGTGAAAAATATGAAGAGCATAAAAAGGTGTGAAAAATTTCGAAGAACCTGAAAAGGTGTGAAAAATATGAAGAGCATGAAAAGTTGTGAAAAATACGAAGTGCATTAAAGGTGTGAAACATACGAATAGCCTGAACGGTGTGTAAAATATGAAGAGCATGAAAAGTTGTGAATAATATGAGGTTAATGAAATGGTGTGAAAAATATGAAGAGCATGAAACGGTCTGTAAAATATGAAGAGCATGAAAAGATGTGAAAAATACGTGGAGCATGAAAAGGTTTGAAAAATACGAGGAGCATGAAGAGGAGTGAAAAATACGAAGAGCATGAAACGGTCTAAAAAAAAGGAGGAGCATGAATAGGTCTGAAAATACGAAGAGCATGAAGAGAATGAAAAGTTCTGAAAAATATGAAGAGCATGAAAAGTTGTTTAAAATATGAAGAGCAAGAAAAGGTTTAAAAATACAAAGAGCATGAAAAGGTGTGAAAAATTTGAAAAGCATGACAAGGTGTGAAAAATATGAAGAGCATCAAACGGTGTGAAAAATAAGAAGAGCAAGAAAAGGTTTAAAAAATAAGAAGAGCATGAGAAGTTGTGTAAAATATGAAGAGCATGTAAACGTGTGAAAAATATGTGGAGCATGAAAAGTTCTGAAAAATACGAGGAGCATGAAGAGGAGTGAAAAATACGAAGAGGATGAAAAGGTCTGAAAAATAGGAGGAGCATGAATAGGTCTGAAAATACGAAGAGCATGAAGAGAATGAAAAGTTCTGAAAAATAAGAAGAGCATGAAAAGTTGTGTAAAATATGAGGAGCAAGAAAAGGTTTAAAAAATACGAAGAGCGTGAAAAGGTGTGAAAAATTTGAAACGCATGACAAGGTGTAAAAAATATGAAGAGCATCAAACGGTGTGAAAAATAAGAAGAGCAAGAAAAGGTTTAAAAAATAAGAAGAGCATGAGAAGTTGTGTAAAATATGAAGAGCATATAAACGTGTGAAAATTATGTGGAGCATGAAAAGGTCTGAAAAATATGAAGAGCATGAAAAGCTGTGAAAAATCTGAGGAGCATGAAACGGTGTGACAATATGAAGCTCATGAAAAGATGTGAAAAATATGAGGAGCATGAAATGGTGTGAAAAATAAGAAGAGCATGAAAAGCTCTAAAAAATATGAAGAGCATGAAAAGGTGTGAAAAATATGAAGAGCATGAAAAGGTGTGAAAAATACAAAGAGCATGAAAAGGTGGGAAAAATACGAAGAGCATGAAAAGTTCTGAAAAATAGGAGGAGCATGAAAAGGTCTGAAAAATATCAAGAGATTGAAAAGGTCTGAAAAATATGAAAGGCATGAAAAGTTGTGAAAAATTGAAGAGCATGAAAAGGTCTGAAAAATATCAAGAACATGAAAACTTCTGAAAAATATCAAGAGCATGAAAAGTTATGAAAAATATGAAGAGCATGAAAAGTTCTGAAAATACGAAGAGCATGAAGAGCATGAAAATTTCTGAAAAATATGAAGAGCTGAAAAGGTGTGAAAAATATAATGAGCATGAAAAGTTGTGAATAATATGAGGAGTATGAAAGTTGTGAACAATATGAGGAGGATGAGAAGTTGTGAAAAATACGAGGAGCGTGAAAAGTTCAGAAAAATACGAGGAGCATGCAAAGGTCTGAAAAATACGAGGAGCATGAAAAGGTCGGAAAAATACAAAGAGCATGAAAAGATCTGAAAAATACAAAGAGCATGAAACGGAAAAATGAGAAGAGGATGAAAAGGTGTGAAAAATATGAAAAGGTGTGAAAAATTTCGAAGAGCCTGAAGAGGTGTGAAAAATACGA
Source organism: Dama dama (assembly GCF_033118175.1). Taxonomy (NCBI): domain Eukaryota; kingdom Metazoa; phylum Chordata; class Mammalia; order Artiodactyla; family Cervidae; genus Dama; species Dama dama. Next base: position 820,176 of record NW_026870901.1, read on the forward strand.
AGAGCATGAAAAGTTGTGAAAAACACGAAGTGCTTGAAAAGGTGTGAAACATACGAAGAGCCTGAAATGGTGTGAAAAATGTGCAGAGCATGAAAGGTTGTGAAAACTACGAAGAGCTTGAAAAGGTCTGAAAAATATCAAGAGCTTGAAAAGTTCTGAAGTATATGAAGAGCATGAAAAGGTGTGAAAAATACCAGGAGCATGAAAAGCTGTGAAAAATACGAAGAGCAAGAAAAATTCTGAAAAATACGAAGAGCATGTAAAGGTCTGAAAACTATGAAGAGCATGAAAAGTTGTGAACAATATGAGGTTCATGAAATGGTGTGAAAAATATGAAGAGCATGAAACGGTGTGTAAAATATGAAGAGCATGAAAAGGTTTGAAAAATACCAGGAGCATGAAAAGCTGTGATTTACGAGGAGAATGAAAAGTTCTGAAAAATAGGAGGAGCATGAAAAGGTGTGAAAAATGCAAGGAGCATGAAAAGGTCTGAAAAATACCAGGAGCATAAAAAGTTGTGAATAATATGAGGAGTATGAAAAGGTGTGAACAATATGAGGAGCATGGGAAGTTGTGAAAAACACAAGGAGCGTGAAAAGGTCTGAAAAATACGAGGAGCATGCAAAGGTCTGAAAAATACGAGGAGCTTGCAAAGGTCTGAAAAATACGAGTAGCATGAAAAGGTGTAAAATATACGAGGAGCATGAAAAGGTGTGAATAATACGAGGAGCATGAAAAGGTCTAAAATATACAAGGAGCATGAAAAGTTGTGAATAATACAAAAAGCACGAAAAGTTGTGAAAAATACGAAGAGCATGAAAAGGTGTGATAAATATGAAGAGCATTAAACGGTGTGAAAAATATGAAGTGCATGAAACGCTGTGAAAAATAGGAAGAGCTTGAAAAGTTCTGAAAAATATGAAGAGCATGAAAAGGTGTGAAAAATCCCAGGAGCATGAAAAGCTGTGAACAATATGAAGAGCATGAAAAATTCTGAAACATACGAAGAGCATGTAAAGGTTTGAAAACTATGAAGAGCATGAAAAGTTGTGAACAATATGAGGTTCATGAAATGGTGTGAAAAATATGAAGAGCATGAAACGGTGTGTAAAATATGAAGAGCATGAAACGGTGTGAAAAATACCAGGAGCATGAAAAGCTGTGATTTACAAGGACAATGAAAAGTTCTGAAAAATAGGAGGAGCATGAAAAGGTCTGAAAAATACCAGAAGCATAAAAAGTTGTGAAGAATATGAGGAGTATGAAAAGGTGTGAACAATATGAGGAGCATGAGAAGTTGTGAAAAACACGAGGAGCGTGAAAAGTTCTGAAAAATACGAGGAGCATGCAAAGGTCTGAAAAATACGAGGAGCTTGCAAACGTATGAAAAATACGAGTAGCATGAAAAGGTCTAAAATATACGAGGAGCATGAAAAGGTGTGAATAATACGAGGAGCATGAAAAGGTCTAAAATATACAAGGAGCATGAAAAGGTGTGAATAATACGAAAAGCATGAAAAGGTGTGAAAAATACGAAGAGCATGAAAAGGTGTGAAAAATTACAAAGTGCATGAAAATTTGTGAAAAATTACGAAGACCATGAAAAGATGTGAAAAATAAAAAGAGCATGAAAAGGTGTGAAAAATACGAAGAGCATGAAAAGTTGTGAAAAATATGAAGAGCATTAAACGGTGTGAAAAATACGAAGTGCATGAAATGCTGTGAAAAATACGAAGCATCAGAATGTCTGAAAAATACGAAGAGCATGAAGTAGTGTGAAAAATACGAAGAGCATGAAAAGTTCTGAAAAATACGAAGAACATGAAAAGATGGGACAAATACGAAGAGGATGAAAAGATGTAAAAAATATGAAGAGCCCGACAGGGTGTGAAAAATACGAAGAGCATGAAAAGGGGTGAAAAATTTCGAAGAGCCTGAAAAGGTGTGAAAAATACGAAGAGCATGAAAATTTGTGAAAAATACGAAGTGCATGAAAAGGTGTGAAACATATGAAGAGCCTGAAACGGTGTGTAAAATATGAAGAGCATGAAAAGGTGTGAATAATATAAGGTTAATGAAATGGTGTGAAAAATATGAAGAGCATGAAACGGTGTGTAAAATATGAAGAGCAAGAAAAGCTGTGAAAAATACGCAGAATATGAAAAGGTCTGAAAAATAGGAGGAGCATGAATAGGTCTGAAAATACGAAGAGCATGAAGAGAATGAAAAGTTCTGAAAAATATGAAGAGCATGAAAAGTTGTGAAAAATATGAAGAGCATGAAAAGGTGTGAATATTATGACGAGCATGAAAAGGTGTGAACAATATGAGGAGCATGAGAAGTTGTGAAAAATACAAGAAGCATGAAAAGTTCTGAACAATATGAAGAGCATGAAAAGGTGTGAACTATATGAAGAGCATGAAAAGGTGTGAAAAATATGAGGAGCATGAAAAGGTCTGAAAAATAAGAGGAGCTTGAAAGGTCTGAAAAATTTGAGGAGCATGAAAAGATCTGAAAAATACGAGGAGGTTGAAAAATTCTGAAAAATATGAAGAGCATGAAAAGTTCTGAAAAATACCCGGAGCATGAAAAGGTCTGAAAAATACAAAGAGCATGAAAAGGCGTGAAAATCACGAAGAGCATGCAAAGGTGTGAAAAATACGAGGAGCATGAAAATGTGTGAAAAATACGAGGAGCATGAAAAGGTCTGAAAAAAAACGAGGAACATGAAATGGTGTAAAAAATACGAGAACCATGAAAATGCGTGAAAATCACGAAGAGCATGAAAAGGTGTAAAAAATACGAGGAGCATGTAAAGGTCTGAAAAATAGAAGTAGCATAAAAGGGTCTGAAAAATACGGGGAGCATGAAAAGGTCTGAAAAATACGAGGAGCATGAAAAGGTGTGAAAAATACGAGGAGTATGAAAAGGTGTCAAAAATACGAAGAGCATGAACAGGTGTGAAATATTACAAAGAGCATGAAAAGGTGTGAAAAATATGAGGAGCATGAAATGGTCTGAAAAATATCAAGAATTTGAAAAGGTCTGAAATATACGAAGAGCATGAAAACGTGTGAACAGTATGAAGAGCATGAAAATTTCTGAAAAATACGAGTAGCATGAAGAGTTCTGAAAAATACGAAGAGCATGAATAGGTCTGAAAAATAAGAGGAGCATGAAGATGTCTGAAAAATAGTAAGAGCATGGAAAGGTCTATAAAATACGAGGACCAGGCAAGGTCTGAAAAATACGAGGAGCATGAAAAGGTCTGAAAAATACGAGGAGCATGAAAAGGTGTGAAAAATATGAGGAGCATGAAAAAGTGTGAAAAATACAAGGAGCATGAAAAGGTGTGAAAAACACGAAGAGCATGAAAATGAATGAAAAATTCGAAGAGCATGAAAAGGTTTGAAAAATATGAGGAGCATGAAAAAGTGTGAAAAATACGGGGAGCATGAAAAGGTGTGAAAAATATGAAGAGCATGAAAAGTGTGAAAAATAGGAGCATGAAATGTGTGAAAAACACGAAAAGCAAGAAACGGTGTGAAAAACATGGAGAGCATGAAAAGGTGTGGAAAATATCAAGAGCATGAAAAGGCCTGAAAAATATGAAGAGCATTAAAAGGAGTGAAAAACACGAAGAGCATGAAAAGGTGTGAAAAACAGGAAGAGCATGAAAAGGTGTGAAAAATACAAAGAGCATATAAAGGTGTGAAAAATACGAGGAGCATGAAAAAGTGTGAAAAATACGAGCAGCATGAAAAGGTGTGAAAAATACGAGAAGCATGAAAAGGTCTGATAAATACGAGGAGGATGAAAAGGTCTGAAAAATACGAGGAGCATGAAAAGGTCTGAAAAACACAAGGAGCATGAAAAGGTCTGAAAAATACGGGGAGCCTGAAAAGTTGTGAACAATATGAACAGCATGAAACGGTGTGAAAAATATGAAGAGCATGAAGAGGTGTGAAATATACAAAGAGCATGAAAAGGTGTGAAATATACGAAGAGCATGAAAAAGTGTAAAAAATACGAAGAGCATGAAACAGTGTGAAAAATATGAAGAGCATGAAATGGTGTGAAAAATATGAAGAGCATGAAACGGTGTGAAAAATATGAAGAGCATGAAAAGGTGTGAATCATACGAAGTGCATGAAAAGGTGTGAAATATACGAAGAGCATTAAAATGTGTGAAAAATACAAAGAGCATGAAAAAGTGTGAAAAGTACAAACGCATCAAACGGTGTGAAAAATATGAAGAGCATGAAACGTTGTGAAAAATCACGAAAAGCATGAAAAGTTGTGAAATATTCAGAGAGCATTAAAAGATGTGAAAAATTACCAAGAACATGAAAAAGTCTGAAAAATACAAAGAGCTTTCTGAAAAATATGAAGAGCATGAAACGTGTGAAAAATATGAGGAGCATGAAACTATCTGAAAATATGAAGAGCATGAAACGGTGTGAAAAATACGAGGAGCATGGAAAGGTCTGAAAAATACAAGGGTCGTGAAAAGGTGTGAAAAATACGAGGAGCATGGAAATGTGTGAAAAATACGAGGAGCATGAAAAGGTCTGAAAAATACGAGGAGCCTGAAAAGGTTTCAAAACTATCAAGAGCATGAAAAGGTCTGAAAAATACGAAGAGCATGCAAACGTCTGAAAAATACGAAGAGCATGAAAAGGTGTGCAAAATATGAGGAGCATGAAAAGTTCTGAAAAATATGAGGAGCATGAAAATGTGTGAAAAATACAGGGAGCATGCAAAGGCCTGAAAAATACGAAGAGCGTGAAAAGGTGTGAAAAATATGAGGAGGATGAAAAGGTCTGGAAAATACGAGGAGCATGCCAAGGTCTGAAAATTATGAGGAGCATGAAAAGGTCTGAAAAATACGAGGACCATGAAAAGGTCTGAAAAATATGAGGAGCATGAAACAGTGTGAGAATATGAAGAGCATGAAACGGTATGAAAAATATGAAGAGCAGGAAAAGGTGTGAAAAATATGAAGAGCATGAAACGGTGTGAAAAATATGAGGAGCAAGAAAAGGTGTCAAAAATATGAGGAGCATGTAAAGGTGTGAAAAATATGAAGAGCATGAAAAGTTCTGAAAAATACGAGGAGCAAGAAATGGTGTCAAAAATATGAGGAGCATGTAAAGGTGTGAAAAATTTGAAGAGCATGAAACTATGATAAATATGAGGAGCATGTAATGGTGTGAACATATGAAGAGCATGAAACAGTGTGAAATATATGAAGAGCATGAAAAGAAGTGAAAAATATGAAGATTATGAAACAGTGTGAAAAATATGAATAGCATGAAAAGGTGTGAAAAATATGAAGTGCATGAAACGGTGTGAAAAATGCGAAGAGCATGAAAAGTTCTGAAAAATATGGAGATCACGAAAAGTTCTGATAAATACGAAAAGCATGAAACGGTGTGAAAAATAAGAAGATCATGAAAACATCTGATAAATACGAAGAGCATGAAACGGTGTGAAAAATACAAAGAGCATGAAAAGATCTGAAAAATACGAAGAGAATGATAAAACCTGAAAAATACGAAGAGCATGAAAAGGTGTAAAAAATTTGAAAAGCATGACAAGGTGTGAAAAATATGAAGAGCATGAAACGGTGTGTAAAATATGAAGAGCAAGAAAAGGTTTAAAAAATATGAAGAGCATGAAAAGTTGTGTAAAATATGAGGAGCAAGAAAAGGTTTAAAAAATACGAAGAGCATGAAAAGGTGTGAAAAATTTGAAAAGCATGACAAGGTGTGAAAAATATGAAGAGCATGAAACGGTGTGAAAAATAAGAAGAGCAAGAAAAGGTTTAAAAAATAAGAAGAGCATGAGAAGTTGTGTAAAATATGAAGAGCATGTAAACGTGTGAAAAATATGTGGAGCATGAAAAGGTCTGAAAAATATGAAGAGCATGAAAAGCTGTGAAAAATCTGAGGAGCATGAAACGGTGTGACAACATGAAGCTCATGAAAAGATGTGAAATATATGAGGAGCATGAAATGGTGTGAAAAATAAGAAGAGCATGAAAAGCTGTAAAAAATATGAAGAGCATGAAAAGGTCTGAAAAATACGAAGAGCATGAAAAGGTCTGAAAAATATCAAGAGATTGAAAAGGTCTGAAAAATATGAAAGGCATGAAAAGTTGTGAAAAATTGAAGAGCATGAAAAGGTCTGAAAAATATCAAGAACATGAAAACTTCTGAAAAATATCAAGAGCATGAAAAGGTGTGAAAAATACGAAGAGCATGAAAAGTTCTGAAAAATACGAAGAGCATGAAAAGGTCTGAAAAATACGAAGAGCATGAACAGCATGAAAATTTCTGAAAAATATGAAGAGCTGAAAAGGTGTGAAAAATAAAATGAGCATGAAAAGTTGTGAATAATATGAGGAGTATGAAAGGTGTGAACAATATGAGGAGCATGAGAAGTTGTGAAAAATACGAGGAGCGTGAAAAGTTCAGAAAAATATGAGGAACATGCAAAGGTCTGAAAAATACGAGGAGCATGAAAAGGTCTGAAAAATACAAAGAGCATGAAAAGGTCTGAAAAATACATTGAGCATGAAACGGTGTGAAAAATGAGAAGAGGATGAAAATGTGTGAAAAATATGAAGAGCATGAAAAAGTGTGAAAAATGTCGAAGAGCCTGAAGAGGTGTGAAAAATACGAAGAGCAAGAAAAGTTGTGAAAAACACGAAGTGCATGAAAAGGTGTGAAACATACGAAGAGCCTGAAACGGTGTGAAAAATGTGCAGAGCATGAAAGGTTATGAAAACTACGAAGAGCTTGAAAAAGTCTCAAAAATATCAAGAGCTTGAAAAGTTGTGAAGTATATGAAGAGCATGAAAAGGTGTGAAAAATACCAGGAGCATGAAAAGCTGTGAAAAATACGAAGAGCATGTAAAGGTCTGAAAACTATGAAGAGCATGAAAAGTTGTGAACAATATGAGGTTCATGAAATGGTGTGAAAAATATGAAGAGCATGAAACGGTGTGTAAAGTATGAAAAGCATGAAAAGGTGTGAAAAATACCAGGAGCATGAAAAGCTGTGATTTACGAGGAGAATGAAAAGTTCTGAAAAATAGGAGGAGCATGAAAAGGTGTGAAAAATGCGAGGAGCATGAAAAGGTCTGAAAAATACCAGGAGCATAAAAAGTTGTGAATAATATGAGGAGTATGAAAAGATGTGAACAATATGAGGAGCATGGGAAGTTGTGAAAAACACAAGGAGCATGAAAAGGTCTGAAAAATACGAGGAGCATGCAAAGGTCTGAAAAATACGAGGAGCTTGCAAAGGTCTGAAAAATACGAGTAGCATGAAAAGGTCTAAAATATACGAGTAGCATGAAAAGGTCTAAAACATACAAGGAGCATGAAAAGGTGTGAATAATACAAAAAGCATGAAAAGGTGTGAAATATACAAAGAGCATGAAAAGGTGTGAAAAATTATGAAGTGCATGAAAAGTTGTGAAAAATTACGAAAACCATGAAAAGATGTGAAAAATACAAAGAGCATGAAAAGCTGTGAAAAATACGAAGAGCATGAAAAGGTGTGAAAAATATGAAGAGCATTAAACGGTGTGAAAAATACAAAGTGCATGAAACGCTGTGAAAAATAGGAAGAGCTTGAAAAGTTCTGAAAAATATGAAGAGCATGAAAAGGTGTGAAAAATCCCAGGAGCATGAAAAGCTGTGAACAATACGAAGAGCATGAAAAATTCTGAAACATACGAAGAGCATGCAAAGGTTTGAAAACTATGAAGAGCATGAAAAGTTGTGAACAATATGAGGTTCATGAAATGGTGTGAAAAATATGAAGAGCATGAAAAGGTGTGAAAAATACCAGGAGCATAAAAAGCTGTGATTTACGAGCAGAATGAAAAGTTCTGAAAAATAGGAGGAGCATGAAAAGGTCTGAAAAATACCAGGAGCATAAAAAGGTGTGAATAATATGAGGAGTATGAAAAGGTGTGAACAATGTGAGGAGCATGAGAAGCTGTGAAAAACACGAAGAGCGTGAAAAGTTCTGAAAAATACGAGGAGCATGCAAAGGTCTGAAAAATACGAGGAGCTTGCAAAGGTCTGAAAAATACGAGTAGCATGCAAAGGTGTGAAATATACAAAGAGCATGAAAAGGTGTGAAAAATTACGAAGTGCAGGAAAAGTTGTAAAAAATTACGAAGACCATGAAAAGATGTGAAAAATAAAAAGAGCATGAAAAGGTGTGAAAAATACGAAGAGCATGAAAAGGTGTGAAAAATATGAACAGCATTAAACGGTGTGAAAAATACGAGGAGCATGAAAAGGTCTGAAAAATAGAAGGAGCATAAAAAGGTGTGAAAAATACGAGGAGTATGAAAAGGTGTCAAAAACACGAAGAGCATGAACAGGTGTGAAATATTACAAAGAGCATGAAAAGGTGTGAAAAATATGAGGAGCATGAAATGGTCTGAAAAATACGAAGAGCATGAAAAGGTCTGAAAAATATCAAGAACTTGAAAAGGTCTGAAATATACGAAGAGCATGAAAATGTGTGAACAGTATGAAGAGCATGAAAATTTCTGAAAAATACGAGTAGCATGAAGAGTTCTGAAAAATACGAAGAGCATGAATAGGTCTGAAATATCAGAGGAGCATGAAGAGGTCTGAAAAATACTAAGAGCATGAGGAGGTCTAAAAAATACGAGGAGCATGAAAAGATCTGAAAAACAAGAAGAGCATGAAAATGTCAGAAAAATACGAGGAGCATGAAACAGTCTGAAAACTATGAAGAGCATGAAAAGGTCTGAAAAATTTTAAGAGCATGAAAAGATCTGAAAAATATGAAGTGATTGAAAAAGTGTGAAAAATATGAAGAGCATGAAAAGGTGTGAAAATTATGAGGAGCATGAAACGGAGTGAACAATACGAGGAGCATGAAATGGTGTGAACAATACGAGGAGCAGGAAAAGTTGTGAACAATACGAAGAGCATGAAAAGGTCTGAAAAATATAAGGAGCATGAAAAGGTCTGAAAAATAAGAAGAGCATGAAAAGGTGTGTTAAATATGAGGAGCATAAAAAGGTGTGAAAAATATTAACAGCATGAAAAGGTGTGAAAAATATGAAGAGCATGATAAGGTTTGAAACATATGAAGAGAATGAAAAGGTCTGAAAAATATGAAGAGCGTGAAGAGAGACGTCAGGTCTTGTGCCTAGATGCGAGCGACACCTCGTGACTCTCCTCGAGGCTTGGCAGGGCAATTGGGATGCCTCTCCAGCTGAGGGGGGAGACCAGGGGGTCCCGTTCCACTTGCCACAGGAATCCTGGGACTATTATCCATATTAAAGAGGTGTCAGGCATCGTCTCCTTTGGAAGCACTGACGTCCGCGTACCTCTGGAGTTTTCAAAGGATGTGAGGCCTCCGGTGGCGATGAGGCGGGGAACTAGGTCTTCCTCTGTGGTCTCCACAGGGGATTCAGGCATCCCTTCGTCATGGGAGATGCAAGACGAGCCTGCATTCAATTCACTGCAGGGATATCTGTCCTTATTTCGAGTCAGAGCATCTCGGTGTCCATTCCACTTGAGGCCACAAACTCAGGGTCCCTCTCACATACCTGTAGCTGAGAGAAGCCTCCTCTTGAGGTGCTTGTGGAAACTTGGTATTCCTCTTGAGTCGAAGCCAGGGACTAAGCTCTCATCTCGAGTTGATTTGGGGTCGACGGAGCCCTTTCGTGTTGCTCCAGTGACCTCAGGATCCCTCTAGACTTGAGACAGTAATCTTGGGTTTTCTCTGGAGTGCCATCAAGGAAATCAAGGCTCCTTTCACGTTTGATGTGGAACACGGAATTGCTCTGCACGCAGTGCAGGGGAATCTGGCCTCATCTCGCGACGAGGGGGAAGTCTCATGGTTTTTCTCGAGTTGAGACCGGACCCTGGGGTATATTCTCGAGTTACGACGGTGAGGGCCCTTCCAGACACGTGTTTGTTCAGCGATTTCAGGACTCCTACCTAGGTGCGAGGGACACCTCGGTATTCTCCTAGAGTCTTGGCATGGCAATTGGGAAGCGTCTCCACGTGAGGCGGGAGACCCAGGGTCCCTTTCCACGTGCCACAGGGATCCTGGGACTCCTATCCATTTTCAAGAGAAGTCAGGCATCGTCTCCTTTGGAAGCATTGATCTCGGCGGACCTCTCGAATTTTCAAAGGATGTGAGGCCTCCGGTCGCGATGAGGTGGAGAACTAGGTCTTTCTCTGTGGTCTCTACAGGGGATTCAGACATCCCTTCGTCTTGGGAGATGCAAGACGAGCCTGCATTCAATTCACTGCAGGGATATCCGGCCTTACTTCGAGTCAGAGCATCTCGGTGTCCATTCCACTTGAGGCCACAAACTCAGGGTCCCTCTCAAATACCTGTAGCTGAGAGAAGCCTCCTCTTGAGGTGCTTGTGGAAAGTTGGTATTCCTCTTGAGTCGAAGCCAGGGACTAAGGTCTCATCTCCAGTTGATTTGGGGTACACGGAGCCCTCTTGTGTTGCTACAGTGACCTCAGGATCCCTCTAGACTTGAGACAGTGATCTTGGGTTTTCTCTGGAGTGCCATCAAGGAAATCAAGGCTCCTTTCACGTTTGATGTGGAACACGGAATTGCTCTGCACGCAGTGCAGGGGAATCGGGTCTCATCTCGCGGCGAGGGGGAAGTCTCATGGTTATTCTCGAGTTGCGGCCGGAACCTGGGGTATATTCTCGAGTTACGACGGGGGGGGCCGTTCCAGACACGTGTTTGTTCAGCGACGTCAGGACTCCTGCCTAGGTGCGATGGACACCTCGGGATTCTCCCCGAGGTTTCGAATGGCAATTGTGTTGCGTCTCCAGGTGAGGCAGGAGACCCAGTGTTCCTTTCCACGTGCCACATGATCCTGGGACTCGTATCCATTTTCAAGAGGAGTCAGGCATCGTCTCCTTTGGAAGCATTGATCTCCACGGACCTCTCGAGTTTTCAAAGGATGTGAGGCCTCTGTTCGCGATGTGGCGAGAACTAGGTCTTTCTCTGTGGTCTCCACAGGGGATTCAGACATCCCTTCGTCTTGGGAGATGCAAGACGAGCCTGCATTCAATTCACTGCAGGCATATCTGTCCTTACTTCGAGTCAGAGCATCTCGGTGTCCATTCCACTTGAGGCCACAAACTCAGGGGCCCTCTCACATAACTGTAGCTGAGAGAAGCATCCTCTTGACGTGCTTGGGGAAAGTTGGTATTCCCCTTGAGTTGAAGCCAGGGACTAAGCTCTCATCTCGAGTTGATTTGGGGTCCACGGAGCACTTTCGTGTTGCTCCAGTCACCTCAGGATCCCTCTAGACTTGAGACAGTGATCTTGGGTTTTCTCTGGAGTGCCATCAAGGAAATCAAGGCTCCTTTCACGTTTGATGTGGAACACGGAATAGCTCTGCACCCAGTGCAGTGGCATCGGGACTCATGTTGCAGCGAGGGGGAAGTCTCATGGTTTTTCTCGAGTTGTGGCCGGAACCTGGGATATATGCTCGAGATACGATGGGGAGGGCACTTCCAGACACATGTTTGTTCAGCGTCGTCAGGACTCCTGCCTAGGTGTGAGGGACACCTCGGGATTCTCCTCGAGTCTTGGCATGGCAATTTGGACGCGTCTCCACGTGAGGCGGGAGACTCAGGGTCCCTTTCCACGTCCCACAGGGATCCTGGGACTCCTAGCCATTTTCAAGAGGAGTCAGGCATCGTCTTTTTTGGAAGCATTGATCTCCGCAGACCTCTCGAGTTTTCAAAGGATGTGAGGCCACCGGTCGCGATGAGGCGGAGAACTCGGTCGTTCTCTATGGTCTCCACATGGGATTCAGACATCCCTTCGTCTTATGAGATGCAAGACGAGCCTGCATTCAATTCACTGCAGGGATATCCGGCCTTACTTCGAGTCAGAGCATCTCGGTGTCCATTCCACTTGAGGCCACAAACTCAGTGTCCTTCTCACATACCTGTGGCTGAGAGAAGCCTCCTCTTGAGGTGCTTGTGGAAAGTTGGTATTCCTCTTGAGTCGAAGCAAGGTACTAAGCTCTCATCTCGAGTTGATTTGGGGTCCACGGAGCCCTTTCTTGATGCTCCAGTAACCTCAGGATCCCTCTAGACTTGAGACAGTGATCTTGGGTTTTCTCTCGAGTGCCATCAAGGAAATCAAGGCTCCTTTCAAGTTTGATGTGGAACACGGAATTGCTCTGCACGCAGTGCAGGGGAATCGGGCCTCATCTCGCGGCGAGGGGGAAGTCTCATGGTTTTTCTCGAGTTGCGGCCGAAACCTGGGGTATATTCTCGAGTTACGACGGGGAGGGCCCTTCCAGACACGTGTTTGTTCAGCGATGTCAGGACTCCTGCCTAGGTGCGAGGGACACCTCGGTATTCTCCTAGAGTCTTGGCATGGCAATTGGGACGCGTCTCGACGTGAGGCGGGAGACCCAGGGTCCCTTTCCAAGTGCCACAGGGATCCTGGGACTCCTATCCATTTTCAAGAGGAGTCAGGCATCGTCTCCTTTGGAAGCATTGATCTCCGCGGACCTCTCGAGTTTTCAAAGGATGTGAGGCCTCCGGACGTGATGAGGCGGAGAACTAGGTCTTTCTTGTGGTCTCTACAGGGGATTCAGACATCCCTTCGTCTTGGGAGATGCAAGACGAGCCTGCATTCAATTCACTGCAGGGATATCCGGCCTTACTTCGAGTCAGAGCATCTCGGTGTCCATTCCACTTGAGGCCACAAATTCAGGGTCCCTCTCACATACCTGTAGCTGAGAGAAGCCTCCTCTTGAGGTGCTTGTGGAAAGTTGGTATTCCTCTTGAGTCGAAGCCAGGGACTAAGCTCTCATCTCGAGTTGATTTGGGGTCCACGGAGCCCTTTCGTGTTCCTCCAGTGACCTCAGGATCCCTCTAGACTTGAGACAGTGATCTTGCGTTTTCTCTCGAGTCCCATCAAGGAAATCAAGGCTCCTTTCACGTTTGATGTGGAACACGGAATTGCTCTGCACGCAGAACAGGGGAATCGGGCCTCATCTCGCGGCGAGGGGGAAGTCTCATGGTTTTTCTCGAGTTGCGGCCGGAACCTGGGGTATATTCTCGAGTTACAACGGGGAGGGCAGTTCCAGACATGTGTTTGTTCATCGACATCAAGACTCCTGCCTAGGTGCGAGGGACACCTCGGGATTCTCCTCGAGTGTTGGCATGGCAATTGGGACGTGTCTCCACTTGAGGCGGGAGACCCAGGGGCCCTTTCCACGTGCCACAGGGATCCTGGGACTCCTATCCATTTTCAAGAGGAGTCAGGCATCGTCTCCTTTGGAAGCATTGATCTCTGCGGACCTCTCGAGTTTTCAAAGGATGTGAGGCCTCCGGTCGCGATGTGGCGAGAACTAGGTCTTTCTTGTGGTCTCCACAGGGGATTCAGACATCCCTTTGTCTTGGGAGATGCAAGACGAACCTGCATTCAATTCACTGCAGGGATATCCGGCCTTACTTCGAGTCACAGCATCTCGGTGTCCATTCCACCTGAGGCCAAAAACTCAGGGTCCCTCTCACATACCTGTAGCTGAGAGAAGCCTCCTCTTGAGGTGCTTGTGGAAAGTTGGTATTCCTCTTTAGTCGAAGCCAGGGACTAAGCTCTCATCTCGAGTGGATTTCGGGTCCACGGAGCCCTTTCCTTTTTGCTACAGTGACCTCAGGATCGCTCTAGACTTGAGACAGTGATCTTGGGTTTTCTCTGGAGGGCCATCAAGGAAATCAAGGCTCCTTTCACGTTTGATGTGGAACACGGAATTGCTCTGCACGCATTGCAGGGGAATCGGGCCTCATCTCGCGACGAGGGGGAAGTCTCATGCTTTTTCTCTAGTTGCGGCCGGAAACTGGGGTATATTCTCGAGTTAGAAGGGGAGGGCCCTTCCAGACATGTCTTTGTTCAGCGACGTCAGGACTCCTGCCTAGGTGCTAGGGACACCTCGGGATTCTCTTCGAGTCTTGGCATGGCAATTGGGACGCGTCTCCACCTGAGGCGGGAGACCCAGGGTCCCTCTCCAAGTTCCACAGGAGTCCTGGAACTCCTATCCATTTTCACGAGGAGTCAGGCATCGTCTCCTTTGAAAGCATTGATCTCCGCAGACCTCTCGAGTTTTCAAAGGATGTGAGGCCTCCGGCCGCGATGAGGCGGAGACCTAGGTCTTTCTCTGTGGTTTCCACAGGGGATTCAGACATCCCTTCGTCTTGGGAGATGCAAGACGAGCCTGCATTCAATTCACTGCAGGGATATCCGGCCTTACTTCGAGTCAGAGCATCTCGGTGTCCATTCCACTTGAGGCCACAAACTTAGGGTCCCTCTCACATACCTGTAGCTGAGAGAAGCCACCTCTTGAGGTGCTTGTGGAAAGTTGGTATTCCTCTTGAGTCGAATCCAGGGACTAAGCTCTCATCTCGAGTTGATTTGGGGTCCACGGAGCCCTTTCGTGTTGCTCCAGTGACCTCAGGATCCCTCTAGACTTGAGACAGTGATCTTGGGTTTTCTCTCGAGTGCCATGAAGGAAATCAAAGCTCCTCTCATGTTTGATGTGGAAAACGGAATTGCTCTGCACGCAGTGCAGGGGAATCGGGCCTCATCTCGCGGCGAGGGGGATGTCTCATGGTTTTTCTCGAGTTGTGGCCGAAACCTGGGGTATATTCTCGAGTTACGACGGGGAGGGCACTTCCAGACCCGTGTTTGTTCAGCGACGACAGTACTTCTGGCTAGGTGCGAGGGACACCTCGGTGTTATCCTCGAGTCTTGGCATGGCAATTGGGACGAGTCTCCACATGATGCACGAGACCCAGGGTCCCTTTCAACGTGCGACAGGGATCCAGGGACTTCTATCCATTTTCAAGAGGAGTCAGGCATCGTCTCCTTTGGAAGCATTGATCTCCGCGGACCTCTCGAGTTTTCAAAGGATGTGAGGCCTCCGGTCGCGATGAGGCGGAGAACTAGGTCTTTCTCTGTGGTATCCACATTGGATTCAGACATCCCTTTGCTTGGGAGATGCAAGACGAGCCTGCATTCAATTCACTGCAGGGATATCCAGCCTTACTTCGAGTCAGAGTATCTCGGTGTCCATTCCACTTGAGGCCACAAACTCAGGGTCCCTCTCACATACCTGTAGCTGAGACAAGCCTCCTCTTGAGGTGCTTGTGGAAAGTTGGTATTCCACTTGAGTTGTAGCCAGGGACTAAGCTCTCATCTCGAGTTGATTTGGGGTCCACGGAGCCCTTTCGTGTTGCTCCAGTGACCTCAGGATCCCTCTAGACTTGAGACAGTGATCTTGGGTTTTCTCTGGAGTGCCATCAAGGAAATCAAGGCTCCTTTCACGTTTGATGTGGAACACGGAATTGCTCTGCACGCAGTGCAGGGGAATCGGGCCTCATCTCGCGGTGAGGGGGAAGTCCTATGGTTTTTCTCGAGTTGGGGCCGGAACCTGGGGTATATTCTCGAGTTACGACGGGGAGGGCCCTTCCAGACACGTGTTTGTTCAGCGACGTCAGGACTCCTGCCTAGGTGCGAAGGCCACCTCGGGATTCTCCTCGAGTCTTGGCATGGCAATTGGGACGCGTCTCCACGTGAGGCGGGAGAACCAGGGTACCTTTCCACGTGCCACAGGGATCCTGGGACTCCTATCTATTTTCAAGAGGCGTCAGGCATCGTCTCCTTTGGAAGCATTGATCTCCGCGGACCTCTCGAGTTTTCAAAGGATGTGAGGCCTCCGGTCGCGATGATGCAGAGCACTGGGTCTTTCTCTGTTGTCTCCACAGGGGATTCAGACATCCCTTCGTCTTGGGAGATGCAAGACGAGCCTGCATTCAATTCAATGCAGGGATATCCGGCCTTACTTCGAGTCAGAGCATCTCGGTGTCCATTCCACTTGAGGCCACAAACTCAGGGTCCCTCTCACATAGCGGTAGCTGAGAGAAGCCTCCTCTTGAGGTGCTTGTGGAAAGTTGGTATTCCTCTTGAGTCGAAGCCAGGATCTAAGCTCTCATCTCGAGTTGATTTCGGGTCCACGGAGCCCTTTCGTGTTTCTACACTGACCTCAGGATCCCTCTAGACTTGAGACAGTGATCTTGGGTTTTCTCTCGAGTGCCATGAAGGAAATCAAAGCTCCTCTCATGTTTGATGTGGAAAACGGAATTGCTCTGCACGCAGTGCAGGGGAATCGGGCCTCATCTCGCGGCGAGGGGGATGTCTCATGGTTTTTCTCGAGTTGTGGCCGAAACCTGGGGTATATTCCCGAGTTACGACGGGGAGGGCCCTTCCAGACCCGTGTTTTTTCAGCGACGACAGGCCTTCTGGCTAGGTGCGAGGGACACCTCGGTGTTATCCTCGAGTCTTGGCATGGCAATTGGGACGAGTCTCCACATGATGCACGAGACCCAGGGTCCCTTTCAACGTGCGACAGGGATCGAATAGCCAAAGTAATCTTGAGAAAGAAGAATGGAACTGGAGGAATCAACCTGCCTGACTTCAGACTCTACTACAAAGCCACAGTCATCAAGACAGTATGGTACTGGCACAAAGACAGAAATATAGATCAATGGAACAGAATAGAAAGCCCAGAGATAAATCCACGAACCTATGGACACCTTATCTTTGACAAAGGAGGCAAGGATATACAATGGAAAAAAGACAACCTCTTTAACAAGTGGTGCTGGGAAAACTGGTCAACCACTTGTAAAAGAATGAAACTAGAACACTTTCTAACACCATACACAAAAATAAACTCAAAATGGATTAAAGATCTAAATGTAAGACCAGAAACTATAAAACTCCTAGAGGAGAACATAGGCAGGGACTTCTATCCATTTTCAAGAGGAGTCAGGCATCGTCTCCTTTGGAAGCATTGATCTCCGCGGACCTCTCGAGTTTTCAAAGGATGTGAGGCCTCCGGTCGCGATGAGGCGGAGAACTCCGTCGTTCTCTGTGGTATCCACATTGGATTCAGACATCCCTTTGCTTGGGAGATGCAAGACGAGCCTGCATTCAATTCACTGCAGGAATATCCAGCCTTACTTCGAGTCAGAGTATCTCGGTGTCCATTCCACTTGAGGCCACAAACTCAGGGTCCCTCTCACATACCTGTAGCTGAGACAAGCCTCCTCTTGAGGTGCTTGTGGAAAGTTGGTATTCCACTTGAGTTGTAGCCAGGGACTAAGCTCTCATCTCGAGTTGATTTGGGGTCCACGGAGCCCTTTCTTGTTGCTCCAGTGACCTCAGGATCCCTCTAGACTTGAGACAGTGATCTTGGGTTTTCTCTGGAGTGCCATCAAGGAAATCAAGGCTCCTTTCACGTTTCATGTGGAACACGGAATTGCTCTGCACGCAGTGCAGGGGAATCGGGCCTCATCTCGCGGTGAGGGGGAAGTCCTATGGTTTTTCTCGAGTTGGGGCCGGAACCTGGGGTATATTCTCGAGTTACAACGGGGAGGGCCCTTCCAGACACGTGTTTGTTCAGCGACGTCAGGACTCCTGCCTAGGTGCGAAGGCCACCTCGGGATTCTCCTCGAGTCTTGGCATGGCAATTGGGACGCGTCTCCACGTGAGGCGGGAGAACCAGGGTACCTTTCCACGTGCCACAGGGATCCTGGGACTCCTATCTATTTTCAAGAGGCGTCAGGCATCGACTCCTTTGGAAGCATTGATCTCCGCGGACCTCTCGAGTTTTCAAAGGATGTGAGGCCTCCGGTCGCGTTGAAGCGGAGGACTAGGTCATTCTCTGTGGTCTCCACAGGGGATTCAGACATCCCTTCGTCTTGGGAGATGGAAGACGAGCCTGCATTCAATTCACTGCAGGGATATCCGGCCTTAATTCGAGTCAGAGCATCTCGGTGTCCATTCCACTTGAGGCCACAAAGTCAGGGTCCCTCTCACATACCTGTAGCTGAGAGAAGCCTCCTCTTGAGGTGCTTGTGGAAAGTTGGTATTCCTCTTGAGTCGAAGCCAGGGTCTAAGCTCTCATCTCGAGTTTATTTGGGGTCCACGGAGTCCTTTCATGCTGCTACAGTGGCCTCAGCATCCCTCTAGACTTCAGACAGTGACTTTTGGTTTTCTCTGGAGTGCCATCAAGGAAATCAAGGCTCCTTTAACGTTTGATGTGGAACACGGAATTGCTCTGCACGCAGTGCAAGGGAATCGGGCCTCATCTCGCAGCGAGGGGGAAGTCTCATGGTTTTTCTTGAGTTGCGGCCGGAACCTGGGGTATATTCTCGAGTTACGACGGGGAGGGCCCTTCCGGACACTTGTTTGTTCAGCGTCGTCAGGACTCCTGCCTAGGTGCGAGGGACACCTCGGGATTGTCCTCGAGTCTTGGCATGGCAATTTGGACGCGTCTCCACGTGAGGCGGGAGACCCAGGGTCCTCGTCCATGTGGACAGGGATCCTGGGACTCCTAACCATTTTCCAGAGGAGTCAGGCATCGTCTCCTTTGGAAGCATTGATCTCCGCGGACCTCTCGAGTTTTCAAAGGATGTGAGGCCTCCGGTCGCGATGACGCGGAGGACTAGGTCTTTCTCTGTGGTCTCCACAGGGGATTCAGATATCCCTTCGTATTGGGAGATGCAAGACGAGCTTGTATTCAATTCACTGCAGGGATATCCGGCCTTACTTCGAGTCAGAGCATCTCGGTGTCCATTCCACTTGAGGCCACAAACTCAGGGTCCCTCTCACATAGCGGTAGCTGAGAGAAGCCTCCTCTTGAGGTGCTTGTGGAAAGTTGGTATTCCTCTTGAGTCGAAGCCAGGGACTAAGCTCTCATCTCGAGTTGATTTGGGGTCCACGGAGTCCTTTCGTGTTGCTCCAGTGACCTCAGGATCCCTCTAGACTTGAGACAGTGATCTTGGGTTTTCTCTGGAGTGCCATCAAGGAAATCAAGGCTCCTTTCACGTTTGATGTGGAACACGGAATTGCTCTGCACGCAGTGCAGGGGAATCTGGCCTCATCTCGCGACGAGGGGGAAGTCTCATGGTTTTTCTCGAGTTGCGGCCGGAACCTGGGGTATATTCTCGAGTTACGACGGGGAGGGTCCTTCCAGACACGTGTTTGTTCAGCGACGTCAGGACTCCTGCCTAGGTGTGAGGGACACCTCGGGATTCTCATCGAGTCTTGGCATGGCAATTGGGACGCGTCTCCACGTGAGTCGGGAGACCCAGGGTCCCGTTCCACGTGCCACAGTGATGCTGGGACTCCTATCCATTTTCAAGAGGAGTCAGGCATCGTCTCCTTTGGAAGCATTGATCTCCACCGACCTCTCGAGTTTTCAAAGGATGTGAGGCCTCCGGTCACGATGAGGCGGAGGACTAGGTCTTTCTCTGTTGCCTCCACAGGGGATTCAGACATCCCTTCGTCTTGGGAGATGCAAGACGAGCCTGCATTCACTTCACTGCAGGGATATCCGGCGTTACTTCGAGTCAGAGCATCTCGGTGTCCATTCGACTTGAGGCCACACACTCAGGGTCCCTCTCACATACCTGTAGCTGAGAGAAGCGTCCTCTTGAGGTGCTTGTGGAAAGTTGGTATTCCTCTTGAGTCGAAGCCAGGGACTAAGCTCTCATCTCGAGTTGATTTGGGGTCCACGGAGATCTTTCGTGTTGCTCCAGTGACCTCAGTATCCCTCTAGACTTGAGACAGTGATCTTGGGTTTTCTCTGGAGTGCCATCAAGGAAATCAAGGCTCCTTTCACGTTTGATGTGGAACACGGAATTGCTCTGCACGCAGTTCAGGGGAATCGGGCCTCATCTCGCGACGAGGGGGAAGTCTCATGGTTTTTCTCGAGTTGCGGCCGGAACCTGGGGTATATTCTTGAGTTACGACTGGAAGGGCCCTTCCAGACACGTGTTTGTTCAGCGACGTCAGGACTCCTGCCTAGGTGCGAGGGACACCTCAGGATTCTCCTCGAGCCTTGGCATGGCAATTGGGACGCGTCTCCACGGTGGTCGGGAGACCCAGTGTCCCTTTCCACGTGCCACAGGGATCCTGGGACTCCTATCCATTTTCAAGAAGAGTCAGGCATCGTCTCCTATGGAAGCATTGATCTCCCCCGACCTCTCGAGTTTTCAAAGGATGTG
This sequence comes from Dama dama, assembly GCF_033118175.1. Taxonomy (NCBI): domain Eukaryota; kingdom Metazoa; phylum Chordata; class Mammalia; order Artiodactyla; family Cervidae; genus Dama; species Dama dama. The sequence continues at coordinate 840,312 of NW_026870901.1, forward strand.
AGGCCTCCGGTCGCGATGAGGCGGAGGACTAGGTCTTTCTCTGTGGTCTCCACAGGGGATTCAGACATCCCTTTGTCTTGGGAGATGCAAGTCGAGCCTGCATTCAATTCACTGCAGGGATATCGGGCCTTACTTCGAGTCAGAGCATCTTGGTGTCCATTCCACTTGAGGCCACAAACTCAGGGTCCCTCTCACATACCTTTAGCTGAGAGAAGCCTCCTCTTGTGGTGCTTGTGGAAAGTTGGTATTCCTCTTGAGTCGAAGCCAGGGACTAAGCTCTCATCTCGAGTTGATTTGGGGTCCATGGAGCCCTTTTGTGTTGCTCCAGTGACCTCAGGATCGCTCTAGATTTGAGACAGTGATCTTGGGTTTTCTCTGGAGTGCCATCAAGGAAATCAAGGCTCCTTTCAAGTTTGATGGGGAACACGGAATTGCTCTGCACACAGTGCAGGGGAATCGGGCCTCATCTCGCGGCAAGGGGGATGTCTCATGGTTTTTCTCAAGTTGCGGCCGAAACCTGTGGTATATTCTCGAGTTACGACGGGAGGGCCCTTCCAGACACGTGTTTGTTCAGCGACGTCAGGACTCCTGCCTAGGTGCGAGGGACACCTCGGAATTCTCCTCGAGTCTTGGCATGGCAATTGGGACGCGTCTGCACGTGAGGCGGGAGACCCAGGGTCCCTTTCCACGTGCCACAGGGATCCTGGGACTCCTATCCATTTTCAAGAGGAGTCAGGCATCGTCTCCTTTGGAAGCATTGATCTCGGCGGACCTCTCGAGTTTTCAAAGGAAGTGAGGCCTCCGGTCGCATTGAGGGGGAGGACTAGGTCTTTCTCTGTGGTCTCCACAGGGGATTCAGACATCCCTTTGTCTTGGGAGATGCAAGACGAGCCTGCATTCAATTCACTGCAGGGATATCCGGCCTTAATTCGAGTCAGAGCATCTCGGTGTCCATTCCACTTGAGGCCACAAACTCAGGGTCCCTCTCACATACCTGTAGCTGAGAGAAGCCTCCTCTTGAGGTGCTTGTGGAAAGTTGGTATTCCTCTTGAGTCGAAGCCAGTGACTAAGCTCTAATCTCGAGTTGATTTGGGGTCCACGGAGCCCTTTCGTGTTGCTCCAGTGACCTCAGGATCCCTCTAGACTTGAGACAGTGATCTTGGGTTTTCTCTGCAGTGCCATCAAGGAAATCAAGGCTCCTTTCATGTTTGATGTGGAACAAGGAATTGCTCTGCACGCAGTGAAGGGGAATCGGGCCTCATCTCATGGCGAGGGGGAAGTCTCATGGTTTTTCTCGAGTTGCGGCCGGAACCTGGGGTATATTCTCCAGTTACAACGGGGAGGGCCCTTCCAGACACGTGTTTGTTCAGCGACGTCAGGACTCCTGCCTAGGTGAGAGGGACACCTCGGGATTCTCCTCGAGTCTTGGCATGGCAATTGGGACGCGTCACCAGGTGAGGCGGGAGACCCAGTGTCCCTTTCCACGTGCCACAGGGTCCTGGGACTCCTGTCCATTTTCAAGAGGAGTCAGGCATCGTCTCCTTTGGAAGCATTGATCTCCTCGGACCTCTCGAGTTTTTAAAGGATGTGAGGCCTCCAGTCGCGATGTGGCGAGATCTAGGTCTTTCTCTGTGGTCTCCACAGGGGATTCAGACATCCCTTCGTCTTGGGAGATGAAAGACGAGCCTGCATTCAATTCACTGCAGGGATATCTGTCCTTACTTCGAGTCAGAGCATCTCGGTGTCCATTCCACTTGAGGCCACAAATTCAGGGTCCCTCTCACATACCTGTAGCTGAGAGAAGCCTCCTCTTGAGGTGCTTGTGGAAAGTTGGTATTCCTCTTGAGTCGAAGCCAGGGACTAAGCTCTCATCTCGAGTTGACTTGGGGTCCACGGAGCCCTTTTGTGTTGCTCCAGTGACCTGAGGATCCCTCTAGACTTGAGACAGTGATCTTGGGTTTTCTCTGGAGTGCCATCAAGGAAATCAAGGCTCCTTTCACGTTTGATGTGGAACACGGAATTGCTCTGCACGCAGTGCAGGGGAATCGGGTCTCAACTCGCGGCGAGGGCGAAGTCTCATGGTTTTTCTCGAGTTGCGGCCGGAACCTCGGGTATATTCTCGAGTTACGATGTGGAGAGCCCTTCCAGACAGATGTTTGTTCAGCGACGTCAGGACTCCTGCCTAGGTACGAGAGACAGCTCGGGATTCTCCTCGAGTCTTGGCATGGCAATTGGGACGCGTCTCCACGTGAGGCGGGAGACCCAAGGTCCCTTCCACGTGCCACAGGTATTCTGGGATTCCTAGCCATTTTCAAGAGGAGTCAGGCATCATCTCCTTTTGAAGCATTGATCTCCGCAGACATCTCGAGTTTTCAAAGGATGTGAGGCCTCCGGTTGCGATGAGGCGGAGAACTAAGTCTTTCGCTGTGGTCTCCACAGGGGATTCAGACATCCCTTCGTCTTGGGAGATGCAAGACGAGCCTGCATTCAATTCACTGCAGGGATATCCGGCCTTACTTTGAGTCAGTGCATCTCAGTGTCCATTCCACTTGAGGCCACAAAACAGGGTCCCTCTCGCATACCTGTAGCTGAGAGAAGCCTCCTCTTGAGGTGCTTGTGGAATGTTGGTATTCCTCTTGAGTTGAAGCCAGGGACTAAGCTCTCATCTCGAGTTGATTTGGGGTCCACGGAGCCCTTTCGTGTTGATCCAGTGACCTCAGGATCCCTCTAGACTTGAGACAGTGATCTTCGGTTTTCTCTGGTGTGCCATCAAGGAAATCAAGGCTCCTTTCACGTTTGATGTGGGACACGGAATTGCTCTGTACGCAGTGCAGGTGAATTGGGCCTCATCTCGCAGCGAGGGGGAAGTCTCATGGTTTTTCTCGAGTTGCGGCCGGAACCTGGGGTATATTCTCGAGTTACAACGGGGAGGGCCCTTCCAGACACGTGTTTGTTCAGCGACGTCAGGACTCCTGCCTAGGGGCGAGGGACACCTCGGGATTCTCCTCGAGCCTTGGCATGGCAATTAGGACACGTCTCCACGTGAGGCGGGAGCCCCAGGGTCCCTTTCCACGTGCCACAGGGATCCTGGGACTCCTGTCCATTTTCAAGAGGAGTCAGGCATCGTCTCCTTTGGAAGCATTGATCTCCGCGGACCTCTCGAGTTTTCAAAGGATGTGAGGCCTCCGGTCGCGTTGAGGCGGAGGACTAGGTCTTTCTCTGTAGTCTCCACAGGGGATTCAGACAACCCTTCCTCTTGGGAGATGCAAGACGAGCCTGCATTCAATTCACTGCAGGGATATCCGGCCTTACTTCGAGTCAGAGCATCTCGGTGTCCATTCCACTTGAGGCCACAAACTCAGGGTCCCTCTCACATACCTGTAGCTGAGAGAAGCCTCCTCTTGAGGTGCTTGTGGAAAGTTGGTATTCCTCTTGAGTCGAAGCCAGGGACTAAGCTCTCATCTCGAGTAGATTTGGGGTCCACGGAGCCCTTTCGTGTTGATCCAGTGACCTCAGGATCCCTCTAGACTTGAGACAGTGATCTTGGGTTTTCTCTGGTGTGCCATCAAGGAAATCAAGGCTCCTTTCACGTTTGATGTGGGACACGGAATTGCTCTGTACGCAGTGCAGGGGAATCGGGCCTCATGTCTCGGCGAGGGGGAAGTCTCATGGTTTTTCTCGAGTTGCGGCCGGAACCTGGGGTATATTCTCGAGTTACGACGGGGAGGGCCCTTCCAGACACGTGTTTGTTCAGCGACGTCAGGACTCCTGCCTAGGGGCGAGGGACACCTCGGGATTCTCCTCGAGTCTTGGCATGGCAATTGGGACGCGTCTCCATTTGAGGCGGGAGACCCAGGGTCGCTTTCCACGTGCCACAGGGATCCTAGGACTCCTATTCATTTTCAAGAGGAGTCAGGCATCGTCTCCTTTGGAAGCAATGATCTCCGCAGACCTCTCGAGTTTTCAAAGGATGTGAGGCCTCCGGTCGCGACGAGGCGGACGACTAGGTCTTTCTCTGTCGTCTCCACCGGGGATTCAGACATCCCTTCGTCTTGGGAGATGCAAGACGAGCCTGCATTCAATTCACTGCAGGGATATCCGGCCTTACTTCGAATCAGAGCATATCGGTGTCCATTCCACTTGAGGCCACAATCTCAGGGTCCCTCTCACATACCTGTAGCTAAGAGAAGCCTCCTCTTGAGGTGCTCTTGGAAAGTTTGTATTCCTCTTGATTCGAAGCCAGGGACTGAGCTCTAATCTCGAGTTGATTTGGGGTACACGGAGCCCTTTCATGTTGCTCCAGTGACATCAGGATCCCTCTAGACTTGAGACAGTGATCTTGGGTTTTCTCTAGAGTGCCATCAAGGAAATCAAGGCTCCTTTCACGTTTGATGTGGAACACGGAATTGCTCTGCACGCAGTGCAGGTGAATCGGGCCTCATATCGCGGCGAGGGGTAATTCTCATGGTTTTTCTCTAGTTGCGGCCGGAACCTGGGGTATATTCTCGAGTTATGACGGGGAGGGCCCTTCCAGACACGTGTTTGTTCAGCGACGTCAGGACTCCTGCCTAGGTGCGAGGGACACCTCGGGATTCTCCTCGAGTCTTGGCATGGCAATTGGGACGCGTCTCCACGTGAGGCGGGACACCCAGTGTCCCTTTCCACGTGTCACAGGGATCCTGGGATTCCTATCCATTTTCAGGAGGAGTCAGACATCTTCTCCTTTGGAAGCATTGATCTCCTCGGACCTCTCGAGTTTTCAAAGGATGTGAGGCCACCGCTCGCGATGAGGCGGAGGACTAGGTCTTTCTCTGTGGTCTCCACAGGGGATTCAGACATCCCTTCGTCTTGGGAGATGCAAGACGAGCCTGCATTCAATTCACTGCAGGGATATCCGGACTTACTTCGAGTCAGAGCATCTCGGTGTCCATTCCATTTGAGGCCACAAACTCAGGGTCCCTCTCACATACCTATAGCTGAGAGAAGCCTCCTATTGAGGTGCTTGTGGAAAGTTGGTATTCCTCTTGAGTTGAAGCCAGGGACTAAGCTTTCATCTCGAGTTGATTTGGGGTCCACGGAGCCCTTTCGTGTTGCTCCTGTGACCTCAGGATCCCTCTAGACATGAGAGAGTGAAATTGCGTTTTCTCTGGAGTGCCATTAAGGAAATCAAGGCTCCTTTCACGTTTGATGTGGAACACGGAATTGCTCTGCACGCAGTGCAGGGGAATCGGGCCTCATCTCGCGGCGAGGGGAAAGTCTCATGGTTTTTCCCAAGTTGCGGCCGGAACCTGGGGTTTATTCTCGAGTTACAACGGTGAGGGCCCTTCCAGACACGTGTTTGTTCAGCGACGTCAGGACTCCTGCCTAGGTGTGAGGGACACCTCGGGATTCTCCTCGAGTCTTGGCATGGCAATTGGGACGCGTCTCCACGTGAGGCGGGAGACCAAGGGTCCGTTTCCACGTGAGACAGGGATCCTGGGAATCCTATCCATTTTCAAGAGGAGTCAGGCATCGTCTCCTTTGGAAGCACTGATCTCCGCGGACCTCTTGAATTTTCAAAGGATGTGAGGCCTCCGCTCGCGATGAGGCGGAGAATTAGGTCTTTCTCTGTGGTCTCCACATCGGATTCAGACATCCCTTCGTCTTGGGAGATGCAAGACGAGCCTGCATTCAATTCACTACAGGGATATCCGGCCTTACTTCGAGTCAGAGCATCTCGGTGTCCATTCCACTTGAGGCCACAAACTCAGGGTCCCTCTCACATACCTGTAGCTGAGAGAAGCCTCCTCTTGAGGTGCTTGTGAAAAGTTGGTATTCCTCTTGAGTCGAAGCCAGGGACTAAGCTCTCATCTCGAGTTTATTTGGGGTCCACGGAGCCCTTTCGTGTTGCTCCAGTGACCTCAGGATCCCTCTAGACTTGAGACAGTTATCTTGGGTTTTCTCTGCAGTGCCATCAAGGAAATCAGGGCTCCTTTCACGTTTGATGTGGAACACGGAATTGCTCTGCACGCAGTGCAGGGGAATCGGGCCTCATCTCGCAGCGAGGGGGAAGTCTCATTGTTTTTCTCGAGTTGCGGCCGGAACCTGGGGTATATTCTCGAGTTACGACGTGGAGTCCCTTCCAGACACGTGTTTGTTCAGAGACGTGAGGACTCCTGCCTAGGTGCGAGGGACACCTCGGGATTCTCCTCGAGTCTTGGCATGGCAATTGGGACGCGTCTCCACAGCAGCAGGGACACCCAGGGTCCCTTTAAACGTCCCACAGGGATCCTGGGACTTCTATCCATTTTCCAGAAGAGTCAGGCATCGTCTCCTTTGGAAGCATTGATCTCCGCAGACCTCTCGAGTTTTCAAAGGATGTGAGGCCTCCGGTCTTGATGAGGCGGCGGACTAGGTCTTTCTCTGTCGTCTCCACCGGGGATTCAGACATCCCTTCGTCTTGGGAGATGCAAGACGAGCCTGCATTCAATTCACTGCAGGGATATCCGGCCTTATTTCGAGTCAGAACATCTCGGTGTCCATTCCACTTGAGGCCACAAACTCAGGGTCCCTCTCACATACCTGTAGCTGAGAGAAGCCTCCTCTTGAGGTGCTTGTGAAAAGTTGGTATTCCTCTTGAGTCGAAGCCAGGGACTAAGCTCTCATCTCGAGTTTATTTGGGGTCCACGGAGCCCTTTCGTGTTGCTCCAGTGACCTCAGGATCCCTCTAGACTTGAGACAGTTATCTTGGGTTTTCTCTGCAGTGCCATCAAGGAAATCAGGGCTCCTTTCACGTTTGATGTGGAACACGGAATTGCTCTGCACGCAGTGCAGGGGAATCGGGCCTCATCTCGCAGCGAGGGGGAAGTCTCATGGTTTTTCTCGAGTTGCGGCCGGAACCTGGGGTATATTCTCGAGTTACGACGGGGAGGGCCCTTCCAGACACGTGTTTGTTCAGCGACGTCAGGACTCCTGCCTAGGTGCGAGGGACACCTCGGGATTCTCCTCGAGTCTTGGAATGGCAATGGGGACGCGTCTCCACGTGAGTCGGGAGACCCAGGGTCCCTTTCCACGTGCCACAGGGATCCTGGGACTCCTATCCATTTTCAAGAGGAGTCAGGCATCGTCTCCTTTGGGAGCATTGATCTCCGCGGACCTCTCGAGTTTTCAAAGGATTTGAGGCCTCCGGTCGCGATGAGGCGGAGAACTAGGTCTTTCTCTGTGGTCTCCACCGGGGATTCAGACATCCCTTCGTCTTGGGAGATGCAAGACGAGCCTGCATTCAATTCACTACAGGGATATCCGGCCTTACTTCGAGTCGGAGCATCTCGGTGTCCATTCCACTTGAGGCCACAAACTCAGGGTCCCTCTCACATACCTTTAGCTGAGAGTAGCCTCCTCTTGAGGTGCTTGTGGAAAGTTGGTATTCCTCTTGAGTCGAAGCCAGGGAATAAGTTCTCATCTCCAGTTGATTTGGGGTCCTCGGAGCCCTTTCGTGGTGCTCCAGTGACCTCAGGATCCCTCTAGACATGAGACAGTGATCTGGGGTTTTCTATGGAGTGCCATCAAGGTAATCAAGGCTTCTTTCACGTTTGATGTGGAACACGGAATTGCTCTGCACGCAGTGCAGGGGAATCGGGTCTCATCTCGCGGCGAGGGGGAAGTCTCATGGTTTTTCTCGAGTTGCGGCCGGAACCTGGGGTATATTCTCGAGTTACGATGGGGAGGGCCCTTGCAGACAAGTGTTTGTTCAGCGACGTCAGGAGTCCTGCCTAGGGGCGAAGGACACCTCGGGATTCTCCTCGAGTCTTGTCATGGCAATTGGGACGCGTCTCCATGTGAGGTGGGAGACCCAGTATCCCTTTCCACGTGCCACAGGGATCCTGGGACTCCTATCCATTTTCAAGAGGAGTCAGGCATCGTCTCCTTTGGAAGCATTGATTTCCGCGGACCTCTCGAGTTTTCAAAGGATTTGAGGCCTCCGGTCGCGATGAGGCGGAGAACTAGGTCTTTCGCTGTGGTCTCCACAGGGGATTCAGACATTCCTTCGTCTTGGGAGATGCAAGACGAGCCTGCATTCAATTCACTGCAGGGATATCCGGCCTTACTTCCAGTCAGAGCATCTCGGTGTGCATTCCACTTGAGGCCACAAACTCAGGGTCCCTCTCACATACCTGTAGCTGAGAGAAGCCTCCTCTTGAGGTGCTTGTGGAAAGTTGGTCTTCCTCTTGAGTCGAAGCCAGGGACTAAGCTCTCATCTTGAGTTGATTTTGGGTCCACGGAGCCCTTTCATGTTGCTCCAGTGAACTCAGTTTCCCTCTAGACTTGAGACAGTGATCTTGGGTTTTCTCTGGAGTGCCATCAAGGAAATCAAGGCTCCTTTCAAGTTTGATGTGGAACATGGAATTGCTCTGCAACCAGTGCAGGGGAATCGGGCCTCATCTCGCGGCGAGGGGTAAGTCTCATGGTTTTTCTCGAGTTGCGCCCGGAACCTGGGGTATATTCTCGAGTTACGACGGGGAGGGCCCTTCCAGACACGTGTTTGTTCAGCGACATCAAGACTCCTCCCTTGGTGCGAAGGACACCTCGGGATTCTCCTCGAGTCTTTGCATGGCTATTGGGACGCGTCTCCACGTGAAGCGGGAGACCCAGGGTCCCTTTACACGTGCCACATGGATCCTGGGACTCCTATCCATTTTCAAGAGGAGTCAGGCATCATCTCCTTTGGAGCATTGATCTCCGAGGACCTCTCGAGTTTTCAAAGGAAGTGAGGCCTCCGGTCGCGATGAGGCGGAGAACTAGGTCTTTCGCTGTGGTCTCCACAGGGGATTCAGACATCCCTTCGTCTTGGGAGATGCAAGACGAGCCTGCATTCAATTCACTGCAGGGATATCCGGCCTTACTTCGAGTCAGAGCATCTCGGTGTCCATTCCACTTCAGGCCACAAATTCAGGGTCCCTCTCACATATCTGTAGCTGAGAGAAGACTCCTGTTGAGGTGCTTGTGGAAAGTTGGTCTTCCTCTTGAGTCGAAGCCAGGGACTAAGCTCTCATCTCAAGTTGATTTGGGGTCCACGGAGCCCTTTCGTGCTGCTCCAGTGACCTCAGGATCCCTCTAGACTAGAGACAGTGATCTTGGGTTTTCTTTGGAGTGCCATCAAGGAAATCAAGGCCCTTTAACGTTTGATGTGGAACACGGAATTGCTCTGCATGAAGTGCAGGGGAATCGGGCCTCATCTCTCGGCGAGGGGGATGTCTCGAGTTGCGGCCGGAACCTGGGATATATTCTCGAGTTACGTCCGGGAGGGCCCTTCCAGACACTTGTTTGTTCAGCGTCATCAGGACTTCTGCCTAGGTGCGAGGGAGACCTCGGGATTCTCCTCGAGTCTTGGCATTACAATTGGGACGGGTCTCCACGTGAGGCGGGAGACCCGGGGACCCTTTCCACGTTCAACAGGGATCCTGGGACTCCTATCAATTTTCAAGAGTAGTCAGGCATGGTCTCCTTTGAAAGCATTGATCTCCGCGGACCTCTCGAGTTTTCAAAGGATGTGAGGCCTCCGGTCGCGATGAGGTGGAGAATTAGGTCTTTCTCTGTGGTCTCCACGTGGGATATAGACACCCCTTCATCTTGGGAGATGCAAGACGAGCCTGCATTCAATTCACTGCAGGGACATCCAGCCTTACTTCGAGTCAGAGCATCTCGGTGTCCATTCCATTTGAGGCCACAAACTCAGGGTCCCTCTCACATACCTGTAGCTGAGAGAAGCCTCCTCTTGAGGTGCTTGTGGAAAGTTGGTATTCCTCTTGAGTCGAAGCCAGGGACTAAGCTCTCATCTCGAGTTGATGTGGGGTCCACGGAGCCCTTTCGTGTTGATCCAGTGACCTCAGGATCCCTCTAGACTTGAGACAGTGATTTGGGTTTTCTCTGGAGTGCCATCAAGGAAATCAAGGCTCCTTTCATGTTTGATGTGGAACACGGAATTGCTCTGCACGCAGTGCAGGGGAATTGGGCCTCATGTCGCGGCGAGGGGGACGTCTCATTGTTTTTCTCGAGTTGCGGCCGGAACCTGGGGTATATTCTCGAGTTACGACGGGGACGGCCCTTCCAGACACGTGTTTGTTCAGCGACGTCAGGACTCCTGCCTAGGTACGAGGGACAACTCGGGATTCTCCTCGAGTCTTGGCATGGCAATTGGGACGCGTCTCCACGTGAGGCGGGAGATGCAGGGTCCCTTTCCACGTGCCACAGTGATCCTGGGACTCCTATCAATTTTCAAGAGGAGTCAGGCATCGTCTCTTTGGAAGCATTGATCTCCGCGGACCTCTCGAGTTTTCAAAGGATGTGAGGCCTCCGGTCGGGATGAGGCGGAGAAAAAGGTCTTTCTCTGTGGTCTCCACAGGGGATTCAGACATCCCTTCGTCTTGGGAGATGCAAGACGAGCCTGCATTCAATTCACTGCAGGGATATCTGGCCTTACTTCGAGTCAGAGCATCTCGGTGTCCATTCCACTTGAGGCCACAAACTCAGGGTCCCTCTCACATACCTGTAGCTGACAGAAGCCTCCTCTTGAGGTGCTTGTGGAAAGCTGGTATTCCTCTTGAGTCGAAGCCAGGGACTAAGCTCTCATCTCGAGTTGATTTGGGGTGCACGAAGTCCTTTCTTTTTCCTACAGTGACTTCAGGATCCCTCTAGACTTGAGACAGTGATCTTGGGTTTTCTCTGGAATGCCATCAAGGAAATCAAATCTCCTTTCAAGTTTGATGTGGAACACGGAATTGCTCTGCACGCAGTGCAGGTGAATCAGGCCTCATCTCGCGGCGAGGGGGAAGTCTCATGGTTTTTCTCGAGTTGCGGCCGGAACCTGGGGTATATTCTCGAGTTACGACGGGGAGGGCCCTTCCAGACACGTGTTTGTTCAGCGACGTCAGGACTCCTGCCTAGGTGCGAGGGACAACTAGGTATTCTCCTCGAGTCTTGGCATGGCAATTGGGACACGTCTCCACGTGAGGCGGGAGACCCAGTGTCCCTTTCCATGGGCCACAGGGATCCTGGGACTCCTATCCATTTTCAAGAGGAGTCAGGCATCGTCTCCTTTGGAAGCATTGATTTCTGCGGACCTCTCGAGTTTTCAAAGGATGTGACGCCTCCGGTCGCGATGAGGCAGAGAACTAGGTCTTTCTCTGTGGTCTCCACAGGGGATTCAGACATCCCTTCCTCTTGGGAGATGCAAGACGAGCCTGCATTCAATTCACTGCAGGGATATCCGGCCTTACTTCGAGTCAGAGCATCTCGGTGTCCATTCCACTTGAGGCCACAAACTCAGGGTCCCTCTCACATACCTGTAGCTGAGAGAAGCCTCCTCTTGAGGTGCTTGTGGAAAGTTGGTATTCCTCTTGAGTCGAAGCCAGGGACTAAGCTCTCATCTCGAGTTGATTTGGGATCCTCGGAGCCCTTTCGTGTTGCTCCAGTGACCTCAGGATCCCTCTCGACTTGAGACAGTGATCTTGGGTTTTCTCTGGAGTGCCATCAAGGAAATCAAGGCTCCTTTCACGTTTGATGTGGAACATGGAATTGCTCTGCACGCAGTGAAGGGGAATCGGGCCTCATCTCGCGGCGAGGGGGAAGTCTCATGGTTTTTCTCGAGTTGCGGCCGGAACCTGGGGTATATTCTCGAGTTACGACGGGGAGGGCCCTTCCAGACACGTGTTTGTTCAGCGACATCAAGACTCCTCTCTTGGTGCAAAGGACACCTCGGGATTCTCCTCGAGTCTTTGCATGGCTATTGGGACGCGTCTCCACGTGAGGCGGGAGACCCAGGGTCCCTTTACACGTGCCACATGGATCCTGGGACTCCTATCCATTTTCAAGAGGAGTCAGGCATCGTCTCATTTGGAAGCATTGATCTCCACGGACCTCTCGAGTTTTCAAAGGAAGTGAGGCCTCCGGTCGCGATGAGGCGGCGAACTAAGTCTTTCGCTGTGGTCTCCACAGGGGATTCAGACATCCCTTCGTCTTGGGAGATGCAAGACGAGCCTGCATTCAATTCACTGCAGGGATATCCGGCCTTACTTTGAGTCAGAGCATCTCGGTGTCCATTCCACTTGAGGCCACAAACTCAGGGTCCCTCTCACATACCTGTAGCTGAGAGAAGACTCCTGGTGAGGTGCTTGTGGAAAGTTGGTCTTCCTCTTGAGTCGAAGCCAGGGACTAAGCTCTCATCTCGAGTTGATTTGGGGTCCTCGGAGCCCTTTCGTGTTGCTCCAGTGACCTCAGGATCCCTCTAGACTTGAGACAGTGATCTTGGGTTTTCTCTGAAGTGCCATCAAGGAAATCAAGGCTCCTTTCACATTTGATGTGGAACACGGAATTGCTCTGCACGCAGTGCAGGGGAATCGGAGCTCATCTCGCGGCGAGGGGAAAGTCTCATGGTTTTTCTCGAGTTGCGGCCGGAATTGGGGTATATTCTCGAGTTACGACAGGGAGGGCCCTTCCAGACACGTGTTGTTCAGCGACGTCAGGACTCCTGCCTAGGTGCGAGGGACATCTCGGGATTCTCCTCGAGTCTTGGCATGGCAATTGGGACGAGTATCCACGTGATGAGGGAGACCCTTGGTCCCTTTCAACGTGCCACAGGGATCCTGGGACTCCTATCCATTTTCACGAGGAGTCAGGCATCGTCTCCTTTGGAAGCATTGATCTCCGCGTTCCTCTCGAGTTTTCAAAGGTGGTGAGGACTCCGGTCGCTATGAGGCGGAGAATTAGGTCTTTCTCTGTGGTCTCCACAGGGGATTCAGACATCCCTTCGTCTTGGGAGATGCAAGACGAGCCTGCATTCAATTCACTGCAGGGATATCCGGCCTTACTTCGAGTCAGAGCATCTTGGTGTGCATTTCACTTGAGGCCACAAACTCAGGGTCCCTCTCACATACCTGTAGCTTAGAGAAGCCTCCTCTTGAGGTGCTTGTGTAAAGTTGGTATTCCTCTTGAGTCGAAGCCAGGGACTAAGCTCTGATCTTGAGTTGATTTGGCGTCCACGGAGCCCTTTCGTGTTGCTCCAGTGACCTCAGGTTCCCTCTAGACTTGAGACAGTGATGTTGGGTTTTCTCTGGAGTGCCATCAAGGAAATCAAGGCTCCTTTCATGTTTGATGTGGATCACGGAAATGCTCTGCACGCAGTGCAGGGGAATCGGGCCTCATCTCGCGGCGAGGGGGAAGTCTCATGGTTTTTCTCGAGTTGCGGCCGGAACCTGGGGTATATTCTCGAGTTACGACGGGGAGGGCCCTTCCAGACACGTGTTTGTTCAGCGACATCAAGACTCCTCTCTTGGTGCGAAGGACACCTCGGGATTCTCCTCGAGTCTTTGCATGGCTATTGGGACGCGTCTCCACGTGAGGCGGGAGACCCAGGGTCCCTTTCCACGTGCCACAGGGATCCTGGGACTCCTATCCATTTTTAAGAGGAGTCAGTCATTGTCTCCTTTGGAAGCATTGATCTCCGCGGACCTCTCGAGTTTTCAAAGGATGTCAGGCCTCCCGTCGCGATGAGGCGGAGAACTAGGTCTTTCTCTGTTGTCTCCACAGGGGATTCAGACATCCCTTCGTCTTGGGAGATGCAAGACGAGCCTGCATTCAATTCACTGCAGGGATATCCGGCCTTACTTCGAGTCAGATCATCTCGGTGTCCATTTCAGTTGAGGCCACAAACTCAGCGTCCCTCTCACATACCTGTAGCTGAGAGAAGCCTCCTCTTGAGGTGCCTGTGGAAAGTTGGTATTCCTCTTGAGTCGAAGCCAGGGACTAAGCTCTCATCTCAAGTTGATTTGGGGTCCACGGAGCCCTTTCGTGCTGCTACAGTGAGCTCAGGATCCCTCTAGACTAGAGACAGTGATCTTGGGTTTTCTCTGGAGTGCCATCAAAGAAATCAAGGCCCTTTAACGTTTGATGTGGAACACGGAATTGCTCTGCATGAAGTGCAGGGGAATCGGGCCTCATCTCTCGGCAAGGGGGATGTCTCATGGTTTTTCTCGAGTTGCGGCCGGAACCTGGGATATATTCTCGAGTTACGTCCGGGAGGGCCCTTCCAGACACTTGTTTGTTCAGCGTCATCAGGACTTCTGCCTAGGTGCGAGGGAGACCTCGGGATTCTCCTCGAGTCTTGGCATTGCAATTGGGACGCGTCTCCACGTGAGGCGGGAGACCCGGGGACCCTTTCCACGTTCAACAGGGATCCTGGGACTCCTATCAATTTTCAAGAGTAGTCAGGCATGGTCTCCTTTGAAAGCATTGATCTCCGCGGACCTCTCGAGTTTTCAAAGGATGTGAGGCCTCCGGTCGCGATGAGGCGGAGAATTAGGTCTTTCTCTGTGATCTCCACGTGGGATATAGACACCCCTTCATCTTGGGAGATGCAAGACGAGCCTGCATTCAATTCACTGCAGGGACATCCAGCCTTACTTCGAGTCAGAGCATCTCGGTGTCCATTCCATTTGAGGCCACAAACTCAGGGTCCGTCTCACATACCTGTATCTGAGAGAAGCCTCCTCTTGAGGTGCTTGTGGAAAGTTGGTATTCCTCTTGAGTCGAAGCCAGGGACTAAGCTCTCATCTCGAGTTGATGTGGGGTCCACGGAGCACTTTCGTGTTGCTAGAGTGACCTCAGGATCCCTCTAGACTTGAGACAGTGATCTTGGGTTTTCTCTGTAGTGCCATCAAGAAAATCAAGGCTCCTTTCACGTTTGATGTGGAACACGGAATTGCTCTACATGCAGTGCAGGGGAATCGGGCCTCATCTCGCGGCGAGTGGGAAGTCTAATTGTTTTTCTCGAGTTGCGGCCGTAACCTGGGGTATTTTCTCGAATTACGACGCGGAGGGCTGTTCCTGACACGTGTTTGCTCAGCTACGTCAGGACTCATGCCTAGGTGCGAGGGACACCTCGGGATTCTCCTCGAGTCTTGGCATGGAAATTGGGACGTGTCTCCACGTGAGGCGGGAGACCCAGTGTCGCTTTCCACGTGCCACAGTGATCCTGGGGCTCCTATCAATTTTCAAGAGGAGTCCGGCATCTTCTCCTTTGGAAGCATTGATCTCTGCGGACCTCTCGAGTTTTCAAAGGAAGTGTGGCCTCCGGTCGCGATGAGGCAGAGAACTAGGTCTTTCTATGTGGTCTCCACATGGATTCAGATAACCCTTCATCTTGGGAGATGCAAGACGAGCCTGCATTCAATTCACTGCAGGGATATCCGGCCTTACTTCGAGTCACAGCATCTCGGTGTCCATTCCACTTGAGGCCACAAACTCAGGGTCCCTCTCACATACCTGTTGTTGAGAGAAGCCTCCTCTTGAGGTGCTTGTGGAAAGTTGGTATTCCTCTTGAGTCGAAGCCAGGTACTAAGCTCTCATCTCGAGTTGATTTGGTTTCCACGGAGCCCTTTCGTGTTGCTACAGTGACCTCAGGATCCCTCTATACTTGAGACAGTGATCTTGGGTTTTCTCTGGAGTGCCATCAAGGAAATCAAGTCTCCTTTCAAGTTTGATGTAGAACACGCAATTGCTCTGCACGCAGTGCAGGGGAATTGGGCCTCATCTCGCGACGAGGGGGAATTCTCATTGTTTTCCTCGAGTTGCGGCCGGAACCTGGGGTATATTCTCGAGTTACGACGGGGACGGCCCTTCCAGACACGTGTTTGTTCAGCGACGTCAGGACTCCTGCCTAGGTACGAGGGACAACTCGGGATTCTCCTCGAGTCTTGGCATGGCAATTGGGACGCCTCTCCACGTGAGGCGGGAGACCCAGGGACCCTTTCCACGTGCCACAGGGATCCTGGGACTCCTATCCATTTTCAAGAGGAGTCAGGCATCGTCTCCTTTGGAGGCATTGATCTCCACGGACCTCTCGAGTTTTCAAAGGATGTGAGGCCTCCGGTCGCGATGAGGCGGAGAACTTGGTCTTTCTCTGTGGACTCCACAGGGAATTCAGACATCCCTTCGTCTTGGGTGATCCAAGACGAGCCAGCAATCAATTCACTGCAAGGATATCCGGCCTTATTTCTAGTCAGAGCATCTCGGTGTCCTTTCCACTTGAGGCCACAAACTCAGGGTCCCTCTCACATACCTGTAGCTGAGAGAAGCCTCCTCTTGAGGTGCTTGTGGAAAGTTGGTATTCCTCTTGAGTCGAAGCCAGGGACTAAGTTCTCATCTCGAGTTGATTTGGGGTCCACGGAGCACTTTCCTGTTGCTACAGTGACCTAAGGATCCCTCGGAACTTGAGACAGTTATCTTGGGTTTTCTCTGGAGTGCCATCAAGGAAATCAGTTCTCCTTTCACGTTTGATGTGGAACACGAAATTGCTCTGCATGCAGTGCAGGGGAATCAGGGCTCATCTCGCGGCGAGGGTGAGGTCTCATGGTTTTTCTCGAGTTGCGGCCGGAGCCTGGGGTATATTCTCGAGTTACAACGGGGAGGGCCCTTCCAGACACGTGGGTGATCAGCGACGTCAGGACTCCTGCCTAGATGTGAGGGACACCTCGGGATTCTCCTCGAGTCTTGGCATGGCAATGGGGACGCATCTCCACGTGAGGCAGGAGACCCAGAGTCCCTTTCCACGTGCCACAGGGATCCTGGGACTCCTATCCATTTTCTTTTTTTCTGTTTTTTTTTTTTTTTTTTTTTTTTTTTTGAGGGTGCATTTTTATTTATTTATTTATTTTTATTTTTTATTTTTTTTAATTTTTTTTTCTTTTTTTTATTATTGTTATTTTTTTTTCCAGTGGGTTTTGTCATACATTGATATGAATCAGCCATGGATTTACATGTATTCCCAATCCTGATCCCCCCTCCCACCTCCCTCTCCACCCGATTCCTCTGGGTCTTCCCAGTGCACCAGGCCGGAGCACTTGTCTCGTGCATCCCACCTGGGCTGGTGATCTGTTTCACCATAGATAGTATACATGCTGTTCTTTTGAAATATCCCACCCTCACATTCTCCCACAAAGTTCAAAATTCTGTTCTGTATTTCTGTGTCTCTTTTTCTGTTCTGCATATAAGGTTATCGTTATCACCTTTCTAAATTCCATATACATGTGTCAGTATGCTGTAATGTTCTTTATCTTTCTGGCTTACTTCACTCTGTATAAGGGGCTCCAGCTTCATCTATCTCATTAGGACTGGTTCATATGAATTCTTTTTAATGGCTGAGTAATATTCCATGGTGTATATGTACCACAGCTTCCTTATCCATTCATCTGCTGATGGGCATCTAGGTTGCTTCCATGTCCTGGCTATTATAAACAGTGCTGCAATGAACATTGGGGTGCACGTGTCTCTTTCAGATCTGGTTTCCTCAGTGTGTATGCCCAGAAGTGGGATTGCTGGGTCATATGGCAGTTCTATTTCCAGTTTTTTAAGGAATCTCCACACTGTTTTCCATAGCGGCTGTACTAGTTTGCATTCCCACCAACAGTGTAAGAGGGTTCCCTTTTCTCCACTCCCTCTCCAGCATTTATTGCTTGTAGACTTTTGGATAGCAGCCATCCTGACTGGCGTGTAATGGTACCTCACTGTGGTTTTGATTTGCATTACTCTAATAATGAGTGATGTTGAGCATCTTTTCATGTGTTTGTTAGCCATCTGTATGTCTTCTTTGGAGAAATGTCTGTTTAGTTCTTTGGCCCATTTTTTGATTGGGTCATTTATTTTTCTGGAATTGAGCTGCAGGAGTTGCTTGTATATTTTTGAGATTAATCCTTTGTCTGTTTCTTCATTTGCTATTATTTTCTCCCAATCTGAGGGCTGTATTTTCACCTTACTTATAGTTTCCTTTGTAGTGCAAAAGCTTTTAAGTTTCATTAGGTCCCATTTGTTTAGTTTTGCTTTTATTTCCAATATTCTGGGAGGTGGGTCATAGAGGATCTTGCTTTGATTTATGTCGGAGAGTGTTTTGCCTATGTTCTCCTCTAGGAGTTTTATAGTTTCTGGTCTTACATTTAGATCTTTAATCCATTTTGAGTTTATTTTTGTGTATGGTGTTAGAAAGTGTTCTAGTTTCATTCTTTTACAAGTGGTTGACCAGTTTTCCCAGCACCACTTGTTAAAGAGGTTGTCTTTTTTCCATTGTATATCCTTGCCTCCTTTGTCAAAGATAAGGTGTCCATAGGTTCGTGGATTTATCTCTGGGCTTTCTATTCTGTTCCATTGATCTATATTTCTGTCTTTGTGCCAGTACCATACTGTCTTGATGACTATGGCTTTGTAGTAGAGTCTGAAGTCAGGCAGGTTGATTCCTCCAGCTCCATTCTTCTTTCTCAAGATTACTTTGGCTATTCGAGGTTTTTTGTATTTCCATACAAATTGTGAAATTCTTTGGTCTAGTTCTGTGAAAAATACCGTTGGTAGCTTGATAGGGATTGCATTGAATCTATAGACTGCTTTGGGTAGAATAGCCATTTTGACAATATTAATTCTTCCAATCCATGAACACGGTATGTTTCTCCATCTGTTTGTGTCCTCTTTGATTTCTTTCATCAGTGTTTTATAGTTTTCTATGTATAGGTCCTTTGTTTCTTTAGGTAGATACACTCCTAAGTATTTTATTCTTTTTGTTGCAATGGTGAATGGTATTGTTTCCTTAATTTCTCTGTCTGTTTTTTCATTGTTAGTATATAGGAATGCAAGGGATTTCTGTGTGTTAATTTTATATCCTGCAACTTTACTATATTCATTGATTAGCTCTAGTAATTTTCTGGTAGAGTCTTTAGGGTTTTCTATGTAGAGGATCATGTCATCTGCAAACAGTGAGAGTTTTACTTCTTCTTTTCCTATCTGGATTCCTTTTACTTCTTTTTCTGCTCTGATTGCTGTGGCCAGAACTTCCAACACTATGTTGAATAGTAGTGGTGAGAGTGGGCACCCTTGTCTTGTTCCTGATTTCAGGGGAAATGCCTTCAATTTTTCACCATTGAGGGTGATGCTTGCTGTGGGTTTGTCATATATAGCTTTTATTATGTTGAGGTATGTTCCTTCTATTCCTGCATTTTGGAGAGTTTTAATCATAAATGAGTGTTGAATTTTGTCAAAGGCTTTCTCTGCATCTATTGAGATAATCATATGGTTTTTATCTTTCAATTTGTTAATGTGGTGTATTACATTGATTGATTTGCGGATATTAAAGAATCCTTGCATTCCTGGGATAAAGCCCACTTGGTCGTGGTGTATGATTTTTTTAATATGTTGTTGGATTCTGTTTGCTAGAATTTTGTTAAGGATTTTTGCATCTATGTTCATCAGTGATATTGGCCTGTAGTTTTCTTTTTTTGTGGCATCTTTGTCTGGTTTTGGAATTAGGGTGATGGTGGCCTCATAGAATGAGTTTGGAAGCTTACCTTCTTCTGCAATTTTCTGGAAGAGTTTGAGTAAGATAGGTGTTAGCTCTTCTCTAAATTTTTGGTAGAATTCAGCTGTGAAGCCATCTGGTCCTGGGCTTTTGTTTGCTGGAAGATTTTTGATGACAGTTTCGATTTCCTTGCTTGTGATGGGTCTGTTAAGATCTATTTCTTCCTGGTTCAGTTTTGGAAAGTTATACTTTTCTAAGAATTTGTCCATTTCATCCAAGTTGTCCATTTTATTGGCATAGAGCTGCTGGTAGTAGTCTCTTATGATCCTTTGTATTTCAGTGTTGTCTGTTGTGATCTCTCCATTTTCATTTCTAATTTTGTTAATTTGGTTCTTCTCTCTTTGTTTCTTAATGAGTCTTGCTAATGGTTTGTCAATTTTGTTTATTTTTTCAAAAAACCAGCTTTTAGCTTTGTTGATTTTTGCTATGGTCTCTCTTTAGTTTCTTTTGCATTTATTTCTGCCCTGATTTTTAAGATTTCTTTCCTTCTGCTAACTCTGGGGTTCTTCATTTCTTCCTTCTCTAATTGCTTTAGGTGTAGAGTTAGGTTATTTAATTGGTTTTTTTTCCTGTTTCTTGACGTAAGCCTGTAATGCTATGAACCTTCCCCTTAGCACTGCTTTTACAGTGTCCCATAGGTTTTGGGTTGTTGTGTTTTCATTTTCATTCATTTCTATACATATTTTGATTTCTTTTTTGATTTCTTCTATGATTTGTTGGTTATTCAGAAGCGTGTTATTTAGCCTCCATATGTTTGAAGTTTTAACAATTTTTTCCCTGTAATTGAGATCTAATCTTACTGCACTGTGGTCAGAAAAGATGACTGGAATGATTTCAATTTTTTTTGAATTTTCCAAGACCAGATTTATGGCCCAGGATGTGATCTATTCTGGAGAATGTTCCGTGTGCACTTGAGAAAAAGGTGAAGTTGATTGTTTTGGGGTGAAATGTCCTATAGATATCAATTAGGTCTAGCTGGTCCATTGTGTCATTTAAGGTTTGTGTTTCCTTGTTAATTTTCTGTTTAGTTGATCTATCCATAGTTGTGAGTGGGGTATTAAAGTCTCCCACTATTATTGTGTTACTATTAATTTCCTCTTTCATACTCGTTAGCGTTTGCCGTACATATTGTGGTGCTCCTATGTTGGGTGCATATATATTTATAATTGTTATATCTTCTTTTTTGATTGATCCTTTGATCATTATGTAGTGTCCTTCTTTGTCTCTTTTCACTTCCTTTATTTGAAAGTCTATTTTATCTGATATGAGTATTGCAACTCCTGCTTTCTTTTGGTCTCCGTTTGCACGAAATAATTTTTTCCAGCCCTTCACTTTTAGTCTGTATGTGTCTCTTTTTTTGAGTTGGGTCTCTTGTAGACAGCATATATAGGGGTCTTGTTTTTGTATCCATTCAGCCAATCTTTGTCTTTTGGTTGGGGCATTCAACCCATTTACATTTAGGGTAATTATTGATAGGTGTGGTCCCGTTGCCATTTACTTTGTTGTTTTGGGTTCACGTTTATACAACCTTTCTGCATTTCCTGTCTAGAGAAGATCCTTTAGCATTTGTTGAAGAGCTGGTTTGGTGGTGCTGAATTCTCTCAGCTTTTGCTTATCTGTAAAGCTTTTGAATTCTCCTTCATATCTGAATGAGATCCTTGCTGGATACAGTAATCTAGGTTGTAGGTTATTCTCTTTCATTACTTTCAGTACGTCCTGCCATTCCCTTCTGGCCTGGAGGTTTCTATTGATAGATCAGCTGTTATCCTTATGGGAATCCCTTTGTGTGTTATTTGTTGTTTTTCCCTTGCTGCTTTTAATATTCGTTCTTTGTGTTTGATCTTTGTTAATTTGATTAATATGTGTCTTGGGGTGTTTCGCCTTGGGTTTATCCTGTTTGGGACTCTCTGGGTTTCTTGGATTTGGGTGGCTATTTCCTTCCCCATTTTAGGGAAGTTTTCAGCTATTATCTCCTCGAGTATTTTCTCATGGCCTTTCTTTTTGTCTTCTTCTTCTGGAACTCCTATGATTCGAATGTTGGGGCGTTTCACAGTGTCCCAAAGGTCCCTGAGGTTGTCCTCATTTCTTTTGATCCTTTTTTCTTTTTTCCTCTCTGCTTCATTTATTTCCACCATTTTATCTTCTACCTCACTTATCCTATCTTTGGCCTCCGTTATTCTACTCTTGGTTCCCTCCAAAGTGTTTTTGATCTCATTCATTGCATTATTCATTTGTAATTGACTCTTTTTTATTTCTTCTAGGTCTTTATTAAACAGTTCTTGAATCTTTTCAATCTTTGTTTCCAGGCTATTTATCTGTAACTCCATTTTGTTTTCAAGATTTTGGATCATTTTTATTATCATTATTCTAAATTCTTTTTCAGGTAGATTCCCTATCTCCTCTTCTTTTGTTTGACTTGGTGGGCATTTTTCATGTTCCTTTACCTGTTGGGTATTTCTTTGCCTTTTCATCTTGTTTAGATTGCTGTATCTGGAGTGGGCTTTCTGTATTCTGGAGGTCTGTGGTTCCTTTTTGTTGTGGAGGATTAACCCAGTGGGTGGGGTTAGACGATTGGCTTGTCGAGATTTCCTGGTTAGGGAAGCTTGCGTCAGTGTTCTGGTGCGTGGAACTTGATTTCTTCTCTTTGGAGAGCAATGGAGTGCCCAGTAATGAGTTTTGAGATGGGTCTATGTGTTAGGTGTGACCTTGGGCAGCCTGTATGTTGATGTTCAGGGCTATGTTCCTGCGTTGCTGGAGAATTTGCATGGTATGTCTTGCTCTAAAACTTATTGACTCTTGTGTGGTGGTTGGTTTCAGTGTAGGTATGGAGGCTTTTGGACAGTCACTTATTAAAGTTCCTTGTAGTCAGGAGTTTTCTGGTGTTCTCAGGTTTTGGGCTTAAGTCTCCTGCCTCTGGATTTCAGTTTTATTCTTCCTGTAGTCTCAGGACTTCTCCAACTATACAGCCCTGATAAGAAAACTTGTAGGTTAATGGCTAAAAGATTCTCCCCCGTTAGGGACACCCAGAGAGGTTCACAGAGTCACATGAAGAAGAGGAGAGGGAGGAGGGAGATAGAGATGAACAGGAGGAGAAAAAGGGGGACTCAAGAGGAGAGAGACACATCTACACAGCTGTCTGTTCCCAGAGTGTTCTCCGTAGCCCAGTCACCTACAAAGATTCACAGAATTGGAATGGGAAGAGAAGGGGAAAGGAGGAAATAAAGGTGTTCTGAGGTAGAAAACAGAGAGTCAAGATTGGGAGAGAATAATCTTCGGTTTAAAAATAGGGCTTCTCTTCTTTTTTTTTTTTTTTTTGTAAGGTTATAGTGTGTTGAAAATGAAAATTAAGGAGTAGTAGAGGAGTACTAGAGGACTTTAAAAGAAATAAGAGAAAAGGAAAAATAGAAAATAGAAGAGAAAAAGGAAAGAAAAAAAAAGAAAGAAAAAGAAAAAAAAAAGAAAGAAAAAAAATTTTTTTTCCCCCTAATTAAAAAATCGTAAAAGTCTATGGAAATGAAAGTTAAGGAGTAATGGGGGAGTAATAGGGGATTTTAAAGGAAAATAAAAGAGAAAAAAGAAAAAAGAAAAAAATTAAAAAAAGAGAAAAATGTAAAATTATATCTAGGAGTTTCTCTGGAGCTGTTGCGGTCAGTGTGGGTTCAGCTCAGTTTCAGATAGCTCCTCGTTCCAGCTTACGCTTCTCGATATCTACAGGCTCCTCCGGTGTAGTCAATGTTTCCTAGAGGGATTTTAATCTGTTGCACCAGTCCCTTCTGAAGCGGTTCCCTTTGTTTATTTGGCTTCTGTTTGCAGGTCTCTTCAGAGCCTCATTTCCGACCTGACACAGGCGGGCGGAGGTGGACTCTTATTCAGGTAGCTAGTTCCGTCGCTCTGCGGGGCAGGGCGACGCTGCGGGGAGGGGCCAGCGCTGCGGGGAGGGGCTGACACTGCTTTCTCCTTCTGCGCTGCTCAGGCTCCCGGCTGTTCTATATGGAGCGCGCCCCGCGCTGCGCGAGGTTCCAGCCCTCGGGTGTTCCACAAAAGCGTGGAAGGAAAAGCTGCGCCTGCTCTCTATGCCTTCCCCGTCAGAGCAGTCCAGGCAGCGAGGGGCTTGGTGGGCGCACTCTCCCCAGGTGTGGTGCGCCCACTCCCTTCCGCGGACCCAGTCTCAGTTTCCGCTGGCGCCAGTCTGGTGCCCGCGCCTTCTGCCCTCCGCGTCCCCAGCCCCAGTCCCCGCCCGCGCCGGTCGGGTGCCTGTGCCCTGTGTCTCGCCGCGACCTTCCCCTCCCCCCTGCCTCCTGCCTCCGGCGGAGCTGGGCCGGTCTGAAGCCTGCGAGCTCCTCTCTGGACCCTCTGGGTCTCTTTGTTCTGCGAACGGCCGGCAGTGTGTTCGGGCCAGTTAATTACTTTCTCTCTTTTGGTCTCCCACAGTTCATGTTGGCAACTCACAGAAGCTCCCTCCGATTGTCCTCAGGGCACTCAGGCCCGGACCCTACCCCAAGCAATGCCGCCTATGAGCTCCCGGGACGGATCTCCGTTCTTAGCTCTTTGTCTCACTTTTTATCTTTTATATTTTGTCCTACCTCCTTTCGAAGACAATGGGCTGCTTTTCTGGGCGCCCGATGATCTCAGCTAGCGATCAGAAGTTGTTTTGTGAAGTTTGCTTTGCGTTCAGTTATTCTTTTGATGAATTTGTAGGAGAGAAAGTGGTCTCCCCGTCCTACTCCTCCGCCATCTTCCTCCTATCCATTTTCAAGAGGAGTCAGGCATCGTCTCCTTTGGAAGCATTGATCTCCGCGGACCTCTCGAGTTTTCAAAGGATGTGAGGCCTCCGGTCGCGATGAGGCGGAGAACTAGGTCTTTCTCTGTGGTCTCCACAGGGGATTCAGACATCCCTTTGTCTTGGGAGATGCAATAAGAGCCTGCATTCAATTCACTGCAGGGATATCCGGCCTTATTTCGAGTCAGAGCATCTCGGTGTCCATTCCACTTTAGGCCACAAACTCAGGGTCCCTGTCACATACCTGTAGCTGAGAGAAGCCTCCTCTTGAGGTGCTTGTGGAAAGTTGGTATTCCTCTTGAGTCGAAGCCAGGGACTAAGCTCTCATCTCTAGTTGATTTGGGGTCCACAGAGCCCTTTCGTGTTGCTCCAGTGACCTCAGGATCCCTCTAGACTTGAGACAGTGATCTTGGGTTTTCTCGGGAGTGCCATCAAGAAAATCAAGGTTCCTTTCACGTTTGATATGAAACACGGAATTGTGAAATATATGTAGAGATTCAAAAGGTGTCAAAATATGAGGAGCATGAAACGCTCTGAAAAATAGGAGGATCATGAAGTGGTGTTGAAAAACATGAAGAGCCTGAAAAGGTTTGAAAAATATGAAGAGTTTCAAAAGGTGTGAAAATATGAGGAGCATGAAGCGGTCTGAAAAATAGGAGGAGCATGAAGCGGTGTTCAAAAACATGAGGAGCCTGAAAAGGTGTGAAAAATATGAAGAGCTTCAAAAGGTGTGAAATTCATGAGAAGCATGAAAAGGTTTGAAAAATACGAGAAGCATGAAGTGGTGTGGAAAAACATGAAGAACCTGAAAAGGTGTGAAAAATATGAAGAGTTTCAAAAGGCGTCAAAATATGAAGAGCATGAAACGGTCTGAAAATTCGGAGGATCATGAGCAGTGTTCAAAAACATGAGGAGCCTGAAAAGGTGTGAAAAATATGAAGAGCTTCAAATGGTGTCAAAAATATGAGAAGCATGAAACGGTCTGAAAGTCAGGAGGAGCATGAAACGGTGATCAGAAACATGAAGAGCCTGACAAGTTGTGAAAAATATGAAGAGCTTCAAAAGGTGTGAAATTCATGAGGAGCATGAAACGGTCTGAAAAATAGAAGCATGAAGTGGTGTGGAAAAACATGAAGAGCCTGAAAAGGTGTGCAAAATATGAAGAGCTTGAAAAGGTGTGAAATACATGGGGAGCATGAAACTCTCTGAAAAATAGGAGGAGCATGAAGCGGTGTTCAAAAACATGAAGAGCCTGATAAGGTGTGAAAAATATGAAAAGTTTGAATAGGTGTCAAAAATGAGATGAACATGAAACGGTCTGAAAAATAGGAGGAGCATGAAGTGGTGTTGAAAAACATGAAGAGCCTGAAAAGGTGTGAAAAATATGAAGAGATTCTAAAGGTTTCAAAAATGAGATGAGCATGAAACGGTCTGAAAAATAGGAGGAGCATGAAGTGGTGTTGAAAAAAATGAAAAGCCTGAAAAGGTGTGAAATATATGAAGAGCTTCAAAAGGTTTTAAAAATATGAGGAGAAAGAAACGGTCTGCAAAATAGGAGGAGCATGAAATGTTGTTCACAAACACGAAGAGCATGAAAAGCTGTGAAAATATGAAGAGCTTCAAAAGGTGTGAAAAATATGAGGAGCATGAAATGGTCTGAAAAATAGGAGGAGCATGAAGCGGTGTTCAAAAACATGACGAGCCTGAAAAGGTGTGAAAAATATGAAAAGCTTCAAAAGGAGTGAAAAATGAGATGAGCATGAAACGTTCTGAAAACTAGGAGGATCATGAAACGGTGTTGAAAAACATGAAGAGCCTGAAAAGGTGTGAAAAATATGAAGAGTTCCAAAAGGTGTCAAAAATATGAGGAGCGTGAAACGGTCTGAAAAATAGGAGGAGCATGAAGCTGTGTTCAAAAATATGAAGAGCCTGAAAAGGTGTCAAAAATATGAAGAGCTTCAAAAGGTGTGATAAATATGAGGAGCATGAAACGGTCTGAAAAATAGAAGCAGCATGAAACGGTGTTGAAAAACATGAAGAGCCTGAAAAGATGTGAAAAATATGAAGAGCTTCAAAAGGTGTGAAAAATATGAGGAGCATGAAACGGCCTGAAAAATAGAAGCAGCATGAAATGGTGTTGAAAAATATGAAGAGCCTGAAAAGGTGTTAAAAATATGAAGAGCTTCTCAAGGTGTCAAAAATATGAGGAGCATGAAACGGTCTGAAAAACAGGAGTAGCATGAAGTGGTGTTGAATAACATCAAGAGCCTGAAAAGGTGTGAAAAATATGAAGAGCTTCAAAAGGTGTGAAATTGATGAGGAGCATGAAACGATCTGAAAAATATGAGAAGCATGAAGTGGTGTGGAAAAACATGAAGAGCCTGAAAAGGTGTGAAAAATATGAAGAGCTTCAAAAGGTGTCAAAAATATGAAGAGCATGAAACGGTCTCAAAAATAGGAGGAGCATGAAACGGTGATCAAAAACATGAGGAGCTTGACAAGGTGTGAGAAATATGAAGAACTTCCAAAGTTGTGAAATTCATGAGGAGCATGAAACGGTCTGAAAAATATGAGAAGCATGAAGTGGTGTGGAAAAACATGAAGAGCCTGAAAAGGTGTGAAAAATATGAATAGTTTCAAAAGGTGTCAAAAATATGAAGAGCATGAAACGGTCTGAAATTTTGGAGGATCATGATCGGTGTTCAAAAACATGAAGAGCCTGAAAAGGTGTGAAAAATATGAAGAGCTTCAAATGGTGTCAAAAATATGAGAAGCATGAAACGGTGTGAAAGATAGGAGGAGCATGAAACGGTGATCAGAAACATGAAGAGCCTGAAACGTTGTGAAAAATATGAAGAGCTTCAAAAGGTGTGAAATTCATGAGAAGCATGAAAAGGTTTGAAAAATACGAGAAGCATGAAGTGGTGTGGAAAAACATGAAGAACCTGAAAAGGTGTGAAAAATATGAAGAGTTTCAAAAGGCGTCAAAATATGAAAAGCATGAAACGGTCTGAAAATTCGGAGGATCATGAGCAGTGTTCAAAAACATGAGGAGCCTGAAAAGGTGTGAAAAATATGAAGAGCTTCAAATGGTGTCAAAAATATGAGAAGCATGAAACGGTCTGAAAGTCAGGAGGAGCATGAAACGGTGATCAGAAACATGAAGAGCCTGACAAGTTGTGAAAAATATGAAGAGCTTCAAAAGGTGTGAAATTCATGAGGAGCATGAAACGGTCTGAAATATAGAAGCATGAAGTGGTGTGGAAAAACATGAAGAGCCTGAAAAGGTGTGAAAAACATGAAGAGCTTGAAAAGGTGTGAAATACATGGGGAGCATGAAACTCTCTGAAAAATAGGAGGAGCATGAAGCGGTGTTCAAAAACATGAAGAGCCTGATAAGGTGTGAAAAATATGAAAAGTTTGAATAGGTGTCAAAAATGAGATGAACATGAAACGGTCTGAAAAATAGGAGGAGCATGAGGTGGTATTGAAAAACATGAAGAGCCTGAAAAGGTGTGAAAAATATGAAGAGATTCTAAAGGTTTCAAAAATGAAATGAGCATGAAACGGTCTGAAAAATAGGAGGAGCAGGAAGCGGTGTTGAAAAACATGAAGAGCCTGAAAAGGTGTGAAAAATATGAATAGTTTCAAAAGGTGTCAAAAATATGAAGAGCATGAAACGGTCTGAAATTTTGGAGGATCATGATCGGTGTTCAAAAACATGAAGAGCCTGAAAAGGTGTGAAAAATATGAAGAGCTTCAAATGGTGTCAAAAATATGAGAAGCATGAAACGGTGTGAAAGATAGGAGGAGCATGAAACGGTGATCAGAAACATGAAGAGCCTGAAACGTTGTGAAAAATATGAAGAGCTTCAAAAGGTGTGAAATTCATGAGAAGCATGAAAAGGTTTGAAAAATACGAGAAGCATGAAGTGGTGTGGAAAAACATGAAGAACCTGAAAAGGTGTGAAAAATATGAAGAGTTTCAAAAGGCGTCAAAATATGAAGAGCATGAAACGGTCTGAAAATTCGGAGGATCATGAGCAGTGTTCAAAAACATGAGGAGCCTGAAAAGGTGTGAAAAATATGAAGAGCTTCAAATGGTGTCAAAAATATGAGAAGCATGAAACGGTCTGAAAGTCAGGAGGAGCATGAAACGGTGATCAGAAACATGAAGAGCCTGACAAGTTGTGAAAAATATGAAGAGCTTCAAAAGGTGTGAAATTCATGAGGAGCATGAAACGGTCTGAAAAATAGAAGCATGAAGTGGTGTGGAAAAACATGAAGAGCCTGAAAAGGTGTGAAAAACATGAAGAGCTTGAAAAGGTGTGAAATACATGGGGAGCATGAAACTCTCTGAAAAATAGGAGGAGCATGAAGCGGTGTTCAAAAACATGAAGAGCCTGATAAGGTGTGAAAAATATGAAAAGTTTGAATAGGTGTCAAAAATGAGATGAACATGAAACGGTCTGAAAAATAGGAGGAGCATGAAGTGGTATTGAAAAACATGAAGAGCCTGAAAAGGTGTGAAAAATATGAAGAGATTCTAAAGGTTTCAAAAATGAAATGAGCATGAAACGGTCTGAAAAATAGGAGGAGCATGAAGTGGTGGTGCAAAACAGGAAGAGCCTGAAAATGCGTGAAAAATATGAAGAGGTTCAAAACGTGTGAAATACATGAGGTGCATGAAACTCTCTGAAAAATAGGAGGAGCATGAAGCGGTGTTCAAAAACATGAAGAGCCTGAAAAGGTGTGAAAAATATGAAGAGCTTCAAAAGGTGTCAAAAATATGAGGAGCAAGAAATGGTCTGAAAAATAGAAGGAGCATGAAACGGTCTTCAAAAACATGAAGAGACTAAAAAGGTGTGAAAAATATGAAGAGCTTCAAAAGGTGTCAAAAATGTGAGGAGCATGAAACGGTCTGAAAAATAGGAGGAGCATGAAGCGGTGTTCAAAAACATGAGAGCCTGAAATGGTGTGAAAAATATGAAGAGATTCAAAAGGTGTCAAAAATATGAGGAGCATGAAACGGTCTGAAAAATGGAAGAGCAAGAAAGGGTGATGAAAAATATGAAGAGACTGAAAACGTGTGAAAAATATGAAGAGCTTCCAAAGATGTGAAAAATATGAAGAGCTTCAAAAGGTGTCAAAAATAAGATGAGCATGAAACAGTCTGAAAAATACGAGGAGCATGATAGTGTGTTGAAAATCATGAAAAGCCTGAAAAGGCATGAAAAATATGAAGAGCTTCAAAAGATGTGAAAAATATGAAGAGCATCAAAAGATGTCAAAATGAGATGAGCATGAAACGGTCTGAAAAATAGAAGGAGCATGAAGTGGTGTTGAAAAAAATGAAAAGCCTGAAAAGGTGTGAAATATATGAAGAGCTTCAAAAGGTTTGATAAATATGAGGAGCATGAAACGGTCTGAAAAATAGAAGCAGCATGAAACGGTGTTGAAAAACATGAAGAGCCTGAAAAGATGTGAAAAATATGAAGAGCTTCAAAAGGTGTGAAAAATATGAGGAGCATGAAACGGCCTGAAAAATAGAAGCAGCATGAAACGGTGTTGAAAAATATGAAGAGCCTGAAAAGGTGTTAAAAATATGAAGAGCTTCTCAAGGTGTCAAAAATATGAGGAGCATGAAACGGTCTGAAAAACAGGAGTAGCATGAAGTGGTGTTGAATAGTATCAAGAGCCTGAAAAGGTGTGAAAAATATGAAGAGCTTCAAAAGGTGTGAAATTGATGAGGAGCATGAAACGATCTGAAAAATATGAGAAGCATGAAGTGGTGTGGAAAAACATGAAGAGCCTGAAAAGGTGTGAAAAATATGAAGAGCTTCAAAAGGTGTCAAAAATATGAAGAGCATGAAACGGTCTGAAATTTTGGAGGATCATGAGCGGTGTTCAAAAACATGAAGAGCCTGAAAATGTGTGAAAAATATGAGGAGCTTCAAATTGTGTCAAAATATGAGAAGCATGAAACGGTCTGAAAGAGAGATGTGGCATGAAATGTTGTTGAAAACATGAAGAGCCTGAAAAGGTGTGAAAAATATGAAGAGCTTCAAAAGGAGTGAAATATATTAGGAGCATGAAACTCTCTGAAAAATAGGAGGAGCATGAAGCGGAGTTCAAAAACATGAAGAGCCTAAAAAGTTGTGAAAAATATGAAAAGCTTCAAAAGGTGTCAAAAATGAGATGAGCATGAGACGGTCTGAAAAATAGGAGGATCATGAAACGGTGTTGAAAAACATGTAGAGCCTGAAAAGGTGTAAAAAATATGAAGAGTTTCAAAAGGTGTCAAAAATATGAGGAGCATGAAACGGTCTGAAAAATAGGAGGAGCATGAAGCTGTGTTCAAAAATATGAAGAGCCTGAAAAGCTGTGAAAAATATGAAGAGCATCAAAAGGTGTGAAAAATATGAGGAGCATGAAACGGCCTGAAAAATAGAAGCAGCATGAAACGGTGTTGAAAAATATGAAGAGCCTGAAAAGGTGTGAAAAATATGAAGAGCTTCAAAAGGGGTCAAAAATATGAGGAGCATGAAAATTTCAGAAAAATAGGAGGAGCATGAAACGGTGATCAAAACCATGAGGAGCCTGAAAAGGTGTGAGAAATATGAAGAACTTCAAAAGGTGTGAAATTCATGAGGACCATGAAACGGCCTGAAAAATAGAAGCATGAAGTGGTGTGGAAAAACATGAAGAGCCTGAAAAGGTGTGAAAAATATGAAGAGCTTCAAAAGGTGTCAAAAATATGAAGAGCATGAAACGGTCTGAAATTTTGGAGGATCATGAGCGGTGTTCAAAAACATGAAGAGCCTGAAAAGGTGTGAAAAATAAGAAGAGCTTCAAATGGTGTCAAAAATATGAGAAGCATGAAACGGGGTGAAAGATAGGAGGAGCATGAAACGGTGATCAGAATCATGAAGAGCCTGAAACGTTGTGAAAAATATGAAGAGCTTCAAAAGGTGTGAAATTCATGAGAAGCATGAAAAGGTTTGAAAAATACGAGAAGCATGAAGCGGTGTGGAAAAACATGAAGAACCTGAAAAGGTGTGAAAAATATGAAGAGCTTCAATAGGTGTGAAAAACATGAGGAGCAGTATATGGTGTGAAAAATAGGAGAAGCATGAAGCGGTGTTCAAAAACATGAAGAGCCTGAAAAGGTGTGAAAAATATGAAGAGATTCTAAAGGTTTAAAAATTAGATGAGCATGAAACGGTCTGAAAAATAGGAGGAGCATGAAGTGGTGGTGCAAACAATGAAGAGCCTGAAAATGCGTGAAAAATATGAAGAGCTTCAAAAGGTGTGAAATACATGAGGTGCATGAAACTCTCTGAAAAATAGGAGGAGCATGAAGCAGTGTTCAAAAATATGAAGAGCCTGAAATGTTGGGAAAAATTTGAAAAGCTTCAAAAGGTGTCAAAAATGAGATGAGCATGAAACTGCCTGAAAAATAGGAGGACCATGAAGTGGTGTTGAAAAACATGAAGAGCCTGAAAAGGAGTGAAAAATATGAAGAGCTTCAAAAAGTGACAAAAATATGAGGAGCATGAAACGGTCTGAAAAATAGGAGGTGCATGAAACGGTGATCAAAAACATGAAGAGTCTGAAAAGGTGTGAAAAATATGAAGAGCTTCAAAAGGTGTCAAAAATATGAGGAGCATGAAAGGTCTGAAAAATAGGAGGAGCATGAAGTGGTGTTGAAAAACCTGAAGAGCCTGAAAAGGTGTGAAAAATATGAAGAGCTTCAAAATGTGTCAAAAATATGAGGAGCATGAAACGGTCTGGAAAATAGGAGGAGCATGAAGCGGTTTTCAAAAACATGAATATTCTGTAAAGGTGTGAAAAATCTGAAGAGCTTCAAAAGGTGTGAAAAATATGAGGAGCTTGAAAAGGTCTGAAAAATAGAAGCAGCATGAAATGGTGTTGAAAAAAATGAAGAGCCTGAAATGTGTGAAAAATATGAAGAGCTTAAAAATGTGAAAAATATGAAGAGCTTCAAAAGGTGTGAAATATATGAAGAGATTCAAAAGGTGTTAAAAATTAGATGAGCATGAAATGGTCTGAAAAATAGGAGGAGCATGAAGTGGTGTTGAAAAACATGAAGAGCCTGAAAAGGCGTGAAAAATATAAAGAGCTTCAAAAGGTGTGAATTACATGAGGAGCATGAAAAAGTATGAAAAAAAGGAGGGGCGTAAGGTGGTGTTGAAAAACATGAAGAGCCTGAAAAGCTGTGAAAAATATGAAGAGATTCAAAAGGTGTCAATAATATGACGAGCATGAAATGGTCTGAAAAATGGGAGGAGCATGAAGCTTTGCTCAAAAACATGAAGAGCCTGAAAAGGTGTGAAATATATGAGGAGCATGAAATTGTCTGAAAAAGAGGAGGAACATGAAGTGGTGTTCAAAAGCATGAAGAGCCTGAAAAGTTGTGAAAAATATGAAGAGCTTCAAAAGGTGTCAAAAATACGAGGAGCATGAAACGGTCTGAAAAATAGGAGGAGCATGAAGCGTTGTTCAAAAACGTGAAGAGCCTGAAAAGGTGTGAAAAATATGAAGAGCTTCAAAACGTGTCAAAAATATGAGGAGCATGAAACGGTCTGAAAAATAGAAGCAGCATGAAGCGGTGTTCAAAAACATGAAGAGCCTGAAAACGTGTGAAAAATATGAAGAGCTTCAAAAGGTGTGAAAAATATGAAGAGCTTCAAAAAATGTCAAAAATTAGAAGAGCATGAAACCGTCTGAAAAATAGGAGGAGCATGAAGCATTGTTCAAAAACGTGAAGAGCCTGAAAAGGTGTGAAAAATATGAAGAGCTTCAAAAGTTGTCAAAAATATGAGGAGCATGAATAGGTCTGAAATATAGGAGGAGCATGAAGCAGCGTTCAAAAACATGAAGAGCCTGAAAAGGTGTGAAAAATATGAAGAGCTTCAAAAGGTGTCAAAAATGTGAGGAGCATGAAACGGTCTGAAAAATAGGAGGAGCATGAAGCGGTGTTCAAAAACATGAAGAGCCTGAAATGGTGTGAAAAATATGAAGAGATTCAAAACGTGTCAAAAATATGAGGAGCATGAAACGGTCTGAAAAAAGGAAGAGCAAGAATGGGTGTTGAAAAACATGAAGAGACTGAAAACGTGTGAAAAATATGAAGAGCTTCCAAAGATGTGAAAAATATGAAGAGCTTCAAAAGGTGTCAAAAATGAGATGAGCATGAAACGGTCTGAAAAACAGGAGGAGCATGAAGTGGTGTTGAAAAAAATGAAAAGCCTGAAAAGGTGGGAAATATATGAAGAGCTTCAAAAGTTGTTAAAAATATGAGGAGAAAGAAACGGTCTGCAAAATAGGAGAAGCATGAAATGGTGTTCAAAAACACGAAGAGCAGGAAAAGCTGTGAGAAATATGAAGAGCTTCAAAAGGTGTGAAAAATATGAGGGGCATGAAATGGTCTGAAAGATAGGAGGAGCATGAAGCGGTGTTCAAAAACATGACGAGGCTGAAAAGGTGGGAAAATATGAAGAGCTTCAAAATGTGTGAAATAAATGAGGAGCATGAAACGGTATGAAACATAGGAGGAGCATGAAGCGGTGTTCAAAAACATGAAGAGTCTGAAAAGGTGTTAAAAATATGAAGAGCTTCTAAAGGTGTCAAAAATATGAGGAGCATGAAACGGTCTGAAAAACAGGAGTAGCATGAAGTGGTGTTGAATAACATCAAGAGCCTGAAAAGGTGTGAAAAATATGAAGAGCTTCAAAAGGTGTTAAAAATATGAAGAGCATGAAACGGTCTGAAAATTTGGAGGATCATGAGCGGTGTTCAAAAACATGAAGAGCCTGAAACGGTGTGAAAAATATGAAGATCTTCAAATGGTGTCAAAATATGAGAAGAATGAAATGGTCTGAAAGATAGATGCGGCATGAAATGGTGTTGAGAAAATGAAGACCCTGAAAAGGTGTGAAAAATATGAAGAGCTTCAAAAGGTGTCAAATACATGAGGAGCATGAAAAAGTCTGAAAAAAAGGAGGAGCATAAGGCGGTGTTGAAAAACATGAAGAGCCTGAAAAGGTGTGAAAAATATGAAGAGATTCAAAAGGTGTCCATAATATGAGGAGCATGAAACGGTCTGAAAAATGGGAGGAGCATGAAGCTGTGTTCAAAAACATGAAGAGCCTGAAAAGGTGTGAAAAATATGAGGAGCATGAAATTGTCTGAAAAACAGGAGGAGCATGAAGTGGTGTTCAAAAACATGAAGAGCCTGAAAAGTTGTGAAAAATATGAAGAGCTTCAAAAGGTGTCAAAAATACGAGGAGCATGAAACGGTCTGAAAAATAGGAGGAGCATGAAGCGTTGTTCAAAAACGTGAAGAGCCTGAAAAGGTGTGCAAAATATGAAGAGCTTCAAAACGTGTGAAATACATGAGGAGCATGAAACGGTGTTCAAAAATATGCAGAGATTAAAAAGGTGTGAAAAATATGAGGAGCTTCAAAAAGTGTAAAAAATTAGATTAGCATGAAAGGGTCTGAAAAATAGGAGGAGCATGAAGTGGTGTTTAAAAACATGAAGAGCCTGAAAAGGTGTGAAAAATATGAAGAGCTTCAAAAGGTGTCAAAAATATGAGGAGTATGAAACGGTCGAAAAATAACAGGATCATGAAGCGGTGTTGAAAAACATGAAGAGCCTGAAAAGGTGTGAAAAATATGAAGAGCTTCAAAAGGTGTGAAAAATATGAAGAGCTTCAAAAGGTGTCAAAAATTAGATTAGCATGAACCGGTCTGAAAAATAGGAGGAGCATGAAACGGTGTTTAAAACATGAACAGACTGAAAAGGTGTGAAAAATATGAAGAGCTTCAAAACGTGTGAAAAATATGAAGAGCTTCAAAAGGTGTCAAAAATTAGATTAGCATGAAACGGTCTGAAAAATAGGAGGAGCATGAAGTGCTGTTGAAAAACATGAAGAGCCTGAAAAGGTGTGAAATATATGAAGAGTTTCAAAAGGTATAAAATATATGAAGAGCTTCAAAAGGTGTCAAAAATATGAAGAGCATGAAACGGTCTGAAAAATAGGAGGAGCATGAAACGGTGTTCAAAAACATTAAGGGCCTGTAAAGGTGTGCAAAATATGAAGAGCTTCAAAAGGTGTGAAATATATGAGGAGCATGAAACGGTCTGAAAGTCAGGAGGAGCATGAAACGGTGATCAGAAACATGAAGAGCCTGACAAGATGTGAAAAATATGAAGAGCTTCAAAAGGTGTGAAATTCATGAGGAGCATGAAACGGTCTGAAAAATAGAAGCATGAAGTGGTGTGGAAAAACATGAAGAGCCTGAAAAGGTGTGAAAAATATGAAGAGCTTGAAAAGGTGTGAAATACATGGGGAGCATGAAACTCTCTGAAAAATAGGAGGAGCATGAAGTGGTGTTCAAAAACATGAAGAGCCTGAAAAGGTGTGAAAAATATGAAGAGCTTCAATAGGTGTGAAAAATATGAGGAGCAGTATACGGTGTGAAAAATAGGAGAAGCATGAAGCGGTGTTCAAAAACATGAAGAGCCTGAAAAGGAGTGAAAAATATGAGGAGCTTCAAAAAGTGACAAAAATATGAGGAGCATGAAACGGTCTGAAAAATAGGAGGAGCATGAAACGGTGATCAAAAACATGAAGAGTCTGAAAAGGTGTGAAAAATATGAAGAGCTTCAAAAGGTGTCAAAAATATGAGGAGCATGAAAGGTCTGAAAAATAGGACGAGCATGAAGTGGTGCTAAAACACATGAAGAGCCTGAAAAGTTGTGACATAATGAAGAGCTTCTAAAGGTGTCAAAAATATGAGGAGGATGAAACGGTCTGAAAAATACGAGGAGCATGAAGTGGTGTTGAAAAACCTGAAGAGCCTGAAAAGGTGTGAAAAATATGAAGAGCTTCAAAATGTGTCAAAAATATGAGGAGCATGAAACGGTCTGGAAAATACGAGGAGCATGAAGCGGTTTTCAAAAACATGAAGATTCTGAAAAGGTGTGAAAAATATGAAGAGCTTCAAAAGGTGTGAAAAATATGAGGAGCTTGAAAAGGTCTGAAAAATAGAAGCAGCATGAAATGGTGTTGAAAAACATGAAGAGCCTGAAAAGGTGTGAAAAATATGAAGAGCTTAAAAATGTGAAAAATATGAAGAGCTTCAAAAGGTGTGAAATATATGAAGAGTTTCAAAAGGTGTTAAAAATTAGATGAGCATGAAATGGTCTGAAAAATAGGAGGAGCATGAAGTGGTGTTGAAAAACATGAAGAGCCTGAAAAGGCGTGAAAAATATAAAGAGCTTCAAAATGTGTGAATTACATGAGAAGCATGAAAAAGTCTGAAAAAAAGGAGGAGCATAAGGCGGTGTTGAAAAACATGAAGAGCCTGAAAAGCTGTGAAAAATATGAAGAGATTCAAAAGGTGTCAATAATATGATGAGCATGAAACGGTCTGAAAAATGGGAGGAGCATGAAGCTTTGCTCAAAAACATGAAGAGCCTGAAAAGGTGTGAAATATATGAGGAGCATGAAATTGTCTGAAAAATAGGAGGTACATGAAGTGGTGTTCAAAAGCATGAAGAGCCTGAAAAGTTGTGAAAAATATGAAGAGCTTCAAAAGGTGTCAAAAATACGAGGAGCATGAAACGGTCTGAAAAATAGGAGGAGCATGAAGCGTTGTTCAAAAACGTGAAGAGCCTGAAAACGTGTGAAAAATATGAAGAGCTTCAAAACGTGTAAAAAATATGAGGAGCATGAAACGGTCTGAAAAATAGAAGCAGCATGAAGCGGTGTTCAAAAACATGAAGAGCCTGAAAACGTGTGAAAAATATGAAGAGCTTCAAAAGGTGTGAAAAATATGAAGAGCTTCAAAAAGTGTCAAAAATTAGATGAGCATGAAACCGTCTGAAAAATAGGAGGAGCATGAAGCATTGTTCAAAAACGTGAAGAGCCTGAAAGGTGTGAAAAATATGAAGAGCTTCAAAAGTTGTCAAAAATATGAGGAGCATGAATAGGTCTGAAATATAGGAGGAGCATGAAGCGGTGTTCAAAAACATGAAGAGCCTGAAAAGGTGTGAAAAATATGAAGAGCTTCAAAAGGTGTCAAAAATGTGAGGAGCATGAAACGGTCTGAAAAATAGGAGTAGCATGAAGCGGTGTTCAAAAACATGAAGAGCCTGAAATGGTGTGAAAAATATGAAGAGATTCAAAACTTGTCAAAAATATGAGGAGCATGAAACGGTCTGAAAAAAGGAAGAGCAAGAATGGGTGTTGAAAAACATGAAGAGACTGAAAACGTGTGAAAAATATGAAGAGCTTCCAAGGATGTGAAAAATATGAAGAGCTTCAAAAGGTGTCAAAAATGAGATGAGCATGAAACGGTCTGAAAAATACGAGGAGCATGAAGGTATGTTGAAAATCATGAAAAGTCTGAAAAGGCGTGAAAAATATGAAGAGCTTCAAAAGATGTGAAAAATATGAAGAGCATCAAAAGATGTCAAAATGAGATGAGCATGAAACGGTCTGAAAAACAGGAGGAGCATGAAGTGTTGTTGAAAAAAATGAAAAGCCTGAAAAGGTGGGAAATATATGAAGAGCTTCAAAAGGTGTTAAAAATATGAGGAGAAAGAAACGGTCTGCAAAATAGGAGAAGCATGAAATGGTGTTCAAAAACACGAAGAGCAGGAAAAGCTGTGAGAAATATGAAGAGCTTCAAAAGGTGTGAAAAATATGAGGGGCCTGAAATGGTCTGAAAGATAGGAGGAGCATGAAGCGGTGTTCAAAAACATGACGAGGCTGAAAAGGTGGGAAAATATGAAGAGCTTCAAAAGGTGTGAAATAAATGAGGAGCATGAAACGGTATGAAATATAGGAGGAGCATGAAGCGGTGTTCAAAAACATGAAGAGTCTGAAAAGGTGTTAAAAATATGAAGAGCTTCTAAAGGTGTCAAAAATATGAGGAGCATGAAACGGTCTGAAAAACAGGAGTAGCATGAAGTGGTGTTGAATAACATCAAGAGCCTGAAAAGGTGTGAATAATATGAAGAGCTTCAAAAGGTGTTAAAAATATGAAGAGCATGAAACGGTCTGAAAATTTGGAGGATCATGAGCAGTGTTCAAAAACATGAAGAGCCTGAAAAGGTGTGAAAAATATGAAGAGCTTCAAATGGTGTCAAAATATGAGAAGAATGAAATGGTCTGAAAGATAGATGCGGCATGAAATG
Source organism: Dama dama (assembly GCF_033118175.1). Taxonomy (NCBI): domain Eukaryota; kingdom Metazoa; phylum Chordata; class Mammalia; order Artiodactyla; family Cervidae; genus Dama; species Dama dama. Next base: position 878,693 of record NW_026870901.1, read on the forward strand.
GTGTTGAGAAACATGAAGACCCTGAAAAGGTGTGAAAAATATGAAGAGCTTCAAAAGGTGTCAAATACATGAGGACCATGAAACGGGCTGAAAAATAGAAGCATGAAGTGGTGTGGAAAAACATGAAGAGCCTGAAAAGGTGTGAAAAATACGAAGAGCTTAAAAAGGAGTGAAATATATTAGGAGCATGAAACTCTCTGAAAAATAGGAGGAGCATGAAGCGGTGTTCAAAAACATGAAGAGCCTAAAAAGTTGTGAAAAATATGAAAAGCTTCAAAAGGTGTCAAAAATGAGATGAGCATGAAACGGTCTGAAAAATAGGAGGATCATGAAACGGTGTTGAAACACATGCAGAGCCTGAAAAGGTGTGAAAAATATGAAGAGTTTCAAAAGGTGTCAAAAATATGAGGAGCATGAAACAGTCTGAAAAATAGGAGGAGCATGAAGCTGTGTTCAAAAATATGAAGAGCCTGAAAAGGTGTGAAAAATATGAAGAGCTTCAAAAGGTGTGAAAAATATGAGGAGCATGAAACCGTCTGAAAAATGCAAGCAGCATGAAACGGTGTTGAAAAACCTGAAGAGCCTGAAAAGGTGTGAAAAATATGAAGAGCTTCAAAAGGTGTGAAAAATATGAGGAGCATGAAACGGCCTGAAAAATAGAAGCAGCATGAAACGGTGTTGAAAAATATGAAGAGCCTGAAAAGGTGTGAAAAATATGAAGAGCTTCAAAAGGGGTCAAATATATAAAGAGCATGAAACGGTCTGTAAAATAGGAGGTTCATGAAGCCGTGTTCAAAATCATGAAGAGCCTGAAAACGTGTGAAAAATATGAAGAGCTTCAAAAGGTGTGAAATATATGAAGAGTTTCAAAAGGTGTAAAAAATTAGATGAGCATTAAACGGTCTGAAAAATAGGAGGAGCATGAAGTGGTGTTGAAAAACATGAATAGCCTGAAAAGGTGTGAAAAATATAAAGAGCTTCAAAAGGTGTCAAAAATGTGAGGAGCATGAAACGGTCTGAAAAATAGGAGGAGCATGAAGCGGTGTTCAAAAACATGAAGAGCCAGAAATGGTGTGAAAAATATGAAGAGATTCAAAACGTGTCAAAAATATGAGGAGCATGAAACGGTCTGAAAAAAGGAAGAGCAAGAATGGGTGTTGAAAAACATGAAGAGACTGAAAACGTGTCAAAAACATGAAGAGACTGAAAACGTGTGAAAAATATGAAGAGCTTCCAAAGATGTGAAAAATATAAAGAGCTTCAAAAGGTGTGAATTACATGAGGAGCATGAAAAAGTCTGAAAAAAAGGAGGAGCATAAGGCGGTGTTGAAAAAAATGAAGAGCCTGAAAAGGTGTGAAAAATATGAAGAGATTCAAAAGGTGTCCATAATATGAGGAGCATGAAACGGTCTGAAAAATGGGAGGAGCATGAAGCTGTGTTCAAAAACATGAAGAGCCTGAAAAGGTGTGAAAAATATGAGGAGCTTCAAAAAATGTCAAAAATATGAGGAACATGAAATGGTTGAAAAATAGGAGCACTATGAAACGGTGTTCAAAACATGAAGAGCCTGAAAAGGTGTGAAAAATATGAAGAGGTTCAAAAGGTGTGGAATACATGAGGAGCATGTAACGGTTTGAAAAAAAACAGAAGCATGAAGCGGTGTTGAAAAACATGAAGAGCCTGAAGAGGTGTGAAAAATATGAAGAGCTTCAAAAAGTGTGAAAAATAGGAGGAGCATGAAACGGTCTGAAAAATAGGAGGAGCATGAAGCGGTGTTCAAAAACATGAAGAGCCTGAGAAGGTGTGAAAACTATGAAGAGCTTCAAAATGTATCAAATATATGAGGAACAGGAAACGGTATGAAAAATAGGAGGAGCATGAAGCGGTGTTCAAAAACACGAAGAGCTTGAAAGGTGTGAAAAATATGAAGAGCTTTAAAAGGTGTCAAAAATATGAGGAGCATGAAACGTTCTGAAAATTAGGAAGATCATGAAACGTTGTTCAAAAAAATGAAGAGCTTGAAAAGGTGTGAAAAATATGAAGAGCCTCAAAACGTGTCAAAAATATGAAGAGCTTCAAAAATGTGAAAAATATGAAAAGCTTCATAAGGTGTGAAAAATATGAAGAGCCACAAAAGCTGTCAAAAATGAGATGAGCATGAAACGGTGTGAAAAATAGGAGGAGCATGAAGCGGTTTTAAAATTCATAAAGAGCCGAAAAAGGTTTGAAAAATATGAAGAGCTTCAAAAGGTGTCAAAAATATGAAGAGCTTCAAAAGTTGTGAAAAATATGAGGAGCATGAAACGGTCTGAAAAACAGGAGGAGCATGAAGCGGTGTTGAAAAACATGAAGAGTCTGAAAAGGTGTGAAAAATATGAAGAGCTTCAAAAGGTGACAAAAATGTGATGAGCATGAAACGGTCTGAAAAATATGAGGAGCATGAAGCAGTGTTGGAAATCATGAAGAGTCTGAAAAGGTGTGAAATATATGAAGAGCTTCAAAAGGTGTCAAAAATATGTGGAGCATGAAACGGTCTGAAAAATAAGAGGAGCATCAAACGATATTCAAAAACATGAAGAGCCTGAAGAGGTGTGAAATATATGAAAAACTTCAAAAGGTGAGAAAAATAGGAGGAGCATGAAACGGTCTTAAAAATAGGAGGAGAATGAAGCGGTGCTCAAAAACATGAAGAGCCTGAAAAGGTGTGAAAAATATGAGAGCTTCAAAAGGTGTGAAAAATATGAGGAGCTTGAAAAGGTCTGAAAAATAGAAGCAGCATGAAATGGTGTTGAAAAACATGAAGAGCCTGAAAAGGTGTGAAAAATATGAAGAGCTTAAAAATGTGAAAAATATGAAGAGCTTCAAAAGGTGTGAAATATATGAAGAGTTTCAAAAGGTGTTAAAAATTAGATGAGCATGAAATGGTCTGAAAAATAGGAGGAGCATGAAGTGGTGTTGAAAAACATGAAGAGCCTGAAAAGGCGTGAAAAATATAAAGAGCTTCAAAATGTGTGAATTACATGAGAAGCATGAAAAAGTCTGAAAAAAAGGAGGAGCATAAGGCGGTGTTGAAAAACATGAAGAGCCTGAAAAGCTGTGAAAAATATGAAGAGATTCAAAAGGTGTCAATAATATGATGAGCATGAAACGGTCTGAAAAATGGGAGGAGCATGAAGCTTTGCTCAAAAACATGAAGAGCCTGAAAAGGTGTGAAATATATGAGGAGCATGAAATTGTCTGAAAAATAGGAGGTACATGAAGTGGTGTTCAAAAGCATGAAGAGCCTGAAAAGTTGTGAAAAATATGAAGAGCTTCAAAAGGTGTCAAAAATACGAGGAGCATGAAACGGTCTGAAAAATAGGAGGAGCATGAAGCGTTGTTCAAAAACGTGAAGAGCCTGAAAACGTGTGAAAAATATGAAGAGCTTCAAAACGTGTAAAAAATATGAGGAGCATGAAACGGTCTGAAAAATAGAAGCAGCATGAAGCGGTGTTCAAAAACATGAAGAGCCTGAAAACGTGTGAAAAATATGAAGAGCTTCAAAAGGTGTGAAAAATATGAAGAGCTTCAAAAAGTGTCAAAAATTAGATGAGCATGAAACCGTCTGAAAAATAGGAGGAGCATGAAGCATTGTTCAAAAACGTGAAGAGCCTGAAAGGTGTGAAAAATATGAAGAGCTTCAAAAGTTGTCAAAAATATGAGGAGCATGAATAGGTCTGAAATATAGGAGGAGCATGAAGCGGTGTTCAAAAACATGAAGAGCCTGAAAAGGTGTGAAAAATATGAAGAGCTTCAAAAGGTGTCAAAAATGTGAGGAGCATGAAACGGTCTGAAAAATAGGAGTAGCATGAAGCGGTGTTCAAAAACATGAAGAGCCTGAAATGGTGTGAAAAATATGAAGAGATTCAAAACTTGTCAAAAATATGAGGAGCATGAAACGGTCTGAAAAAAGGAAGAGCAAGAATGGGTGTTGAAAAACATGAAGAGACTGAAAACGTGTGAAAAATATGAAGAGCTTCCAAGGATGTGAAAAATATGAAGAGCTTCAAAAGGTGTCAAAAATGAGATGAGCATGAAACGGTCTGAAAAATACGAGGAGCATGAAGGTATGTTGAAAATCATGAAAAGTCTGAAAAGGCGTGAAAAATATGAAGAGCTTCAAAAGATGTGAAAAATATGAAGAGCATCAAAAGATGTCAAAATGAGATGAGCATGAAACGGTCTGAAAAACAGGAGGAGCATGAAGTGTTGTTGAAAAAAATGAAAAGCCTGAAAAGGTGGGAAATATATGAAGAGCTTCAAAAGGTGTTAAAAATATGAGGAGAAAGAAACGGTCTGCAAAATAGGAGAAGCATGAAATGGTGTTCAAAAACACGAAGAGCAGGAAAAGCTGTGAGAAATATGAAGAGCTTCAAAAGGTGTGAAAAATATGAGGGGCCTGAAATGGTCTGAAAGATAGGAGGAGCATGAAGCGGTGTTCAAAAACATGACGAGGCTGAAAAGGTGGGAAAATATGAAGAGCTTCAAAAGGTGTGAAATAAATGAGGAGCATGAAACGGTATGAAATATAGGAGGAGCATGAAGCGGTGTTCAAAAACATGAAGAGTCTGAAAAGGTGTTAAAAATATGAAGAGCTTCTAAAGGTGTCAAAAATATGAGGAGCATGAAACGGTCTGAAAAACAGGAGTAGCATGAAGTGGTGTTGAATAACATCAAGAGCCTGAAAAGGTGTGAATAATATGAAGAGCTTCAAAAGGTGTTAAAAATATGAAGAGCATGAAACGGTCTGAAAATTTGGAGGATCATGAGCAGTGTTCAAAAACATGAAGAGCCTGAAAAGGTGTGAAAAATATGAAGAGCTTCAAATGGTGTCAAAATATGAGAAGAATGAAATGGTCTGAAAGATAGATGCGGCATGAAATGGTGTTGAGAAACATGAAGACCCTGAAAAGGTGTGAAAAATATGAAGAGCTTCAAAAGGTGTCAAATACATGAGGACCATGAAACGGGCTGAAAAATAGAAGCATGAAGTGGTGTGGAAAAACATGAAGAGCCTGAAAAGGTGTGAAAAATACGAAGAGCTTAAAAAGGAGTGAAATATATTAGGAGCATGAAACTCTCTGAAAAATAGGAGGAGCATGAAGCGGTGTTCAAAAACATGAAGAGCCTAAAAAGTTGTGAAAAATATGAAAAGCTTCAAAAGGTGTCAAAAATGAGATGAGCATGAAACGGTCTGAAAAATAGGAGGATCATGAAACGGTGTTGAAACACATGCAGAGCCTGAAAAGGTGTGAAAAATATGAAGAGTTTCAAAAGGTGTCAAAAATATGAGGAGCATGAAACAGTCTGAAAAATAGGAGGAGCATGAAGCTGTGTTCAAAAATATGAAGAGCCTGAAAAGGTGTGAAAAATATGAAGAGCTTCAAAAGGTGTGAAAAATATGAGGAGCATGAAACCGTCTGAAAAATGCAAGCAGCATGAAACGGTGTTGAAAAACCTGAAGAGCCTAAAAAGGTGTGAAAAATATGAAGAGCTTCAAAAGGTGTGAAAAATATGAGGAGCATGAAACGGCCTGAAAAATAGAAGCAGCATGAAACGGTGTTGAAAAATATGAAGAGCCTGAAAAGGTGTGAAAAATATGAAGAGCTTCAAAAGGGGTCAAATATATAAAGAGCATGAAACGGTCTGTAAAATAGGAGGTTCATGAAGCCGTGTTCAAAATCATGAAGAGCCTGAAAACGTGTGAAAAATATGAAGAGCTTCAAAAGGTGTGAAATATATGAAGAGTTTCAAAAGGTGTAAAAAATTAGATGAGCATTAAACGGTCTGAAAAATAGGAGGAGCATGAAGTGGTGTTGAAAAACATGAATAGCCTGAAAAGGTGTGAAAAATATAAAGAGCTTCAAAAGGTGTCAAAAATGTGAGGAGCATGAAACGGTCTGAAAAATAGGAGGAGCATGAAGCGGTGTTCAAAAACATGAAGAGCCAGAAATGGTGTGAAAAATATGAAGAGATTCAAAACGTGTCAAAAATATGAGGAGCATGAAACGGTCTGAAAAAAGGAAGAGCAAGAATGGGTGTTGAAAAACATGAAGAGACTGAAAACGTGTCAAAAACATGAAGAGACTGAAAACGTGTGAAAAATATGAAGAGCTTCCAAAGATGTGAAAAATATAAAGAGCTTCAAAAGGTGTGAATTACATGAGGAGCATGAAAAAGTCTGAAAAAAAGGAGGAGCATAAGGCGGTGTTGAAAAACATGAAGAGCCTGAAAAGGTGTGAAAAATATGAAGAGATTCAAAAGGTGTCCATAATATGAGGAGCATGAAACGGTCTGAAAAATGGGAGGAGCATGAAGCTGTGTTCAAAAACATGAAGAGCCTGAAAAGGTGTGAAAAATATGAGGAGCTTCAAAAAATGTCAAAAATATGAGGAACATGAAATGGTTGAAAAATAGGAGCACTATGAAACGGTGTTCAAAACATGAAGAGCCTGAAAAGGTGTGAAAAATATGAAGAGGTTCAAAAGGTGTGGAATACATGAGGAGCATGTAACGGTTTGAAAAAAAACAGAAGCATGAAGCGGTGTTGAAAAACATGAAGAGCCTGAAGAGGTGTGAAAAATATGAAGAGCTTCAAAAAGTGTGAAAAATAGGAGGAGCATGAAACGGTCTGAAAAATAGGAGGAGCATGAAGCGGTGTTCAAAAACATGAAGAGCCTGAGAAGGTGTGAAAACTATGAAGAGCTTCAAAATGTATCAAATATATGAGGAACAGGAAACGGTATGAAAAATAGGAGGAGCATGAAGCGGTGTTCAAAAACACGAAGAGCTTGAAAGGTGTGAAAAATATGAAGAGCTTTAAAAGGTGTCAAAAATATGAGGAGCATGAAACGTTCTGAAAATTAGGAAGATCATGAAACGTTGTTCAAAAAAATGAAGAGCTTGAAAAGGTGTGAAAAATATGAAGAGCCTCAAAACGTGTCAAAAATATGAAGAGCTTCAAAAATGTGAAAAATATGAAAAGCTTCATAAGGTGTGAAAAATATGAAGAGCCACAAAAGCTGTCAAAAATGAGATGAGCATGAAACGGTGTGAAAAATAGGAGGAGCATGAAGCGGTTTTAAAATTCATAAAGAGCCGAAAAAGGTTTGAAAAATATGAAGAGCTTCAAAAGGTGTCAAAAATATGAAGAGCTTCAAAAGTTGTGAAAAATATGAGGAGCATGAAACGGTCTGAAAAACAGGAGGAGCATGAAGCGGTGTTGAAAAACATGAAGAGTCTGAAAAGGTGTGAAAAATATGAAGAGCTTCAAAAGGTGAGAAAAATATGAAGAGCTTCAAAAGTTGACAAAAATGTGATGAGCATGAAACGGTCTGAAAAATATGAGGAGCATGAAGCAGTGTTGGAAATCATGAAGAGTCTGAAAAGGTGTGAAATATATGAAGAGCTTCAAAAGGTGTCAAAAATATGTGGAGCATGAAACGGTCTGAAAAATAAGAGGAGCATCAAACGATATTCAAAAACATGAAGAGCCTGAAGAGGTGTGAAATATATGAAAAACTTCAAAAGGTGAGAAAAATAGGAGGAGCATGAAACGGTCTTAAAAATAGGAGGAGAATGAAGCGGTGCTCAAAAACATGAAGAGCCTGAAAAGGTGTGAAAAATATGAGAGCTTCAAAAGGTGTCTAAAATATGAGGAGCATGAAACGGTCTGAAAAATAGGAAGAGCATGAAGAGGTGTTCAAAAACATGAAGAACTTGAAAGGTGTGAAATATATGAAGAGCCTCAAAACGTGTCAAAAATATGAGGAGTATGAAATGGTCTGGAAATTAACAGGAGCATGAAGCGGTGTTCAAAAACATGAAGAGCCTGAAAAGGTGTGAAAAATATGAAGAGCTTCAAAAGGTGTGAAATACAAGAGGAGCATTAAACGGTCTGAAAAATAGGAGGACAATGAAGCGGTGTTTAAAAACATGAAGAGCCTGAAAAGGTGTGAAAAATATGAAGAGCTTCAAAAGGTGTCAAAAATATGAGGAGCATGAAACGGTCTGAAAAATAGGAGGAGCATGAAGCGGTGTTCAAAAACAAGAAGAGCCTGAAATGGTGTGAAAAATATGAAGAGTTTCAAAAGGTGTGAGAAATATGAAGAGCTACAAAAGGTGTAAAAATTTAGATGAGCATGAAACGGTCTGAAAAATAGGAGGAGCATGAAACGGTGTTGAAAACATGAAGAGCCTGAAAAAGTGTGAAATATATGAAGAGCTTCAAAAGGTGTGAAAAATATGAAGAGCTTCAAAAGGTGTCAAAAATATGAGGAGCATGAAACAGTCTGAAAGTAAGCGGAGCATGAAACGGTGTTCAAAAACATGAAGAGCATGAAAAGGTGTGAAATATATGAAGAGTTTCAAAACGTGTGAAATACATGAGGAGCATGAAACGATCTGACAAATAGGAGGACCATGAAGCGGTGTTCAAATACATGAAGAGCCTGAAAAAGTGTGAAAAATACGAAGAGCTTCAAAAGGTGTCAAAAATGAGATATGCATGAAACGGTCTGAAAAATAGGAGGAGCATGAAGTGGTTGTTAAAAACATGAAGAGCCTGAAAATGTGTGAAAAATATGAAGCGCTTCAAAAGGTGACAAAAATGTGATGAGCATGAAACGGTCTGAAAAATATGCGAAGAATGAAGCGGTGTTGGAAATCATGAAGATTCTGAAAAGGTGTGAAATATATGAAGAGCTTCAAAAGGTGTCAAAAATATGAGGAGCATGAAACGGTCTGAAAAATAGGAGGAGCATGAAGCAGTGTCCAAAAACATGAAGAGACTGAAAAGGTGTGAAAAATATGAAGAGTTTCAAAAGGTGTCAAAAAATAGGAGGAGCATGAAACGGTCTGAAATTAGGAGGAGCAAGAAACGGTGTTCAAAAACATGAAGAGACTGAAAAGGTGTGAAAAATATGAAGAGCTTCAAAAGGTGTGAAATACATGAGAAGCATTAAACGGACTGATAAATAGGAGGAGCATAAAGCAGTGTTCAAAAACATGAAGAGACTGAAAAGGTGTGAAAAATATGAAGAGCTTCAAAAGGTGTAAAAAATATGAAGAGCTTCAAAAGTGTCAAAAATTAGATGAGCATGAAACGGTCTAAAAAATAGGAGGAGCAACAAGTAGTGTTGAAAAAAATGAAGAGACTGAAAAGGTGTGACAAATATGAAGAGCTTCAGACGTGTGAAAAATATCAGGAGCATGATACGGTCTGAAAAATAGGATTAGCATGAAGTCGTGTTCAAAAATATGAAGAGCATGAAAAGCTTTGAAAAATATGAAGAGCTTCTAAAGGTGTCAAAAATATGAGCAGCATGACACGAACTGAAAAATAGGAGGAGCATGAAGTGGTGTTCAAAAACATGAAGAGCCTGAAAACGTGTGAAGTATATGAAGAGCTTCAAATGGAGTCACAAATATGAGGAGCATGAAACGGTATGAAAAATAGGAGGAGCATGAAGCGGTGTTGACAAACATGAAGAGCCTGAAAACGTGTGAGAAATATGAAGAGCTTCAAAAGGTGTGAAAAATATGAGGAGCCTGAAACGGTCGAAAAATAGGAGGAGCATGAAGCGGTGTTCAAAAACATGAAGAGACTGAAAAGGTGTGAAAAATATGAAGAGCTTCAAAAGGTGTGAAATAAATGAGGAGCATTAAACTGTCTGATAAATAGGAGGAGCATGAAGCGGTGTTCAAAAACATGAAGAGCCTCAAAAGGTGTGAAAAAAATGAAGAGCTTCAAAAGGTGTGAAATACATGAAGAGCATGAAACATTCTGAAAAATAGGAGGAGCATGATGCGGTGTTCAAAAACATGAAGAGCCTGAAAACGTGTGAAAAATATGAAGAGCTTCAAAAGGTGTGAAATACATGAGGAGCATGAAACATTCTGAAAAATAGGAGGAGCATGATGCGGTGTTCAAAAATATGAAGAGACTGAAAACTTGTAGAAAATATGAAGAGCTTCAAAATGTTTGAAAAATATGAAGATTTTCGAAAGGTGTCAAAAATGAGATGAGCATGAAAAGGTCTGAAGAATAGGAGGAGCATGAAGTGGTTTTGAGAAACATGAAGAGCCTGAAAACTTGTGAAAAATATGAAGAGCTTCAAAAATATGAAAAATATGAAGAGATTCAAAAGGTGTGAAAAATATGAAGAGCTTCAAAAATATGAAAAATATGAAGAGATTCAAAAGGTGTGAAAAATATGAAGAGCTTCAAAAGATGTCAAAAATGAGATGAGCATGAAACGGTCTGAAAAATAGGAGGAGCATGAAGCGGTGTTGAAAATCATGAAGAGCCTGAAAAGGTGTGAAAAATATGCAGAGCTTCAAAAGTGTCAAAAATATGAGGAGAAAGAAACGGTCTGAAAAACAGGAGGAGCATGAAGTGGTGTTCAAAAACAAGAAGAGCCTGAAATGGTGTGAAAAATATGAAGAGTTTCAAAAGGTGTGAGAAATATGAAGAGCTACAAAAGGTGTAAAAATTTAGATGAGCATGAAACGGTCTGAAAAATAGGAGGAGCATGAAACGGTGTTGAAAACATGAAGAGCCTGAAAAAGTGTGAAATATATGAAGAGCTTCAAAAGGTGTGAAAAATATGAAGAGCTTCAAAAGGTGTCAAAAATATGAGGAGCATGAAACAGTCTGAAAGTAAGCGGAGCATGAAACGGTGTTCAAAAACATGAAGAGCATGAAAAGGTGTGAAATATATGAAGAGTTTCAAAACGTGTGAAATACATGAGGAGCATGAAACGAACTGACAAATAGGAGGACCATGAAGCGGTGTTCAAATACATGAAGAGCCTGAAAAAGTGTGAAAAATATGAAGAGCTTCAAAAGGTGTCAAAAATGAGATATGCATGAAACGGTCTGAAAAATAGGAGGAACATGAAGTGGTTGTTAAAAACATGAAGAGCCTGAAAATGTGTGAAAAATATGATGAGATTCAAAAAGTGTCAAAAATTAGATTAGCATGAAAGGGTCTGAAAAATAGGAGGAGCATGAAGTGGTGTTGAAAAACATGAAGAGCCTGAAAACTTGTGAAAAATATGAAGAGCTTCAAAAATATGAAAAATATGAAGAGATTCAAAAGGTGTGAAAAATATGAAGAGCTTCAAAAGATGTCAACAATGAGATGAGCATGAAACGGTCTGCAAAATAGGAAGAGCATGAAGCGGTGTAGAAAATCATGAAGAGCCTGAAAAGGTGTGAAAAATATGCAGAGCTTCAAAAGTGTCAAAAATATGAGGAGAAAGTAACGGTCTGAAAAACAGGAGGAGCATGAAGTGGTGTTGAAAAACATGAACAGCCTGAAAAGGTGTGAAAAATATGAAGAGCTTCAAAAGGTGTCAAAAATATGAGGAGCATAAAACTGTCCGAAATATAGGAGGATCATGAAGCGGTGTTGAAAAACATTAAGAGTCTGAAAAGGTCTGAAAAATATGAAGAGCTTCAAAAGGTGTCAAAATTGAGATATGCATGAAATGGTCTGAAAAATAGGAGGAGCATGAAGTGGTTGTTAAAAACATGAAGAGCCTGAAAAGGTGTGAAAAATATGAAGAGCTTCAAAAGGTGACAAAAATGTGATGAGCATGAAACTTTCTGAAAAATATGAGGAGCATGAAGCAGTGTTGGAAAACATGAAGAGCCTGAAAAGGTGTGAAATATATGAAGAGCTTCAAAAGGTGTCAAATATATGTGGAGCATGAAACGGTCTGAAAAATAGGAGGAGCATCAAATGATATTCAAAAACCTGAAGAGCCTGAAGAGGTGTGAAATATATGAAAAGCTTCAAAAGGTGTGAAAAATAGGAGGAGCATGAAACGGTCTGAAAAATAGGAGGAGCATGAAGTGGTGTTCAAAAACATGAAGAGCCTGAAAAGGTGTGAAAACTATGAAGAGCTTCAAAACGTATCAAATATATGAGGAGCAGCAAACGGTCTGAAAAATAGGAGGAGAATGAAGCAGTGCTCAAAAACATGAAGAGCCTGAAAAGGTGTGAAAAATATGAGAGCTTCAAAAGTTGTCAAAAATATGAGGAGCATGAAACGGTCTGAAAAATAGGAGGAGCATGAAGCGGTGTTCAAAAACACAAAGAGCTTGAAAGGTGTGAAAAATATGAAGAGCTTTAAAAGGTGTCAAAAATATGAGGAGCATGAAACGTTCTGAAACATATTAAGATCATGAAACGTTGTTCAAACACATGAAGAGCTTGAAAAGGTGTGAAAAATAAGAAGAGCCTCAAAACGTGTCAAAAATATGAGGAGTATGAAATGGTCTGGAAATTAACAGTAGCATGAAGCGCTGCTCAAAAACATGAAGAGCCTGAAAAGGTGTGAAAAATATGAAGAGCTTCAAAAGGTGTGAAATACAAGAGGAGCATTAAACGGTCTGAAAAATAGGAGGACAATGAAGCGGTGTTTAAAAACATGAAGAACCTGAAAAGGTGTGAAAAATATGAAGAGCTTCAAAAGGTGTCAAAAATATGAGGCGCATGTAACGGTCTGAAAAATAGGAGGAGCATCAAGCGGTGTTCAAAAACAAGAAGAGCCTGAAAAAGTGTGAGAAATATGAAGAGTTTCAAAAGGTGTGAAAAATATGAAGAGCTACAAAAGGTGTAAAAATTTAGATGAGCATGAAACGGTCGGAAAAAAAGGAGGAGCACGAAACGGTGTTGAAAAACATGAAGAGCCTGAAAAAGTGTGAAATATATGAAGAGCTTCAAAAGGTGTGAAAAATATGAAGAGCTTCAAAAGGTGTCAAAAATATGAGGAGCATGAAACGGTCTGAAAAATAAGCGGAGCATGCAACGGTGTTCAAAAACATGAAGAGCATGAAAAGTTGTGAAATATATAAAGAGTTTCAAAACGTGTGAAATACATGAGGAGCATGAAACGATCTGACAAATAGGAGGACCATGAAGCGGTGTTCAAATACATGAAGAGCCTGAAAAAGTGTGAAAAATATGAAGAGCTTCAAAAGGTGTCAAAAATGAGATATGCATGAAACGGTCTGAAAAATAGGAGGAGCATGAAGTGGTTGTTAAAAACATGAAGAGCCTGAAAAGGTGTGAAAAATATGAAGAGCTTCAAAAGGTGACAAAAATGTGATGAGCATGAAACGGTCTGAAAAATATGCGAAGAATGAAGCGGTGTTGGAAATCATGAAGATTCTGAAAAGGTGTGAAATATATGAAGAGCTTCAAAAGGTGTCAAAAATATGAGGAGCATGATACGGTCAGAAAAATAGGAGGAGCATGAAGCAGTGTTCAAAAACATGAAGAGACTGAAAAGGTGTGAAAAATATGAAGAGTTTCAAAAGGTGTCAAAAAATAGATGAGCATGAAACGGTCTGAAATTAGGAGGAGCAAGAAACGGTGTATAAAAACATGAACAGCCTGAAAATGTGTGAAAAATATGAAGAGCTTCAAAAGGTGTGAAAAATATGAAGAGCTTCAAAAGGTGTCAAAAATTAGATTAGCATGAAAGGGTCTGATAAATATGAGGAGCAAGAAGTGGTGTTGAAAAGCAGGAAGAGCCTGAAAAGGTGTGAAATATATGAAGAGCTTCAAAAGGTGTAAAATATATGAATAGCTTCAAAAGGTGTCAAAAATATAGGAGCATGAAACGGTCTGAAAAATAGGAGGAGCATGAAACGGTGTTGGAAAACATGAAGAGTCTGAAAATGTGTGAAAAATATGAAGAGCTTCAAAAATGTGAAAAATATGAAGGCCTCAAAATGTTTGAAAAATATGAAGAGCTTCAAAGGTGTCAAAATGGAGATGAGCATTAAAATGTCTGAAAAATAGGAGGAGCATGAAGTGGTGTTGAAAATCATGAAGAGCCTGAAAAGGTATGAAATATATGAAGAGCTTCAAAAGGTATGAAAAATATGAAGAGCTTCAAAAGGTTTCAAAGTGAGATGAGCATGAAACGATCTGAAAAATAGGAGTAGCATGAAGCGGTGTTCAAAAACATGAAGAGCCTGAAAAGGTGTGAATAATATGAAGTGCTTCTAAAGGTGTCAAAAATATGAGCAGAATGACACGGCCTGAAAAATAGGCAGAGCATGAAGCGGTGTTGAAAAACATGAAGTGTCTGAAATCATGTGAAAAATATGAAGAGCTTCAAAAATGTGAAAAATATGAAGAGCTTCAAAAGGTGTAAAAAATATGAAGAGCTTCAAAAGTGTCAGACATTAGATGAGCATGAAACGGTTAAAAAATAGGAGGAGCAACAAGTAGTGTTGAAAAAAATGAAGAGACTTAAAAGGTGTGAAAAATATGAAGGGCTTCAAAATGTGTGAAAAATATGAGGAGCATGATACGGTCTGAAAAATAGAGGAGCATGAAGCGTTGTTCAAAAACATGAAGAGCCTGAAAAGGTGTGAAATATATGAAGAGCTTCAAATGGTGTCACAAATATGAGGAGCATGAAACGGTCTGAAAAATAGGAGGAGCATGAAGCGGTGTTGAAAAACATGAAGAGCCTGAAAAGGTGTGAGAAATATGAAGAGCTTCAAAAGGTGTGAAAAATATGAGGAGCCTGAAACGGTCTAAAAATACGAGGAGCATGAAGCTGTGTTCAAAAACATGAAGAGACTGAAAAGGTGTGAAAAATATGAAGAGTTTCAAAAGGTGTGAAATAAATGAGGAGCATTAAACGGTCTGATAAATAGGAGGAGCATGAAGCGGTGTTCAAAAACATGAAGAGCCTCAAAAGGTGTGAAAAAAATGAAGAGCTTCCAAAGTTGTGAAATACATGAAGAGCATGAAACATTCTGAAAAATAGCAGGAGCATGATGCGGTGTTCAAAAACATGAAGAGCCTGAAAACGTGTGAAAAATATGAAGAGCTTCAAAAGGTGTGAAATACATGAGGAGCATGAAACATTCTGAAAAATAGGAGGAGCATGAAGCGGTGTTGAAAAACATGAAGAGCCTGAAAAGGTGTGACAAATATGAAGAGCTTCAAAAGGTGTGAAAAATATGAGGAGCCTGAAACGGTCTAAAAATACGAGGAGCATGAAGCTGTGTTCAAAAACATGAAGAGACTGAAAAGGTGTGAAAAATATGAAGAGTTTCAAAAGGTGTGAAATAAATGAGGAGCATTAAACGGTCTGATAAATAGGAGGAGCATGAAGCGGTGTTCAAAAACATGAAGAGCCTGAAAACGTGTGAAAAATATGAAGAGCTTCAAAAGGTGTGAAATACATGAGGAGCATGAAACATTCTGAAAAATAGGAGGAGCATGATGCGGTGTTCAAAAACATGAAGAGACTGAAAACTTGTAGAAAATATGAAGAGCTTCAAAATGTTTGAAAAATATGAAGATTTTCGAAAGGTGTCAAAAATGAGAGGAGCATGAAAAGGTCTGAAAAATAGGAGGAGCATGAAGTGGTGTTGAAAAACATGAAGAGCCTGAAAACGTGTGAAAAATATGATGAGATTCAAAAAGTGTCAAAAATTAGATTAGCATGAAAGGGTCTGAAAGATAGGAGGAGCATGAAGTCGTGTTGAGAAACATGAAGAGCCTGAAAACTTGTGAAAAATATGAAGAGCTTCAAAAATATGAATAATATGAAGAGATTCAAAAGGTGTGAAAAATATGAAGAGCTTCAAAAGATGTCAACAATGAGATGAGCATGAAACGGTCTGAAAAATAGGAGGAGCATGAAGCGGTGTTGAAAATCATGAAGAGCCTGAAAAGGTGTGAAAAATATGCAGAGCTTCAAAAGTGTCAAAAATATGAGGAGAAAGAAACGGTCTGAAAAACAGGAGGAGCATGAAGTGGTGTTGAAAAACATGAACAGCCTGAAAAGGTGTGAAAAATATGAAGAGCTTCTAAAGGTGTCAAAAATATGAGCAGCATGACACGGACTGAAAATTAGGAGGAGCATGAAGCGGTGTTCAAAAACATGAAGAGCCTGAAAAAGTGTGAAAAATATGAAGAGCTTCAAAAGGTTTCAAAAATATGAGGAGCATGAAATGGTCTGAAAAATAGGAGGAGGATGAAACGGTGATCAAAAACATGAAGAGCCTGAAAAGGTGTGAAAAATATGAAGAGCTTCTAAAGGTGTCAAAAATATGAGCAGCATGAAACGGACTGAAAAATAGGAGGAGCATGAAGCGGTGTTGAAAAACATGAAGAGCCTGAAAAGGTGTGAAAAATATCAAGAGCTTCAAAAGGTTTCAAATATATGAGAAGCATGAAACGGTCTGAAAAATAGGAAGAGAATGAAGTGGTGTTCAAAAACATGAAGAGCCTGAAAAGGTGTGAAAAATATGAAGAGCTTCAAAAGGTGTCAAATATATGAGGAGCATGAAACGGTCTGAACAATAGCAGGAGCATGAAACGGTGTTGAAAAACATGAAGAGCCTGAAAAGGTGAGAAAAATATGAAGAGCTTCAAAAGGTGTGAAAAATATGAGGAGCATGATACGGTCGAAAAAATAGGAGGAGCATGAAGCGTAGTTCAAAAACATGAAGAGCCTGAAAAGGTGTGAAAAATATGAAGAGCTTCAAAAGGTGAGAAAAATGTGATGAGCATGAAACGATCTGAAAAATATGAGGAGCATGAAGCGGTGTTGGAAATCATGAAGAGTCTGAAAAGATGTGAAATATATGAAGAGCTTCAAAAGGTGTCAAAAATATGAGGAGCATGAAACGGTCTGAAAAATAGGAGGAGCCTGAAACGATATTCAAAAACATGAAGAGCCTGAAGAGGTGTGAAATATATGAAGAGCTTCAAAAGGTGTGAAATACATGAGGAGCATGGAACGGTCTGAAAAACAGGAGGATCATGAAGCGGTGTTCAAAAGCATGAAGAGCCTGAAAAGGTGTGAAAAATATGAAGAGCTTCAAAAGGTGTGAAATACATGAGGAGCATGAAACGGGCTGAAAAATAAGAGAAGCATGAAGTGCTGTGGAAAAACATGAAGAGATTGAAAAGGTGTGAAAAATATGAAGAGCTTCAAAAGGTGTGAAATATATGAGGAACATGAAACGGACTGAAAAATAGGAGGAGCATGAAGTGGAGTTCAAAAACATGAAGAGCCTGAAAAGTTGTGAAAAATATGAAAAGCTTCAAAAGGTCTCAAATATGAGAAGAGCATGAAACGGTCTGAAAAATAGGAGGAGCCTGAAACGGTGTTGAAAGACATGAAGAGCCTGAAAAGGTGTGAGAAATATGAAGAGCTTCAAAATGTGTGAAAAATATGAAGAGCTTCAAAGGTGTCAAAAATGAAATGAGCATGAAACGGTCTGAAAAATAGGAGGAGCATGAAGTGGTTTTGAAAAACATGAAGAGCCTGAAAAGGTGTGAAAAATATGAAGAGCTTCTAAAGGTGTCAAAAATATGAGGAGCATGAAACGGTCTGAAAAATAGGAGTAACATGAATCAGTGTTCAAAAACATGAAGAGCCTGAAAAGGTGTGAAAAATATGAAGAGCTTCAAAAGTTGTCAAAAATATGAGGAGCATGAAACGGTCTGAAAAATAGGACGAACATGAAGTTGTGTGCAAAAACATGTACAGCTTTAAAAGGTGTGAAAAATATGAAGAGCCTTAAAAAGTGTCAAATATATGAGGAGCATGAAACGGTCTGAAAATTGGAGGAGTATGAAGCGGTGTTGAAAACCGTGAAGAGGCTGAAAACGTGTGAAAAATATGAAGAGCTTCAAAACGTGTGAAAATATGAAGAGCTTCCAAAGGTGTCAAAAATGAGATGAGCATGAAACGGTCTGAAAAATAGGAGGACTATGAAGTGGTGGTGAAAAATATGAAGAGCCTGAAAAGGTGTGAAATATATGAAGAGCTTCAAAAGGTTTCAAAAATATGAGGAGCATGAAACGGTCTGAAAAATAGGAGGAGCATGAAGTGGTGTTCAAAAATATGAAGAGTCTGAAAAGGTGTGAAAAATATGAAGAGCTTCAAAAGGTGTGAAAAATATGAAGAGCATGAAACGGTCTGAAAAATAGGAGGAGCATGAAACCGTGTTGAAAAACATGAAGAGACTGAAAACGTGTGAAAAATACGAAGAGCTTAAAAATGTATGAAAAATATGAAGAGCGTCACAAGGTGTCAAAAATATGAGGAGCATGAAACGATCTGAAAAATATGAGGAGCATGAAGCGGTGTTCAAAAACATGAGGAGCCAGAAAAGGTGTGAAAAATATGAGGAGCGTCAAAGATGTCAAAAATATGAGGAGCATGAAACGATCTGAAAAATATGAGGAGCATGAAGCAGTGTTCAAAAACATGAAGAGCCTGAAAAGGTGTGAAAAATATGAAGAACGTCAAAACGTGTCAAAAATATGAGGAGCATGAAACGTTCTGAAAAATAGGAGAAGCATGAAGCGCGGTTGAAAAACATGAAGAGTCTGAAAAGGTGTGAAAAATACGAAGAGCTTCAAAACGTGTCAAAAATATTAGGAGCATGAAACGGTCTGAAATATAGGAGGATCAGGAAGCGGTGTTGAAAAACATGAGGAGCATGAAAAGGTGTAAAAAATGTTAAGAGCTTCAAAAGGTGTCAAAAATATGAGGAGCATGAAACGGTCTGAAAATTAGGAGGAGCATGAAACGGTGATCATAAACATGAAGAGTCTGAAAAGGTGTGAAAAATATGAAGATCTTCAGAAGGTGTCAAAAACATGAGTAGCATGAAACGGTCTGAAATATAGGAGGAGCATGAAACGGTGTTGAAAAACATGAAGAGCCTGAAAAGGTGTGAAAAATATGAAGAGCGTCAAAAGGTGTCAAAAATATGAGGAGGATGAAACGATCTGAAAAATATGAGGAGCATGAAGCGGTGTTCAAAAACATGACGAGCCTCAAAATGTGTGAAAAATATGAGGAGCTTCAAAGCTGTCAGAAATATGTGGAGCATGAAACGGTCTGAAAAATAGGAGGAGCATGTAAAGGTTTTCAAATATATGAAGAGCCTGAAAAGGTGTGAAAAATAGGAAGAGCTTCAAAAGGTGTGAAATACATGAGGAGCATGAAACGGTCTCAAAAATAGGAGGAGCATGAAGTGGTGTTCAAAAACATGGACACTCTGAAACGGTCTGAAAAATACGAGGAGCATGAAACGGTCTGAAAAATATGAGAAGCATGGAGCGGTGTTCAAAAGCATGAAGAGCCTGAAAAGGTGTGAAAAATAGGAAGAGCTTCAAAAGGTGTGAAATATATGAGGAGCTTGAAACGCTCTGAAAAACAGGAGGAGCATGAAACGGTGTGAAAAATAGGAGGAGCAAGAAACTGTGTTGAAAAACAAGAAGAGTCTGAAAAGGTGTGAAATATATGAAGAGCTTCAAAAGGTGTCAAAAATGAGATGATAATGAAGCGGTCTGAAAAATTGGAGGAGTATGAAGAGCTGTTGAAAACCATGAAGAGCCTGAAAAGGTGTGAAAAATAAGAAGAGCTTCAAAAGGTGTGAAAAATATGAAGAGCTTCAAAAGGAGACAAACATATAAGGAGCATGAAACGGTCTGAAAAATAGGAGGAGCATGAAACGGTGTTGAAAAACATGAAGAGCCTGAAAACGTGTGAAAAATATGAAGAGTTTCAAAAGATGTGAAAAATATGAACAGATTCAAAATGTGTCAAAAATGAGATGAGCATGAAGCGGTCTGAAAAAGGAGGAGCATGAAGTGGTGTTGAAAAACATTAAGACCCTGAAAAGGTGTGAAATATATGAAGAGTTTCAAAAGATGTCAAAAATATGAGGAGCATGAAACGGTCTAAAAAATAGGAGGAGCATCAAACTGTGCTGAAAAACATGAAGAGCCTGAAAAGGTGTGAAAAATATGATGAGCTCCAAAACGTGTCAAAAATATGAGGAGCATGAAACGGTCTGAAAAATAGGAGGAGCATGAAACTGTGCTGAAAATCATGAAGAGCATGAAAATGTGTGAAAAATATGAAGAGCTTCAAAAGGGAAGAATGATATTAAGAGCTTCAATAGGAGTCAAAAAGAGATGAGCATGAAACGGTCTGAAAAATAGGAGCAGCATGAAATGATGTTCAAAAACATGAAGAGCCAGAAAATGTGTGAAAAATATGAAGATCTTCTAAACGTGTCAAAAATATTAGGAGCATGAAACGGTCTGAAATATAGGAGGATCAGGAAGCGGTGTTGAAAAACATGAGGAGCATGAAAAGGTGTAAAAAATGTTAAGAGCTTCAAAAGGTGTCAAAAATATGAGGAGCATGAAACGGTCTGAAAATTAGGAGGAGCATGAAACGGTGATCAAAAACATGAAGAGTCTGAAAAGGTGTGAAAAATATGAAGATCTTCAGAAGGTGTCAAAAATATGAGTAGCATGAAACGGTCTGAAATATAGGAGGAGCATGAAACGGTGTTGAAAAACATGAAGAGCCTGAAAAGGTGTGAAAAATATTAAGATCTTCAAAAGGTGTCAAAAATATGAGGAGCATGAAATGATCTGAAAAATAGGAGGAACATGAAGCACGGTTGAAAAACATGAAGAGCCTGAAAAGGTGTGAAAAATATGAAGAGCTTCAAAAGGTGTCAAAAATATGAGGAGCAAGAAACAGTCTGAAAAATAGGAGGAGCATGAAGCTGTGTTCAAAAGCATGAGAGCCTGAAAAAGTGTGAAATATATGAAGAGCTTCAAAAGGTGTGAAATACATGAGGAGCATGAAACAGTTTGAAAAATAGGAGGAACATGAAGCGGTGTTGAAAATCATGAAGAGCCTGAAAAGTTGTGAAAAATATGAAGAGCTTCAAAATGTGTCAAAAATATGAGAAGCATGAAACGGTCTGAAATTTTGGTGGAGCATGAAGTGTTGTTAAAATGCATGAAGAGCCTGAAAAGGTGTGAAAAATATGAAGAGCTTCAAAATGTGTCAAAAATATGAGGAGCAAGAAACGGTCTGAAAAATAGGAGGAGCATGAAACGTTGTTCAAAATCATGAAGAGCCTGAAAAGGTGTGAAAATTAGTAAGAGCTTCGAAAGGTGTGAAAAGTATGAGGAGCATGAAAAGGTCTGAAAAATAGGAGGAGCATGAAGTGGTGTTGAAAAACATGAAGAGCCTGAAAACGTGTGAAAAATATGAGGAGATTCAAAAGGTGTGAAAAATATGAAGAGCTTCAAAAGTTCTCAAAAATGAGATGAGCATGAATCGTTATGAAAAATAGGAGGAGCATGAAGTGTTGTTGAAAAACATGAAGAGCCTGAAAAGGTGTGAAATATATGAAGAGCTTCAAAAGGTGTCAAAAATATGAGGAGCATGAACCGGTCTGAAAAATCCGAGGAGCATGAAGTGTTGTTGAGAAACATGAGCAGCCTGAAAAGGTGTGAAATATATGAAGAGCTACAAAAGGTGTCAAAAATATGAGGAACATGAACCGGTCTGAAATATAGGAGGAGCATGAAGTGGTGTTGAAAAACATGAAGAGCCTGAAAAGGTGTGAAAATCATGAAGATCTTCAAAAGAGGTCAAAAATATGAGGAGCATGAAACGATCTGAAAAATAGGAGGAGCATGAAGTGTTATTCAAAAACATGAAGAGCCTGAAAAGGTGTGAAAAACATGAAGAGCCTCAAAACGTGTCAAAAATATGAGGAGCATGAAACGGTCTGAAAAATAGGAGGAGCATGAAGCGGTGTTGAAAAACATGAAGAGACTGAAAATGTGTGAAAAATATGATGAGCTTCAAAAGGTGTGAAAAATATGAAGAGCTTCCAAAGGTGTCAAAAAAGAGATGAGCATGAAACGGTCTGAAAAATAGGAGGAGCATGAAGTGGTCGTGAAAATCATGAAGTGCCTGTAAAGGTGGGAAATATATGAAGAGCTTCAAAAGTTGTGAAAAAATGAGGAGGTTCAAAAGGTGTCAAAAATATGAGGAGCATGAAACGGTCTGAAAAATAGGAGGGTCTTGAAACGGTGTTCCAAAACATGAAGAGCCTGAAAAGATGTGAAAAATATGAACAGCTTCAAAAGCTGTGAAAAATATGAGGAGCATGAAATAGTTTGAAAAATAGGAGAAGCATGAAACAGTGTTGAAAACATGAAGAGCATGACAAGTGTGAAAAATATAAAGAGCATTAAAAGGTGTCAAAAATATGAGGAGCATGAAACGGTCTGAAAAAAAGGAGGAGCATGAAGTGGTGTTGAAAACATGAAAAGCCTGAAAATGTATGAAAAATATGAAGAGCTTCCAAAGGTGTGAAAAATATGAAGAGCTTCAAAAGGTGTCAAAAATATGAGGAGCATGAAACGGTCTGAAAAATAGGAGGAGCATGAAACGGTGTTCAAAAACATGAAGAGCCTGAAAAGGTGTGAAAAATATGAAGAGCTTCAAAAGGTGTGAAAAATACGAGAAGCATGAAACGGTCTGAAAAAGGTGAGGAGCATGAAGCAGTGTTGAAACACAGGAAGAGCCTGAAGAGGTGTGAAAAATATGAAGAGGTTCAAAGGTGTGAAATACATGATGATCACGAAACGGTTTGAAAAATTGGAGGAGCATGAAGCAGAGTTCGAAAACATGAAGAGCCTGAAAAGGTTTGAAAAATATGAAGAGCTTTAAAAGGTGTCAAAAATATGAGGAGCATGAAACGTTCTGAAAAATAGGAAGATCATGAAACGTTGTTCAAAAAAATGAAGAGCTTGAAAAGGTGTGAAAACTGAAGAGCTTCAAAAGGTGTGAAAAATATGAAGAGCTACAAAAGGTGTAAAAATTTAGATGAGCAGGAAACGGGCTGAAAAATAGGAGAAGCATGAAGTGGTGTGAAAAAAGATGAAGAGTCTGAAAATTTGTGAAAAATATGAAGAGCTTCAAAAGGTGTGAAAAATATGAGGAGCATGATATGGTCTGAAATATAGGAGGAGCATGAAGCGGTGTTCAAAAATATGAAGAGCCTGAAAGTTGTGAAAAATATGAAAAGCTTCAAAGGTGTCAAAAATGAGATGAGCATGAAACGGTCTGAAAAATAGGAGGAGCATGAAGCGGTGTTGAAAAACATGAAGAGCCTGAAAAGGTGTGAAAAATATGAAGAGCATCAAAAGGTGTCAAATATATGAGGAGCATGAAACGGTCTGCAAAAAAGGAGGAGCATGAAGTGGTGTTGAAAAACTTGAAGAGCCTGAAAAGTGTGAAAAATATGAAGAGCTTCAAAAGGTGTCAAAAATATGAGGAGCATGAAACGGTCTGAAAAATAGGAGGAGCATGAGGCGGTGTTGAAAAACATGAAGAGCCTGAAAAGGTGTGAAAAATATGAAGAGCTTCAAAAGGTCTCAAAATTATGAGGAACATGAAACGGTCTGAAAAATAAGAGAAGCATGAAGTGGTGTTGAAAAACATGAAGAGACTGAAAAGGTGTGAAAAATATGAAGAGTGTCAAAAGGTGTGAAATACATGAGGAGCATTAAACGGTCTGAAAATAGTAGAAGCATGAAGCAGTGTTCAAAAACATGAAGAGCCTCAAAATGTGTGAAAATTATGAAGAGCGTCAAAAGGTGTTAAAATTATGAGGAGCATGAAACGGTCTGAAATATAGGAGGAGCATGAAACGGTGTTCAAAAACATAAAGAGCCTGAAAAGGTGTGAAAAATATGAAGAGCTTCAAAAGGTGTGAAAAATATGAAGAGCATGAAACGGTCTGAAAAATAGGAGGAGCATGAAACGGTGTTGAAAAACATGAAGAGACTGAAAACCTGTGAAAAATACGAAGAGCTTAAAAATGTATGAAAAATATGAAGAGCGTCACAAGGTGTCAAAAACATGAGGAGCATGAAACGATCTGAAAAATATGAGGAGCATGAAGCGGTGTTCAAAAACATGAGGAGCCAGAAAAGGTGTGAAAAATATGAAGAGCTTCAAAGGTGTCAAAAATATGAGGAGCATGAAACGATCTGAAAAATATGAGGAGCATGAAGCAGTGTTCAAAAACATGAAGAGCCTGAAAAGGTGTGAAAAATATGAAGAACGTCAAAACGTATCAAAAATATGAGGAGCATGAAACATTCTGAAAAATAGGAGAAGAATGAAGCGGGGTTGAAAAACATGAAGAGTCTGAAAAGGTGTGAAAAATACGAAGAGCTTCAAAACGTGTCAAAAATATGAGGAGCATGAAACGGTCTGAAATATAGGAGGATCAGGAAGCGGTGTTGAAAAACATGAAGAGCATGAAAAGGTGTAATAAATGTTAAGAGCTTCAGAAGGTGTCAAAAATATGAGGAGCATGAAACGGTCTGAAAATTAGGAGGAGCATGAAACGGTGTTGAAAAACATGAAGAGCCTGAAAAGGTGTGAAAAATATGAAGAGCGTAAAAAGGTGTGAAATACATGAGGAGCATTAAACGGTCTGAAAATAGTAGAAGCATGAAGTGGTGTTTAAAAACATGAAGAGCCTGAAAAGGTGTGAAAAATTTGAGGAGCGTCAAAATGTGTCAAAAATATGAGGAGCATGAAACGTTCTGAAAAATATGAGGAGCATGAAGCGGTGTTCAAAAACATGAGAAGCCTGAAAAGGTGTGAAAAATATGAAGAGCGTCAAAAGGTGTCAAAAATATGAGGAGGATGAAACGATCTGAAAAATATGAGGAGCATGAAGCGGTGTTCAAAAACATGACGAGACTCAAAAGGTTTGAAAAATATGAGGAGCTTCAAAGCTGTCAGAAATATGTGGAGCATGAAACGGTCTGAAAAATAGGAGGAGCATGAAAAGGTTTTCAAATATATGAAGAGCCTGAAAAGGTGTGAAAAATAGGAAGAGCTTCAAAAGGTGTGAAATACATGAGGAGCATGAAACGGTCTGAAAAATAGGAGGAGCATGAAGTGGTGTTCAAAAACATGGACACCCTGAAACGGTCTGAAAAATACGAGGAGCATGAAACGGTCTGAAAAATATGAGAAGCATGGAGCGGTGTTCAAAAGCATGAAGAGCCTGAAAAGGTGTGAAAAATAGAAAGAGCTTCAAAAGGTGTGAAATATATGAGGAGCTTGAAACGCTCTGAAAAACAGGAGGAGCATGAAGCGCTGTTGAAAAACATGAAGAGCATGAAAAAGTGTGAAAAATATGAAGAGCTTCAAAAGGTGTGAAAAATATGAAGAGCTTCAAAAGGTGTCAAAAATATGAGGAGCATGAAACGGTGTGAAAAATAGGAGGAGCAAGAAACTGTGTTGAAAAACAAGAAGAGTCTGAAAAGGTGTGAAATATATGAAGAGCTTCAAAACGTGTCAAAAATGAGATGATAATGAAGCAGTCTGAAAAATTGGAGGAGCATGAAGCGCTGTAGAAAACCATGAAGAGCCTGAAAAGGTGTGAAAAATATGAAGAGCTTCAAAATGTGTCAAAAATGAGATGAGCATGAAGCAGTCTGAAAAAAGGAGGATCATGAAACGGTGTTGAAAAACATGAAGAGCCTTAAAAGGTGTGAAAAATATGAAGAGCTTCAAAAGGTGTCAAAAATGAGATAAGCATGAAACGGTCTGAAAAATAAGAGGAGCATGAAGTGGTGTTGAAAAACATGAAGAGACTGAAAAGGTGTGAAAAATATGAAGAGTGTCAAAAGGTGTGAAATACATGAGGAGCATTAAACGGTCTGAAAATAGTAGAAGCATGAAGCAGTGTTCAAAAACATGAAGAGCCTCAAAAGGTGTGAAAATTATGAAGAGCGTCAAAAGGTGTTAAAATTATGAGGAGCATGAAACGGTCTGAAATATAGGAGGAGCATGAAACGGTGTTCAAAAACATAAAGAGCCTGAAAAGGTGTGAAAAATATGAAGAGCTTCAAAAGGTGTGAAAAATATGAAGAGCA
This sequence comes from Dama dama, assembly GCF_033118175.1. Taxonomy (NCBI): domain Eukaryota; kingdom Metazoa; phylum Chordata; class Mammalia; order Artiodactyla; family Cervidae; genus Dama; species Dama dama. Next base: position 904,526 of record NW_026870901.1, read on the forward strand.
TGAAACGGTCTGAAAAATAGGAGGAGCATGAAACGGTGTTGAAAAACATGAAGAGACTGAAAACCTGTGAAAAATACGAAGAGCTTAAAAATGTATGAAAAATATGAAGAGCGTCACAAGGTGTCAAAAACATGAGGAGCATGAAACGATCTGAAAAATATGAGGAGCATGAAGCGGTGTTCAAAAACATGAGGAGCCAGAAAAGGTGTGAAAAATATGAAGAGCTTCAAAGGTGTCAAAAATATGAGGAGCATGAAACGATCTGAAAAATATGAGGAGCATGAAGCAGTGTTCAAAAACATGAAGAGCCTGAAAAGGTGTGAAAAATATGAAGAACGTCAAAACGTGTCAAAAATATGAGGAGCATGAAACATTCTGAAAAATAGGAGAAGAATGAAGCGGGGTTGAAAAACATGAAGAGTCTGAAAAGGTGTGAAAAATACGAAGAGCTTCAAAACGTGTCAAAAATATGAGGAGCATGAAACGGTCTGAAATATAGGAGGATCAGGAAGCGGTGTTGAAAAACATGAAGAGCATGAAAAGGTGTAATAAATGTTAAGAGCTTCAGAAGGTGTCAAAAATATGAGGAGCATGAAACGGTCTGAAAATTAGGAGGAGCATGAAACGGTGTTGAAAAACATGAAGAGCCTGAAAAGGTGTGAAAAATATGAAGAGCGTAAAAAGGTGTGAAATACATGAGGAGCATTAAACGGTCTGAAAATAGTAGAAGCATGAAGTGGTGTTTAAAAACATGAAGAGCCTGAAAAGGTGTGAAAAATTTGAGGAGCGTCAAAATGTGTCAAAAATATGAGGAGCATGAAACGTTCTGAAAAATATGAGGAGCATGAAGCGGTGTTCAAAAACATGAGAAGCCTGAAAAGGTGTGAAAAATATGAAGAGCGTCAAAAGGTGTCAAAAATATGAGGAGGATGAAACGATCTGAAAAATATGAGGAGCATGAAGCGGTGTTCAAAAACATGACGAGACTCAAAAGGTTTGAAAAATATGAGGAGCTTCAAAGCTGTCAGAAATATGTGGAGCATGAAACGGTCTGAAAAATAGGAGGAGCATGAAAAGGTTTTCAAATATATGAAGAGCCTGAAAAGGTGTGAAAAATAGGAAGAGCTTCAAAAGGTGTGAAATACATGAGGAGCATGAAACGGTCTGAAAAATAGGAGGAGCATGAAGTGGTGTTCAAAAACATGGACACCCTGAAACGGTCTGAAAAATACGAGGAGCATGAAACGGTCTGAAAAATATGAGAAGCATGGAGCGGTGTTGAAAAGCATGAAGAGCCTGAAAAGGTGTGAAAAATAGAAAGAGCTTCAAAAGGTGTGAAATATATGAGGAGCTTGAAACGCTCTGAAAAACAGGAGGAGCATGAAGCGCTGTTGAAAAACATGAAGAGCATGAAAAAGTGTGAAAAATATGAAGAGCTTCAAAAGGTGTGAAAAATATGAAGAGCTTCAAAAGGTGTCAAAAATATGAGGAGCATGAAACGGTGTGAAAAATAGGAGGAGCAAGAAACTGTGTTGAAAAACAAGAAGAGTCTGAAAAGGTGTGAAATATATGAAGAGCTTCAAAACGTGTCAAAAATGAGATGATAATGAAGCAGTCTGAAAAATTGGAGGAGCATGAAGCGCTGTAGAAAACCATGAAGAGCCTGAAAAGGTGTGAAAAATATGAAGAGCTTCAAAATGTGTCAAAAATGAGATGAGCATGAAGCAGTCTGAAAAAAGGAGGATCATGAAACGGTGTTGAAAAACATGAAGAGCCTTAAAAGGTGTGAAAAATATGAAGAGCTTCAAAAGGTGTCAAAAATGAGATAAGCATGAAACGGTCTGAAAAATAAGAGGAGCATGAAGTGGTGTTGAAAAACATGAAGAGACTGAAAAGGTGTGAAAAATATGAAGAGTGTCAAAAGGTGTGAAATACATGAGGAGCATTAAACGGTCTGAAAATAGTAGAAGCATGAAGCAGTGTTCAAAAACATGAAGAGCCTCAAAAGGTGTGAAAATTATGAAGAGCGTCAAAAGGTGTTAAAATTATGAGGAGCATGAAACGGTCTGAAATATAGGAGGAGCATGAAACGGTGTTCAAAAACATAAAGAGCCTGAAAAGGTGTGAAAAATATGAAGAGCTTCAAAAGGTGTGAAAAATATGAAGAGCATGAAACGGTCTGAAAAATAGGAGGAGCATGAAACGGTGTTGAAAAACATGAAGAGACTGAAAACCTGTGAAAAATACGAAGAGCTTAAAAATGTATGAAAAATATGAAGAGCGTCACAAGGTGTCAAAAACATGAGGAGCATGAAACGATCTGAAAAATATGAGGAGCATGAAGCGGTGTTCAAAAACATGAGGAGCCAGAAAAGGTGTGAAAAATATGAAGAGCTTCAAAGGTGTCAAAAATATGAGGAGCATGAAACGATCTGAAAAATATGAGGAGCATGAAGCAGTGTTCAAAAACATGAAGAGCCTGAAAAGGTGTGAAAAATATGAAGAACGTCAAAACGTGTCAAAAATATGAGGAGCATGAAACATTCTGAAAAATAGGAGAAGAATGAAGCGGGGTTGAAAAACATGAAGAGTCTGAAAAGGTGTGAAAAATACGAAGAGCTTCAAAACGTGTCAAAAATATGAGGAGCATGAAACGGTCTGAAATATAGGAGGATCAGGAAGCGGTGTTGAAAAACATGAAGAGCATGAAAAGGTGTAATAAATGTTAAGAGCTTCAGAAGGTGTCAAAAATATGAGGAGCATGAAACGGTCTGAAAATTAGGAGGAGCATGAAACGGTGTTGAAAAACATGAAGAGCCTGAAAAGGTGTGAAAAATATGAAGAGCGTAAAAAGGTGTGAAATACATGAGGAGCATTAAACGGTCTGAAAATAGTAGAAGCATGAAGTGGTGTTTAAAAACATGAAGAGCCTGAAAAGGTGTGAAAAATTTGAGGAGCGTCAAAATGTGTCAAAAATATGAGGAGCATGAAACGTTCTGAAAAATATGAGGAGCATGAAGCGGTGTTCAAAAACATGAGAAGCCTGAAAAGGTGTGAAAAATATGAAGAGCGTCAAAAGGTGTCAAAAATATGAGGAGGATGAAACGATCTGAAAAATATGAGGAGCATGAAGCGGTGTTCAAAAACATGACGAGACTCAAAAGGTTTGAAAAATATGAGGAGCTTCAAAGCTGTCAGAAATATGTGGAGCATGAAACGGTCTGAAAAATAGGAGGAGCATGAAAAGGTTTTCAAATATATGAAGAGCCTGAAAAGGTGTGAAAAATAGGAAGAGCTTCAAAAGGTGTGAAATACATGAGGAGCATGAAACGGTCTGAAAAATAGGAGGAGCATGAAGTGGTGTTCAAAAACATGGACACCCTGAAACGGTCTGAAAAATACGAGGAGCATGAAACGGTCTGAAAAATATGAGAAGCATGGAGCGGTGTTCAAAAGCATGAAGAGCCTGAAAAGGTGTGAAAAATAGAAAGAGCTTCAAAAGGTGTGAAATATATGAGGAGCTTGAAACGCTCTGAAAAACAGGAGGAGCATGAAGCGCTGTTGAAAAACATGAAGAGCATGAAAAAGTGTGAAAAATATGAAGAGCTTCAAAAGGTGTGAAAAATATGAAGAGCTTCAAAAGGTGTCAAAAATATGAGGAGCATGAAACGGTGTGAAAAATAGGAGGAGCAAGAAACTGTGTTGAAAAACAAGAAGAGTCTGAAAAGGTGTGAAATATATGAAGAGCTTCAAAACGTGTCAAAAATGAGATGATAATGAAGCAGTCTGAAAAATTGGAGGAGCATGAAGCGCTGTAGAAAACCATGAAGAGCCTGAAAAGGTGTGAAAAATATGAAGAGCTTCAAAATGTGTCAAAAATGAGATGAGCATGAAGCAGTCTGAAAAAAGGAGGATCATGAAACGGTGTTGAAAAACATGAAGAGCCTGAAAAGGTGTAAAAAATATGAAGAGCTTCAAAACGTGTCAAAAATATGAGGAGCATGGAACGGTCTGAAAAATAGGAGGAGCATGAAGCTGTGTTCAAAAACATGAAGAGCCTGAAAAGGTGTAAAAAATATGAAGAGCTTCAAAACGTGTCAAAAATATGAGGAGCATGGAACGGTCTGAAAAATAGGAGGAGCATGAAGCTGTGTTCAAAAACATGAAGAGCCTGAAAAGGTGTGAAAAATATGAAGAGATTCAAAAGGTGTGACAAATATGAAGAGCTTCAAAGGCGTCAAAAATGAGATGAGCATGAAACCTTCTGAAAAAAAAGAGAAGCATGAAGTGGTGTTGAAAAACATGGTGAGACTGAAAAGCTGTGAAAAATATGAAGAGCTTCAAAAGGTGTAAACAATGAGAAGTGCATGAAACGGTCTGAAAAATAGGAGGAGCATGAAGTGGTTGTGAAAAACATGAAGAGCCTGAAAAGGTGTGCAAAATATGAAGAGCTTCAAAAGCTGTGAAATACATGAGGAGCATGAAACGGTCTGAAAAATAGGAGGAGCATGAAGCGGTGTTCAAAAACATGAAGAGCCTGAAAAGGTTTGAAAAATATGAAGAGCCTCAAAACTTTTCAAAAATATGAGGAGTATGAAACGGTTTGAAAAATAGCAGGAGCATGAAGCGGTGTTGAAAAACATGAAGAGCCTGAAAACGTGTGAAAAATATGAAGAGCTTCAAAAGGTGAGAAAAATATGAAGAGCTTCAAAAGGTGTCAAAAATAGGATTAGCATGAAAGGGTCTGAAAAATAGGAGGAGCATGAAGTGATGTTGAAAAACATGAAGAGCCTGAGAAGGTGTGAAATATATGAAGAGCTTCAAAACGTGTGAAAAATATGAGGAGCTTCAAAAATGTGAAAAATATGAACAGCTTCATAAGGTGTGAAAAATATGAAGAGCTTCAAAAGGTGTCAAAAATGAGATGAGCATGAAACGGTGTGAAAAATAGGAGGAGCATGAAGCGGTGTTGAAAAACATGAAGAGCCTGAAAACGTGTGAAAAATATGAAGAGCTTCAAAAGGTGAGAAAAATATGAAGAGCTTCAAAAGGTGTCAAAAATAGGATTAGCATGAAAGGGTCTGAAAAATAGGAGGAGCATGAAGTGATGTTGAAAAACATGAAGAGCCTGAGAAGGTGTGAAATATATGAAGAGCTTCAAAACGTGTGAAAAATATGAGGAGCTTCAAAAATGTGAAAAATATGAACAGCTTCATAAGGTGTGAAAAATATGAAGAGCTTCAAAAGGTGTCAAAAATGAGATGAGCATGAAACGGTGTGAAAAATAGGAGGAGCATGAAGCGGTTTTAAAATTCATAAAGAGCCGAAAAAGGTTTGAAAAATATGAAGAGCTTCAAAAGGTGTCAAAAATATGAAGAGCTTCAAATTTGTGAAAAATATGAGGAGCATGAAACGGTCTGAAAAACAGGAGGAGCATGAAGCGGTGTTCAAAAACATGAAGAGCCTGAAAAGGTGTGAAAAATATGAAGAGCTTCAAAAGGTGAGAAAAATATGAAGAGCTTCAAAAGGTGTCAAAAATTAGATTAGCATGAAAGGGTCTGAAAAATAGGAGGAGCATGAAGTTATGTTGAAAAACATGAAGAGCCTGAGAAGGTGTGACATATATGAAGAGCTTCAAAAGGTGTGAAAAATATGAAGAGCTTCAAAAGGTGTCAAAAATATGAGGAGCATGAAACGGTCTGGAAATTTGCAGGAGCATGAAGCGGTGTTCAAAAACATGAAGAGCCTGAAAAGGTGTGAAAACTATGAAGAGCTTCAAAAGGTGTGAAAAATATGAAGAGCTTCAAAAGGTGTCAAAAATATGAGGAGCATGAAACCGTCTGAAAAATAAGCGGAGCATGAAACGGTGTTCAAAAACATAAAGAGCTTGAAAAGGTGTGAAATATATGAAGAGTTTCAAAACGTGTGAAATACATGAGGAGCATGAAACGATCTGAGAAAAAGGAGGACCATGAAGCGGTGTTTAAATACATGAAGATCCTGAAAAAGTGTGAAAAATATGAAGAGCTTCAATAGGTGTCAAAAATGAGATATGCATGAAAAGGTCTGAAAAATAGGAGGAGCATGAAATGGTTGTTAAAAACGTGAAGAGCCTGAAAAGGAGTGAAAAATATGAAGAGCTTCAAAAAGTGTCAAAAATATGAGGAGCATGAAACGGTCTGAAAAATAGGAGAAGCATGAAACGGTGTTCAAAAACATGAAGAGCCTGAGAAGGTGTGAAAAATATGAAGAGCTTCAAAACGTGTCAAAAATATGAGGAGCATGAAACGGTCTGAAATATAGGAGAGGCAAGAAGCGGTGTTGAAAACATGAACAGCCTGAAAAGGTGTGAAAAATATGAAGAGCTTCAAAAGCTGTGAAAAATATGAAGAGCTTCAAAAGATGACGAAAATGAGATCAGCAAGAAGTGGTCTAAAAAATATGAGGAGCATGAAGCGGTGTTGGAAATCATGAAGAGTCTGAAAAGATGTGAAATGTATGAAGAGCATCAAAAGGTGTCAAAAATATGAGGAGCATGAAACGGTCTGAAAAATAGGAGGAGCCTGAAATGATATTCAAAAACATGAAGAGCCTGAAGAGGTGTGAAATATATGAAGAGCTTCAAAAGGTGTGAAATACATGAGGAGCATGGAACGGTCTGAAAAACAGGAGGATCATGAAGCGGTGTTCAAAAACATGAAGAGCCTGAAAAGGTGTGAAAAATATGAAGAGCTTCAAAAGGTGTCAAAAATATGAGGAGCATGAAACGGTCTGAAAAATAGGAGGAGCATGAAACGGTGATCAAAAACATGAAGAGCCTGAAAAGGTGTGAAAAATATGAAGAGCTTCAAAAGGTGTGAAATACATGAGGAGCATTAAACGGTCAGAAAAATAGGAGAAGCATGAAGTGGTGTTCAAAAAATGAAGAGCCTGAAAAGGAGTGATATATATGAAGAGTTTCAAAAGGTGTCAAAAATATGCGGAGCATGAAACGGTCTGAAAAATACGAGCAGCATGATGTGGTCTTGAAAAACATGAAGAACCTGAAAGGTGTGAAAAATATGAAAAGCTTCACAAGGTGTCAAAAATAGGAGGAGCATGATACGGTTTGAAAAATATGAGTAGCATGAAGTGGTATTGAAAACATGAATAGCCTGGAAAGGTGTGAAATATATGAAGAGCTTCAAAAGGTGTGAAAAATATGAAAAGCTTCAAAATGTGTGAAAAATATGAAGAGCTTCAAAAGGTGTCAAAAATATGAGGAGCATGAAACGGGCTGAAAAATAGGAGGAGCATGAAGCGGTGTTGAAAAAAAAGAAGAGCTTGAAAAGGTGTGAAAAATATGAAGAGCTTCAAAACGTATCAAAAATATGTGGAGCATGAAACGGTCTGAAAAATAGGAGGTGCAAGAAGCGGAGTTGAAAAACATGAAGAACCTGAAAACGTGTGAAAAATATGAACAGCTTCAAAAGGTTTGAAAAATGAGATGAGCATGAAGCGGTCTGAAAAATAGGAGGAGCATGAAGTGTTGTTTAAAAGCATGAAGAGCCTGAAAAGGTGAGAAATATATGAAGAGCTTCAAAGGTGTGAAAAAAAAAGAAGAGCTTCAAAATGTGTCAAAAATATGAGGAGTATGAAACGGTCTGAAAAATAGGAGGAGCATGAAACGGTGTTCAAATACATGAAGAGTCTGAAAAGGTTTGAAAAATATGAAGAGCTTCAAAAGGTGTGAAAATATGAAGACCTGCAAAAGATGTAAAAATCGATGAGCATGAAATGATCTGAAAATTAGGAGCAGCACGAAGCGTTGGTGAAAAAGATGAAGAGCCTGAAAACGTGTAAAATATATGAAGAGCTTCAAAAGATATGAAAAATATGAACAGCTACAAAATGTGTCAAAAATGAGATGAGCATGAAGCGGTCTGAAAAAAGGAGGAGCATGAAGTGGTGTTGAAAAATATGAAGAGCCTGAAAAGCTGTGAAATATATGAAGAGTTTCAAAAGCTGTCAAAAATATGAGGAGCATGAAACGGTCTGAAATATAGGAGGAGCATGAAGTGGTGTTCCAAAAAATGAAGACACTTAAAAGGTTTGAAATATATGAAGAGCTTCAAAAGTTGTCAAAAATATGAGGAGCATGAAACGGTCTGAAAAATAGGAGCAGCATGAGATGATGTTCAAAAACATCAAGAGCCAGAAAATGTGTGAAAAATATGAAGAGCTTCAAAAGGTGTGAAATACATGAGGAGCATGAAACGGTCTGAAAAATAGGAGGACCATGAAGCGGTGTTCAAAAACATGAAGAGCCTGAAAAGGTGTGAAAAATATGAAGAGCTTCAAAAGGTGTCAAAAATATGAGGAGCATGACGGTCTGAAAAATAGGAGGAGCATGAAGCGGTGTTCAAAAACATGAAGAGCCTGAAAAGGTGTGAAAAATATGAAGAGCTTTAAAAGATGTGAAAATACAAAGAGCTTCAAAAGATGTGAAAAATATGAAGAGCTTCAAAAGGTGTCAAAAATATGAGGAGCATGAAACTCTCTAAAAAATACGAGGAGCATTAAGCGGTGTTCAAAATCATGAAGAGCCTGAAAAGGTGTGAAACATATGAAGAGCTTCAAAAAGTGTGAAAATTAGGAGGAGCATGAAACGGTCTGAAAAATAGGAGGAGCATGAAGCGGTGTTCAAATACATGAAGAGCCTGAAAAGGTGTGAAAACTATGAAGTGCTTCAAAATGTATCAAATATATGAGGAGCAGGAAACGGTCTGAAAAATAGGAGGAGCATGAAGCGGTGTTCAAAATCATGAAGAGCTTGAAAGGTGTGAAAAATATGAAGAGCTTTAAAAGGTGTCAAAAATATGAGGAGCATGAAACGTTCTGAAAAATAGGAAGATCATGAAACGTTGTTCAAAAGAATGAAGAGCTTGAAAAGGTATGAAAACTGAAGAGCTTCAAAAGGTGTGAAAAATATGAAGAGCTACAAAAGGTGTAAAAATTTAGATGAGCAGGAAACGGGCTGAAAAATAGGAGAAGCATGAAGTGGTGTGAAAAAAGATGAAGAGTCTGAAAATTTGTGAAAAATATGAAGAGCTTCAAAAGGTGTGAAAAATATGAGGAGCATGATATGGTCTGAAATATAGGAGGAGCATGAAGCGGTGTTCAAAAATATGAAGAGCCTGAAAAGTTGTGAAAAATATGAAAAGCTTCAAAGGTGTCAAAAATGAGATGAGCATGAAACGGTCTGAAAAATAGGAGGAGCATGAAGCGGTGTTGAAAAACATGAAGAGCCTGAAAAGGTGTGAAAAATATGAAGAGCATCAAAAGGTGTCAAATATATGAGGAGCATGAAACGGTCTGCAAAAAAGGAGGAGCATGAAGTGGTGTTGAAAAACTTGAAGAGCCTGAAAAGTGTGAAAAATATGAAGAGCTTCAAAAGGTGTCAAAAATATGAGGAGCATGAAACGGTCTGAAAAATAGGAGGAGCATGAGGCGGTGTTGAAAAACATGAAGAGCCTGAAAAGGTGTGAAAAATATGAAGAGCTTCAAAAGGTCTCAAAATTATGAGGAACATGAAACGGTCTGAAAAATAAGAGAAGCATGAAGTGGTGTTGAAAAACATGAAGAGACTGAAAAGGTGTGAAAAATATGAAGAGTGTCAAAAGGTGTGAAATACATGCGGAGCATTAAACGGTCTGAAAATAGTAGAAGCATGAAGCAGTGTTCAAAAACATGAAGAGCCTCAAAAGGTGTGAAAATTATGAAGAGCGTCAAAAGGTGTTAAAATTATGAGGAGCATGAAACGGTCTGAAATATAGGAGGAGCATGAAACGGTGTTCAAAAACATAAAGAGCCTGAAAAGGTGTGAAAAATATGAAGAGCTTCAAAAGGTGTGAAAAATATGAAGAGCATGAAACGGTCTGAAAAATAGGAGGAGCATGAAACGGTGTTGAAAAACATGAAGAGACTGAAAACCTGTGAAAAATACGAAGAGCTTAAAAATGTATGAAAAATATGAAGAGCGTCACAAGGTGTCAAAAACATGAGGAGCATGAAACGATCTGAAAAATATGAGGAGAATGAAGCGGTGTTCAAAAACATGAGGAGCCAGAAAAGGTGTGAAAAATATGAAGAGCTTCAAAGGTGTCAAAAATATGAGGAGCATGAAACGATCTGAAAAATATGAGGAGCATGAAGCAGTGTTCAAAAACATGAAGAGCCTGAAAAGGTGTGAAAAATATGAAGAACGTCAAAACGTGTCAAAAATATGAGGAGCATGAAACATTCTGAAAAATAGGAGAAGAATGAAGCGGGGTTGAAAAACATGAAGAGTCTGAAAAGGTGTGAAAAATACGAAGAGCTTCAAAACGTGTCAAAAATATGAGGAGCATGAAACGGTCTGAAATATAGGAGGATCAGGAAGCGGTGTTGAAAAACATGAAGAGCATGAAAAGGTGTAAAAAATGTTAAGAGCTTCAAAAGTTGTCAAAAATATGAGGAGCATGAAACGGTTTGAAAATTAGGAGGAGCATGAAACGGTGATCAAAAACATGAAGAGTCTGAAAAGGTGTGAAAAATATGAAGATCTTCAGAAGGTGTCAAAAATATGAGGAGCATGAAACGGTCTGGAAATTAGGAGGAGCATGAAACGGTGTTGAAAAACATGAAGAGCCTGAAAAGGTGTGAAAAATATGAAGAGCGTAAAAAGGTGTGAAATACATGAGGAGCATTAAACGGTCTGAAAATAGTAGAAGCATGAAGTGGTGTTTAAAAACATGAAGAGCCTGAAAAGGTGTGAAAAATATGAAGAGCGTCAAAAGGTGTCAAAAATATGAGGAGGATGAAACGATCTGAAAAATATGAGGAGCATGAAGCGGTGTTCAAAAACATGACGAGACTCAAAAGCTTTGAAAAATATGAGGAGTTTCAAAGCTGTCAGAAATATGTGGAGCATGAAACGGTCTGAAAAATAGGAGGAGCATGAAAAGGTTTTCAAATATATGAAGAGCCTGAAAAGGTGTGAAAAATAGGAAGAGCTTCAAAAGGTGTGAAATACATGAGGAGCATGAAACGGTCTGAAAAATAGGAGGAGCATGAAGTGGTGTTCAAAACCATGAAGAGCCTGAAAAGGTGTGAAAAATATGAAGAGCTTCAAATGGTGTGAAAAATATGAAGAGCTTCAAAAGGAGACAAACATATAAGGAGCATGAAACGGTCTGAAAAATAGGAGGAGCATGAAACGGTGTTGAAAAACATGAAGAGCCTGAAAACGTGTGAAAAATATGAAGAGTTTCAAAAGATGTGAAAAATATGAACAGCTTCAAAATGTGTCAAAAATGAGATGAGCATGAAGCAGTCTGAAAAAAGGAGGATCATGAAACGGTGTTGAAAAACATGAAGAGCCTTAAAAGGTGTGAAAAATATGAAGAGCTTCAAAAGGTGTCAAAAATGAGATAAGCATGAAACGGTCTGAAAAATAAGAGGAGCATGAAGTGGTGTTGAAAAACATGAAGAGACTGAAAAGGTGTGAAAAATATAAAGAGCTTCAAAACGTGTCAAAAATATGAGGAGCATGGAACGGTCTGAAAAATAAGAGGAGCATGAAGTGGTGTTGAAAAACATGAAGAGCCTGAAAAGGTGTGAAAAATATAAAGAGCTTAAAAAGGTGTCTAAAATATGAGGTGCATGAAAAGGTCTGAAATATAGGAGGATCATGAAGCTGTGTTCAAAAACATGAAGAGCCTGAAAAGGTGTAAAAAATATGAAGAGCTTCAAAACGTGTCAAAAATATGAGGAGCATGGAACGGTCTGAAAAATAGGAGGAGCATGAAGCTGTGTTCAAAAACATGAAGAGCCTGAAAAGGTGTGAAAAATATGAAGAGATTCAAAAGGTGTGACAAATATGAAGAGCTTCAAAGGCGTCAAAAATGAGATGAGCATGAAACCTTCTGAAAAAAAAGAGAAGCATGAAGTGGTGTTGAAAAACATGGTGAGACTGAAAAGCTGTGAAAAATATGAAGAGCTTCAAAAGGTGTAAACAATGAGAAGTGCATGAAACGGTCTGAAAAATAGGAGGAGCATGAAGTGGTCGTGAAAAACATGAAGAGCCTGAAAAGGTGTGCAAAATATGAAGAGCTTCAAAAGCTGTGAAATACATGAGGAGCATGAAACGGTCTGAAAAATAGGAGGAGCATGAAGCGGTGTTCAAAAACATGAAGAGCCTGAAAAGGTTTGAAAAATATGAAGAGCCTCAAAACGTGTCAAAAAAATGAGAAGTATGAAACGGTTTGAAAAATAGCAGGAGCATGAAGCGGTGTTGAAAAACATGAAGAGCCTGAAAACGTGTGAAAAATATGAAGAGCTTCAAAAGGTGAGAAAAATATGAAGAGCTTCAAAAGGTGTCAAAAATTAGATTAGCATGAAAGGGTCTGAAAAATAGGAGGAGCATGAAGTGATGTTGAAAAACATGAAGAGCCTGAGAAGGTGTGAAATATATGAAGAGCTTCAAAACGTGTGAAAAATATGAAGAGCTTCAAAAATGTGAAAAATATGAACAGCTTCATAAGGTGTGAAAAATATGAAGAGCTTCAAAAGGTGTCAAAAATGAGATGAGCATGAAACGGTGTGAAAAATAGGAGGAGCATGAAGCGGTTTTAAAATTCATAAAGAGCCGAAAAAGGTTTGAAAAATATGAAGAGCTTCAAAAGGTGTCAAAAATATGAAGAGCTTCAAATTTGTGAAAAATATGAGGAGCATGAAACGGTCTGAAAAACAGGAGGAGCATGAAGTTATGTTGAAAAACATGAAGAGCCTGAGAAGGTGTGACATATATGAAGAGCTTCAAAAGGTGTGAAAAATATGAAGAGCTTCAAAAGTTGTCAAAAATATGAGGAGCATGAAACGGTCTGGAAATTTGCAGGAGCATGAAGCGGTGTTCAAAAACATGAAGAGCCTGAAAAGGTGTGAAAACTATGAAGAGCTTCAAAAGGTGTGAAAAATATGAAGAGCTTCAAAAGGTGTCAAAAATATGAGGAGCATGAAACGGTCTGAAAAATAAGCGGAGCATGAAACGGTGTTCAAAAACATAAAGAGCTTGAAAAGGTGTGAAATATATGAAGAGTTTCAAAACGTGTGAAATACATGAGGAGCATGAAACGATCTGAGAAAAAGGAGGACCATGAAGTGTTGTTAAAATGCATGAAGAGCCTGAAAAGGTGTGAAAAATATGAAAAGCTTCAAAATTTGTGAAAAATATGAGGAGCGTGAACGGTCTGAAAAATAGGAGGAGCATGAAACGTTGTTCAAAATCATGAAGAGCCTGAAAAGGTGTGAAAAATATGAAGAGCTTAAAAAGGTGTGAAATATATGAGGAGCATTAAACGGTCTGAAAAATAGGAGAAGCATGAAGTGGTGTTCAAAAAATGAAGAGCCTGAAAAGGTGTGAAAAATAGGAAGAGCTTCAAAAGATGTGAAATATATGAGGAACATGAAACGGCGTGAAAAGTAGGAGGAGCATGAAGCTGTGTTCAAAAGCATGAGAGCCTGAAAAAGTGTGAAATATATGAAGAGCTTCAAAAGGTGTGAAATACATGAGGAGCATGTAACAGTTTGAAAAATAGGAGGAACATGAAGCGCTGTTCAAAAACATGAAGAGCCTGAAAAGTTGTGAAAAATGTGAAGAGCTTCAAAATGTGTCAAAAATATGAGGAGCATGAAACGGTCTGAAAAACTGGAGGAGCATGAAGTGTTGTTAAAATGCATGAAGAGCCTGAAAAGGTGTGAAAAATATGAAGAGCTTCAAAATATGTCAAAAATATGAGGAGCATGAAACGGTCTGAAAAATAGGAGGAGCATGAAACGTTGTTCAAAAACATGAAGAGCCTGAAAAGGTGTGAAAATTAGTAAGAGCTTCGAAAGGGGTGAAAAATATGAGGAGCATGAAAAGGTCTGAAAAATAGGAGGAGTATGAAGTGGTGTTTAAAAACATGAAGAGCCTGAAAACGTGTGAAAAATATGAGGAGATTCAAAAGGTGTGAAAAATATGAAGAGCTTCAAAAGTTCTCAAAAATGAGATGAGCATGAATCGTTCTGAAAAATAGGAGGAGCATGAAGTGTTGTTGAGAAACATGAAGAGGCTTAAAATGTGTGAAATATATGAAGAGCTACAAAAGGTGTCAAAAATATGAGGAACATGAACCGGTCTGAAATATAGGAGGAGCATGAAGTGGTGTTGAAAAAAATGAAGATCCTGAAAAGGTGTGAAAAACATGAAGATCTTCAAAAGGGGTCAAAAATATGAGCAGCATGAAACGATCTGAAAAATAGGAGGAGCATGAAGTGGTGTTCAAAAATATGAAGAGCCTGAAAAGGTGTGAAAAACATGAACAGCTTCAAAAGCTGTGAAAAATATGAGGAGCATGAAACAGTTTGAAAAAATAGGAGAAGCATGAAACAGTGTTGAAAACAGGAAGAGCATGACAAGTGTGAAAAATATAAAGAGCATTAAAAGGTGTCAAAAAATGAGGAGCATGAAACGGTCTGAAAAAAAGGAGGAGCATATAGCGGTGTTGAAAACATGAAAAGCCTGAAAATGTGTGAAAAATATGAAGAGCTTCCAAAGGTGTGAAAAATATGAATAGCTTCGAAATGTGTCAATAATGAGAGGAGCATGAAAAGGTGTGAAAAATAGGAGGAGCATGAAGCGGTATGCAAAAACATGAAGAGCCTGAAAAGGTGTGAAAAATATGAAGAGCTTCAAAAGGTGTTAAAAATATGAGGAGCATGAAACGGTCTGAAAAATAGGTGGAGCATGAAACGGTGTTGAAAACATGAAGAGCCTGAAAAGGTGTGAAAAATATGAAGAGCTTCAAAAGATGTCAAAAATATGAGGAGAATGAAGCGGTCCGAAAAATAGGATGAGCGTGAAGCGGTGTTGAAAACATTAAGAGCCTGAAAAGGTGGGAAATATATAAAGAGCTTGAAAAGGTGTCAAAAATATGAGGAGCATGAAACGGTGTGAAAAATAGGAGAAGCATGAAGTGATGTTGAGAAACCTGAAGAGACTGAAAAGGTGTGAAAAATATGAAGAGCTTCAAAAGGTGTGAAAAATATGAGGAGCATGAAACAGTCTGAAAAATAGGAGGAGCATGAAACGGTGTTTAAAAACATGAAGAGCCTGAAAAAGTGTGAAAATTATGAAGACCTTCAAAATGTGTCAAAAAAAAAAGGAGGAGCATGAAGTGGTGTTCAAAAAATGAAGAGCCTGAAAAGGAGTGATATATATGAAGAGTTTCAAAAGGTGTCAAAAATATGCGGAGCATGAAACGGTCTGAAAAATACGAGCAGCATGATGTGGTCTTGAAAAACATGAAGAACCTGAAAGGTGTGAAAAATATGAAAAGCTTCACAAGGTGTCAAAAATAGGAGGAGCATGATACGGTTTGAAAAATATGAGTAGCATGAAGTGGTATTGAAAACATGAATAGCCTGGAAAGGTGTGAAATATATGAAGAGCTTCAAAAGGTGTGAAAAATATGAAAAGCTTCAAAATGTGTGAAAAATATGAAGAGCTTCAAAAGGTGTCAAAAATATGAGGAGCATGAAACGGGCTGAAAAATAGGAGGAGCATGAAGCGGTGTTGAAAAAAAAGAAGAGCTTGAAAAGGTGTGAAAAATATGAAGAGCTTCAAAAGGTGTCAAATATATAGGAGAATGAAACGGTCTGAAAAATAGGAGGAGCATGAAATGGTGTTCAAAACATGAAGAGCTGAAAAGGTGTGAAAAATATGAAGAGCCTCAAAAGGTGTCAAAAATATTAGGAGCATGACTCTCTGAAAAATAGGAGGAGCATGAAGCGTTGTTTAAAAGCATGAAGAGCCTGAAAAGGTGTGAAATATATGAAGAGCTTCAAAAGGTGTGAAAAAAAAAGAAGAGCTTCAAAATGTGTCAAAAATATGAGGAGCATGAAACGGTCTGAAAAATAGGAGGAGCATGAAACGGTGTTCAAATACATGAAGAGTCTGAAAAGGTGTGAAAAATATGAAGAGCTTCAAAAGGTGTGAAAATATGAAGACCTGCAAAAGATGTAAAAATCGATGAGCATGAAATGATCTGAAAATTAGGAGCAGCACGAAGCATTGTTGAAAAACATGAAGAGCCTGAAAACGTGTAAAATATATGAAGAGCTTCAAAAGATATGAAAAATATGAACAGCTTCAAAATGTGTCAAAAATGAGATGAGCATGAAGCAGTCTGAAAAAAGGAGGAGCATGAAGTGGTGTTGAAAATCATGAAGAGCCTGAAAAGGTGTGAAATATATGAAGAGTTTCAAAAGGTGTCAAAAATATGAGGAGCATGAAACGGTCTGAAGAATGGGAGGAGCATGAAGTGGTGTTCAAAAAAATGAAGACACTGAAAAGGTTTGAAATATATGAAGAGCTTCAAAAGGTGTCAAAAATATGAGGAGCATGAAACTGTCTGAAAAATAGGAGCAGCAAGAAATGATGTTCAAAAACATGAAGAGCCAGAAAATGTGTGAAAAATATGAAGAGCTTCAAAAGGTGTGAAATACATGAGGAGGTTGAAACGGTCTGAAAATAGTAGGAGCATGAAGCGGCGTTGAAAAACATGAAGAGCCTGAAAACGTGTGAAAAATATGAAGAGCTTTCAAAGGTGTCAAAAATGAGATGCGCAGGAAACGGTCTGAAAAATAGGAGGAGCATGAAGCGGTGTTGAAAAACATGAAGAGCCTGAAAAGGTGTGAAAAATATGAAGAGCTTCAAAAGGTGTCAAAAATATGAGGAGCATGAAACGGTCTGAAAAATAGGAGGAGCAAGAAGCTGTCGTCCAAAACATGAAGAGCCTGAAAACGTTTGAAAAATATGAAGAGCTTCAAAAGGTGTGAAAAATATCAAGAGCTTGAAAAGGTGTCAAAAATGAGATGAGCATGAAACGGTCTGAAAAATAGAAGGAGCATAAAGTGGCGTTGAAAAACAAGAACAGCCTGAAAAGTTGTGAAATATATTAAGAGCTTCAAAAGGTGTCAAAAATATGAGGAGCATGAAACGGTCTGAAAAATAGAAGGAGCATAAAGTGGTGTTGAAAAACATGAAGAGCCGGAAAAGGTTTGAAAAATATGAAGAGCTTCAATAGGTGTGAAAAATATGAGGAGCATGAAAAGGGCAGAAAAATAGTAGGAACATGAAGTGGTTTTGAAAAACATGAAGAGCCTGAAAAGGTGTGAAAATGAAGAAGAGCTTCAAAAGGTGTCAAAAATATGAGGAGCATGAAACTGTCTGAAAAATAGGAGCAGCATGAAACGTTGTTCAAAAACATGAAGAGCCTGAAAAGGTGTGAAAAATGTGAAGAGCTTCAAAAGGTATGAAAAATATGAAGAGCTTCAAACGGTGTGAAAAATATGAAGAGCTTTCAAAGGTGTCAAATATGAGATGCGCAGGAAACGGTCTGAAAAATAGGAGGAGCATGAAGCGGTGTTCAAAAACATGAAGAACCTGAAAAGGTGTGAAAAATATGAAGAGCTTCAAAAGGTTTCAAAAATATGAGGAGCATGAAACGGTCTGAAAAGTAGGAGGAGCAAGAAGCGGTCATCAAAAACATGAAGAGCCTGAAAAGGTGTGAAAAATATGAAGAGCTTCAAAAGGTGTCAGAAATATGAGGAGCATGAAATGGTCTGAAAAGTAGGAGGAGCATGAAGCACTGTTCAAAAACATGAAGAGCCTGAAAACGTGTGAAAAATATGAAGAGCTTCAAAAGGTGTGAAAAATATGAAGAGCTTTCAAAGGTGTCAAAAATGAGATGAGCAGGAAACGGTCTGAAAAATAGGAGGAGCATGAAGCGGTGTTCAAAAGCATGAAGAGCCTAAAAAGGTGTGAAAAATATGAAGAGCTTCAAAAGGTGTCAAAAATATGAGGAGCATGAAACGGTCTGAAAAATAGGAGGAGCAAGAAGCAGTGTTGAAAAACATGAAGAGCCTGACAAGGTGTGAAATATATGAAGAGCTTCAAAATGTGTCAAAAATATGAGGAGCATGAAACGGTCTGAAAAATAGGAGGAGCATGAAACGTTGTTCAAAAACATGAAGAGCCTGAAAAGGTGTGAAAATTAGTAAGAGCATCGAAAAGTGTGAAAAATATGAGGAGCATGAAAAGGTCTGAAAAATAGGAGGAGAATGAAATGGTGTTGAAAAACATGAAGAGCCTGAAAACGTGTGAAAAATATGAAAAGCTTCAAAAGATGTCAAAAATATGAGGAGCATGAAACGGTCTGAAATATAGCAGGAGCATGAAGCGGTGTTCAAAAACATGAAGAGACTGAAAAGGTGAGAAAAATATGAAGAGCTTCAAAGGGTGACAAAAATATGAGGAGC
The DNA here is from genome assembly GCF_033118175.1 of Dama dama. Taxonomy (NCBI): domain Eukaryota; kingdom Metazoa; phylum Chordata; class Mammalia; order Artiodactyla; family Cervidae; genus Dama; species Dama dama. The sequence goes on from NW_026870901.1 coordinate 922,907, forward strand.
ATGAAACGGTCTGAAAAATAGGAGGAGCATGAAGCAGTGTTCAAAAACATGAAAAGCCTTAAAAGGTGTGAAAAATATGAAGAGCTTCAAAAGGTGTGAAAAATATGAGGAGCATGAAACGGTCTGCAAACCTGGAGGAGCTTGAAGTGGTGTTGAAAAACATGAAGAGCCTGAAAAGGTGTGAAAAATCTGAAAAGCTTCAAAAGGTGTCAAAAATGTGATGAGCATTAAACGGTCTGAAAAATAGGAGAAGCATGAAGTGGTGTTCAAAAAATGAAGAGCCTGAAAAGGAGTGATATATATGAAGAGTTTCAAAAGGTGTCAAAAATATGAGGAGCATGAAACGGTCTGAAAAATAGGAGGATCATGAAGCAGTGTTCAAAAACATGAAAAGCCTGAAAAGGTGTGAAAAATATGAAGAGCTTCAAAAGGTGTGAAAGATATGAGGAGCATGAAACGGTCTGAAAAAGAGGAGGAGCATGAAGCGGTGTTGAAAAACATGAAGAGCCTGAAAAGGTGTGAAAAATATGAAGAGCTTTAAAAATGTGAAAAATATGAGGAGCTTCAAAAGGTGTGAAAAATATGAGGAGCATGAAAGGGTCTGAAAAATAGCAGGAGCTTGAAGCGGTGTTGAAAAACATGAAGAGTCTGAAAACGTGTGAAAAACATGAAGAGCCTGAAAAGGTGTGAAAAATATGAAGAGCTTCAAAAATGTGAAAAATATGAAGAGCTTCAAAAAGTGTGAAGAATTTGAGGAGTATGAAACGGTCTGAAAAATAGCAGGAGCATGAAGCGGTGGTGAAAAACATAAAGAGTCTGAAAACGTGTGAAAAATATGAAGAGCTTCAAAAATGTGAAAAATATGAAGAGTTTTAAAAGGTGTGAAAAATATGAGGAGCATGCCACGGTCTCAAAAATAGGAGGAGCATGAAGCGGTGTTGAAAAACATGAAGAGCCTGAAAAGGTGTGAAATATATGAAGAGCTTCAAAACTTGTCAAATATGAGGAGCATGAAACGGTCCGAAAATTAGGAAGAGCATGAAGCCGTGTTGAAAAACATGAAGTGCCTGAAAAGGTGTGAAATTTATGAAGAGCTTCAAAACGTGTCAAATATGAGAGGCATGAAACGGTCTGAAAAATAGGAGGAGCATGAAGCCGTGTTCAAAAACATGAAGAGCCTGAAAAGGTGTGAAAAAAATGAAGAGCTTCAAAAGCTGTCAAAAATATGAGGAGTATGAAAGAGTCTGAAACATAGGAGGAGCATGAAATGCTGTTGAAAAACATGAAGAGCTGAAAAGGTCTGAAAAATAGGAAGAGCTTCAAAAGGTGTGAAATATATGAGGAGCATGAAACGGTCTGAAAAATAGGAGAAGCATTAAGCTGTGTTCAAAAACATGAGAACCAGAAAAGGTGTGAAAAATATGAAGAGCTTCTAAAGGTGTGAAAAATATGAGGAGCATGAAACGGTCTGAAAAATAGGAGGAGCATGAAGCGGTGTTCAAAAACATGAAGAGCCTGAAAATGTGTGAAAAATATGAAGAGCTTCTAAAGGTGTCAAAAATATTAGGAGCAGGAACGGTCTGAAAAATAGGAGGAGCATGAAACGGTGTTCAAAAACATGAAGAGCCTGGAAAGGTGTGAAAATTATGAAGAGCTTCAAAAGGTGTGTAATATATGAGGAACATGAAACGGTCTAAAAAATAGGAGGAGCATGAAGCGGTGTTGATAAACATGAAGAGCCAGTAAAGGAGTGAAATAAATGAAGAGCTTCAAAAGGTGTGAGAAATATGAAGAGCTTCAACAGGTGTCAAAAATGAGATGAGAATGAAATGGTCTGAAAAACAGGAGGAGCATGAAGTGGTGTTGATAAACATGAAGAGCCTGAAAAGTTATGAAATATATGAAGAGCTTCAAAAGGTGTCAAAAATATGAGGAGTATGAAACGGTCTGAAAACGAGGAGGAGCATGAAGGGGTGTTCAAAAACATGAAGAGCCTGAAAAGCTGTGAAAAATCTGAAGAGCTTCAAAAGGTGTCAAAAATATGAGAAGTATGAAACGTTCTGAAAAATAGGAGGAGCATGAAGCGGTTTTGAAAAACATGAAGAGCCTGAAAAGCTGTGAAAAATATGAAGAGCTACAAAAGGTGTCAAAAATATGAGGAGCATGAAACGGTCTGAAAAACAGGAGGAGAATGAAGCACTGTTGAAAAACATGAAGAGCCTGAAAAGGTGATAAAAAAATGAAGAGTTTCAAAACGTGTCAAAAATATGAGGAGCATGAAACGGTCTGAAATAGGAGGAGCAAGAAATGGTGTTGAGAAACATGAAGAGCCCGAAAAGGTTTGAAAAATATGAAGAGTTTCAAAAGGTGTCAAAATTATGGGGAGCATTAAACGTTCTAAACATAGGAGGAGCATGAAGTGGTGTTGAAAAATATGAAGAGCCAGAAAAGGTGTGAAAAATATGAAGAGCTCGAAAAGGTGTGAAAAATATGAGGAGCATGGAACGTTCTGAACAATAGGAGGAGCATGAAACGATGCTCAAAAACCTGAAGAGCCTGAAAAGCTGTAAAATATATGAAGAGCTTCAAAATGTGTCAAAAATATGAGGAGCATGAAACTGTCTGAAAAATATGAAGAGTTTCAATAGTTGTCAAAATATGAGGAGCATGAAATGGTGTTCAAAAACATGAAGAGCCTGAAAAGGTGTTAAAATATGAAGAGCTTCAAAAGGTGTCAAAAATATGAGGAGCATGAAACGGTCTGAAAAATAGGAGGAGCATGAAGTGGTGTTCAAAAACATTAAGAGCCTTAAAAGGTGTGAAAAATATGAAGAGCTTTAAATGTGTGAAAATTATGAGGAGCATGAAACCGTCTGAAAAATAGGAGGAGCATGACACGGTGTTGAAAAACATGAAGAGCCTTAAAATGTGTGAAAAATATGAAGAGTTTAAAGGTGTGAAAAATATGAGGAGCATGAAACGGTCTGAGAAATAGGAGGAGCATGAAGTGGTGTTGAAAAAGATGAAGAGCCTGAAAAGGTGTGAAAAATATGAAGAGCTTCAAAAGGTGTCAAAAATATGAGGATCATGAAATGATCTGAAAAATATGAGGAACATGAAACGGTCTGAAAAATAGGAGGAGCATGAAACAGTGTTGAAAAACATGAAGAGCCTGAAAATGTGTGAAAAATATGAAGAGCTTTCAGAGGTGTCAAAAATGAGATGAGCAGGAAACGGTCTGAAAAATAGGAGGAGCATGAAGCGGTGTTCAAAACCATGAAGAGCCTAAAAAGGTGTGAAAAATATGAAGAGCTTCAAAAGGTGTCAAAAATATGAGGAGCATGAAACGGTCTGAAAAATAGGAGGAGCAAGAAGCTGTGTTGAAACACATGAAGAGCCTGAAAACGTTTGAAAAATATGAAGAGCTTCAAAAGGTGTGAAAAATATGAAGAGCTTGAAAAGGTGTCAAAAATGAGATGAGCGTGAAACGGTCTGAAAAATAGAAGGAGCATAAAGTGGTGTTGAAAAACATGAAGAGCCTGAAAAGTTGTGAAATATATTAAGAGCTTCAAAAGGTGTCAAAAATATGAGGAGCATGAAAAGGTCTGAAAAATAGGAGGAGCATGAAGTGGTATTGAAAAACATGAAGAGCCGGAAAAGGTTTGAAAAATATGAAGAGCTTCAATAGTTGTGAAAATTATGAGGAGCATGAAAAGGGCTGAAAAATAGTAGGAACATGAAGTGGTTTTGAAAAACATGAAGAGCCTGAAAAGGTGTGAAAATGAAGAAGAGCTTCAAAAGGTGTCAAAAATATGAGGAGCATGAAACTGTCTGAAAAATAGGAGCAGCATGAAACGGTGTTCAAAAACCTGAAGAGCCTGAAAAGGTGTGAAAAATATGAAGAGCTTCAAAAGGTGTGAAAAATATGAGGAACATGAAACGGTCTGAAAAACAGGAGGAGCAAGAAGCGGTGTTGAAAATCATGAAGAGCCTGAAAACGTGTGAAAAATATGAAGAGTTTCAAAAGGTGTGAAAAATAAGAAGAGCTTCAAAAGGTGTCAAAATATGAGGAGCATTAAACGGTCTGAAAAATAGGAGGAGCATGAAACGGTGTTCAAAAACAGGAAGAGCCTAAAAAGGTGTGAAAAATATGAAGAGCTTCAAAACGTGTCAAAAATATGTGGAGCATGAAACGGTCTGAAAAATAGAAGGAGCATGAATCGGAGTTGAAAAACATGAAGAACCTGAAAACGTGTGAAAAATATGAACAGCTTCAAAAGGTGTGAAAAATGAGATGAGCATGAAGCGGTCTGAAAAATAGGAGGAGCATGAAGTGTTGTTTAAAAGCATGAAGAGCCTGAAAAGGTGTGAAATATATGAAGAGCTTCAAAAGGTGTGAAAAAAAAAGAAGAGCTTCAAAATGTGTCAAAAATATGAGGAGCATGAAACGGTCTGAAAAATAGGAGGAGCATGAAACGGTGTTCAAATACATGAAGAGTCTGAAAAGGTGTGAAAAATATGAAGAGCTTCAAAAGGTGTGAAAATGTGAAGACCTGCAAAAGATGTAAAAATCGATGAGCATGAAATGATCTGAAAATTAGGAGCAGCACGAAGCATTGTTGAAAAACATGAAGAGCCTGAAAACGTGTAAAATATATGAAGAGCTTCAAAAGATATGAAAAATATGAACAGCTTCAAAATGTGTCAAAAATGAGATGAGCATGAAGAGTTCTGAAAAAAGGAGGAGCATGAAGTGGTGTTGAAAATCATGAAGAGCCTGAAAAGGTGTGAAATATATGAAGAGTTTCAAAAGGTGTCAAAATTATGAGGAGCATGAAACGGTCTGAAAAATAGGAGGAGCATGAAGTGGTGTTCAAAAAAATGAAGACACTGAAAAGGTTTGAAATATATGAAGAGCTTCAAAAGGTGTCAAAAATATGAGGAGCATGAAACGGTCTGAAAAATAGGAGCAGCATGAAATGATGTTCAAAAACATGAAGAGCCAGAAAATGTGTGAAAAATATGAAGAGCTTCAAAAGGTGTGAAATACATGAGGAGGTTGAAACGGTCTGAAAATAGTAGGAGCATGAAGCGGCGTTGAAAAACATGAAGAGCCTGAAAACGTGTGAAAAATATGAAGAGCTTTCAAAGGTGTCAAAAATGAGATGCGCAGGAAACGGTCTGAAAAATAGGAGGAGCATGAAGCGGTGTTGAAAAACATGAAGAGCCTGAAAAGGTGTGAAAAATATGAAGAGCTTCAAAAGGTATCAAAAATATGAGGAGCATGAAACGGTCTGAAAAGCAGGAGGAGCAAGAAGCTGTCGTCCAAAACATGAAGAGCCTGAAAAGGTGTGAAAAATATGAAGAGCTTCAAAAGGTGTCAAAAATATGAGGAGCATGAAACGGTCTGAAAAATAGGAGGAGCAAGAAGCGGTGTTGAAAAACATGAAGAGCCTGAAAACGTTTGAAAAATATGAAGAGCTTCAAAAGGTGTGAAAAATATCAAGAGCTTGAAAAGGTGTCAAAAATGAGATGAGCATGAAACGGTCTGAAAAATAGAAGGAGCATAAAGTGGTGTTGAAAAACAAGAAGAGCCTGAAAAGTTGTGAAATATATTAAGAGCTTCAAAAGGTGTCAAAAATATGAGGAGCATGAAACGGTCTGAAAAATAGAAGGAGCATAAAGTGGTGTTGAAAAACATGAAGAGCTGGAAAAGGTTTGAAAAATATGAAGAGCTTCAATAGGTGTGAAAAATATGAGGAGCATGAAAAGGGCAGAAAAATAGTAGGAACATGAAGTGGTTTTGAAAAACATGAAGAGCCTGAAAAGGTGTGAAAATGAAGAAGAGCTTCAAAAGGTGTCAAAAATATGAGGAGCATGAAACTGTCTGAAAAATAGGAGCAGCATGAAACGTTGTTCAAAAACATGAAGAGCCTGAAAAGGTGTGAAAAATGTGAAGAGCTTCAAAAGGTATGAAAAATATGAAGAGCTTCAAACGGTGTGAAAAATATGAAGAGCTTTCAAAGGTGTCAAATATGAGATGCGCAGGAAACGGTCTGAAAAATAGGAGGAGCATGAAGCGGTGTTCAAAAACATGAAGAACCTGAAAAGGTGTGAAAAATATGAAGAGCTTCAAAAGGTTTAAAAAATATGAGGAGCATGAAACGGTCTGAAAATTAGGAGGAGCAAGAAGCGGTCATCAAAAACATGAAGAGCCTGAAAAGGTGTGAAAAATATGAAGAGCTTCAAAAGGTGTCAGAAATATGAGGAGCATGAAATGGTCTGAAAAGTAGGAGGAGCATGAAGCACTGTTCAAAAACATGAAGAGCCTGAAAACGTGTGAAAAATATGAAGAGCTTCAAAAGGTGTGAAAAATATGAAGAGCTTTCAAAGGTGTCAAAAATGAGATGAGCAGGAAACGGTCTGAAAAATAGGAGGAGCATGAAGCGGTGTTCAAAAGCATGAAGAGCCTAAAAAGGTGTGAAAAATATGAAGAGCTTCAAAAGGTGTCAAAAATATGAGGAGCATGAAACGGTCTGAAAAATAGGAGGAGCAAGAAGCGGTGTTGAAAAACATGAAGAGCCTGACAAGGTGTGAAATATATGAAGAGCTTCAAAATGTGTCAAAAATATGAGGAGCATGAAACGGTCTGAAAAATAGGAGGAGCATGAAACGTTGTTCAAAAACATGAAGAGCCTGAAAAGGTGTGAAAATTAGTAAGAGCATCGAAAGGTGTGAAAAATATGAGGAGCATGAAAAGGTCTGAAAAATAGGAGGAGAATGAAATGGTGTTGAAAAACATGAAGAGCCTGAAAACGTGTGAAAAATATGAAAAGCTTCAAAAGATGTCAAAAATATGAGGAGCATGAAACGGTCTGAAATATAGCAGGAGCATGAAGCGGTGTTCAAAAACATGAAGAGACTGAAAAGGTGAGAAAAATATGAAGAGCTTCAAAGGGTGACAAAAATATGAGGAGCATGAAACGGTCTGAAAAATAGGAGGAGCATGAAGCGGTGTTCAAAAACATGAAAAGCCTTAAAAGATGTGAAAAATATGAAGAGCTTCAAAAGGTGTGAAAAATATGAGGAGCATGAAACGGTCTGCAAACCTGGAGGAGCTTGAAGTGGTGTTGAAAAACATGAAGAGCCTGAAAAGGTGTGAAAAATCTGAAAAGCTTCAAAAGGTGTCAAAAATGTGATGAGCATTAAACGGTCTGAAAAATAGGAGAAGCATGAAGTGGTGTTCAAAAAATGAAGAGCCTGAAAAGGAGTGATATATATGAAGAGTTTCAAAAGATGTCAAAAATATGAGGAGCATGAAACGGTCTGAAAAATAGGAGGATCATGAAGCAGTGTTCAAAAACATGAAAAGCCTGAAAAGGTGTGAAAAATATGAAGAGCTTCAAAAGGTGTGAAAGATATGAGGAGCATGAAACGGTCTGAAAAAGAGGAGGAGCATGAAGCGGTGTTGAAAAACATGAAGAGCCTGAAAAGGTGTGAAAAATATGAAGAGCTTTAAAAATGTGAAAAATATGAGGAGCTTCAAAAGGTGTGAAAAATATGAGGAGCATGAAAGGGTCTGAAAAATAGCAGGAGCTTGAAGCGGTGTTGAAAAACATGAAGAGTCTGAAAACGTGTGAAAAACATGAAGAGCCTGAAAAGGTGTGAAAAATATGAAGAGCTTCAAAAATGTGAAAAATATGAAGAGCTTCAAAAAGTGTGAAGAATTTGAGGAGTATGAAACGGTCTGAAAAATAGCAGGAGCATGAAGCGGTAGTGAAAAACATAAAGAGTCTGAAAACGTGTGAAAAATATGAAGAGCTTCAAAAATGTGAAAAATATGAAGAGTTTTAAAAGGTGTGAAAAATATGAGGAGCATGCCACGGTCTCAAAAAGAGGAGGAGCATGAAGCGGTGTTGAAAAACATGAAGAGCCTGAAAAGGTGTGAAATATATGAAGAGCTTCAAAACTTGTCAAATATGAGGAGCATGAAACGGTCCGAAAATTAGGAAGAGCATGAAGCCGTGTTGAAAAACATGAAGTGCCTGAAAAGGTGTGAAATTTATGAAGAGCTTCAAAACGTGTCAAATATGAGAGGCATGAAACGGTCTGAAAAATAGGAGGAGCATGAAGCCGTGTTCAAAAACATGAAGAGCCTGAAAAGGTGTGAAAAAAATGAAGAGCTTCAAAAGCTGTCAAAAATATGAGGAGTATGAAAGGGTCTGAAACCTAGGAGGAGCATGAAATGCTGTTGAAAAACATGAAGAGCTGAAAAGGTCTGAAAAATAGGAAGAGCTTCAAAAGGTGTGAAATATATGAGGAGCATGAAACGGTCTGAAAAATAGGAGAAGCATTAAGCTGTGTTCAAAAACATGAGAACCAGAAAAGGTGTGAAAAATATGAAGAGCTTCAAAAGGTGTGAAAAATATGAGGAGCATGAAACGGTCTGAATAATAGGAGGAGCATGAAGCGGTGTTCAAAAACATGAAGAGCCTGAAAATGTGTGAAAAATATGAAGAGCTTCTAAAGGTGTCAAAAATATTAGGAGCAGGAACGGTCTGAAAAATAGGAGGAGCATGAAACGGTGTTCAAAAACATGAAGAGCCTGGAAAGGTGTGAAAATTATGAAGAGCTTCAAAAGGTGTGTAATATATGAGGAACATGAAACGGTCTAAAAAATAGGAGGAGCATGAAGCGGTGTTGATAAACATGAAGAGCCAGTAAAGGAGTGAAATAAATGAAGAGCTTCAAAAGGTGTGAGAAATATGAAGAGCTTCAACAGGTGTCAAAAATGAGATGAGCATGAAATGGTCTGAAAAACAGGAGGAGCATGAAGTGGTGTTGATAAACATGAAGAGCCTGAAAAGTTATGAAATATATGAAGAGCTTCAAAAGGTGTCAAAAATATGAGGAGTATGAAACGGTCTGAAAACGAGGAGGAGCATGAAGGGGTGTTCAAAAACATGAAGAGCCTGAAAAGCTGTGAAAAATGTGAAGAGCTTCAAAAGGTGTCAAAAATATGAGAAGTATGAAACGTTCTGAAAAATAGGAGGAGCATGAAGCGGTTTTGAAAAACATGAAGAGCCTGAAAAGCTGTGAAAAATATGAAGAGCTAGAAAAGGTGTCAAAAATATGAGGAGCATGAAACGGTCTGAAAAACAGGAGGAGAATGAAGCACTGTTGAAAAACATGAAGAGCCTGAAAAGGTGATAAAAAAATGAAGAGTTTCAAAACGTGTCAAAAATATGAGGAGCATGAAACGGTCTGAAATAGGAGGATCATGAAATGGTGTTGAGAAACATGAAGAGCCCGAAAAAGTTTGAAAAATATGAAGAGTTTCAAAAGGTGTCAAAATATGAGGAGCATGAAACGGTCTGAAAAATAGCAGGAGCTTGAAGCGGTGTTGAAAAACATGAAGAGTCTGAAAACGTGTGAAAAACATGAAGAGCCTGAAAAGGTGTGAAAAATATGAAGAGCTTCAAAAATGTGAAAAATATGAAGAGCTTCAAAAAGTGTGAAGAATTTGAGGAGTATGAAACGGTCTGAAAAATAGCAGGAGCATGAAGCGGTAGTGAAAAACATAAAGAGTCTGAAAACGTGTGAAAAATATGAAGAGCTTCAAAAATGTGAAAAATATGAAGAGTTTTAAAAGGTGTGAAAAATATGAGGAGCATGCCACGGTCTCAAAAAGAGGAGGAGCATGAAGCGGTGTTGAAAAACATGAAGAGCCTGAAAAGGTGTGAAATATATGAAGAGCTTCAAAACTTGTCAAATATGAGGAGCATGAAACGGTCCGAAAATTAGGAAGAGCATGAAGCCGTGTTGAAAAACATGAAGTGCCTGAAAAGGTGTGAAATTTATGAAGAGCTTCAAAACGTGTCAAATATGAGAGGCATGAAACGGTCTGAAAAATAGGAGGAGCATGAAGCCGTGTTCAAAAACATGAAGAGCCTGAAAAGGTGTGAAAAAAATGAAGAGCTTCAAAAGCTGTCAAAAATATGAGGAGTATGAAAGGGTCTGAAACCTAGGAGGAGCATGAAATGCTGTTGAAAAACATGAAGAGCTGAAAAGGTCTGAAAAATAGGAAGAGCTTCAAAAGGTGTGAAATATATGAGGAGCATGAAACGGTCTGAAAAATAGGAGAAGCATTAAGCTGTGTTCAAAAACATGAGAACCAGAAAAGGTGTGAAAAATATGAAGAGCTTCAAAAGGTGTGAAAAATATGAGGAGCATGAAACGGTCTGAATAATAGGAGGAGCATGAAGCGGTGTTCAAAAACATGAAGAGCCTGAAAATGTGTGAAAAATATGAAGAGCTTCTAAAGGTGTCAAAAATATTAGGAGCAGGAACGGTCTGAAAAATAGGAGGAGCATGAAACGGTGTTCAAAAACATGAAGAGCCTGGAAAGGTGTGAAAATTATGAAGAGCTTCAAAAGGTGTGTAATATATGAGGAACATGAAACGGTCTAAAAAATAGGAGGAGCATGAAGCGGTGTTGATAAACATGAAGAGCCAGTAAAGGAGTGAAATAAATGAAGAGCTTCAAAAGGTGTGAGAAATATGAAGAGCTTCAACAGGTGTCAAAAATGAGATGAGCATGAAATGGTCTGAAAAACAGGAGGAGCATGAAGTGGTGTTGATAAACATGAAGAGCCTGAAAAGTTATGAAATATATGAAGAGCTTCAAAAGGTGTCAAAAATATGAGGAGTATGAAACGGTCTGAAAACGAGGAGGAGCATGAAGGGGTGTTCAAAAACATGAAGAGCCTGAAAAGCTGTGAAAAATGTGAAGAGCTTCAAAAGGTGTCAAAAATATGAGAAGTATGAAACGTTCTGAAAAATAGGAGGAGCATGAAGTGGTTTTGAAAAACATGAAGAGCCTGAAAAGCTGTGAAAAATATGAAGAGCTAGAAAAGGTGTCAAAAATATGAGGAGCATGAAACGGTCTGAAAAACAGGAGGAGAATGAAGCACTGTTGAAAAACATGAAGAGCCTGAAAAGGTGATAAAAAAATGAAGAGTTTCAAAACGTGTCAAAAATATGAGGAGCATGAAACGGTCTGAAATAGGAGGATCATGAAATGGTGTTGAGAAACATGAAGAGCCCGAAAAAGTTTGAAAAATATGAAGAGTTTCAAAAGGTGTCAAAATATGAGGAGCATGAAACGGTCTGAAAAATAGCAGGAGCTTGAAGCGGTGTTGAAAAACATGAAGAGTCTGAAAACGTGTGAAAAACATGAAGAGCCTGAAAAGGTGTGAAAAATATGAAGAGCTTCAAAAATGTGAAAAATATGAAGAGCTTCAAAAAGTGTGAAGAATTTGAGGAGTATGAAACGGTCTGAAAAATAGCAGGAGCATGAAGCGGTAGTGAAAAACATAAAGAGTCTGAAAACGTGTGAAAAATATGAAGAGCTTCAAAAATGTGAAAAATATGAAGAGTTTTAAAAGGTGTGAAAAATATGAGGAGCATGCCACGGTCTCAAAAAGAGGAGGAGCATGAAGCGGTGTTGAAAAACATGAAGAGCCTGAAAAGGTGTGAAATATATGAAGAGCTTCAAAACTTGTCAAATATGAGGAGCATGAAACGGTCCGAAAATTAGGAAGAGCATGAAGCCGTGTTGAAAAACATGAAGTGCCTGAAAAGGTGTGAAATTTATGAAGAGCTTCAAAACGTGTCAAATATGAGAGGCATGAAACGGTCTGAAAAATAGGAGGAGCATGAAGCCGTGTTCAAAAACATGAAGAGCCTGAAAAGGTGTGAAAAAAATGAAGAGCTTCAAAAGCTGTCAAAAATATGAGGAGTATGAAAGGGTCTGAAACCTAGGAGGAGCATGAAATGCTGTTGAAAAACATGAAGAGCTGAAAAGGTCTGAAAAATAGGAAGAGCTTCAAAAGGTGTGAAATATATGAGGAGCATGAAACGGTCTGAAAAATAGGAGAAGCATTAAGCTGTGTTCAAAAACATGAGAACCAGAAAAGGTGTGAAAAATATGAAGAGCTTCAAAAGGTGTGAAAAATATGAGGAGCATGAAACGGTCTGAATAATAGGAGGAGCATGAAGCGGTGTTCAAAAACATGAAGAGCCTGAAAATGTGTGAAAAATATGAAGAGCTTCTAAAGGTGTCAAAAATATTAGGAGCAGGAACGGTCTGAAAAATAGGAGGAGCATGAAACGGTGTTCAAAAACATGAAGAGCCTGGAAAGGTGTGAAAATTATGAAGAGCTTCAAAAGGTGTGTAATATATGAGGAACATGAAACGGTCTAAAAAATAGGAGGAGCATGAAGCGGTGTTGATAAACATGAAGAGCCAGTAAAGGAGTGAAATAAATGAAGAGCTTCAAAAGGTGTGAGAAATATGAAGAGCTTCAACAGGTGTCAAAAAAGAGATGAGCATGAAATGGTCTGAAAAACAGGAGGAGCATGAAGTGGTGTTGATAAACATGAAGAGCCTGAAAAGTTATGAAATATATGAAGAGCTTCAAAAGGTGTCAAAAATATGAGGAGTATGAAACGGTCTGAAAACGAGGAGGAGCATGAAGGGGTGTTCAAAAACATGAAGAGCCTGAAAAGCTGTGAAAAATGTGAAGAGCTTCAAAAGGTGTCAAAAATATGAGAAGTATGAAACGTTCTGAAAAATAGGAGGAGCATGAAGCGGTTTTGAAAAACATGAAGAGCCTGAAAAGCTGTGAAAAATATGAAGAGCTAGAAAAGGTGTCAAAAATATGAGGAGCATGAAACGGTCTGAAAAACAGGAGGAGAATGAAGCACTGTTGAAAAACATGAAGAGCCTGAAAAGGTGATAAAAAAATGAAGAGTTTCAAAACGTGTCAAAAATATGAGGAGCATGAAACGGTCTGAAATAGGAGGATCATGAAATGGTGTTGAGAAACATGAAGAGCCCGAAAAAGTTTGAAAAATATGAAGAGTTTCAAAAGGTGTCAAAATATGAGGAGCATGAAACGGTCTGAAAAATAGGAGGCGCAAGAAGCGGTGTTCAAAAACATGAACAGCTTGAAAAGGTGTGAAAAATATGAAGAGTTTCAAAAGATGTCAAAAGTATGAGGAGCATGAAACGGTCTGAAAAATAGGAGGAGCATGAAGCGGTGTTCAAAAACATGAAGAGCCTGAAAAAGTGTGAAAAATATGAAGAGCTTCAAAAGGTGTCAAAAATACGAAGAGCATGAAACGGTCAGAAGAAGAGCAGGAGCATGAAGCAGTGTTCAAAAACATAAAGAGCTAGAAAAGGTGTGAAATATATGAAGAGCTTAAAAGGTGTCAGAAATAGGAAGAGAATGAAACTGTCTGAAATAAAGGAGGAGCATGAAGCGGTGTTGAAAAACATGAAGAGCCTGAAAAGATGAGAAAAACATGAAAAGTTTCAAACGGTGTCAAAAATATGAGGAGCATGAAACGGTCTGAAAAATAGGTGGAGCATGAAGCGGTGTTGAAAAATATGAAGAGCCTGGAAAGGTGTGCAAAATATGAAGAGCTTCAAAAGGTGTGAAATATACGAAGAGCTTCAAAAGGTGTCAAAAATGAGATGAGCATGAAACGGTCTGAAAAATAGGAGGAGCATGAAACGGTGATCAAAAACATGAAGAGCCTGAAAAGGTGTGAAAAATATGAAGAGATTCAAAAGGTGTGAAATACATGAGGAGCATGAAACGGGCTGAAAAATAGGAGAAGCATGAAGGGGTGTCAAAAAACATGAACAGCCTGAAAAGGTTTGAAAAATATGAAGAGCTTCAAAAGGTGTGAAATACATGAGGAGCATGAAACTTTCTGAAAAATAGAAATAGCATGAAGCGGTGTTGCAAAACATGAAGAGCCTGAAAACGTGTGAAAATATGAAGAGCTTCAAAATATGAAAAATATGAAGAGCTTCAAAAGGTGTGAAAAATTTGAAGAGCTTCAAAAGGTGTCAAAATGAAATGAGCATGAAACGGTCTGAAAAATAGGAGGAGCATGAAGCGGTGTTGAAAATCATAAAGAGCCTGAAAAGTTGTGAAAAATATGAAGAGCTTCAAAAGATGTGAAAAATTTGAAGAGCTTCAAAAGGTGTCAAAATGAGATGAGCATGAAACGGTGTGAAAAATAGGAGGAGCATGAAGTGGTGTTGAAAAAAATGAAAAGACTGAAAAGGTGTGAAAAATATTCAGAGCTTCAAAATGTGTCAAATATATGAGGAGCATGAAACGGTCTGAAAAATAGGAGGAGCATGAAATGGTGATTAAAAACATGAAGAGCCTGAAAAGGTGTGAAAAATATGAAGAGCTTCAAAAGGTGTGAAATACATGAGGAGCATGAAACAGGCCGAAAGATAGGAGAAGCATGAAGTGGTGTGGAAAAATATGAAGAGGCTAAAAAGTTGTGAGAAATATGAAGAGCTTCAAAAGATGTGAAATATATGAGGAGCATGAAACTCTCTGAAAAATAGGAGGAGCATAAAGCGGTGTCAAAAACATGAAGAGCCTAAAAAGTTGTGAGAAATATGAAGAGCTTCAAAAGGTGTCAAAAATCAGATGAGCATGAAACGGTCTGAAAAATAAGAGGAGCATGAAGCGGTGTTGAAAAACATGAAAAGCCTGAAAAGGTGTGAAAAATATGAAGAGCTTCAAAAGATGTGAAAAATATGAGGAGGATGAAACGGTCTGAAAATTAGGAGGAGCATGAAGCGGAGTTAAAAAAAAAAAAGAGCCTGAAAAGGTGTTAAAAATATCAAGAGCTTCAAAAGGTGTCAAAAATATGAGGAGCAAGAAACGGTCTGAAAAATATGAGGAGCATGAAGCGGTGTTGAAAAACATGAAGAGCAACAAAAGGTGTCAAAAATATGAAGAGCTTTGAATGGTGTCAAAAATATTATGAGCATGAAACGGTCAGAAAAATAAGAGGAGCATGAAGCGGTGTTGAAAAACATGAAAAGCTTGAAAAGGTGTCAAAATATGAAGAGCTACAAAAGGTGTCAAAAATATGAGGAGCATGAAACATTGTGAAAAATACGAGGAGCATGAAGCGGTGTTCAAAAACATGAAGAGCATTAAAAGGTGTGAAAAATGTGAAGAGCTTCAAAAGACGTCAAAAATATGAGGAGCATGAAACGGTCTGAAAATAGGAGGGGCATGACGCGCTGTTGAAAAACATGAAGAGCATGAAAAGGTGTCAAAAATATGAGGAGCATGAAATGGTCTGACAAAAAGGAGGAGCAGGAAGCGGTGTTGAAAAACATGAAGAGCTTGAAATGGTGTCAAAAATATGAAGAGCTTCAAAAGGTGTCAAAATTATGAGGAGCAGGAAATGGTCTGACAAAAAGGAGGAGCAGGAAGCGGTGTTGAAAAACATGAAGAGCTTGAAATGGTGTCAAAAATATGAAGAGCTTCAAAAGGTATCAAAAATATGAGGAGCATGAAACGTTCTGAAAAATAGGAGGAGCATGAAGCGGTTTTGAAAAATCTGAAGTGCCGGAAAAGGTGTGAAATATATGAAGAGCTTCAAAACTTCTCAAATATGAGGAGCATGAAACGTTCTGAAAAATAAGAGGAGATGCAGTGGTGTTCAAAAACAAGAAGAGCCTGAAAATGTGTGAAAAATATGAAGAGCTTCAAAAGGTGTCAAAATATGAGGATCATGAAACGGCCTGAAAAATAGGAGGAGCATGAAACGGTATGAAAAATAGGAGGAGCATGAATCGGTGTTCAAAAACATGAAGAGCTTGAAAAGGTGTGAAATATATGAAGAGCTTCAAAAGGTGTCAAAAATAGGAGGAGAATGAAACTGTCTGAAATAAAGGAGGAGCATGAAGCGGTGTTGAAAACCATGAAGAGCCTGAAAAGGTGTGAAAGATATGAAGAGCTTCAAAGGGTGTCAAACATAGGAGGAGCATAAAACGGTCTGAAAAATAGGAGGAGCATGAAGCCGTGTTCAAAAACATGAAGAGCCTGAAAAGGTGTGAAAAATAGGAAGAGCTTCAAAAGGATTGAAATACATGAGGATCACGAAACGGTCTGAAAAAAAGGAGGAGCATGAAGCGGTGTTGAAAAACATGAAGAGCCTGAAAAGGTGTGAAAAATATGAAGAGCTTCAAAATATGTCAAAAATATTAGGAGCAGGAAACGGTCTGAAAAAATAGGAGGAGCATGAAACGGTGTTCAAAAACATGAAGAGCCTGGAAATGTGTGAAAAATATGAAGAGCTTCAAAAGGTGTGTAATATATGAGGAGCATGAAACGCTCTAAAAAATAGGAGGCGCATGAAGCCGTGTTCAAAAACATGAACAGCCTGAAAAGTTATGAAAACTATGAGGAGCTTCAAAAGTTGTCAAAAATATGAGGATCATGAAACGGTCTGAAAAATAGGAGGAGCATGAAGTGTTGTTCAAAAGCATGAATAGCCTTAAAAGGTGTGAAAAATATGAAGAGCTTTAAAGGTGTGAAAATTATGAGGAGCATGAAACGGTCTGAAAAATAGCAGGAGCATGAAGCGGTGTTGAAAATCATGAAGAGCCTGAAAAGGCGTGAAAAATATGAACAGCTTCAAAAGATGTGAAAAATATGAAGAGCTTCAAAACGGGTCAAAATGAGATGAGCATGAAACGGTCTGAAAAATAGGAGGAGCATGATGTGGTGTTGAAAAAAATGAAAAGCCTGAAAAGGTGTGAAATATAGGAGGAGCTTTAAAAGGTGTCAAAAAAATGAAGAGAATGAAACGGTCTATAAAATAGGCGGAGCATGAAGCAGTGGTCAGAAACATGAAGAGCCTGAAAAGGAGTGAAAAATATGAAGAGCTTCAAAAGGTGTGAAAAAATATGAGGAGCATGAAACGGTTTGAAAAATAGGAGGAGCATGAAGCGGTGGTCAGAAACATGAAGAGCCTGAAAAGGTGTGAAAAATATGAAGAGCTTCAAAAGGTGTCAAAAATATGAGGAGCATGTAACGGTCTGAAATATATATTAGGAGCATGAACCGGTCTTCAAAAACATGAAGGCCTGAAAAGGTGTGAAAAATATGAGGAGCTTCGAAAGATGTGAAAAAAATGAAGAGTTTCAAAATGTGTCAAAAATGAGATGAGCATGAAACGGTCTGAAAAGTAGGAGGAGCATGAAGTTGTGTTGAAAAACATGAAGAGCCTGAAAAGGTGTGATATATATGAGGAGCTTGAAAAGGTGTCAAAAATATGAGGAGCATGAAACGATCTGAAAAATAGGAGGTGCATGAAGTGGTATTGAAAAACATGAAGAGTCTGAAAAGGTGTGAAAAATATGAAGAGCTTCAAAAGGTTTCAAAAATATGAGGAGCATGAAACGATCTGAAAAATAGGAGGAGCATGAAGCGGTGTTCAAAAACATGAAGAGCCTGAAAAGGTGTGAAAAATATGAAGAGCTTCAAAAGGTGTCAAAAATATGAGGAGCATGAAACGGTCTGAAAAATAGGAGGAACATGAAGCGGTGTTCAAACACATGAAGAGCCTGAAAATGTGTGAAAATTATGAAGATCTTCAAAAGGTGTCAAAATTGTGAGGAACATGAAACGGTTTGAAAAACAGGAGGAGCATGAAACGGTGTTGAAAAACATGAAGAGCCTGAAGAGGTGTGAAAAATATGAAGAGCTTCAAAAGCTTTGAAAAATATGAAGAACTTCCAAAGATGTCAAAAATGAGATGAGCATGAAACGGTCTGAAAAAAAAGAGGAGCATGAAACGGTGTTGAAAAACTTGAAGAGCCTGAATAGCTGTGAAAAATATGAAGAGCTTCAAAAGCTGTCAAAAATGAGATGAGCATGAAACGGTCTGAGAAATAGGAGAAGCATGAAGTGGTGTTGAAAAACATGAAGTGGCTGAAAAAGTGTGAAATATATGAAGAGCTTCAAAAGGTGTGAAATATATGAAGAGCTTCAAAAGGTGTCAAAAATATGAGGAGCATGAAACTGTCTGAAAAATAGGAGGAGCATTGGAACATTGTTCAAAAACTTGAAGAGCCTGAAAAGGTGTGAAAAATAGGAAGAGCTTCAAAAAGTGTCAAAAATATGAGGAGCATGAAAATGTCTGAAAAATAGGAGGAGCATGAAGCGGTGTTGAGAAACATGAAGAGCCTGAAAATGTGTGAAAAATATGAAGAGCTTGAAAACGAGTCAAATATATGAGGAGCATGAAACGGTCTGAAAAATAGGAGGAGCATTGGAACATTGTTCAAAAACATGAAGAGCCTGAAAAGGTGTGAAAAATATGAAGAGCTTCAAAAGGTTTCAAAAATATGAGGAGCATGAAACGGTCTGAAAAATAGGAGGAGCATGAGGCGGTGTTGAAAAACATGAGAGCCTGAAAAGGTGTGAAAAATATAAAGAGCTTCAAAAGGTTTCAAAAATATGAGGAGCATGAAACGATCTGAAAAATAAGAGGAGCATGAAGCCGTGTTGAAAAACATGAAGAGCCTGAAAAGGTGTGAAAAATATGAAGAGCTTCAAAAGGTTTCAAAAATGTGAGGAGCATAAAACGGTCTGAAAAAAAGTAGGAGCATGAAACGGTGTTCAAAAACATGAAGAGCCTGAAAAGGTGTGAAAAATATGAAGAGCTTCAAAAGGTGTCAAAAGTATGAGGAACATGAAACGGTCTGAAAAATAGGAGGAGCATGAAGTGGGGTTTAAAATCATGAAGAGCTGAGAAGGTGTGTAAAATATGAAGAGCTTCAAAAGGAGTGAAATACATGAGGAGCATGAAACCGTCTGAATTATAGGAGGAGCATGAAGTGGTGTTCATAAACATGAAGAGCCTGCAATGTTGTGAAAAATATGAAGAGCTTCAAAAGGTGTGAAAAATATGAAGAGCTTCAAAAGCTGTCAAAAATGAGATGAGCATGAAACGGTCTGAAAAATAGGAGGAGCATGAAGTGGTGTTGAAAACATGAAGAGCCTAAAAAAGTGTGAAATATATGAAGAGCTTCAAAAGGTGTGAAAAATATTAGGAGCTTCAAAATCTGTCAAAAATGAGATGAGCATGAAGCGATCTGAAAAATAGGAGGAGCATGAGGTACTGTTGAAAAACATGAAGAGCCTGAAAAGGTGTGAAATATATGAAGAGCTTCAAAAGGTGTCAAAAATACGAGAAGCATGAAACGGTCTGAAAAATAGGAGCAGCATGAAACGGTGTTCAAAAACATGAAGAGCCTGAAAACGTGTGAAAAACATGAAGAGCCTGAAAAGGTGTGAAAATATGAAGAGCTTCAAAAGCTCTCAAAAATGAGATGAGCATGAAGCGGTCTGAAAAATAGGAGGAGCATGAAGTCGTGTTGAAAAACATGAAGAGCCTGAAAATGTGTGACAAATATGAAGAGCTTCAAAAGGTGTCAAAAATATGACGAGCATGAAACGGACTGAAATATAGGAGTAGCATGAAGTGTTGTTGAAAAACATGAAGAGCCTGAAAAGGTGTGAAAATTTTGAAGAGCTACAAAAGGTGTCAAAAATATGAGGAGCATGAAACGGTCTGAAAAATAGGAGGATAATGAAGCGGTATTGAAAAACAAGAAGAGCCTGAAAAGGTGTGAAAAATATGAAGAGCTTCAAAAGGTGTCAAAAATATGAGGAGCATGAAACGGTCTGAAAAATATGACGAGCATGAAATGGTGTTCAAAAACATGAAGAGCCTGAAAAGGTGTGAAAATATGAAGAGCTTCAAAAGGTGTGAAATACATGAGGGGCATGAAACGGTCTGAAAAATAGGAGGAGCATGAAGCTGTGTTGAAAAACATTAAGAGCCTGAAAAGATGTGAGATATATGAAGAGCTTCAAAGGTGTCAAAAATATGAGGAGAATGAAACGGTCTGAAAAATAGGTGGAGCATTAAACAGTGTTTAAAAACATGAAGAGCCTGAAAAGGTGTGAAATTATGAAGAGCTTCAAAATGTGTCAAAAATATCAGGAGTATGAAACCATCTGAAAAATAGGAGCAGCATGAAATGCTGTTGAAAAATATGAAGAGACTGAAAAGGTGTGAAAAATATGAAGAGCTTCAAATGGTGTGAAATACATGAGGAGTTTGAAACGGTCTGAAAATTGTAGGAGCATGAAGCATTGTTCAAAAACATGAAGAACCTGAAAAGGTGTGAAAAATATGAAGAGCTTCAAAAGGTGTGAAAAATAGGAGGAGCATGAAGCGTTGTTGAAAAACATGAAGAGCCTGAAAATGTGTGAAATATATGAAGAGTTTCAAAAGGTGTGAAAAATAGAGGAGCATGAAACGGTGCTCAAAAACATGAAGAGCCTGAAAAGGTGTGAAAAATATGAATACCTTCAAAAGGTATGAAAAATATGAGGAACATGAAACGGTCTTAAAAATAGGAGGAGCATGAAGTGGTGTTGAAAAACATGAAGAGCCTGAAATGGTGTGAAATATATGAGGGGCTTCAAAAGGTGTCAAAAATAAGAAGAGCATGAAACCGTCTGAAAAATTGAAGAGCATGAAGTGGTGTTGAAAAACATGAAGAGCCTGAAAAGGTGTGATAAATATGAAGAGCTTTAAAAGGTGTCAAAAATATGAGGAGCATGAAACGGTCTGAAAAATAGGAGGAGCATGAAGCGGTGTAGAAAACATGAAGAGCCTGAAAATGTGTGACCAATATGAAGAGCTTCAAAAGATGTCAAAAATATGACGAGCATGAAACGGTCTGAAAAGTAGGAGTAGCATGAAGTGGTGTTGAAAAATATGAAGAGCCTGAAAAGGTGTGAAAAATATGAAGAGCTACAAAAGGTGTCAAAAATATGAGGAGCATGAAACGGTCTGAAAATTAGGAGGATCATGAGCGGTATTGAAAAACATGAATAGCCTGAAAACGTGTGAAAAATATGAAGAGCTTCAAAAGCTGTCAAAAATATGAGGAGCATGACGGTCTGAAAAATATGACGAGCATGAAATGGTGTTCAAAAACATGAAGAGCCTGAAAAGGTGTTAAAAATATGAAGAGCTCCAAAAGGTGTGAAATACATTAGGAGCATGAAACGGTCTGTAAAATAGGAGAATCAAGAAACGGTGTTGAAATACATGAAGAGCCTGAAAAGGTGTGAAATATATGAAGAGCTTCAAAAGGTGTGAAAAATATGAGGAGCATGAAACGGTCTGAAAAATAGGAGAGGCTGAAACGTTGTGGAAATACATGAAGAGCCTAAAAAGGTGTGAAAAATATGAAAAGCTTCAAAACGACTGAAATACATGAGGAGCATGAAACGGTCTGAAAAATAGGAGGAGCATGAAGCGGTGTTGAAAAACATGAAGAGCCTGAAAAGGTGTGAAAAATATGAAGAGCTTCAAAAGGTGTGAAAAATATGAGGAGCATGAAACGGTCTGAAAAATAAGAGGAGCATGAAGACGTGTTGAAAAACATGTAGAGCCTGAAAAGGTGTAAAAAATATGAAGAGCTTGAAAATGTGTCAAAAATATGAGGAGAATGAAATGGTCTGAAAAAGAGGAGGAGCAAGAAGTGGTGCTGAAAATCATGAAGAGCCTAAAAGGTGTGAAAAATATGAAAAGCTTCAAAAGATGTCACAAATATGAGGAGCAAGAAACGGTCTGAAAATAGGAGGAACATGAAACGGTGTTCAAATACATGAAGAGCCTGAAAAGCTGTGAAAAATATGAAGAGCTTCAAAAGCTGTCAAAAATATGAGGAGCATGAAACGGTCTCAAAAATAGAATGAGCATGAAGCGGTGTAGAAAACATGAAAGATCTGAAAATGTGTGACAAATATGAAGAGCTTCAAACCGTGTCAAAAATATGAGGAGCATGAAACGGTCTGAAAAATAGGAGGAGCATGAAGTGGTGTTGAAAAACATGAAGAGCCTGAAAAGTTGTGAAAAATATGAAGACCTTCAAAACGTGTCAAAAATATGAGGAGCATGAAACAGTCTGAAAAATTGGAGGAGCATGAAGCGGTGTTGAAAAACATGAAGAGCCTGAAAAGCTGTGAAAAATATGAAGAGCTTCAAAAGCTGTCAAAAATATGAGGAGCAGTAAACGGTCTGAAAAATAAGAGGATCATTAAGCGGTGTTGAAAAACATGAAGAGCCTGAAAGGGTATGAAAAATATGAAGAGCTTCAAAATGTGTCAAAAATATGAGGAGCATGAAACCATCTGAAAAATAGGAAGAGCATGAAACGGTATTCAAAAACATGAAGAGGCTGAAAAGGTGTGAAAGCTATGAAGAGCTTCAAAACATGTCAAAAATATGAGGAGCATGAAACCGTCTGAAAAACAGGAGGAGCATGAAGCGGTGTTGAAAAACATGAAGAGCCTGAAAGGGTATGAAAAATATGAAGAGCTTCAAAATGTGTCAAAAATATGAGGAGCATGAAACCATCTGAAAAATAGGAGGAGCATGAAGCGGTGTTGAAAAACATGAAGAGCCTGAAAAGGTGAGAAAATATGAAAAGCTTCAAAACATGTCAAAAATATGAGGAGCATGAAACCGTCTGAAAAACAGGAGGAGCATGAAACGGTGTTCAAAAACATGAAGAGCCTGAAAAGTTGTGAAAAATATGAAGAGGTTCAAGTTGTGAAATACATGAGGAGCATGAATTGGTCTGAAAAATAGGAGAAGCATGAAACGGTGTTGAAAAACATCAAGAGCCTCAAAACGTGTGAAAAATATGAAGAGCTCAAAAGGTGTCAAAAATATGAAGAGCTTCAAAAAGTGCGAAAAATGAGATGAGCATCAAATGGTCTGAAAAAGGAGGAGCATGAAGCGCTGTTGAAAAACATGAAGAGCCTGAAAAGGTGTGAGAAATATGAACAGCTTCAAAAGGTGTCAAAAATTTGAGGAGCATGAAACGGTCTGAAAAAAAGGAGGAGCATGAAGTGGTGTTGAAAAACATGACGAGCCTGAAAGGTGTGAAAAATATGAAGAGCTTCAAAAGGTGTCAGAAATATGAGGATCATGAAACGCTCTGAAAAATAGGAGGAGCATGTAGCGGTGTTCAAAAAATGAAGATCCTGAAGAGGTGTGAAAAATATGAAGAGCTTCAAAAGGTGTCAAAAATATGAGGAGCATGATACGGTCTGAAAAATAGGAGGAGCATGAACCGGTGTTCAAAAACATGAAGAGCCTTAAAAGGTTTGAAAAATATGAAGAGCGTCAAAAGGTGTCAAAAATATGGGGAGCATGAAACGGTCTGAAAAATTGGAGGAGCATGAAACGGTGTTCAAAAACATGAAGAGCCTGAAAAGGTGTGAAAAATATGAAGAGCTTCAAATGTGTGAAAAATATGAAGAGCTTCAAAAGGTGTCAAAAATGAGAAGAGCATGAAACGTTCTGAAAAATAGGAGAAGCATGAAGCGGTGTTCAAAAACACGAAGAGCTTGAAAGGTGTGAAAAATATGAAGAGCTTTAAAGGTGTCAAAAATATGAGGAGCATGAAACGTTCTGAAAAATAGGAGGATCATGAAACGTTGTTCAAAAACATAAAGAGCTCAAAAAGGTGTGAAAAATATGAAGAGCCTCAAAACGTGTCAAAAATATAAGGAGCATGAAACGGTCTGAAAAATAGGCGGAGCATGAAGCGGTGTTGAAAAAGATGAAGAGCCTGAAAACGTGTGATAAATATGAAGAGCTTCAAAAGGTGTGAAAAATATGAAGAGCTTCAAAGGTGTCAAAAATGAGAAGAGCATGAAACGTTCTGAAAAATAGGAGAAGCATGAAGCGGTGTTCAAAAACACGAAGAGCTTGAAAGGTGTGAAAAATATGAAGAGCTTTAAAGGTGTCAAAAATATGAGGAGCATGAAACGTTCTGAAAAATAGGAGGATCAGGAAACGTTGTTCAAAATCATGAAGAGCTTGAAAAGGTCTGAAAAATATGAAGATCCTCAAAAAGTGTCAAAAATATGAGGAGTATGAAACGGTGTGGAAAATAGCTTGAGTATGAAGCGGTGTTGAAAAAGATGAAGAGCCTGAAAACGTGTGAAAAATATGAAGAGCTTCAAAATTATGAAAAATATGAAGAGCTTCAATAGGTGTGAAAAATGTGAAGAGCTTCAAAATGTGTCAAAAATGAGATGAGCATGAAACGGTCTGAAAAATACGAGGAGCATGAAGCGGTGTGGAAAATCATGAAGAGCCTGAAAAGGTGTTAAAAATATGAAGAGCCTCAAAAGGCGTGAAATACATGAGGAGCATGAAACGGTCTGAAAAATATGAGGAGCATGAAGTGGTTTTCAAAAACATGAAGAGCCTGAAAAGGTGTGAGAAATATGAAGAGCTTCAAAAGGTGTCAAAAATATGAGGAGCATGATACTGTCTGCAAAATAGGAGGAGCATAAAGTTGTGTTGAAAAACATGAAGAGCCTGAAAAAGTGTGAAAAATATGAAGAGCTTCAAAAGGTGTGAAATATATGAGGATTATGAAACGGTCTGAAAAATAGGAGGAGCATAAAGCGGTGTTCAAAAACATGAAGAGCCTGAAAAGGTGTGAAAAATATGAAGAGCTTCAAAAGGTGTCAAAAATATGAGGAGCAAGAAACGGTCTGCAAATAGGACGATCATGAAGCGGTGTTCAAAAACATGAAGAGCATGAAAAGGTGTGAAAAATATGAAGAGCTTCAAAATGTGTCAAAAATATGACGAGCATGAAACCCTCTTAAAAATAGGAGGAGGATGAAGCGGTGTTCAAAAACATGAAGAGCCTGAAAAGGTGTCAAAAATATGAAGATCTTCAAAAGCTGTAAAAAATATGAAGAGCTTCAAAAGGTGTCAAAAATGAGATGAGCTTGAAACGGTCTAAAAAATAGGAGGAGCATGAAGCGGTGTTCAAAAAAATGCAGAGACTGAAAAATTGTGAAATATATGAAGAGCTTCAAAAGGTGTCAAAAAAGAGACGAACATGAAACGGTCTGGAAAGTAGGACGAGCATGAAGCTGTGTTGAAAAACATGGGGAGCCTGAAAAGGTGTGAAAAATATGAAGAGCTTCAAAAGGTGTCAAAAATATGAGGATCATGAAAAGTTCTGAAGAATAGGAGGAGCATGAAGCTGTTTTGAAAAACATGAAGAGCCTGAAATGGTTTGAAAAATATAAAGCGCTTCGAAAGGTGTCAAAAATATGAGGAGCAGGAAACGGTCTGAAAAACAGGAGGAACATGAAGCCGTGTTGAAAAACATTGGGAGCCTGAAAAGATGTGAAAAATATGAACAGCTTCAAAAGGTGTCAAAAATATGAGTAGCAAGAAACGGTCTGAAATATAGGAGAGCATGAAACGGTGTTCAAATCAATGAAGAGCCTAAAAAGGTGTGAAAATTATGAAGCTTCAAAAGGTGTGAAATACAAGAGGAGCATGAAACGGTCTGAACAATAGGAGGAGCATGAAGCAGTGTTGAAAACCATGAAGAGCCTGAAAATATGTAACAAATATGAAGAGCTTCAAAAGGTGTCAAAAATATGAGGGGCATGAAACAGTATGAAAAATTGGAAGAGCAAGAAACGGAGTTCAAACCATGAAGAGCCAGAAGGGATGTGAAAAATATGAAGAGCTACAAAAGTTGTCAAAAATATGAGGAGCATGAACCGTCAGAAAAATAGGAGGATCATGAAGCCGTGTTGAAAAACATGGGGAGCCTGAAAAGGTGTGAAAAATATGAAGAGCTTCAAAAGGTGTCAAAAATATGAGGAGCATGAAACGGTCTGAAATATATGAGGAGCATGAAATGGTCTGAGAAACAGGAGGATGATGAAGTCGTGTTGAAAAACATGGGGAGCCTGAAAAGGTGCGAAAAATATGAAGAGCTTCAAAAGGTGTCAAAAATATGAGGATCATGAAAAGTTCTGAAGAATAGGAGGAGCATGAAGCTGTTTTGAAAAACATGAAGAGCCTGAAATGGTGTGAAAAATATAAAGCACTTCGAAAGGTGTCAAAAATATGAGGAGCATGAAACGGTCTGAAAAATAGGAGGAGCATGAAGCGGTGTTGAAGAACATGAAGAGCCTGAAAAGGTGTGAAAAATATGAAGAGCTTCAAAAGATGTCAAAATTATGAGGAGCATGAAACATTCTGAAAAATAGGAGGAGCATGAATTGGTTTTGAAAAACATGAAGAGCCTGAAAACATGCGAAATATATGAAGCGATTCAAAAGGTGTGAAATACATGAGGAGCATGAAACGGTCTGAAAAATAGGAGGAGTATGAAGCAGTGTTCAAAAACATGAAGAACCGGAAAAGGTGTGAAAAATATGAAGAGCTTCAAAAGGTGTGAAAAATATGAAGAGCATGGAACGGTCTGAAAAATAGGAGGATGATAAAGCGGTGTTCAAAAACATGAAGAGCCTGAAAAGGTGTGACAAATATGAAGAGTTTCAAAAGGTGTCAAAAATATGAGGAGCATGAAACGACCTCAAATATAGGAGGAGCATGAATCGCTGATGAAAAAAATGGAGAGCCTGAAAAGGTGTGAAAAATATGAAGAGCTTCAAAAGGTGTCAAAAATATGAGGAGCATGAAACGGTGTGAAAAATATGAAGATCATGAAGCGGTGTGCAAAAACATGAAGATCCTGAAAAATTGTGAAAAATATGAAGAGCTTCAAAAGTTGTCAAAAATATGAGGAGCATGAAACGGTCTGTAAAATAGGAGGAGCATGAAGCGGTGTTGAAAAACATGAAGAGCCTGAAAAGGTGTGAAAAATATGAAGAGCTTCAAAAGGTGTCAAAAATATGAGGAGCATGATACGGTCTCAAAAATAGGAGGAGCATGAAACGGTCTGAAAAATATGAGGGCATGAAACTGTGTTGAAAAACATAAAGAGCCTGAAATGGTGTGAAAAATATGAAGAGCTTCAAAAGGTTTCAAAAATAGGAGGAGCATGAAATGGTCTGAAAAATAGGAGGAGAATGAAGTGGTGTTGAAAAACATGAAGAGCGTGAAAAGGTGTGAAAAATATGAAAAGCTTCAAAAGGTGTCAATAATAAGACGTGCATGAAACAGTCTGAAAAATAGGAGGAGCATGAAACGGTCTGAAATATAGGAGGAGCATGAAGCGGTGTTCAAAAACAAGAAGAGCCTGAAAAGGTGTGACAAATATAAAGAGCTTCAAAACGTGTGAAAAATATGAGGAGCAAGTAACGGTCTGAAAAATAGGAGGAGCATGAAACGGTGTGAAAAACATGAAGAGCATGAAAAGGTGTGAAAAATATGAAGAGCTTCAAAAGGTGTCAAAAATATGAGGAACATGAAACGGTCTGAAAAACAGAAGGAGCATGAAGCGGTGTTCAAAAACATGAAGAGCCTGAAAAGGTGTGAAAAATATGAAGAGCTTCTAAAGGTGTCAAAAATATGAGGAGCAGGTAACGGTCTGAAAAATAGGAGAAGCATGAAGCGGTGTATAAAAACATGAAGAGCCTGAAAAGGTGTGAAAAATATGAAGAGCTTCAAAAGGTTTGAAAAATATGAAGAGCATGGAACGGTCTGAAAAATAGGAGGATGATAAAGCGGTGTTCAAAAACATGAAGAGCCTGAAAAGGTGTGACAAATATGAAGAGTTTCAAAAGGTGTCAAAAATATGAGGAGCATGAAACGGCCTCAAATATAGGAGGAGCATGAATCGCTGATGAAAAAAATGGAGAGCCTGAAAAGGTGTGAAAAATATGAAGAGCTTCAAAAGGTGTCAAAAATATGAGGAGCATGAAACGGTGTGAAAAATATGAAGATCATGAAGCGGTGTGCAAAAACATGAAGAGCCTGAAAAATTGTGAAAAATATGAAGAGCTTCAAAAGTTGTCAAAAATATGAGGAGCATGAAACGGTCTGAAAAATAGGAGGAGCATGAAGCGGTGTTGAAAAACATGAAGAGCCTGAAAAGGTGTGAAAAATATGAAGAGCTTCAAAAGGTGTCAAAAATATGAGGAGCATGATACGGTCTCAAAAATAGGAGGAGCATGAAACGGTCTGAAAAATATGAGGGCATGAAACTGTGTTGAAAAACATAAAGAGCCTGAAATGGTGTGAAAAATATGAAGAGCTTCAAAAGGTTTCAAAAATAGGAGGAGCATGAAATGGTCTGAAAAATAGGAGGAGAATGAAGTGGTGTTGAAAAACATGAAGAGCGTGAAAAGGTGTGAAAAATATGAAAAGCTTCAAAAGGTGTCAATAATAAGACGTGCATGAAACAGTCTGAAAAATAGGAGGAGCATGAAACGGTCTGAAATATAGGAGGAGCATGAAGCGGTGTTCAAAAACAAGAAGAGCCTGAAAAGGTGTGACAAATATAAAGAGCTTCAAAACGTGTGAAAAATATGAGGAGCAAGTAACGGTCTGAAAAATAGGAGGAGCATGAAACGGTGTGAAAAACATGAAGAGCATGAAAAGGTGTGAAAAATATGAAGAGCTTCAAAAGGTGTCAAAAATATGAGGAACATGAAACGGTCTGAAAAACAGAAGGAGCAAGAAGCGGTGTTCAAAAACATGAAGAGCCTGAAAAGGTGTGAGAAATATGAAGAGCTTCTAAAGGTGTCAAAAATATGAGGAGCAGGTAACGGTCTGAAAAATAGGAGAAGCATGAAGCGGTGTTTAAAAACATGAAGAGCCTGAAAAAATGTGAAAAATATGAAGAGCTTGAAAAGGTGTGAAATATATGAAGAGCTTCAAAAGGTGTCAAAAATGAGATGACCATGAAACTGTCTGAAAAATAGGAGGAGCATGAAACGGTGATCAAAAACATGAAGAGCCTGGAAAGGTGTGAAAAATATGAAGAGCTTCAAAAGGTGTTAAATACATGAGGAGTTTGAAACGGTCTGAAAAATAGGAGGAGCATGAAGTGGTGTGGAAAAATTTGAAGAGCCTGAAAAAGTGTAATAAATGAAGAGCTTCAATATATGAGGAGCATGAATCGGGCTGAAAAATAGCAGAAGCATGAAGAGGTGTGAAAAACATGAAGAGCCTGAAAAGGTGTGAAAAATATGAAGAGCTTCCAAAGGTGTGAAATACATGAGGAGCATGAAACTCTCTGAAAAATAGGAGGAGCATGAAGTGGTGTTCAAAAACATGAAGAGCCTGAAAAGATTTTAAAAATATGAAGAGCTTCAAAAGGTGTGAAAAATATGAATAGCATGATACTGTCTGAAAAATAGGAGGAGCATGCAGTGGTGTTGAAAAACATGAAGAGCCTGAAAAGTTGTGAAAAAAAAACATAGCTTCAAAAGGTGTCAAAAAATAGATGAGCATGAAACGATCTGAAAAATTGGAGGAGCAAGAAGTAGTGTTGAAAAATATCAAGAGCCTGAAAACGTGTGAAAAATATGAGGAGCTTCAAAAGGTGTCAAAAATATGAGGAGCATGAAATGGTCTGAAAAATAGGAGAAGCATGATGTGGTGTTCAAAAACATGAAGAGCCTGAAAAGGTGTGAAAAATATGAAGAGCTTCAAAAGGTGTCAAAAATATGAGGAGCATGAAACAGTTTGTAATATAGGAGGAGAATGAAGCGGTGATTAAAAACATGAAGAGCCTGAAAAGGTGTGGAAAATATGAAGATCTTTCAAAGGTGTGAAAAATATGAGGAGCATGAAACGGTCTGAAAAATAGGAGGAGCATGAAGCGGTGTTGAAAACATGAAGAGCCTGAAAAGGTGTGAAAAATATGAAGAAATTCAAAAGGTGTCAAAACTATGAGGAGCATGAAACGACTGAAAAATAGGAGGAGCATGAAGAGGTGTTGAAAAACATGAAGAGCCTGAAAAGGTGTGAAAAATATGAAGAGCTTCAAAAGGTGTCAGAAATATGAGGATCATGAAACGGTCTGAAAAATAGGAGGAGCATGTAGCGGTGTTCAAAAAGTGAAGAGCCTGAAGAGGTGTGAAAAATATGAAGAGCTTCAAAAGGTGTCAAAAATATGAGGATCATGAAACGGTATGAAAAATAGGAGGAGCATGTAGCGGTGTTCAAAAAAATGAAGAGCCTGAAGAGGTGTGAAAAATATGAAGAGATTCAAAAGGTGTCAAAAATATGAGGAGCATGAAACGGTCTGAAAAACAGGAGAAGCATGAAGCGGTGTTGAAAAACATGAAGAGCCTGAAAATGTATAAAAATATGAAGAGCTTCAAAAGGTGTAAAAAATACGAAGAGCTTCAAAAGGTGTCAAAAATATGAGGGACATTAAAGGTCTTAAAAACAGGAGGAGGATGAAGTGGTGTTGAAAAACATGAAGAGCCTGAAAAGGTGTGAAAAATGTGAAGAGCTTAAAAATGTTTCAAAAATATGAGGAGCATGAAACGGTCTGAAAAATAGGAGGAGCATGAAGCGGTGTTGAAAAACATGAAGAGCTTCAAAAGGTGTGAAAAATAGGAAGAGCTTCAAAATGTTTCAAAATTATGAGGGGCAAGAACGGTCTGAAAAATAGGAGGAGCATGAAGCGCTGTTGAAAAACATGAAGAGCCTGAAAAGGTGTGAGAAATATGAACAGCTTCAAAAGGTGTCAAAAATTTGAGGAGCATGAAACGGTCTGAAAAAAAGGAGGAGCATGAAGTGGTATTGAAAAACATGACGAGCCTGAAAGGTGTGAAAAATATGAAGAGCTTCAAAAGGTGTCAGAAATATGAGGATCATGAAACGCTCTGAAAAATAGGAGGAGCATGTAGCGGTGTTCAAAAAATGAAGAGCCTGAAGAGGTGTGAAAAATATGAAGAGCTTCAAAAGGTGTCAAAAATATGAGGAGCATGATACGGTCTGAAAAATTGGAGGAGCATGAACCGGTGTTCAAAAACATGAAGAGCCTTAAAAGGTTTGAAAAATATGAAGAGCGTCAAAAGGTGTCAAAAATATGGGGAGCATGAAACGGTCTGAAAAATTGGAGGAGCATGAAACGGTGTTCAAAAACATGAAGAGCCTGAAAAGGTGTGAAAAATATGAAGAGCTTCAAATGTGTGAAAAATATGAAGAGCTTCAAAAGGTGTCAAAAATGAGAAGAGCATGAAACGTTCTGAAAAATAGGAGAAGCATGAAGCGGTGTTCAAAAACACGAAGAGCTTGAAAGGTGTGAAAAATATGAAGAGCTTTAAAGGTGTCAAAAATATGAGGAGCATGAAACGTTCTGAAAAATAGGAGGATCATGAAACGTTGTTCAAAAACATAAAGAGCTTAAAAAGGTGTGAAAAATATGAAGAGCCTCAAAACGTGTCAAAAATATAAAGAGCATGAAACGGTCTGAAAAATAGGCGGAGCATGAAGCGATGTTGAAAAACATGAAGAGCCTGAAAATCTGTGATAAATATGAAGAGCTTCAAAAGGTGTGAAAAATATGAAGAGCTTCAAAGGTGTCAAAAATGAGAAGAGCATGAAACGTTCTGAAAAATAGGAGAAGCATGAAGCGGTGTTCAAAAACACGAAGAGCTTGAAAGGTGTGAAAAATATGAAGAGCTTTAAAGGTGTCAAAAATATGAGGAGCATGAAACGTTCTGAAAAATAGGAGGATCAGGAAACGTTGTTCAAAATCATGAAGAGCTTGAAAAGGTCTGAAAAATATGAAGATCCTCAAAAAGTGTCAAAAATATGAGGAGTATGAAACGGTGTGGAAAATAGCTTGAGTATGAAGCGGTGTTGAAAAAGATGAAGAGCCTGAAAACGTGTGAAAAATATGAAGAGCTTCAAAATTATGAAAAATATGAAGAGCTTCAATAGGTGTGAAAAATGTGAAGAGCTTCAAAATGTGTCAAAAATGAGATGAGCATGAAACGGTCTGAAAAATACGAGGAGTATGAAGCGGTGTGGAAAATCATGAAGAGCCAGAAAAGGTGTTAAAAATATGAAGAGCCTCAAAAGGTGTGAAGTACATGAGGAGCATGAAACGGTCTGAAAAATAGGAGGAGCATAAAGCGGTGTTCAAAAACATGAAGAGCCTGAAAAGGTGTGAAAAATATGAAGAGCTTCAAAAGGTGTCAAAAATATGAGGAGCAAGAAACGGTCTGCAAATAGGACGATCATGAAGCGGTGTTCAAAAACATGAAGAGCATGAAAAGGTGTGAAAAATATGAAGAGCTTCAAAATGTGTCAAAAATATGACGAGCATGAAACCCTCTTAAAAATAGGAGGAGGATGAAGCGGTGTTCAAAAACATGAAGAGCCTGAAAAGGAGTGAAAAATATGAAGACCTTCAAAAGCTGTAAAAAATATGAAGAGCTTCAAAAGGTGTCAAAAATGAGATGAGCTTGAAACGGTCTAAAAAATAGGAGGAGCATGAAGCGGTGTTCAAAAAAATGCAGAGACTGAAAAATTGTGAAATATATGAAGAGCTTCAAAAGGTGTCAAAAAAGAGACGAACATGAAACGGTCTGGAAAGTAGGACGAACATGAAGCTGTGTTGAAAAACATGGGGAGCCTGAAAAGGTGTGAAAAATATGAAGAGCTTCAAAAGGTGTCAAAAATATGAGGATCATGAAAAGTTCTGAAGAATAGGAGGAGCATGAAGCTGTTTTGAAAAACATGAAGAGCCTGAAATGGTTTGAAAAATATAAAGCGCTTCGAAAGGTGTCAAAAATATGAGGAGCAGGAAACGGTCTGAAAAACAGGAGGAACATGAAGCCGTGTTGAAAAACATGGGGAGCCTGAAAAGGTGTGAAAAATATGAACAGCTTCAAAAGGTGTCAAAAATATGAGTAGCATGAAACGGTCTGAAATATAGGAGAGCATGAAACGGTGTTCAAAACAATGAAGAGCCTAAAAAGGTGTGAAAATTATGAAGCTTCAAAAGGTGTGAAATACAAGAGGAGCATGAAACGGTCTGAACAATAGGAGGAGCATGAAGCAGTGTTGAAAACCATGAAGAGCCTGAAAATATGTAACAAATATGAAGAGCTTCAAAAGGTGTCAAAAATATGAGGAGCATGAAACGGCCTCAAATATAGGAGGAGCATGAATCGCTGATGAAAAAAATGGAGAGCCTGAAAAGGTGTGAAAAATATGAAGAGCTTCAAAAGGTGTCAAAAATATGAGGAGCATGATACGGTCTCAAAAATAGGAGGAGCATGAAACGGTCTGAAAAATATGAGGGCATGAAACTGTGTTGAAAAACATAAAGAGCCTGAAATGGTGTGAAAAATATGAAGAGCTTCAAAAGGTTTCAAAAATAGGAGGAGCATGAAATGGTCTGAAAAATAGGAGGAGCATGAAGCTGTGTTGAAAAACATGAAGAGCTTCAAAAGGTGTGAAAAATAGGAAGAGCTTCAAAATGTTTCAAAATTATGAGGGGCAAGAACGGTCTGAAAAATAGGAGGAGCATGAAGCGCTGTTGAAAAACATGAAGAGCCTGAAAAGGTGTGAGAAATATGAACAGCTTCAAAAGGTGTCAAAAATTTGAGGAGCATGAAACGGTCTGAAAAAAAGGAGGAGCATGAAGTGGTATTGAAAAACATGACGAGCCTGAAAGGTGTGAAAAATATGAAGAGCTTCAAAAGGTGTCAGAAATATGAGGATCATGAAACGCTCTGAAAAATAGGAGGAGCATGTAGCGGTGTTCAAAAAATGAAGAGCCTGAAGAGGTGTGAAAAATATGAAGAGCTTCAAAAGGTGTCAAAAATATGAGGAGCATGATACGGTCTGAAAAATTGGAGGAGCATGAACCGGTGTTCAAAAACATGAAGAGCCTTAAAAGGTTTGAAAAATATGAAGAACGTCAAAAGGTGTCAAAATTATGGGGAGCATGAAACGGTCTGAAAAATTGGAGGAGCATGAAACGGTGTTCAAAAACATGAAGAGCCTGAAAAGGTGTGAAAAATATGAAGAGCTTCAAATGTATGAAAAATATGAAGAGCTTCAAAAGGTGTCAAAAATGAGAAGAGCATGAAACGTTCTGAAAAATAGGAGAAGCATGAAGCGTTGTTCAAAAACACGAAGAGCTTGAAAGGTGTGAAAAATATGAAGAGCTTTAAAGGTGTCAAAAATATGAGGAGCATGAAACGTTCTGAAAAATAGGAGGATCATGAAACGTTGTTCAAAAACATAAAGAGCTTAAAAAGGTGTGAAAAATATGAAGAGCCTCAAAACGTGTCAAAAATATAAGGAGCATGAAACGGTCTGAAAAATAGGCGGAGCATGAAGCGGTGTTGAAAAACATGAAGAGCCTGAAAATCTGTGATAAATATGAAGAGCTTCAAAAGGTGTGAAAAATATGAAGAGCTTCAAAGGTGTCAAAAATGAGAAGAGCATGAAACGTTCTGAAAAATAGGAGAAGCATGAAGCTGTGTTCAAAAACACGAAGAGCTTGAAAGGTGTGAAAAATATGAAGAGCTTTAAAGGTGTCAAAAATATGAGGAGCATGAAACGTTCTGAAAAATAGGAGGATCAGGAAACGTTGTTCAAAATCATGAAGAGCTTGAAAAGGTCTGAAAAATATGAAGATCCTCAAAAAGTGTCAAAAATATGAGGAGTATGAAACGGTGTGGAAAATAGCTTGAGTATGAAGCGGTGTTGAAAAAGATGAAGAGCCTGAAAACGTGTGAAAAATATGAAGAGCTTCAAAATTATGAAAAATATGAAGAGCTTCAATAGGTGTGAAAAATGTGAAGAGCTTCAAAATGTGTCAAAAATGAGATGAGCATGAAACGGTCTGAAAAATACGAGGAGCATGAAGCGGTGTGGAAAATCATGAAGAGCCTGAAAAGGTGTTAAAAATATGAAGAGCCTCAAAAGGTGTGAAATACATGAGGAGCATGAAACGGTCTGAAAAATAGGAGGAGCATAAAGCGGTGTTCAAAAACATGAAGAGCCTGAAAAGGTGTGAAAAATATGAAGAGCTTCAAAAGGTGTCAAAAATATGAGGAGCAAGAAACGGTCTGCAAATAGGACGATCATGAAGCGGTGTTCAAAAACATGAAGAGCATGAAAAGGTGTGAAAAATATGAAGAGCTTCAAAATGTGTCAAAAATATGACGAGCATGAAACCCTCTTAAAAATAGGAGGAGGATGAAGCGGTGTTCAAAAACATGAAGAGCCTGAAAAGGTGTGAAAAATATGAAGAGCTTCAAAAGCTGTAAAAAATATGAAGAGTTTCAAAAGGTGTCAAAAATGAGATGAGCTTGAAACGGTCTAAAAAATAGGAGGAGCATGAAGCGGTGTTCAAAAAAATGCAGAGACTGAAAAATTGTGAAATATATGAAGAGCTTCAAAAGGTGTCAAAAAAGAGACGAACATGAAACGGTCTGGAAAGTAGGACGAACATGAAGCTGTGTTGAAAAACATGGGGAGCCTGAAAAGGTGTGAAAAATATGAAGAGCTTCAAAAGGTGTCAAAAATATGAGGATCATGAAAAGTTCTGAAGAATAGGAGGAGCATGAAGCTGTTTTGGAAAACATGAAGAGCCTGAAATGGTTTGAAAAATATAAAGCGCTTCGAAAGGTGTCAAAAATATGAGGAGCAGGAAACGGTCTGAAAAACAGGAGGAACATGAAGCCGTGTTGAAAAACATGGGGAGCCTGAAAAGGTGTGAAAAATATGAACAGCTTCAAAAGGTGTCAAAAATATGAGTAGCATGAAACGGTCTGAAATATAGGAGAGCATGAAACGGTGTTCAAAACAATGAAGAGCCTAAAAAGGTGTGAAAATTATGAAGCTTCAAAAGGTGTGAAATACAAGAGGAGCATGAAACGGTCTGAACAATAGGAGGAGCATGAAGCAGTGTTGAAAACCATGAAGAGCCTGAAAATATGTAACAAATATGAAGAGCTTCAAAAGGTGTCAAAAATATGAGGAGCATGAAACGGCCTCAAATATAGGAGGAGCATGAATCGCTGATGAAAAAAATGGAGAGCCTGAAAAGGTGTGAAAAATATGAAGAGCTTCAAAAGGTGTCAAAAATATGAGGAGCATGAAACGGTGTGAAAAATATGAAGATCATGAAGCGGTGTGCAAAAACATGAAGAGCCTGAAAAATTGTGAAAAATATGAAGAGCTTCAAAAGTTGTCAAAAATATGAGGAGCATGAAACGGTCTGAAAAATAGGAGGAGCATGAAGCGGTGTTGAAAAACATGAAGAGCCTGAAAAGGTGTGAAAAATATGAAGAGCTTCAAAAGGTGTCAAAAATATGAGGAGCATGATACGGTCTCAAAAATAGGAGGAGCATGAAACGGTCTGAAAAATATGAGGGCATGAAACTGTGTTGAAAAACATAAAGAGCCTGAAATGGTGTGAAAATTATGAAGAGCTTCAAAAGGTTTCAAAAATAGGAGGAGCATGAAATGGTCTGAAAAATAGGAGGAGCATGAAGTGGTGTTGAAAAACATGAAGAGCCTGAAAAGGTGTGAAAAATATGAAAAGCTTCAAAAGGTGTCAATAATAAGACGTGCATGAAACAGTCTGAAAAATAGGAGGAGCATGAAACGGTCTGAAATATAGGAGGAGCATGAAGCGGTGTTCAAAAATAAGAAGAGCCTGAAAAGGTGTGACAAATATAAAGAGCTTCAAAACGTGTGAAAAATATGAGGAGCAAGTAACGGTCTGAAAAATAGGAGGAGCATGAAACGGTGTGAAAAACATGAAGAGCATGAAAAGGTGTGAAAAATATGAAGAGCTTCAAAAGGTGTCAAAAATATGAGGAACATGAAACGGTCTGAAAAACAGAAGGAGCATGAAGCGGTGTTCAAAAACATGAAGAGCCTGAAAAGGTGTGAAAAATATGAAGAGCTTCAAAAGGTGTCAAAAAAGAGACGAACATGAAACGGTCTGGAAAGTAGGACGAACATGAAGCTGTGTTGAAAAACATGGGGAGCCTGAAAAGGTGTGAAAAATATGAAGAGCTTCAAAAGGTGTCAAAAATATGAGGATCATGAAAAGTTCTGAAGAATAGGAGGAGCATGAAGCTGTTTTGGAAAACATGAAGAGCCTGAAATGGTTTGAAAAATATAAAGCGCTTCGAAAGGTGTCAAAAATATGAGGAGCAGGAAACGGTCTGAAAAACAGGAGGAACATGAAGCCGTGTTGAAAAACATGGGGAGCCTGAAAAGGTGTGAAAAATATGAACAGCTTCAAAAGGTGTCAAAAATATGAGTAGCATGAAACGGTCTGAAATATAGGAGAGCATGAAACGGTGTTCAAAACAATGAAGAGCCTAAAAAGGTGTGAAAATTATGAAGCTTCAAAAGGTGTGAAATACAAGAGGAGCATGAAACGGTCTGAACAATAGGAGGAGCATGAAGCAGTGTTGAAAACCATGAAGAGCCTGAAAATATGTAACAAATATGAAGAGCTTCAAAAGGTGTCAAAAATATGAGGAGCATGAAACGGCCTCAAATATAGGAGGAGCATGAATCGCTGATGAAAAAAATGGAGAGCCTGAAAAGGTGTGAAAAATATGAAGAGCTTCAAAAGGTGTCAAAAATATGAGGAGCATGAAACGGTGTGAAAAATATGAAGATCATGAAGCGGTGTGCAAAAACATGAAGAGCCTGAAAAGGTGTGAAAAATATGAAGAGCTTCAAAAGGTGTCAAAAATATGAGGTGCATGAAAAGTCTGAAAAATAGGAGGAGCATGAAGGGGTGTTGAAAAACATGAACAGCCTGAAAAGTTGTGAAAAATATGAAGAGCTTCAAAACGTGTCAAAAATATGAGGAGCATGGAACGGTCTGAAAAATAGGAGGAGCATGAAGGTGTGTTCAAAAACACGTAGAGCCTGAAAAGGTGTGAAAAATATGAAAAGCTTCAAAAGGTGTTAAAAATGAGATGAGAATGAAACGGTCTGAAAAATAGGAGGAGCATGAAGCGGTGTTGAAAAACATGAAGAGCCTGAAAAAGTGTGAAAAATATGAAGAGCTACAAAAGGTGTCAAAAATGAGATGAGCATGAAACGGTCTGAAAAATAGGAGGAGCGAGAAGCGGTGTTCAAAAATATGAAGAGCTTGAATACGTGTGAAAAATATGAAGAGCTTCAAAAGGTGTGAAAAATATGAAGAGCTTCCAAAGGTGTCAAAAATGAGATGAGCATGAAACGATCTGAAATATAGGAGGAAAATGAAGTGGTCGTGAAAATCATGAAGTGCCTGAAAAGGTGTGAAATATATGAAGAGCTTCAAAAGTTGTGAAAAAATGAGGAGGTTCAAAAGGTGTCAAAAATATGAGGAGCATGAAACGGTCTGAAAAATAAGGGGAGCATGAAACGGTTTTCAAAAACATGAAGAGCCTGAAAAGGTGTGAAAAATATGAAGAGCTTGAAAAGGTGTGATATACATGAGGAGCCTGAAGCGGTCTGAAAAATAGGAGGAGCATGAAACGGTGTTGAAAAACATGAAGAGCCTGAAAAGGTGTGAAAAATAGGAAGAGCTTCACAAGGTGTCAAATATATGAGGAGCATGAAACGGTCTGAAAAATAGGAGCAGCATGAAACAGTGTTGAAAGACATGAAGAGCTTCAAAATTGTCAAAGATATGAGGAGCATGAAACGGTCTGAAAAATAAGAGGATCATGAAACGGTCTGAAAAATAGGAGCAGCATGAAACGGTGTTGAAAGACATGAAGAGCTTCAAAAGGTGTCAAAAATATGAGGAGAATGAAACGGTTTGAAAAATAGGAGTAGCATGAAACGGTCTGAAAAATAGAGGCAGCATGGAATGGTGTGGAAAAACATGAAGAGCTTCAAAAGTTGTGAAAAAATGAGGAGGTTCAAAAGGTGTCAAAAATATGAGGTACATGAAACGGTCTGAAAAATAGGAGGGGCTTGAAACGGTGTTCCAAAACATGAAGAGCCTGAAAAGATGTGAAAAATATGAACAGCTTCAAAAGCTGTGAAAAATATGAGGAGCATGAAACAGTTTGAAAAATAGGAGAAGCATGAAACAGTGTTGAAAACATGAAGAGCATGACAAGTGTGAAAAATATAAAGAGCATTAAAAGGTGTCAAAAATAGGAGGAGCATGAAAAGGTCTGAAAAAAAGGAGGAGCATGAAGCGGTGTTGAAAACATGAAAAGCCTGAAAATGTGTGAAAAATATGAAGAGCTTCCAAAGGTGTGAAAAATATGAATTGCTTCGAAATGTGTCAATAATGAGAGGAGCATGAAACGGTGTGAAAAATAGGAGGAGCATGAAGCGGTGTGCAAAAACATGAAGAGCCTGAAAAGGTGTGAAAAATATGAAGAGCTTCAAAAGGTGTTAAAAATATGAGGAGCATGAAACGGTCTGAAAAATAGGTGGAGCATGAACGGTGTTGAAAACATGAAGAGCCTGAAAAGGTGTGAAAAATATGAAGAGCTTCAAAAGATGTCAAAAATATGAGGAGCATGAAGCGGTCCGAAAAATAGGATGAGCATGAAGCGGTGTTGAAAACATTAAGAGCCTGAAAAGGTGGGAAATATATAAAGAGCTTGAAAAGGTTTCAAAAATATGAGGAGCATGAAACGGTGTGAAAAATAGGAGAAGCATGAAGTGATGTTGAGAAACCTGAAGAGACTGAAAAGGTGTGAAAAATATGAAGAGCTACAAAAGATGTGAAATATAAGAGGAGCATGAAATGATCTAAAAAATAGGAGGAGCATGAAACGATGTTGAAAAACATGAAGAGCCTGAAAAGGTGTGAAAATTATGAAGACTTTCAAAATGTGTCAAAAAAAAGGAGGAGCATGAAATGTTGTTCTAAAATATGAAGAGCCTGAAAAGGTGTGAAAAATATTAAGATCTTCAAAAGGTGTCAAAAATATGAGGAGCATGAAACGATCTGAAAAATAGGAGGAACATGAAGCACGGTTGAAAAACATGAAGAGCCTGAAAAGGTGTGAAAAATACGAAGAGCTTCAAAAGGTGTCAAAAATATGAGGAGCATGAAAGAGTCTGAAAAATAGGAGGAGCATGAAGCGGTGTTGAAAAACATGAAGAGCCTGAAAAGGTGTGAAAAATATGAAGAGCATTAAAAGGTGTCAAAAATATGAGGAGCATGAAACGGTCTGAAAAAAATGAGGAGTATGAAGCGGTGTTGAAAACATGAAAAGCTTGAAAATGTGTGAAAAATATGAAGAGCTTCCAAAGGTGTGAAAAATATGAATAGCTTCGAAATGTGTCAATAATGAGAGGAGCATGAAACGGTGTGAAAAATAGGAGGAGCATGAAGCGGTGTGCAAAAAATGAAGAGCCTGAAAATGTGTGAAATATATGAAGAGTTTCAAAAGGTGTCAAATATATGAGGAGAATGAAACGGTTTGAAAAATAGGAGGAGCATAAAGTGGTGTTGACAAACATGAAGAGCTGAAAAGGTGTGAAAAATATGAAGAGCTTCAAAAGGTGTCAAAAATATGAGGAGCATGAAACGGTCTGAAAAATAGGAGGAGCATGAAGCGGTGTTGAAAAACATGAAAAGCCTGAAAAGGTGTGAAAAATATGATGAGCTTCAAAAGGTGTCAAAAATATGAGGAGCATGAAACAGTCTGAAAAATAGGAGTCGCAAGAAGGGGTGTTCAAAAACATGAAGAGCCTGAAAACGTGTGAAAAATATGAAGAGCTTCAAAAGCTGTGAAAAATATGAATAGCTTCAAAACGTGTCAAAAATGAGATGAGCATGAAACGGTCTGAAAAATAGGAGGAGCAAGAAGCGTTTATGAAAAACATGAAGAGACTGAAAAGGTGTGAAAAATATGAAAAGCTTCAAAAAATGTCAAAAATATGAGGAGCATGAAATGGTCTGAAAATGAGGAGGAGCATGAAGCGGTGTTGAAAAACATGAAGAGTCTGAAAAGGTGTGAAAAATATGAAGAGCTTCAAAAATGTGAAAAATATGAGGAGCTTCAAAAGGTGTGAATAATATGAGGAGCATGAAAGGGTCTGAAAAATAGCAGGAGCATGAAGCGGTATTAAAAAACATGAAGAGCCTGAAAAGGTGTGAAAAATATGAAGAGCTTCAAAAATGTGAAAAATATGAAGAGCTTCAAAAAGTGTGAAGAATATGAGGAGTATGAAATGGTCTGAAAAATAGCAGGAGCATGAAGCGGTGGTGAAAAACATGAAGAGTCTGAAAACGTGTGAAAGATATGAAGAGCTTCAAAAATGTGAAAAATATGAAGAGTTTTAAAAGGTGTGAAAAATATGAGGAGCATGCCACGGTCTCAAAAATAGGAGGAGCATGAAGCGGTGTTGAAAAACATGAAGAGCCTGAAAAGGTGTGAAATATATGAAGAGCTTCAAAACTTGTCAAATATGAGGAGCATGAAACGGTCTGAAAATTAGGAGGAGCATGAAGCCGTGTTGAAAAACATGAAGAGCCTGAAAAGGTGTGAAATATATGAAGAGCTTCAAAACGTGTCAAATATGAGGAGCATGAAACGGTCTGAAAAATAGGAGGAGCATGAAGCCGTGTTCAAAAACATGAAGAGCCTGAAAAGGTGTGAAAAAAATGAAGAGCTTCAAAAGCTGTCAAAAATATGAGGAGTATGAAAGGGTCTGAAACCTAGGAGGAGCATGAAATGCTGTTGAAAAACATGAAGAGCTGAAAAGGTCTGAAAAACAGGAAGAGCTTCAAAAGGTGTGAAATATATGAGGAGCATGAAACGGTCTGAAAAATAGGAGAAGCATGAAGCTGTGTTCAAAAACATGAGAACGAGAAAAGGTGTGCAAAATATGAAGAACTTCAAAAGGTGTGAAATATATGCAGAGCATGAAACGGTCTGAAATATAGGAGGATCATGAAGCGGTGTTCAAAACATGAAGAGACTGAAAAGGTGTGAAAAATATGAAGAGCTTCAAAAGGTGTCAAAAATATGAGGAGCATGAAACGGTCTGAAAAATAGGAGGAGCATGAAGCGGTGTTCAAAAACATGAAGAGCCTGAAAATGTGTGAAAAATATGAAGAGCTTCTAAAGGTGTCAAAAATATTAGGAGCAGGAACGGTCTGAAAAATAGGAGGAGCATGAAACGGTGTTCAAAAACATGAAGAGCCTGGAAAGGTGTGAAAATTATGAAGAGTTACAAAAGGTGTGTAATATATGAGGAACATGAAACGGTCTAAAAAATAGGAGGAGCATGAAGCGGTGTTGAAAAACATGAAGAGCCAGTAAAGCAGTGAAATAAATGAAGAGCTTCAAAAGGTGTGAGAAATATGAAGAGCTTCAACAGGTGTCAAAAATGAGATGAGCATGAAATGGTCTGAAAAACAGGAGGAGCATGAAGTGGTGTTGATAAACATGAAGAGCCTGAAAAGTTATGAAATATATGAAGAGCTTCAAAAGGTGTCAAAAATATGAGGACTATGAAACTGTCTGAAAACGAGGAGGAGCATGAAAGGGTGTTCAAAAACATGAAGAGCCTGAAAAGCTGTGAAAAATATGAAGAGCTTCAAAAGGTGTCAGAAATATGAGAAGTATGAAACGTTCTGAAAAATAGGGGGAGCATGAAGCGGTTTTGAAAAACATGAAGAGCCTGAAAAGCTGTGAAAAATATGAAGAGCTACAAAAGGTGTCAAAAATATGAGGAGCATGAAACGGTCTGAAAAACAGGAGGAGAATGAAGCACTGTTGAAAAACATGAAGAGCCTGAAACGGTGATAAAAAAATGAAGAGTTTCAAAACGAGTCAAAAATATGAGGAGCATGAAACGGTCTGAAATAGGAGGAGCATGAAATGGTGTTGAGAAACATGAAGAGCCTGAAAAGGGTTGAAAAATTTGAAGAGTTTCAAAAGGTGTTAAAATTATGGGGAGCATTAAACGTTCTAAACATAGGACGAGCATGAAGTGGTGTTGAAAAATATGAAGAGCCAGAAAAGGTGTGAAAAATATGAAGAGCTCCAAAAGGTTTGGAAAATATGAAGAGCATGGAACGTTCTGAAAAATAGGAGGAGCATGAAACGATGTTCAGAAACCTGAAGAGCCTGAAAAGCTGTAAAATATATGAAGAGCTTCAAAATGTGTCAAAAATATGAGGAGCATGAAACTGTCTTAAAAATATGAAGAGTTTCAATAGTTGTCAAAATATGAGGAGCATGAAATGGTGTTCAAAAACATGAAGAGCCTGAAAAGGTGTTAAAATATGAAGAGCTTCAAAAGGTGTCAAAAATATGAGGAGCATGAAACGGTCTGAAAAATAGGAGGAGCATGAAGTGGTGTTCAAAAACATTAAGAGCCTTAAAATGTGTGAAAAATATGAAGAGTTTAAAGGTGTGAAAATTATGAGGAGCATGAAACCGTCTGAAAAATAGGAGGAGCATGACACGGTGTTGAAAAACATGAAGATCATGAAAAGTTGTGAAAAATATTAAGAGATTCAAAAGCTGTCAAAAATATGAGGAGCCTGAAACGGTCTGAGAAATAGGAGGAGCATGAAGTGGTGCTGAAAAAGATGAAGAGCCTGAAAAGGTGTGAAAAATATGAAGAGTTTCAAAAGGTGTCAAAAATATGAGGATCATGAAATGATCTGAAAATATGAGGAACATGAAACGGTCTGAAAAATAGGAGGAGCATGAAACAGTGTTCAGAAACATGAAGAGCCTGAAAAGGTGTGAAAAATATGAAGAGTTTCAAAAGGTGTCAAAAATATGAGGAGCATGAAACGGTCTGAAAAATAGGAGGAGCATGAAGCGGTGTTCAAAAACATGAACAGCTTGAAAAGGTGTCAAAAATATGAAGAGTTTCAAAAGGTGTCAAAATATGAGGATCATGAAACGGTCTGAAAAATAGGAGGAGCATGAAGCGGTGTTCAAAAACATGAAGAGCCTGAAAAGATGTGAAAAACATGAAAAGCTTCAAACGGTGTCAAAAATATGAGGAGCATGAAACGGTCTGAAAAATAGGAGGAGCATGAAGCCGTGTTCAAAAACATGAAGAGCATGAAAAGGTGTGAAAAATATGAAGACCTTCAAAAGGTGTCAAAATATGAGGAGCAAGAAACCGTCTGAAAAATAGGAGGGGCATGAAACGGTCTGAAAAATAGGAGGAGCATGAAGCGGTGTTGAAAAACATGAAGATGCTGAAAAGGTGTGAAATATATGAAGAGCTTCAAAACGTGTCAAAAATACGAGGAGCATGAAACGGTCTGAAAAATAGGAGGAGCAGGAAGTGGTGTTGAATAACATGAAGAGCCTGAAAAGGTGTGAAAAATATGAAGAGCTTTAAAATGTGTCGAAAATATGAGGAGCATGAAACGGTCTAAAAAATAGGAGGAGCATGAAGCAGTGTTCAAAAACATGAAGAGCTTGAAAAGGTGTCAAATATATTAAGAGCTTTAAAAGGTGTCAAAAATAGCAGGAGAATGAAACTGTCTGAAAAAAAGGAGGAGCATGAAGCAGTGTTGAAAACCATGAAGAGCCTGAAAAGGTGTGAAAAATATGAAGAGCTTCAAAAGGTCTCAAAAATATGAGGAGCATGAAAGGGTCTGAAATATAGGAGGAG
This sequence comes from Dama dama, assembly GCF_033118175.1. Taxonomy (NCBI): domain Eukaryota; kingdom Metazoa; phylum Chordata; class Mammalia; order Artiodactyla; family Cervidae; genus Dama; species Dama dama. The sequence goes on from NW_026870901.1 coordinate 967,208, forward strand.
CATAAAGTCCTGTGAAAAAACATGAATAGCCTGAAAAGGTGTGAAAAATATGAAGAGCTTCAAAAGGTGTCAAAAATATGAGGAGCATGAAACGGTCTGAAAAATAGGAGGATCATGTAACGGTGTTGAAAAACATGAAGAGCGTGAAAAGGTGTGAAATATATGAAGAGCTTCTAACCGTGTCAAAAATATGAGGAAAATGAAAGCGTCTGAAAAATAGGAGGAGCATGAAGCTGTGTTGAAAAACATGAAGAGCCTGAAAAGTTGTGAAAAATATGAAGAGCTTCTAAAGGTGTGAAAAATATGAGGAGCATGAATCGGTCTGAAAAATAGGAGGAGCATGAAGTGGTGTTGAAAAACATGAAGAGCCTGAAGTTGTGAAAAATATGAAGAGCTTCAAAAGGTGTCACAAATATGAGGAGCATGAAACGGTCTGAAAAATAGGAGGATCATGAAGCGGTGTTCAAAAACATGAAAAACCTGAAAAGGTGTGAAAAATATGAAGAGCTTCAAAAAGTGTCAAAAATATGAGGATCAAGAAACGTTCTGAAAAATAGGAGGAGCATGAACCAGTGTTCAAAAACATGAAGAGCCTGAAAATTTGGTAAAAACATGAAAAGCTTCAAAAGGTGTCAAAAATGAGATGAGCATGAAAAGGTCTTAAAAATAAGAGGAGCATGAAGCGGTGTTCAAAAACATGAAGAGCCTGAAAAGGTGTGAAAAATATGAAGAGCTTCAAAAGATGTCAAAAATATGAGGACATTGAAACGGTCTGAAAAATAGGAGGAGCATGAAGCGGTGTTCAAAAACATGAAGAGCCTGAAAAGGTGTGAAAAATATGAAGAGCTTCAAAAGGTGTCAAAAATATGAGAAGCATGAAACGGTTTGAAAAATAGTCGGAGCATGAAGCGGTGTTGAAAAACATGAAGAGCCTGAAAAGGTGTGAAAAATATGAACAGCTTCAAAAAGTGTCAAAAATATGAGGAGCATGAAACGGTCTGAAAAATAGGAGTAGCATGAAGCGGTGTTCAAAAACATGAAGAGCCTGAAAAGGTGTGAAAAATATGAAGAGCTTCAAAAGGTGTGAAATACATGAGGAGCATGAAACTCTCTGAAAAAAAGGAGGAGCATGAAGCGGTGTTCAAAAACATGAAGAGCCTGAAAAGTTGTGAAAAATATGAAAAGCTTCAAAAGGTGTTAAAAATGAGATGAGAATGAAACGGTCTGAAAAATAGGAGGATCAAGAAACGGTGTTGAAAAACATGAAGAGCCTGAAAAAGTGTGAAAAATATGAAGAGCTACAAAAGGTGTCAAAAATGGGATGAGCATGAAACGGTCTCAAAAATAGGAGGAGCGAGAAGCGGTGTTCAAAAATATGAAGAGCCTGAAAAGGTGTGAAAAATATGAAGAGCTTCAAAAGGTGTGAAAAATATGAGGAGCATGAAACGGTCTGAAAAATACAAGTGGCATGAAATGGTGTTCAAAAACATGAAGAGCTAAAAAGGTGTGATAATTATGAAGAGCTTCAAAAGGTGTGAAATACATGAGGAGCATGAAACAGGCCGAAAAATAGGAGAACCATGAAGTGGTGTGGAAAAACATGAAGAGCCTGAAAAGGTGTGAAAAATATGAAGAGCTTCTAAAGGTGTCAAAAATATGAGGAGCATGAAGGTCTGAAAAATAGGAGGAGCAGGAAGTGTCGTTGAAAAACATGAAGAGCCAGAAAAGTGTGAAAAATATGAAGAGCTTCAAAAGGTGTCAAAAATATGAGGAGCATGAAACGTTCTGAAAAATAGGAGGAGCATGAAGCGGTGTTGAAAAACATGAAGAGCCTGAAAACGTGTGAAAAAATATGAAAAGCTTCAAAAGGTGTGAAGAATATGAAGAGTTTCAAAATGTGTCAAAAATGAGATGAGCATGAAACGGACTGAAAAATAGGAAGAGCATGAAACGTTGTTGAAAAACATGAAGAGCTTGAAAAGGTGTGAAAAATATGAAGAGCTTCAAAAGGTTTCAAAAATGAAATGAGCATGAAACGGTCTGAAAAATAAGAGGAGCATGAAGCGGTGTTCAAAAACATGAAGAGCCTGAAAAGATATGACAAATATGAAGAGCTTCAAAAGGTGTCAAAAATATGAGGAGCATGAAACGGTCTGAAAAATAGGAGGAGCATGAAGCGGTGTTCAAAAACATGAAGAGCCTGAAAAGGTATGAAAAATATGAAAAGCTTCAAAAGGTGTAAAATTCATGAGGAGCATGAAACTCTCTGAAAAATAGGAGGAGCATGAAGCGGTCTTCAATAACATGAAGAGCCTGAAATGTTGTGAAAAATATGAAAAGCTTCTAAAGGTGTTAAAGATGAGATGATCATGAAACGGTCTGAAAAATAGGAGGATCAAGAAACGGTGTTGAAAAACATGAAGAGCCTGAAAATGTGTGAAAAATATGAAGAGCTACAAAAGGTGTCAAAAATGAGATGAGCATGAAACGGTCTGAAAAATAGGAGGAGCGAGAAGCGGTGTTCAAAAATATGAAGAGCCTGAAAAGGTGTGAAAAATATGAAGAGCTTCAAAAGGTGTGAAAAATATGAGGAGCATGAAACGGTCTGAAAAATAGAAGTGGCATGAAATGGTGTTCAAAAACATGAAGAGCTAAAAAGGTGTGATAATTATGAAGAGCTTCAAAAGGTGTGAAATACATGAGGAGCATGAAACGGTCTGAAAAATAAGAGGATCATGAAGCATTGTTGAAAAACATGAATAGCCTGAAAAGGTGTGAAAAATATTCAGAGCTTCAAAATGTGTCAAATATATGAGGAGCATGAAACGGTCTGAAAAATAGGAGGAGGATGAAACGGTGATTAAAAACATGAAGAGCCTGGAAAGGTGTGAAAAATATGAAGAGCTTCAAAAGGTGTGAAACACATGAGGAGCATGAAACAGGCCGAAAAATAGGAGAAGCATGAAGTGGTGTGGAAAAACATGAAGAGCCTGAAAAGTGTGAAAAATATGAAGAGCTTCAAAAGGTGTCAAAAATATGAGGAGCATGAAACGGTCTGAAAAATAGGAGGAGCATGAAGCGGTGTTCAAAAACATGAAGAGCCTGAAAACGTGTGAAAAAATATGAAAAGCTTCAAAAGGTGTGAAGAATATGAGGAGTATGAAACGGTCTGAAAAATAGGAGGAGCATGAAGCGGTGTTCAAAAACATGAAGAGCCTGAAAAGTTGTGAAAAACATGAAGAGCTTCAAAAGGTGTCAAAAATATGAGGAGCTTGAAACGGTCTGAAAAATAGGAGGAGCATGAAGCGGTGTTGAAAAACCTGAAGAGCCTGAAAAGGTATGAAAAATATGAAGAGCTTCAAAAGGTGTGAAATTCATGAGGAGCATGAAACTCTCTGAAAAATAGGAGGAGCATGAAGCGGTGTTCAATAACATCAAGAGCCTGAAATGTTGTGAAAAATATGAAAAGCTTCTAAAGGTGTTAAAGATGAGATGAGCATGAAACGGTCTGAAAAATAGGAAGATCAATAAACGGTGTTGAAAAACATGAAGAGCCTGAAAAAGTGTGAAAAATATGAAGAGCTTCAAAAGGTGTCAAATGTGAGATGAGCATGAAACGGTTTGAAAAATAGGAGGAGCGAGAAACGGTGTTCAAAAACATGAAGAGCCTGAAAAGCTGTGAAAAATATGAAGAGCTTCAAAACGTGTCAAAACTATTAGGAGCATGAAACGGTCAGAAAAATAGGAGGAGCAGAAACGGTGTTGAAAAACCTGAAAGCCTGAAAAGGTGTGAAAAATATGAAGAGCTTCAAAAGGTGTCAAAAATATGAGGAGCATGAAACGGTCTGAAAAATAGCAGGAGCATGAAGCGGTGTTGAAAAACATGAAGAGTCTGAAAACGTGTGAAAATATGAAGAGCTTCAAAAATATGAAAAATAGGAAGAGCTTCAAAAGGTGTGAAAAATATGAAGAGCTTCAAAAGGTGTCAAAAATTAGATGAGCATGAAACTGTCTGAAAAATAGGAGGAGCATGAAGCCGTGTTGAAAATCACGAAGAGCCTGAAAAGGCGTGAAAAATATGAACAGCTTCAAAAGATGTGAAAAATATGAAGAGCTTCAAAAGGGGTCAAAATGAGATGAGCATGAAACGGTCTGAAAAATAGGAGGAGCATGAAGTGGTGTTGAAAAAAATGAAAAGCCTGAAAAGGTGTGAAATATAGGAGGAGCTTTAAAAGGTATCAAAAAAATGAAGAGAATGAAACGGTCTGCAAAATAGGCGGAGCATGAAGCGGTGTTCAAAAACATGAAGAGCCTGAAAAGGTGTGAAAAATATGAAGAGCTTCAAAAGGTGTGAAATACATTAGGAGGATTAAACGGTCTGAAAAATAGGAGGAGCATGAAGCGATGTTCAGAAACATGAAGAGCCTGAAAAGGTGTGAAAAATATGAAGTGCTTCAAAAGGTGTCAAAAATATGAGGAGCATGTAACGGTCTGAAAAATAGGAGGAGCACGAAGCGGTGTTCATAAACTTGGAGACCCTGAAAAGGTGTGAAAAATATGAAGAGCATCAAAAGATGTCAAAAATATGAGGAGCATGAAACGGTCTGAAATATAGGAGGAGCATGAAGCGGTGTTCAAAAATATGAAGAGCCTGAAAAGGTGTGAAAAATATGAAGAGCTTCAAAAGGTGTGAAAAATATGTGGAGCATGAAACGGTCTGAAAAATAGCAGGAGCATGAAGCGGTGTTGAAAATCATGAAGAGCCTGAAAAGGCGTGAAAAATATGAACAGCTTCAAAAGATGTGAAAAATATGAAGAGCTTCAAAACGGGTCAAAATGAGATGAGCATGAAACGGTCTGAAAAATAGGAGGAGCATGATGTGGTGTTGAAAAAAATGAAAAGCCTGAAAAGGTGTGAAATATAGGAGGAGCTTTAAAAGGTGTCAAAAAAATGAAGAGAATGAAACGGTCTGTAAAATAGGCGGAGCATGAAGCAGTGGTCAGAAACATGAAGAGCCTGAAAAGGTGTGAAAAATATGAAGAGCTTCAAAAGGTGTGAAAAAATATGAGGAGCATGAAACGTTCTGAAAAATAGGAGGAGCAGGAAGCGGTGTTCAAAAATATGAAGAGCCTGAAAAGGTGTGAAAAATATGAAGAGCTTCAAAAGGTGTCAAAAATATGAGGAGCATGAAACGGTCTGAAAAATATGAGGAGCATGAAACGGTGTTCAAAAACAGGAAGAGCCTGAAAAGGTGTGAAATATGTGAAGAGTTTCAAAAGGTGTGAAAAATATGAAGAGTTTCAAAAGGTGTCAAAAAATAGATGAGCATGAAACGGTCTGAAAATCAGGAGGAGAATGAAACGGTGTTCAAAAACATGAAGAGACTGAAAAGGTGTGAAAAATATGTAGAGCTTCAAAAGGTGTGAAATACATGAGAAGCATTAAACGGTCTGATAAATAGGAGGAGCATGAAGCAGTGTTCAAAAACATGAAGAGACTGAAAAGGTGTGAAAAATATGAAGAGTTTCAAAAGGTGTGAAATAAATGAGGAGCATTAAACGGTCTGATAAATAGGAGGAGCATGAAGCGGTGTTCAAAAACATGAAGAGCCTCAAAAGGTGTGAAAAATATGAAGAGCTTCAAAAGGTGTGAAATACATGAGGAGCATGAAACGGGCTGAAAAATAGGAGAAGCATGAAGTGGTGTGGAAAAACATGAAGAGCCTGAAAAGGTGTGAAAAATATGAAAAGCTTCAAAAGTGTCAAAATTATGAGGAGCATGAAACGGTCTGAAAAATAGGAGGAGCATGAAGTGGTGTTGAAAAACATGAAGAGCCTGAAAAAGTGTGAAAAATATGAAGAGCTTCAAAAGTTGTCAAAAATATGAGGAGCATGAAACGGTCTGAAAAATAGGAGGAGCATGAAACGGTCTGAAAAAGAGGAGGAGCATGAAGTGGAGTTCAAAAACATGAAGAGCCTGAAAAGGTGTGAAAAATATGAAGAGCTTCAAAAATATTAAAAATATGAAGAGCTTCAAAAGCTGTGACAAATATGAAGAGCTTCAAAAGGTGTCAAAAATGAGATGAGCATGAAACGGTCTGAAAAACAGGAGGACCATGAAGCGCTGTTGAAAATCATGAAGAGCCAGAAAAGGTGTGAAAAATATGAAGAGCTTCAAAAGGTGTGAAAAATATGAAGAGATTCAAAAGGTGTCAAAATGAGATCAGCATGAAACGGTCTGAAAAACAGGAGGAGAATGAAGCGGTGTTGAAAATCATCAAGAGCCTGAAAAGGTGTGAAAAATATGAAGAGCTTCAAAATGTGTCTAAAATATGAGGAGCATGAAAAAATCTGAAAAATAGGAGGAGCATGAAGCGGTGTTCAAAAATATGAAGAGCCTGAAAAGGTGTGAAAAATATGAAGAGCTTCAAAAGGTGTGAAATACATGAGGAGCATGAAACGGGCTGAAAAATAGGAGAAGCATGAAGTGGTGTGGAAAAACATGAAGAGCCTGAAAAGGTGTGAAAAATATGAAAAGCTTCAAAAGTGTCAAAATTATGAGGAGCATGAAACGGTCTGAAAAATAGGAGGAGCATGAAGTGGTGTTGAAAAACATGAAGAGCCTGAAAAAGTGTGAAAAATATGAAGAGCTTCAAAAGGTGTCAAAAATATGAGGAGCATGAAACGGTCTGAAAAATAGGAGGAGCATGAAACGGTCTGAAAAAGAGGAGGAGCATGAAGTGGAGTTCAAAAACATGAAGAGCCTGAAAAGGTGTGAAAAATATGAAGAGCTTCAAAAATATGAAAAATATGAAGAGCTTCAAAAGCTGTGACAAATATGAAGAGCTTCAAAAGGTGTCAAAAATGAGATGAGCATGAAACGGTCTGAAAAACAGGAGGACCATGAAGCGCTGTTGAAAATCATGAAGAGCCAGAAAAGGTGTGAAAAATATGAAGAGATTCAAAAGGTGTCAAAATGAGATCAGCATGAAACGGTCTGAAAAACAGGAGGAGAATGAAGCGGTGTTGAAAATCATCAAGAGCCTGAAAAGGTGTGAAAAATATGAAGAGCTTCAAAATGTGTCTAAAATATGAGGAGCATGAAAAAATCTGAAAAATAGGAGGAGCATGAAGCGGTGTTCAAAAATATGAAGAGCCTGAAAAGGTGTGAAAAATATGAACAGCTTCAAAAGGTGTGAAATACATGAGGAGCATGAAACGGGCTGAAAAATAGGAGAAGCATGAAGTGGTGTGGAAAAACATGAAGAGCCTGAAAAGGTGTGAAAAATATGAAAAGCTTCAAAAGTGTCAAAATTATGAGGAGCATGAAACGGTCTGAAAAATAGGAGGAGCATGAAGTGGTGTTGAAAAACATGAAGAGCCTGAAAAATTGTGAAAAATATGAAGAGCTTCAAAAGGTGTCAAAAATATGAGCATGAAACGGTCTGAAAAATAGCAGGAGCATGAAACGGTCTGAAAAAGAGGAGGAGCATGAAGTGGTGTTCAAAAACATAAAGAGCCTGAAAATGTGTGAAAAATATGAAAAGCTTCAAAAGATGTGAAAAATATGAAGAGCTTCAAAAGGTGCCAAAAATATGATTAGCATGAAACGCTCTGAAATATAGGAGGAGCATGGAGTGGTGTTGAAAAACTTGAAGAGCTGAACAGGTGGAAAAACATGAAGAGCTTCAACAGGTGTCAAAAATATGAGGAGCATGAAATGGACTGAAAAATAGGAGGAACATGAAGCGGTGTTGAAAAACATGAAGAGCCTGAAAAGTTGTGAAAAATGTGAAAAGCTTCAAAAGGTGTGAAATACATGAGGAGCATGAAACGGTAAGAAAAATAGGAGTAGCATGAGACGGTGTTGAAAAACATGAAGAGCATGAAAAGTTGTGAAAAATATGAAGAGCTTCAAAAGGTGTCAAAATTATGAGGAGCATGAAACGGTCTAAAAAATAGGAGGAGCATGAAACGGTGTTCAAAAGATGAAGAGCCTTAAAAGGTGAGAAATATATGACGAGCTTCAAAAGATGTGAAATATAGGAGCAGCATGAAGCGGCGTTCAAAAACATAAAAAGCCTGAAAAGGTGTGAAAAATATGAAGAGATTCAAAACGTGTCAAAAATATGTGGAGCATGAAATAGTCTGAAAAATAGGAGGAGCATGAATCGGTGTTGAAAAACATGAAGAACCTGAAAACTTGTGAAAATATGAAGAGCTTCAAAAGGTGTGAAATATATGAACAGTTTCAAAAGTGTGAAAAATGAGATGAGAATGAAGCGGTCTTAAAAATAGGAGGAGCATGAAGTGTTGTTGAAAAACATAAAGATCCTGAAAATGTGTGAAATATAGGAAGAGCTTCAAAAGGTGTCAAAAATATGAGGAGCATGAAACGGTCTGAAAATAGGAGGATTATGAAAAGGTGTTCAAAAACTGAAGAGCCTGAATAGGTGTGAAAAATATGAAAAGCCTCAAAATCTGTCAAAAATATGAGGAGCATGAAACGGTCTGAAAAATAGCAGGAGCATGAAGCGGTGTTGAAAAACAGGAAGAGTCTGAAAACGCGTTAAAAAATGAAGAGCTTCAAAAATATGAAAAATATGAAGAGCTTCAAAATGTGTGAAAAATATGAAGAGCTTCAAAAGGTGTAAAAAATGAGATGAGCATGAAACGGTCTGAAAAATAGGAGGAGCATGAAGTGGTGTTGAAAAAAATGAAAAGCCTGAAAAGGTGTGAAATATATGAAGAGCTTCAAAAGGTGTCAAAAATATGAGGAGAATGAAACGGTCTGCAAAATAGAAGGAGCATGAAATGGTGTTCAAAAAAATGAAGAGCATGAAAAGGTGTGAAAAATATGAAGAGCTTTAAAAGGTGTGAAATACATTAGGAGGATTAAATGGTCTGAAAAATAGGAGGAGCATGAAGCGGTGTTCAGACACATGAAGAGCCTGAAAAGGTGTGAAAAATATGAAGAGCTTCAAAAGGTGTGAAAAATATGAGGAGCATGAAACGGTCTGAAAAATAGGAGGAGGATGAAGCGGTGTTCAAAAACACGAAGAGCCTTAAAAGGTGTGAAAAATATGAAGAGCTTCAAAACGTGTCAAAACTATTAGGAGCATGAAACGGTCAGAAAAATAGGAGGAGCATGAAACGGTGTTGAAAAACCTGAAAGCCTGAAAAGGTGTGAGAAATATGAAGAGCTTCAAAAGGTGTCAAAAATATGAGGAGCATGAAACGGTCTGAAAAATAGCAGGAGCATGAAGATGTGTTGAAAAACATGAAGAGTCTGAAAACGTGTGAAAATATGAAGAGCTTCAAAAATATGAAAAATATGAAGAGCTTCAAAAGGTGTGAAAAATATGAAGAGCTTCAAAAGGTGTCAAAATTGAGATGAGCATGAAACTGTCTGAAAAATAGGAGGAGCATGAAGCGGTGTTGAAAATCATGAAGAGCCTGAAAAGGCGTGAAAAATATGAACAGCTTCAAAAGATGTGAAAAATATGAAGAGCTTCAAAAGGGGTCAAAATGAGATGAGCATGAAACGATCTGAAAAATAGGAGGAGCATGAAGTCGTGCTGAAAAAAATGAAAAGCCTGAAAAGGTGTGAAATATAGGAGGAGCTTTAAAAGGTGTCAAAAAAATGAAGAGAATGAAACGGTCTGCAAAATAGGTTGAGCATGAAGCGGTGTTCAAAAACATGAAGAGCCTGAAAAGGTGTGAAAAATATGAAGAGCTTCAAAAGGTGTGAAATACATTAGGAGGATTAAACGGTCTGAAAAATAGGAGGATCATGAAGCGATGTTCAGAAACATGAAGAGGCTGAAAAGTTGTGAAAAATATGAAGAGCTTAAAAAGGTGTCAAAAATATGAGGAGCAGGAAATGGTCTGAAAAATAGGAGGATTATGAAACGGTGTTCAAAAACATGAAGAGCCTGAAAGGGTGTGAAAAATATGAAAGCCTCAAAACCTGTCAAAAATATGAGGAGCATGAAACCGTCTGAAAAATAGCAGGAGCATGAAGCGGTGTTGAAAAACATGAAGAGTCTGAAATCGTTTGAAAATTATGAAGAGCTTCAAAAATGTTAAAAATATGAAGAGCTTCAAAAGGTGTAAAAAATATGAAGAGCTTCAAAAGATGTCAAAAATTGGATGAGCATGAAACGGTCTAAAAAATATGAGGAGCAACAAGTAGTGTTGAAAAAAATGAAGAGCCTGAAAATTTTTGAAAAATATGAAGAGCTTCAAAAGGTGTGAAAAATATGAGGAGCATGATACGGTCTGAAAAATAGGAGGAGCATGGAGCGGTGTTCAAAAACATGAAAAGCCTGAAAAGTTGTGAAAAATATGAAAAGCTTCAAAAGGTGTCAAAAATGAGATGAGCATGAAACGGTCTGAAAAATAGAGGTGCATGAAGCGGTGTTGAAAAACATGAAGAGCCTGAAAAGGTGTGAAATATATGAAGAGCTTCAAAAGGTGTGAAAAATATGAGGAGCATGAAACGGTCTGAAAAAGAGAAGTGGCATGAAATGGTGTTCAAAAACTTGAAGAGCCTGAAAAGGTGTGAAAAATATGAAGAGCTTCAAAAGGTGTGAAATACATGAGGAGCATGAAACAGGCCGAAAAATAGGAGAAGCATGAAGTGCTGTGGAAAAACATGAAGAGCCTGAAAAGGTGTGAAAAATATGAAGAGCTTCTAAAGGTGTCAAAAATATGAGGAGCATGAAGGTCTGAAAAATAGGAGGAGCAGGAAGTGGTGTTGAAAAACATGAAGAGCCAGAAAAGTGTGAAAAATATGAAGAGCTTCAAAAGGTGTCAAAAATATGAGGAGCATGAAACGGTCTGAAAAATAGGAGGAGCATGAAGCGGTGTTGAAAAACATGAAGAGCCTGAAAACGTGTGAAAAAATATGAAAAGCTTCAAAAGGTGTGAAGAATATGAAGAGTTTCAAAATGTGTCAAAAATGAGATGAGCATGAAACGGACTGAAAAATAGGAGGAGCATGAAACGGTGTTGAAAAACATGAAGAGCTTGAAAAGGTGTGAAAAATATGAAGAGCTTCAAAAGGTTTCAAAAATGAAATGAGCATGAAACGGTCTGAAAAATAAGAGGAGCATGAAGCGGTGTTCAAAAACATGAAGAGCCTGAAAAGATATGACAAATATGAAGAGCTTCAAAAGGTGTCAAAAATATGAGGAGCATGAAACGGTCTGAAAAATAGGAGGAGCCTGAAGCGGTGTTCAAAAACATGAAGAGCCTGAAAAGTTGGAAAAATATGAAGAGCTTCAAAAGGTGTCAAAAATATGAGGAGCATGAAACGGTCTGAAAAATAGGAGGATCATGTAACGGTGTTGAAAAACATGAAGAGCCTGAAAAGGTGTGAAATATATGAAGAGCTTCTAACAGTGTCAAAAATATGAGGAAAATGAAAGCGTCTGAAAAATAGGAGGAGCATGAAGCTGTGTTGAAAAACATGAAGAGCCTGAAAAGGTGTGAAAAATATGAAGAGCTTCTAAAGGTGTGAAAAATATGAGGAGCATGAATCGGTCTGAAAAATAGGAGGAGCATGAAGTGGTGTTGAAAATCATGAAGAGCCTGAAGTTGTGAAAAATATGAAGAGCTTCAAAAGGTGTCACAAATATGAGTAGCATGAAACGGTCTGAAAAATAGGAGGATCATGAAGCGGTGTTCAAAAACATGAAAAACCTGAAAAGGTGTGAAAAATATGAAGAGCTTCAAAAAGTGTCAAAAATATGAGGATCAAGAAACGTTCTGAAAAATCGGAGGAGCATGAACCAGTGTTCAAAAACATGAAGAGCCTGAAAATTTGGTAAAAACATGAAAAGCTTCAAAAGGTGTCAAAAATGAGATGAGCATGAAAAGGTCTTAAAAATAAGAGGAGCATGAAGCGTTGTTCAAAAACATGAAGAGCCTGAAAAGATATGACAAATATGAAGAGCTTCAAAAGGTGTCAAAAATATGAGGAGCATGAAACGGTCTCAAAAATAGGAGGAGCATGAAGCGTTGTTCAAAAACATGAAGAGCCTGAAAAGTTGGAAAAATATGAAGAGCTTCAAAAGGTGTCAAAAATATGAGGAGCATGAAACGGTCTGAAAAAGAGGAGGATCATGTAACGGTGTTGAAAAACATGAAGAGCCTGAAAAGGTGTGAAATATATGAAGAGCTTCTAACAGTGTCAAAAATATGAGGAAAATGAAAGCGTCTGAAAAATAGGAGGAGCATGAAGCTGTGTTGAAAAACATGAAGAGCCTGAAAAGTTGTGAAAAATATGAAGAGCTTCTAAAGATGTGAAAAATATGAGGAGCATGAATCGGTCTGAAAAATAGGAGGAGCATGAAGTGGTGTTGAAAAACATGAAGAGCCTGAAGTTGTGAAAAATATGAAGAGCTTCAAAAGGTGTCACAAATATGAGGAGCATGAAACGGTCTGAAAAATAGGAGGATCATGAAGCGGTGTTCAAAAACATGAAAAACCTGAAAAGGTGTGAAAAATATGAAGAGCTTCAAAAAGTGTCAAAAATATGAGGATCAAGAAACGTTCTGAAAAATAGGAGGAGCATGAACCAGTGTTCAAAAACATGAAGAGCTTGAAAATTTGGTAAAAACATGAAAAGCTTCAAAAGGTGTCAAAAATGTGATGAGCATGAAAAGGTCTTAAAAATAAGAGGAGCATGAAGCGGTGTTCAAAAACATGAAGAGCCTGAAAAGGTGTGAAAAATATGAAGAGCTTCAAAAGGTGTGAAATACATGAGGAGCATGAAACGTTTTGAAAAATAGTCGGAGCATGAAGCGGTGTTGAAAAACATGAAGAGCCTGAAAAGGTGTGAAAAATATGAAGAGCTTCAAAAGGTGTCAAAAATATGAGGAGCATGAAACGGTCTGAAAAATAGGAGGAGCATGAAGCGGTGTTCAAAAACATGAAGAGCCTGAAATGGTGTGAAAAATATGAAGAGCTTCAAAAGGTGTGAAAATTATGAGGAGCATGAAATGGTCTGAAAAATCGAAGTGGCATGAAATGGTGTTCAAAAACATGAAGAGCCTGAAAAGATATGACAAATATGAAGAGCTTCAAAAGGTGTCAAAAATATGAGGAGCATGAAACGGTCTCAAAAATAGGAGGAGCATGAAGCGGTGTTCAAAAACATGAAGAGCCTGAAAACGCGTTAAAAAAAGAAGAGCTTCAAAAATATGAAAAATATGAAGAGCTTCAAAATGTGTGAAAAATATGAAGAACTTCAAAAGGTGTAAAAAATGAGATGAGCATGAAACGGTCTGAAAAATACGAGAAGCATGAAACGGTGTTGAAAATCATGAAGAGCCTGAAAAGGCGTGAAAAATATGAACGACTTCAAAAGATGTGAAATATATGAAGAGCTTCAAAAGGGCTCAAAATGAGATGAGCATGAAACGGTCTGAAAAATAGGAGGAGCATGAAGTGATGTTGAAAAAAATGAAAAGCCTGAAAAGGTGTGAAATATATGAAGAGCTTCAAAAGGTGTCAAAAATATGAGGAGAATGAAACGGTCTGTAAAATAGGCGGAGCATGAAGCAGTGGTCAGAAACATGAAGAGCCTGAAAAGGTGTGAAAAATATGAAGAGCTTCAAAAGGTGTGAAAAAAATGTGAGGAGCATGAAACGTTCTAAAAAATAGGAGGAGCAGGAAGCGGTGTTCAAAAACATGAAGAGCCTGAAAAGGTGTGAAAAATATGAAGAGCTTCAAAAGGTGTCAAAAATATGAGGAGCATGAAACGGACTGAAAAATATGAGGAGCATGAAACGTTGTTCAAAACCAGGAAGAGCCTGAAAAGGTCTGAAAAATGTGAAGAGTTTCAAAAGGTGTGAAAAATATGAAGACTTTCAAAAGGTGTCAAAAAATAGATGAGCATGAAACGGTCTGAAAATTAGGAGGAGCATGAAGCGGTGTTCAAAAACATGAAGAGACTGAAAAGGTGTTGAAAAATATGAAGAGCTTCAAAAGGTGTGAAATACATGAGAAGCATTAAACGGTCTGATAAATAGGAGGAGCATGAAGCGGTGTTCAAAAACATGAAGAGCCTCAAAAGGTGTGAAAAATATGAAGAGCTTCAAAAGGTGTGAAATACATCAGGAGCATGAAACGGGCTGAAAAATAGGAGAAGCATGAAGTGGTGTGGAAAAACATGAAGAGCCTGAAAAGGTGTGAAAAATATGAAAAGCTTCAAAAGTGTCAAAATTATGAGGAGCATGAAACGGTCTGAAAAATAGGAGGAGCATGAAGTGGTGTTGAAAAACATGAAGAGCCTGAAAAAGTGTGAAAAATATGAAGAGCTTCAAAAGGTGTCAAAAATATGAGGAGCATGAAACGGTCTGAAAAATAGGAGGAGCATGAAACGGTCTGAAAAAGAGGAGGAGCATGAAGTGGAGTTCAAAAACATGAAGAGCCTGAAAAGGTGTGAAAAATATGAAGAGCTTCAAAAATATGAAAAATATGAGGAGCTTCAAAAGCTGTGACAAATATGAAGAGCTTCAAAAGGTGTCAAAAATGAGATGAGCATGAAACGGTCTGAAAAATAGGAGGACCATGAAGCGCTGTTGAAAATCATGAAGAGCCAGAAAAGGTGTGAAAAATATGAAGAGCTTCAAAAGGTGTGAAAAATATGAAGATATTCAAAAGGTGTCAAAATGAGATGAGCATGAAACGGTCTGAAAAACAGGAGGAGAATGAAGCGGTGTTGAAAATCATCAAGAGCCTGAAAAGGTGTGAAAAATATGAAGAGCTTCAAAATGTGTCTAAAATATGAGGACCATGAAAAAATTTAAAAAATATTAGGAGCATGAAGCGGTGTTCAAAAATATGAAGAGCCTGAAAAGGTGTGAAAAATATGAAGAGCTTCAAAAGGTGTGAAATACATGAGGAGCATGAAACGGGCTGAAAAATAGGAGAAGCATGAAGTGGTGTGGAAAAACATGAAGAGCCTGAAAAGGTGTGAAAAATATGAAAAGCTTCAAAAGTGTCAAAATTATGAGGAGCATGAAACGGTCTGAAAAATAGGAGGAGCATGAAGTGGTGTTGAAAAACATGAAGAGCCTGAAAAATTGTGAAAAATATGAAGAGCTTCAAAAGGTGTCAAAAATATGAGGAGCATGAAACGGTCTGAAAAATAGGAGGAGCATGAAACGGTCTGAAAAAGAGGAGGAGCATGAAGTGGTGTTCAAAAACATAAAGAGCCTGAAAAGGTGTGAAAATATGAAAAGCTTCAAAAGATGTGAAAAATATGAAGAGCTTCAAAAGGTGCCAAATATATGATTAGCATGAAACGCTCTGAAATATAGGAGGAGCATGAAGTGGTTTTGAAAAACTTGAAGAGCTGAAAAGGTGGAAAAACATGAAGAGCTTCAACAGGTGTCAAAAATATGAGGAGCATGAAATGGACTGAAAAATAGGAGGAACATGAAGCGGTGTTGAAAAACATGAAGAGCCTGAAAAGTTGTGAAAAATGTGAAAAGCTTCAAAAGGTGTGAAATACATGAGGAGCATGAAACGGTCTGAAAAATAGGAGTAGCATGAGACGGTGTTGAAAAACATGAAGAGCATGAAGTTGTGAAAAATATGAAGAGCTTCAAAAGGTGTCAAAATTATGAGGAGCATGAAACGGTCTAAAAAATAGGAGGAGCATGAAACGGTGTTCAAAACATGAAGAGCCTTAAAAGGTGAGAAATATATGACGAGCTTCAAAAGATGTGAAATATAGGAGCAGCATGAAGCGGCGTTCAAAAACATAAAAAGCCTGAAAAGGTGTGAAAAATATGAAGAGCTTCAAAACGTGTCAAAAATATGTGGAGCATGAAATAGTCTGAAAAATAGGAGGAGAATGAATCGGTGTTGAAAAACATGAAGAACCTGAAAACTTGTGAAAATATGAAGAGCTTCAAAAAGTGTGAAATATATGAACAGTTTCAAAAGTGTGAAAAATGAGATGAGCATGAAGCGGTCTTAAAAATAGGAGGAGCATGAAGTGTTGTTGAAAAACGTAAAGATCCTGAAAATGTGTGAAATATAGGAAGAGCTTCAAAAGGTATCAAAAATATGAGGAGCATGAAACGGTCTGAAAATAGGAGGATTATGAAAAGGTGTTCAAAAACTGAAGAGCCTGAATAGGTGTGAAAGATATGAAAAGCCTCAAAACCTGTCAAAAATATGAGGAGCATGAAACGGTCTGAAAAATAGCAGGAGCATGAAGCGGTGTTGAAAAACAGGAAGAGTCTGAAAACGCGTTAAAAAATGAAGAGCTTCAAAAATATGAAAAATATGAAGAGCTTCAAAATGTGTGAAAAATATGAAGAGCTTCAAAAGGTGTAAAAAATGAGATGAGCATGAAACGGTCTGAAAAATAGGAGGAGCAAGAAGTGGTGTTTAAAAAAATGAAAAGCCTGAAAAGGTGTGAAATATATGAAGAGCTTCAAAAGGTGTCAAAAATATGAGGAGAATGAAACGGTCTGCAAAATAGAAGGAGCATGAAATGGTGTTCAAAAAAATGAAGAGCATGAAAAGGTGTGAAAAATATGAAGAGCTTTAAAAGGTGTGAAATACATTAGGAGGATTAAATGTTCTGAAAAATAGGAGGAGCATGAAGCGGTGTTCAGACACATGAAGAGCCTGAAAAGGTGTGAAAAATATGAAGAGCTTCAAAAGGTGTCAAAAATGAGAGGAGCATGAAATGGTCTGAAAAATAGGAGGAGCATGAAGTCGTGTTCATAAATATGAAGAGACTGAAAAGGTGTGAAAAATATGAAGAGCTTCAAAAGGTGTGAAAAATATGAGGAGCATGGTACGGTCTGAAAAATAGGAGGAGCATGAAGCGGTGTTCAAAAACATGAAGAGCCTGAAAAGTTGTGAAAAATATGCAAAGCTTCGAATGGTGTCAAAAATGAGATGAGCATGAAACGGTCTGAAATATAGGAGGAGCATGAAGTGGTGTTGAAAAACATGAATAGCCTGAAAAGGTGTGAGAAATAGAAGGGCTTCAAAAGGTGTGAAAAATATGAGGAGCCTGAAACGGTCTGAAAAATAGGAGGAGCATGAAGTCGTGTTGAAAAACATGAAGAGTCTGAAAAGGTGTGAAAAATATGAAGAGCTTCAAAAGGTGTCAAAAATATGAGGAGCTTGAAACGGTCTGAAAAAGAGGAGGAGCATGAAGAAGTGTTCAAAAACATGAAGAGCGTGAAAAGGTGTGAAAAATATGAAGAGCTTAAAAAGGTGTCAAAATATGAGGAGCATGAAACGATCTGAAAAATAGGAGGATCATGAAGCGGTGTTGAAAAACATGAAGAGCCTGAAAAGGTGTGGAAAATATGAAGAGCTTCAAAAGGTGTCAAAAATATGAGGAGTATGAAACGGTCTGAAAAAAAGGAGGAGCATGAAGCGATGTTGAAAAATATGAAGTGTCTGAAAAGGTGTGAAAAATATGAAGAACTTCAAAAGTTGTCAAAATATGAGGAGCATGAAACGGTCTGAAAAATAGGAGGAGCATGAAACGGTGATCAAAAACATGAAGAGCCTGAAAAGGTGTGAAAAAATGAAGAGCTTCAAAATGTGTGAAATATATGAGGAGCATGAAACGGTCTGAAAAATAGGAGAAGCATGAAGTGATGTGGAAAAACATGAAGAGCCTGAAAAGGTGTGAAAAATATGAAGAGCTTCAAAAGGTTTCAAAAATACGAGGAGCATGAAACGGTCTGAAAAATAGGAGCAGCATGAAGCGGTGTTCAAAAACATTAAGAGGCTGAAAAGGTGTGAAAAATATGAAGAGCTTCAAAAGGTGTCAAAAATATGAGGAGCATGAAACGGTCTGAAAAATAGGAGGAGCATGAAGTGGTGTTGACAAACATGAAGAGCTGAAAAGCTGTGAAAAATATGAAGAGATTTAAAAGGTCTCAAATATATGAGGAGCATGAAATTTTCTGAAAAATAGGAGGAGCATGAAACGTTGTTTAAAACATGAAGAGCCTGAAAAGGTGTGAAAAATATAAAGAGCTTCAAAACCTGTCAAACATTGAGGAGCATGAAACGATCTGAAAAATATGAAGAGCATGACGGAGTGTTGAAAAACATCAAGAGGCTGAAAAGGCGTGAAAAATATGAAGAACTTCAAAATGTGTCAAAAAAAGGAGGAGATGAAACGGTGTTCAAAAACATGAAGAGCCTGAAAAGGTGTGAACAATATGAAGAGCTTCAAAACGTGTCAAAAATATGAGGAGATTGAAACGGTCTGAAAAATATGAGGAGCAGGAAACGGTCTGAAAAATAGCAGAGGCTTGAAATGATGTTCAAAAACATGAAGAGCCTGAAAATGTGTGAAAAATATGTAGAGCTTCAAAAGGTGTGAAATACATGAAGAGGTTGAAACGGTCTGAAAATAGTAGGAGCATGAAGCGGCATTGAAAAACATGAAGAGCCTGAAAACATGGAAAAATATGAAGAGCTTTAAAAGGTGTGAAAAATATGAAGAGCTTTCAAAGGTGTCAAAAATGAGATGCGCAGGACACGGTCTGAAAAATAGGAGGAGCATGAAGCGGTGTTCAAAAACATGAAGAGCCTGAAAATGTGTGAAAAATATGAAGAGCTTCAAAAGGTTTCAAAAATGTGAGGAGCATGAAACGGTCTGAAAAGTGGTAGGAGCAAGAAGCGGTCGTCAAAAACATGAAGAGCCTGAAAAGGTGTGAAAAATATGAAGAGCTTCAAAAGGTGTCAAAAATATGAGGAGCTTGAAAAGGTCTGAAAAAGAGGAGGAGCATGAAGAAGTGTTCAAAAACATGAAGAGCGTGAAACGGTGTGAAAAATATGAAGAGCTTAAAAAGGTGTCAAAATATGAGGAGCATGAAACGATCTGAAAAATAGGAGGATCATGAAGCGGTGTTGAAAAACATGAAGAGCCTGAAAAGGTGTGGAAAATATGAAGAGCTTCAAAAGTTGTCAAAAATATGAGGAGTATGAAACGGTCTGAAAAAAAGGAGGAGCATGAAGCGATGTTGAAAAATATGAAGTGTCTGAAAAGGTGTGAAGAATATGAAGAGCTTCAAAAGTTGTCAAAAATATGAGGAGCATGAAACGGTCTGAAATATAGGAGGAGCATGAAACGGTGTTCAAAAACATGAAGAGCCTGAAAAGGTGTGAAAAATATAAAGAGCTTCAAAACGTGTCAAAAATATGAGGAGATTGAAACGGTCTTAAAAATCGGAGGAGCATGACAGAGTGTTGAAAAACATGAAGAGGCTGAAAAGGCGTGAAAAATATGAAGAACTTCAAAATGTGTCAAAAAAAGGAGGAGATAAAAAGGTGTTCAAAAACATGAAGAGCCTGAAAAGGTGTGAACAATATGAAGAGCTTCAAAACGTGTCAAAAATATGAGGAGATTGAAACGGTCTGAAAAATATGAGGAGCAGGAAACGGTCTGAAAAATAGGAGCAGCTTGAAATGATGTTCAAAAACATGAAGAGCCTGAAAATGTGTGAAAAATATGAAGAGCTTCAAAGGTGTGAAATACATGAAGAGGTTGAAACGGTCTGAAAATAGTAGGAGCATGAAGCGGCGTTGAAAAACATGAAGAGCCTGAAAAGGTGTGAAAAATATGAAAGCTTCAAAATGTGTCAAAATTATGAGGAGCATGAAACGGTCTGAAAAATCGGAGGAGCATGACGGAGTGTTGAAAAACATGAAGAGGCTGAAAAGGCGTGAAAAATATGAAGAACTTCAAAATGTGTCAAAAAAAGGAGGAGATGAAACGGTGTTCAAAAACATGAAGAGCCTGAAAAGGTGTGAACAATATGAAGAGCTTCAAAACGTGTCAAAAATATGAGGAGATTGAAAAGGTCTGAAAAATATGAGGAGCAGGAAACGGTCTGAAAAATAGCAGAGGCTTGAAATGGTGTGAAAGGGTCAGAAATATAGGAGGAGCATGAAGTGGTGTTGAAAAACATGAAGAGCCTGAAAAGCTGTGAAAAATATGAAGAGCTACAAAAGGTGTGAAAAATATGTAGAGCATGAAAGGGTCAGAAATATAGGAGGAGCATGAAGTGGTGTTGAAAAACCTGAAGAGCCTGAAAAGGTGTGAAAAATATGAAGAGCTTCAATAGGTGTGAAAAATATGAGGAGCATGAAAAGGTCTGAAAAATAGTAGGAACATGAAGTGGTGTTGAAAAACCTGAAGAGCCTGAAAAGGTGTGAAAATGAAGAAGAGCTTCAAAAGGTGTCAAAAATATGAGGAGCATGAAACTCTCTGAAAAATAGGAGCAGCATGAAACGGTGTTCAAAAACATGAAGAGCCTGAAAAGGTGTGAAAAATATGAAGAGTTTCAAAAGGTGTGAAAAATATGAAGAGCTTCAAAAGGTGTCAAAAATGAGATGAGCATGAAACGGTCGGAAAAAGAGGAGGAACATGAAGCAGTGTGCAAAAACATGAAGCGTCTGAAAAGGTGTGAAAAATGTGAAGAGCTTCAAAAGGTGTCAAAAATATGAGGAGCATGAAACGGTCTGAAATATAGCAGTAGCATGAGGCGGTATTGAAAAGCATGAAGAGCCTAAAAAGGTGTGAAAAATATGAAGAGCTTCAAAAGGTATGAAAAATATGAGGAGCATGAAACGGTCTGAAAAATTGCAGGAGCATGAAGCGGTGTTGAAAAACATGAAAAGCCTGAAAAGGTGTGATTTATATGAAGAGTTTCAAAAGGTGTCAAAAATATGAGGAGCATGAAACGGTCTGAAAAATACGAGCAGCATGATGTGGTCTTGAAAACCATGAAGAACCTGAAAGGTGTGAAAAATATGAAAAGCTTCACAAGGTGTCAAAAATATGAGGAGCATGATACGGTCTGAAAAATAGGAGTAGCATGAATTGGTGTTGAAAACATGAATAGCCTGGAAAGGTGTGAAATATATGAAGAGCTTCAAAAGGTGTGAAAAATATGAAGAGCTTCAAAAGGTGTCTAAAATATGAGGAGCATGAAACAGTCTGAAAAATTGGAGGAGCATGAAACGGTGTTCAAAAACATGAAGAACCTGAAAAGGTGTGAAAAATGTGAAGAGCTTCAAAAGGTGTCAAAAATTAGATGAGCAAGCAAAGGTCTGAAAATTAGGAGGAGCATGAAGTGGTGTTGAAAAAATGAAGAGCCTGAAAAGTTGTGAAATATATGAAGAGCTTCAAAAGGTGTGAAAAATCTGAGGAGATTCAAAAGGTGTCAAAAATATGAGGAGCCTGAAACGGTCTGAAAAATAGGAGGAGCATGATACGGTGTTCAAAAACATGAAGAGCCTGAAAAGATGTGAAAAATATGAAGAGCTTCAAAAGCTGTGAAAAATATGAGGAGCATGAAACAGTCTGCAAACCTGGAGGAGCTTGAAGTTGTGTTGAAAAACATGAAGAGCCTGAAAAGGTGTGAAAAATCTGAAAAGCTTCAAAAGGTGTCAAAAATGTGATGAGCATGAAACGGTCTGAAAAATAGGAGGAACATGAAGTGGTGTTCAAAAAATGAAGAGCATGAAAAGGAGTGATATATATGAAGAGTTTCAAAAGGTGTCAAAAATATGAGGAGCATTAAACGGTCTGAAAAATACGAGCAGCATGATGTGGTCTTGAAAAACATAAAGAACCTGAAAGGTGTGAAAAATAAGAAAAGCTTCACAAGGTTTCAAAAATAGGAGGAGCATGATACGGTTTGAAAAATAGGAGTAGCATGAAGTGGTATTGAAAACATGAATAGCCTGGAAAGGCGTGAAATATATGAAGAGCTTCAAAAGGTGTGAAAAATATGAAAAGCTTCAAAAGGTGTGAAATACATGACGAGCATGAAAGTCTCTGAAAAATAGGAGGAGTATGAAGTGGTGTTGAAAAACGTGAATAGGCTGTAAAGGTGTGAATATATGAAGAGCTTCAAAAGGTGTCAAAACTATGAGGAGCATGAAACGGGCTGAAAAATAGGAGGAGCATGAAGCGGTGTTGAAAAAAATGAAGAGCTTGAAAAGGTGTGAAAAATATGAAGAGCTACAAAAGGTTTCAAAAATATAGGAGAATGAAATGGTCTGAAATAGGAGGAGCATGAAACGGTGTTCAAAACATGAAGAGCTGAAAAGGTGTGAAAAATATGAAGAGTTTTAAAGGTGTGAAAAATATGAGGAGCATGCCACGGTCTCAAAAATAGGAGGAGCATGAAGCGGTGTTGAAAAACATGAAGAGCCTGAAAACGGTGTGAAAAATATGAAGAGCTTCAAAAGGTGTGAAAAATACGAAGAGCTTCAGAATATGTCAAAAATGAGATGAGCATGAAACGGTCTGAAAAATAGGACGAGCATGAAGCGGTGTTGAAAAAAATGAAGAGCCTGAAAAGGTGTGAAATATATGAAGAGCTTCTAAAGGTGTGAAATATATGAGGAGCATGAAACTCTCTGAAAAATACGAGGAGCATGAAGTGTTGTTCAAAAACATGAAGAGCCTGAAAAGTTGTGAAATATCTGAAAAGCTTCAAAAGGTGTCAAAAATGAGATGAGCATGAAACGGTCTGAAAAATTGGAGGAGCATGAAGTGGTGTTCAAAAAATGAAGAGCCTGAAAAGGTGTGATTTATATGAAGAGTTTCAAAAGGTGTCAAAAATACGAGGAGCATGAAACGGTCTGAAAAACACGAGCAGCATGATGTGGTCTGGAAAACCATGAAGAACCTGAAAAGGTGTGAAAAATATGAAAAGCTTCACAAGGTGTCAAAAATATGAGGAGCATGATACGGTCTGAAAAATAGGAGTAGCATGAATTGGTGTTGAAAACATGAATAGCCTGGAAAGGTGTGAAATATATGAAGAGCTTCAAAAGGTGTGAAATATATGAAGAGCTTCAAAAGGTGTCTAAAATATGAGGAGCATGAAACAGTCTGAAAAATTGGAGGAGCATGAAACGGTGTTCAAAAACATGAAGAACCTGAAAAGGTGTGAAAAATATGAAGAGCTTCAAAAGGTGTGAAAAATATGAAGAGCTTCAAAAGGTGTCAAAAATTAGATGAGCAGGAAAAGGTCTGAAAAATATGAGGAGCATGAAGTGGTGTTGAAAAAATGAAGAGCCTGAAAAGGTGTAACATATATGAAGAGCTACAAAACGTGTCAAAAATATGAGGAGAATGAACCGGTCTGAAAAATAGGAGGAGCATGAAGTGGTGTTGAAAAACATGAAGTGCATGAAAAGTTGTGAAATATATGAAGAGCTTCAAAAGGTGTGAAAAATATGAGGAGCTTCAAAATGTGTCAAATATATGAGGAACCTCAAACGTTCTGAAAAATAGGAGGAGCATGATACGGTGTTCAAAAACATGAAGAGCCTGAAAAGATGTGAAAAATATGAAGAGCTTGAAAAGATGTGAAATACATGTGGAGCATGAAACGGTCTGAAAAATACAAGAAGCATGAATCGGTGTTCAAAAACATGAAGAGCCTGAAAAGGTGTGAAAAATATGAAGAGCTTCGAAAGGTGTCAAAAATATGAGGAGCATGAAACGGTCTGAAAAATAGGAACAGCGTGAAGCGGTGTTCAAAAACATGAAGAGCCTGAAAAGGTGTGAAAAACATGAAGATCTTCAAATGGGGTCAAAATATGAGGAGCATGAAACGATCTGAAAAATAGGAGGAGCATGAAGTGGTGTTCAAAATCATGAAGAGCCTGAAAAGGTGTGAAAAACATGAAAGGCCTCAAAACGAGTCAAAAATATGAGAAGCATGAAACGGTCTGAAAAATAGGAGGAGCATGAAGCGGTGTTGAAAAACATGAAAAGCCTGAAAAGGTGTGAAAAATATGAAGAGCTTCAAAAGGTGTCAAAAATATGAGGAGCATGAAACGGTCTGAAAAATAGGAGTCGCAAGAAGCGGTGTGGAAAACATGAAGAGCCTGAAAACGTGTGAAAAATATGAAGAGCTTCAAAAGTTGTGAAAAATATGAAGAGCTTCAAAAGGTGTCAAAAATATGAGGAGAATGAACCGGTCTGAAAAATAGGAGGAGCATGAAGTGGTGTTGAAAAACATGAAGTGCCTGAAAAGTTGTGAAATATATGAAGAGCTTCAAAAGGTGTGAAAAATCTGAGGAGATTCAAAAGGTGTCAAAAATATGAGGAGCCTGAAACGGTCTGAAAAATAGGAGGAGCATGATACGGTGTTCAAAAACATGAAGAGCCTGAAAAGATGTGAAAAATATGAAGAGCTTCAAAAGGTGTCAATAATATGAGGAGTATGAAACGGTCTGAAAAAGAGGAGGAGCATGAAGCGGTGTTCAAAAACATGAAAAGCCTGAAAAGGTGTGAAAAATATGAAGAGCTTCAAAAGGTGTGAAAAATATGAGGAGCATGAAAAGGTCTGCAAAACTGGAGGAGCTTGAAGTTGTGTTGAAAAACATGAAGAGCCTGAAAAGGTGTGAAAAATCTGAAAAGCTTCAAAAGGTGTAAAAAATGTGATGAGCATGAAACGGTCTGCAAAACTGGAGAAGCTTGAAGTTGTGTTGAAAAACATGAAAAGCCTGAAAAGGTGTGGAAAATATGAAGAGCTTCAAAAATGTGAAAAATATGAGGAGCTTCAAAAGGTGTGAAACATATGAGGAGCATGAAACGGTCTGAAAAATAGAAGGAGCATGAAGCGGTGTTGAAAAACCTGAAGAGTCTGAAAACGTGTGAAAAACTTGAAGAGCCTGAAAAGGTGTGAAAAATTTGAATAGCTTCAAAAATGTGAAAAATATGAAGAGCTTCAAAAAGTGTGAAAAATATGAGGAGTATGAAACGGTCTGAAAAATAGAAGGAGCATGAAGCGATGGTGAAAAACATGAAGAGTCTGAAAATGTGTGAAAAATATGAAGAGCTTCAAAAGGTGTCAAAAATATGAGGAGCGTGAAACGGTCTGAAAAATTTGAGGAGCATGAAACGGTGTTCAAAAACTTGAAGAGTCTGAAAAGGTGTGAAAAATATGAAGAGCTTCAAAAGGTGTCAAAAATATGAGGAGCGTGAAACAGTCTGAAAAATTGGAGGAGCATGAAACGGTGATCAAAAACATGAAGAGCTTGAAAAGGTGTCAAAAATATGAAGAGCTTGAAAAGGTGTGAAAAATATGAAGAGCTTCAAAAGGTGTCAAATATAGATGAGCAAGAAAAGGTCTGAAAAATAGGAGGAGAATGAAGTGGTGTTGAAAAAATGGAGAGCCTGAAAAGGTGTGAAATATATGAAGAGCTCAAAAGGTGTGAAAAATATGAAGAGCTTCAAAAGGTGTTAAAAATATGAGGAGCATGAAACGGTCTGAAAAAGAGGAGGAGCATGAAGCGGTGTTGAAAAACATGAAGAGCCAGAAAAGGTGTGAAGTATATGAAGAGCTTCAAAAGGTGTCAAATATATGAGGAGCATGAAACGGTCTGAAAAATAGGAGGAGCATGAAACGGTGATCAAAAACATGAAGAGCCTGAAAAGTTGTGAAAAATATGAAGAGCTTCAAAAGGTGTCAAAAATATGAGGAGCATGAAACGGTCTTAAAAATAGAAGGTTCATGAAGCGGTGTTAAAAAACATGAAGAACCTGAAAAGGTGTGAAAAATGTGAATAGCTTCAAAAGGTGTCAAAAATATGAGGAGCATGAAACGGGCTGAAAAATATGAGAAGCATGAAACGGTGATCAAAAACATGAAGAGCTTGAAAAGTTGTGAAAAATATGAAGAGCTTCAAAAGGTGTTAAAAATATGAGGAGCATGAAACGGTCTGAAAAAGAGGAGGAGCATGAAGCGGTGTTGAAAAACATGAAGCGCCAGAAAAGGTGTGAAGTATATGAAGAGCTTCAAAAGGTGTCAAATATATGAGGAGCATGAAACGGTCTGAAAAATAGGAGGATCACGAAGCGGTGTTGAAAAACATGAAGAGCCTGAAAAGATGTGAAAAATATGAAGAGCTTCAAAAGGTGTCAAAAACATGAGGAGCATGAAATGGTCTGAAATATAGGAGGAGCATGAAGCTGTGTTCAAAAACATGAAGAGCCTTAAAAGATGTGAAATATATGAAGAGTTTCAAAAGGTGTTAAAAATATGAGGAGCGTGAAACGGTCTGAAAAATTTGAGGAGCATGAAACGGTGTTCAAAAACTTGAAGAGTCTGAAAAGGTGTGAAAAATATGAAGAGCTTCAAAAGGTGTCAAAAATATGAGGAGCGTGAAACAGTCTGAAAAATAGGATGAGCATGAAACGGGGATCAAAAACATGAAGAGCTTGAAAAGGTGTGAAAAATATGAAGAGCTTGAAAAGGTGTGAAAAATATGAAGAGCTTCAAAAGGTGTCAAAAATATGAGGAGCATGAAACGGTCTGAAAAATGGGAGGAGCATGAAGTGGTGTTGAAAAAATGAAGAGCCTGAAAACGTGTGAAATATATGAAGAGCTCAAAAGGTGTGAAAAATATGAAGAGCTTCAAAAGGTGTCAAAAATATGAGGAGCATGAAACGGTCTGAAAATAGGAGGAGCATGAAGCGGTGGTGAAAAACATGAAGAGTCTGAAAACGTGTGAAAAATACGAAGAGCTTCAAAAATGTGAACAATATGAAGAGATTCAAAAGGTGTGAAAAATATGAAGAGCTTCAAAAGGTGTCAAAAATATGAGGAGCATGAAACGGTCTGAAAAATACCAGGAGCATGAAGCGTTGTTGAAAAACATGAAGAGCCTGAAAAGGTGTGAAAAATATGAAGAGCATCAAAAGGTGTCAAAAATATGAGGATCATGAAACGGTATGAAAAATAGGAGGAGCATGAAACGGTGATCAAAAACATGAAGAGCCTGAAAAGTTGTGAAAAATATGAAGAGCTTCAAAAGGTGTCAAAAATATGAGGAGCATGAAACGGTCTTAAAAATAGGAGGTTCATGAAGCGGTGTTGAAAAACATGAAGAACCTGAAAAGGTGTGAAAAATGTGAATAGCTTCAAAAGGTGTCAAAAATATGAGGAGCATGAAACGGGCTGAAAAATATGAGAAGCATGAAACGGTGATCAAAAACATGAAGAGCCTGAAAAGTTGTGAAAAATATGAAGAGCTTCGAAAGGTGTCAAAAATATGAGGAGCATGAATCGGTCTGAAAAATAGGAGGAACAAGAAGCGGTGTTGAAAAACATGAAGAGCCTGAAAAGGTGTGAAAAATATGAAGAGCTTCAAAAGGTGTGAAATACATGAGGAGCATGAAACTCTCTGAAAAACAGGAGGAGCATGAAGTGGTGTTCAAAAACATGAAGAGCCTGAAAAGCTGTGAAAAATATGAAGAGCTTCAAAAATGTGCAAAATATGAAGAGCTTCAAAAGGTGTCAAAAATATGAGGAGCATGAAACGGTCTGAAAAATGGGAGGAGCATGAAGTGGTGTTGAAAAACATGAAGAACCTGAAAAGCTGTGAAAAATATGAAGAGTTTCAAAAATGTGCAAAATATGAAGAGCTTCAAAAGGTGTCAAAAATATGAGGAGCATGAAACGGTCTGAAAAATGGGAGGAGCATGAAGTGGTGTTGAAAAACATGAAGAACCTGAAAAGCTGTGAAAAATATGAAGAGTTTCAAAATGTGCAAAATATGAAGAGCTTCAAAAGGTGTCAAAAATATGAGGAGCATGATACGGTCTGAAAAATGGGAGGAGCATGAAGCGGTGTTGAAAAATATGAAGAGCCTGAAAACGTGTGAAAAAATATGAAGAGCTTCAAAAGGTGTGAAAAATATGAAGAGCTTCAAAAGGTGTCAATAATGAGATGAGCATGAAACGGTCTGAAAAATAGGAGGAGCATGAAGTGGTGTTGAAAAAAACAAGAGCCTGAAAAGGTGTGAAATACATGAAGAGCTTCAAAAGGTGTGAAAAATATGAAGAGCTTCAAAAGGTGTCAAAAATGAGATGAGCATGAAACGGTCTGAAAAATAGGAGGAGCATGAAGTGGTGTTGAAAAAAAGAAGAGCCTGAAAAGGTGTGAAATACATGAAGAGCTTCAAAAGGTGTCAGAAATATGAGGAGCACAAAACGGTCTGAAAAATAGGAGGAGCATGAAGCGGTGTTGAAAAACATGAAGAGCCTGAAAAGCTGTGAAAAATATGAAGATCTTCAAAAGATGTGAAAAAATATGAGGAGCATGAAGCGGTTTGAAAAATAGGAGGTGCTTGAAACAGTGATCGAAAACATTAAGAGCCTGAAAAGGTGTGAAAAATATGAAGAGCTTCAAAAGGTGTGAAATACATCATGAGCATGAAATGGGCTGAAAAATAGGTGAAGCATGAAGTGGTGTGGAAAAACTTGAAGAGCCTGAAAAGGTGTGAAAAATATGAAGAGCTTCAAAAAGTGTGAAATACATGAGGAGCATGAAACTCTCTGAAAAATAAGAGGAGCATGAAGCGGTACTCAAAAACATGAAGAGCCTTAAAAGTTGTGAAAAATATGAAGAGCTTCAAAAGGTGTCAAAAATATGAGGAGCATAAAACGGTCTGAAAAATAGGAGGAGCATGAAGCGGAGTTCAAAGACATGAAGAGCCTGAAATGCTGTGAAAAACATGAAGAGCTTCAAAAGGTATCAAAAATATGAGGAGCATGAAAAGGTCTGAAAAATAGGACGAGCATGAAGCGTTGTTGAAAAACATGAAGAGCCTGAAAAGATGTGAAAAATATGAAGAGATTCAAAATATGTAACAAATATGAGGAGCATGAAACGGTTTGAAAAATAAGAAGAGCATGAAACTGTGTTCAAAAACATGAAGAGCCTGAAAAGGTGTGAAAAATATGAAGAGCTTCAAAACGTGTCAAATATATGAGCAGCATGAAACGGTCTGAAAAATAGGAGGAGCATGAAGCGTTGTTGAAAAACGTGAAGAGCCTGAAAACGTGTGAAAAATATGAAGAACTTCAAAAGGTGTCAAAAATCGAAGAGCAGGAAATGGTCTGAAAAATAGGAGGAGCATGAAGTGGTGTTAAAAACATGAACAGCCTGAAAAGGTGTGAAATATAAGAAGAGCATCAAAAGGTGTCAAAAATATGAGGAGAATGAAACGGTCTAAAAATAGGAGGAGCATGAAGTGGTGTTGAAAAACATGAAGAGCCTGAAATGGTGTGAAATATATGAAGCGCTTCAAAATGTGTGAAAAATATAAGGAGCTTCAAAAAGTGTCAAAAATATGAGGAGCAAGAAACGGTCTGAAAAATACGAGGAGCATGAAGAGGTGCTGAAAAAAATGCAGAGCCTGAAAAGGTGTGAAAAATATGAAGAGCTTCTAAAGGTGTCAAAAATATGAGGAGCATGAAAAGGTCTGAAAAATAGGAGAAGCATGAAGTGGTGTTGAAAAACAGGAAGAGCCTGAAAAGAGTGAAAAATATGAAGAGCTTCAAAAAGTGTCAAAAATATGAGGAGCATGAAACGTTCTGAAAAATAGGAGGAGCATGAAGCGGTGTTGAAAAACATGAAGAGCCTGAAAACGTGTGAAAAAATATGAAGAGCTTCAAAAGGTATGAAAAATATGAAGAGCTTCAAAAGGTGTCGAAAATGAGATGAGCATCAAAAGGTCTGAAAAATAGGAGGACATGAAGTGGTGTTAAACACATGAAGAGCCTGAAAAGGTGTGAAATATATGAAGAGCTTCAAAAGGTGTCAAAAATATGATGAGCATGAAACGGTCTGAATAATAGGAGGAGCATGAAGCGGTGTTGAAAAACATTCAGAGCCTGAAAGCGTGTGAAAAATATGAAGAGCTTCAAAAGGTGTCAAAAATTTGAGGATCAAGAGACCGTCTGAAAAACAGGAGGAGCATGAAGCGGTGTTGAAAAACATGAAGAGCATGAAAAGATGCCCAAAATATGAAGAGCTTCAAATGGTGTTAAAAATATGAGGAGCATAAAACATTCTGAAGTATAGGAGGAGCATGAAGCGGTGTTGAAAAACATGAAGAGGATGAAAAGGTGCCAAAAATATGAAGAGCTTCAAAAGGTATCAAAAATGGGAGCAGCATGAAACGGTCAGAAAAATAGGAGGAGCATGAAGCAGTGTTGAAAAACATGAAGATCCTGAAAAGGTATGAAAAATATGAAGAGCTTCAAAAGGTGTCAAAAATATGAGGAGCATGAAACGGTCTGAAAATTGGAGGAGCATGAAGCGGTTTTGAAAAACATGAAGAGCCTGAAAAGGTGTGAAATATATGAAGAGCTTCAAAAGGTGTGAAAAATAGGAGGAGTATGAAACGGTCTGAAATCTAGGAGGAGCATGAAGTGGTATTGAAAAACATGAAGAGCCTGAAAAGGTGTGAAAAATATGAAGAGCTTCAAAAGGTGTCAAAAATAGTAGGAGTATGAAACGGTCTGAAATCTAGGAGGAGCATGAAGTGGTATTGAAAAACACGAAGAGCCTGAAAAGGTGTGAAAAATATGAAGAGCTTCAAAAGGTGTCAAAAATGTGAGGAGCATGAAACAGTCTGAAAAATAGGAGGAGCATGAATCGGTGTTGAAAACATGAAGAGTATGTAAAGTTGTGAAAATAATTGAAGAGCTTCAAAATGTGTCAAAAATATGAGGAGCTTGAAATGGTCTGAAAAATAAGAGGAGCATGAAGCGTTGTTGAAAAACATGAAGTGTCTGAAAAGGTGTGAAATATGAAGAGCTTCAAAATGTGTCAAAAATTTGAGGAGCATGAAACGGTCTGAAAAATAGGAGGAGCATGAAGCTGTGTTCAAAAAAATGAGAACCAGAAAAGGTGTGAAAAATATGAAGAGCTTCAAAAGGTGTGAAATATATGCGGAGCATGAAACGGCTTGAAAAATAGGAGGAGCATGAAAGGGTCTGAAAAATAGGAGGAGCATGAGTTGGTTTTGAAAACATGAAGAGCATGAAAAGGTGTGAAAAATATGAACAGCTTCAAAAGGTATCAAAATATGAGGAGCATGAAACGTTCTGAAAAATAGGAGCAGCATGAAGCGGTTTTGAAAAATATGAAGTGCCTGAAAAGGTGTGAAATATATGAAGAGCTTCAAAACTTCTCAAATATGAGGAGCATGAAACGGTCTGAAAAACAGGAGGAGCATGAAACGGTCTGAAAAATAGGAGGAGCATGAATCGGTGTTGAAAACATGAAGAGCATGAAAAGGTGTGAAAAATATTGAAGAGCTTCAAAAGGTGTCAAAAATATGAGGAGCTTGAAACGGTCTGAAAAATAGGAGGAGCATGAAGCTGTGTTCAAAAACATGAAGAGCATTAAAAGGTGTGAAAAATATGAAGAGCTTCAAAAGGTGTCAAAAATATGAGGCGCATGAAATGGTCTGAACAATAGGAGGAGCAGGAAGCGGTGTTGTAAAGCATGAAGAGCCTGAAAAGCTGTGAAAAATATGAAGACCTTCAAAAAGTGTCAACAACAGGAGGAGCATGAAACGTTCTGAAAATTAGGAGGAGCATTAAGCAGGGTTGAAAAACATGAAGAGCCTGAAAAGGTGTGAATAATACGAAGAGCTTCAAAAGCTGTCAGATATATGAGGAGCATTAAATGTTCTGAAAAATAGGAGGAGCATGAATCGGTGTTGAAAAATATGAAGAGCATGAAAAGGTGTGAAAAATATGAAGAGCTTCAAAAGGTGTCAAAAATATGAGGAGCAAGAAACGGTCTGAAAAATAGGAGGAGCATGAAGCGGTGTTGAAAAACATGAAGAGCCTGAAAAGGTGTGAAATAACTGAAGAGCTTCAAAACGTGTCAAAAATATGAGGAGCATGAAACGGTCTGAAAAATAGGAGGAGCAGGAAGCGGTGTTGAAAAACATGAAGAGCCTGAAAAGGTGTGAAAAATATGAAGAGCTTCAAAAGGTGTCAAAAATATGAGGAGCATGAAACGGTCTGAAAAATTGGAGGAGCATGAAGCAGTGTTCAAAAACATGAAGAGCTTGAAAAGGTGTGAAATATATGAAGAGCTTCAAAAGGTGTCCAAAATAGGAGGACAATGAAACTGTCTGAATAAAAGGAGGAGCATGAAGCGGTGTTGAAAAACATGAAGAGCATGAAAAGGTGTGAAAAATATGAAGAGCTTCTAAAGGTGTCAAAAATATGAGGAGCATGAAACGGTCTGAAAAATAGGAAGGAGCATGAAGCGGTGTTCAATTACATGAAGAGCTTGAAAAGTTGTGAAAAATATGAAGAGCTTCAAAAGGTGTGAAAAGTATGAGGAGCATGAAACGGTCTGACAAATAGGATGAGCATGAAGTGGTGTTGTAAAAAAAAGAAGAGCCTGAAAAGGTGTGAAATATTTTAAGAGCTTCAAAAGGTGTCAAAAATATGAGGAAAATGAAACGGTCTGAAAAATAGGAGGAGCATGAAAGGGTGTTCAAAAGTATGAAGAGCCTCAAAAGGTGTGAAAAATATGAAGAGCTTCAAAAGGTGTCAAAAATATAAGGAACATGAAACGGTCTGAAAAATAGGAGGAGCATGAAGCGGTGTTGAAAAACATGAAACGCCTGAAAGGGTGTGAAAAATATGAAGAGCTTGAAAAGGTGTGAAATTCATGATGAGCATGAAACGGGCTGAAAAATAGGAGAAGCATGAAGTGGTGTGAAAAAACTTGAAGAGCCTGAAAATTTGTGAAAAATATGAAGAGCTTCAAAAGGTGTGAAATACATGAGGAGCATGAAACTCTCTGAAATATAGGAGGAGCATGAAGCTGTGCTTAAAAACCTGAAGAGCCTGAAAATGTGTGAAAAATATGAAGAGTTTCAAAAGATGTCAAAAATATGAGGAGAATGAAACGGTCTGAAAAATAGGAGGAGCATGAAGTGGTGTTGAAAAACATAAAGAGCCTGAAATGGTGTGAAATATATGAAGAGCTTCAAAATGTGTGAAAATATGAGGAGCTTCAAAAAGTATCAAAAATATGAGGAGCATGAAACGGTCTGAAAAATACGAGGAGCATGAAGAGGTGTTGAAAAAAATGAAGAGCCTGAAAAGGTGTGAAAAATATGAAGAGCTTCTAAAGGTGTCAAAAAAATGAGGAGCATGAGAAGGTCTGAAAAATAGGAGGAGCATGAAGTGGTGTTGAAAAAAAGAAGAGCCTGAAAAGGTGTGAAATACATGAAGAGCTTCAAAAGGTGTCAGAAATATGAGGAGCACAAAACGGTCTGAAAAATAGGAGGAGCATGAAGCGGTGTTCAAAAACATGAAGAGCCTGAAAAGGTGTGAAAAATATGAAGATCTTCAAAAGATGTGAAAAAATATGAGGAGCATGAAACGGTTTGAAAAATAGGAGGTGCTTGAAACAGTGATCGAAAACATTAAGAGCCTGAAAAGGTGTGAAAAATATGAAGAGCTTCAAAAGGTGTGAAATACATCATGAGCATGAAATGGGCTGAAAAATAGGAGAAGCATGAAGTGGTGTGGAAAAACTTGAAGAGCATGAAAAGGTGTGAAAAATATGAAGAGCTTCAAAAAGTGTGAAATACATGAGTAGCATGAAACTCTCTGAAAAATAAGAGGAGCATGAAGCGGTACTCAAAAACATGAAGAGCCTGAAAATTTGTGAAAAATATGAAGAGCTTCAAAAGGTGTCAAAAATATGAGGAGCATAAAACGGTCTGAAAAATAGGAGGAGCATGAAGCGGAGTTCAAATAGATGAAGAGCCTGAAATGCTGTGAAAAATATGAAGAGCTTCAAAAGGTATCAAAAATATGAGGAGCATGAAAAGGTCTGAAAAATAGGACGAGCATGAAGCGTTGTTGAAAAACATGAAGAGCCTGAAAACGTGTGAAAAATATGAAGAGATTCAAAATAAGTAACAAATATGAGGAGCATGAAACGGTTTGAAAAATAAGAAGAGCATGAAACAGTGTTCAAAAACATGAAGAGCCTGAAAAGGTGTGAAAAATATGAAGAGCTTCAAAACGTGTCAAATATATGAGCAGCATGAAACGGTCTGAAAAATAGGAGGAGCATGAAGCGTTGTTGAAAAACGTGAAGAGCCTGAAAACGTGTGAAAAATATTAAGAGCTTCAAAAGGTGTGAAAAATATGAAGAACTTCAAAATGTGTCAAAAATCGAAGAGCAGGAAATGGTCTGAAAAATAGGAGGAGCATGAAGTGGTGTTAAAAACATGAACAGCCTGAAAAGGTGTGAAATATAAGAAGAGCATCAAAAGGTGTCAAAAATATGAGGAGAATGAAACGGTCTAAAAATAGGAGGAGAATGAAGTGGTGTTGAAAAACATGAAGAGCCTGAAATGGTGTGAAATATATGAAGAGCTTCAAAATGTGTGAAAAATATGAGGAGCTTCAAAAAGTGTCAAAAATATGAGGAGCAAGAAACGGTCTGAAAAATACGAGGAGCATGAAGAGGTGCTGAAAAAAATGGAGAGCCTGAAAAGGTGTGAAAAATATGAAGAGCTTCTAAAGGTGTCAAAAATATGAGGAGCATGAAAAGGTCTGAAAAATAGGAGAAGCATGAAGTGGTGTTGAAAAACAGGAAGAGCCTGAAAAGAGTGAAAAATATGAAGAGCTTCAAAAAGTGTCAAAAATATGAGGAGCATGAAACGTTCTGAAAAATAGGAGGAGCATGAAGCGGTGTTGAAAAACATGAAGAGCCTGAAAACGTGTGAAAAAATATGAAGAGCTTCAAAAGGTGTGAAAAATATGAAGAGCTTCAAAAGGTGTCGAAAATGAGATGAGCATGAAAAGGTCTGAAAAATAGGAGGACATGAAGTGGTGTTAAAAACATGAAGAGCCTGAAAAGGTGTGAAATATATGAAGAGCTTCAAAAGGTGTCAAAAATATGATGAGCATGAAACGGTCTGAATAATAGGAGGAGCATGAAGCGGTGTTGAAAAACATTCAGAGCCTGAAAGCATGTGAAAAATATGAAGAGCTTCAAAAGGTGTCAAAAATTTGAGGATCAAGAGACCGTCTGAAAAACAGGAGGAGCATGAAGCGGTGTTGAAAAACATGAAGAGCATGAAAAGATGCCCAAAATATGAAGAGCTTCAAATGGTGTTAAAAATATGAGGAGCATAAAACATTCTGAAGGATAGGAGGAGCATGAAGCGGTGTTGAAAAACATGAAGAGGATGAAAAGGTGCCAAAAATATGAAGAGCTTCAAAAGGTATCAAAAATGGGAGCAGCATGAAACGGTCAGAAAAATAGGAGGAGCATGAAGCGGTGTTGAAAAACATGAAGATCCTGAAAAGGTATGAAAAATATAAAGAGCTTCAAAAGGTGTCAAAAATATGAGGAGCATGAAACGGTCTGAAAAATAGGAGGAGCATGAAGCGGTGTTGAAAAACATGAAGAGCCTGAAAAGGTGTGAAATAACTGAAGAGCTTCAAAACGTGTCAAAAATATGAGGAGCATGAAACGGTCTGAAAAATAGGAGGAGCATGAAGCAGTGTTCAAAAACATGAAGAGCTTGAAAAGCTGTGAAATATATGAAGAGCTTCAAAAGGTGTCCAAAATAGGAGGACAATGAAACTGTCTGAAAAAAAGGAGGAGCATGAAACGATGTTGAAAAACATGAAGAGCATGAAAAGGTGTGAAAAATATGAAGAGATTCTAAAGGTGTCAAAAATATGAGGAGCATGAAACGGTCTGAAAAATAGGAAGGAGCATGAAGCGGTGTTCAATTACATGAAGAGCTTGAAAAGTTGTGAAAAATATGAAGAGCTTCAAAAGGTGTGAAAAGTATGAGGAGCATGAAACGGTCTGACAAATAGGATGAGCATGAAGTGGTGTTGTAAAAAAAGAAGAGCCTGAAAAGGTGTGAAATATTTGAAGAGCTTCAAAAGGTGTCAAAAATATGAGGAAAATGAAACGGTCTGAAAAATAGGAGGAGCATGAAAGGGTGTTCAAAAATATGAAGAGCCTGAAAAGGTGTGAAAAATATGAAGAGCTTCAAAAGGTGTCAAAAATATGAGGAGCATGAAACGGTCTGAAAAATAGGAGGAGCATGAAGCGGTGTTGAAAAACATGAAACGCCTGAAAAGGTGTGAAAAATATGAAGAGCTTCAAAAGGTGTGAAATACATGATGAGCATGATACGGGCTGAAAAATAGGAGAAGCATGAAGTGGTGTGGAAAAACTTGAAGAGCCTGAAAATTTGTGAAAAATATGAAGAGCTTCAAAAGGTGTGAAATACATGAGGAGCATGAAACTCTCTGAAATATAGGAGGAGTATGAAGCTGTGCTTAAAAACCTGAAGAGCCTGAAAATGTGTGAAAAATATGAAGAGCTTCAAAAGATGTCAAAAATATGAGGAGAATGAAACGGTCTGAAAAATAGGAGGAGCATGAAGTGGTGTTGAAAAACATGAAGAGCCTGAAAAGCTGTGAAAAATATGAAGATCTTTAAAAGATGTGAAAAAATATGAGGAGCATGAAGCGGTTTGAAAAATAGGAGGTGCTTGAAACAGTGATCGAAAACATTAAGAGCCTGAAAAGGTGTGAAAAATATGAAGAGCTTCAAAAGGTGTGAAATACATCATGAGCATGAAATGGGCTGAAAAATAGGTGAAGCATGAAGTGGTGTGGAAAAACTTGAAGAGCCTGAAAAGGTGTGAAAAATATGAAGAGCTTCAAAAAGTGTGAAATACATGAGGAGCATGAAACTCTCTGAAAAATAAGAGGAGCATGAAGCGGTACTCAAAAACATGAAGAGCCTTAAAAGTTGTGAAAAATATGAAGAGCTTCAAAAGGTGTCAAAAATATGAGGAGCATAAAACGGTCTGAAAAATAGGAGGAGCATGAAGCGGAGTTCAAAGACATGAAGAGCCTGAAATGCTGTGAAAAACATGAAGAGCTTCAAAAGGTATCAAAAATATGAGGAGCATGAAAAGGTCTGAAAAATAGGACGAGCATGAAGCGTTGTTGAAAAACATGAAGAGCCTGAAAAGATGTGAAAAATATGAAGAGATTCAAAATATGTAACAAATATGAGGAGCATAAAACGGTTTGAAAAATAAGAAGAGCATGAAACGGTGTTCAAAAACATGAAGAGCCTGAAAAGGTGTGAAAAATATGAAGAGCTTCAAAACGTGTCAAATATATGAGCAGCATGAAACGGTCTGAAAAATAGGAGGAGCATGAAGCGTTGTTGAAAAACGTGAAGAGCCTGAAAACGTGTGAAAAATATTAAGAGCTTCAAAAGGTGTGAAAAATATGAAGAACTTCAAAAGGTGTCAAAAATCGAAGAGCAGGAAATGGTCTGAAAAATAGGAGGAGCATGAAGTGGTGTTAAAAACATGAACAGCCTGAAAAGGTGTGAAATATAAGAAGAGCATCAAAAGGTGTCAAAAATATGAGGAGAATGAAACGGTCTAAAAATAGGAGGAGCATGAAGTGGTGTTGAAAAACATGAAGAGCCTGAAATGGTGTGAAATATATGAAGCGCTTCAAAATGTGTGAAAAATATGAGGAGCTTCAAAAAGTGTCAAAAATATGAGGAGCAAGAAACGGTCTGAAAAATACGAGGAGCATGAAGAGGTGCTGAAAAAAATGCAGAGCCTGAAAAGGTGTGAAAAATATGAAGAGCTTCTAAAGGTGTCAAAAATATGAGGAGCATGAAAAGGTCTGAAAAATAGGAGAAGCATGAAGTGGTGTTGAAAAACAGGAAGAGCCTGAAAAGAGTGAAAAATATGAAGAGCTTCAAAAAGTGTCAAAAATATGAGGAGCATGAAACGTTCTGAAAAATAGGAGGAGCATGAAGCGGTGTTGAAAAACATGAAGAGCCTGAAAACGTGTGAAAAAATATGAAGAGCTTCAAAAGGTATGAAAAATATGAAGAGCTTCAAAAGGTGTCGAAAATGAGATGAGCATGAAAAGGTCTGAAAAATAGGAGGACATGAAGTGGTGTTAAAAACATGAAGAGCCTGAAAAGGTGTGAAATATATGAAGAGCTTCAAAAGGTGTCAAAAATATGATGAGCATGAAACGGTCTGAATAATAGGAGGAGCATGAAGCGGTGTTGAAAAACATTCAGAGCCTGAAAGCGTGTGAAAAATATGAAGAGCTTCAAAAGGTGTCAAAAATTTGAGGATCAAGAGACCGTCTGAAAAACAGGAGGAGCATGAAGCGGTGTTGAAAAACATGAAGAGCATGAAAAGATGCCCAAAATATGAAGAGCTTCAAATGGTGTTAAAAATATGAGGAGCATAAAACATTCTGAAGTATAGGAGGAGCATGAAGCGGTGTTGAAAAACATGAAAAGGATGAAAAGTTGCCAAAAATATGAAGAGCTTCAAAAGGTATCAAAAATGGGAGCAGCATGAAACGGTCAGAAAAATAGGAGGAGCATGAAGCAGTGTTGAAAAACATGAAGATCCTGAAAAGGTATGAAAAATATGAAGAGCTTCAAAAGGTGTCAAAAATATGAGGAGCATGAAACGGTCTGAAAATTGGAGGAGCATGAAGCGGTTTTGAAAAACATGAAGAGCCTGAAAAGGTGTGAAATATATGAAGAGCTTCAAAAGGTGTGAAAAATAGGAGGAGTATGAAACGGTCTGAAATCTAGGAGGAGCATGAAGTGGTATTGAAAAACATGAAGAGCCTGAAAAGGTGTGAAAAATATGAAGAGCTTCAAAAGGTGTCAAAAATAGGAGGAGTATGAAACGGTCTGAAATCTAGGAGGAGCATGAAGTGGTATTGAAAAACATGAAGAGCCTGAAAAGGTGTGAAAAATATGAAGAGCTTCAAAAGGTGTCAAAAATAGGAGGAGTATGAAACGGTCTGAAATCTAGGAGGAGCATGAAGTGGTATTGAAAAACATGAAGAGCCTGAAAAGGTGTGAAAAATATGAAGAGCTTCAAAAGGTGTCAAAAATGTGAGGAGCATGAAACAGTCTGAAAAATAGGAGGAGCATGAATCGGTGTTGAAAACATGAAGAGTATGTAAAGTTGTGAAAATAATTGAAGAGCTTCAAAATGTGTCAAAAATATGAGGAGCTTGAAATGGTCTGAAAAATAGGAGGAGCATGAAGCGTTGTTGAAAAACATGAAGTGTCTGAAAAGGTGTGAAATATGAAGAGCTTCAAAATGTGTCAAAAATTTGAGGAGCATGAAACGGTCTTAAAAATAGGAGGAGCATGAAGCTGTGTTCAAAAAAATGAGAACCAGAAAAGGTGTGAAAAATATGAAGAGCTTCAAAAGGTGTGAAATATATGCTGAGCATGAAACGGCCTGAAAAATAGGAGGAGCATGAAAGGGTCTGAAAAATAGGAGGAGCATGAGTTGGTTTTGAAAACATGAAGAGCATGAAAAGGTGTGAAAAATATGAACAGCTTCAAAAGGTATCAAAATATGAGGAGCATGAAACGTTCTGAAAAATAGGAGCAGCATGAAGCGGTTTTGAAAAATATGAAGTGCCTGAAAAGGTGTGAAATATATGAAGAGCTTCAAAACTTCTCAAATATGAGGAGCATGAAACGGTCTAAAAAACAGGAGGAGCATGAAACGGTCTGAAAAATAGGAGGAGCATGAATCGGTGTTGAAAACATGAAGAGCATGAAAAGGTGTGAAAAATATTGAAGAGCTTCAAAAGGTGTCAAAAATATGAGGAGCTTGAAACGGTCTGAAAAATAGGAGGAGCATGAAGCTGTGTTCAAAAACATGAAGAGCATTAAAAGGTGTGAAAAATATGAAGAGCTTCAAAAGGTGTCAAAAATATGAGGCGCATGAAATGGTGTGAACAATAGGAGGAGCAGGAAGCGGTGTTGTAAAGCATGAAGAGCCTGAAAAGCTGTGAAAAATATGAAGACCTTCAAAAAGTGTCAACAACAGGAGGAGCATGAAACGTTCTGAAAATTAGGAGGAGCATTAAGCAGGGTTGAAAAACATGAAGAGCCTGAAAAGGTGTGAATAATATGAAGAGCTTCAAAAGCTGTCAGATATATGAGGAGCATTAAATG
This sequence comes from Dama dama, assembly GCF_033118175.1. Lineage (NCBI taxonomy): Eukaryota > Metazoa > Chordata > Mammalia > Artiodactyla > Cervidae > Dama > Dama dama. The sequence continues at coordinate 1,007,104 of NW_026870901.1, forward strand.
TTCTGAAAAATAGGAGGAGCATGAATCGGTGTTGAAAAAAAAGAAGAGCATGAAAAGGTGTGAAAAATATGAAGAGCTTCAAAAGGTGTCAAAAATATGAGGAGCAAGAAACGGTCTGAAAAATAGGAGGAGCATGAAGCGGTGTTGAAAAACATGAAGAGCCTGAAAAGGTGTGAAATAACTGAAGAGCTTCAAAACGTGTCAAAAATATGAGGAGCATGAAACGGTCTGAAAAATAGGAGGAGCAGGAAGCGGAGTTGAAAAACATGAAGAGCCTGAAAAGGTGTGAAAAATATGAAGAGCTTCAAAAGGTGTCAAAAATATGAGGAGCATGAAACGGTCTGAAAAATTGGAGGAGCATGAAGCAGTGTTCAAAAACATGAAGAGCTTGAAAAGGTGTGAAATATATGAAGAGCTTCAAAAGGTGTCCAAAATAGGAGGACAATGAAACTGTCTGAATAAAAGGAGGAGCATGAAGCGGTGTTGAAAAACATGAAGAGCATGAAAAGGTGTGAAAAATATGAAGAGCTTCTAAAGGTGTCAAAAATATGAGGAGCATGAAACGGTCTGAAAAATAGGAAGGAGCATGAAGCGGTGTTCAATTACATGAAGAGCTTGAAAAGTTGTGAAAAATATGAAGAGCTTCAAAAGGTGTGAAAAGTATGAGGAGCATGAAACGGTCTGACAAATAGGATGAGCATGAAGTGGTGTTGTAAAAAAAAGAAGAGCCTGAAAAGGTGTGAAATATTTTAAGAGCTTCAAAAGGTGTCAAAAATATGAGGAAAATGAAACGGTCTGAAAAATAGGAGGAGCATGAAAGGGTGTTCAAAAGTATGAAGAGCCTCAAAAGGTGTGAAAAATATGAAGAGCTTCAAAAGGTGTCAAAAATATAAGGAGCATGAAACGGTCTGAAAAATAGGAGGAGCATGAAGCGGTGTTGAAAAACATGAAACGCCTGAAATGGTGTGAAAAATATGAAGAGCTTGAAAAGGTGTGAAATTCATGATGAGCATGAAACGGGCTGAAAAATAGGAGAAGCATGAAGTGGTGTGAAAAAACTTGAAGAGCCTGAAAATTTGTGAAAAATATGAAGAGCTTCAAAAGGTGTGAAATACATGAGGAGCATGAAACTCTCTGAAATATAGGAGGAGCATGAAGCTGTGCTTAAAAACCTGAAGAGCCTGAAAATGTGTGAAAAATATGAAGAGTTTCAAAAGATGTCAAAAATATGAGGAGAATGAAACGGTCTGAAAAATAGGAGGAGCATGAAGTGGTGTTGAAAAACATAAAGAGCCTGAAATGGTGTGAAATATATGAAGAGCTTCAAAATGTGTGAAAATATGAGGAGCTTCAAAAAGTATCAAAAATATGAGGAGCATGAAACGGTCTGAAAAATACGAGGAGCATGAAGAGGTGTTGAAAAAAATGAAGAGCCTGAAAAGGTGTGAAAAATATGAAGAGCTTCTAAAGGTGTCAAAAAAATGAGGAGCATGAGAAGGTCTGAAAAATAGGAGGAGCATGAAGTGGTGTTGAAAAAAACAAGAGCCTGAAAAGGTGTGAAATACATGAAGAGCTTCAAAAGGTGTCAGAAATATGAGGAGCACAAAACGGTCTGAAAAATAGGAGGAGCATGAAGCGGTGTTCAAAAACATGAAGAGCCTGAAAAGGTGTGAAAAATATGAAGATCTTCAAAAGATGTGAAAAAATATGAGGAGCATGAAACGGTTTGAAAAATAGGAGGTGCTTGAAACAGTGATCGAAAACATTAAGAGCCTGAAAAGGTGTGAAAAATATGAAGAGCTTCAAAAGGTGTGAAATACATCATGAGCATGAAATGGGCTGAAAAATAGGAGAAGCATGAAGTGGTGTGGAAAAACTTGAAGAGCATGAAAAGGTGTGAAAAATATGAAGAGCTTCAAAAAGTGTGAAATACATGAGTAGCATGAAACTCTCTGAAAAATAAGAGGAGCATGAAGCGGTACTCAAAAACATGAAGAGCCTGAAAATTTGTGAAAAATATGAAGAGCTTCAAAAGGTGTCAAAAATATGAGGAGCATAAAACGGTCTGAAAAATAGGAGGAGCATGAAGCGGAGTTCAAATACATGAAGAGCCTGAAATGCTGTGAAAAATATGAAGAGCTTCAAAAGGAATCAAAAATATGAGGAGCATGAAAAGGTCTGAAAAATAGGACGAGCATGAAGCGTTGTTGAAAAACATGAAGAGCCTGAAAACGTGTGAAAAATATGAAGAGATTCAAAATATGTAACAAACATGAGGAGCATGAAACGGTTTGAAAAATAAGAAGAGCATGAAACAGTGTTCAAAAACATGAAGAGCCTGAAAAGGTGTGAAAAATATGAAGAGCTTCAAAACGTGTCAAATATATGAGCAGCATGAAACGGTCTGAAAAATAGGAGGAGCATGAAGCGTTGTTGAAAAACGTGAAGAGCCTGAAAACGTGTGAAAAATATTAAGAGCTTCAAAAGGTGTGAAAAATATGAAGAACTTCAAAATGTGTCAAAAATCGAAGAGCAGGAAATGGTCTGAAAAATAGGAGGAGCATGAAGTGGTGTTAAAAACATGAACAGCCTGAAAAGGTGTGAAATATAAGAAGAGCATCAAAAGGTGTCAAAAATATGAGGAGAATGAAACGGTCTAAAAATAGGAGGAGAATGAAGTGGTGTTGAAAAACATGAAGAGCCTGAAATGGTGTGAAATATATGAAGAGCTTCAAAATGTGTGAAAAATATGAGGAGCTTCAAAAAGTGTCAAAAATATGAGGAGCAAGAAACGGTCTGAAAAATACGAGGAGCATGAAGAGGTGCTGAAAAAAATGGAGAGCCTGAAAAGGTGTGAAAAATATGAAGAGCTTCTAAAGGTGTCAAAAATATGAGGAGCATGAAAAGGTCTGAAAAATAGGAGAAGCATGAAGTGGTGTTGAAAAACAGGAAGAGCCTGAAAAGAGTGAAAAATATGAAGAGCTTCAAAAAGTGTCAAAAATATGAGGAGCATGAAACGTTCTGAAAAATAGGAGGAGCATGAAGCGGTGTTGAAAAACATGAAGAGCCTGAAAACGTGTGAAAAAATATGAAGAGCTTCAAAAGGTGTGAAAAATATGAAGAGCTTCAAAAGGTGTCGAAAATGAGATGAGCATGAAAAGGTCTGAAAAATAGGAGGACATGAAGTGGTGTTAAAAACATGAAGAGCCTGAAAAGGTGTGAAATATATGAAGAGCTTCAAAAGGTGTCAAAAATATGATGAGCATGAAACGGTCTGAATAATAGGAGGAGCATGAAGCGGTGTTGAAAAACATTCAGAGCCTGAAAGCGTGTGAAAAATATGAAGAGCTTCAAAAGGTGTCAAAAATTTGAGGATCAAGAGACCGTCTGAAAAACAGGAGGAGCATGAAGCGGTGTTGAAAAACATGAAGAGCATGAAAAGATGCCCAAAATATGAAGAGCTTCAAATGGTGTTAAAAATATGAGGAGCATAAAACATTCTGAAGTATAGGAGGAGCATGAAGCGGTGTTGAAAAACATGAAGAGGATGAAAAGGTGCCAAAAATATGAAGAGCTTCAAAAGGTATCAAAAATGGGAGCAGCATGAAACGGTCAGAAAAATAGGAGGAGCATGAAGCGGTGTTGAAAAACATGAAGATCCTGAAAAGGTATGAAAAATATGAAGAGCTTCAAAAGGTGTCAAAAATATGAGGAGCATGAAACGGTCTGAAAATTGGAGGAGCATGAAGCGGTTTTGAAAAACATGAAGAGCCTGAAAAGGTGTGAAATATATGAAGAGCTTCAAAAGGTGTGAAAAATAGGAGGAGTATGAAACGGTCTGAAATCTAGGAGGAGCATGAAGTGGTATTGAAAAACATGAAGAGCCTGAAAAGGTGTGAAAAATATGAAGAGCTTCAAAAGGTGTCAAAAATAGGAGGAGTATGAAACGGTCTGAAATCTAGGAGGAGCATGAAGTGGTATTGAAAAACACGAAGAGCCTGAAAAGGTGTGAAAAATATGAAGAGCTTCAAAAGGTGTCAAAAATGTGAGGAGCATGAAACAGTCTGAAAAATAGGAGGAGCATGAATCGGTGTTCAATTACATGAAGAGCTTGAAAAGTTGTGAAAAATATGAAGAGCTTCAAATGGTGTCAAAAATGTGAGGAGCATGAAACAGTCTGAAAAATAGGAGGAGCATGAATCGGTGTTGAAAACATGAAGAGTATGTAAAGTTGTGAAAAATATTGAAGAGCTTCAAAATGTGTTAAAACTATGAGGAGCTTGAAATGGTCTGAAAAATAGGAGGAGCATGAAGCGTTGTTGAAAAACATGAAGTGTCTGAAAAGGTGTGAAATATGAAGAGCTTCAAAATGTGTCAAAAATATGAGGAGCATGAAACGGTCTGAAAAATTGGAGGAGCATGAAGCCGTTTTCAAAAACATGAAGAGCCTGAAAAGGAATGAAAAATATGAACAGCTTCAAAAGGTGTGAAATATATGAAGAGCATGAAACGGTCTGAAAAATAGGAGGAACATGAAGCTGTGTTCAAAAAAATGAGAACCAGAAAAGGTGTGAAAAATATGAAGAGCTTCAAAAGGTGTGAAATATATGCGGAGCATGAAACGGCCTGAAAAATAGGAGGAGCATGAAAGGGTCTGAAAAATAGGAGGAGCATGAGTTGGTTTTGAAAACATGAAGAGCATGAAAAGGTGTGAAAAATATGAAGAGCTTCAAAAGGTATCAAAATATGAGGAGCATGAAACGTTCTGAAAAATAGGAGGAGCATGAAGCGGTTTTGAAAAATATGAAGTGCCTGAAAAGGTGTGAAATATATGAAGAGCTTCAAAACTTCTCAAATATGAGGAGCATGAAACGGTCTGAAAAACAGGAGGAGCATGAAGCGGTCTGAAAAATAGGAGGAGCATGAATCGGTGTTGAAAACATGAAGAGCATGAAAAGGTGTGAAAAATATTGAAGAGCTTCAAAAGGTGTGAAAAATATGAGGAGCTTGAAACGGTCTGAAAAATAGGAGGAGCATGATGCGGTGTTCAAAAACATGAAGAGCATTAAAAGGTGTGAAAAATATGAAGAGCTTCAAAAGGTGTCAAAAATATGAGGCGCATGAAATGGTCTGAACAATAGGAGGAGCAGGAAGCGTGTTGTAAAGCATGAAGAGCCTGAAAAGCTGTGAAAAATATGAAGAACTTCAAAAAGTGTCAACAACAGGAGGAGCATGAAACGTTCTGAAAATTAGGAGGAGCATTAAGCAGGGTTGAAAAACATGAAGAGCCTGAAAAGGTGTGAATAATATGAAGAGCTTCAAAAGCTGTCAGATATATGAGGAGCATTAAATGGTCTGAAAAATAGGAGGAGCATGAATCGGTGTTGAAAAATATGAAGAGCATGAAAAGGTGTGAAAAATATTAAGAGCTTCAAAAGGTGTGAAAAATATGAAGAACTTCAAAATGTGTCAAAAATCGAAGAGCAGGAAATGGTCTGAAAAATAGGAGGAGCATGAAGTGGTGTTAAAAACATGAACAGCCTGAAAAGGTGTGAAATATAAGAAGAGCATCAAAAGGTGTCAAAAATATGAGGAGAATGAAACGGTCTAAAAATAGGAGGAGAATGAAGTGGTGTTGAAAAACATGAAGAGCCTGAAATGGTGTGAAATATATGAAGAGCTTCAAAATGTGTGAAAAATATGAGGAGCTTCAAAAAGTGTCAAAAATATGAGGAGCAAGAAACGGTCTGAAAAATACGAGGAGCATGAAGAGGTGCTGAAAAAAATGGAGAGCCTGAAAAGGTGTGAAAAATATGAAGAGCTTCTAAAGGTGTCAAAAATATGAGGAGCATGAAAAGGTCTGAAAAATAGGAGAAGCATGAAGTGGTGTTGAAAAACAGGAAGAGCCTGAAAAGAGTGAAAAATATGAAGAGCTTCAAAAAGTGTCAAAAATATGAGGAGCATGAAACGTTCTGAAAAATAGGAGGAGCATGAAGCGGTGTTGAAAAACATGAAGAGCCTGAAAACGTGTGAAAAAATATGAAGAGCTTCAAAAGGTGTGAAAAATATGAAGAGCTTCAAAAGGTGTCGAAAATGAGATGAGCATGAAAAGGTCTGAAAAATAGGAGGACATGAAGTGGTGTTAAAAACATGAAGAGCCTGAAAAGGTGTGAAATATATGAAGAGCTTCAAAAGGTGTCAAAAATATGATGAGCATGAAACGGTCTGAATAATAGGAGGAGCATGAAGCGGTGTTGAAAAACATTCAGAGCCTGAAAGCGTGTGAAAAATATGAAGAGCTTCAAAAGGTGTCAAAAATTTGAGGATCAAGAGACCGTCTGAAAAACAGGAGGAGCATGAAGCGGTGTTGAAAAACATGAAGAGCATGAAAAGATGCCCAAAATATGAAGAGCTTCAAATGGTGTTAAAAATATGAGGAGCATAAAACATTCTGAAGTATAGGAGGAGCATGAAGCGGTGTTGAAAAACATGAAGAGGATGAAAAGGTGCCAAAAATATGAAGAGCTTCAAAAGGTATCAAAAATGGGAGCAGCATGAAACGGTCAGAAAAATAGGAGGAGCATGAAGCGGTGTTGAAAAACATGAAGATCCTGAAAAGGTATGAAAAATATGAAGAGCTTCAAAAGGTGTCAAAAATATGAGGAGCATGAAACGGTCTGAAAATTGGAGGAGCATGAAGCGGTTTTGAAAAACATGAAGAGCCTGAAAAGGTGTGAAATATATGAAGAGCTTCAAAAGGTGTGAAAAATAGGAGGAGTATGAAACGGTCTGAAATCTAGGAGGAGCATGAAGTGGTATTGAAAAACATGAAGAGCCTGAAAAGGTGTGAAAAATATGAAGAGCTTCAAAAGGTGTCAAAAATAGGAGGAGTATGAAACGGTCTGAAATCTAGGAGGAGCATGAAGTGGTATTGAAAAACACGAAGAGCCTGAAAAGGTGTGAAAAATATGAAGAGCTTCAAAAGGTGTCAAAAATGTGAGGAGCATGAAACAGTCTGAAAAATAGGAGGAGCATGAATCGGTGTTCAATTACATGAAGAGCTTGAAAAGTTGTGAAAAATATGAAGAGCTTCAAATGGTGTCAAAAATGTGAGGAGCATGAAACAGTCTGAAAAATAGGAGGAGCATGAATCGGTGTTGAAAACATGAAGAGTATGTAAAGTTGTGAAAAATATTGAAGAGCTTCAAAATGTGTTAAAACTATGAGGAGCTTGAAATGGTCTGAAAAATAGGAGGAGCATGAAGCGTTGTTGAAAAACATGAAGTGTCTGAAAAGGTGTGAAATATGAAGAGCTTCAAAATGTGTCAAAAATATGAGGAGCATGAAACGGTCTGAAAAATTGGAGGAGCATGAAGCCGTTTTCAAAAACATGAAGAGCCTGAAAAGGAATGAAAAATATGAACAGCTTCAAAAGGTGTGAAATATATGAAGAGCATGAAACGGTCTGAAAAATAGGAGGAACATGAAGCTGTGTTCAAAAAAATGAGAACCAGAAAAGGTGTGAAAAATATGAAGAGCTTCAAAAGGTGTGAAATATATGCGGAGCATGAAACGGCCTGAAAAATAGGAGGAGCATGAAAGGGTCTGAAAAATAGGAGGAGCATGAGTTGGTTTTGAAAACATGAAGAGCATGAAAAGGTGTGAAAAATATGAAGAGCTTCAAAAGGTATCAAAATATGAGGAGCATGAAACGTTCTGAAAAATAGGAGGAGCATGAAGCGGTTTTGAAAAATATGAAGTGCCTGAAAAGGTGTGAAATATATGAAGAGCTTCAAAACTTCTCAAATATGAGGAGCATGAAACGGTCTGAAAAACAGGAGGAGCATGAAGCGGTCTGAAAAATAGGAGGAGCATGAATCGGTGTTGAAAACATGAAGAGCATGAAAAGGTGTGAAAAATATTGAAGAGCTTCAAAAGGTGTGAAAAATATGAGGAGCTTGAAACGGTCTGAAAAATAGGAGGAGCATGATGCGGTGTTCAAAAACATGAAGAGCATTAAAAGGTGTGAAAAATATGAAGAGCTTCAAAAGGTGTCAAAAATATGAGGCGCATGAAATGGTCTGAACAATAGGAGGAGCAGGAAGCGTGTTGTAAAGCATGAAGAGCCTGAAAAGCTGTGAAAAATATGAAGAACTTCAAAAAGTGTCAACAACAGGAGGAGCATGAAACGTTCTGAAAATTAGGAGGAGCATTAAGCAGGGTTGAAAAACATGAAGAGCCTGAAAAGGTGTGAATAATATGAAGAGCTTCAAAAGCTGTCAGATATATGAGGAGCATTAAATGGTCTGAAAAATAGGAGGAGCATGAATCGGTGTTGAAAAATATGAAGAGCATGAAAAGGTGTGAAAAATATGAAGAGCTTCAAAAGGTGTCAAAAATATGAGGAGCAAGAAACGGTCTGAAAAATAGGAGGAGCATGAAGCGGTGTTGAAAAACATGAAGAGCCTGAAAAGGTGTGAAATAACTGAAGAGCTTCAAAACGTGTCAAAAATATGAGGAGCATGAAACGGTCTGAAAAATAGGAGGAGCAGGAAGCGGTGTTGAAAAACATGAAGAGCCTGAAAAGGTGTGAAATATATGAAGAGCTTCAAAAGGTCTCAAAAATATGGGGAGCATGAAACGGTCTGAAAAATAGGAGGAGCATGAAGCCCAGTTCAAAAACATGAAGTGCCTGAAAAGGTGTGAAAAATATGAAGAGCTTCAAAAGGTGTCAAAAATATGAGGAGCATGAAACGGTCTGAAAAAAAGGAGGAGCATGACACGGTATTGGAAAACATGAAAAGCATGAAAAGGTGTGAAAAATATGAAGAGCTTCAAAAGGTGTCAAAAATAGGAGGAGCATGAAACGGTCTGAAAAAAAGGAGGTGCATGAAGCGGTTTTGAAAAACATGAAGAGCCTGAAAATGTGTGAAATATATGTAGAACTTCAAAAGGTGTCAAAAATAGGAGGAGTATGAAACGGTCTGAAACCTAGGAGGAGCATGAAGCGGTGTTGAAAAACATTAAGAGCCTGAAAAGGTGTGAAAAATATGAAGAGCTTCAAAAGGTTTGAAATTCATGACGAGCACGAAACGGTCTGAAAAATAGGATGATCATGAAATGCTGTTGAAAAACATGAAGAGCCTGAAAAGGTGTGAAAAAAATGAAGATATTCAAAAGGTGACAAAACTATGAGGAGCATGAAACGGTCTGAAAAATAGGAGACGCATGAAATGCTGCTGAAAAACATGAAGAGCCTGAAAAGGTCTGAAAAATAGGAAGAGCTTCAAAAGGTGGGAAATATATGAGGAGCATGAAACGGTCTGAAAAATAGAAGGAGTATGAAGCTGTGTTCACAAACATGAGAACCAGAAAAGGTGTGAAAAATATGAAGAGCTTAAAAAGGTGTGAAATATATGCGGACCATGAAACGGTCTGAAAAATAGGAGGATCATGAAGCGGTGTTCAAAACATAAAGAAACTGAAAAGGTGTGAAAAATATGAAGAGTTTCAAAAGGTGTGAAAAATATGAGGAGCATGAAACGGTCTGAGAAAAAAGAGGAGCATGAAGTGGTGTCCAAAAACATGAAGAGCCTGAAAAGGTGTGAAAAATATGAAGAGCTTCAAAAGGTGTGAAATATATGCGGAGTCGAAACGGCCTGAAAAATAGTAGGAGCATGAAAGGGTCTGAAAAATAGGAGGAGCATGAATCGGTTTTGAAAACATGAAGAGATTGAAAAGGTGTGAAATATATGAAGAGCTTCAAAAGGTGTCAAAAAAAGGAGGAGCATGAAACGTTCTGAAAAATAGGAGGAGCATGAAGCGGTTTTGAAAAATATGAAGTGCCTGAAAATGTGTGAAATATATGAAGAGCTTCAAAACTTCTCAAATATGAGGAGCACTAAACTGTCTGAAAAATAAGAGGAGATGCAGTGGTGTTGAAAAACATGAAGAGCCTGAAAATGTGTGAAGAATATGAAGAGCTTCAAAAGGTGTCAAAATATGAGGAGCATGAAACGGCCTGAAAAATAGGAGGAGCATGAAACGGTATGAACAATAGGAGGAGCATGAATCGGTGTTCAAAAACATGAAGAGATTGAAAAGGTGTGAAATATATGAAGAGCTTCAAAAGGTGTCAAAAATAGGAGGAGAATGAAACTGTCTGAAATAAAGGAGGAGCATGAAGCGGTGTTGAAAACCATGAAGAGCCTGAAATGGTGTGAAAAATATGAAGAGCTTCAAAAGGATTGAAATACATGAGAATCACGAAACGGTCTGAAAAAGAGGAGGAGCATGAAGCGTTGTTCAAAAACATGAAGTGCCTGAAAAGGTGTGAAAAATATGAAGAGCTTCAAAACGTGTCAAAAATATGAGGAGCATGAAACGGTCTGAAAAATAGGAGGAGCATGAAACGGTGTTCAAAAACATGAAGAGCCTGAAAATGTGTGAAAAATATGAAGAGCTTCAAAAGGTGTGTAATATATGAGGAGCATGAAACGCTCTAAAAAATAGGAGGAGCATGAAGCTGTGTTGAACAACATGAAGAGCCTGTAAAGGAGTGAAATAAATGAAGAGTTTCAAAAGGTGTCAAAAATATGAGGAGCAAGAAACGGTCTGAAATATAGGAGGAGTATGAACCGGTGTTGAAAAACACGAAGAGCCTGAAAAGGTGTAAAATATATGAAGAGCTTCAAAAGGTGTCAAAAATATGTGGAGCAAGAAACGGTCTGAAAAATAGGAGGAGCATCAAACGGTCTGAAAAATAGGAGGAGCATGAATCGGTGTTGAAAATATGAAGAGCATGAAAAGGTGTGAAAAATATGAAGAGCTTCAAAAGGTGTCAAAAATATGAGGAGCATGAAACCGTCTAAAAAATAGGAGGAGCATGACACGGTGTTGAAAAACATGAAGAGCATGAAAAGGTGTGAAAAATATGAAGAGATTCAAAAGCTGTCAAAAATATGAGGAGCCTGAAAAGGTCTGAGAAATAGGAGGAGCATGAAGTGGTGTTGAAAAAGATGAAGAGCCTGAAAAGGTGTGAAAAATATGAAGAGCTTCAAAAGGAGTCAAAATATGAGAAGCATGAAAAGGTCTGAAAAATAGGAGGAGCATGAAGCGGTGTTGAAAAACATGAAGAGCCTGAAAAGGTGTGAAAAATATGAAGATATTCAAAAGGTGACAAAACTATGAGGAGCATGAAACGGTCTGAAAAATAGGAGACGCATGAAATGCTGCTGAAAAACATGAAGAGCCTGAAAAGGTCTGAAAAATAGGAAGAGCTTCAAAAGGTGGGAAATATATGAGGAGCATGAAACGGTCTGAAAAATAGAAGGAGTATGAAGCTGTGTTCACAAACATGAGAACCAGAAAAGGTGTGAAAAATATGAAGAGCTTAAAAAGGTGTGAAATATATGCGGACCATGAAACGGTCTGCAAAATAGGAGGATCATGAAGCGGTGTTCAAAACATAAAGAAACTGAAAAGGTGTGAAAAATATGAAGAGTTTCAAAAGGTGTGAAAAATATGAGGAGCATGAAACGGTCTGAGAAAAAAGAGGAGCATGAAGTGGTGTCCAAAAACATGAAGAGCCTGAAAAGGTGTGATAAATATGAAGAGCTTCAAAAGGTGTCAAAAATATGAGGAGCATGAAACGGTCTGAAAAATAGGAGGAGCATGAAGGGGTGTTCAAAAACATGAAGAGCATTAAAAGGTGTGAAAAATGTGAAGAGCTTTTAAAGACGTCAAAAATATGAGGAGCATGAAATGGTCTGAAAAATAGGAGGAGCAGGAAGCGGTGTTTAAAAACATGAAGAGCCTGAAAAGGTATGAAAAATATGAAGATCTTCAAAAGGTGTGAAATATATGCGGAGTCGAAACGGCCTGAAAAATAGTAGGAGCATGAAAGGGTCTGAAAAATAGGAGGAGCATGAATCGGTTTTGAAAACATGAAGAGATTGAAAAGGTGTGAAATATATGAAGAGCTTCAAAAGGTGTCAAAAAAAGGAGGAGCATGAAACGTTCTGAAAAATAGGAGGAGCATGAAGCGGTTTTGAAAAATATGAAGTGCCTGAAAATGTGTGAAATATATGAAGAGCTTCAAAACTTCTCAAATATGAGGAGCACTAAACTGTCTGAAAAATAAGAGGAGATGCAGTGGTGTTCAAAAACATGAAGGGCCTGAAAATGTGTGAAGAATATGAAGAGCTTCAAAAGGTGTCAAAATATGAGGAGCATGAAACGGCCTGAAAAATAGGAGGAGCATGAAACGGTATGAACAATAGGAGGAGCATGAATCGGTGTTCAAAAACTAGAAGAGATTGAAAAGGTGTGAAATATATGAAGAGCTTCAAAAGGTGTCAAAAATAGGAGGAGAATGAAACTGTCTGAAATAAAGGAGGAGCATGAAGCGGTGTTGAAAACCATGAAGAGCCTGAAATGGTGTGAAAAATATGAAGAGCTTCAAAAGCTGTCAAACATAGGAGGAGCATAATACGGTCTGAAAAAAAGGAGGAGCATGAAGCCGGGTTGAAAAACATGAAGGGCCTGAAAAGGTGTGAAAAATATGAAGAGCTTCAAAAGGATTGAAATACATGAGAAGCACGAAACGGTCTGAAAAAGAGGAGGAGCATGAAGCGTTGTTCAAAAACATGAAGTGCCTGAAAAGGTGTGAAAAATATGAAGAGCTTCAAAACGTGTCAAAAATATGAGGAGCATGAAACGGTCTGAAAAATAGGAGGAGCATGAAACGGTGTTCAAAAACATGAAGAGCCTGGAAAGGTGTGAAAAATATGAAGAGCTTCAAAAGGTGTGTAATATATGAGGAGCATGAAACGCTCTAAAAAATAGGAGGAGCATGAAGCTGTGTTGAAAAACATGAAGAGCCTGTAAAGGAGTGAAATAAATGAAGAGTTTCAAAAGGTGTCAAAAATATGAGGAGCAAGAAACGGTCTGAAATATAGGAGGAGTATGAACCGGTGTTGAAAAACACGAAGAGCCTGAAAAGGTGTAAAATATATGAAGAGCTTCAAAAGGTGTCAAAAATATGTGGAGCAAGAAACGGTCTGAAAAATAGGAGGAGCATCAAACGGTCTGAAAAATAGGAGGAGCATGAATCGGTGTTGAAAATATGAAGAGCATGAAAAGGTGTGAAAAATATGAAGAGCTTCAAAAGGTGTCAAAAATATGAGGAGCATGAAACCGTCTAAAAAATAGGAGGAGCATGACACGGTGTTGAAAAACATGAAGAGCATGAAAAGGTGTGAAAAATATGAAGAGATTCAAAAGCTGTCAAAAATATGAGGAGCCTGAAAAGGTCTGAGAAATAGGAGGAGCATGAAGTGGTGTTGAAAAAGATGAAGAGCCTGAAAAGGTGTGAAAAATATGAAGAGCTTCAAAAGGAGTCAAAATATGAGAAGCATGAAAAGGTCTGAAAAATAGGAGGAGCATGAAGCGGTGTTGAAAAACATGAAGAGCCTGAAAAGGTGTGAAAAATATGAAGAGCTTCAAAAGGAGTCAAAAATATGAGGAGCATGAAACGGTCTGAAAAATAGGAGGACCATGAAGCGGTGTTCAAAAACATGAAGAGCCTGAAATGGTGTGAAAAATATGAAGAGCTTCAAAAGGTGTCAAAAATGTGAGGAGCATGAAACAGTCTGAAAAATAGGAGGAGCATGAATCGGTGTTGAAAAACATGAAGAGCTTGAAAAGGGGTGAAATATATGAAGAGCTTCAAAAGGTGTCAAAAATAGGAGGAGAATGAAACTGTCTGAAATAAAGGAGGAGCATGAAGCGGTGTTGAAAACCATGAAGAGCCTGAAAGGTGTGAAAAATATGAAGAGCTTCACAAGGTGTCAAACATAGGAGGAGCATAAAACGGTCTGAAAAATAGGAGGACGATGAAGCCGTGTTCAAAAACATGAAGAGCCTGAACAGGTGTGAAAAATATGAAGAGCTTCAAATGGATTGAAATACATGAGGAGCATGAAATGGTCTGAAAAAAAGGAGGAGCATGAAGCGGTGTTCAAAAACATGAAGAGCCTGAAAAGGTGTGAAAAATATGAAGAGCTTCAAAAATGTCAAATATATGAGGAACATGAAACGGTCTGAAAAATAAAAGGAGCATGAAGCATTGTTGAAAAACATGAAGATCCTGAAAAGGTGTGAAATATATGAAGAGATTCAAAAGGTGTAAAAATTGGAGGAGCATGAAACGGTCTGAAAAATAGGAGGAGCATGAAGCGGTGTCCAAAACAATGAAGAGCCTGAAAAGTTGTGAAAAATATGAAGAGCTTCAAAAGGTGTCAAAAATAGGAGGAGCATGAAACGGTCTGAAAAATAGGAGGAGCATGAAGCTGTGTTGAAAAACATAAAGTGCCTGAAAAGGTATGACATATATGAAGAGATTCAAAAAGTGTCAAAATATGAGGAGCATGAAACGGTCTGAAAAACAGGGGGAGCATGAAACGGTCTGAAAAATAGGAGAAGCATGAATCGGTGTTGAAAACATGAAGAGTATGTAAAGTTGTGAAAAATATTGAAGAGCTTCAAAAGGTGGCAAAAATATGAGGAGCTTGAAACGGTCTGAAAACTAGGAGGAGAATGAAGCGGTTTTCAAAAACATGAAGAGCATTAAAAGGTGTGAAATATATGAAGAGCTTCAAAAGGTGTGAAAAATATGAAGAGCTTCAAAAGGTGTCAAAAATATGAGGAGCATGAAACGGTCTGAAAAAATAGGAGGAGCATGAAGCGGTGTTGAAAAACAAGAAAAACCTGAAAAGGTGTGAAAAATATGAAGAGCTTCAAAACGTGTCAAAAATATGAGGAGCATGAAACAGTCTGAAAAATTGGAGGAGCATGAAACGGTATTCAAAAACATGAAGAGGTTGAAAAGGGTGTGAAAGATATGAAAAGCTTCAAAAAGTGTGAAATATGAAGAGCTTCAAAAGGTGTCAAAATGAGATGAGCATGAAACGGTCTGAAAAATAAGAGGAGCATGAAGTAGTGTTGAAAACATGAAGATCCTGAAAAAATGTGAAATATATGAAGAGCTTCAAAAGGTTTCAAAAATATGAGGAGCATGAAACGGTCAGAAAAATAGGAGGATCATGAAGCGGTGTTAAAAAACATGAAGAGCCTGAAAGGTGTGAAAAATATGAAGAGCTTCAAAAGGTGTCAAATATATGAGGAGCATGAAACCGTCTGAAAAATAGGAGGAGCATGAAACGGTGTTTAAAAACATGAAGAGCCTGAAAAGGTGGGAAAAATATGAAAAGCTTCAAATGGTGTGAAATACATGAGGAGCATGAAACGGTCTGAAAAATAGGAGGAGCATGAAGCGGTGTTGAAAAATATGAAGAGCCTGAAAAGGTGTTAAAAATATGAAGAGCTTCAAAAGGTGTGAAAAATATGAGGAGCATGAAACGGTCTGAAGCCTAGGAGGAGGATTGTAGCGATGTTCAAAAACATGAACAGCATGAAAATGTGTGAAAAATATGAAGAGCTTCAAATTGTGTCAAAAATATGAGGAGAATGAAACGGACTGAAAAATAGGAGGAGCATGAAGTGGTGTTGAAATACATGAAGAGACTGAAAACGTGTGAAAAATATGAAGAGCTTCAAAAGGTGTGCAAAATATGAAGAGATTCAAAGGTGTCCAAAATATGAGGAGCATGAAACGGTCTGAAAAATAGAAGGAGCATGAAACGATGTTCAAAAACATGAAGAGCCTGAAAATGTTTGAAATATATGAAGTGCTTCAAAAGGTTTCAGAAGTGAGAGGAGCATGAAACTGTCTTAAAAATAGGAGGATAATGAAGCAGTGATGAAAAACGTGAAGAGCCTGAAAAGGTGTGTAAAATATGAAGAGCTTCAAAAGGTGTCAAAAATATGAGGAGCATGAAATGGTCTGAAAAATAGGAGGTGCATGAAACGATGTTCAAAGATATGAAGAGCCTGAAAAGGTGTGAAAAATATGAAGAGCTTTAAAAGGTGTGAAATATATGAAGAGCTTCAAAAGCTGTCAATAATGAGATGAGCATGAAACGGTCTGAAAAATAGGAGGAGCATGAAGTGGTGTTGAAAACATGAAGATACCGAAAAAGTATGAAATATATGAAGAGCTTCAAAAAGTGTGAAAAATATGAGGAGCTTCAAAATGTGTCAAAAATATGAGGAGCATGAAACGGTCTGAAAAAACGGAGGAGCATGAAGCGGTCGGAAAAATAAGAGGAGCATGAAGCGGTGTTCAAAAACATGAAGAGCCTGAAGAGTTGTGAAAAATGTGAAGAGTTTAAATGGCGTCAAAATATGAGGAGCATGAAAAGTTCTGAAAAATAGGAGGAGCATGAAGCTGTGCTCAAAAACATGAATAGCCTGAAAAGGTGTGAAAAGTATGAAGAGCTTCAAAAGGGGTGAAAAATGTGAGGAGCATGAAATTGTCTGAAAAATAGGAGGAGCATGAAGCGGTGTTCAAAAACTTGAAGAGCCTGGAAAGGTGTGAAAAATATGAAGAGCCTCAAAACGTGTCAAATATATGAGGAGCATGAAACGGTCTGAAAAATAGGAGGAACATGAAGCGGTGTTGAAAAACATGAAGAGCCTGAAAACGTGTGAAAAATATGAAGAGTTTCAAAAGGTGTGAAAAATATGAAGAGCATCAAAAGGTGTAAAAAATGAGATGAGCATGAAACGGTCTGAAAAATAGGAGGAGCATGAAACGGTCTGAAAAATTGGAGGAGTATGAAACGGTGTTCAAAAACATGAAGAGCCTGAAAAGTTGTGAAAAATATGAAGAGCTTCAAAAAGTGTGAAATACATGAGGAGCATGAAACTGTCTGAAAAATAGGAGGACCATGAAGCGAGGTGAAAAACATGAAGAGCCTGAAAAGGTGTGAAAAATATGAAGAGCTTCAAAAGGTGTCAAAAATATGAAGAGCTCAAACGGTGTCAAAAATGAGAGTAGCATGAAAAGTTCTGAAAAATAGGAGAAGCATGAAGTGGTCTTGAAAAACATGAAGAGCCTGAAAAGGTGTCAAATATATTAAGAGCTTCAAGAGTTGTCAAAAATATGAGGTGCATGAAACGGTCAGAAAAATAGGAGGAGCATGAAGCGGTGTTGAAAAACATGAAGAGCCTGAAAAGGTGTGAAAAACATGATGAGCTTCAAATGGTGTGAAAAATATGAGGAGCATGAAACGGTCTGGAAATAGGAGGAGCAAGAAGCTGTGTTCAAAAACATGAGAGGCTGAAATTGTGTGAAATATATGAAGAGCTTCAAAAGATGTGAAATACATGAGGATCATGAAACGGTCTGAACAATAGGAGGAGCATGAAGCGGTGTTCAAAAACTTGAAGAGCCTGAAAAGGTGTGAAAAATATGAAGAGCTTCAAAAGGTGTCAAAAATATGAGGAACACTAAACGGTCTGAAAATAGGAGGACCATGAAGCGGTGTTGAAAAACATGAAGAGCCTGAAAAGGTGTGAAAAATATTAAGAGCTTCAAAAGGTGTCAAAAATACTACGAGCATTAAACGGTCTGAAAAATAGGAGGAGCATGAAGTCGTGTTCAAAACCATGAAGAGCCTGAAAAGGTGTGAAAAATATGAAGAGATTCAAAAGGTGTCAGAAATATGAGGAGCATGAAACGGTCTGAAAATTAGGAGGAGCAAGAGACCGTGTTCAAAAATATGAAGAGCATGAAAACTTTTGAAAAATATGAAGAGCTTCAAAAGGTGTCAAAAATATGAGGAGCATGAAACAGTGTGAAAAATAGGAGGAGCATGAAGCGGTGTTGAAAAACATTAAGAGCCTGAAAAGGTGTGAAAAATATGAAGAGCATGAAAATGTGTGAAAAATATGAGGAGCATAAACTGTGTTCAAAAACATGAAGATCCAGAAAAGGTGTGAAAAAAATGAAGAGCGTCAAAATGTCTCAAATACATGAGGAGCATGAAACGGTCTGAAAATAGAAGGAGCATTAAGCGGTGTTCAAAAACATGAAGAGCCTGAAAAGGTGTGAAAAATATGAAGAGCTTCTAAACTTGTCAAAAATATGAGGAGCATGAAACCTTCTTAAAATTGGAGGAGCATGAAGCGGTGTTCAAAAATCTAAAGAACATGAAAAGGTGTGAAAAATATGAAGAGCTTCAAAAGGTGTCAAAAATATGAGGAGCATGAAACGGTCTGAAATATAGGAGGAGCATGAAACGGAGTTCAATAACATGAAGAGCCTGAAAAGGTGTGAAAAATATGAAGAGCTTCAAAAGGTGTCAAAAATACGAGGAGCATGAAACAGTCTGAAAAATAGGAGGAGCATGAAACGGTGTTCAAAAACATGAAGAGCCTGAAAAGGTGTGAAAAATATGAAGAGCTTCAAAAGTTGTCAAAAATATGAGGATCATGAAACGGTCTGAAAATTAGGAGGAGCATGAAGCGTTGTTTAAATACATGAAGAGCCTGAAAAAGTGTGAAAAATATGAAGAGTTTCAAAAGGTGTCAAAAATATGAGGAGCATGAAACGGTCTGAAAAATAGGAGTAGCATGAATTGGTGTTCAAAAACATGAAGAGCCTGTTAAGCTGTGAAAAATATGAAGAGCTTCAAAAGGTGTCAAAATATGAGGAGCATGATACGGTCTAAAAATAGGGAGAGCATGAAACGGTGTTGAAAACATGAAGAGCCTGAAAAGGTGTGAAAAATATGAAGAGCTTCAAAAGTAGTCAAAAATATGAGGAGCATGACACGGTCTGAAAAATAGGAGGAGCATGAAATTGTGTTCAAAACCATGAAGAGCCTGAAAAGGTGTGAAAAATACGATGAGCTTCAAAAGGTGTCAAAAATATGAGGAACATGAAACGGTCTGAAAAATAGGAGGAGCATGAAATGGTGTTCAAAACCATGAAGAGCCTGAAAAGTTATGAAAAATATGAAGAGCTTCAAAAGGTGTCAAAAATATGAGGAACATGAAACGGTGTTCAAAAACATGAAGAGCCTGAAAAGGTGTGAAAAATACAATGAGCTTCAAAAGGTGTCAAAAATATGAGGAGCATGACACGGTCTGAAAAATAGGAGGAGCATGAAATGGTGTTCAAAACCATGAAGAGCCTGAAAAGGTGTGAAAAATATGAAGAGCTTCAAAAGGTGTCAAAAATATGAGGAACATGAAATGGTGTTCAAAAACATGAAGAGCCTGAAAAGTTGTGAAAAATACGATGAGCTTCAAAAGGTGTCAAAAATATGAGGAGCATTAAACGGTCTGAAAAATAGGAGGAGCATGAAATGGTGTTCAAAACCATGAAGAGCCTGAAAAGGTGTGAAAAATATGAAGAGATTCAAAGGGTGTCAAAAATATGAGGAGCATGAAACGGTCTGATAAATAGAAGGAGCAACAGACCGTGTTCAAAAACATGAAGAGCCTAAAAAGGTTTGAAAAATATGAAGAGCTTGAAAAGGTGGCAAAATTATGAGGAGCATGAAAAGGTCTGAAAAATAGGAGGAGCATTAAGCTGTGTTGAAATTCAGGAAGAGCATGAAAAGGTGTGAAATATATGAAGAACTTCAAAAGGTGTCAAAAATATGAGGAGCATGAAACGGTCTGAAAAATAGGAGTAGCATGAAGCGGTGTTGAAAAACATGAAGAGCCTGAAAAGCTGTGAAAAATATGAAAAGCTTCAAAATGTGTGAAAAATATGAGGAGCATGAAACGGTATCAAAAATAGGAGCAGCATGATGCGATGTTGAAAAACATGTATAGCCTGAAAATGTGTGAAATATATGAAGAGCTTCAAAGGTGTCAAAAATAATAGGAGCATGAAACGGTCTGAAAAATAGGAGGAGCATGAAGCCGTGTTGAAAAATATGACGAGCCTGAAAAGGTGTGAAAAAATATGAAGAGCTTCAAATGGTGTCAAAAATTTGAGGAGCATGAAACGGTCTGAAAAAGAGGAGGAGCAAGAAGTGGTTTTGAAAAACATGAAGAGCGTGTAAAGGTGCGAACTATATGAAGAGCTTCAAAAGGTGCCAAAAATATGAGGAGCATGAATCGGTCTGAAATATAGGAGTAGAATGAAGTGGTGTTGAGAAACATGAAGAGCCTGAAAAGGTGTGAAAATATGAAGAGCTTCAAAAGGTGTCAAAAATATGAGGAGAATGAAACGGTTTGAAAAATAGGAGGAGCATGAAACGGTGTAAAAACATGAAGAGCCTGAAAAGCTGTGAAAAATATGAAGAGCTTCAAAAGGTGTGAAAAATATAAGGAGCAAGAAATGGTCTGAAAATAGGAGGAGTAAGAAGTGGTGTTTAAAATATGAAGAGCGTGAAATGGGGTGAAAAATATGAAGAGCTTCAAAAGGTGTCAAAAATATGAGGAGCATGAAACAGTCTGAAAAATAGGAGGAGCATGAAACGTTCTGAAAAATAGGAGGAGCATGAAGCGGTGTAAAAACATGAAGAGCCTGAAAAGCTGTGAAAAATATGAAGAGCTTCAAAAGGTGTGAAAAATACGAGGAGCATGAAATGTTCTGAAAAATAGGAGGAGCATAAAGCGGTGTTCAAAAACATGAAGGGCCTGAAAAGCTGTGAAAAATATGAAGAGCTTCAAAAGGTGTCACAAATATGAGGAGCATGAAACGGTCTGAAAAATAGCAGGGGCATGAAGTGGTGTTGAAAAACATGAAGAGCCTCAAAAGGTGTGAAGAATATGAAGAGCTTGAAAAGGTGTCAAAAATATGAGGAGCAAGAAATGGTCTGAAAATAGGAGGAGTAAGAAGTGGTGTTTAAAATATGAAGAGCGTGAAATGGGGTGAAAAATATGAAGAGCTTCAAAAGGTGTCAAAAATATGAGGAGCATGAAACAGTCTGAAAAATAGGAGGAGCATGAAACGTTCTGAAAAATAGGAGGAGCATGAAGCGGTGTAAAAACATGAAGAGCCTGAAAAGCTGTGAAAAATATGAAGAGCTTCAAAAGGTGTGAAAAATACGAGGAGCATGAAATGTTCTGAAAAATAGGAGGAGCATAAAGCGGTGTTCAAAAACATGAAGGGCCTGAAAAGCTGTGAAAAATATGAAGAGCTTCAAAAGGTGTCAAAATATGAGGAGCATGAAACAGTCTGAAAAATAGGAGGAGCATGAAACGTTCTGAAAAATAGGAGGAGCATGAAGCGGTGTAAAAACATGAAGAGCCTGAAAACGTGTGAAAAATATGAAGGGTTTCAAAAGGTGTGAAAAATATGAACAGCTTCAAAAAGTGTCAAAAATGAGATGAGCATGAAGCAGTCTAAAAAATGGTGGAGCATGAAGTGTTGTTGAATATCATGAAGAGCCTGAAAATGTGAGAAAAATATGAAGAGCTTCAAAAGGTGTGAAGTACAGGAGGAGCATTAAACGGTCTGAAAAATAGGAGTAGCATGAAGCGGTGTTGAAAAACATGAAGAGCCTGAAAAGGTGTGAAAAATATGAAGAGCTTCAAAAGGTGTGAAAAATACGAGGAGCATGAAGAGGTGTTCAAAAACATGAAAAGCCTGAAATGTAAAAAATATGAAAAGCTTCAAAAGGTGTCAAAAATATGAGGAGCATGAAACGGTCTGAAAAACCAGAGGAGCATGAAGCGGTGTTCAAAAACATGAAGAGCCTGAAAAGGTGTGAAATATATGAAGAGCTTCAAAAGTTGTCAAAAATTAGATGAGCATGAAACGGTCTGAAAAATAGGAGGAGCATGAAGTGGTGTTGAAAAACAGGAAGCGCCTGAAAAGGTGTGAAAAATATGAAGAGCTTCAAGATGTGTCAAAAATATGAGGAGCATGAAATGGTATGAACAAGAGGAGGAGCCTGAAAAGGAGTTCAAAAACATGAAGAGCCTGAAAAGATGTGAAAAATATGAAGAGCTTCAAAGGTGTCAAAAATATGAGGAGCATGAAACGGTCTGAAAAATAGGAGGAGCATGAAGCTGTGTCGAAAAACAGGAAGCGCCTGAAAGGTATGAAAAATATGAAGATCTTCACAAGGTGTCAGAAATACGAGGACCATGAAACGGTCTCAAAAATAGGAGGAGCATGAAAGGGTGTTGAAAAACATGAACAGCATGAAAAGCTTTGAAAAATATGAAGAGCTTCACAAGGTGTCAAAAATACGAGGAGCATTAAACGGTCTGAAAAATATGAGGAGCATGAAACGGTGTTCAAAAACATGAAAACCGTGAAAAGTTGTGAAATAATGAAGAGCTTCAAAATATGTTAAAAATTGGAGGAGCATGAAACGGTTTCAAAAATATGAGGAGCAAGAAACGGTGTGAAAAATATGAAGAGCTTCAAAAGGTGTCAAAAATATGAGGAGCATGAAATGGTCTGAAAAATAGGAGGAGCATGATTTGGTATTGAAAAACAGAAAGAGCCTGAAAAGGTGTGAAAAATATGAAGAGCTTCAAAAGGTGTCAAAAATATGTGGAGCATGAAACGGTTTAAAAAATAGGAGGAGCATGAATCGGACTTCAAAAACATGAAGAACCTGAAAAGGTGTGAAAAATATGAAGAGCTTCAAAAGGTGTCAAAAATATGAGGAGCATGAAACGGTCTGAAAAATAGGAGGAGCATGAAGTGGTATTGAAAAACAGAAAGAGCCTGAAAAGGTGTGAAAAATATGAAGAGCTTCAAAAGGTGTCAAAAATATGAGGAGCATGAAACGGTTTAAAAAATAGAAGGAGCACGAAACGGTCTTCAAAAATATGAAGTGCCTGAAAAGGTGTGAAAAATATGAAGAGCTTCAAAAGGTGTCAAAAATATGAGGAGCATGAACAGTCTGAAAAATAGGAGGAGCAGGAAACAGTGTTCAAAAACATGAAGAGCCTGAAATGGTGTGAAAAAAATGAAGAGCTTCAAAAGGTGTCAAAAATATGAGGCGCATGAAACAGTCCGAAAAATAGGAGCAGCATGAAGCGGATTTGAAAAACATGAAGAGCCATAAAAGATGTGAAAAATATGAAGCACTTCAAAAGGTTTCAAAAATATAAGGAGCATGAAACGGTCTGAAAAATAGGAGGAGCATGAAACGCTTTTCAAATCGTGAAGAGCCTGAAAAGGTGTGAAAAATATGAAGAACTTCAAAAGCTGTCAAAAATATGAGGAGTATGAAACGGTGTTCAAAAACATGAAAAGCATGAAAATGTGTGAAATATATGAAGAGCTCCAAAATTTGTTCAAAAACAGGAGGAGCATGAAGCGGTGTAGAAAAACCTGAAGAGCCTGAAAAGGTGTGAAAAATATGAAGATCTTCAAAAGGTGTCAAAAATATGAGGAGCATGACACGGTCAGAAATATAGCAGGAGCATGAAGTGGTGTTGAAAACATGAAGAACCTGAAAAGTTGTGAAATGATGAAGAGCTTCAAAAGGTGTCAAATATATGAGCAGCATGAAACTTTCTGAAAAATTGGAGGTGCAAGAAATGATGTTCAAAACATGAAGGGCCTGAAAAGTTGTGAAAAATATGAAGGGCTTCAAAACGTACCAAAAATATGAGGAGCCTGAAACGGTCTGAAAGAGAGGAGGAGCATGAAACGGTGTTGAAAAACATGAGGAGCATGGAAAGTTGTGAAAAATATGAAGAGCTTCAAAAGGTGTCAAAAATATGATTAGCATGAAACTGTCTGAAAAATAGGAGGAGTATGAAACCTTGTTGAAAAATGTGAAGAGCCTGAAAAGGTGTGAAAAATATGAAGAGCTTCAAAAGGTGTCAAAATATGAGGAGCATGAAACGGTCTGAAAAAATGGAGGAACATGAAACGGTGTTCAAAAACATGAGGAGCCTGAAAAATTGTGAAAAATATGAACAGTTTCAAAAGGTGTCAAAAATATGAGGAGCATGAAACGGTCTGAAAAATATGAGGAGCATGAAACGGTGTTCAAAAACATGAAAACCCTGAAAAGGTGTGAAATATATGAAGAGCTTCAAAAGGTGTCAAAAATATGAGGAGCATGAAACGGTCTGAAAAATATGAGGAGCATGAAACGGTGTTCAAAAACATGAAAACCCTGAAAAGGTGTGAAATATATGAAGAGCTTCAAAAGATGTCAAAAATAGGAGGAGCATTAAGCGGTGTAGAAAAACATGAAGAGCCCGAAAATTTGTGAAAAATATGAAGAGCTTCAAAAGTTGTCAAAAATATGAGGAGCATGACACGGTCAGAAATATAGGAGGAGCATGAAGTGGTGTTGAATACATGAAGAACCTGAAAAGTTGTGAAAAATATGAAGAGCTTCAAAAGGAGTCAAAATATGAGGAGCATGAAACGGTCTGAAAAATAGGAGGAGCATGAAACTGTGTTGAAAACATGAAGAGCCTGAAAAGTTGTTAGAAATATGACGAGCTTCAATAGATATCCAAAATATGAGGAGCATGAAACGGTTTGAAAAATAGAAGGAGCATGATGTGGTGTTGAAAACAAGAAGTGCATAAAATGTGTGAAAAATATGAAGAGCTTCAAAAGATATCAAATATATGAGGAGCATGTAACGGTCTGAAAATTAGGAGGAGCATGAGGTGGTGTTCAAAAACATGAAGAGCCTGAAAAGGTGTGAAAAATATGAAGAGCTTCAAAAGATGTCAAAAATATGAGGAGCCTGAAACGGACTGAAAAATATGAGGAGCATGAATCGGTGTTCAAAAGCATGAAGAGCCTGAAAAGCTGTGAAAAATATGAAGAGCATCAAGAGGTGTCAACATATGAGGAGCATGAAATGGTCTAAAAAATAGGAGAAGCATGAAACGGTGTTCAAAAGCATGAAGAGCCTGAAAAAGTGTGAAAAATATGAAGAACTTCAAAAGGTGTCAAAAATATGAGAAGCATGAAACGGTCTGAATAATATGTGGAGAATAAAGCGGTGCTGAAAAACATGAAGAGCCTGAAAAGGTGTGAAAAATATGAAGAGCTTCAAAAGGTGTCAATAATATGAGGAGCATGAAACAGTCTTAAAAATAGGAGGAGCAGAAGCAGATTTGAAAAACATGAAGAGCCTGAAAAGGTGTGATAATTATGAAGCACTTCAAAAGGTGTCAAAATTATGGGGAGCATTAAACTGTCTGAAAAATAGGAGGAGCATGAAACCTGTTGAAAAATATGAAGAGCCTGAAAAGGTGTGAAAAATATGAAGAGCTTCAAAAGGTGTGAAAAATATGAGGAGCATGAAACGGTTTAAAAAATAGGAGGAGCATGAAATGGTGTTCAAAACATGAAGAGCATGAAAAGGTGTGAAAAATATGAAGAGCTTCAAAAGGTGTCAAAATCATGAGGACCATGAAACGGTCTGAAAAATAGGAGGAGCATGAAGCGGTGTTGAAAAACATGAAGAGCCTGAAAATGTGTGAAAAATATGAAGACCTTCAAAAGGTGTCAAAAATATGAGGACCATGAAACGGTCTGAAAAATAGGAGGAGCATGAAATGGTGTTCAAAAACATGAAGACCTGAAAAGGTGTGAAAAATATGAAGAGCTTCAAAAGGTGCCAAAAATATGAGGAGCATCAAACGGCCTGAAAAAAGGAGGAGCATGAAGCGGTGTTGAAAAACATGAAGAGCCTGAAAAGTTGTGAAGAATATGAAGAGCTTCAAAAGGTGTCAAAATATGAGAAGCATGAAACGGTCTGAAAAATAGGAGGAGCATGAAGCGGTGTTGAAAAACATGAAGAGTCTGAAAAGGTGTGAAAAATATGAAGAGCTTTAAAGGTGTCAAAAATATGAGGAGCATGAAACGGTCTGAAAAATAGGAGGAGCATGAAGCGGTGTTGAAAAACATGAAGAGTCTGAAAAGGTGTGTAAAATATGTAGAGCTTTAAAGGTGTCAAAAATATGAGGACCATGAAACGTTCTGAAAAACAGGAGGAGCATGAAGCGGTGTTGAAAAACATGAAGAGCCTGAAAAGGTGTGAAATATATGAAGAGCTTCAAAAGGTGTAAAAAATATGAGGAGTTTGAAACGGTCTGAAAAATAAGAGGATCTGGTTTCCTCAGTGTGTATGCCCAGAAGTGGAATTGCTGGGTCATCTGGCAGTTCTATTTCCAGTTTTTTAAGAAATCTCTACACCGTTTTCCATAGCGGCTGTACTAGTGTGCATTCCCACCAACAGTATAAGAGGGTTCCCTTTTCTCCACTCCCTCTCCAGCATTTATTGCTTGTAGACTTTTGGATAGCAGCCATCCTGACTGGCATGTAATGGTACCTCATTGTGGTTTTGATTTGCATTTCTCTAATAATGAGTGATGTTGAGCATCTTTTCATGTGTTTGTTATCCATCTGTATGTCTTCTTTGGAGAAATGTCTGTTTAGTTCTTTGGCTCATTTTTTATTTAGTCATTTATTTTTCTGGAATTGAGCTGCAGGATTTGCTTGTATATTTTTGAGATTAATCCTTTGTCTGTTTCTTCATTTGCTATTATTTTCTCCCAATCTGAGGGCTGTCTTTTCACCTTACTTATAGTTTCCTTTGTAGTGCAAAAGCTTTTAAGTTTCATTAGGTCCCATTTGTTTAGTTTTGCTTTTATTTCCAATATTCTGGGAGGTGGGTCATAGAGGATCTTGCTTTGATTTATGTCGGAGAGTGTTTTGCCTATCTTCTCCTCTAGGAGTTTTATAGTTTCTGGTCTTACATTTAGATCTTTAATCCATTTTGAGTTTATTTTTGTGTATGGTGTTAGAAAGTGTTCTATTTTCATTCTTTTACAAGTGGTTGACCAGTTTTCCCAGCACCACTTGTTAAAGAGGTTGTCTTTTTTCCACTGTATATCCTTGCCTCCTTTGTCAAAGATAAGGTGTCCATAGGTTCATCTGAAAGAGACACGTGCACCCCAATGTTCATCGCAGCACTGTTTATAATAGCCAGGACATGGAAGCAACCTAGATGCCCGTCAGCAGATGAATGGATAAGAAAGCTGTGGTACATATACACCATGGAATATTACTCAGCCATTAAAAAGAATTCATTTGAATCAGTCCTAATGAGATGGATGAAGCTGGAGCCCATTATACAGAGTGAAGTAAGCCAGAAAGATAAAGAACATTACAGCATACTGACACATGTATATGGAATTTAGAAAGGTGACAACGATAACGCTATATGCAGAACAGAAAAAGAGACACAGAAATACAGAACAGACTTTTGAACTTTGTGGGAGAATGTGAGAGTGGGATATTTCAAAAGAACAGCATGTATGCTATCTATGGTGAAACAGATCACCAGCCCAGGTAGGATGCACGAGACAAGTGCTCCGGCTTGGTGCACTGGGAAGACCCAGAGGAATCGGGTGGAGAGGGAGGTGGGAGGGGAAATCGGGACTGGGAATGCATGTAAATCCATGGCTGATTCATATCAAAGTATGACAAAACCCACTGGAAAAAAAAAATAAAAATAATAAAAAAAAATTAAAAAAAAATAACAATAAAAAAAAAAAAAAGAGGAGCATGAAACGGTGTTCAAAAACATGAAGAGCCTGAAAAGGTGTGGAAATTATGAAGAGCTTCAAAAGGTGTCAAATATATGAGGAGCATAAAACGGTTTGAAAAAAAGGAGGAGCATGAAATGGTGTTGAAAAACATGAAGAGCCTGAAAAGGTGTGAAAAATATGAAGAGCTTCAAAAGGTTTCAAAAATATGAGAGGCATGAACGGTCTGAAATATAGGGGGAGCATGAAGCGGTGTAGAAAAACATGAAGAGCCTGAAAAGGTGTGGAAATAATGAAGAGCTTCAAAAGGTGTCAAATATATGAGGAGCATAAAACGGTCTGAAAAAAAGGAGGAGCATGAAATGGTGTGGAAAAACATGAAGAGCCTGAAAAGGTGTGATAAATATGAAGAGTTTCAAAACGTGTCAAAAAGATGAGGAGCATGAAACGGTCTGAAAAATAGGAGGAGCATGAAGCGGTGTTGAGAAATATGAAGAGCCTGAAAAGGTGTGAAAAATCTGAAGAGCTTCAAAAGGTGTCAAATATATGAGGAGCATGAAACGGTCTGAAAAATATGAGTAGCATGAAGTGGTGTTGAAAACCATGAAGAGCCTGTAAGGTGTGAAAAATATGAAGAACTTCAAAAGGTGTCAAAAATATAAGGAGCATGAAACGGCCTGAAAAATAGGAGGAGCATGAAGTGGTGTTGAAAAACGTGAAGAGCCTGAAAAGGTGTGAAAAATATGAAGAACTTCAAAAGGTGTCAAAAATATGAGCAGCATCAAACGGTCTGAAAAACAGGAGGAGCATGAAACGGTGTTCAAAAACATGAAGAGCCTGGAGAAGTGTGAAAAATATGAAGAGCTTCAAAAGGTGTGAAAAATACGAGGAGCATGAAATGGCTTGAAAAATAGGAGGAGCATGAAGTGGTGTTCAAAAACATGAAAAGCCTGAAAAGGTGTGAAATATATGAAGAGATTCAAAAGCTGTCAAAAATATGAGGAGCATGAAACGGTCTGAAAAATAGGAGAAGCATGAAACAGTGTTGAGAAACATGAAGAGCCTGAAAAGGTGTGAAAATATGAAGAGAATGAAAAGGTTTGAAAAATATGCGGAGCATGAAACTGTGTTCAAAAACATGAAGAGCCTGAAAAGCTGTGAAAAATATGAAGAGCTTCAAAAGGTGTCAAAAATATGAGGAGCAAGAAACGGTCTGAAAATTAGGAGGAGCATGAAGTGGTGTTGAAAACCATGAAGACCCTATAAGGTGTGAAAAATATGAAGAACTTCAAAAGGTTTCAAAAATATAACGAGCATGAAACGGCCTGAAAAATAGGAAAAGCATGAAGTGGTGTTGAAAAACGTGAAGAGCCTGAAAAGGTGTGAAAAATATGAAGAACCTCAAAAGGTGTCAAAAATATGAGCATCATGAAACGGTCTGAAAAACAGGAGGAGCACGAAACGGTGTTCAAAAACATGAAGAGCCTGGAGAAGTGTGAAAAATATGAAGAGCTTCAAAAGGAGTCAAAAATATGAGGAGCATGAAACGGTCTGAAAAATAGGAGGAGCATGAAGTGGTGTTGAGAAACATGAAGAGCCTGAAAAAGTTGTGAAAGATATGAGGAGAATGAAACGGTCTGAAAAATAGGAGGAGCATGAAGTGGTGTAGAAAAACATGAAGACCCTGAAAAAATGTGAAAAATATGAAGAGCTTCAAAAGGTGTCAAAAATATGAGGAGCATGAAATGGTCTGAAATATAGGAGGAGCGTGAAAAGGTGTTAAAAAACATGAAGAGCTTAAAAAGGTGTGAAACATATGAGGAGCATGAAAAGGTCTGAAAAATAGTAGAAGCATGAAGCGGTGTTGAAAAACATGAAAAGCCTGAAAAGGTGCGAAAAATATGAAGAGTTTCAAAAGGTGACAAAAATATGAGGAGCATGAAAAGCTCTGAAAAATAGGAGGAGCAAGAAGCGGTGTAGAACAACATGAAGAGCCTGAAAAGGTGTGAAATCTATGGAGAGCTTCAAAAGGTGTCAAAAATATGAGGAGCATGAAACGGTCTCAAATAAAGGAGGAGCATGAAGTTGTGTTGAAAAAAATGAAGAGCCTGAAAAGGTGTGAAAAATATGAAGAGCTTCAAAAGGTGTCAAAAACATGAGGAGCAAGAAACGGTCTGAAAAATAGGAGGAGCATTAATCGGTGTTCAAAAATATGAAGAGCATGGAAAGCTGTGAAAAATATGAAGAGCTTCAAAAGGTGTCAAAAATATGAGGAGCATGAAACGATCTGAAAATAGGAGGAGCATGACGTGGTGTTGAAATACATGAAGAGCCTGAAAAAGGTGTGAAACATATGAGGAGCCTGAAACGGTCTGAAAGAGAGGAGGAGCATGAAACGGTGTTGAAAAACATGAGGAGCATGGAAAGGTGTGAAAAATATGAAGAGCTTCAAAAGGTGTCAAAAATATGAGGAGCATAAAACTGTCTGAAATATAGGAGGAGCATGAAACCTTCTTGAAAAATATGAAGAGCCTGAAAAGGTGTGAAAAATATGAAGAGCTTCAAAAGGTGTCAAAATATGAGGAGCATGAAACGGTCTGAAAAAATGGAGGAACATGAAACAGTGTTCAAAAACATGAGGAGCCTGAATAATTGTGAAAAATATGAAGAGTTTCAAAAGGTGTCAAAAATATGAGGAGCATGAAATGGTCTGAAAAATATTAGGAGCATGAAACGGTGTTCAAAAACATGAAAACCCTGAAAAGGTGTGAAATATATGAAGAGCTTCAAAAGGTGTCAAAATTATGAGGAGCATGAAACGGTCTGAAAAATATGAGGAGCATGAAACGGTGTTCAAAAACATGAAAACCCTGAAAAGGTGTGAAAAATATGAAGAGCTTCAAAAGTTGTCAAAAATAGGAGGAGCATGAAGCGGTGTAGAAAAACATGAACAGCCTGAAAAGTTGTGAAAAATATGAAGAGCTTCAAAAGTTCTCAAAAATATGAGGAGCATGACACGGTCAGAAATATAGGAGGAGCATGAAGTGGTGTTGAATACATGAAGAACCTGAAAAGTTGTGAAAAATATGAAGAGCTTCAAAAGGTGTCAAATATATGAGGGGCATGAAACGGTCTGAAAATTAGGAGGAGGATGAAACGGTGTTCAAAACATGAAGAGCCTGAAATGTTTTGAAAAATGTGAAGAGCTTGAAAAGGTGTCAAAAATATGAGGGGCATGAAACTGTCTGAAAAATAGGAGGAGCATGAAACGTTGTTCAAAAACATGAAGAGCCTGAAAAGGTTTGAAAAATGTGAAGAGCTTGAAAAGGTGTCAAAAATATGAGGGGCATGAAACGGTCTGAAAAAGAGGATGAGCAAGAAGCGGTGTTGAAAAACATGAAGAGCTTGAAAATGTGTGAAAAATATGAAGAGCTTCAAAAGGAGTCAAAATATGAGGAGCATGAAACGGTCTGAAAAATAGGAGGAGCATGAAACTGTGTTGAAAACATGAAGAGCCTGAAAAGTTGTTAGAAATATGACGAGCTTCAAAAGATATCCAAAATATGAGGAGCATGAAACGGTTTGAAAAATAGAAGGAGCATGATGTGGTGTTGAAAACAAGAAGTGCATAAAATGTGTGAAAAATATGAAGAGCTTCAAAAGATATCAAATATATGAGGAGCATGTAACGGTCTGAAAATTAGGAGGAGCATGAGGTGGTGTTCAAAAACATGAAGAGCCTGAAAAGGTGTGAAAAATATGAAGAGCTTCAAAAGATGTCAAAAATATGAGGAGCCTGAAACGGTCTGAAAAATATGAGGAGCATGAATCGGTGTTCAAAAGCATGAAGAGCCTGAAAAGCTGTGAAAAATATGAAGAGCATCAAGAGGTGTCAAAATATGAGGAGCATGAAATGGTCTAAAAAATAGGAGAAGCATGAAACGGTGTTCAAAATCATGAAGAGCCTGAAAAACTGTGAAAAATATGAAGAGCTTCAAAAGGTGTCAAAAATATGAGGAGCATGAAACAGTCTGAAAAATAGGAGGAGCAGAAGCAGATTTGAAAAACATGAAGAGCCTGAAAAGGTGTGATAATTATGAAGCGCTTCAAAAGGTGTCAAAATTATGGGGAGCATTAAACGGTCTGAAAAATAGGAGGAGCATGAAACCTTGTTGAAAAATATGAAGAGCCTGAAAAAGTGTGAAAAATATGAAGAGCTTCAAAAGGTGTGAAAAATATGAGGAGCATGAAACGGTTTAAAAAATAGTAGGAGCATGAAATGGTGTTCAAACACATGAAGAGCATGAAAAGGTGTGAAAAATATGAAGAGCCTCAAAAGGTGTCAAAATCATGAGGAGCATGAAACGGTCTGAAAAATAGGAGGAGCATGAAGCGGTGTTGAAAAACATGAAGAGCCTGAAAAGGTGTGAAATATATGAAGAGCTTCAAAAGGTGTAAAAAATATGAGGAGCTTGAAACGGTCTGAAAAATAAGAGGATCTGGTTTCCTCAGTGTGTATGCCCTGAAGTGGGATTGCTGGGTCATACGGCAGTTCTATTTCCAGTTTTTAAGAAATCTCCACACTGTTTCCATAGGGGCTGTACTAGTGTGCATTCCCACCAACAGTGTAAGAGGGTTCCCTTTTCTCCACACCATCTCCAGCATTTATTGCTTGTAGACTTTTGGATAGCAGCCATCCTGACTGGCATATAATGGTACCTCATTGTGGTTTTGATTTGCATTTCTCTAATAATGAGTGATGTTGAGCATCTTTTCATGTGTTTGTTATCCATCTGTATGTCTTCTTTGGAGAAATGTCTGTTTAGTTCTTTGGCTCATTTTTTATTGGGTCATTTATTTTTCTGGAATTGAGCTGCAGGATTTGCTTGTATATTTTTGAGATTAATCCTTTGTCTGTTTCTTCATTTGCTATTATTTTCTCCCAATCTGAGGGCTGTCTTTTCACCTTACTTATAGTTTCCTTTGTAGTGCAAAAGCTTTTAAGTTTCATTAGGTCCCATTTGTTTAGTTTTGCTTTTATTTCCAATATTCTGGGAGGTGGGTCATAGAGGATCTTGCTTTGATTTATGTCGGAGAGTGTTTTGCCTATCTTCTCCTCTAGGAGTTTTATAGTTTCTGGTCTTACATTTAGATCTTTAATCCATTTTGAGTTTATTTTTGTGTATGGTGTTAGAAAGTGTTCTATTTTCATTCTTTTACAAGTGGTTGACCAGTTTTCCCAGCACCACTTGTTAAAGAGGTTGTCTTTTTTCCATTGTATGTCCTTGCCTCCTTTGTCAAAGATAAGGTGTCCATAGGTTCATCTGAAAGAGACACGTGCACCCCAATGTTCATCGCAGCACTGTTTATAATAGCCAGGACATGGAAGCAACCTAGATGCCCGTCAGCAGATGAATGGATAAGAAAGCTGTGGTACATATACACCATGGAATATTACTCAGCCATTAAAAAATTCATTTGAATCAGTCCTAATGAGATGGATGAAGCTGGAGCCCATTATACAGAGTGAAGTAAGCCAGAAAGATAAAGAACATTACAGCATGCTGACACATGTATATGGAATTTAGAAAGGTGATAACGATAACGCTATATGCAGAACAGAAAAAGAGACACAGAAATACAGAACAGACTTTTGAACTTTGTGGGAGAATGTGAGAGTGGGATATTTCAAAAGAACAGCATGTATGCTATCTATGGTGAAACAGATCACCAGCCCAGGTAGGATGCATGAGACAAGTGCTCCGGCTTGGTGCACTGGGAAGACGGAGAGGAATCGGGTGGAGAGGGAGGTGGGAGGGGGGACTGGGATTGGGAATACATGTAAATCCATGGCTGATTCATATCAATGTATGACAAAACCGACTGGGAAAAAAAAATAAAAATTATAAAAAAAAATTTAAAAAAATAACAATAAAAAAAAAATAAGAGGAGCATGAAATGGTGTTCAAAAACATGAAGAGCCTGAAAAGGTGTGGAAATTATGAAGAGCTTCAAAAGGTGTCAAATATATGAGGAGCATAAAACGGTCTGAAACATAGGAGGAGCATGAAGCGGTGTTGAAAAACATGAAGAGCCTGAAAAGGTGTGAAAAATATGAAGAGCTTCAAAAGGTGTCAAAAATATGAGGACCATGAAACGGTCTGAAAATTAGGAGGAGCATGAAATGGTGTTCAAAAACATGAAGACCTGAAAAGGTGTGAAAAATATGAAGAGCTTCAAAAGGTGCCAAAAATATGAGGAGCATCAAACGGCCTGAAAAAAGGAGGAGCATGAAGCGGTGTTGAAAAACATGAAGAGCCTGAAAAGGTTTGGAAAATATGAAGAGCTTCATAACATGTGAAAAATACAAAGAACTTCAAAAGTTGTCAAAAATGAGATGAGCATGAAACGGTCTGAAAAATAGGAGGAGCATGAAGCTGTGTTCAAAAACATGTAGAGCCTGAAAACGTGTGAAAAATATGAAGATCTTCAAAAGGTGTGAAAAATATGAGGCTCATGAAACGGTCTGAAAAATAGAAGCAGCATGAAACGGTGTCGAAAAACATGAAGAGCCTGAAAGGTGTGAAAAATATGAAGAGCTTCAAAAGGTGTGAAAAATATGAGGAGCATGAAATGGTCTGAAAAATAGAATCAGCATGAAACGGTGTTGAAAAACATGAAGAGCATGAAAGGTGTGAAAAATATGAAGAGCTTCAAAAGGTGTCAAAAATATGAAGAGCACGAAGCGGTCTGAAAAATAGGCGGATCATGAAGCGGTGTTCAAAAACATGAAGAGCCTGAAAAGGTGTGAAAAATATGAAGAAGTTCAAAAATGTGAAAAATATGAAGAGCTTCAAAATGTGTGAAATATATGAAGAGCCTCAAAACGTGTCAAAAATATGAGGAGTATGAAACGGTGTGAAAAATAGCAGGAGCATGAAGCGGTGTTGAAAAACATGAAGAGCCTGAAAAAGTGTGAAAAATATGAAGAGGTTCAAAAATGTGAAAAATATGAAGAGCTTCAAAAGGTGTGAAATATATGAAGAGTTTCAAAAGGTGTCAAAAATTAGATGAGCATGAAACGGTCTGAAAAATAGGAGGAGCATGAAGTGGTGTTAAAAACATGAAGAGCCTGAAAAGTTGTGAAAAATACGAAGAGCTTGAAAAGGTGTGAAAAATATGAAGAGCCTGAAAAGCTGTGAAAAATATGAGGAGCATGAAACCGTCTGAAAAACAGAAGCAGCATGAAACGGTGTTGAAAAACATGAAGAGCCTGAAAACGTGTGAAAAATATGAAGACTTTCAAAAGGTGTGAAAAATATGAAGAGCTTCAAATGTGTCAAAAATGAGATGAGCATGAAACGGTCTGAAAAATAAGAGGAGCATGAAGTGGAGTTTAAAAAAGAGAAGAGCCTGAAAAGGTGTGAAATATATGAAGACCTTCAAAAGGTGTCAAAAATATGAGGAGAGTGAAACGTTCTGAATAATAGGAGGAGCATGAAGCGGTGTTGAAATACATGAAGAGCCTGAAAACGTATGAAAAATATGAAGAGCTTCAAAAGGTGTGGAAAATATGAAGAGCTTCAAATGTGTCAAAAATGAGATGAGCATGAAACGGTCTGAAAAATAAGAGGAGCATGAAATGGAGTTGAAAAAAAAAGAAGAGCCTGAAAAGATGTAAATATATGAAGACAGACTAGAAGGTGTCAAAAATATGAGGAGAATGAAACGGTCTGAATAATAGGAGGAGCATGAAGTGGTGGTGAAAATCATGAAGAGCCTGAAAAGGTGTTTAAAATATGAAGAGCTTCTAAAGGTGTCAAAAATATGAGGAGCATGAAACGGTCTGAAATATAGGAGGATCATGAAGCGGTGTTCAAAAACATGAAGAGCCTGAAAAGGTGTGAAAATATGAAGAGCTTCAAAATGTGTCAAAAATATGAGGAGCATGAAATGGTCTGAAAAAAAGGAGGAGCATGAAGTGGTGTGGTAAAACATGAAGAGCCTGAAAAGGTGTGAAAAATATGAAGAGCTTCAAAAGGTGTGAAATACATGAGGAGCATGAAACTCTCTGAAAAATAGGAGGAGCATGAAGCTGTGTTAAAAACATGAAGAGCCTGAAAAGGTGTGAAAAATATGAAGAGCTTTAAAAGCTGTGAAAAATATGAGGAGCATGAAACCGTCTGAAAAACAGAAGCAGCATGAAACGGTGTTGAAAAACATGAAGAGCCTGCAAACGTGTGAAAAATATGAAGAGCTTCAAAAGGTGTGAAATATATGAAGAGCTTCAAAAGGTGTCAAAAATGAGATGAGCATGAAACGGTCTGAAAAATAGGAGGAGCATGAAATGGTGATCAGAAACATGAAGAGCCAGAAAAGGTGTGAAAAATATGAAGAGCTTCAAAGGCATGAAATTCATGAGGATCATGAAACGGTTTGAAAAATAGGAGAAGCATGAAGTGGTGTGGAAAATATGAAGAGCCTGAAAAGGTGTTGAAAAATATGAAGAGCTTCAAAAGGTGGGAAATACATGAAGAGCATGAAACTCTCTGACAAATAGGAGGAGCATGTAGTGGTGTTCAAAACATGAAGAGTCTGAAAAGGTGTGAAAAATATGAAGAGCTTCAAAAAGTGTCAAAAATATGAGGAGCATGAAACGGTCTGAAAAATAGGAGGAGCATGAAGCGGTCTTGAAAAACAAGAAGAGCCTGAAAACGTGTGAAAAATATGAAGAGCTTCAAAAGGTGTAAAAAATATGGGGAGCATGAAACGGTCTGCAAAAAAGGAGGAGCATGAAGTGGTGTTGAACAACTTGAACAGCCAGAAAATGTGTGAAAAATATGAAAAGCTTCAAAAGGTGGTAAAAATATGCGGAGCATGAAACGGTCTGAAAAATAGGAGGAGCATGAAGCATTGTTGAAAAACATGAAGAGCCTGAAAAGTTGTGAAAAATATGAAGAGCTTCAAAAGGTGTGAAAAATATGAAGAGCTTCAAATGTGTCAAAAATGAGATGAGCATGAAACGGTCTGAAAAATAAGAGGAGCATGAAGTGGTGTTGAAAAAAAAGAAGAGGCTGAAAAGGTGTGAAATATATGAAGACCTTCAAAAGGTGTCAAAAATATGAGGAGAATGAAACGTTCTGAATAATAGGAGGAGCATGAAGCGGTGTTGAAAAACATGAAGAGCCTGAAAACGTGTGAAAAATATGAAGACTTTCAAAAGGTGTGAAAAATATGAAGAGCTTCAAATGTGTCAAAAATGAGATGAGCATGAAACGGTCTGAAAAATAAGAGGAGCATGAAGTGGAGTTTAAAAAAGAGAAGAGCCTGAAAAGGTGTGAAATATATGAAGACCTTCAAAAGGTGTCAAAAATATGAGGAGTATGAAACGGTCTGAAATATAGGAGGAGCATGAAGAGGTGTTCAAAAACATGAAAAGCCTGAAAAGGTGTGCAAATATGAAGAGCTTCAAAATGTGTCAAAAATATGAGGAGCATGAAATGGTCTGAAAAAAAGGAGGAGCATGAAGTGGTGTGGTAAAACATGAAGAGCCTGAAAAGGTGTGAAAAATATGAAGAGCTTCAAAAGGTGTGAAATACATGAGGAGCATGAAACTCTCTGAAAAATAGGAGGAGCATGAAGCTGTGTTAAAAACATGAAGAGCATGAAAAGGTGTGAAAAATATGAAGAGCTTTAAAAGCTGTGAAAAATATGAGGAGCATGAAACCGTCTGAAAAACAGAAGCAGCATGAAACGGTGTTGAAAAACATGAAGAGCCTGCAAACGTGTGAAAAATATGAAGAGCTTCAAAAGGTGTGAAATATATGAAGAGCTTCAAAAGGTGTCAAAAATGAGATGAGCATGAAACGGTCTGAAAAATAGGAGGAGCATGAAATGGTGATCAGAAACATGAAGAGCCAGAAAAGGTGTGAAAAATATGAAGAGCTTCAAAGGCATGAAATTCATGAGGATCATGAAACGGTTTGAAAAATAGGAGAAGCATGAAGTGGTGTGGAAAACATGAAGAGCCTGAAAAGGTGTTGAAATATATGAAGAGCTTCAAAAGGTGGGAAATACATGAAGAGCATGAAACTCTCTGACAAATAGGAGGAGCATGTAGGGGTGTTCAAAACATGAAGAGTCTGAAAAGGTGTGAAAAATATGAAGAGCTTCAAAAAAGCGTCAAAAATATGAGGAGCATGAAACGGTCTGAAAAATAGGAGGAGCATGAAGCGGTCTTGAAAAACATGAAGAGCCTGAAAACGTGTGAAAAATATGAAGAGCTTCAAAAGGTGTAAAAAATATGGGGAGCATGAAATGGTCTGCAAAAAAGGAGGAGCATGAAGTGGTGTTGAAAAACTTGAACAGCCAGAAAATGTGTGAAAAATATGAAAAGCTTCAAAAGGTGGTAAAAATATGCGGAGCATGAACGGTCTGAAAAATAGGAGGAGCATGAAGCATTGTTGAAAAACATGAAGAGCCTGAAAAGTTGTGAAAAATATGAAGAGCTTCAAAAGGTGTGAAAAATATGAAGAGCTTCAAATGTGTCAAAAATGAGATGAGCATGAAACGGTCTGAAAAATAAGAGGAGCATGAAGTGGTGTTGAAAAAAAAGAAGAGGCTGAAAAGGTGTGAAATATATGAAGACCTTCAAAAGGTGTCAAAAATATGAGGAGAATGAAACGTTCTGAATAATAGGAGGAGCATGAAGCGGTGTTGAAAAACATGAAGAGCCTGAAAACGTGTGAAAAATATGAAGACTTTCAAAAGGTGTGAAAAATATGAAGAGCTTCAAATGTGTCAAAAATGAGATGAGCATGAAACGGTCTGAAAAATAAGAGGAGCATGAAGTGGAGTTTAAAAAAGAGAAGAGCCTGAAAAGGTGTGAAATATATGAAGAGCTTCAAAAGGTGTCAAAAATATGAGGAGTATGAAACGGTCTGAAAAATAGGAGGAGCATGAAGAGGTGTTGAAAAACATGAAGATCCTGAAAGGGTGTGAAAAATATGAAGAGCATCAAAAGGTGTCAAAAATATGAGGAGAATGAAACGGTCTCAAAAATAGGAGGAGCATGAAACGGTGTTCAAAAACATGAAGAGCCTGAAAAGTTGTGAAAAATATGAAAAACTTCAAAAGGTGTCAAAAATATGAGGAGCATGATACGGTCTGAAAAATAGGAGGCGCATGAAGCGGTGTTCAAACACATGACGAGCCTGAAAAGGTGTGAAAAATATGAAGAGCTTCAAAAGATGTCAAAAATATGAGGAGAATGAAACGGTCTGAAATATAGGAGGAGCATGAAGCTGTGTTGAAAACATGAAGAGCCTGAAAAGGTGTGAAAAATAAGAAGAGCTTCTAAAGGTGTCAAAAATATGAGGAGCATGAAACGGTCTGAAAAATAAAAGCAGCATGAGGCGGTGTTGAAAAACATGAAGAGCCTGAAAAGGTGTGAAAAATATGAGGAGCTTTAAAAGGTGTCAAAAATATGAGGAGCATGAAACGGTCTGAAAAATAGGAGAAGCATGAAATGGTGATCAAAAACATGAAGAGCCTGAAAAGGTGTGAAAAATATGAAGAGCTTCAAAAGGCCTCAAATACATGAGGAGCATGTAACGGGCTGAAAAATAGGAGAAGCATGAAGTGGTGTGGAAAAACATGAAGAGCCTGAAAAGGTGTGAAAAATATGAAAGGCTTCAAAAGGTGTGAAATACAGGAGGCGCATGAAACTCTCTGAAAATTAGGAGGAGCAAGAAGCAGTGTTCAAAAACATGAAGAGCCTGAAAACTTGTGAAAAATATGAAGAGCTTCGAAAGGTGTGAAACATATGAGGCGCATGAAACTCTCTGAAAATTAGGAGGAGCAAGAAGCAGAGTTCAAAAACATGAAGAGCCTGAAAACTTGTGAAAAATATGAAGGGCTTCAAAAGGTGTGAAATACATGAGGAGCATGAAACTCTCTGAAAAATAGGAGGAGCATGAAGCTGTGTTAAAAACATGAAGAGCCTGAAAAGGTGTGAAAAATACGAAGAGCTTCAAATGTGTCAAAAATGAGATGAGCAGGAAACGGTCTGAAAAATAGGACGTGCATGAAGCGGTGTTGAAAAACATGAAGAGCCTGAAAAGGTGTGAAAAATATGAAGCGCTTCAAAAGATGTCAAAATTATGAGGAGAATGAAACGTTCTGAATAATAGGAGGAGCATGAAGCGGTGTTGAAAAACATGAAGAGCCTGAAAACGTGTGAAAAATATGAAGACTTTCAAAAGGTGTGAAAAATATGAAGAGCTTCAAATGTGTCAAAAATGAGATGAGCATGAAACGGTCTGAAAAATAAGAGGAGCATGAAGTGGAGTTTAAAAAAGAGAAGAGCCTGAAAAGTTGTGAAATATATGAAGACCTTCAAAAGGTGTCAAAAATATGAGGAGTATGAAACGGTCTGAAATATAGGAGGAGCATGAAGAGGTGTTCAAAAACATGAAAAGCCTGAAAAGGTGTGAAAATATGAAGAGCTTCAAAATGTGTCAAAAATATGAGGAGCATGAAATGGTCTGAAAAAAAGGAGGAGCATGAAGTGGTGTGGTAAAACATGAAGAGCCTGAAAAGGTGTGAAAAATATGAAGAGCTTCAAAAGGTGTGAAATACATGAGGAGCATGAAACTCTCTGAAAAATAGGAGGAGCATGAAGCTGTGTTAAAAACATGAAGAGCCTGAAAAGGTGTGAAAAATATGAAGAGCTTTAAAAGCTGTGAAAAATATGAGGAGCATGAAACCGTCTGAAAAACAGAAGCAGCATGAAACGGTGTTGAAAAACATGAAGAGCCTGCAAACGTGTGAAAAATATGAAGAGCTTCAAAAGGTGTGAAATATATGAAGAGCTTCAAAAGGTGTCAAAAATGAGATGAGCATGAAACGGTCTGAAAAATAGGAGGAGCATGAAACGGTGATCAGAAACATGAAGAGCCAGAAAAGGTGTGAAAAATATGAAGAGCTTCAAAGGCATGAAATTCATGAGGATCATGAAACGGTTTGAAAAATAGGAGAAGCATGAAGTGGTGTGGAAAACATGAAGAGCCTGAAAAGGTGTTGAAAAATATGAAGAGCTTCAAAAGGTGGGAAATACATGAAGAGCATGAAACTCTCTGACAAATAGGAGGAGCATGTAGTGGTGTTCAAAACATGAAGAGTCTGAAAAGGTGTGAAAAATATGAAGAGCTTCAAAAAGTGTCAAAAATATGAGGAGCATGAAACGGTCTGAAAAATAGGAGGAGCATGAAGCGGTCTTGAAAAACATGAAGAGCCTGAAAACGTGTGAAAAATATGAAGAGCTTCAAAAGGTGTAAAAAATATGGGGAGCATGAAACGGTCTGCAAAAAAGGAGGAGCATGAAGTGGTGTTGAAAAACTTGAACAGCCAGAAAATGTGTGAAAAATATGAAAAGCTTCAAAAGGTGGTAAAAATATGCGGAGCATGAAACGGTCTGAAAAATAGGAGGAGCATGAAGCATTGTTGAAAAACATGAAGAGCCTGAAAAGTTGTGAAAAATATGAAGAGCTTCAAAAGGTGTGAAAAATATGAAGAGCTTCAAATGTGTCAAAAATGAGATGAGCATGAAACGGTCTGAAAAATAAGAGGAGCATGAAGTGGAGTTTAAAAAAGAGAAGAGCCTGAAAGGGTGTGAAATATATGAAGACCTACAAAAGGTGTCAAAAATATGAGGAGTATGAAACGGTCTGAAATATAGGAGGAGCATGAAGAGGTGTTCAAAAACATGAAGATCCTGAAAGGGTGTGAAAAATATGAAGAGCATCAAAAGGTGTCAAAAATATGAGGAGAATGAAACGGTCTCAAAAATAGGAGGAGCATGAAACGGTGTTCAAAAACATGAAGAGCCTGAAAAGTTGTGAAAAATATGAAAAACTTCAAAAGGTGTCAAAAATATGAGGAGCATGATACGGTCTGAAAAATAGGAGGCGCATGAAGCGGTGTTCAAACACATGACGAGCCTGAAAAGGTGTGAAAAATATGAAGAGCTTCAAAAGATGTCAAAAATATGAGGAGAATGAAACGGTCTGAAATATAGGAGGAGCATGAAGCTGTGTTGAAAACATGAAGAGTCTGAAAAGGTGTGAAAAATAAGAAGAGCTTCTAAAGGTGTCAAAAATATGAGGAGCATGAAACGGTCTGAAAAATAAAAGCAGCATGAGGCGGTGTTGAAAAATATGAAGAGCCTGAAAAGGTGTGAAAAATATGAGGAGCTTTAAAAGGTGTCAAAAATATGAGGAGCATGAATCGGTCTGAAAAATAGGAGAAGCATGAAATGGTGATCAAAAACATGAAGAGCCTGAAAAGGTGTGAAAAATATGAAGAGCTTCAAAAGGCCTCAAATACATGAGGAGCATGTAACGGGCTGAAAAATAGGAGAAGCATGAAGTGGTGTGGAAAAACATGAAGAGCCTGAAAAGGTGTGAAAAATATGAAAGGCTTCAAAAGGTGTGAAATACAGGAGGCGCATGAAACTCTCTGAAAATTAGGAGGAGCAAGAAGCAGTGTTCAAAAACATGAAGAGCCTGAAAACTTGTGAAAAATATGAAGAGCTTCGAAAGGTGTGAAACATATGAGGCGCATGAAACTCTCTGAAAATTAGGAGGAGCAAGAAGCAGAGTTCAAAAACATGAAGAGCCTGAAAACTTGTGAAAAATATGAAGGGCTTCAAAAGGTGTGAAATACATGAGGAGCATGAAACTCTCTGAAAAATAGGAGGAGCATGAAGCTGTGTTAAAAACATGAAGAGCCTGAAAAGGTGTGAAAAATACGAAGAGCTTCAAATGTGTCAAAAATGAGATGAGCAGGAAACGGTCTGAAAAATAAGAGGAGCATGAAATGGAGTTGAAAAAAAGAAGAGCCTGAAAAGGTGTGAAATATATGAAGACCTTCCAAAGGTGTCAAAAATATGAGGAGAATGAAACGTTCTGAATAATAGGAGGAGCATGAAGCGGTGTTGAAAAACATGAAGAGCCTGAAAACGTGTGAAAAATATGAAGACTTTCAAAAGGTGTGAAAAATATGAAGAGCTTCAAATGTGTCAAAAATGAGATGAGCATGAAACGGTCTGAAAAATAAGAGGAGCATGAAGTGGAGTTTAAAAAAGAGAAGAGCCTGAAAAGGTGTGAAATATATGAAGACCTTCAAAAGGTGTCAAAAATATGAGGAGTATGAAACGGTCTGAAATATAGGAGGAGCATGAAGAGGTGTTCAAAAACATGAAAAGCCTGAAAACGTGTGAAAATATGAAGAGCTTCAAAATGTGTCAAAAATATGAGGAGCATGAAATGGTCTGAAAAAAAGGAGGAGCATGAAGTGGTGTGGTAAAACATGAAGAGCCTGAAAAGGTGTGAAAAATATGAAGAGCTTCAAAAGGTGTGAAATACATGAGGAGCATGAAACTCTCTGAAAAATAGGAGGAGCATGAAGCTGTGTTAAAAACATGAAGAGCCTGAAAAGGTGTGAAAAATATGAAGAGCTTTAAAAGCTGTGAAAAATATGAGGAGCATGAAACCGTCTGAAAAACAGAAGCAGCATGAAACGGTGTTGAAAAACATGAAGAGCCTGCAAAAGTGTGAAAAATATGAAGAGCTACA
Source organism: Dama dama (assembly GCF_033118175.1). Classification (NCBI taxonomy): domain Eukaryota; kingdom Metazoa; phylum Chordata; class Mammalia; order Artiodactyla; family Cervidae; genus Dama; species Dama dama. The sequence goes on from NW_026870901.1 coordinate 1,050,159, forward strand.
AAAGGTGTGAAATATATGAAGAGCTTCAAAAGGTGTCAAAAATGAGATGAGCATGAAACGGTCTGAAAAATAGGAGGAGCATGAAACGGTGATCAGAAACATGAAGAGCCAGAAAAGGTGTGAAAAATATGAAGAGCTTCAAAGGCATGAAATTCATGAGGATCATGAAACGGTTTGAAAAATAGGAGAAGCATGAAGTGGTGTGGAAAACATGAAGAGCCTGAAAAGGTGTTGAAAAATATGAAGAGCTTCAAAAGGTGGGAAATACATGAAGAGCATGAAACTCTCTGACAAATAGGAGGAGCATGTAGTGGTGTTCAAAACATGAAGAGTCTGAAAAGGTGTGAAAAATATGAAGAGCTTCAAAAAGTGTCAAAAATATGAGGAGCATGAAACGGTCTGAAAAATAGGAGGAGCATGAAGCGGTCTTGAAAAACATGAAGAGCCTGAAAACGTGTGAAAAATATGAAGACTTTCAAAAGGTGTGAAAAATATGAAGAGCTTCAAATGTGTCAAAAATGAGATGAGCATGAAATGGTCTGAAAAATAAGAGGAGCATGAAGTGGAGTTTAAAAAAGAGAAGAGCCTGAAAAGGTGTGAAATATATGAAGACCTTCAAAAGGTGTCAAAAATATGAGGAGTATGAAACGGTCTGAAATATAGGAGGAGCATGAAGAGGTGTTCAAAAACATGAAAAGCCTGAAAAGGTGTGAAAATATGAAGAGCTTCAAAATGTGTCAAAAATATGAGGAGCATGAAATGGTCTGAAAAAAAGGAGGAGCATGAAGTGGTGTGGTAAAACATGAAGAGCCTGAAAAGGTGTGAAAAATATGAAGAGCTTCAAAAGGTGTGAAATACATGAGGAGCATGAAACTCTCTGAAAAATAGGAGGAGCATGAAGCTGTGTTAAAAACATGAAGAGCATGAAAAGGTGTGAAAAATATGAAGAGCTTTAAAAGCTGTGAAAAATATGAGGAGCATGAAACCGTCTGAAAAACAGAAGCAGCATGAAACGGTGTTGAAAAACATGAAGAGCCTGCAAACGTGTGAAAAATATGAAGAGCTTCAAAAGGTGTGAAATATATGAAGAGCTTCAAAAGGTGTCAAAAATGAGATGAGCATGAAACGGTCTGAAAAATAGGAGGAGCATGAAATGGTGATCAGAAACATGAAGAGCCAGAAAAGGTGTGAAAAATATGAAGAGCTTCAAAGGCATGAAATTCATGAGGATCATGAAACGGTTTGAAAAATAGGAGAAGCATGAAGTGGTGTGGAAAACATGAAGAGCCTGAAAAGGTGTTGAAAAATATGAAGAGCTTCAAAAGGTGGGAAATACATGAAGAGCATGAAACTCTCTGACAAATAGGAGGAGCATGTAGTGGTGTTCAAAACATGAAGAGTCTGAAAAGGTGTGAAAAATATGAAGAGCTTCAAAAAGTGTCAAAAATATGAGGAGCATGAAACGGTCTGAAAAATAGGAGGAGCATGAAGCGGTCTTGAAAAACATGAAGAGCCTGAAAACGTGTGAAAAATATGAAGAGCTTCAAAAGGTGTAAAAAATATGGGGAGCATGAAACGGTCTGCAAAAAAGGAGGAGCATGAAGTGGTGTTGAAAAACTTGAACAGCCAGAAAATGTGTGAAAAATATGAAAAGCTTCAAAAGGTGGTAAAAATATGCGGAGCATGAAACGGTCTGAAAAATAGGAGGAGCATGAAGCATTGTTGAAAAACATGAAGAGCCTGAAAAGTTGTGAAAAATATGAAGAGCTTCAAAAGGTGTGAAAAATATGAAGAGCTTCAAATGTGTCAAAAATGAGATGAGCATGAAACGGTCTGAAAAATAAGAGGAGCATGAAGTGGTGTTGAAAAAAAAGAAGAGGCTGAAAAGGTGTGAAATATATGAAGACCTTCAAAAGGTGTCAAAAATATGAGGAGAATGAAACGTTCTGAATAATAGGAGGAGCATGAAGCGGTGTTGAAAAACATGAAGAGCCTGAAAACGTGTGAAAAATATGAAGACTTTCAAAAGGTGTGAAAAATATGAAGAGCTTCAAATGTGTCAAAAATGAGATGAGCATGAAACGGTCTGAAAAATAAGAGGAGCATGAAGTGGAGTTTAAAAAAGAGAAGAGCCTGAAAAGGTGTGAAATATATGAAGAGCTTCAAAAGGTGTCAAAAATATGAGGAGTATGAAACGGTCTGAAAAATAGGAGGAGCATGAAGAGGTGTTGAAAAACATGAAGATCCTGAAAGGGTGTGAAAAATATGAAGAGCATCAAAAGGTGTCAAAAATATGAGGAGAATGAAACGGTCTCAAAAATAGGAGGAGCATGAAACGGTGTTCAAAAACATGAAGAGCCTGAAAAGTTGTGAAAAATATGAAAAACTTCAAAAGGTGTCAAAAATATGAGGAGCATGATACGGTCTGAAAAATAGGAGGCGCATGAAGCGGTGTTCAAACACATGACGAGCCTGAAAAGGTGTGAAAAATATGAAGAGCTTCAAAAGATGTCAAAAATATGAGGAGAATGAAACGGTCTGAAATATAGGAGGAGCATGAAGCTGTGTTGAAAACATGAAGAGCCTGAAAAGATGTGAAAAATAAGAAGAGCTTCTAAAGGTGTCAAAAATATGAGGAGCATGAAACGGTCTGAAAAATAAAAGCAGCATGAGGCGGTGTTGAAAAACATGAAGAGCCTGAAAAGGTGTGAAAAATATGAGGAGCTTTAAAAGGTGTCAAAAATATGAGGAGCATGAAACGGTCTGAAAAATAGGAGAAGCATGAAATGGTGATCAAAAACATGAAGAGCCTGAAAAGGTGTGAAAAATATGAAGAGCTTCAAAAGGCCTCAAATACATGAGGAGCATGTAACGGGCTGAAAAATAGGAGAAGCATGAAGTGGTGTGGAAAAACATGAAGAGCCTGAAAAGGTGTGAAAAATATGAAAGGCTTCAAAAGGTGTGAAATACAGGAGGCGCATGAAACTCTCTGAAAATTAGGAGGAGCAAGAAGCAGTGTTCAAAAACATGAAGAGCCTGAAAACTTGTGAAAAATATGAAGAGCTTCGAAAGGTGTGAAACATATGAGGCGCATGAAACTCTCTGAAAATTAGGAGGAGCAAGAAGCAGAGTTCAAAAACATGAAGAGCCTGAAAACTTGTGAAAAATATGAAGGGCTTCAAAAGGTGTGAAATACATGAGGAGCATGAAACTCTCTGAAAAATAGGAGGAGCATGAAGCTGTGTTAAAAACATGAAGAGCCTGAAAAGGTGTGAAAAATACGAAGAGCTTCAAATGTGTCAAAAATGAGATGAGCAGGAAACGGTCTGAAAAATAGGACGTGCATGAAATGGAGTTGAAAAAAAGAAGAGCCTGAAAAGGTGTGAAATATATGAAGACCTTCCAAAGGTGTCAAAAATATGAGGAGAATGAAACGTTCTGAATAATAGGAGGAGCATGAAGCGGTGTTGAAAAACATGAAGAGCCTGAAAACGTGTGAAAAATATGAAGACTTTCAAAAGGTGTGAAAAATATGAAGAGCTTCAAATGTGTCAAAAATGAGATGAGCATGAAACGGTCTGAAAAATAAGAGGAGCATGAAGTGGAGTTTAAAAAAGAGAAGAGCCTGAAAAGGTGTGAAATATATGAAGACCTTCAAAAGGTGTCAAAAATATGAGGAGTATGAAACGGTCTGAAATATAGGAGGAGCATGAAGAGGTGTTCAAAAACATGAAAAGCCTGAAAAGGTGTGAAAATATGAAGAGCTTCAAAATGTGTCAAAAATATGAGGAGCATGAAATGGTCTGAAAAAAAGGAGGAGCATGAAGTGGTGTGGTAAAACATGAAGAGCCTGAAAAGGTGTGAAAAATATGAAGAGCTTCAAAAGGTGTGAAATACATGAGGAGCATGAAACTCTCTGAAAAATAGGAGGAGCATGAAGCTGTGTTAAAAACATGAAGAGCCTGAAAAGGTGTGAAAAATATGAAGAGCTTTAAAAGCTGTGAAAAATATGAGGAGCATGAAACCGTCTGAAAAACAGAAGCAGCATGAAACGGTGTTGAAAAACATGAAGAGCCTGCAAACGTGTGAAAAATATGAAGAGCTTCAAAAGGTGTGAAATATATGAAGAGCTTCAAAAGGTGTCAAAAATGAGATGAGCATGAAACGGTCTGAAAAATAGGAGGAGCATGAAACGGTGATCAGAAACATGAAGAGCCAGAAAAGGTGTGAAAAATATGAAGAGCTTCAAAGGCATGAAATTCATGAGGATCATGAAACGGTTTGAAAAATAGGAGAAGCATGAAGTGGTGTGGAAAACATGAAGAGCCTGAAAAGGTGTTGAAAAATATGAAGAGCTTCAAAAGGTGGGAAATACATGAAGAGCATGAAACTCTCTGACAAATAGGAGGAGCATGTAGTGGTGTTCAAAACATGAAGAGTCTGAAAAGGTGTGAAAAATATGAAGAGCCTCAAAAAGTGTCAAAAATATGAGGAGCATGAAACGGTCTGAAAAATAGGAGGAGCATGAAGCGGTCTTGAAAAACATGAAGAGCCTGAAAAGGTGTGAAAAATATGAAGAGCTTCAAAAGTTGTCAAAAATATGAGGAGCAAAAAACGGTCTGAAAACAAGGAGAAGCATGAAGCGTGTTCAAATACATGAAGAGCCTGAAAAGTTGTGAAAAATATGAAGAGCTTCAATTGGTGTCAAAATATGAGGAGCATGAAACGGTCTGAAAAATAGAAGCAGCATGAAGCGGTGTTGAAAAACATGAAGAGCCTCAAAACGTGTGAAAAATATGAAGAGCTTCAAAGTTGTGAAAAATATGAAGAACTTCAAAAGGTGTCAAAAAAGAGATGAGCATGAAACGGTCTGAAAAATAGGAGGAGCATGAAGTGGTGTTGAAAAAAAAGAAGAGCCTGTAAAGGTGTGAAATATATGAAGAGCTTCAAAAGGTGTGAAATACATGAGGAGCATGAAACTCTTTGAAAATTAGGAGGAGCATGAAGCAGTGTTCAAAAACATGAACAGCCTGAAAAGTTGTGAAAAATATGAAGAGCTTCAATTGGTGTCAAAAATATGAGGAGCATGAAACGGTCTGAAAAATAGGAAGAGCATGAAGCGGTGTTCAAAAACATGAAGAGCCTGAAAATTGTGAAGAAAATGAAGAGCTTCAAAAGGTGTCAAAAATATGAGGAGCATGAAACGGTCTGAAAAATAGGAGGGGCATGAAGCGGTGTTGAAAAACATGAAGAGCCTGAAAAGGTGTGAAAAATATGAAGAGTTTCAAAAGGTGTGAAATATATGAGGTGCATGAAACGGTCTGAAAAATATTAGGAGGATGAAGCGGTGTTGAAAAACATGAAGAGCCTGAAAAGGTGTGAAAAATATGAAGAGCTTCAAAAGGTGTCAAAAATATGAGGAGCATGAAACGGTGTGAAAAATAGGAGAAGCATGAAGTGATGTTGAGAAACCTGAAGAGCCTGAAAAGGTGTGAAAAATATGAAGAGCTACAAAAGATGTGAAATATATGAGGAGCATGAAATGATCTGAAAAATAGGAGGAGCATGAAACGGTGTTGAAAAACATGAAGAGCCTGAAAAGGTGTGAAAATTATGAAGAGTTTCAAAAGGTGTGAAATATATGAGGTGCATGAAACGGTCTGAAAAATATTAGGAGCATGAAGCGGTGTTGAAAACATTAAGAGCCTGAAAAGGTGTGAAAAATATGAAGAGCTTCAAAAGGTGTGAAAAATATGAAGAGCTTCAAAAGGTGTGAAATACATGAGGAGCATGAAACTCTCTGAATAAAAGGAGGAGCATGAAGTGGTGTTCAAAACATGAAGAGCCTGAAAAGGTGTGAAAAATATGAAGAGCTTCAAAACGTGTCAAAAATATGAGGAGCATGAAACGGTCTGAAAAATAGGAGGAGCACGAAGTGTTGTTGAAAATCGTGAATAGCCTGAAAAGATGAGAATATATGAAGAGCTTCAAAATGTGTCAAAACTATGAGGAGCATGAAAAGGTCTGAAAAATAGGAGGACCATGAAGCGGTGTTGAAAAAAATGAAGATCTGAAAAAGTGTGAAAAATATGAAGAGCTTCAAAAGGTATCAAAAATATAGGAGAATGAAATGTTCTGAAAAATAGGAGGAGCATGAAACGGTGTTGAAAACATGAAGACATGAAAAGGTGTGAAAAATATGAAGAGGTTCTAAAGGTGTCAAAAATATGAGAAGAATGAAACAGTCTTTAAAATAGGATGAGAATGAGACGGTTTTGAAAAAGATGAAGAGCATGAAAAGGTGTGAAAAACATGAAGAACTTCAAAAGGTGTAAAAAATATGAGAGGCATGAAACGACTGAAAAATAGGAGGAGGATGATGCGGTGGTCAAAAACATGAAGAGCCTGAAAAGGTGTGAAAAATATAAAGAGCTTCAAAAGGTGTCAAAAATATTAGGAGCATGAAAGTGTATGAAACATAGGATGAGCAGGAAACTTTTTTGAAAAAGATGAAGAGCATGAAAAGGTGAGAAAAATATGAAGAGCTTCAAAAGGTGTTAAATTCATGAGGAGCATGAAACGGTCTGAAAAATACGAGGAGAATAAAGCTGTGTTCAAAAACATGAAGAGCCTGAAAAGGTGTGGAAAATATGAAGAGCTTCAAAAGGTGTGAAAAATATGAGGAGCATGAAACGGTCTGCAAACCTGGAGGAGCTTGAAGTGGAGTTGAAAAACATGAAGAGCCTGAAAAGGTGTGAAAAATCTGAAAAGCTTCAAAAGGTGTCAAAAATGTGATGAGCATGAAACGGTCTGAAAAATAGGAGGAGCATGAAGTGGTGTTCAAAAAATGAAGAGCCTGAAAAGGAGTGATATATATGAAGACTTTCAAAAGGTGTCAAAAATATGAGGAGCATGAAACGGTCTGAAAAATACGAGCAACATGATGTGGTCTTGAAAAACATGAAGAACCTGAAAGGTGTGAAGAATATGAAAAGCTTCACAAGGTGTCAAAAATAGGAGGAGCATGATACGGTTTGAAAAATAGGAGTAGCATGAAGTGGTATTGAAAACATGAATAGCCTGGAAAGGTGTGAAATATATGAAGAGCTTCAAAAGGTGTGAAAAATATGAAAAGCTTCAAAAGGTGTGAAATACATGACGAGCATGAAACTCTCTGAAAAATAGGAGGAGCATGAAGTGGTGTTGAAAAAGGTGAATAGCCTGTAAAGGTGTGAATATATGAAGAGCTTCAAAAGGTGTCAAAACAATGAGGAGCATGAAACGGGCTGAAAAATAGGAGGAGCATGTAGCGGTGTTGAAAAAAATGAAGAGCTTGAAAGGTGTGAAAAATATGAAGAGCTTCAAAAGGTGTCAAAAATATAGGAGAATGAAACGGTCTGAAAAATAGGAGGAGCATGAAACGGTGTTGAAAACATGAAGAGCTGAAAAGGTGTGAAAAATATGAAGAGCTTCAAAAGGTGTCAAAAATATGAGGAGCATGAAATTATCTGAAAAATAGGAGGAGCATGAAGCGGTGTTGAAAAACATGAAGAGATTGAAAAGGTGTGAAAAATATGAAGAGCTTGAAAAGCTGTCAAAAATATGAGGAGCCTGAAACGGTCTGAAAAATAGGATCAGCATGAAGCGGAGTGGAAAAATATGAAGAGCTTGAAAAGGTGTGAAAAATATGAAGAGCTTCAAAAGGTGTGAAATAAATGAGGAGCATGAAACTGTCTGAAAAATAGGAGGAGCATGAAGCCGTGTAGAAAAACATGAAGAGCCTGAAAAGGTGTGAAAAATATCAAGAGCTTCAAAAGGTGTGAAAAATATGAGGAGCATGAAACAGTCTAAAAAATAGAAGGAGCATGAAGCGGTGTTGAAAAACATGAACAGCCTGAAAAGAGGTGAAAAATATGAAGAGCTTAAAATGTGTCAAAAATAAGAGGAGCATGAAACGGCCTGAAAAATAGGAGTCGCAAGAAGCGGTGTTCAAAAACAGGAAGAGCCTGAAAACGTGTGAAAAATATGAAGAGCTTCAAAAGCTGTGAAAAATATGAAGAGTTTCAAAACGTGTCAAAAATGAGATGCGCATGAAAAGGTCTGAAAAATAGGAGGAGCAAGAAGCGTTTTTGAAAAAGATGAAGAGACTGAAAAGGTGTGAAAAATATGAAAAGCTTCAAAAAATGTCAAAAATATGAGGAGCATGAAACGGTCTGAAATATAGCAGGAGCATGAAGCGGTGTTCAAAAACATGAAGAGCCTGAAAACGTGTGAAAAATATGAAGAGCTTCAAAAGGTGTCAAAAATATGAGGAGCATGAAACTATCTGAAAAATAGGAGGAGCATGAAGCGGTGTTGAAAAACATGAAGAGCTTGAAAAGGTGTGAAAAATATGAAGAGCTTCAAAAGGTGTCAAAAATATGAGGAGCATAAAACGGTCTGAAAAATAGGATCAGCATGAAGCGGAGTGGAAAAATATGAAGAGCTTGAAAAGGTGTGAAAAATATGAAGAGCTTCAAAAGGTGTGAAATAAATGAGGAGCATGAAACGGTCTGAAAAATAGGAGGAGCATGAAGCGGTGTTGAAAAACTAGAACCGCCTGAAAAGGGGTGAAAAATATGAGGAGCTTCAAAAGCTGTCAAAAATAAGAGGAGCATGAAACGGACTGAAAAATAGGAGTCGCAAGAAGCGGTGTTCAAAAACATGAAGAGCCTGAAAAGGTGTGAAAAATATGAAGAGCTTCAAAAGGTGTGAAAAATATGAGGAGCATGAAACGATCTGCAAACCTGGACGAGCATTAAGCGGTGTTGAAAAACATGAAAAGCCTGAAAAGGTGTGAAAAATATGAAGAGCTTCAAAAGGTGTCAAAAATATGAGGAGCATGAAACGGTCTGAAAAATAGGAGAAGCATGAAGTGGTGTTCAAAAACATGAAGAGCCTGAAAAGGTGTGAAAAATATGAAGAGGTTCAAAAGGTGTCAAAAATATAGGAGAATGAAACGGTCTCAAAAATAGGAGGAGCATGAAACAGTGTTCAAAACATGAAGAGCTGAAAAGGTGTGAAAAATATGAAGAGCTTCAAAAGGTGTCAAAAATATGAGGAGCCTGAAACTTTCTGAAAAATAGGAGGAGCATGAAGCGGTGTTGAAAAATATGAAGAGCCTGAAAAGATGTGAAAAATATTAAGAGCTTCAAAAGTTGGCAAATATATGAGGAGCATGAAACGGTCTGAAAAATAGGAGGAGCATGAAGCTGTGTTCAAAAACATGAAGAGCCTGAAAAGGTGTGAAATATATGAAGAGCTTCAAAATGTGTTAAAAATATGAGGAGCGTGAAAAGGTCTGAAAAATTGGAGGAGCATGAAGCTGTGTTCAAAAACATGAAGAGCCTGAAAATGTGTGAAATATATGAAGAGCTTCAAAATGTGTTAAAAACATGAGGAGCGTGAAACGGTCTGAAATATAGCAGGAGGATGAAGCGGTGTTCAAAAACATGAAGAGCCTGAAAAGGTGTGAAAAATATGAAGAGCTTCAAAAGGTGTGAAAAATATGAGGAGCATGAAACGGTCTGCAAACCTGGAGGAGCATGAAGTGGTGTTGAAAAACATGAAGAGCCTGAAAAGGTGTGAAAAATATGAAAAGCTTCAAAAGATGTCAAAAATATGAGGAGCATGAAACGGTCTGAAATATAGAAGGATCATGAAGCGGTGTTCATAAACATGAAGAGCCTGAAAAAGTGTGAAAAATATGAAGAGCTTCAAAAGGTGTGAAAAATATGAGGAGCATGAAACGGTCTGCAAACCTGGAGGAGCATGAAGCAGTGTTGAAAAACATGAAAAGCCTGAAAAGGTGTGAAAAATATGAAGAGCTTCAAAAGGTGTCAAAAATATGAGGAGCATGAAACGGTCTGAAAAATAGGAGTCGCAAGAGGCGGTGTTGAAAACATGAAGAGCCTGAAAACGTGTGAAAAATATGAAGAGCTTCAAAAGTTGTGAAAAATATGAAGAGCTTCAAAACGTGTCAAAAATGAGATGAGCATGAAACGGTCTCAAAAATAGGAGGAGCAAGAAGCGTTTTTGAAAAACATGAAGAGACTGAAATGGTGTGAAAAATATGAAAAGCTTCAAAAGATGTCAAAAATATGAGGAGCATGAAACGGTCTGAAATATAGCAGGAGCATGAAGCGGTGATCAAAAACAGAAGAGCCTGAAAAGGTGAGAAAAATATGAAGAGCTTCAAAAGGTGTCAAAAATATGAGGAGCATGAAACGGTCTGAAAAATAGGAGGAGCATGAAGCGGTGTTCAATAACATGAAAAGCCTGAAAAGATGTGAAAAATATGAAGAGCTTCAAAAGGTGTGAAAAATATGAGGAGCATGAAACGGTCTGCAAACCTGGAGGAGCTTGAAGTGGTGTTGAAAAACATGAAGAGCCTGAAAAGGTGTGAAAAATCTGAAAAGCTTCAAAAGGTGTCAAAAAGTGATGAGCATGAAACGGTCTGAAAAATAGGAGGAGCATGAAGTGGTGTTCAAAAAATGAAGAGCCTGAAAAGGAGTGATATATATGAAGAGTTTCAAAAGGTGTCAAAAATATGAGGAGCATGAAACGGTCTGAAAAATACGAGCAGCATGATGTGGTCTTGAAAAACATGAAGAACCTGAAAGGTGTGAAGAATATGAAAAGCTTCACAAGGTGTCAAACATGGGAGGAGCATGATACGGTTTGAAAAATAGGAGTAGCATGAAGTGGTATTGAAAACATGAATAGCCTGGAAAGGTGTGAAATATATGAAGAGCTTCAAAAGGTGTGAAAAATATGAAAAGCTTCAAAAGGTGTGAAATACATGACGAGCATGAAACTCTCTGAAAAATAGGAGGAGCATGAAGTGGTGTTGAAAAAGTTGAATAGCCTGTAAAGGTGTGAATATATGAAGAGCTTCAAAAGGTGTCAAAACAATGAGGAGCATGAAACGGGCTGAAAAATAGGAGGAGCATGAAGCGGTGTTGAAAAAAATGAAGAGCTTGAAAAGGTGTGAAAAATATGAAGAGCTTCAAAAGGTGTCAAAAATATAGGAGAATGAAACGGTCTGAAAAATAGGAGGAGCATGAAACAGTGTTCAAAACATGAAGAGCTGAAAAGGTGTGAAAAATATGAAGAGCTTCAAAAGGTGTCAAAAATATGAGGAGCATGAAACTTTCTGAAAAATAGGAGGAGCATGAAGCGGTGTTGAAAAACATGAAGAGCCTGAAAAGATGTGAAAAATATGAAGAGCTTCAAAAGTTGGCAAATATATGAGGAGCATGAAACGGTCTGAAAAATAGGAGGAGCATGAAGCTGTGTTCAAAAACATGAAGAGCCTGAAAAGGTGTGAAATATATGAAGAGCTTCAAAATGTGTTAAAAATATGAGGAGCGTGAAACGGTCTGAAAAATTGGAGGAGCATGAAGCTGTGTTCAAAAACATGAAGAGCCTGAAAATGTGTGAAATATATGAAGAGCTTCAAAATGTGTTAAAAATATGAGGAGCGTGAAACGGTCTGAAAAATTGGAGGAGCATGAAACGGTGTTCAAAAACATGAAGAACCTGAAGAGGTGTAAAAAATATGAAGAGCTTCAAAAGGTGTGAAAAATATGAAGAGCTTCAAAAGGTGTCAAAAATTAGATGAGCAAGAAAAGGTCTGAAAAATAGGAGGAGCATAAAGTGGTGTTGAAAAAATGAAGAGCCTGAAAAGGTGTGAAATATATCAAGAGCTTCAAAAGGTGTGAAAAATATGAAGAGCTTCAAAAGGTGTCAAAAATATGAGGAGCATGAAAAGGTCTGAAAAATAGGAGGAGCATGAAAGGTGTTCAAAAACATGAAGTGCCTGAAAAGGTGTGAAAAATATGAAGAGCTTCAAAAACGTGAAAATATGAAGAGCTTCAAAAGGTGTCAATAATACGAGGAGCATGAAACGGTCTGAAAAATAGGAGGAGCATGAAGCGGTGGTGAAAAACATGAAGAGTCTGAAAACGTGGGAAAAATATGAAGAGCTTCAAAAATGTGAAAAATTTGAAGAGCTTCAAAAGGTGTGAAAAATATGAGGAGCATGAAACGGTCTGAAAAAGAGCAGGCGCATGAAGCGGTGTTGAAAAACATGAAGAGTCTGAAAACTTGTAAAATTATGAAGAGCTTCAAAAATGTGAAAATATGAAGAGCTTCAAAAGGTGTCAATAATATGAGGAGCATGAAACGGTCTGAAAAATAGGAGGAGCATGAAGCGGTGTTGAAAAACATGAAGAGCCTGAAAAGGTGTGAAAAATATGAAGAGCTTCAAAAGGTGTTAAAAATATGAGGAGCATGAAAAGGTCTGAAAAATAGGAGGAGCATGAAACGGTGTTCAAAAACATGAAGAACCTGAAAAGGTGTGAAAAATATGACGAGCTTCTAAATGTGTCAAAAATATGAGGAGCTTGAAACGGTCTGAAAAATAGGAGGAGCATGAAGTGGTGTTGAAAACCATGAAGATCCGGAAAATTGTGAAAAATATGAAGAGCTTCAAAAGGTGTCAAAAATATGAGGAGCATGAAACGGTCTTAAAAATAGGAGGTTCATGAGGCGGTGTTGAAAAACATGAAGAACCTGAAAAGGTGTGAAAAAAGTTAAGAGCTTCAAAAGGTGTCAAAAATATGAGGAGCTTGAAACGGGCTGAAAAATAGGAGAAGCATGAAGCGGTGTTGAAAAACATGAAGAGCCTGAGAAGGTGTGAAAAATATGAAGAGCTTCAAAAGGTGTCAAAAATATGAGGAGCATGATACGGTTTTAAAAATAGGAGGAGCATGAAGCGGTGTGGAAAAACATGAAGAGCCTGAAAACGTGTTAAAAATATGAAGAGCTTGAAAACATTTCAGAAATGAGAGGAGCATGAAACTGTCTGAAAAACAGGAGGAGCATGAAGCAGTGTTGAAAAACATGAAGAGCCTGAAAATGTGTGAAAAATATGAAGAGCTTCAAAAGGTGTGAAAAATATGAAGAGCTTCAAAAGCTGTCAAAAATGAGATGAGCATGAAACGGTCTGAGAAATAGGAGAAGCATGAAGTGGTGTTGAAAAACATGAAGAGCCTGAAAAAGTGTGAAATATATGAAGAGCTTCAAAAGGTGTGAAATATATGAAGAGCTTCAAAAGGTGTCAAAAATATGAGGAGCATGAAACTGTCTGAAAAATAGGAGGAGCATTGTAACATTGTTCAAAAACTTGAAGAGCCTGAAAAGGTGTGAAAAATATGAAGAGCTTCAAAAGGTGTCAAATATATGAGGAGCATGAAAAGGTCTGAAAAATAGGAGCAGCATGAACCGGTGTTGAAAAACATGAAGAGCCTGAAAAGGTGTGAAAAATATGAAGAGCTTCAAAAGGTGTTAAAAATATGAGGAGCATGAAAAGGTCTGAAAAATAGGAGGAGCATGAAACGGTGTTCAAAAACATGAAGAGCCTGAAAAGGTGTGAAAAATATGACGAGCTTCTAAATGTGTCAAAAATATGAGGAGCTTGAAACATTCTGAAAAATAGGAGGAGCATGAAGTGGTGTTGAAAACCATGAAGATCCAGAAAATTGTGAAAAATATGAAGAGCTTCAAAAGGTGTCAAAAATATGAGGAGCATGAAACGGTCTTAAAAATAGGAGGTTCATGAAGCGGTGTTGAAAAACATGAAGAACCTGAAAAGCTGTGAAAAAAGTTAAGAGTTTCAAAAGGTGTCAAAAATATGAGGAGCTTGAAACGGGCTGAAAAATAGGAGAAGCATGAAGCGGTGTTGAAAAACATGAAGAGCCTGAGAAGGTGTGAAAAATATGAAGAGCTTCAAAAGGTGTCAAAAATATGAGGAGCATGATACGGTTTTAAAAATAGGAGGAGCATGAAGCGGTGTGGAAAAACATGAAGAGCCTGAAAACGTGTTAAAAATATGAAGAGCTTGAAAACATTTCAGAAATGAGAGGAGCATGAAACTGTCTGAAAAACAGGAGGAGCATGAAGCAGTGTTGAAAAACATGAAGAGCCTGAAAATGTGTGAAAAATATGAAGAGCTTCAAAAGGTGTGAAAAATATGAAGAGCTTCAAAAGCTGTCAAAAATGAGATGAGCATGAAACGGTCTGAGAAATAGGAGAAGCATGAAGTGGTGTTGAAAAACATGAAGAGCCTGAAAAAGTGTGAAATATATGAAGAGCTTCAAAAGGTGTGAAATATATGAAGAGCTTCAAAAGGTGTCAAAAATATGAGGAGCATGAAACTGTCTGAAAAATAGGAGGAGCATTGTAACATTGTTCAAAAACTTGAAGAGCCTGAAAAGGTGTGAAAAATATGAAGAGCTTCAAAAGGTGTCAAATATATGAGGAGCATGAAAAGGTCTGAAAAATAGGAGCAGCATGAACCGGTGTTGAAAAACATGAAGAGCCTGAAAAGGTGTGAAAAATATGAAGAGCTTCAAAAGGTGTCAAATATATGAGGAGGATGAAACGGTCTGAAAAATAGGAGGGGCATGAAGTGGTGTTGAAAAACATGAAGAGCCTGAGAAGGTGTGAAAAATATGAAGAGCTTCAAAAGGTGTCAAAAATATGAGGTGCATGAAACGGTCTGCAAAAAAGGAGGAGCATGAAGCGGTGTTGAAAAACATGAAGAGCATGAAAAGGTGTGAAAAATATGAAGAGCTTCAAAATGTTTCAAAAATATGAGGAGCATGAAACGGTCTGAAAAATATTAGGAGCATAAAACGGTGTTCAAAAATATGAGGAGCCTGAAAACGTGTGAAAAATATGAATAGCTTCAAAAGGTTTTAAAAATATGAGGAGCATGAAAAGGTCTGAAATATAGCAGGAGCATGAAGCGGTGATCAAAAACAGAAGAGCCTGAAAAGGTGAGAAAAATATGAAGAGCTTCAAAAGGTGTCAAAAATATGAGGAGCATGAAACGGTCTGAAAAATAGGAGGAGCATGAAGCGGTGTTCAATAACATGAAAAGCCTGAAAAGATGTGAAAAATATGAAGAGCTTCAAAAGGTGTGAAAAATATGAGGAGCATGAAACGGTCTGCAAACCTGGAGGAGCTTGAAGTGGTGTTGAAAAACATGAAGAGCCTGAAAAGGTGTGAAAAATCTGAAAAGCTTCAAAAGGTGTCAAAAAGTGATGAGCATGAAACGGTCTGAAAAATAGGAGGAGCATGAAGTGGTGTTCAGAAAATGAAGAGCCTGAAAAGGAGTGATATATATGAAGAGTTTCAAAACGTGTCAAAAATATGAGGAGCATGAAACGGTCTGAAAAATACGAGCAGCATGATGTGGTCTTGAAAAACATGAAGAACCTGAAAGGTGTGAAGAATATGAAAAGCTTCACAAGGTGTCAAACATGGGAGGAGCATGATACGGTTTGAAAAATAGGAGTAGCATGAAGTGGTATTGAAAACATGAATAGCCTGGAAAGGTGTGAAATATATGAAGAGCTTCAAAAGGTGTGAAAAATATGAAAAGCTTCAAAAGGTGTGAAATACATGACGAGCATGAAACTCTCTGAAAAATAGGAGGAGCATGAAGTGGTGTTGAAAAAGTTGAATAGCCTGTAAAGGTGTGAATATATGAAGAGCTTCAAAAGGTGTCAAAACAATGAGGAGCATGAAACGGGCTGAAAAATAGGAGGAGCATGAAGCGGTGTTGAAAAAAATGAAGAGCTTGAAAAGGTGTGAAAAATATGAAGAGCTTCAAAAGGTGTCAAAAATATAGGAGAATGAAACGGTCTGAAAAATAGGAGGAGCATGAAACAGTGTTCAAAACATGAAGAGCTGAAAAGGTGTGAAAAATATGAAGAGCTTCAAAAGGTGTCAAAAATATGAGGAGCATGAAACTTTCTGAAAAATAGGAGGAGCATGAAGCGGTGTTGAAAAACATGAAGAGCCTGAAAAGATGTGAAAAATATGAAGAGCTTCAAAAGTTGGCAAATATATGAGGAGCATGAAACGGTCTGAAAAATAGGAGGAGCATGAAGCTGTGTTCAAAAACATGAAGAGCCTGAAAAGGTGTGAAATATATGAAGAGCTTCAAAATGTGTTAAAAATATGAGGAGCCTGAAACGGTCTGAAATATTGGAGGAGCATGAAGCTGTGTTCAAAAACATGAAGAGCCTGAAAATGTGTGAAATATATGAAGAGCTTCAAAATGTGTTAAAAATATGAGGAGCGTGAAACGGTCTGAAAAATTGGAGGAGCATGAAACGGTGTTCAAAAACATGAAGAACCTGAAGAGGTATGAAAAATATGAAGAGCTTCAAAAGGTGTGAAAAATATGAAGAGCTTCAAAAGGTGTCAAAAATTAGATGAGCAAGAAAAGGTCTGAAAAATAGGAGGAGCATAAAGTGGTGTTGAAAAAATGAAGAGCCTGAAAAGGTGTGAAATATATCAAGAGCTTCAAAAGGTGTGAAAAATATGAAGAGCTTCAAAAGGTGTCAAAAATATGAGGAGCATGAAAAGGTCTGAAAAATAGGAGGAGCATGAACGGTGTTCAAAAACATGAAGTGCCTGAAAAGGTGTGAAAAATATGACGAGCTTCAAAAACGTGAAAATATGAAGAGCTTCAAAAGGTGTCAATAATACGAGGAGCATGAAACGGTCTGAAAAATAGGAGGAGCATGAAGCGGTGGTGAAAAACATGAAGAGTCTGAAAACGTGGGAAAAATATGAAGAGCTTCAAAAATGTGAAAAATTTGAAGAGCTTCAAAAGGTGTGAAAAATATGAGGAGCATGAAACGGTCTGAAAAAGAGCAGGCGCATGAAGCGGTGTTGAAAAACATGAAGAGTCTGAAAACTTGTAAAATTATGAAGAGCTTCAAAAATGTGAAAATATGAAGAGCTTCAAAAGGTGTCAATAATATGAGGAGCATGAAACGGTCTGAAAAATAGGAGGAGCATGAAGCGGTGTTGAAAAACATGAAGAGCCTGAAAAGGTGTGAAAAATATGAAGAGCTTCAAAAGGTGTTAAAAATATGAGGAGCATGAAAAGGTCTGAAAAATAAGAGGAGCATGAAACGGTGTTCAAAAACATGAAGAGCCTGAAAAGGTGTGAAAAATATGACGAGCTTCTAAATGTGTCAAAAATATGAGGAGCTTGAAAGAGTCTGAAAAATAGGAGGAGCATGAAGTGGTGTTGAAAACCATGAAGATCCGGAAAATTGTGAAAAATATGAAGAGCTTCAAAAGGTGTCAAAAATATGAGGAGCATGAAACGGTCTTAAAAATAGGAGGTTCATGAAGCGGTGTTGAAAAACATGAAGAACCTGAAAAGGTTTGAAAAAAGTTAAGAGCTTCAAAAGGTGTCAAAAATATGAGGAGCTTGAAACAGGCTGAAAAATAGGAGAAGCATGAAGCGGTGTTGAAAAACACGAAGAGCCTGAGAAGGTGTGAAAAATATGAAGAGCTTCAAAAGGTGTCAAAAATATGAGGAGCATGATACGGTTTTAAAAATAGGAGGAGCATGAAGCGGTGTGGAAAAACATGAAGAGCCTGAAAACGTGTTAAAAATATGAAGAGCTTGAAAACATTTCAGAAATGAGAGGAGCATGAAACTGTCTGAAAAACAGGAGGAGCATGAAGCAGTGTTGAAAAACATGAAGAGCCTGAAAATGTGTGAAAAATATGAAGAGCTTCAAAAGGTGTGAAAAATATGAAGAGCTTCAAAAGCTGTCAAAAATGAGATGAGCATGAAACGGTCTGAGAAATAGGAGAAGCATGAAGTGGTGTTGAAAAACATGAAGAGCCTGAAAAAGTGTGAAATATATGAAGAGCTTCAAAAGGTGTGAAATATATGAAGAGCTTCAAAAGGTGTCAAAAATATGAGGAGCATGAAACTGTCTGAAAAATAGGAGGAGCATTGTAACATTGTTCAAAAACTTGAAGAGCCTGAAAAGGTGTGAAAAATATGAAGAGCTTCAAAAGGTGTCAAATATATGAGGAGCATGAAAAGGTTTGAAAAATAGGAGCAGCATGAACCGGTGTTGAAAAACATGAAGAGCCTGAAAAGGTGTGAAAAATATGAAGAGCTTCAAAAGGTGTCAAATATATGAGGAGGATGAAACGGTCTGAAAAATAGGAGGGGCATGAAGTGGTGTTGAAAAACATGAAGAGCCTGAGAAGGTGTGAAAAATATGAAGAGCTTCAAAAGGTGTCAAAAATATGAGGTGCATGAAACGGTCTGAAAAAAAGGAGGAGCATGAAGCGGTGTTGAAAAACATGAAGAGCCTGAAAAGGTGTGAAAATTATGAAGAGCTTCAAAATGTTTCAAAATATGAGGAGCATGATACGGTCTGAAAAATATTAGGAGCATAAAACGGTGTTCAAAAATATGAGGAGCCTGAAAAGGTGTGAAAAATATGAATAGCTTCAAAAGGTTTTAAAAATATGAGGAGCATGAAACGGTCTGAAAAATAGGAGAAGCATTGTAGCGTTGTTCAAAAACTTGAAGAGCCTGAAATGGTGTGAAAAATATGAAGAGTTTCAAAAGCTGTCAAAAATATGAGGAGCATGAAACGATCTGAAAAATAGGAGGAGCATGAAGCGGTGTAGAAAAACATGAAGAGCCTGAAAAGTTGTGAAAAATATGAAGAGCTACAAAAGGTGTCAAAAATATGAGGAGCATGAAACGCTCTGGAAAATAGAAGGATCATGAAGCGGTGTAGAAAAACTTGAAGAGCCTGAAAAGTTGTGAAAAATATGAAAAGCTTCAAAAGGTGTGAAAAATATGAGGAGCATGAAATGGTCTGAAAAATAGGAGGAGCATGAAGTGGTGTTGAAAATCATGAAGAGCCTGAAAAGGTGTGTAAAATATGAAGAGCTTCAAAATGTGTGAAATACATGAGGAACATGAAACGGACTGAAAAATAGAAGGAGCATGAAGTGGTGTTCAAAAACATGAAGAGCATGGAAAGGTGTGAAAAATATGAAGAGCTTCAAAAGCTGTCAAAAATATGAGGAGCAAGAAACGGTCTGAAAAATAGGAGGAGCATTAAACGGTGTTCAAACATATGAGGAGCAAGAAACGGTCTGAAAAATAGGAGGAGCATTAAACGGTGTTCAAAAACATGAAGAGCCTGGAAAGGTGTGAAAAATATGAAGAGCTTCAAAAGGTGTCAAAAATATGAGGAGCATGAAACGGTCTTAAAAATAGGAGGAGCATGAAGTGGTGTTGAAAACAATGAAGAGCCTGAAAAAGGTGTGAAAATTATGAGGAGAATGAAACGGTCTGAAAAATAGGAGGAGCATGAAACGGTCTGAAAAATAGCAGGAGCATGAAGTGGTGTTCAAAAACATGAAGAGCCTGAAAAGGTGTGAAATATATGAAGAGCTTCAAAAGGTGTCAAAAATATGTGGAGCACGAAACGGTCTGAAAAATAATAGGAGCATGAAGTGGTGTTGAAAAATATGAAGAGCTTCTAAAATTGTCAAAAATATCAGGAGCATGAAACGGTCTGAAAAATAGGAGGAGCATGAAGTGGTGTTGAAAAACATGAAGAGCCTGAAAAGGTGTGAAAAATATGAAGAGCTTCAACAAGTGTCAAAAATATGGGAGCATGAAACGGTCTGAAAAATAGGAGGAGCATGAAGCAGTGTTGAAAAACATGAAGAGCCTGAAAAGGTGTGAAAAATATGAAGAGCTTCAAAAGGTTTCATAAATATGAGGAGCATGAAACGGTCTGAAAAATAGGAGGAGCATTGTAGCGTTGTTCAAAAACTTGAAGAGCCTGAAATGGTGTGAAAAATATGAAGAGCTTGAAAAGCTGTCAAAAATATGAGGAGCATGAAACGGTCTGAAAAATAGGAGGAGCATGAAGCGGTGTAGAAAAACATGAAGAGCCTGAAAAGGTGTGAAAAATATGAAGAGCTTCAAAAGGTGTGAAAAATATGAGGAGAATGAAACGGTCTGAAAAATAGGAGGAGCATGAAGCGGTGTTGAGAAACATGAAGAGCCTGAAAAGGTGTGAAAAAT
This sequence comes from Dama dama, assembly GCF_033118175.1. Classification (NCBI taxonomy): domain Eukaryota; kingdom Metazoa; phylum Chordata; class Mammalia; order Artiodactyla; family Cervidae; genus Dama; species Dama dama. The sequence goes on from NW_026870901.1 coordinate 1,070,149, forward strand.
ATGAAGAGCTTCAAAAGGTGTCAATAATAAGAGGTGCATGGAACAGTCTAAAAATTAGGATGAGCATGAAACGGTCTGAAAAATTGGAGGAGCATGAAGCGGTGTTCAAAAACATGAAGAGCCAGAAATGGTGTGAAAAATATGAAGAGCTTCAAAAGGTGTCAAAAATATGAGGAGCATGAAACGGTCTCAAAAATAGGAGAAGCATGAAACGGTCTGAAAAATAGCAGGAGCATGAAACGGTCTGAAAAATTGGAGGAGCATGAAACGGTCTGAAAAATTGGAGGAGCATGAAGCGGTGTTCAAAAATACGGAGAGCCTGAAAAGGTAAGAAAAATATGAAGAGCTTCAAAAGGTGTCAAAAATATGAGGAGCATGAAACGGTCTGAAAAATAGGAGCAGCATGAAATGGTGTTCAGAAACATGTAGAGCCTGAAAAGGTGTGAAAAATATGAAGAGCTTCAAAAGGTGTCAAAAACATGAGGAGCATAAAACGGTCTTAAAAATAGGAGCAGCATGAAGCTGTGGTCAAATACATGAAGAGACTGAAAAGGGGTGAAAAATATGAAGAGCTTCAAAAGGTGTCAATAATAAGAGGTGCATGAAACAGTCTGAAAAATAGGATGAGCATGAAACGGTCTGAAAAATTGGAGGAGTATGAAGCGGTGTAAAAAAACATGAAGAGCCTGAAAAGGTGTGACAAATATAAAGAGCTTCAAAAGGTGTGAAAAAATATGAGGAGCATGAATCGATCTGAAAAATAGGGGAGCATGAAACGGTGTGAAAAACACGAAGAGCATTAAAAGGTGTGAAAAATATGAAGAGCCTCAAAAGGTTTCAAAATATGAGGAGCACGAAACGGTCTGAAAAATAGGAGGATCATGAAGCGGTGTAGAAAAACATGAAGAGCCTGAACAGGTCTGAAAAATATGAAGAGCTTCAAAAGTTGTGAAAAATATGAAGAGCTTCAAAAGGTGTGAAAAATATGAGGAGCATGAAACGGTCTGCAAACCTGGAGGAGCATGAAGCAGTGTTGAAAAACATGAAAAGCCTGAAAAGGTGTGAAAAATATGAAGAGCTTCAAAAGGTGTCAAAAATATGAGGAGCATGAAACGGTCTGAAAAATAGGAGTCGCAAGAAGCGGTGTTGAAAACATGAAGAGCCTGAAAACGTGTGAAAAATATGAAGAGCTTCAAAAGTTGTGAAAAATATGAAGAGCTTCAAAACGTGTCAAAAATGAGATGAGCATGAAACGGTCTCAAAAATAGGAGAAGCAAGAAGCGTTTTTGAAAAACATGAAGAGACTGAAATGGTGTGAAAAATATGAAAAGCTTCAAAAGATGTCAAAAATATGAGGAGCATGAAACGGTCTGAAATATTGCAGGAGCATGAAGCGGTGATCAAAAACAGAAGAGCCTGAAAAGGTGAGAAAAATATGAAGAGCTTCAAAAGGTGTCAAAAATATGAGGAGCATGAAACGGTCTGAAAAATAGGAGGAGCATGAAGCGGTGTTCAATAACATGAAAAGCCTGAAAAGATGTGAAAAATATGAAGAGCTTCAAAAGGTGTGGAAAATATGAGGAGCATGAAACGGTCTGCAAACCTGGAGGAGCTTGAAGTGGTGTTGAAAAACAGGAAGAGCCTGAAAAGGTGTGAAAATTCTGAAAGGCTTCAAAAGGTGTCAAAAAGTGATGAGCATGAAACGGTCTGAAAAATAGGAGGAGCATGAAGTGGTGTTCAAAAAATGAAGAGCCTGAAAGGAGTGATATATATGAAGAGTTTCAAAAGGTGTCAAAAATATGAGGAGCATGAAACGGTCTGAAAAATACCAGCAGCATGAAGTGGTCTTGAAAAACATGAAGAACCTGAAAGGTGTGAAGAATATGAAAAGCTTCACAAGGTGTCAAACATAGGAGGAGCATGATACGGTTTGAAAAATAGGAGTAGCATGAAGTGGTATTGAAAACATGAATAGCCTGGAAAGGTGTGAAATATATGAAGAGCTTCAAAAGGTGTGAAAAATATGAAAAGCTTCAAAAGGTGTGAAATACATGACGAGCATGAAACTCTCTGAAAAATAGGAGGAGCATGAAGTGGTGTTGAAAAAGTTGAATAGCCTGTAAAGGTGTGAATATATGAAGAGCTTCAAAAGGTGTCAAAACTATGAGGAGCATGAAACGGGCTGAAAAATAGGAGGAGCATGAAGCGGTGTTGAAAAAAATGAAGAGCTTGAAAAGGTGTGAAAAATATGAAGAGCTTCAAAAGGTGTCAAAAATATAGGAGAATGAAACGGTCTGAAAAATAGGAGGAGCATGAAACAGTGTTCAAAACATGAAGAGCTGAAAAGGTGTGAAAAATATGAAGAGCTTCAAAAGGTGTCAAAAATATGAGGAGCATGAAACTTTCTGAAAAATAGGAGGAGCATGAAGCGGTGTTGAAAAACATGAAGAGCCTGAAAAGATGTGAAAAATATGAAGAGCTTCAAAAGTTGGCAAATATATGAGGAGCATGAAACGGTCTGAAAAATAGGAGGAGCATGAAGCTGTGTTCACAAACATGAAGAGCCTGAAAAGGTGTGAAATATATGAAGAGCTTCAAAATGTGTTAAAAATATGAGGAGCGTGAAACGGTCTGAAAAATTGGAGGAGCATGAAGCTGTGTTCAAAAACATGAAGAGCCTGAAAATGTGTGAAATATATGAAGAGCTTCAAAATGTGTTAAAAATATGAGGAGCGTGAAACGGTCTGAAAAATTGGAGGAGCATGAAACGGTGTTCAAAAACATGAAGAACTTGAAGAGGTGTGAAAAATATGAAGAGCTTCAAAAGGTGTGAAAAATATGAAGAGCTTCAAAAGGTGTCAAAAATTAGATGAGCAAGAAAAGATCTGAAAAATAGGAGGAGCATAAAGTGGTGTTGAAAAAATGAAGAGCCTGAAAATGTGTGAAAATTATGAGGAGAATGAAACGGTCTGAAAAATAGGAGGAGCATGAAACGGTCTTAAAAATAGGAGGAGCATGAAGTGGTGTTGAAAAAAATGAAGAGCCTGAAAAAGGTGTGAAAATTATGAGGAGAATGAAACTGTCTGAAAAATAGGAGGAGCATGAAACGGTCTGAAAAATAGGAGGAGCATGAAGCGGTGTTGAAAAACATGAAGAGCCTGAAAAGGTGTGACAAATATAAAGAGCTTCAAAAGGTGTGAAAAATATGAGGAGCATGAATTGATCTGAAAAATAGGGGAGCATGAAACGGTGTGAAAAACACGAAGAGCATTAAAAGGTGTGAAAAATATGAAGAGCTTTAAAAGATGTGAAATATATGAAGAGCTTCAAAAGGTGTCATAATATGAGGAGAATGAAACGGTCTGCAAAATAGGAGGAGCATGAAATGGTGTTCAAAAACATGAAGAGCATGATAAGGTGTGAAAAATATGAAAAGCTTCAAAAGGTGTCAAATATATATGGAGCATGAAAAGGTCTGAAAATTAGGAGGAGCATGAAGCGGTGTTCTAAAATATGAAGAGCCTGAAAAGGTGTGAAATATATGAAGAGCTTCAAAAGGTGTCAAAATATGAGGAGCATGATACGGTTTTAAAAATAGGAGGAGCATGAAGCGGAGTGGAAAAACATGAAGAGCCTGAAAACGTGTGAAAAATATGAAGAGCTTCAAAAGGTTTCAAAAATATGAGGAGCATGTAACGGTCTGAAAAATAGGAGGAGCATTGTAGCGTTGTTCAAAAACTAGAAGAGCCTGTAATGGTGTGAAAAATATGAAGAGCTTGAAAAGCTGTCAAAAATATGAGGAGCATGAAACGTTCTGAAAAATAGGAGGAGCATGAAGTGGTGTAGAAAAACATGAAGAGCCTGAAAAGGTGTGAAAAATATGAAGAGCTTCAAAAGGTGTGAAAAATATGAGGAGCATGTAACGCTCTGAAAAATAGGAGGAGCATGAAGCGGTGTTGAGAAACATGAAGAGCCTGAAAAGGTGTGAAAAATATGAAGAGCTTCAAAAGGTGTCAACAATAAGAGGTGCATGGAACAGTCTAAAAAATAGGATGAGCATGAAACGGTCTGAAAAATTGGAGGAGCATGAAGCGGTGTTGAAAAATATGAAGAGCCTGAAAAGGTATGAAAAATATGAAGAGCTTCAACAGGTGTCAAATATACGGGAGCATGAAACGGTCTGAAAAATAGGAGGAGCATGAAGCGGTGTTGAAAATCATGAAGAGCCTGAAAAGGTGTGAAAAATATGAAGAGCTTCAAAAGGTTTCAAAAATATGAGGAGCATGAAGCGGTCTGAAAAATAGGAGGAGCATGAAGTGGTGTAGAAAAACATGAAGAGCCTGAAAAGGTGTGAAAAATATGAAGAGCTTCAAAAGGTGTGAAAAATATGAGGAGCATGTAACGGTCTGAAAAATAGGAGGAGCATGAAGCGGTGTAGAAAAACATGAAGAGCCTGAAAAGGTGTGAAAAATATGAAGAGCTAAAAAAGGTGTGAAAAATATGAGGAGCATGTAACGGTCTGAAAAATAGGAGGAGCATGAAGCGGTGTTGAGAAACATGAAGAGCCTGAAAAGGTGTGAAAAATATGAAGAGCTTCAAAAGGTGTCAATAATAAGAGGTGCATGGAACAGTCTAAAAAATAGGATGAGCATGAAACGGTCTGAAAAAGTGGAGGAGCATGAAGCGGTGTTCAAAAACATGAAGAGCCAGAAATGGTGTGAAAAATATGAAGAGCTTCAAAACGTGTCAAAATATGAGGAGCATGAAACGGTCTGAAATATAGGAGGAGCATGAAATGGTCTGAAAAATAGGAGCAGCATGAAACGGTGTTCAAAAACATGAAGAGCCTGAAAAGGTGTGAAAAATATGAAGAGCTTCAAAAGGTGTGAAAAATATGAGGAGAATGAAACGTTCTGAAAAATAGGAGGACCATGAAGCTGTCCTCAAAAACATGAAGAGCCTGAAAAGGTGTGAAAAATATGAAGAGCTTCAAAAGGTGTGAAAAATATGAGGAGCATGAAACGGTCTGAAAAATAGGAGCTGCATGAAGCTGTGCTCAAATACATGAAGAGCCTGAAAAGGTGTGAAAAATATGAAGAGCTTGAAAATGTGTCAAAAATATGAGGAGCATGAAACGGTCTGAAAAATAGGAGGAGCATGAAGCGGTGTTGAAAATCATGAAGAGGCTGAAAAGGTGTGAAAAATATGAAGAGCTTCAAAAGGTGTAAAAAATACGAGGAGCATGATACGTTCTCAAAAATAAGAGGAGCATGAATCAGTGATCAAAAATATGAAGAGCTTCTAAAGGTGTGAAAAATGAGAAGAGTTTCAAAATGTGTCAAAAATATGAGGAGCATGAAACGGTCTGAAAAATAGAGGAGCATGAAGCGGTGTTGAAAAACATCAGGAGCTTCAAAAGGTGTGAAAAATGTGAAGAGTTTCAAAACGTGTCAAAAATATGAGGAGCATGAAACGGTCTGAAAAATAGGAGGAGCATGAAGCGGTGTTGAAAAACATGAAGAGCTTCAAAAGGTGTGAAAAATAGGAAGAGTTTCAAAAATGTGAAAAATATGAAGAGCTTCAAAAGGAGTGAAAAATATGAACAGCTTCAAAAGGTGTCAAAAATGAGACGAGCATGAAACTGTATGAAAAATAGGAGAATGAAGCGGTGTTGAAAATCATGAAGAGCCTGAAAAGGTGTGAAAAATGTGAAGAGCTTCAAAAGGTGTCAAAAATATGAGGAGAATGAAACGGTCTGCAAAATAGGAGGAGCATGAAATGGTGTTCAAAAACATGAAGAGCATGAAAAGGTGTGAAAAATATGAAAAGCTTCAAAAGGTGTCAAATATATATGGAGCATGAAAAGGTCTGAAAATTAGGAGGAGCATGAAGCGGTGTTCTAAAATATGAAGAGCCTGAAAAAGTGTGAAATATATGAAGAGCTTCAAAAGGTGTGAAATATATGAAGAGCTTCAAAAGGTGTCAAAAATATGAGGAGCATGAAACTGTCTTAAAAATAGGAGGAGCATTGTAACATTGTTCAAAAATTTGAAGAGCCTGAAAAGGTGTGAAAAATATGAAGAGCCTTAAAAAATGTCAAAAATATGAGGAGTATGAAACGGTCTGAAAAATAGCAGGATCATGAAGCGGTGTTGAAAAACATGAAGAGCCTGAAAAGGTGTGAAAAATATGAAGAGCTTCAAAAGGTGTTAAAAATATGAAGAGCTTCAAAAGGTGTCAAAAATATGAGGAGAATGAAACGGTCTGAAAAATAGGCGGAGCATGAAACGGTGTTCAAAAACATGAAGAGCCTGAAAAGGTGTGAAAAATATGAAGAGCGTCAAAAGGTGTGAAAAATATGAAGAGCTTCAAAAGCTGTCAAATGAGATGAGCATGAAACGGTCTGAAAAAATAGCAGGAGCATGAAGCGGTGTTCAAAAACATGAAGAGCCTGAAAAGGGGTGAAAAATATGAAGAGCTTAAAAAAGTGTCAAAATTATGAGGAGCATGAAACGGTCTGAAAAATAGGAGGAGCATGAAGCTGTGTTCAACAACATGAAGAGACTGAAAAGGTGCGAACAATATGAAGAGCCTGAAAAGGTGTGAAAAATATGAAGACCTCCAAAAGGTGTCAAAATTAGATGAGCATGAAACGGTCTGAAAAATAGGAGGAGCATTAAACGGTGTGGAAAAACATGAAGAGCCTGAAAAGGTGTGGAAAAATAGGAGGAGCTTCAAAATGTGTCAAATATATGAGGAGAATGAAACGGTCTGGAAAATAGGAGTAGCATGAAACGGTCTGAGAAATAGGAAGAGCATGAAACGGTCTGAAAAATAGGAGGATCATGAAGCGGTGTTGAAAATCGTGAAGAGCCTGAAATGGTGTGAAAAATGTGAAGAGCTTCAACAGGTGTCAAAAACTTGAGGAGAATGAAACGGTCTGAAAAATAGGAGGAGCATGAAGCTGTGTTCAAAAACATGAAGAGCCAGAAAAGGTGTGAAAAATATGAAAAGCTTCAAAAAGTGTCAAAAATATGAGGAGCAAGAAACGGTCTCAAATATAGTAGGAGCATGAAGCGGTGTTGAAAAACATGAAGAGCCTGAAAAGGTGTGAAAAATATGAAGAGCTTCAAAAGGTGTCAATAATAAGAGGTGCATGAAACAGCCTGAAAAATATGAGGAGCATGAAACGGTCTGAAGAATAGGAGGAGCATGAAGCGGTGTTGAAAAACATGAAGAGCCTGAAAAGGGGTGAAAAATATGAAGAGCTACAAAACGTGTCAAAATATGAGGAGCATGAAATGGTCTCAAAAATAGGGGGAGCATGAAATGGTCTGAAAAATAGGAGGAGCATGAAACGGTGTTGAAAAACATCAAGAGCCTGAAAACGTGTGAAAAATAGGAGGAGCTTCAAAAGGTGTCAAAAATATGAGGAGCATGAAACGGTCTGAAAAATAGGAGCAGCATGAAACGGTGTTCAAAAACATGAAGAGCCTGGAAAGGTTGGAAAAATATGAAGAGCCTCAAAAGGTGTGAAAAATATGAAGAGCTTCAAAAGATGTGAAAAATATGAAGAGATTCAAAAGGTGTGAAAAATAGGAGGAGCTTCAAAAGGTTTCAAAAATATGAGGAGCATGAAACGGTCTGAAAAATAGGAGGAGCATGAAGCTGTGTTCAACAACATGAAGAGACTGAAAAGGTGCGAAAAATATGAAGAGCCTGAAAAGGTGTGAAAATTATGAAGAGCTTCAAAAGGTGTCAAAAATGAGATGAGCATGAAACGGTCGGAAAAAAAAGACGAGCATTAAGCGGTGTTGAAAATCATGAAGAGCCTGAAAAGGTGTGAAAATATGAGGAGCTTCAAAAATGTGAAAAATACGAAGAGCTTCAAAAGGTCTCAAAAATTAGATGAGCATGAAAGGTCTGAAAAATAGGAGGAGCATTAAACGGTGTGGCAAAACATGAAGAGCCTGAAAAGGTGTGGAAAAATAGGAAGAGCTTCAAAATGTGTCAAATATATGAGGAGAATGAAACGGTCTGAAAAATAGGAGGAGCATGAAACGGTCTGAAAAATAGGAAGAACATGAAACGGTCTGAAAAAAAGGAGGATCTTGAAGCGGTGTTGAAAATCGTGAAGAGCCTGAAAAGGTGTGAAAAATGTGAAGAGCTTCAACAGGTGTCAAAAACTTCAGGAGAATGAAACGGTCTGAAAAATAGGAGGAGCATGAAGCTGTGTTGAAAAACATGAAGAGCCTGAAAAGGTTCGAAAAATATGAAGAGCCGGAAAAGTTGTGTAAGATATGAAGAGCTTCAAAAGGTGTCAAAAATGAGATGAGCATGAAACGGTCTGAAAAACAGGAGGAGCATTAAGCGGTGTTGAAAATCATGAAGAGCCTGAAAAGGTGTGGAAAAATAGGAAGAGCTTCAAAATGTGTCAAATATATGAGGAGAATGAAACGGTGTGAAAAATAGGAGGAGCATGAAACGGTCTGAAAAATAGGAGGAGCATGAAGTGGAGCTGAAAAACATGAAGTGCCTGAAAATCTGTGCAAAATATGAAGAGCTTCAAAAGGTGTAAAAAATGAGATGAGCATGAAACGGTCTGAAAAATAGGAGGAGCATGAACTGGTGCTGAAAAACATGAAGAGCCTGAAAAGGTGTGAATAATATGAAGCGCTTTAAAAGGTGTGAAAAATATGACGAGCATGAAACGGTCTGAAAAATAGGAGGAGCATGAAGCAGTGTTGAAAAACATGAAGCGCCTGAAAAGGTGTGAAAGATATGAAGAGTTTCTAAATGTGTCAAAAATATGAGGAGTAAGAAAGGGTCTGAAAAATAGGAGGAGCATGAAGCGGTGTTCAAAAACATGAAGAGCCTGAATCGGTGTGAAAAATATGAAGAGCCGCAAAAGGTGTCAAAATGAGATGAGCATGAACCGGTCTGAAAAATAGGAGGAGCATGAAGTGATGTTGAAAAAAATAAAAAGCCTGAAAAGTTGAGAAATATATGAAGAGCTTCAAAAGGTGTAAAAATATGAGGAGAATGAAACGGTCTGCATATTAGGAAGAGTATGAAATGGTGTTCAAAAACATAAAGAGCATGAAAAGGTGGGAAAAATATGAAGAGTTTCAAAAGGTGTGAAATACATGAGGAGGAATAAACGGTCTGAAAAGTAGGAGGAGCATGAAGAGGTGTTCAAAAACATGAAGAGTCTGAAAATGTGTGAAAAATATGAAGAGTTTCTAAAGGTGTCAAAATATGAGGAGCATGAAACGGTCCCAAAAATGGGAGGAGCATGAAATGGTGTTCAAACACATGAAGAGCCTGAAAGGTGTGAAAAATATGAAGAGCTTCAAAAGGTGTGAAAAAGATTAGGTGCAAGAAACGGTCTGAAAAATACGAGGAGTATGAAGCGGTGTTGAAAAACATGAAGAGCCTGAAAGCTGTGAAAAATATGAAGAGCTTCAAAAGGAGTGAAAAATATGAAGAGATTCAAAAGGTGTCAAAAATGAAATGAGCATGAAACGGTCTGAAAAATAGGAGGAGCATGAAGTGGTGTTGAAAAACACGAAGAGCCTGAAAAGGTGTGAAATATATGAAGAGCTTCAAAACGTGTCAAAAATATGAGGAAAATGAAACGGTGTGAAAAAATAGGAGGAGCATGAATCGGTGTTGAAAAACATGAAGAGCCTGACAAGGTGTGAAATATATGAAGAGTTTCTAAAGGAGTCAAAAATATGAGGAGCATGAAACGGTCTGAAAAATACAAGGAGCATGAAGTGGTGTTGAAAAACATGAAGAGCCTGAAAAGGTGTGAAAATATGAAGAGCTTCAAAAGGTGTCAAAAATATGAGGCGCATGAAACGGTCTGAAAAATAGGAGGAGCATGAAGCGGTGTTCAAAGACATGAAGAGCCTGAAAAGGTGTAAAATATATGAAGAGCTTTAAAAGGTGTCAAAAACATGAGGAGCATGAAATGGTCTGAAAAATATGAGGAGCATGAAACGGTGATCAAAAACATGAAGAGCCTGAAAAGGGGTGAAATATATGAACAGCTTCAAAAGGTGTCAAAAATATGAGGAGCATGAAACGGTCTGAAAAATAGGAGGAGCATGAAGTGGTGTTCAAAAACATGAAGAGCCTGAAAAGATGTGAAAAATTTGAAGAGCTTCAAAAGGTGTCAAAAATATGAGGAGCATGAAACGGTCTGAAAAATAGGAGGAGCATGAAGTTGTGTTCAAAAACATGAAGAGCCTGAAAAGGTGTGAAAAATATGAAGAGCCTCAAAAGGTGTGAAAAATATGAGGAGCATGATATGGTTTGAAAAATAGGATTAGCATGAAGCGGTGTTCAAAAACATGAAGAGTCTGAAAAGCTGTGAAAAATATGAAAAGCTTCAAAAGGTGTCAAAAATGAGATGAGCATGAAACGGTCTGAAAAATATGAGCAGCATGAATCGGTGTTGAAAAACATGAAGAGCCTGAAAAGGTATGAGAAATATGAAGAGCTTCAAAAGGTGTCAAAAATAATAGGAGTATGAAACGATCTGCAAAATATAAGGAGCAAGAAGTTGTGTTAAAAAACATGAAGACCCGAAAAGGTGTCAAAAAAATGAAAAGCTTCAAAAGGTGTTAAAAATATGAGGAGTATGAAACAGTCTGAAAAATAAGAGGAGGATGAAGCGGTGATGAAAAACATGAAGGGCATGAAAACTTGTGAAAAATATGAAGAGCTTCAAAAGGTGTGAAATACATGAGGAGTTTGAAACGGGCTGAAAAATAGGAGAAGCAGGAAGTGGTGTGGAAAAATATGAAGAGCCTGAAAAGGTGTGAAAAATATGAAGAGCTTGAAAAGGTGTAAAAATATGAGGAGAATGAAACTGTCTGCAAAATAGGAGGAGCATGAAGCGGGGTTTAAATCATAAAGAGCCTGAAAAGGTGTGAAAAATATGAAGAGCTTCAAAAGGTGTGAAATACATGAGGAGCATGAAACGGGCTGAAAAACAGGAGGAGCATGAAGTGGTGTTGAAAAACATTAAGAGCCTGAAAGGGTGTGAAAAATATGAAGAGTTTCAAAAGGTGTCAATAATAAGTGGTGCATGAAACATCCTGAAAAATATGAGGAGCATGAAACTGTCTGAAAAATAGGAGGAGCATGAAGCAGTCTTGAAAACCAAGAAGAGCCTGAAAACGTGTGAAAAATATGAAGAGCTTCAAAAGGTTTCAGAAATATGAGGAGCATGAAACGGTCTGAAAAATAGGAGGAGCATGAAGCGGTGTTGAAAAACATGAAGAGCCTGAAAAGGAGTGAAAAACATGAAGAGCTTCAAAACGTGTCAAAATATGAGGAGCATGAAACGGTCTCAAAAATAGAGGGAGCATGAAATGATCTGAAAAAAGAAGGAGCATGAAGCGGTGTTCAAAAACATGAAGAGCCTGGAAAGGTGTGAAAAATATGAAGAGCTTCAAAAGGTTTCAAAAATATGAGGAGCATATAACGGTCTGAAAAATAGGAGGAGCATGATGTTGTGTTGAAAAAAAAGAAGAGCCTTAAAATGTGGGAAATATATGAAGAGCTTCAAAAGGTGTGAAATACATGAGGAGCATGAAACGGGCTGAAAAATAGGAGGAGCATGAAGCGGTTTGGCAAAACATGAAGAGCCTGAAAAGGTGTGAAAAATATGAAGAGCTTCAAAAGGTGTGAAATACATGAGGAGCATGAAACGGGCTGAAAAACAGGAGGAGCATGAAGTGGTGTTGAAAAACATTAAGAGCCTGAAAGGGTGTGAAAAATATGAAGAGTTTCAAAAGGTGTCAATAATAAGTGGTGCATGAAACATCCTGAAAAATATGAGGAGCATGAAACTGTCTGAAAAAATAGGAGGAGCATGAAGCAGTCTTGAAAAACAAGAAGAGACTGAAAACGTGTGAAAAATATGAAGAGCTTCAAAAGGTTTCAGAAATATGAGGAGCATGAAACGGTCTGAAAAATAGGAGGAGCATGAAGCGGTGTTGAAAAACATGAAGAGCCTGAAAAGGAGTGAAAAACATGAAGAGCTTCAAAACGTGTCAAAATATGAGGAACATGAAACGGTCTCAAAAATAGAGGGAGCATGAAATGATCTGAAAAAAGAAGGAGCATGAAGCGGTGTTCAAAAACATGAAGAGCCTGGAAAGGTGTGAAAAATACGAAGAGCTTCAAAAGATGTGAAAAATATGAGGAGCATGAAAAGGTCTAAAAAATAGGAGGAGCATGAAGTTGTGTTCAAAAACATGAAGATCCTGAAAAGTTGTAAAAAATATGAAGAGCTTCAAACGGTGTCAAAAAAATGAGGAGAATGAAACGGTCTGAAAAATAGGAGGAGCATGAAATGCTGTTGAAAAACATGAAGAGCTTCAAAAGGTGTGAAAAATATGAAGAGCTTCAAAAGGTGTCAATAATAAGAGGTGCATGAAACGTCCTGAAAAATATGAGGAGCATGAAACTGTCTGAAAAATTGGAGGATCATGAAGTGTTCTTGAAAACCAAGAAGAGCCTGAAAACGTGTGAAAAATATGAAGAGCTTCAAAAGCTTTCAGAAATACGAGGTGCATGAAACGGTCTGAAAAATAGGAGGAGCATGAAGTGGTGTTGAAAAACATGAAGAGCCTGAAAAGGTGTGAAAAATATGAAGAGGTTTAAAAGGTGTCAAAAATATGAGGAGCATGAAACTTTCTGAAAAATAGGAGGATAATGAAACCGTGTTCAAAAATATGAAGAGCCTGAAAAGGTGTGAAAAATATGAAGAGCCTTAAAAAATGTCAAAAATATGAGGAGTATGAAACGGTCTGAAAAATAGCAGCATCATGAAGCGGTGTTGAAAAACATGAAGAGCCTGAAAAGGTGTGAAAAATATGAAGAGCTTCAAAAGGTGTCAAAAATATGAGGAGAATGAAACGGTCTGAAAAATAGGCGGAGCATGAAACGGTGTTCACAAACATGAAGAGCCTGAAAAGGTGTGAAAAATATGAAGAGCGTCAAAACGTGTCAAAATATGAGGAGCATGAAACGGTCTGAAAAATAGGAGGAGCAAGAAGCGGTGTTGAAAAACATGAAGAGCCTGAAAATGTGTGAAAAATATGAAGAGCTTCAAAAGGTGTGAAAAATATGAAGAGCTTCAAAAGCTGTCAAATGAGATGAGCATGAAACGGTCTGAAAAAATAGCAGGAGCATGAAGCGGTGTTCAAAAAGAAGAAGAGCCTGAAAAGGGGTGAAAAATATGAAGAGCTTCAAAATGTGTCAAATATATGAGGAGAATGAAACGGTCTGAAAAATAGGAGTAGCATGAAACGGTCTGAGAAATAGGAAGAGCATGAAACGGTCTGAAAAATAGGAGGATCATGAAGCGGTGTTGAAAATCGTGAAGAGCCTGAAATGGTGTGAAAAATGTGAAGAGCTTCAACAGGTGTCAAAAACTTGAGGAGAATGAAACGGTCTGAAAAATAGGAGGAGCATGAAGCTGTGTTCAAAAACATGAAGAGCCAGAAAAGGTGTGAAAAATATGAAAAGCTTCAAAAAGTGTCAAAAATATGAGGAGCAAGAAACGGTCTCAAATATAGTAGGAGCATGAAGCGGTGTTGAAAAACATGAAGAGCCTGAAAAGGTGTGAAAAATATGAAGAGCTTCAAAAGGTGTCAATAATAAGAGGTGCATGAAACAGCCTGAAAAATATGAGGAGCATGAAACGGTCTGAAGAATAGGAGGAGCATGAAGCGGTGTTGAAAAACATGAAGAGCCTGAAAAGGGGTGAAAAATATGAAGAGCTACAAAACGTGTCAAAATATGAGGAGCATGAAACGGTCTCAAAAATAGGGGGAGCATGAAATGGTCTGAAAAATAGGAGGAGCATGAAACGGTGTTGAAAAACATCAAGAGCCTGAAAACGTGTGAAAAATAGGAGGAGCTTCAAAAGGTGTCAAAAATATGAGGAGCATGAAACGGTCTGAAAAATAGGAGCAGCATGAAACGGTGTTCAAAAACATGAAGAGCCTGGAAAGGTTGGAAAAATATGAAGAGCCTCAAAAGGTGTGAAAAATATGAAGAGCTTCAAAAGATGTGAAAAATATGAAGAGATTCAAAAGGTGTGAAAAATAGGAGGAGCTTCAAAAGGTTTCAAAAATATGAGGAGCATGAAACGGTCTGAAAAATAGGAGGAGCATGAAGCTGTGTTCAACAACATGAAGAGACTGAAAAGGTGCGAAAAATATGAAGAGCCTGAAAAGGTGTGAAAATTATGAAGAGCTTCAAAAGGTGTCAAAAATGAGATGAGCATGAAACGGTCTGAAAAAAAAGAGGAGCATTAAGCGGTGTTGAAAATCGTGAAGAGCCTGAAAAGGTGTGAAAATATGAGGAGCTTCAAAAATGTGAAAAATACGAAGAGCTTCAAAAGGTCTCAAAAATTAGATGAGCATGAAACGGTCTGAAAAATAGTTGGAGCATGAAGTGATGTTGAAAAACATGAAGAGCCTAAAAAGGTGTGAAATATATGAAGAGATTCAAAAGGTGTCAAAAATATGAGGAGCAAGAAACTGTCTGAGAAATAGGAGGAGCATGAAGTGGTGCTTAAAACATGAAGAGCCTAAAAGGTGTGAAAAATAAGAAAAGCTTCAAAAGATGTCACAAATATGAGGAGCATGAAACGGTCTGAAAAATTGGAGGATCATGAAGTGGTGTTGAAAAACATGAAGAGTCTGAAAAGTTGTGAAAAATATGAAGAGCTTCAAAAGGTGTCAAAAATGTGAGGAGCATGAAACGGTATGAAAAATAGGAGGAGCATGAAACCGTGTAAAAAACATGAAGAGCCTGGAAAGGTGTGAAAAATGAAGAGCTTCAAAAGGTGTGAAATACATGAGGAGCATGAAACGGTCTGAAAAATAGGAGGAGCATGAAGTGGTGTTTAAAAACATGAAGAGCCTGATAAAGTGTGAAAAATATGAAGAGCTTCAAAACGTGTCAAAACTATGAGGAGTATGAAACGGTCTGAAAATAGGAGCAGCATGAAACGGTGTTCAAAAACATAAAGAGCCTGAAAAGGTGTGAAAAATATGAAGAGCTTCAAAAGGTGTCAAAAATTAGATTAGCATGAAACGGTCTGAAAAATAGGAGGAGCATGAAGTGGTGTTGAAAAACATGAAGAGCCTCAAAAGTTGTGAAATACTTGAGGAGCATGAATCGGTCTGAAAAATAGGAGGAGCATGAAGCGGTGTTGAAAAACATGAAGAGCCTCAAAAGGTGTGAAAAATATGAAGAGCTTCAAAAAGTGTCAATAATGAGATGAGCATGAAATGGTCTGAAAAGAAGGAGGAGCATGAAGTGGTGTTGAAAAACATGAAGAGCCTGAAAAGGTGTGAAATATATGAAGAGTTTCCAAAGTTGTCAAAAATATGAGGAGCACGTAACGGTTTGGAAAATAGGAAGAGTAGGAAACCGTGTTCAAAAGTATGAAGAGCCTGAAAAGGTGTGAAAAATTTGAAGTACTTCAAAAGGTGTGAAAATTAGGAGGAGCATGAAGCGGTGTTCCAAAACATGAAGAGCCTGAAAATGTGTGTAAAATATGAAGAGCTTCAAAACGTGTCAAAAATATGAGGAGCATGAAACGGTCTGAAAAATAGGAGGATCAAGATGCGGTGTTGGAAAACATGAAGATCTGAAAACTTGTGAAAAATATGAAGAGCTTCAAAAGGTGTCAAAAATGAGATGAGCATGAAACGGTCTGAAAAATAGTTGGAGCATGAAGTGATGTTGAAAAACATGAAGAGCCTAAAAAGGTGTGAAATATATGAAGAGATTCAAAAGGTGTCAAAAATATGAGGAGCAAGAAACTGTCTGAGAAATAGGAGGAGCATGAAGTGGTGCTGAAAAACATGAAGAGCCTGAAAAGATGTGAAAAATATGAAGAGCTTCAAAAAGTGTCCACAATATGAGGAGCAAGAAACTGTCTGAGAAATAAGAGGAGCATGAAGTGGTGCTGAAAAACATGAAGAGCCTAAAAGGTGTGAAAAATAAGAAAAGCTTCAAAAGATGTCACAAATATGAGGAGCATGAAACGGTCTGAAAAATTGGAGGATCATGAAGCGGTGTTGAAAAACATGAAGAGTCTGAAAAGGTGTGAAAAATATGAAGGGCTTTAAAAGGTGTCAAAAATATGAAGAGCTTCAAGAGATGTCAAAAATGAGATGAGCATGAAACGGTCTGAAGAAAAGGAGGAGCATGAAGCAGAGTTCACAAAAATGAAGAGCCTGAAAAGGTGGAAAATATATGAAGAGCTTCAAAAGGTGTCAAAAATTTGAGGAGCATGAAACAGTCTGAAAAATAGGAGGAGCATGAATTGGTTTTGAAAAACATGAAGAGACTGAAAACATGCGAAATATATAAAGCACTTCAAAAGGTGTGAAATACATGAGGAGCATGAAACAGTTGAAAAATAGGAGGAGCATGAAGCAGTGTTCAAAAACATGAAGAACTGGAAAAGGTGTGAAAAATATGAACAGCTTCAAAAGGTGTGAAAATTATGAGGAGCATGAAACGGTCTGAATAATAAGAGGAGCATGAAACTGTGTTCAAAAACATGAAGAGCCTGAAAAGGTGTGAAAAATATGAAGAGCTTCAAAGGGTTGGAAATACATGGAGAGCATGAAACGGTCTGAAAAATAAGAGGAGCATGAAGCGGTGTTGAAAAACATGAAGAGCCTGAAAAGGTGGGTAAAATATGAAGAGCTTCAAAAGGTGTCAAAAATATGAGGAGCATGAAACGGTTTGAAAAATAGGAGTAGCATTAAACGGTGTTCAAAAACATGAAGAGCCTGAAAAGGTGGGTAAAATATGAAGAGCTTCAAAAGGTGTCAAAAATATGAGGAGCATGAAACGGTCTGAAAAATAGGAGGAGCATGAAGCGGTGTTGTAAACATAAACAGCCTGAAAAGGTGGGTAAACTATGAAGAGTTTCAAAAGGTTTCAAAAATATGAGGAGCATGAAATGGTCTGAAAAATAGGAGGAGCATTAAACGGTGTTCAAAAACATGAAGAGCCTGAAATGGTGTGAAAAATATGAAGAGCTTCAAAAGGTGTCAAAAATAGGAGGAGCATGAAACGGTCTGAAATACAGGAGGAGCATGAAGCGGTGTTCAAAAACATGAAGAGCATGAAATGGTGTGAAAAATATGAAGAGCTTCAAAAGGTGTCAAAAATATGAGGAGCATGAAACGGTGTGAAAAATAGGAGGACAACAAGTGGTGTTCAAAAACATGAAGAGCCTGAAAACGTGTGAAATATATGAAGAGCTTTAAAAGGTGTCAAAAATATGAGGAGCATGAAACGGTGTGAAAAATAGGAGGAGCATGAAACGGTGTTCAAAAACAGGAGGAGCCTGAAACGGTGTGAAAAATATGAAGAAATTCAAAAGGTGTCAAAAATATGAGGAGCATGAAAGTGTTTGAAATATAGGAGCAGCATGACGTGGTGTTGAAAAACATGACGAGCCTGAAAAGGTGTGAAAAATATGAAGAGCTTCAAAAGCTGTGAAAAATATGAGGAGCACGAAATGCTCTGAAATATAAGAGGAGCATGAAGCCGTGTTGAAAAACAAGAAATGCCTGAAAAGGTGTAGAAAATATGAAGAGCTTCAAAAGGTGTCACAAATAACAGGAGAATGAAACGGTCTGAAATATATGAGGAGCATGAAGTGGTGTTCAAAAACATGAAGAGCCTGAAAACGTGTGAAAAATTTGAAGAGCTTCAAAAATGTGAAAAATATGAAGAGCTTCAAAAGGTGTGAAATATATGAAGAGCTTCAAAAGGTGTCAAAAATTAGATGAGCATGAAACGGTCTGAAAAATAGGAGGAGCATGAAGTGGTGTTGAAAAACAGGAAGAGCCTGAAAATGTGTGAAATATATGAAGAGCTTCAAAAGGTGTGAAAAATATGAAGAGCTTCAAAAGGTGTCAAAAATATGAAGAGCATGAAACGGTCGCAAAAATAGGAGGAACTTGAAGTGGTGTTTGAAAACATGAAGTGTCTGAAAAGGTGTGAAATATAAGAAGAGCTTCAAAGGGTGTGAAAAATATGAAGAGCTTCAAAAGGTGTCAAAAATATGAAGAGCATGAAACGGTCTGAAAGGTAGGAGAAGCATGAAGCGGTGTTCAAAAACATGAAGAGCCTGAAAAGGTGTGAAAAAAGTGAAGAGCTTCAAAAGGTGTCAAAAAAATGAGGAGCATGAAACGGTCTGAAAAATAGGAGGAGCATGAAGTGGTGTTGAAAAACATGAAGAGGATGAAAAGGAGTGAAATATATGAAGAGCTTCAAAAGATGTCAAAAATATGAGGAGCATGAAACGGTCTGTAAAATATGAGGAGCATAAAATGGTGTTCAAAAACATGAAGAGCCTGAAAAGGTGTGAAAAATAGGAAGAGCTTCAAAAGGTGTGAAGTATATGATGAGCATGAAACGGTCTGAAAAATAGGAGGATCATGAAGCAGTGTTGAAAAACCTGAAGGGCCTGAAATGTTGTGAAATATATGAAGAGCTTCAAAAGGTGTCAAAAATTAGATGAGCATGAAACGGTCTGAAAAATAGGACGAGCATGAAGTGGTGTTGAAAAACAGGAAGAGCCTGAAAATGTGTGAAATATATGAAGAGCTTCAAAAGGTGTGAAAAATATGAAGAGCTTCAAAAGGTGTCAAAAATATGAAGAGCATGAAACGGTCGTAAAAATAGGAGGAACTTGAAGTGGTGTTTGAAAACATGAAGAGTCTGAAAAGGTGTGAAATATAAGAAGAGCTTCAAAGGGTGTGAAAAATATGAAGAGCTTCAAAAGGTGTCAAAAATATGAAGAGCATGAAACGGTCTGAAAGGTAGGAGAAGCATGAAGCGGTGTTCAAAAACATGAAGAGCCTGAAAAGGTGTGAAAAAAGTGAAGAGCTTCAAAAGGTGTCAAAAAAATGAGGAGCATGAAACGGTCTGAAAAATAGGAGGAGCATGAAGTGGTGTTGAAAAACATGAAGAGGATGAAAAGGAGTGAAATATATGAAGAGCTTCAAAAGATGTCAAAAATATGAGGAGCATGAAACGGTCTGTAAAATATGAGGAGCATAAAATGGTGTTCAAAAACATGAAGAGCCTGAAAAGGTGTGAAAAATAGGAAGAGCTTCAAAAGGTGTGAAGTATATGATGAGCATGAAACGGTCTGAAAAATAGGAGGATCATGAAGCAGTGTTGAAAAACCTGAAGGGCCTGAAATGTTGTGAAATATATGAAGAGCTTCAAAAGGTGTCAAAAATTAGATGAGCATGAAACGGTCTGAAAAATAGGACGAGCATGAAGTGGTGTTGAAAAACAGGAAGAGCCTGAAAATGTGTGAAATATATGAAGAGCTTCAAAAGGTGTGAAAAATATGAAGAGCTTCAAAAGGTGTCAAAAATATGAAGAGCATGAAACGGTCGCAAAAATAGGAGGAACTTGAGTTGGTCTTCGAAAACATGAAGAGTCTGAAAAGGTGTGAAATATAAGAAGAGCTTCAAAGGGTGTGAAAAATATGAAGAGCTTCAAAAGGTGTCAAAAATATGAAGAGCATGAAACGGTCTGAAAAGTAGGAGAAGCATGAAACGGTATTGAAAACATGAAGAGCCTGAAAAGGTGTGAAATATACGAAGAGCTTCAAAAGGTGTGAAAAATATGAAGTGCATCAAAAGGTGTCAAAAATGAGATGAGCATGAAACGGTCTGAAAAATAGGAGGAGCATGAAGTGGTATTGAAAAACATGAAGAGCCTGAAAACGTGTGAAAAATATGAAGAGCTTCAAAAATATGAAAAATATGAAGAGATTCAAAAGGTGTGAAAAATATGAAGAGCTTCAAGAGATGTCAAAAATGAGATGAGCATGAAACGGTCTGAAGAAAAGGAGGAGCATGAAGCAGAGTTCACAAAAATGAAGAGCCTGAAAAGGTGGAAAATATATGAAGAGCTTCAAAAGGTGTCAAAAATTTGAGGAGCATGAAACAGTCTGAAAAATAGGAGGAGCAGGAATTGGTTTTGAAAAACATGAAGAGACTGAAAACATGCGAAATATATAAAGCACTTCAAAAGGTGTGAAATACATGAGGAGCATGAAACAGTTGAAAAATAGGAGGAGCATGAAGCAGTGTTCAAAAACATGAAGAACTGGAAAAGGTGTGAAAAATATGAAGAGCTTCAAAAGGTGTGAAAATTATGAGGAGCATGAAACGGTCTGAATAATAGGAGGAGCATGAAACTGTGTTCAAAAACATGAAGAGCCTGAAAAGGTGTGAAAAATATGAAGAGCTTCAAAGGGTTGGAAATACATGGAGAGCATGAAACGGTCTGAAAAATAAGAGGAGCATGAAGCGGTGTTGAAAAACATGAAGAGCCTGAAAAGGTGGGTAAAATATGAAGAGCTTCAAAAGGTGTCAAAAATATGAGGAGCATGAAACGGTTTGAAAAATAGGAGTAGCATTAAACGGTGTTCAAAAACATGAAGAGCCTGAAATGGTGTGAAAAATATGAAGAGCTTCAAAAGGTTGAAAATACAGGAGGAGTATGAAACGGTCTGAAAAATAGGAGGAGCATGAAGCGGTGTTGTAAACATAAACAGCCTGAAAAGGTGGGTAAACTATGAAGAGCTTCAAAAGGTGTCAAAAATATGAGGAGCATGAAACGGTCTGAAAAAAAGGAGGAGCATTAAACGGTGTTCAAAAACATGAAGAGCCTGAAATGGTGTGAAAAATATGAAGAGCTTCAAAAGGTGTCAAAAATAGGAGGAGCATGAAACGGTCTGAAATACAGGAGGAGCATGAAGCGGTGTTCAAAAACATGAAGAGCATGAAATGCTGTGAAAAATATGAAGAGCGTCAAAAGGTGTCAAAAATATGAGGAGCATGAAACGGTGTGAAAAATAGGAGGACAACAAGTGGTGTTCAAAAACATGAAGAGCCTGAAAACGTGTGAAATATATGAAGAGCTTTAAAAGTTGTCAAAAATATGAGGAGCATGAAACGGTGTGAAAAATAGGAGGACAACAAGTGGTGTTCAAAAACATGAATAGCCTGAAAAGCTGTGAAATAATGTCAAGCTTCAAAAGGTGTGAAAAATATGAGTAGCAGGAAACGGTCTGAAAAATAGGAGGACCACAGGTGGTGTTTAAAAAAATGAATAGCCTGAAAAGCTGTGAAATTATGTCAAGCTTCAAAAGGTGTGAAAAATATGAGAAGCAGGAAACGGTCTGAAAAATAGGAGGAGCATGAAGCGGTGTTAAAGGACATGAAGAGCCTGAAAAGGTGTGAAATATATGAAGAGCTTCAAAAGGTGTCAAAAATATGAGGGGCATGAAACGGTCTGAAAAATAGGAGGAGCATGAAACAGTGTTTAAAAACATGAAGAGCTTCAAAAGGTGTGAAAAATATAAAGAGCTTCAAAAGGTGTCAAAAATATGAGGAGCAGGAAACGGTCTGAAAAATAGGAGGAGCATGAAGTGGTGTAGAAAAACATGAAGACCCTGAAAAGGTGTGAAAAATATGAAGAGCTTCAAAAGGTGTCAAAATATGAGGAGCATGAAACTGTCTGAAATGAAGGAGGAGCATGAAAATGTGTTAAAAAACATGAAGAGCTTCAAAAGGTGAGAAACATATGAGGAGTGGGAAACGATCAGAAAAATAGGAGGAGCATGAGACGGTGTTAAAAAACATGAAGAGCTTCAAAAGATGTGAAACATATAAAGAGCTTCAAAAGGTGTCAAAAATATGAGGAGCATGACACGGTCTGAAAAATAGGAGGAGCATGAAGCGGTGTTGAAAAACATGAAGAGACTGAAAATGTGTGACAAATATGAAGAGCTTCAAAAGGTGTCAAAAATATGAGGGGCATGAAACGGTCTGAAAAATTGGAGGAGCAAGAAACGGAGTTCAAAAACTTGAAGAGCCAGAAAAGGTGTGAAAAATATGAAGAGCTACAAAAGTTGTCAAATATATGAGGAGCATGAACGGTCTGAAAAATAGGAGGAGCATGAAGCGGTGTTGAAAAACATGAAGAGCCTGAAAAGGTGTGAAAAATATGAAGAGCTTCAAAAGGTGTCAAAAATATGAGGAGCATGAGACGGTCTGAAAAATAGGAGGAGGAAGAAATGGTGTTCAAAAACATAAAGAGCCAGAAAATGTGTGAGAAATATGAAGAGCTTCAAAAGGTATCAAAATATGAGGAGCATGAAACTGTCTGAAATATAGGAGGAGCATGAAAAGGTGTTAAAAAACATGAAGAGCTTCAAAAGGTGTGAAAGATATGAGGAGCATGAAACGGTATGAAAAATAGGAGGAGCATGAAGCGTTGTTGAAAAACATGAAGAGCCTGAAAAGTTGTGAAAAATATGAAGAGCTTCAAAAGGTGTCAAAAATATGAGAAGCATGAAACGGTCTGAAAAATAGGAGGAGCATTAAGTGGTGTTCAAAAACATGAAGTGCCTGAAAATCTGTGAAAATAAGACAAGCTTCAAAAGGTGTGAAAAATATGAGGAGCATGAAACGGTCTGAAAAATACGAGGAACATGAAGCGGTGTTAAAAAAAAGGAAGAGCTTCACAATGTGTGAAACATAAGAAGAGCTTCAAAAGATGTGAAATACATGAGGAGCATTAAAAGGTCTGAAAAATATGAGGAGCATGAAACGATGTTCAAAAACATGAAGAGCCTGAAAATGTGTGAAAAATATGAAAAGCTTAAAAAGATGTGAAATACATGAGGAGCATTAAACGGTCTGAAAAATATGAGGAGCATGAAACGGTGTTCAAAAACATGAAGAGCCTGAAAAGGTGTGAAAAATATGAAGAGCTTGAAAACGTGTGAAAAATATGAGGAGCATTATACGGTCTGAAAAGTAGGAGGAGCATGAAGCGGTGTTGAAAAACATGACGAGCCTGAAAAGTTCTGAAAAATGTGAAGAGTTTCAAAAGGTGTGAAATGCATGAGGAGCATGAAACGGCCTGAAAAAAAGGAGGAGCATGAAGTGGTGTTGAAAAACATGAAGAGCCTGAAAAGGTGTGAAAAATATGAAGAGCTTCAAAAGGTGTCAGAAATTTGAGGAGCATGAAACGGTCTGAAAAATAGGAGGAGCATGAAGTGGTGTTCAAAACATGAAGAGCCTTAAAAGGTGTGAAAAATATGAAGAGCGTCAAAAGGTGTCAAATATATGGGGAGCATGAAACGGTCTGAAAAATAGGAGGAGCATGAAACGGTGTTCAAAAACATGAAGAGCATGAAAAGTTCTGAAAAATATGAAGAGCTACAAAAGGTGTGAAAAATATGACGAGCATGAAACAGTCTGAAAATTAGGAAGAGCATGTAGTGGTGTTCAAAAACAGGAAGAGCCTGTAAAGGGGTGAAAAATATGAAGAGCTTGAAAAGTTGTCAAAAATATGAGGAGAATGTAACGGTCTGAAAAACAGGGGGAGCATGAAGTGATGTTGAAAAACATGAAGAGCCTGAAAACGTGTGAAAAATATGAAGAGCTTCAAAAATATGAAAAATATGAAAAGATTCAAAAGGTGTGAAAAATATGAAGAGCTTCAAAAGATGTCAAAAATGAGATGAGCATGAAACGGTCTGAAAAATAGGAGGAGCATGAAGCGGGGTTGAAAATTATGAAGAGCCTGAAAAGGTGTGAAAAATAGGCAGAGCTTCAAAAGGTGTCAAATATATGGGGAGCATGAAACGGTGTGAAAAATAGGAGGAGCATGAAAGGGTGTTCATAAACATGAAGAGCCTGAAAAGGTGTGAAAAATATGAAGAGCTTCAAAAGGTTGGAAATACATGAGGAGCATGAAACGGTCTGGAAAATAGGACGAGCATGTAGCGGTGTTGAAAAACATGAAGAGCCTGAAAAGGTGGGTAAAATATGAAGAGCTTCAAAAGGTGTCAAAAATAGGAGGAGCATGAAACGGTCTGAAAAATAGGAGGAGCATTAAATGGTGTTCAAAAACATGAAGAGACTGAAAACGTGTGAAAAATATGAAGAGCTTCAAAAGATGTCAAAAATATGAGGAGCGTGAAACGGTCTGAAAAATAGGAGGAGCATGAAACGATCTGAAAAATGGGAGGAGCATGAAGCAGTGTTGAAAAACATGAAGAGCCTGAAAAGGTGAGAAAAATATGAAGAGCTTCAAAAGGTGTGAAAAATATGAAGAGCTTCAAAAGGTGTGAAAAATATGAAGAGCTTCAAAAGATGTGAAATACATGAGGAGCATGAAACGGTCTGAAAATAGGAGGAGCATGAAGCGGTGTTGAAAAACATGAAAACCTGAAAAGGTGTGAAATATTTGAGGTGCTTCAAAAGGTGTGAAAATTAGGAGGAGCATGAAGCGGTGTTCAAAAACATGAAAAGCCTGAAAATGTTTGTAAAATATGAAGAGCTTCAAAACGTGTCAAAAATATGAGGAGCATGAAACGATCTGAAAAATAGGAGGATCAAGAAGCGGTGTTGAAAAACATGAAGATCTGAAAACTTGTGAAAAATATGAAGAGCTTCAAAAGGTGTGAAAAATATGAAGAGCTTCAAAAGGTGTCAAAAATGAGATGAGCATGAAACGGTCTGAAAAATAGAAGCTTCATGAAACGGTGTTCAAAAACCTGAAGAGCCTGAAAAGGTGTGAAAAATAAGAAGAGCCTCAAAAGGTTTGAAAAATATGAAGAGCTTCAAAAGCTGTCAAAAATGAGATGAGCATGAAACGGTCTGAAAAATAGGAGGGGCATGAAGTTGGGTTGAAAAACGTGAAGAGCCTGAAAAGGCGTGAAAAATAAGAAGAGCTTCAAAAGGTGTCAAATATATGTGGAGCATGAAACGGTCTGAAATATAGGAGGAGCATGAAACGGTGTTCAAAAAAATGAAGAGCCTGAAAAGGTGTGAAAAATATGAAGAGCTTCAAAAGGTGTCAAAATATGAGGAGCATGAAACGGTCTGAAAAATAGGAGGAGCATGAAGCGGTGTTCCAAAACATGAAGAGCCTGAAAATGTGTGTAAAATATAAAGAGCTTCAAAACGTGTCAAAAATATGAGGAGCATGAAACGGTCTGAAAAATAGGAGGATCAAGAAGCGGTGTTGAAAAACATGAAGATCTGAAAACTTGTGAAAAATATGAAGAGCTTCAAAAGGTGGGAAAATATGAAGAGCTTCAAAAGGTGGTAAAAATGAGATGAGCATGAAACGGTCTGAAAAATAGGTGGAGCATGAAGTGGTGTTGAAAAACATGAAGAGCCTGAAAAGGTGTGGAATATATGAAGAGATTCAAAAGGTGTCAAAAATATGAGGAGCATGTAACGGTTTGGAAAATAGGACGAGCATGAAGTGGTGTTGAAAAACATGTAGAGCCTGAAAAGATGTGAAAAATATGAAGAGCTTCAAAAGGTGTCCACAATATGAGGAGCAAGAAACTGTCTGAGAAATAGGAGGAGCATGAAGTGGTGCTGAAAAACATGAAGAGCCTAAAAGGTGTGAAAAATAAGAAAAGCTTCAAAAGATGTCACAAATATGAGGAGAATGAAACGGTCTGAAAAATTGGAGGATCATGAAGCGGTGTTGAAAAACATGAAGAGTTTGAAAAGTTGTGAAAAATATGAAGAGCTTCAAAAGGTGTCAAAAATGTGAGGAGCATGAAACGGTCTGAAAAATAGGAGGAGCATGATACCGTGTCAAAAACATGAAGAGCCTGAAAAGGTGTGAAATATATGAAGAGATTCAAAAGGTGTCAAAATATGAGGAGCATGTAACGGTTTGGAAAATAGGACGAGCATGAAGTGGTGTTGAAAAACATGAAGAGCCTGAAAAGATGTGAAAAATATGAAGAGCTTCAAAAGGTGTCCACAATATGAGGAGCATGAAACTGTCTGAGAAATAGGAGGAGCATGAAGTGCTGCTTAAAAACATGAAGAGCCTAAAAGGTGTGAAAAATAAGAAAAGCTTCAAAAGATGTCACAAATATGAGGAGCATGAAACGGTCTGAAAAATTGGAGGATCATGAAGTGGTGTTGAAAAACATGAAGAGTCTGAAAAGTTGTGAAAAATATGAAGAGCTTCAAAAGGTGTCAAAAATGTGAGGAGCATGAAACGGTATGAAAAATAGGAGGAGCATGAAACAGTGTCAAAAACATGAAGAGCCTGGAAAGGTGTGAAAAATGAAGAGCTTCAAAAGGTGTGAAATACATGAGGGGCATGAAACGGTCTGAAAAATAGGAGGAGCATGAAGCGGTGTTTAAAAACATGAAGAGCCTGAAAAGGTGTGAAAAATATGAAGAGCTTCAAAACGTGTCAAAACTATGAGGAGTATGAAACGGTCTGAAAATAGGAGCAGCATGAAACGGTGTTCAAAAACATGACGAGCCTGAAAAGGTGTGAAAAATATGAAGAGCTTCAAAAGGTGTCAAAAATTAGATTAGCATGAAACGGTCTGAAAAATAGGTGGAGCATGAAGTGGTGTTGTAAAACATGAAGAGCCTCAAAAGTTGTGAAATACTTGAGGAGCATGAATCGGTCTGAAAAATAGGAGGATCATGAAGCGGTGTTGAAAAACATGAAGAGCCTCAAAAGGTGTGAAAAATATGAAGAGCTTCAAAAAGTGTCAATAATGAAATAAGCATGAAATGGTCTGAAAAGAAGGAGGAGCATGAAGTGTTGTTGAAAAACATGAACAGCCTGAAAAGGTGTGAAATATATGACGAGATTCCAAAGCTGTCAAAAATATGAGGAGCACGTAACGGTTTGGAAAATAGGAAGAGCAGGAAACCGTGTTCAAAAGTATGAAGAGCCTGAAAAGGTGTGAAAAATTTGAAGTACTTCAAAAGGTGTGAAAATTAGGAGGAGCATGAAGCGGTGTTCCAAAATATGAAGAGCCTGAAAATGTGTGTAAAATATGAAGAGCTTCAAAACGTGTCAAAAATATGAGGAGAATGAAACGGTCTGAAAAATAGGAGGAGCATGATACCGTGTCAAAAACATGAAGAGCCTGAAAAGGTGTGAAATATATGAAGAGATTCAAAAGGTGTCAAAATATGAGGAGCATGTAACGGTTTGGAAAATAGGACGAGCATGAAGTGGTGTTGAAAAACATGAAGAGCCTGAAAAGATGTGAAAAATATGAAGAGCTTCAAAAGGTGTCCACAATATGAGGAGCATGAAACTGTCTGAGAAATAGGAGGAGCATGAAGTGCTGCTTAAAAACATGAAGAGCCTAAAAGGTGTGAAAAATAAGAAAAGCTTCAAAAGATGTCACAAATATGAGGAGCATGAAACGGTCTGAAAAATTGGAGGATCATGAAGTGGTGTTGAAAAACATGAAGAGTCTGAAAAGGTGTGAAAAATATGAAGAGCTTCAAAAGGTGTCAAAAATGTGAGGAGCATGAAACGGTATGAAAAATAGGAGGAGCATGAAACAGTGTCAAAAACATGAAGAGCCTGGAAAGGTGTGAAAAATGAAGAGCTTCAAAAGGTGTGAAATACATGAGGAGCATGAAACGGTCTGAAAAATAGGAGGAGCATGAAGCGGTGTTTAAAAACATGAAGAGCCTGAAAAGGTGTGAAAAATATGAAGTACTTCAAAAGGTGTGAAAATTAGGAGGAGCATGAAGCGGTGTTCCAAAATATGAAGAGCCTGAAAATGTGTGTAAAATATGAAGAGCTTCAAAACGTGTCAAAAATATGAGGAGAATGAAACGGTCTGAAAAATAGGAGGAGCATGATACCGTGTCAAAAACATGAAGAGCCTGAAAAGGTGTGAAATATATGAAGAGATTCAAAAGGTGTCAAAATATGAGGAGCATGTAACGGTTTGGAAAATAGGACGAGCATGAAGTGGTGTTGAAAAACATGAAGAGCCTGAAAAGATGTGAAAAATATGAAGAGCTTCAAAAGGTGTCCACAATATGAGGAGCATGAAACTGTCTGAGAAATAGGAGGAGCATGAAGTGCTGCTTAAAAACATGAAGAGCCTAAAAGGTGTGAAAAATAAGAAAAGCTTCAAAAGATGTCACAAATATGAGGAGCATGAAACGGTCTGAAAAATTGGAGGATCATGAAGTGGTGTTGAAAAACATGAAGAGTCTGAAAAGTTGTGAAAAATATGAAGAGCTTCAAAAGGTGTCAAAAATGTGAGGAGCATGAAACGGTATGAAAAAGAGGAGGAGCATGAAGCGGTGTTTAAAAACATGAAGAGCCTGAAAAGGTGTGAAAAATATGAAGAGCTTCAAAACGTGTCAAAACTATGAGGAGTATGAAACGGTCTGAAAATAGGAGCAGCATGAAACGGTGTTCAAAAACATGACGAGCCTGAAAAGGTGTGAAAAATATGAAGAGCTTCAAAAGGTGTCAAAAATTAGATTAGCATGAAACGGTCTGAAAAATAGGTGGAGCATGAAGTGGTGTTGTAAAACATGAAGAGCCTCAAAAGTTGTGAAATACTTGAGGAGCATGAATCGGTCTGAAAAATAGGAGGATCATGAAGCGGTGTTGAAAAACATGAAGAGCCTCAAAAGGTGTGAAAAATATGAAGAGCTTCAAAAAGTGTCAATAATGAAATAAGCATGAAATGGTCTGAAAAGAAGGAGGAGCATGAAGTGTTGTTGAAAAACATGAACAGCCTGAAAAGGTGTGAAATATATGAAGAGATTCCAAAGCTGTCAAAAATATGAGGAGCACGTAACGGTTTGGAAAATAGGAAGAGCAGGAAACCGTGTTCAAAAGTATGAAGAGCCTGAAAATGTGTGAAAAATTTGAAGTACTTCAAAAGGTGTGAAAATTAGGAGGAGCATGAAGCGGTGTTCCAAAATATGAAGAGCCTGAAAATGTGTGTAAAATATGAAGAGCTTCAAAACGTGTCAAAAATATGAGGAGAATGAAACGGTCTGAAAAATAGGAGGAGCATGATACCGTGTCAAAAACATGAAGAGCCTGAAAAGGTGTGAAATATATGAAGAGATTCAAAAGGTGTCAAAATATGAGGAGCATGTAACGGTTTGGAAAATAGGACGAGCATGAAGTGGTGTTGAAAAACATGAAGAGCCTGAAAAGATGTGAAAAATATGAAGAGCTTCAAAAGGTGTCCACAATATGAGGAGCATGAAACTGTCTGAGAAATAGGAGGAGCATGAAGTGCTGCTTAAAAACATGAAGAGCCTAAAAGGTGTGAAAAATAAGAAAAGCTTCAAAAGATGTCACAAATATGAGGAGCATGAAACGGTCTGAAAAATTGGAGGATCATGAAGTGGTGTTGAAAAACATGAAGAGTCTGAAAAGGTGTGAAAAATATGAAGAGCTTCAAAAGGTGTCAAAAATGTGAGGAGCATGAAACGGTATGAAAAATAGGAGGAGCATGAAACAGTGTCAAAAACATGAAGAGCCTGGAAAGGTGTGAAAAATGAAGAGCTTCAAAAGGTGTGAAATACATGAGGAGCATGAAACGGTCTGAAAAATAGGAGGAGCATGAAGCGGTGTTTAAAAACATGAAGAGCCTGAAAAGGTGTGAAAAATATGAAGTACTTCAAAAGGTGTGAAAATTAGGAGGAGCATGAAGCGGTGTTCCAAAATATGAAGAGCCTGAAAATGTGTGTAAAATATGAAGAGCTTCAAAACGTGTCAAAAATATGAGGAGAATGAAACGGTCTGAAAAATAGGAGGAGCATGATACCGTGTCAAAAACATGAAGAGCCTGAAAAGGTGTGAAATATATGAAGAGATTCAAAAGGTGTCAAAATATGAGGAGCATGTAACGGTTTGGAAAATAGGACGAGCATGAAGTGGTGTTGAAAAACATGAAGAGCCTGAAAAGATGTGAAAAATATGAAGAGCTTCAAAAGGTGTCCACAATATGAGGAGCATGAAACTGTCTGAGAAATAGGAGGAGCATGAAGTGCTGCTTAAAAACATGAAGAGCCTAAAAGGTGTGAAAAATAAGAAAAGCTTCAAAAGATGTCACAAATATGAGGAGCATGAAACGGTCTGAAAAATTGGAGGATCATGAAGTGGTGTTGAAAAACATGAAGAGTCTGAAAAGTTGTGAAAAATATGAAGAGCTTCAAAAGGTGTCAAAAATGTGAGGAGCATGAAACGGTATGAAAAATAGGAGGAGCATGAAGCGGTGTTTAAAAACATGAAGAGCCTGAAAAGGTGTGAAAAATATGAAGAGCTTCAAAACGTGTCAAAACTATGAGGAGTATGAAACGGTCTGAAAATAGGAGCAGCATGAAACGGTGTTCAAAAACATGACGAGCCTGAAAAGGTGTGAAAAATATGAAGAGCTTCAAAAGGTGTCAAAAATTAGATTAGCATGAAACGGTCTGAAAAATAGGTGGAGCATGAAGTGGTGTTGTAAAACATGAAGAGCCTCAAAAGTTGTGAAATACTTGAGGAGCATGAATCGGTCTGAAAAATAGGAGGATCATGAAGCGGTGTTGAAAAACATGAAGAGCCTCAAAAGGTGTGAAAAATATGAAGAGCTTCAAAAAGTGTCAATAATGAAATAAGCATGAAATGGTCTGAAAAGAAGGAGGAGCATGAAGTGTTGTTGAAAAACATGAACAGCCTGAAAAGGTGTGAAATATATGAAGAGATTCCAAAGCTGTCAAAAATATGAGGAGCACGTAACGGTTTGGAAAATAGGAAGAGCAGGAAACCGTGTTCAAAAGTATGAAGAGCCTGAAAATGTGTGAAAAATTTGAAGTACTTCAAAAGGTGTGAAAATTAGGAGGAGCATGAAGCGGTGTTCCAAAATATGAAGAGCCTGAAAATGTGTGTAAAATATGAAGAGCTTCAAAACGTGTCAAAAATATGAGGAGAATGAAACGGTCTGAAAAATAGGAGGAGCATGATACCGTGTCAAAAACATGAAGAGCCTGAAAAGGTGTGAAATATATGAAGAGATTCAAAAGGTGTCAAAATATGAGGAGCATGTAACGGTTTGGAAAATAGGACGAGCATGAAGTGGTGTTGAAAAACATGAAGAGCCTGAAAAGATGTGAAAAATATGAAGAGCTTCAAAAGGTGTCCACAATATGAGGAGCATGAAACTGTCTGAGAAATAGGAGGAGCATGAAGTGCTGCTTAAAAACATGAAGAGCCTAAAAGGTGTGAAAAATAAGAAAAGCTTCAAAAGATGTCACAAATATGAGGAGCATGAAACGGTCTGAAAAATTGGAGGATCATGAAGTGGTGTTGAAAAACATGAAGAGTCTGAAAAGGTGTGAAAAATATGAAGAGCTTCAAAAGGTGTCAAAAATGTGAGGAGCATGAAACGGTATGAAAAATAGGAGGAGCATGAAACAGTGTCAAAAACATGAAGAGCCTGGAAAGGTGTGAAAAATGAAGAGCTTCAAAAGGTGTGAAATACATGAGGAGCATGAAACGGTCTGAAAAATAGGAGGAGCATGAAGCGGTGTTTAAAAACATGAAGAGCCTGAAAAGGTGTGAAAAATATGAAGTACTTCAAAAGGTGTGAAAATTAGGAGGAGCATGAAGCGGTGTTCCAAAATATGAAGAGCCTGAAAATGTGTGTAAAATATGAAGAGCTTCAAAACGTGTCAAAAATATGAGGAGAATGAAACGGTCTGAAAAATAGGAGGAGCATGATACCGTGTCAAAAACATGAAGAGCCTGAAAAGGTGTGAAATATATGAAGAGATTCAAAAGGTGTCAAAATATGAGGAGCATGTAACGGTTTGGAAA
Source organism: Dama dama (assembly GCF_033118175.1). Classification (NCBI taxonomy): domain Eukaryota; kingdom Metazoa; phylum Chordata; class Mammalia; order Artiodactyla; family Cervidae; genus Dama; species Dama dama. The sequence goes on from NW_026870901.1 coordinate 1,101,889, forward strand.
ATAGGACGAGCATGAAGTGGTGTTGAAAAACATGAAGAGCCTGAAAAGATGTGAAAAATATGAAGAGCTTCAAAAGGTGTCCACAATATGAGGAGCATGAAACTGTCTGAGAAATAGGAGGAGCATGAAGTGCTGCTTAAAAACATGAAGAGCCTAAAAGGTGTGAAAAATAAGAAAAGCTTCAAAAGATGTCACAAATATGAGGAGCATGAAACGGTCTGAAAAATTGGAGGATCATGAAGTGGTGTTGAAAAACATGAAGAGTCTGAAAAGGTGTGAAAAATATGAAGAGCTTCAAAAGGTGTCAAAAATGTGAGGAGCATGAAACGGTATGAAAAATAGGAGGAGCATGAAACAGTGTCAAAAACATGAAGAGCCTGGAAAGGTGTGAAAAATGAAGAGCTTCAAAAGGTGTGAAATACATGAGGAGCATGAAACGGTCTGAAAAATAGGAGGAGCATGAAGCGGTGTTTAAAAACATGAAGAGCCTGAAAAGGTGTGAAAAATATGAAGAGCTTCCAAACGTGTCAAAACTATGAGGAGTATGAAACGGTCTGAAAATAGGAGCAGCATGAAACGGTGTTCAAAAACATGACGAGCCTGAAAAGGTGTGAAAAATATGAAGAGGTTCAAAAGGTGTCAAAAATTAGATTAGCATGAAACGGTCTGAAAAATAGGTGGAGCATGAAGTGGTGTTGTAAAACATGAAGAGCCTCAAAAGTTGTGAAATACTTGAGGAGCATGAATCGGTCTGAAAAATAGGAGGATCATGAAGCGGTGTTGAAAAACATGAAGAGCCTCAAAAGGTGTGAAAAATATGAAGAGCTTCAAAAAGTGTCAATAATGAAATAAGCATGAAATGGTCTGAAAAGAAGGAGGAGCATGAAGTGTTGTTGAAAAACATGAACAGCCTGAAAAGGTGTGAAATATATGAAGAGATTCCAAAGCTGTCAAAAATATGAGGAGCAAGTAACGGTTTGGAAAATAGGAAGAGCAGGAAACCATGTTCAAAAGTATGAAGAGCCTGAAAAGGTGTGAAAAATTTGAAGTACTTCAAAAGGTGTGAAAATCAGGAGGAGCATGAAGCGGTGTTCCAAAACATGAAGAGCCTGAAAATGTGTGAAAAATATGAAGAGCTTCAAAAGGTGTCAAAATATGAGGAGCATGAAACGGTCTGAAAAATAGGAAGAGCATGAAGAGGTGTTCAAAAACATGTACAGCCTGACAAGGTGTGAAAAATATGAAGAGCTTCAAAAGGTGTCAAAAATATGAGGAGCATGAAACGGTCTGAAAAATAGGAGGAGCATGAAGTGGTGTCGAAATACATGAAGAGCCTGAAAATGTGTGAAAAATATGAAGAGCTGCAAAACGTGTCAAAAATATGAGAAGCATGAAACGGTCTGAAAAATAAGAGCAGCATGTAGAGCTGTTCAAAAACATGAAGAGCCTGAAAACGTGTGAAAAATATGAAGAGCTTCAAAAGGTGTGAAAAATAGGAGGAGCATGAAGCGGTGTTGAAAAACATGAAGAGCCTGAAAACGTGTGAAAAATATGAAGAGCTTCAAAAGGTGTGAAAAATATGAATACTTTCAAAAAGTGTCAAAAATGAGATGAGCATGAAGCGGTGTGAAAAATGGTGGAGCATGAAGTGTTGTTGAAAAACATGAAGAGCCTGAAATCGTGTGTAAAATATGAAGTGCTTCAAAAGGTGTGAAATACATGAGGAGCATTAATCGGTCTCAAAAATAGGAGTAGCATGAAGCGGTGTTGAAAAACATGAAGAGCCTGAAAAGGTGTGAAAAATATGAAGAGCTACAAAAGGTGTCAAGTAGAGGAGGAGCATTAAACGGTCTGAAAAATAGGAGGAGCATGAAGCGGTGTTGAAAAACATGAAGAGCCTGAAAAGGTATGAAAAATATGAAGAGCTTCAAAAGGTGTGAAAAATACGAGGAGCATGAAGAGGTGTTCAAAAACATGAAAAGCCTGAAATGTTGTAAAAAATATGGAAAGCTTCAAAAGGTGTCAAAAATATGAGGAGCATGAAACGGTCTGAAAAACCGGAGCAGCATGAAGCGGTGTTCAAAAACATGAGGAGCCTGAAAAAGTGTGAAAAATTTGAAGAGCTTCAAAAATGTGAAAAATATGAAGAGCTTCAAAAGGTGTGAAATATATGAAGAGCTTCAAAAGGTGTCAAAAATTAGATGAGCATGAAACGGTCTGAAAAATAGGAGGAGCATGAAGTGGTGTTGAAAAACATGAACAGCCTGAAAATATGTGAAATATATGAAGAGCCTGAAAAGGTGTGAAATATATGAAGAGGTTCAAAAGGTGTGAAAAATATGAAGAGCTTCAAAAGCTGTCAAAAATGAGATGAGCATGAAACGGTCTGAAAAATAGGAGGAGCATGAAGCGGTGTTGAAAAACATGAAGAGACTTAAAACGTGTGAAATATGTGAAGAGCTTCAAAAAGTGTGAAAAATATGAAGAGCTTCAAAAGGTGTGAAATACATGAGGAGCATGAAACGGTCTGAAAAATCGGAGGAGCCTAAAGCAGTGTTGAAAAACATGAAGAACCTGAAAATGTGTGAAAAATATGAAGAGCTTCAAAAGGTGTGAAAAGTATGAGGAGCATGAAACGGTCTGAAAAATAGGAGGAGCATGCAGCCGTGTTGAAAAACATGAAGAGCCTGAAAGGGTGTAACAAATATTAAGAGCTTCAGAAGGTGTCAAAAATGAGATGAGCATGAAACGGTCTGAAAAATAGGAGGAGCATGAAGTGGTGTTGAAAAACATGAACAGCCTGAAAATATGTGAAATATATGAAGAGCCTGAAAAGGTGTGAAATATATGAAGAGGTTCAAAAGGTGTGAAAAATATGAAGAGCTTCAAAAGCTATCAAAAATGAGATGAGCATGAAACGGTCTGAAAAATAGGAGGAGCATGAAGCGGTGTTGAAAAACATGAAGAGACTTAAAACGTGTGAAATATGTGAAGAGCTTCAAAAAGTGTGAAAAATATGAAGAGCTTCAAAAGGTGTGAAATACATGAGGAGCATGAAACGGTCTGAAAAATAGGAGGAGCCTAAAGCAGTGTTGAAAAACATGAAGAACCTGAAAATGTGTGAAAAATATGAAGAGCTTCAAAAGGTGTGAAAAGTATGAGGAGCATGAAACGGTCTGAAAAATAGGAGGAGCATGAAGTGGTGTTGAAAAACATGAAGAGCCTGAAAAAGTGTGAAATATATGAAAGCTTCAAAAGGTGTGAAGTACATGAGGAGAATGAAACCGTCTGAAAAATAGGAGGAGCATAAAGCGGTGTTCCAATACATGAAGAGCCTGAAAACGTGTGAAATATATGAAGAGATTCAAAAGGTGTCAAAAATATGAGGAGCATGAAACGGTCTGAGAAAAAGGAGGAGCAGGAAACCGTGTTCAAAAGTATGAAGAGCCAGAAAAGTTGTGAAAAATTTGTAGTGCTTCAAAAGGTGTGAAAATTAGGAGGAGCATGAAGCGGTGTTCCAAAACATGAAGAGCCTGAAAATGTGTATAAAATATGAAGAGCTTCAAAACGTGTCAAAAATATAAGGAGCATGAAACGGTCTGAAAAATAGGAGGATCAAGAAGCGGTGTTGAAAAACATGAAGATCTGAAAACTTGTGAAAAATATGAAGAGCTTCAAAAGGTGTGAAAAATATGAAGAGCTTCAAAAGGTGTCAAAAATGAGATGAGCATGAAACGGTCTGAAAAATAGGTGGAGCATGAAGCGGTGTTGAAAAACATGAAGAGCCTGAAAAGGTGTGAAAAATATGAAGAGCTTCAAAAGGTGTGAAATACATGAGAATCATGAAACGGTCTCAAAAATAGGAGGTGCATGAAGTGGTGTTCAAAATCATGAAGAGCATGAAAACGTGTGAAAAATATGAAGAGCTTCAAAAATGTGAAAAATATGAAGAGCTTCAAAAGGTGTGAAATATATGAGGAGCTTCAAAAGGTGTCAAAAATTAGATGAGCATGAAACGGCCTGAAAAATAGGAGGAGCATGAAGTGGTGTTGAAAAACATGAAGAGCCTGAAAAGGTGTGAAATATATGAAGAGCTTCAAAGGTGTGAAAAATATGAGGAGCTTCAAAAGGTGACAAAAAAATGAAGAGCATGAAACGGTCTGAAAAATAGGTGGAGCATGAAGCGGTGTTCAAAAACCTGAAGAGCCTGAAAAGGTGTGAAATATATGAAGAGCTTCAAAAGGTGTGAAAAATATGAAGAGCTTCAAAAGGTAACAAAGAAATGAAGAGCATGAAACTGTCTGAAAATAGGAGGAGCATGAAACGGTGTTCAAAACATGAAGACCCTTAAAAGGTGTGAAAAATATGAAGAACTTTAAAAGGTGTCAAGAATATGAGGAGCATGAAACGTTCTGAAAAATAGGAGGATCAGGAAACGGTGTTCAAAAACATGAAGAGCCTGAAAAGGTGTGAAAAATATGAGTAGCCTCAAAAGGTGTCAAAAATATGAGGAGTGTGAAACTTTGTGAAAAATAGCAGGAGCATGAAGCGGTGTTCAAAAGCATGAAGAGCCTGAAAACGTCTGAAAAATTTGAATAGCTTCAAAAATGTGAAAAATATGAAGAGCTTCAAAAGGTGTGAAATATATGAGGAGAATGAAACCGTCTGAAAAATAGGAGGAGCATAAAGCGATGTTCCAATACATGAAGAGCCTGAAAACGTGTGAAATATATGAAGAGATTCAAAAGGTGTCAAAAATATGAGGAGCATGAAACGGTCTGAGAAAAAGGAGGAGCAGGAAACCGTGTTCAAAAGTATGAAGAGCCAGAAAAGTTGTGAAAAATTTGAAGTGCTTCAAAAGTTGTGAAAATTAGGAGGAGCATGAAGCGCTGTTCCAAAACATGAAGAGCCTGAAAATGTGTATAAAATATGAAGAACTTTAAAAGGTGTCAAGAATATGAGGAGCATGAAACGTTCTGAAAAATAGGAGGATCAGGAAACGGTGTTCAAAACATGAAGAGCCTGAAAAGGTGTGAAAAATATGAGTAGCCACAAAAGGTGTCAAAAATATGAGGAGTGTGAAACTTTGTGAAAAATAGCAGGAGCATGAAGCGGTGTTCAAAAGCATGAAGAGCCTGAAAACGTGTGAAAAATTTGAATAGCTTCAAAAATGTGAAAAATATGAAGAGCTTCAAAAGGTGTGAAATATATGAAGAGCTTCAAAAGGTGTCAAAAATTAGATGAGCATGAAACGGTCTGAAAAATAGGAGGAGCATGAAGTGGTATTGAAAAACATGAAGAGCCTGAAAATGTGTGAAATATATGAAGAGCTTCAAAAGGTGTGAAAAATATGAAGAGCTTCAAAAAGTGTCAAAAATATGAAGAGTAGGAAATGGTCGCAAAAATAGGAGGAACTTGAAGTGGTGTTCGAAAACATGAAGAGTCTGAAAAGGTGTGAAATATAAGAAGAGCTTCAAAGGGTGTCAAAATTATGAGGAGCATGAAACGGTCTGAAAAATAGGAGGAACATGAAACAGTGTTGAAAACCTTGAAGAGCCTGAAAAGGTGTGAAAAATATGAAGAGCATCAAAACGTGTCAAAAATATGAGGAGCATGAAACTGTCTGAAAAATAGGAGGAGCATGACGCGGTGTTGAAAAATATGAAGAGCCTGAAAACGTGTGAAAAATATGAAGATCTTCAAAAGGTATGAAAAATATGAAGAGCTTCAAAAGGTGTCAAAAATGAGATGACCATGAAACGGTCTGAAAAATAGGAGCATGAAGTTGTTTTTAAACAATGAAGAGCCTGAAAAGGTGGGAAATATATGAAGATTTCAAAAGGTGTCAAAAATATGAGGAGCATGAAACGGTCTGAAAAATAGGAGGAGCATGAAGTCATGTTGAAAAACATGAAGAGCCTGAAAATGTGTGAAAAATACGAAGAGCTTCAAAAGGTGTCACAAATAAGAGGAGCATGAAACGGTCTGAAATATATGAGGAGCATGAAGCGGTGTTCAAAAACATGAAGAGCCTGAAAACGTGTGAAAAATTTGAAGAGCTTCAAAAATGTGAAAAATATGAAGAGATTCAAAAGGTGTGAAATATATGAAGAGCTTCAAAAGGTGTCAAAAATTAGATGAGCATGAAACGGTCTGAAAAATAGGAGGAGCATGAAGTGGTGTTGAAAAACAGGAAGAGCCTGAAAATGTGTGAAATATATGAAGAGCATCAAAAGGTGTGAAAAATATGAAGAGCTTCAAAAAGTGTCAAAAATATGAAGAGCATGAAACGGTCGCAAAAATAGGAGGAACTTGAAGTGGTGTTCGAAAACATGAAGAGTCTGAAAAGGTGTGAAATATAAGAAGAGCTTCAAAGGGTGTGAAAAATATGAAGAGCTTCAAAAGGTGTCAAAAATATGAAGAGCATGAAACGGTCTGAAAGGTTGGAGAAGCATGAAGCGGTGTTCAAAAACATGAAGAGCCTGAAAAGGTGTGAAAAAAGTGAAGAGCTTCAAAAGGTGTCAAAAAAATGAGGAGCATGAAACGGTCTGAAAAATAGGAGGAGCATGAAGTGGTGTTGAAAAACATGAAGAGTATGAAAAGGAGTGAAATATATGAAGAGCTTCAAAAGATGTCAAAAATATGAGGAGCATGAAACGGTCTGTAAAATATGAGGAGCATAAAACGGTGTTCAAAAACATGAAGAGCCTGAAAAGGTGTGAAAAATAGGAAGAGCTTCAAAAGGTGTGAAGTATATGAGGAGCATGAAACGGTCTGAAAAATAGGAGGATCATGAAGCAGTGTTGGAAAACCTGAAGGGCCTGAAATGTTGTGAAATATATGAAGAGCTTCAAAAGGTGTCAAAAATTAGATGAGCATGAAACGGTCTGAAAAATAGGAGGAGCATGAAGTGGTGTTGAAAAACAGGAAGAGCCTGAAAATGTGTGAAATATATGAAGAGCTTCAAAAGGTGTCAAAAATATGAAGAGCATGAAACGGTCGCAAAAATAGGAGGAACTTGAGGTGGTGTTCGAAAACATGAAGAGTCTGAAAAGGTGTGAAATATAAGAAGAGCTTCAAAGGGTGTGAAAAATATGAAGAGCTTCAAAAGGTGTCAAAAATATGAAGAGCATGAAACGGTCTGAAAGGTAGGAGAAGCATGAAGCAGTGTTGAAAACATGAAGAGCCTGAAAAGGTGTGAAATATACGAAGAGCTTCAAAAGGTGTGAAAAATATGAAGTGCATCAAAAGGTGTCAAAAATGAGATGAGCATGAAACGGTCTGAAAAATAGGAGGAGCATGAAGTGGTATTGAAAAACATGAAGAGCCTGAAAACGTGTGAAAAATATGAAGAGCTTCAAAAATATGAAAAATATGAAGAGATTCAAAAGGTGTGAAAAATATGAAGAGCTTCAAGAGATGTCAAAAATGAGATGAGCATGAAACGGTCTGAAGAAAAGGAGGAGCATGAAGCAGAGTTCACAAAAATGAAGAGCCTGAAAAGGTGGAAAATATATGAAGAGCTTCAAAAGGTGTCAAAAATTTGAGGAGCATGAAACAGTCTGAAAAATAGGAGGAGCAGGAATTGGTTTTGAAAAACATGAAGAGACTGAAAACATGCGAAATATATAAAGCACTTCAAAAGGTGTGAAATACATGAGGAGCATGAAACAGTTGAAAATAGGAGGAGCATGAAGCAGTGTTCAAAAACATGAAGAACTGGAAAAGGTGTGAAAAATATGAAGAGCTTCAAAAGGTGTGAAAATTATGAGGAGCATGAAACGGTCTGAATAATAGGAGGAGCATGAAACTGTGTTCAAAAACATGAAGAGCCTGAAAAGGTGTGAAAAATATGAAGAGCTTCACAGGGTTGGAAATACATGGAGAGCATGAAACGGTCTGAAAAATAAGAGGAGCATGAAGCGGTGTTGAAAAACATGAAGAGCCTGAAAAGGTGGGTAAAATATGAAGAGCTTCAAAAGGTGTCAAAAATAGGAGGAGCATGAAACGGTCTGAAAAATAGGAGGAGCATGAAGCGGTGTAAAAAACATGAAGACCCTGAAATGGTGTGAAAAATATGAAGAGCTTCAAAAATGTGAAAAATATGAAGAGCTTCGAAAGGTGTGAAAAATATGAAGAGCATGAAACGGTCTGAAAAATAGATGCGGCATGAAATGGTGTTGAAAAACATGAAGAGAGTGAAAACGTGTGAAAAATATGTAGAGCTTCAAAACGTGTGAAATACATGAGGAGCATGAAACGAGCTGAAAAAAAGAAGCATGAAGTGGTGTGGAAAAACATGAAGAGCCTGAAAAGGTGTGAAAAATATGAAGAGCTTCAAAAGGAGTGAAATACATTAGGAACATGAAACTCACTGAAAAATAGGAGGAGCTTGAAGCGGTGTTCAAAAACCTGAAGAGCCTAAAGAGTTGTGAAAAATATGAAAAGCTTCAAAAGCTGTCAAAAATGAGATGAGCATGAAACGGTCTGAAAAATAGGAGGATCATGAAACGGTGTTGAAAAACATGAAGAGCCTGAAAAGGTGTGAAAAATATGAAGAGCTTCAAAAGGCGTGAAAAATATGAGGAGCATGAAACGGTCTGAAAAATAGGAGGAACATGAAGCGGTGTTTAAAAACATGAAGAGCCTGAAAAGGTGTGAAAAATATGAAGAGCTTCAAAATGTGTGAAATACATGAGGAGCATGAAAACGTCTGAAAAATAGGAGGAGCATGAAGTGGTGTTCAAAAACATGAAGAGACTGAAAACGTGTGAAAAATATGAGGAGCTTCAAAAATGTGAAAAATATGAAGAGCTTCAAAAGGTGTCAAAAATATGAGGAGCATGAAACTGTCTTAAAAATAGGAGGAGGATGAAGTGGTGTTCAAAAACATGAAGAGCCTGAAAAGGTGTGAAAAATATGAAGAGACTCAATACGTGTCAAAAATATGAGGAGTATGAAACGGTCGGAAAAATAGCAGGAGCATGAAGCGGTGTTGAAAAACATGAAGAGTCTGAAAACGTGTGAAAATTATGAAGAGCTTCAAATATGTGAAAAATATGAAGAGCTTCAACAGGTGTGAAAAATATGAAAAGCTACAAAAGGTGTCAAAAAAGAGTTGAGCATGAAAAGGTCTGAAAAATACGAGGAGCATGAAGCGGTGTTGAAAATCATGAAGAGATTGAAAAGGTATGAAAAAGATGAAGAGCTTCATAAGGTGTGAAATATACGAAGAGCTTCAAAACGTGTCAAAATGAGATGAGCATGAAACGATTTGAAAAATAGGAGGAGCATGAATTTGTGTTGAAAAAAATGAAGAGCCTGAAAAGGTGTGAAATATCTGAAGAGCTTCAAAAGGTGTCAAAGATATGAGGAGAATGAAACGGTCTGAAAAATAGGAGGAGCATGAAGCGGTGATCAAAAACATGAAGAGCCTGAAAAGGTGTGAATAATATGAAGAGCTTCTAAAAGTGTCAAAAATATGAGGAGCAAGAAACGGCCTGAAATATAGGCGGAGCATGAAGCGGTGTTGAAAAACATCAAGAGCCTGAAATGTGTGAAAAATATGAAGAGCTTCAAAGGTGTCAAAAATATGAGGAGCATGTAACGTTCTGAAAAATAGGAGGAGCATGAAACGGTGATCAAAATCATGAGGAGCCTGAAAAGGTGTGATAAATATGAAGAGCTTCAAATGGTGTCAAAAATATGAGAAGCATGAAACGGTCTGAAAGATAGGAGGAGCATGAAACGGTGATCAGAAACATGAAGAGCCTGAAAAGTTGTGAAAAATATGAAGAGATTCAAAAGGTGTGAAATTCATGAGGAGCATGAAGTGGTCTGAAAAATAGGAGAAGCATGAAGTGGTGTGGAAAAACATGAAGAGCCTGAAAAGGTGTGAAAACAATGAAGAGCTTCAAAAGGTGTGAAATACATGACGAGCATGAAACTCTCTGAAAAATAGGAGGAGCATGAAGTGATGTACAAAAACATGAAGAGCCTGAAAATGTGAGAAAAATATGAAGAGCTTCAAAAGGGGTGAAAAATATGAGGAGCATGAAACGGCCTGAAAAATAGAAGCTGCATGAAACGGTGTGGAAAAACATGAAGAGCCTGAAAAGGTGAGAAAAATATGAAGAGCTTCAAATGGTGTCAAAAATATGAGGAGCATGTAACGTTCTGAAAAATAGGAGGAGCATGAAACGGTGATCAAAAACATGAGGAGCCTGAAAAGGTGTGATAAATATGAAAAGCTTCAAAAGGTGTCAAAAATGAGAAGAGCATGAAACGGTCTGAAAATTAGGAGGAGCATGAAGCGATGTTGAAAAATATGAAGAGACTGAAAAGGTGTGAGACATATGAAGAGCTTCAAAAGGTGTCAACAATATGAGGAGCATGAAACGGTCTTAAAAATAGGAGGCGGATGAAGCGGTGTTCAAAAACTTGAAGAGGATGAAAAGGTGTGAAAAATATGAAGAGCTTTAAAAGGTGTCAAAAATATGAGGAGCATGAAACGGTCTGAAAAATAGGAGGATTATGAAACGGTGTTCAAAAACATGAAGAGCCTGAAAAGGTGTGAGAAATATGAAGAGATTCAAAAGGTGTGAAAATTATGAGGAGTCTGAAACGGTCTGAAAAATAGGAGAAGCATGAAGTGGTGTGGAAAAACATGAAGAGCCTGAAAAGGTGTGAAAACAATGAAGAGCTTCAAAAGGTGTGAAATACATGACGAGCATGAAACTCTCTGAAAAATAGGAGGAGCATGAAGTGATGTACAAAAACATGAAGAGCCTGAAAAGGTGAGAAAAATATGAAGAGCTTCAAAAGGGGTGAAAAATATGAGGAGCATGAAACGGCCTGAAAAATAGAAGCTGCATGAAACGGTGTGGAAAAACATGAAGAGCCTGAAAAGGTGAGAAAAATATGAAGAGCTTCAAATGGTGTCAAAAATATGAGGAGCATGTAACGTTCTGAAAAATAGGAGGAGCATGAAACGGTGATCAAAAACATGAGGAGTCTGAAAAGGTGTGATAAATATGAAAAGCTTCAAAAGGTGTCAAAAATGAGAAGAGCATGAAACGGTCTGAAAATTAGGAGGAGCATGAAGCGATGTTGAAAAATATGAAGAGACTGAAAAGGTGTGAGACATATGAAGAGCTTCAAAAGGTGTCAACAATATGAGGAGCATGAAACGGTCTTAAAAATAGGAGGAGGATGAAGCGGTGTTCAAAAACTTGAAGAGGATGAAAAGGTGTGAAAAATATGAAGAGCTTTAAAAGGTGGCAAAAATATGAGGAGCATGAAACGGTCTGAAAAATAGGAGGATTATGAAACGGTGTTCAAAAACATGAAGAGCCTGAAAAGGTGTGAGAAATATGAAGAGATTCAAAAGGTGTGAAAATTATGAGGAGTCTGAAACGGTCTGAAAAATAGGAGGAGCATGAAGAGGTGTTCAAAAACATGAAGAGCCTGAAAAGCTGTGAAAAATATGCAAAGCTTCAAGGGGTGTCAAAACTGAGATGAGCATGAAACGGTCTGCAAAATAGGAGGAGCATGAAATGGTGTTCAAAAATATGAAGAGCCTGAAAAGGTGTGAAAAATATGAAGAGATTCAAAAGGTGTGGAATACATGAGGAGGATTAAACGGTCTGAAACATAGGCGTAGCATGAAGCGGTGTTTAAAAACATGAAGAGCCTGAAAAGGTTTGAAAAGTATGAAGAGCTTCAAAAGGTGTGAAATACATGACGAACATTAAACTCTCTGAAAAATAGGAGGAGCATGAAGTGGTGTGGAAAACCATGAAGAGCCTGAAAAGGTGTGAAAAGTATGAAGAGCTTCAAAAGGTGTGAAATACATGACGAGCATGAAACTCTCTGAAAAATAGGAGGAGCATGAAGTGCTGTACAAAAACATGAAGAGCCTGAAAAGGTGAGAAAAATATGAAGAGCTTCAAAAGGGGTGAAAAATATGAGGAGCATGATACGGTCGAAAAAATAGGAGGAGCATGAACCGGAGTTCAAAAACATGAAGAGCCTGAAAAGGTGTGAATAATATGAAAAGCTTCAAAAGGTGTCAAAAATGATAAGAGCATAAAACGTTCTGAAAATTAGGAGGAGCTTGAAGCGATGTTGAAAAATATGAAGAGACTGAAAAGGTGTGAGACATATGAAGAGCTGCAAAAGGTGTCAAAAATATGAGGAGCATGAAACGGTCTTAAAAATAGGAGGAGGATGAAGCGGTGTTCAAAAACTTGAAGAGGATGAAAAGGTGTGAAAAATATGAAGAGCTTTAAAAGGTGTCAAAAATATGAGGAGCATGAAACGGTTTGAAAAATAGGAGGATTATGAAACGGTGTTCAAAAACATGAAGAGCCTGAAAAGGTGTGAAAAATATGAAGAGCCTCAAAACGTGTCAGAAATATGAGGAGTATGAAACGGTATGATAAATAGCAGGAGCATGAAACAGGGTTGTAAAACATGAAGAGCCTGAAATCATGTGAAAAATATGAACAGCTTCAAAAATGTGAAAAATATGAAGAGCTTCAAAAGATGTGAAAAATATGCAAAGCTTCAAAAAGTGTCAAAAATGAGATGAGCATGAAACGGTCCGAAAAAAAAGAGGAGCATGAAGTCGTCTTTAAAAATATGAAGAGCCTGAAAAGGTGTGAAAAATATGAAGAGCTTCAAAAGGTGTGAAAAATATGAGGAGCATGATAGGGTCTGAAAAATAGGAGGAGCATGAAGCAGTGTTCAAAAACATGAAGAGCCTGAAAAAGTGTGAGAAATATGAAGACCTTCAAAAGGTGTGAAAATTATGAGGAGTCTGAAACGGTCGGAAACATAGGAGGAGCATGAAGAGGTGTTCAAAAACATGAAGAGCCTGAAAAGCTGTGAAAAATATGCAAAGCTTCAAAAGGTGTCAAAACTGAGATGAGCATGAAACGGTCTGAAAAATAGGAGGAGCATGAAGCGGTGTTGAAAAACATGAAGAGCCTGAAAAAGTGTGAGAAATATGAAGAGCTTCAAAAGGTGTGAAAATTATGAGGAGCCTGAAACGGTCTGAAAAATAGGAGGAGAATGAAGTGGTGTTCAAAAACATGAAGAGCCGAAAAGGTGTGAAAAATATGAAGAGCTTCAAAAGGTGTCAAAAATATGAGGAGCATGAAACAATCTCAAAATAGGAGGAGCATGAAGCGGTGTTCAAAAATATGAAGAGACTTAAAAGGTGTGAAATATATGAAGAGATTCAAAATGTGTCAAAAATATGAGGAGAATGAAACGTTCTGAAAAATAGGAGAAGAATGACGCAGTGTTGAAAAACATGAAGAGCCTGAAAATGTGTGAAATATATGAAGAGCATGAAAAGGTGTCAAAAATATGAGGAGAATGAAACGGTCTGCAAAATAGGAGGAGCCTGAAATGGTGTTCAAAAACATGAAGAGCCTGAAAAGGTGTGAAAAATATGAAGAGCTTCAAAATGTGTGAAAGACATGAGGAGCATGAAACGGTCAGAAAAATAGCAGGAGCATGAAGCGGTGTTGAAAAACATGAAGAGTCTGAAAACGTGTGAAAAGTATGAAGAGCTTCAAAAATGTGAAAAATATGAAGAGCTTCGAAAGGTGTGAAAAATATGAAGAGCTTCAAAAGGTGTCAAAAATGAGATGAGCATGAAACGGTCTGCAAAATAGGAGGAGCATGAAATGGTGTTCAAAAACATGAAGAGCCTGAAAAGGTGTGAAAAATATGAAGAGATTCAAAAGGTGTGGAATACATGAGGAGGATTAAACGGTTTGAAACATAGGCGTAGCATGAAGCGGTGTTGAAAAACATGAAGAGCCTGAAAAGGTGTGGAAAAATATGACGAGCTTCAAATTGTGTGAAATACAGGAGGAGCATGATACGGTCTGAAAAATAGGAGGAGCATGAAACGGTGTTCAAAAACATGAAGAGCTTCAAAAGGTGTGAAATACATGAGTAGCATGAAACTCTCTGAAATATAGAAGGAGCATGAAGCGGTGTTCAAAAACATGAAGAGCTTGAAAAGGTGTGAAAAATATATAGAGCTTCAAAAGGTGTGAAATACATGAGGAGCATGAAACTCTCTGAAATATAGAAGGAGCATGAAGCGGTGTTCAAAAACATGAAGAGCCTGAAAAGGTGTGAAAAATATGAAGAGCTTCAAAAGGTGTGAAATACATGAGGAGCATGAAACTCTCTGAAATATAGAAGGAGCATGAAGCGGTGTACAAAAACATGAAGAGCTTGAAAAGGTGTGAAAAATATTTAGAGCTTCAAAAGGTTTGAAAAATATGAAGAGCTTCAAAAGGTGTCAAATATATGAGGAGCATGAAACGGTCTGAAAAATAGGAGGAGCATGAAGCGGTGTTGAAAAACATGGAGCCTGAATACGTGTGAAAAATATGAAGAGCTTCAAAAGGTTTGAAAAATATGAAGAGCTTCAAAAGGTGTCAAAAATGAGATCTGCATGAAACGGTCTGAAAAATAGGAGGAGTATGAAGTGGTGTTGAAAAAAATGAAGAGCCTGAAAAGGTGGGAATTATACGAAGAGCTTCAAAAGGGGTCAAAAATATGAGGAGCATGAAAGGGCCTGAAAAATAGGAGGAGCATGACACGGTGTTCAAAAACATGAATAGCCTGAAAATATGTGAAAAATAAGAAAAGCTTCAAAAGGTGTCAAAAATGAGATGAGCATGAAAGTGTCTGAAAAGTAGGAGGAGCATGAAGAGGTGTTGAGAAACATGAAGTGCCTGTAAAGGTTTGAGAAATATGAAGAGCTTCAAAAGTTGTCAAAAATATGAGGAGCATGAAACGGTCTGAAAAATCGGAGGTACATGAAGCGGTGTTGAAAAACATGAAGAGCCTGAAAATGTGTGAGAAATATGAAGAGCTTCAAAAGGTGTCAAAAATATGAGTAGCATGAAACGGTCTGCAAAAAAGGAGGAGCATGAAGTGGTGCTGAAAAACATGAAGAACCTGAAAATGTATGAAAAATATGAAAGATTCAAAAGGTGTCAAAATGAGATGAGCATGAAAAGTCTGAAAAATAGGAGGAGCATGAGGTGGTGTTGAAAAACATGAAAAGCCTGAAAATGTGTTAAAAATATGAAGAGCTTCAAAAGGTGTGAAATATATGAGGTGCAAGAAACGGTCTGAAAAATAGGAGGAGCATTAAGCATTGTTGAAAAACATGAAGAGCCTGAAAACGTGTGAAATATATGAAGAGCTTCAAAAGCTGTCAAAAATATAAGGAGCATGAAACGGTCTGAAAAATAGTAGGAGAATGAAGCGGTGTTCTAAAACATAAAGAGCCTGAAAAGGTGAGAAGAATATGAAGAGCTTCAAAAGGTGTCAAATATATGAAGACCATGAAACGGTCTGAAAAATAGGAGGAGCATGAAGCTGTGTTCAAAAACATGAGAGACTGAAAACTGTGATAAATATGAAGAGCTTCAAAAGGTGTGAAATACATGAGGAGCATGAAACGGTCTGAAAAAATAGGAGGAGCATGAAGCGGTGTTGAAACACAGGAAGAGCCTGAAAATGTGTGAAAAATTAGAAGAGCTTCAAAAGGTGTGAAAAATATGACGAGCTTCAAAAGGTGTCAAAAATTACATGAGCATGAAACGGTTGAAAAATAGGAGGAGCATGAAGCGGTGTTGAAAAACATGAAGAGCCTGAAAAGGTGTGAAAAATATGAAGAGCTTCAAAAGGTGTGAAAAATATGAAGAGCTTCAAAAGGTGTCAAAAATATGAGGTGCATGAAACGTTCTGAAAAATAGGAGGTGCATGAAGCATTGTTGAAAAACATGAAGAGCCTGAAAAGGTGTGAAAAACATGAAGAGCTTCAAAAGGTGTGAAAAATATGAAGAGCTTCAAAAGGTGTCAAAAATATGAGGAGCATGAAACGTTCTGAAAAATATTAAGATCACGAAACGTTGTTCAAAAACATGAAGAGCCTGAAAAGGTGTGAAAAATATGAAGAGCTTCAAAATGTGTCAAAAATATGAGGAGCATGAAACCGTCTGAAAAATAGGAGGAGCATGAAACGGTTTCAAAAACATGAAGAACCTGTAAAGTTGTGAAAAACATGAAGAGTTTCTAAAGGTGTCAAAAATAGGAGGAGCATGAAACTGTCTGAAAAATAGGAGGAGCATGAAACCGTTTTCAAAAAAATGAAGAGACTGAAAAGGTGGGAAAATTATAATGAGCTTCAAAATGTGTGAAATACATGAGGAGCATGAAATGGTCTGAAAAAATAGGAGGAGCATGAAGCGGTGTTGAAAAACAGGAAGAGCCTGAAAATGTGTGAAAAATTAGAAGAGCTTCAAAAGGTGTGAAAAATATGACGAGCTTCAAAAGGTGTCAAAAATTACATGAGCATGAAACGGTTGAAAAATAGGAGGAGCATGAAGCGGTGTTGAAAAACATGAAGAGCCTGAAAAGGTGTGAAAAATATGAAGAGCTTCAAAAGGTGTGAAAAATATGAAGAGCTTCAAAAGGTGTCAAAAATATGAGGAGCATGAAACGTTCTGAAAAATATTAAGATCACGAAACGTTGTTCAAAAACATGAAGAGCTTGAAAAGGTGTGAAAAATATGAAGAGCCTCAAAACGTGTCAAAAATATGAGGAGTATGAAATGGTCTGGAAATTAGCAGGAGCATGAAGCGGTGTTCAAAAACATGAAGAGCCTGAAAAGGTGTGAAAAATATGAAGAGCTTCAAAAGGTGTCAAAAATATGAGGAGCATGAAACGGTCTGAAAATTAGGAGGAGCATGAAGCAGTGTTGAAAAACATGAAGAGTCTGAAAATGTGTGAAAAATATGAAGAGCTTCAAAAATGTGAAAAATATGAAAGCTTCGAAAGGTGTCAAAAATTTGATGAGCATGATACGGTCTGAAAAATAGGAGGAGCATGAAGCGGTGTTCAAAAACATGAATAGCCTTAAAAGTTGTGAAAAATATGCAAAGCTTCAAAAGCTGTAAAAAATGAGAGGACCATGAAATGGTCTGAAAAATAGGAGGAGCATGAAGTCGATTTCATAAATATGAAGAGCCTAAAAAGGTGTGAAAAATATGAAGAGCTTCAAAATGTGTGAAATATATGAGGAGCATGATACGGTATGAAAAATAGGAGGAGCATGAGGCGGTGTTCAAAAACATGAAGACCCTGAAAGTTTTGAAAAATATGCAAAGTTTCGAATGGTGTCAAAAATGAGACGAGCATGAAACGTTCTGACAAATTGGAGGAGCATGAAGCGGTGTTGAAAAACATGAAGAGCCTGAAAAGGTGTGAGAAATATGAACGGCTTCTAAAGGTGTGAAAAATATGAGGAGCCTGAAACGGTCTGAAAAAAAGGAGGAGCGTGAAGTGGTGTTGAAATACATGAAGAGCCTGAAAAGGTGTGAAAAATATGAAGACCTTCAAAAGGTGTCAAAAATATGAGGAGCATGAAACGGTCTGAAAAATAGGAGGAGTATGAAGAAGTGTTCAAAAACATGAAGAGCCTGAAAATGTGTGAAAAATATGAAGAGCTTCAAAAGGTGTCAAAATATGAGGAGCATGAAACGATCTGAAAAATAGGAGGATCATGAAGTGGTGTTGAAAAACATGAAGAGCCAGAAAAGGTGTGGAAAATATGAAGAGCTTCAAAAGGTGTCAAAAATATGAGGAGTATGAAACGGTCTGAAAAATAGGAGAAGCATGTAGCGATGTTGAAAAATATGAAGTGTCTGAAAAGGTGTGAAAAATATGAAGAGCTTCAAAAGTTGTCAAAAATATGAGGAGCATGAAACGGTCTGAAAAATAGGAGGAGCATGAAGCGGTGATCAAAAACATGAAGAGCCTGAAAAGGTGTGAAAAATATGAAGAGCTTCAAAATGTGTGAAATACATGAGGAGCATGAAACGGATGAAAAATAGGAGAAGCATGAAGTGGTGTGGAAAAACATGAAGAGCCTGAAAAGGTGTGAAAAATATGAAGAGCTTCAAAAGGTGTGAAATACATGAGGAGCATGAAACTCTCTGAAAAAGAGGAGGAGCATGAAGTGCTGTTCAAAAACAGGAAGAGTCTGAAAAGGTGAGAAAAATATGAAGAGCTGCAAAAGGTGTGAAAAATATGAGGAGCATGATACGATTGAAAAAATAGGAGGAGCATGAAGCAGAGTTCAAAAACATGAAGAGCCTGAAATGGTGTGAAAAATATGAAGAGCCTCAAAACGTGTCAAAATATGAGGAGTATGAAACGGTATGGTAAATAGAAGGAGCATGAAGCGGTGTTGAAAAACATGAAGAGTCTGAAATTGTGTGAAAAATATGAAGAGCTTCAAAAATGTGAAAAATATGAAGAGCTTCGAAAGGTGTCAAAAATTATATGAGCATGATACGGTCTGAAAAATAGGAGGAGCATGAAGCGGTGTTGAAAAACGTGAACAGCCTTAAAAGTTGTGAAAAATATGCAAATCTTAAAAAGGTGTCAAAAATGAGAGGACCATGAAATGGTCTGAAAAATAGGAGGAGCATGAAGTCGAGTTCATAAATATGAAGAGCCTGAAAAGGTGTGAAAAATATGAAGAGCTTCAAAATGTGTGAAATATATGAGGAGCATGATACGGTCTGAAAAATAGGAGGAGCATGAGGCGGTGTTCAAAAACATGAAGACCCTGAAAAGTTGTGAAAAATATGAAGAGCTTCTAAAATGTGAAAAATATGAGGAGCATGATACGGTAGAAAAAATAGGAGGAGCATGAAGCTGTGTTCAAAAACATGAAGAGCCTGAAAAGGTGTGAAAAATTAGAAGAGCTTCAAAAGGTGTGAAAAATATGACGAGCTTCAAAAGGTGTCAAAAATTACATGAGCATGAATCGGTTGAAAAATAGGAGGAGCATGAAGTGGTGGTGAAAAACATGAAGAGCCTGAAAAGGTGTGGAAAATATGGAAAGCTTCAAAAGGTGTCAAAAATATGTGGAGCATGATACGGTCTCAAAAATAGAAGGAGCATGAAGCGGTGTTCAAAAACAAGAAGAGCCTGAAAAGGTGTGAAAAATATGAAGAGCTTCAACAGGTGTCAAAAATATGTGGAGCATGATACGGTCTGAAAAATAGGAGGAGCATGAAGCCGTGTTCAAAAACATGAAGAGCATGAAAAGGTGTGAAAAATATGAAGAGCTTAAAAAGGTGTCAAAAATTAGATGAGCATGAAACGGTCTGAAAAATAGGAGGAGCTTGAAGTGGTGTTGAAAAAAATGAAGAGCCTGAAAAGGTGTGAATAATATGAAGAGTCTCAAAAGATGTCAAAAATATGAGGAGTATGAAACGGTATGTTAAATAGCAGGAGCATGAAGCGGTGTTGAAAAACATGAAGAGTCGGAAATCGTGTGAAAAATATGAAGAGCTTCAAAAATGTGACAAATATGAAGAGCTTCAAAAGGTGTGAAAAATATGAAGAGCTTCAAAAGGTGTCAAAAATATGAGAAGCATGAAACGGTTTGAAAAAGAGGAGGAGCATGAAGAAATGTTCAAAAACATGAAGAGCCTGAAAAGGTGTGAAAAATATGAAGAGCTTCAAAAGGTGTCAAAAATTAGATGAGCATGAAACGGTCTGAAAAATAGGAGGAGCATGAAGCGGTGTTGAAAATCATGAAGATAAAGAAAAGGTGTGAAAAATATGAAGAGATTCAAAAGGTGTCAAAATGAGATGAGCATGAAACGTCTGAAAAACAGGAGGAGCATGAGGTGGTGTTGAAAAACATGAAAAGCCTGAAAATGTGTGAAAAATATGAAGAGCTTCAAAAGGTGTGAAATATATGAGGTGCAAGAAACGGTCTGAAAAATAGGAGGAGCATTAAGCGTTGTTGAAAAACATGAAGAGCCTGAAAACGTGTGAAATATATGAAGAGCTTCAAAAGCTGTCAAAAATATAAGGAGCATGAAACGGTCTGTAAAATAGTAGGAGAATGAAGCGGTGTTCTAAAACATGAAGAGCCTGAAAAGGTGAGAAGAATATGAAGAGCTTCAAAAGGCGTCAAATATATGAAGACCATGAAACGGTCTGAAAAATAGGAGGAGCATGAAGCTGTGTTCAAAAACATGAGAGACTGAAAACTGTGATAAATATGAAGAGCTTCAAAAGGTGTGAAATACATGAGGAGCATGAAACGGTCTGAAAAAATAGGAGGAGCATGAAGCGGTGTTGAAAAACAGGAAGAGCCTGAAAATGTGTGAAAAATTAGAAGAGCTTCAAAAGGTGTGAAAAATATGACGAGCTTCAAAAGGTGTCAAAAATTACATGAGCATGAAACGGTTGAAAAATAGGAGGAGCATGAAGCGGTGTTGAAAAACATGAAGAGCCTGAAAAGGTTGGAAAAATATGAAGAGCTTCAAAAGGTGTGAAAAATATGAAGAGCTTCAAAAGGTGTCAAAAATATGAGGTGCATGAAACGTTCTGAAAAATAGGAGGTGCATGAAGCATTGTTGAAAAACATGAAGAGCCTGAAAAGGTGTGAAAAACATGAAGAGCTTCAAAAGGTGTCAAAAATATGAGTAGCAAGGAACGGTCTGAAAAATAGGAGGAGCATGAAGCGGTGTTGAAAAACATGAAGAGCCTGAAAACGTGTGAAAAATATGAAGAGCTTCAAAAGGTGTGAAAAATATGAAGAGCTTCAAAAGGTGTCAAAAATATGAGGAGCATGAAACGTTCTGAAAAATAATAAGATCACGAAACGTTGTTCAAAAACATGAAGAGCTTGAAAAGGTGTGAAAAATATGAAGAGCCTCAAAACGTGTCAAAAATATGAGGAGTATGAAATGGTCTGGAAATTAGCAGGAGCATGAAGCGGTGTTCAAAAACATGAAGAGTCTGAAAATGTGTGAAAAATATGAAGAGCTTCAAAAATGTGAAAAATATGAAGAGCTTCGAAAGGTGTCAAAAATATGAGGAGCATGAAACGGTCTGAAAAGTAGGAGGAGCATGAAGCGGTGTTGAAAAACATGAAGAGTCTGAAAATGTGTGAAAAATATGAAGAGCTTCAAAAATTTGAAAAATATGAAGAGCTTCGAAAGGTGTCAAAAATTTGATGAGCATGATACGGTCTGAAAAATAGGAGGAGCATGAAGCGGTGTTCAAAAACATGAAGAGCCTTAAAAGTTGTGAAAAATATGCAAAGCATCAAAAGCAGTCAAAAATGAGAGGACCATGAAATGGTCTGAAAAATAGGAGGAGCATGAAGTCGAGTTCATAAATATGAAGAGCCTGAAAAGGTGTGAAAAATATGAAGAGCTTCAAAATGTGTGAAATATATGAGGAGCATGATACGGTCTGAAAAATAGGAGGAGCATGAGGCGGTGTTCAAAAACATGAAGACCCTGAAAGTTTTGAAAAATATGCAAAGTTTCGAATGGTGTCAAAAATGAGACGAGCATGAAACGTTCTGACAAATTGGAGGAGCATGAAGCGGTGTTGAAAAACATGAAGAGCCTGAAAAGGTGTGAGAAATATGAACGGCTTCTAAAGGTGTGAAAAATATGAGGAGCCTGAAACGGTCTGAAAAAAAGGAGGAGCGTGCAGTGGTGTTGAAATACATGAAGAGCCTGAAAAGGTGTGAAAAATATGAAGACCTTCAAAAGGTGTCAAAAATATGAGGAGCATGAAACGGTCTGAAAAATAGGAGGAGTATGAAGAAGTGTTCAAAAACATGAAGAGCCTGAAAAGGTGTGAAAAATATGAAGAGCTTCAAAAGGTGTCAAAATATGAGGAGCATGAAACGATCTGAAAAATAGGAGGATCATGAAGTGGTGTTGAAAAACATGAAGAGCCAGAAAAGGTGTGGAAAATATGAAGAGCTTCAAAAGGTGTCAAAAATATGAGGAGTATGAAACGGTCTCAAAAATAGGAGGAGCATGAAGCGGTGATCAAAAACATGAAGAGCCTGAAAAGGTGTGAAAAATATGAAGAGCTTCAAAATGTGTGAAATACATGAGGAGCATGAAACGGATGAAAAATAGGAGAAGCATGAAGTGGTGTGGAAAAACATGAAGAGCCTGAAAAGGTGTGAAAAATATGAAGAGCTTCAAAAGGTGTGAAATACATGAGGAGCATGAAACTCTCTGAAAAAGAGGAGGAGCATGAAGTGCTGTTCAAAAACAGGAAGAGTCTGAAATGGTGAGAAAAATATGAAGAGCTGCAAAAGGTGTGAAAAATATGAGGAGCATGATACGATCGAAAAAATAGGAGGAGCATGAAGCAGAGTTCAAAAACATGAAGAGCCTGAAATGGTGTGAAAAATATGAAGAGCCTCAAAACGTGTCAAAATATGAGGAGTATGAAACGGTATGATAAATAGAAGGAGCATGAAGCGGTGTTGAAAAACATGAAGAGTCTGAAATTGTGTGAAAAATATGAAGAGCTTCAAAAATGTGAAAAATATGAAGAGCTTCGAAAGGTGTCAAAAATTATATGAGCATGATACGGTCTGAAAAATAGGAGGAGCATGAAGCGGTGTTGAAAAACGTGAACAGCCTTAAAAGTTGTGAAAAATATGCAAATCTACAAAAGGTGTCAAAAATGAGAGGACCATGAAATGGTCTGAAAAATAGGAGGAGCATGAAGTCGAGTTCATAAATATGAAGAGCCTGAAAAGGTGTGAAAAATATGAAGAGCTTCAAAATGTGTGAAATATATGAGGAGCATGATACGGTCTGAAAAATAGGAGGAGCATGAGGCGGTGTTCAAAAACATGAAGACCCTGAAAAGTTGTGAAAAATATGCAAAGCTTCGAATGGTATCAAAAATGAGATGAGCATGAAACGTTCTGACAAATAGGAGGAGCATGAAGCGGTGTTGAAAAACATGAAGAGCCTGAAAAGGTGTGAGAAATATGAACGGCTTCAAAAGGTGTGAAAATATGAGGAGCCTGAAACGGTCTGAAAAAAAGAAGGAGCGTGAAGTGGTGTTGAAATACATGAAGAGCCTGAAAAGGTGTGAAAAATATGAAGACCTTCAAAAGGTGTCAAAAATATGAGGAGCATGAAACGGTCTGAAAAATAGGAGGAGTATGAAGAAGTGTTCAAAAACATGAAGAGCCTGAAAAGGTGTGAAAAATATGAAGAGCTTCAAAAGGTGTCAAAATATGAGGAGCATGAAACGATCTGAAAAATAGGAGGATCATGAAGCGGTGTTGAAAAACATGAAGAGCCAGAAAAGGTGTGGAAAATATGAAGAGCTTCAAAAGGTGTCAAAAATATGACGAGTGTGAAACGGTCTGAAAAATAGGAGGAGCATGTAGCGATGTTGAAAAATATGAAGTGTCTGAAAAGGTGTGAAAAATATGAAGAGCTTCAAAAGTTGTCAAAAATATGAGGAGCATGAAACGGTCTGAAAAATAGGAGGAGCATGAAACGGTGATCAAAAATATGAAGAGCCTGAAAAGGTGTGAAAAATATGAAGAGCTTCAAAATGTATGAAATACATGAGGAGCATGAAACGGTCTGAAAAATAGGAGAAGCATGAAGTGATGTGGAAAAACATGAAGAGCCTGAAAAGGTGTGAAAAATATGAAGAGCTTCAAAAGGTGTCAAAAATATGAGGAGCATGAAACTGTCTGAAAAAGAGGAGGAGCATGAAGTGCTGTTCAAAAACATGAAGAGCCTGAAAATGTGTGAAAACTATGAAGAGCTTCAAAAATTGTGAAAAATATGAGGAGCATGATACGGTAGAAAAAATAGGAGGAGCATGAAGCTGTGTTCAAAAACATGAAGAGCCTGAAAAGGTGTGAAAAATATGAAGAGCCTCAAAACGTGTCAAAAATATGAGGAGTATGAAACGGTATGATAAATAGCAGGAGCATGAAGTGGTTTTCAAAAACATGAAGAGTCTGAAATCGTGTGAAAAATATGAAGAGCTTCAAAAATGTGAAAAATATGAAGAGCTTCAAAAGGTGTAAAAAATATGAAGAGCCTCAAAAGGTGTCAAAAATTAGATGAGTATGAACCGTTCTAAAAAATAGGAGGAGCAACAAGAAGTGTTGAAAAAATGAAGAGCCTGAAAAGGTGTGAAAAATATGAAGAACTTCAAAAGTTGTGAAAAATATGAGGAGCATGATACGGTCTGAAAAATAGGAGGAGCATGAAGCGGTGTTCAAAAACATGAAGAGCCGGAAAAGTTGTGAAAAATATGCAAAGCTTCAAAAGGTGTCAAAAATGAGAGGAGCATGAAACGGTCTGAAAAATAGGAGGAGCAAGAAGTCGTGTTCAAAAATATGAAGAGCCTGACAAGGTGTGAAAAAATGAAGATCTTCAAAAGGTGTGAAAAATATGAGGAGCATGATATGGTCTGAAAAATAGGAGGAGCATGAAGCGGTGTTCAAAAACATGAAGAGTCTGAAAAGGTGTGAGAAATATGAAGAGCTTCAAAAGGTGTTAAAAATATGAGTAGCATGAAACGGTCTGCAAAAAAGGAGGAGCATGAAGTGGTGTTGAAAAAGATGAAGAGCCTGAAAAGGTGTTAAAAATATGAAAGCTTCAAAAGGTGTCAAAATTATGAGGAGCATGAAAAGGTCTCAAAAATAGGAGGAGCATGAAGCGCTGTTGAAAATCATAAAGAACCTGAAAAGTTGTGAAAAATATGAAGAGCTTCAAAAGAAGTGAAAACATGAAGAGCTTCAAAAGGGGTCAAAATGAGATGAGCATGAAACGGTCTGAAAAATAGGAGGAGCATGAAGTCGTGTTGAAAAAAAGGAAAAGTCTGAAAAAGTGTGAAATATATGAAGAGTTTCAAAAGGTGTCAAAAATATGAGGAGAATGAAACGGTCTGAAAAATAGAAGCAGCATGAAACGGTGATCAAAACCATGAAGAGAGTGAAAAGGTGTGGAAAATATGAAGAGCTTCAAAAGCTGTGAAATACATGAGGAGCATGAAACTCTCTGAAAAATAGGAGGAGCATGAAGCGGTGTTCAAAAACATGAAGAGTCTGAAAAGTAGTGAAAAATATGAAAAGCTTCAAAAGGTGTCAAAAATGAGATGAGCATTAAACGGTCTGAAAAATAGGAATAACATGAAACGTTGTTGAAAACCATGAAGAGCCTGAAAAACTGTCAAAAACATAAAGAGCTTCAAAAGGTGTCAAAAATATGAGCAGCATGAAACGGTCTGATAAATAGGAGGAGCATGAAGCTGTGTTCCAAAACATGAAGATCCTGAAAAGGTGTGAAAAATATGAAGAGCTTCAAAAGGTGTGAAAAATATGAGGAGCATGAAACGGTCTGAAAAATAGAAGCAGCATGAAACGGTGTTGAAAAATATGAAGAGCCTGAAAACGTGTGAAAAATATGAAGAGCTTCAAAAGGTGTGAATAATATAAAGAGCTTCAAGGTGACAAAAATGAGATGAGCATGATACGGTCTGAAAAATAGAAGGAGCGTGAAGTGGTGTTGAAAAACATGAAGAGCCTGAAAAGGTGTGAAAAATATGAAGAGCTTCAAAGGCGTAAAAAATATGAGGAACACGATACGGTCTGAAAAATAGGAGGAGCATGAAGCGGTGTTGAAAAACTGAAGATTCTGAAAAGGTGTGAAAAATACGAAGAGCTTCAAACGTGTCAAAAATATGAGGAGCATGAAACGGTCTGAAATATAGGAGGATCAGGAAGCGGTGTTCAAAAACATGAGGAGCCTGAAAAGGTGTGAAAAATATGAAGAGCTTCAAAGGCGTAAAAAATATGAGGAACACGATACGGTCTGAAAAATAGGAGGAGCATGAAATGGTGATCAAAAACATGAAGAGCCTCAAAAGGTGTGAAAAATATGAGGAGCATGAAACGGTCTGAAATATAGGAGGATCATGAAACGGTGATCAAAAACATGAAGAGCCAAAAAGGTGTGAAAAATATGAAGACCTTCAAAAGGTGTCAAAAATATGAGGAGCATGAAACGGTCTGAAAAATAGGAGGAGTATGAAGAAGTGTTCAAAAACATGAAGAGCCTGAAAAGGTGTGAAAAATATGAAGAGCTTCAAAAGGTGTCAAAATATGAGGAGCATGAAACGATCTGAAAAATAGGAGGATCATGAAGTGGTGTTGAAAAACATGAAGAGCCAGAAAAGGTGTGGAAAATATGAAGAGCTTCAAAAGGTGTCAAAAATATGACGAGTATGAAACGGTCTGAAAAATAGGAGGAGCATGTAGCGATGTTGAAAAATATGAAGTGTCTGAAAAGGTGTGAAAAATATGAAGAGCTTCAAAAGTTGTCAAAAATATGAGGAGCATGAAACGGTCTGAAAAATAGGAGGAGCATGAAACGGTGATCAAAAACATGAAGAGCCTGAAAAGGTGTGAAAAATATGAAGAGCTTCAAAAGGTGTCAAAAATATGAGGAGCATGAAACTGTCTGAAAAAGAGGAGGAGCATGAAGTGCTGTTCAAAAACATGAAGAGCCTGAAAAGGTGTGAAAAATATGAAGAGCTTCAAAAATTGTGAAAAATATGAGGAGCATGATACGGTAGAAAAAATAGGAGGAGCATGAAGCTGTGTTCAAAAACATGAAGAGCCTGAAAAGGTGTGAAAAATATGAAGAGCCTCAAAACGTGTCAAAAATATGAGGAGTATGAAACGGTATGATAAATAGCAGGAGCATGAAGTGGTTTTCAAAAACATGAAGAGTCTGAAATCGTGTGAAAAATATGAAGCGCTTCAAAAATGTGAAAAATATGAAGAGCTTCAAAAGGTGTAAAAAGTATGAAGAGCCTCAAAAGGTGTCAAAAATTAAATGAGTATGAACCGTTCTAAAAAATAGGAGGAGCAACAAGAAGTGTTGAAAAAATGAAGAGCCTGAAAAGGTGTGAAAAATATGAAGAACTTCAAAAGTTGTGAAAAATATGAGGAGCATGATACGGTCTGAAAAATAGGAGGAGCATGAAGCGGTGTTCAAAAACATGAAGAGCCGGAAAAGTTGTGAAAAATATGCAAAGCTTCAAAAGGTGTCAAAAATGAGAGGAGCATGAAACGGTCTGAAAAATAGGAGGAGCAAGAAGTCGTGTTCAAAAATATGAAGAGCCTGACAAGGTGTGAAAAAATGAAGATCTTCAAAAGGTGTGAAAAATATGAGGAGCATGATATGGTCTGAAAAATAGGAGGAGCATGAAGTGGTGTTCAAAAACATGAAGAGTCTGAAAAGGTGTGAGAAATATGAAGAGCTTCAAAAGGTGTTAAAAATATGAGTAGCATGAAACGGTCTGCAAAAAAGGAGGAGCATGAAGTGGTGTTGAAAAAGATGAAGAGCCTGAAAAGGTGTTAAAAATATGAAAGCTTCAAAAGGTGTCAAAATTATGAGGAGCATGAAAAGGTCTCAAAAATAGGAGGAGCATGAAGCGCTGTTGAAAATCATAAAGAACCTGAAAAGTTGTGAAAAATATGAAGAGCTTCAAAAGAAGTGAAAACATGAAGAGCTTCAAAAGGGGTCAAAATGAGATGAGCATGAAACGGTCTGAAAAATAGGAGGAGCATGAAGTCGTGTTGAAAAAAAGGAAAAGTCTGAAAAAGTGTGAAATATATGAAGAGTTTCAAAAGGTGTCAAAAATATGAGGAGAATGAAACGGTCTGAAAAATAGAAGCAGCATGAAACGGTGATCAAAACCATGAAGAGAGTGAAAAGGTGTGGAAAATATGAAGAGCTTCAAAAGCTGTGAAATACATGAGGAGCATGAAACTCTCTGAAAAATAGGAGGAGCATGAAGCGGTGTTCAAAAACATGAAGAGCCTGAAATGTAGTGAAAAATATGAAAAGCTTCAAAAGGTGTCAAAAATGAGATGAGCATTAAACGGTCTGAAAAATAGGAATAACATGAAACGGTGTTGAAAACCATGAAGAGCCTGAAAAACTGTCAAAAACATAAAGAGCTTCAAAAGGTGTCAAAAATATGAGCAGCATGAAACGGTCTGATAAATAGGAGGAGCATGAAGCTGTGTTCCAAAACATGAAGATCCTGAAAAGGTGTGAAAAATATGAAGAGCTTCAAAAGGTGTGGAAAATATGAGGAGCATGAAACGGTCTGAAAAATAGAAGCAGCATGAAACGGTGTTGAAAAATATGAAGAGCCTGAAAACGTGTGAAAAATATGAAGAGCTTCAAAAGGTGTGAATAATATAAAGAGCTTCAAGGTGACAAAAATGAGATGAGCATGATACGGTCTGAAAAATAGAAGGAGCGTGAAGTGGTGTTGAAAAACATGAAGAGCCTGAAAAGGTGTGAAAAATATGAAGAGCTTCAAAGGCGTAAAAAATATGAGGAACACGATACGGTCTGAAAAATAGGAGGAGCATGAAGCGGTGTTGAAAAACTGAAGATTCTGAAAAGGTGTGAAAAATACGAAGAGCTTCAAAACGTGTCAAAAATATGAGGAGCATGAAACGTTCTGAAATATAGGAGGATCAGGAAGCGGTGTTCAAAAACATGAGGAGCCTGAAAAGGTGTGAAAAATATGAAGAGCTTCAAAGGCGTAAAAAATATGAGGAACACGATACGGTCTGAAAAATAGGAGGAGCATGAAATGGTGATCAAAAACATGAAGAGCCTCAAAAGATGTGAAAAATATGAAGAGCCTGAAAACGTGTGAAAAATATGAAGAGCTTCAAAAGGTGTGAATAATATAAAGAGCTTCAAGGTGACAAAAATGAGATGAGCATGATACGGTCTGAAAAATAGAAGGAGCGTGAAGTGGTGTTGAAAAACATAAAGAGCCTGAAAAGGTGTGAAAAATATGAAGAGCTTCAAAGGCGTAAAAAATATGAGGAACACGATACGGTCTGAAAAATAGGAGGAGCATGAAGCGGTGTTGAAAAACTGAAGATTCTGAAAAGGTGTGAAAAATAAGAAGAGCTTCAAAACGTGTCAAAAATATGAGGAGCATGAAACGGTCTGAAATATAGGAGGATCAGGAAGCGGTGTTCAAAAACATGAGGAGCCTGAAAAGGTGTGAAAAATATGAAGAGCTTCAAAGGCGTAAAAAATATGAGGAACACGATACGGTCTGAAAAATAGGAGGAGCATGAAGCGGTGTTGAAAAACTGAAGATTCTGAAAAGGTGTGAAAAATACGAAGAGCTTCAAAACGTGTCAAAAATATGAGGAGCATGAAACGGTCTGAAATATAGGAGGATCATGAAACGGTGATCAAAAACATGAAGAGCCAAAAAGGTGTGGAAAATATGAGGAGCATGAAACGGTCTGAAAAATAGGAGGAGCATGAAGCTCTGTTCAAAAACATGAAGAGCCTGAAAAGTTGTGAAAAATATGAAAAGCTTCAAAAGGTGTCAAAAATGAGATGAGCATGAAACGGTCTGAAAAATAGGAGGAGCATGAAGCTATGTTCAAAAACATGAAGAGCCTGAAAAGGTGTGAAAAATATGCAGAGCGTCAAGAGGTGTGAAATACATGAGCAGCATAAAAAGGTCTGAAAAATAGGAGGAGCATGAATCGGTGTTGAAAAACATGAAGAGCCTGAAAAGGTGTGAAAAATATGCAGAGCGTCAAGAGGTGTGAAATACATGAGCAGCATGAAAAGGTCTGAAAAATAGGAGGAGCATGAAAGGGTGTTGAAAAACATGAAGAGCCTTAAAAGGTGTGAAATATAGAAGGAGCTTCAAAAGGTGTCAAAAATATGAGGAGCATTAAACGGTCTGAAAAATAGGAGGAGCATGAAACGGTGTTGAAAAACATGAAGTGCCTGAAAAGGTGGGAAAAATATGAAGAGCTTCAAAAGGTGTGAAAAATATGAGGAGCAAGAAACTTTCTGAAAAATAGGAGGAGCATGAAGCGGTGTTCAAAAACATGATGAGCCTGAAAAGTTGTGAAAAATATGAAGAGCTTCAAAAGGTTTCAAACATATGAGGAGCATGAAACGGTCTGAAAAATACGAGGAGCATGAAATCCTGTTCAAATATATGAAGAGACTGAAAAGGTGTGAAAAATATGAAGAGCTTCACAAGGTGTGAAATACATGAGGAACATGAAACGGTCTGAAAAATAGGAGGAGCATGAAGGTGTGTTCAAAAATGTGAAGACCCTGAAAAGGTGTGAAAAATATGAAGAACTTCAAAAGGTGTCAAAAATATGAGGAACATGAAAGGCCTGAAAATAAGGAGAAGCATGAAGCAGTGTTCAAAATTATGAAGAGCCTTAAAAGGTGTGAAAAATATTAAAAGCTTTAAAAACTGTCAAAAATATGAGGAGCATGAAAAGGTCTGAAAATTAGGAGGGGCATGAAGCTGTGCTCAAAAACATGAAGAGCCTGAAAAGGTGTGGAAAATATAAAGAGCTTCAAAAAGTCTGAAAACTATGAGGAGCTTGAAACGGTCTGAAACATAGGAGCGGCATGAAACGGTGTTCAAAAACATGAAGAGCCTGAAAAGGTGTCAACAATATGAAGAGCTTCAAAAGGTATGAAATACATGAGGAGCATGAAACAGTCTGAAAAATAGGAGGAGCAAGTAGCGGTGTTGAAAAACATGAAGAGACTAAAAAGATGTGAAAAATATGAAGAGCTTCAAAAGGTGTCAAAAATATGAGGAGCATGAAACGGTCTGAAAAATAAGAGGAGCATGAAGTGGTGTTGAAAAACATGAAGAGCCTGAAAAGGGGTGAAAAATATGAAGAGCTTCAAAAGGTGAGAAATACATGAGGAGCATGAAACGGTCTGAAAAATAGCAGGAGCATGAAGCGGTGTTGAAAAAAATGAATAGATTGAAAAGGTGTGAAAAATATGAAGAGCTTCAAAAGGTTTGAAAATTATGAGGAGCATGAAACGGTGTGAAAAATAGGAGGATCATGCAGCGGTGTTGAAAAACATGAAGAGCCTGAAAATGTGTGAAAAATATGAAGAGCTTCAAAAGGTGTGAAAAATATGAAGAGCTTCAAAACGTGACAAAAATGAGATGAGCATGAAACGGTCAGAAAAAGAGGAGCAGCATGAAGTGGTGTTGAAAACATGAAGAGCCTGAAAAGGTGTGAAAAATATGAAGAGCTTCAAAAGGTGTGAAAAATAGGAGGAGCATGAAACGGTCTGAAAAATAAGAGGAGCATGAAGTGGTGTTGATAAACATGAAGAGCCTGAAAAGGTGTGAAAAATCTGAAGAGCTTCAAAAGCTCACAAAAATATGAGGAGCATGAAACGGTCTGAAAAATAGGAAGAGCATGAAGCGGTGTTGAAAAACATGAAGAGCCTGAAAACGTGTGAAAAATATGAAGAGCTACAAAAGGTGTCAAAAATGAGATGAGCATGAAACTGTTTGTAAAATAGGAGGAGCATGAACCAGTGTTGAAAAACATGAAGAGCCTGAAAAGGTGTGAAAAATATGAAGAGCTTCAAAGGTGACAAAAATATGAAGAGCTTCAAAAGCTGTCAAAAATATGAGGAGCATGAAACGGTCTGAAAAATAGGAAGAGCATGAACCGGTGTTGAAAAACATGAAGAGCCTGAAAAGGTGTGAAAAAAATGAATAGCTTCAAAAGGTGTGAAATACATGAGGAGCATGAAACAGTCTGAAAAATATGAGGACCCTAAAACGGTCTGAAAAATAGGAGGATCATGAAGCCGTGTTGAAAAACATGAAGAGCCTGAGAAGGTGTGAAAAATATGCAGAGCTTCAAAAGGTGTGATATACATGAGGAGCATGAAACGGTCTGAAAAATAGGAGGAGCCTGAAGCGGTGTTGAAAAACATGAAGAGCCTGAAAAGGTGTGAAAAATATGAAGAGCTTCAAAAGGTGTCAAAAATATGAGGAGCATGAAACGGTCTGGAAAATAGAAGGAGCATGAAGCGGTGTTCAAAGACATGAAGAGCCTGAAAAGTTGTGAAAAATATGAAGAGCTTCAAAAGGTGTGAAATACATGAGGAGCATGAAACATTCTGAAATATAGGAGGAGCATGAAAAGGTATTCAAAAATATGAAGAGCTTCAAAAGGTGTCAAAAGTATGACGACCATGAAACGGTCTGAAAAATAGGAGGATCATGAAGTGGTGTTGAAAAACAGGAAGAGCCTGAAAAGGTGTGAAATATATGAAGAGCTTCAAAAGGTGTGAATAATGAGAGGAGCATGAAACGGACTGTAAAATAGGAGGAGCATGAAGCGGTGGTGAAAAACCTGAAGAGCCTGAAAAGGTGTGAAAAATATGAAGAGCTTCAAAACCTGTCAAAAATATGAGGAGCCTGAAACAGTCTCAAAAATAGGAAGAGCATGAAACGGTCTGAAAAATAGGAGGAGCATGAAGCTGTGTTCAAAAACATGAAGAGCCAGAAAAGGTGTGAAAAATATGAAGAGCTTCAAAAAGTGTCAAAAATATGAGGAGCAAGAAACGGTCTGAAAAATAGGAGGAGCATGAAGTGGAGCTGAAAAATATGAAGAGCATGAAAAGGTGTGCAAAATATGAAGAGCTTCAAAAGGTGTAAAAAATGAGATGAGCATGTAACGGTCTGAAAAATAGGAGGAGCATGAAATCGTGCTGAAAATCATGAAGAGCCTGAAAAGGTTTGAAAAATATGAAGAGCTTCAAAAGGTGTGAAAAATATGAGGAGCATGAAATGGTCTGAAAAATAGGAGGAGCATGAAGTGGAGCTGAAAAACATGAAAAGCCTGAAAAGGTGTGCAAAATATGAAGAGCTTCAAAAGGTGTAAAAAATGAGATGAGCATGAAACGGTCTGAAAAATAGGAGCAGCATGAACTGGTGCTAAAAAACATGAAGAGCCTGAAAAGGTGTGCAAAATATGAAGAGCTTCAAAAGGTGTAAAAAATGAGAGCAGCATGAAACGGTCTGAAAAATAAGAGAAGCATGAAGTGGAGCTGAAAAACATGAAGAGCCTGAAAAGGTGTGCAAAATATGAAGAGCTTCTAAAGGTGTCAAGAACATGAGGAGCATGAAACGATCTGAAAAATAGGAGGAGCATGAACTGGGGCTGAAAAACATGAAAGCCTGAAAAGGTTTGAAAAATATGAAGAGCTTCAAAAAGTGTGAAAAATATGAGGAGCATGAAACGGTCTGAAAAATAGGAGAAGCATGAAGCGGTGTTCAAAAACCTGAAGAGCCTGAAAAGGTGTGAAAAATATGAAGAGCTTCAAAAGGTGTCAAAAATAGATGAGCATGAAACGGTCTGAAAAATAGGAGGAGCATGAAGCGGTGTTCAAAATCATGAAGTGCCTGAAAAGGTGTGAGAAATATGAAGAGCTTCAAAAGCTGTGAAAAATATGAAGAGCTTCAAAGGTATCAAAAATGAGATGAGCATGACACAGTCTGAAAAATAGGAGGAGCATAAAGATTTGTTCAAAAAGATGAAGAGCCTGAAAAGGTGTGAAAAATATGAAGAGCTTCAAAGGATGTGAAATATATGAGGAGCATGAAACGGCTTGAAAAATAGGAAGAGCATGAAGCTGGGCTCAAACACATGAAGAGCCTGAAAAGGTGTGAAAAATATGAAGAGCTTCAAAAGGTGTCAATATTATGAGGAGCAGGAAACGGTCTGAAAAATAGGAGGAGCATGAAGTGGTGTTGAAAAACAGGAAGAGCCTGAAAAGGTGTGAAATATATGAAGAGCTTCAAAATGTGTCAAATTATGAGGAGCATGAAACGGTTTGAAAAATAGGTGGAGCATGAAGCGGTGTTCAAAAACATGAAGAGCCTGAAAAGGTGTGAAAAATATGAAAAGCCTAAAAACCTGTCAAAATTATGAAGAGCATGAAACGGTCTGAAAAATAGCAGGAGCATGAAGCGGTGTTGAAAAACATGAAGAGTCTGAAAACGTGTGAAAATATGAAGAACTTCAAAAATATGAAAAATATGAAGAGCTTGAAACGGTGTGAAAAATGTGAAGAGCTTCAAAATGTGTCAAAATGAGATGAGCATGAAACGGTCTGAAAAATAGGAGGAGCATGAAGTGGTGTTGAAAAAATGAAACGCCTGAAAAGGTGTAAAATATATGAAGAGCTTCAAAAGGTGTAAAAATACGAGGAGAATGAAACGGTCTGCAAAATAGGAAGAGCATGAAATGGTGTTCAAAAACATGAAGAGCATGAAAAGGTTTGAAATATATTAAGAGCTTGAAAAGGTGTGAAATACATCAGGAGGATTAAACGATCTGAAAATTAGGAGGAGCATGAAGCGGTGTTCAAAACATGAAGAGCCTGAAAAGGTGTGAAGAATATGAAGAGCTTCAAAAGGTGTCAAAAATATGAGGAGCATGAATCCGTCTGAAAAATAGGAGGAGTATGAAGCGGTGTTCAAAAACATGAAGAGCCTGAAAAGGTGTGAAATATATGAAGAGCTTCAAAAGATGTGAAATACATGAGGAGCATGAAACGGGCTGAAAAATAGTAGAAGCATGAAGTGGTGTGGAAAAACATGAAGAGCCTGATAAGGTGTGAAAAATATGAAGAGCTTCAAAAGGTATGAAATACATGAGGAGCATGAACTCTCTGAAAAATAGGAGGAGCATGAAGTGGTGTTCAAAAACATGAAGAGCCTGAAAAAATGTGAAAAATATGAAGAGCTTCAAAAGGGGTGAAAAATATGAATAGCATGATATTGTCTGAGAAATAGGAGGAGCATGAAGCGGTGTTCAAAAACATGAAGAGCCTGAAAAGTTGTGAAAAATATGCAAAGCTTCAAAAGGTGTCAAAAATTAGATGAGCATGAAACGGTCTGAAAAATTGGAGGAGCAAGAAGTAGCGTTGAAAAAAATGAAGAGCCTGAAAAGGTGTGAAAAATATGAAAAGCTTCTAAAGGTGTCAAAAATATGAAGAGCATGAAACGGTCTGAAAAATAGGAGGAGCATGAAGCGGTGTTGAAAAATATGAAGAGCCTGAAAAGGTGTGAAAAATATGAACAGCTTAAAAAGGTGTCAAAAATATTAGGAGCAGGAAACGGTGTGAAAAATAAAAGCAGCATAAAACGGTGATCAAAAACATGAAGAGCCTGAAAAGCTGTGAAAAATATGAAGAGCTTCAAAGGTGTCAAATATATGAGGAGCTTGAAACGGTCTGAAAAATAAGAGTAACATGAAACGGTCTGATAAATAGGAGGAGCATGAAGTGGTGTTCAAAAGCATGAAGAGCCTGAAAAGGTGTGAAAAATATGAAGAGCTTCAAAAGGTGTGAATAATGAGAGGAGCATGAAACGGTCTGTAAAATAGGAGGAGCATGAAGCGGTGGTGAAAAACCTGAAGAGCCTGAAAATGTGTGAAAAATATGAAGAGCTTCAAAACCTGTCAAAAATATGAGGAGCCTGAAACAGTCTCAAAAATAGGAAGAGCATGAAACGGTCTGAAAAATAGGAGGATCATGAAGCGGTGTTGAAAATCGTGAAGAGCCTGAAAAGGTGTGAAAAATGTGAAGAGCTTCAACAGGTGTCAAAAACATGAGGAGAATGAAACGGTCGGAAAAATAGGAGGAGCATGAAGCTGTGTTCAAAAACATGAAGAGCCAGAAAAGGTGTGAAAAATATGAAGAGCTTCAAAAAGTGTCAAAAATATGAGGAGCAAGAAACGGTCTGAAAAATAGGAGGAGCATGAAGTGGAGCTGAAAAATATGAAGAGCCTGAAAAGGTGTGCAAAATATGAAGAGCTTCAAAAGGTGTAAAAAATGACATGAGCATGAAACGGTCTGAAAAATAGGAGCAGCATGAACTGGTGCTAAAAAACTTGAAGATCCTGAAAATGTGTGCAAAATATGAAGAGCTTCAAAAGGTGTAAAAAATGAGAGCAGCATGAAACGGTCTGAAAAATAAGAGGAGCATGAAGTGGAGCTGAAAAACATGAAGAGCCTGAAAAGGTGTGCAAAATATGAAGAGCTTCAAAAGGTGTCAAGAACATGAGGAGCATGAAACGGTCTGAAAAATAGGAGGAGCATGAACTGGTGCTGAAAAACATGAAAGCCTGAAAAGCTTTGAAAAATATGAAGAGCTTCAAAAAATGTGAAAAATATGAGGAGCATGAAACGGTCTGAAAAATAGGAGAAGCATGAAGCGGTGTTCAAAAACCTGAAGAGCCTGAAAAGGTGTGAAAAATATGAAGAGCTTCAAAAGGTGTCAAAAATAGATGAGCATGAAACGGTCTGAAAAATAGGAGGAGCATGAAGCGGTGTTCAAAATCATGAAGTGCCTGAAAAGGTGCGAGAAATATGAAGAGCTTCAAAAGCTGTGAAAAATATGAAGAGCTTCAAAGGTATCAAAAATGAGATGAGCATGACACGGTCTGAAAAATAGGAGGAGCATGAAGATTTGTTCAAAAAGATGAAGAGCCTGAAAAGGTGTGAAAAATATGAAGAGCTTCAAAGGATGTGAAATATATGAGGAGCATGAAACGGCTTGAAAAATAGGAAGAGCATGAAGCTGGGCTCAAACACATGAAGAGCCTGAAAAGGTGTGAAAAATATGAAGAGCTTCAAAAGGTGTCAATATTATGAGGAGCAGGAAACGGTCTGAAAAATAGGAGGAGCATGAAGTGGTGTTGAAAAACAGGAAGAGCCTGAAAAGGTGTGAAATATATGAAGAGCTTCAAAATGTGTCAAAATATGAGGAGCATGAAACGGTTTGAAAAATAGGTGGAGCATGAAGCGGTGTTCAAAAACATGAAGAGCCTGAAAAGGTGTGAAAAATATGAAAAGCCTAAAAACCTGTCAAAATTATGAAGAGCATGAAACGGTCTGAAAAATAGCAGGAGCATGAAGCGGTGTTGAAAAACATGAAGAGTTTGAAAACGTGTGAAAATATGAAGAACTTCAAAAATATGAAAAATATGAAGAGCTTGAAACGGTGTGAAAAATGTGAAGAGCTTCAAAATGTGTCAAAATGAGATGAGCATGAAACGGTCTGAAAAATAGGAGGAGCATGAAGTGGTGTTGAAAAAATGAAACGCCTGAAAAGGTGTAAAATATATGAAGAGCTTCAAAAGGTGTAAAAATACGAGGAGAATGAAACGGTCTGCAAAATAGGAAGAGCATGAAATGGTGTTCAAAAACATGAAGAGCATGAAAAGGTTTGAAATATATTAAGAGCTGGAAAAGGTGTGAAATACATCAGGAGGATTAAACGATCTGAAAATTAGGAGGAGCATGAAGCGGTGTTCAAAACATGAAGAGCCTGAAAAGGTGTGAAGAATATGAAGAGCTTCAAAAGGTGTCAAAAATATGAGGAGCATGAATCCGTCTGAAAAATAGGAGGAGTATGAAGCGGTGTTCAAAAACATGAAGAGCCTGAAAAGGTGTGAAATATATGAAGAGCTTCAAAAGATGTGAAATACATGAGGAGCATGAAACGGGCTGAAAAATAGTAGAAGCATGAAGTGGTGTGGAAAAACATGAAGAGCCTGATAAGGTGTGTAAAATATGAAGAGCTTCAAAAGGTGTGAAATACATGAGGAGCATGAAACTCTCTGAAAAATAGGAGGAGCATGAAGTGGTGTTCAAAAACATGAAGAGCCTGAAAAAATGTGAAAAATATGAAGAGCTTCAAAAGGGGTGAAAAATATGAATAGCATGATATTGTCTGAGAAATAGGAGGAGCATGAAGCGGTGTTCAAAAACATGAAGAGCCTGAAAAGTTGTGAAAAATATGCAAAGCTTCAAAAGGTGTCAAAAATTAGATGAGCATGAAACGGTCTGAAAAATTGGAGGAGCAAGAAGTAGCGTTGAAAAAAATGAAGAGCCTGAAAAGGTGTGAAAAATATGAAAAGCTTCTAAAGGTGTGAAAAATATGAAGAGCATGAAACGGACTGAAAAATAGGAGGAGCATGAAGCGGTGTTGAAAAATATGAAGAGCCTGAAAAGGTGTGCAAAATATGAAGAGCTTCAAAAGGTGTCAAAAATATGAGGAGCATGAAACGGTCTGAAAAATCGGAGGAGCATGAAGCGGTGTTGAAAAACATGAAGAGCCTAAGAAAGTGTGAGGAATAGGAAGAGCTTCAAAAGGTGTGAAAAATATGAAGAGCTTGAAAAGGTATGAAATATATGAAGGGCTTCAAAAGGTGTCAAAAATATGAGGAGCATGAAACCGTCTGCAAAATAGGAGGAGCATGAAATGGTGTTCAAAAACATGAAGAGCATGAAAAGATATGAAAATTATGAAGAGCTTCAAAAGGTGTGAAATACATGAGGAGGATTAAACGGTCTGAAAAATAGGAGGAGCATGAAGTGGTGTTCAAAAACATGAAGACCATGAAAAGGTGTGAAAAATATGAAGAGCCTCAAAAGTGTGAAAAATATGAGGAACATGATATGGTTTGAAAAATAGGATAGCCTGAAGCGGTGTTCATATACATGAAGAGCCTGAAAAGTTGTGAAAAATATGCAAAGCTTCAAAAGGTGTCAAAAATATGAAGAGCATGAAACAGTCTGAAAATTAGGAGGAGCATGAAGCGGTTTTGAAAGACATGAAGAGCTTGAAAAGGTGTTAAAAATATGAAGATCTTCAAAAGGTGTCAAAAATATGAGGAGCATGAAACAGTCTGAAAATTAGGAGGAGCATGAAGCAGTGTTGAAAAACATGAAGAGCTTCAAAAGTTGTGAAAAATATGAAGAGCTTCAAAAGGTGTCAAAAAGAGATGACCATGAAACGGTCTGAAAAATAGGAGGAGCACGAAATGGTGTTGAAAAACATGAAGAGCCTAAAAAGGTGGGAAAATGTGAATAGCTTCAAAAGGTGTCAAAAATATGAGGAGTTTGAAACGGTCTGAAAAAAAGGAGGAGCATGAAGCGGTGTTCAAAAACAAGAAGAGATTGAAAAGGTGTGAAAATTATGAAGAGCTTCAAAAGTTGTCAAAAATATGAGGAGCATGATACGGTCTGAAAAATAGGGGGAGCATGAAGTGGTGTTCAAAAACAGGAAGAGCGTGAAAAGGGGTGAAAAATATGAAGAGCTTCAAAATGTGTCAAAAATGAGATGTGCATGAAACGGTCTGAAAAATAGGAGAAGCATGAAGCGGTTTTGAAAAACATGAAAAGCCTGAAAATATGTGAAAAATATGAAGAGTTTCAAAAGGTGTGAAAAATATAAGGACCATGAAACGGTCTGAAAAATAGGAGGTGCATCAAGTGGTGTTGAAAATCATAAAGAGCTTGAAAACGTGGGAAAATATGAAGAGCTTCAAAATGTCTCAAAAATATGAGGAATATGAAACGGTCTGAAAAATAGGAGGATCATAAAGCGGTGTTGAAAAACATGAAGAGCCTGAAAATGGTGTGAAAAATTTGAAGAGCTTCAAAAGGTGTCAAAAATGAGATGTGCATGAAACGGTCTGAAAAATAGGAGCAGCATGAAGTGGTTGTGAAAAACATGAAAAGCCTGAAAATGCGTGCAAAATATGAAGAGCTTCAAAAGGTGTGAAATACATGAGGAGCATGAAATGGTCTGAGAAATAGGAGGAGCATGAAGCGGTGTTCAAAAACATGTAGAGACTAAAAAGGTGTGAAATATATGAAGAGCTTCAAAAGGAGTGAAAAATAGGAGGAGCATGAAACGGTCTGAAAAATAGGAGGAGCATGAACCGGTGTTCAAATACATGAAATGCCTGAAAAGGTGTGAAAAATATGAAGAGCTTCAAAAATATGAAAAATATGAAAAGCTTCAAAATGTGTGAAAAATATGAAGAGCTTCAAAAGGTGTCAAAAATATGAGGAACATGAAACGGTCTGAAAAATTGGAGGAGCATGAAGCCGTGTTAAAAAACATGAACAGCCTGAAAAGGTGTGAAAAATATGAAGAGCCTGAAAAGATGTGAAACATATGAAGAGCTTTAAAAGGTGTCAAAAATATGAGGAGCAGGAAACGGTCTGAAAAATAGAAGCAGCATGAAGCGGTGTTGAAATAGATGAAGAGCCTGAAAACGTGTGAAAAATATGAAGAGATTCAAAAGGTGTGAAAAATATGAAGAGCTTCAAAAGGTGTCAAAAATTAGATGAGCATGAAACGGTCTGAAATATAGGAGGAGCAAGAAGTAGTGTTGAAAAAAAATGAAGAGCCTGAAAAGGTGTGAAAAATATGAAAGCTTTAAAAGGTGTCAAAAATATGAGGAGCATGAAACGGTCTGAAAAATAGGAGGAGCATGAAGCGGTGTTGAAAAACATGAAGAGCCTGAAAAGGTGTGAAATATAAGAAGAGCTTCAAAAGGTGTCAAATATATGAGGAGCATGAAGCGGTGTTGAAAAACATGAAGAGCCTGAAAAGGTGTGAAAAATATGAAGAGCTTCTAAAGGTGTCAAAAATATGAGGAGCATGAAACGGTCTTAAAAATACGAGGACCATGAAGTGGTGTTGAAAAACATGAAGAGCCTGAAAAGGTGTGAAATATAAGAAGAGCTTCAAAAGGTGTCAAATATATGAGGAGCATGAAACGGTCTGAAAAATAGGTGGATCATGAAACGATGTTGAAAAACATGAAGAGCCTGAAAAGGTGTGAAAAATATGAAGAGCTTCAAAAGGTGTCAAATATGAGATGAGCATGAAACGATCTGAAAAATAGGAGGAGCATGAAGCGGTGTTGAAAAACATAAAGAGCCTGAAAAGGTGTGAAAAATATGAAGAGGTTCAAAAGGTGTCAAAAATATGAGGAGCATGAAACGTTCTGAAAAATAGGAGGAGCATGAATCGGTGTTGAAAAACAAGAAGAGCCTGAAAAGGTGTGAAAAATATGAAGAGCTTCAAAAGGTGTCAAAAATATGAGGAGCATGAAACGGTCTGAAAAATAGGAGGAGCATGAAGTGGTGTTGAAAAAAATGAACAGCCTGAAAAGGTGTGAAATATATGAAGAGCTTCAAAAGAAGTCAAAAATATGAGGAAAATGAAACGGTGTGAAAAATAGGAGGAGCATGAAGCGGTGTTGAAAATCATGAAGAGCCTGAAAAGGTGTGAAAAATATGAAGAGTTTCTTAAGGAGTCAAAAATATGAAGAGCATGAAACGGTCTGAAAAATAGAAGGAGCATGAAGAGGTGTTCAAAAACATGAAGAGCCTGGACAGATGTGAAAAATATGAACAGTTTCAAAAGGTGTCAAATATTTGAGGAGCATGAAACGGTCTGAAAAATAGGAGTTTTATGAAGCTGTGTTCAAAAACATGAAGAGCCTGAAAAGGTGTGAAAAATATGCAAAGCCTAAAAACCTCTCAAAATATGAGGAGCATGAAACGGTCTGAAAAATAGCAGGAGCATGAAGCGGTGTTCAAAAACATGAAGAGCCTGAAAAGTGTGAAAAATATGAAGAGCTTCAAAAGGTGTGAAAAGTATGAAGAGCTTCAAAATGTGTCAAAAATCGATGAGCAGGAAATGGTCTGAAAAATAGGAGGAGCATAAAGCAGTGTTGAAAAACATGAAGAGCCTGAAAAGGTG
This sequence comes from Dama dama, assembly GCF_033118175.1. NCBI lineage: Eukaryota > Metazoa > Chordata > Mammalia > Artiodactyla > Cervidae > Dama > Dama dama. Next base: position 1,143,257 of record NW_026870901.1, read on the forward strand.
TGAAAAATATGAAGATCTTCAAAAGGTGTGAAATACATGAGGAGCATGAAACGGTCTGAAAAAGAGGAGGAGCATGAAGGGGTGTTGAAAAACATGAAGAGCCTGAAAACGTGTGAAAAATATGAAGAGTTTCAAAAATGTGAAAAATATGAAGAGCTTCAAAAGCTGTGAAAAATACGACGAGCTTCAATAGGTGTAAAAAATGAGATGAACATGAAACTCTCTGAAACATAGGAGGAGCATGAAGCGGTGTTGAAAATCATGAAGAGCCTGAAAAGGTGTGAGAAATATGAAGAGCTTCAAAAGTTGTGAAAAATATGAAGAGTTTGAAAAGGTGTCAAAAATATGAGGAGCATGAAACGGTCTGAAACATAGGAGGAGCATGATGCGGTGTTCAAAAACATGAAAAGCCTGAAAAGGTGTGAAAAATATGAAGAGCTTCAAAAGGTGTCAAAATATGAGGAGCATGAAATGGTCTGAAAAATAGGAGGAGCATGAAACGGTGTGCAAAAATATGAAGAGCCTGAAAAGGTGTGAAAAATATGAAGAGCTTCAAAAGGTGTCAAAAAAGAGATGAGCATGTAACGGTCTGAAAAATAGGAGGAGCATGAAGCAGTGTTGAAAAACATGAAGAGTCTGAAAAGGTGTGAAAAATACGAAGAGCTTCAAAAGGTGTGAAAAATATGAGGAGCATGAAACGGTCTGAAATATAGGGGGATCATGAAGCGGGTTTGAAAAACATGAAGAGCCTGAAAAGGTGTGAAAAATGTGAAGAGTTTAAAAAGGTGTCAAAATATGAGGAACATGAATCGGTCTGAAAAATAAGAGAAGCCTGAAGTGGTGTTGAAAAACATGTAGAGCCTGAAAAGGTGTGAATATTATGAATAGCTTCAAAAGGTGTGAAATACATGAGGAGCATGAAACAGTCTGAAAAATAGGAGGAGCATGAAGCGGTATTGAAAATCATGAAAGCCTGAAAAGGTGTGAAAAATATGAAGAGCTTCAAAAGGGGTCAAAAATATGAGGAGCATGAAACGGTCTCAAAAATAGGAGGAGAATGAAGCGGTGTTAAAAATATGGAGAGCGTGAAAAGGTGTGAAAAATATGAAGAGCGTCAAAAGCTCTGAAAATTATGAGGAGCATGAAACAGTCTGAAAAATAGTAGGAGCATGAAGCGTTGTTGAAAAACATGAAGAGCCTGAAAAGGTGTGAAAAATATGAAGAGCTTCCAAAATTGTCAAAAATATGAGGATCATGAAACAGTATGAAAAATAGGAGGAGCCTGAAACAGTCGGAAAAAAAGGAGGACATTGAAACGGTGTTGAAAAACATGAAGAGCCTGAGAACGTGTGAAAAATATGAAGAGCTTCAAAAGGTGTGAAAAATATGGGGAGCTTCAAAATGTGTCAAAATATGACGAGCATGAAACGGTCTGAAAAATAGGAGGAGCATGAAGTGGTGTTGAAAAACATGAAGTGTCTGAAAAGTGTGAAATATATGAAGAGCTTCAAAATGTGTCAAAATATGAGGAGCATGAAACGGTCTGAAAAATAGGAGGAGCATGAAGCGGTGTTCAAAAACATGAAGAGCCTGAAAATGTGTGAAAAATATGAAGAGCTTCAAAAGGTGTCAAAAATATGAGGAACATGTAACGGTCTGAAAAATAGGAGGAGCATGAAATGCTGATCAAAATCATGAAGAGCCTGAAAAGGTGTGAAAAACATAAAGAGATCCAAAAGGTGTGAAATACATGAGGAGCATGAAACGGTCTGAAAAATAGGAGGGGCATGAAGTGGTGTGGTAAAAGAAGAAGAGCCTGAAAAGGTGTGAGAAATATGAAGAGCTTCAAAAGGTGTCAAAAGTATGAGGAGCATGATACGGTCTAAAAATACGAGGAGCATGAAGCGGTGTCAGAAACAGGAAGAGCCTGAAAAGGTGTGAAAAATATGAAAAGCATCAAAAGGTGTCAAAAAAGAGATGATCATGAAACGGTCTGAAAAATATTAGGAGCATGAAGCGGTTTTGAAAAACATGAAAGCCTGAAAATGTGTGAGAAATATGAAGACTTTCATAGGTGTCAAAAAATGAGTAGCATGAAACGTTCTGAAAAATAGGAGGAGTATGAAGCGGTGTTCAAAAACATGAAGAGCCTGAAAAGGTGTGAAAAATATGAAGACCTTCAAAAGGTGTGAAAAATGGGAGGAGCATGAAGCGGTGTTCAAAAACACGAAGAGCCTGAAAAGGAGTGAAAAATACGAAGAGCTTCAAAAGGTGTCAAATACATGAGGAGCATTAAACGTTCTGAAAAATAGGAGGAGCATGAAGCGGTGTTCAAAAACATGAAGAGCCTGAAAAGCTGTGAAAAATATGAAAAGCTTCAAAAGGTGTGAAAAATAGGAGGAGCATGAAGCGGTGTTCAAAAACATGAAGAGCCTGAAAACGTGTGAAAAACATGAAGAGCTTCAAAAGATGTGAAAAATATGAAGAGCTTCAAAAGGTATCAAAAATGAGATGAGCATGAAACGTTCTGAAAAATAGGAGGAGCATGAAGTGGTGTTGAAAATCATGAAGAGCCTGAAAAGGTGTAAAAAATATGAAGAGCTTCAAAAGGTGTCAAAAATATGAGCAGCAAGAATCGGTCTGAAATATAGGAGGAGCATGAAACGGTGTTCAAAAACATGAAGAGCCTGAAAAGCTGTGAAAAATATGAAGAGCTTCAAAAGGTGTGAAATATATCAAGAACTTCAAAAGGTGTCAAAAATGATATGAGCATTAAACGGTCTGAAAAGTAGGAGGAGCATGGAGTGGTGTTGAAAAACATGAAGAGCCTGAAAAAGTGTGAAATATATGAAGAGTTTCAAAGGGTGTAAAAAATATGAGGAGCTTCAAAAGGTGTTAAAATATGAGGAACATGAAACGGTCTTTAAAAGAGGAGGAGCATGAAGCGGTGTTGAAAAACATGAAGAACCTGAAAAGGTGTCAAAAATATGAAGAGCTTCAACAGGTGTCAAAAATATGAGGAGCATGTAACGGTCTGAAAAATAGGAGAAGCATGAAGGGTGATCAAAAAAATGAAGAGCCTGAAAAGGTGTGAAAAATATGAAGAGCTTCAAAAGGTGACAAAAATATGAGGAGCATGAAACGGTCTGAAAAGTAGGAGGAGCATGAAGCGGTGTCGAAAAACATGAAGAACCTGAAAAGGTGTGAAAAATATGAAGAGCTTCAAAAGGTGTCAAAAATATGAGGAGCATGTAACGGTCTGAAAAATAGGAGGAGCATGAAGCGGTGTTGAAAAACATGAAGAGCGTGAAAAGGTGTGAAAAATATGAAGAGCTTCAAAAGGTGTCAAAAATATGAGGAGCATGAAACTGTCTGAAAATAGGAGGAGCATGAAACGGTTTTTGAAAAGATGAAGAGCATGGAAAGATGTGAAAAATATGTAGAGCTTCAAAAGGTGTCAAAAATATGAGAAGCATGAAACGGTCTGAAAAATAGGAGGAACATGAAGTGTTGTTGAAAAACATGAAAAGCCTGAAAAATTGTGATATATATGAAGAGCTTCAAAAGGTCTGAAAAATATGAGGAGCAGGAAACGGTGTTGAAAAACATGAAGAGCCTCAAATGGTGTGAAAATGTGAAGAGCTTCAACATGTGTCAAAAATATGAGGAGAATGAAAAGGTCTGAAAAATAATAGGAGCAGGAAACGGTGTTGAAAAACAGGAAGAGCCTGAAAAGGTGTGAAAAATATGAAGAGCTTCAAATTGTGTCATAAATATGAGGCGCATGAACCGGTCTGAAAAATCCGAGGAGCATGAAGTCGTGTTGAAAAACATGAAGAGCCTGAAAAGGTGTGAAAAAAAATGAAGAGCTTCTAAAGGAGTCAAAAATATGTGCAGGATGAAACTTTCTGTAAAATACGATGATCATGAAACGGTTTTGAAAAAGATGAAGAGCATGAAAAAGTGTGAAATATATGACGAGCTTCAAAAGGTGTGGAAAATATGAGGAGCAGGAAACGGTATGAAAAATAGGAGAAGAATGAAGGGGTGTTCAAAAACATGAAGAGCCTGAAAAGGTGTGAAAAATATGTAGAGCTTCAAAAGGTGTGAAAAATATGAAGAGCTTCAAAAAGTGTGAAATACATGAGGAGGATTAAACGGTTTGAAAAATAGGAGGAGCATGAAGGGGTGTTGAAAAACATGAAGAGCGTGAAAAGGTGTGAAAAATATGAAGAGCTTAAAAGGTGTAAAAATTATGAGGAGTATGAAACGGTCTGAAAACAGGAGGAGCATGTATCCATGTTCAAAAACATGAAGAGCCTGAAAAGGTGTGAAATATATGAAGAGCTTCAAATGGTGTCAAAAATATGAGGAGCATGAAACGGTCTGCAAAATAGGAGGAGCATGAAATGGTGTTCAAAAACATGAAGAGCCTGAAAATGTGTGAAAAATATGAGGACTTTCAATAAGTGTGAAATACATGAGGAGGATTAAACAGTCTGAAAAATAGGAGGAGCATGAAGCGGTGTTGAAAAACATGAAGGCCTGAAAACGTGTGAAAAACATGAAGAGCTTCAAAAGGTGTGAAAAATATGAAGAGCTTCAAAAGGTGTCAAAAATTATATGAGCATGAAATGGTCTGAAAAATAGGAGGAGCATGAAGTGGTTTTGAAAAAAATGAAGAGCCTGAAAAGGTGTGAAAAATATGAAGAGCTTCAAGAGATGTCAAAAATATGAGGAGTATGAATCGTTCTGAAAAAGAGGAGGAGCATGAAGCGGTTTTCAAAGACATGAAGAGCCTGAAAAGATGTGCAAATATGAAGAGCTTCAAAAGGTGTCAAAAATATGAGGAGCATGAAACTGTCTGAAAAATAGGAGGAGCATGAAGCGGTGTTGAAAAACATGAAGAGCCTGAAAAGGTGTGAAAAAAATGAAGAGCTTCAAAAGGTGTGAAAAATATGAGGTGCGTGAAACGGTCTGAAAAATAGGAGGAGCATGAAGCGGTGTTGAAAAAAGAAGAGCCTGAAAACGTGTGAAAAATATGAAGAGCTTCAAAAGGTGTGAAAAATATGAAGAGCTTCAAAAGGTGTCAAAAATATGAGGAGCATGAAACTGTCTCAAAAAGAGGAGGAGCATGAAGCGGTGTTCAAAAACAAGAAGAGCCTGAAAAGGTGTGAAAAATATGAAGAGCTTCAAAAGGTGTCAAAAATATGAGGAGCATGAAACGGTTTGAAAAATAGCAGAAGCATGAAGCCGTGTTCAAAAAAATGAAGAGCCTGAAAAGGTGTGAAAAATATGAAGACCGTCAAAAGGAGTGAAAAATAGGAGGAGCATTAAACGGTCTGATAACTAGGAGGAGCATGAAGCGGTGTTGAAAAACATGAAGAGCCTGAAAACGTGTGGAAAATATGAAGAGCTTCAAAATGTGTCAAAAATATGAGAGGCATGAAACGGTCTGAAAAATAGGAGGAGCATGAAGTGTTGTTGAAAAACATGAAGAGCCTGAAAATTTGTGAATAATATGAAGCGCTTCAAAAGGTGTCAAATATATGAGGAGCATGAACCGGTCTGAAAAATAGGAGGAGTATGAAGAGATGTTGAAAAACATGAAGAGTCTGAAAAGGTGTGAAATATATGAAGAGCTTCAAAAGGTGTGAAATATAGGAGGAGCATGAAGTGTGTTCAGAAACATATAGAGCCTTAAAATGTGTCAAATATATGAAGAGCTTCTAAAGGTGTCAAAAATAAGAGGAGCATGAAACAGTTTGAAAATAGGAGGAGCATGAAACGGTGTTGAAAAACATGAAGAGCCTAAAAACTTGTGAAAAATATGAAGAGCTTCAAAAGGTGTGAAAAATATGAAGAGTTCAAATGGTGTCAAAATATGAGGAGCATGAAACGGTCTGAAAAATAGGAGGAGGATGAAGCGATGTTGAAAAACATGAAGAGTCTGAAAAGGTGTGAAATATATGAAGAGCTTCAAAAGGTGTGAGAAATATGAGGAGCATGAAACGGTCTGAAAAATAGGAGGAGCATGAAACGGTGTTGAAAAACCTGAAGAACAGGAAAAGGTGAGAAATATGTGAAGAGCTTCAAAAGGTGTGAAAAATATAGGAGCATGAAGCGTTGTTCAAAAACATGAAGAGCTTGAAAAGGTGTGAAATATATGAAGATCTTCAAAAGTGTGAAAAATGGGAGGAGCATGAAGCGGTGTTCAAAAACATGAAGAGCCTGAAAAGGTGTGAAATATATGAAGAGCTTCAAAAGGTGTCAGAAATATGAGGAGCATGAAACAGTCTGAAAAATAGGAGGAGCTTGAAATGGTGTTGGAAAACAAGAAGAGCCTGAAATGGTGTGAAAAATATGAAGAGCTTCAACAGGTGTGTAAAATATGAGGAGCATGAAACGGTCTGAAAAATAGGAGGAGCGTGAAGCTTTGTTGACAAAAATGAAAAGCCTGAAATGGTGTGAAAAATATGAAGAGCTTAAAAAGGTGTCAAAAATTTGAGAAGCATGAAACGGTCTGAAAAATATAGGAGGAGCATGAAGCGGTGTTCAAAAACTTGAAGAGCTTGAAAAGGTGTGAAATATATGAAGAGCTTCAAAAGTTGTGAAATATAGGAGGAGCATGAAGCGGTGTCAAAAACATGAAGAGCCTTAAAAGTGTTGAAATATATGAAGAGCTTCAAAAGGTGTCAAAAATATGAGGATCATGAAATAGTCTGAAAAATAGGAGGAGCATGAAATGGTGTTGAAAAACATGAAGAGCATGAAAAGATGTGAAAAATATGAATAGCTTCTAAAGGTGTCAAAAATAAGAGGAGCATGAAACAGTCTGAAAATAGGGGGAGCATGAAACGGTGTTGAAAAGCATGAAGAGCCTGAAAATGTGTGAAAAATATGGAGAGCTTCAAAAGGTGTCAAAAATATAGCAGCATGAAAAAGTCTGAAAATACGAGGAGCATGAAACGGTGTTGAAAAGCATGAAGAGCCTGAATAGGTGTGAAAAATATGAAGAGCTTCAAAGGGGAAAAAATATGAGGAGCATGAAACGGTCTGAACAATAGGAGGAGCATGAAACGGTGTAGAAAAACATGAAAAGAATGAAAAGGTGTCAAAAATATGAAGAGTTTCAAAAGGAGTAAAAAATGTGAGGAGCAAGAAAAGGTCTGACAAATAAGAGGAGCATGAAACGGTGTTGAAAAGCATGAAGAGCCTGAAAATATGTGAAAAATATGGAGAGCTTCAAAAGGTGTTAGAAATATGAGGAGCATGAAACGGTCTGAAAAATAGGAGGAGCATGAAACGGTGTTGAAAAACATGAAGAGCCTTAAAACTTGTGAAAAATATGAAGAGCTTCAAAAGGTGTCAAAAATATGAAGAGCTTCAAAAGGTGTCAAAAATATGAGGAGCATGAAACGGTCTGAAAAATAGGAGGAGGATGAAGCGATGTTGAAAAACCTGAAGAACAGGAAAAGGTGAGAAATATATGAAGAGCTTCAAAAGGTGTGAAAAATATGAGGAGCATGAAACGGTCTGAAAAATAGGAGGAGCATTAAACGGTGTTCAAAAACATGAAGAGCCTGAAAATGTGTGAAAAATATTAAGAGCTTCAAAAGGTGTGAAAAATATGAGGAGCATGAAGCGGTGTTCAAAAACATGAAGAGCTTGAAAAGGTTTGAAATTTTTGAATATCTTCAAAAGGTGTGAAAAATAGGAGGAGCATGAATCGATGTTCAAAAACATGAAGAGCCCGAAAAGGTTTGAAATATATGAAGAGCTTCAAAAGGTGTCAGAAATATGAGGAGCATGAAACAGTCTGAAAAATGGGAGGACCTTGAAATGGTGTTGAAAAACAAGAAGAGCCTGAAATGGTGTGAAAAATATGAAGAGCTTCAACAGGTGTGTAAAATATGAGGAGCATGAAATGATCTGAAAAATAGGAGGAGCATGAAGCTTTGTTGACAAAAATGAAGAACCTGAAAAGGTGTGAAAAATATGAAGAGCTTCAAAAGGTGTCAAAAATTTGAGAAGCATGAAACGGTCTGAAAATTACGAGGAGCATGAAGCGGTGTTGAAAAACATGAAGAGCCTGAAAAGCTGTGAAAAATATGAAGAGCTTCAAAAGGTGTCAAAATTATGAGGAACAAGATAAGGTTTGAAAAAAAAGAGGAGCATGAAACGGTGTTCAAAAACATGAAGAGCCTGAAAAGGTGTGAAAAGTATGAAGAGATTCAAAGGGGAAAAAATATGAGGAGCATGAAACGGTGTGAACAATAGGAGGAGCATGAAACGGTGTTGAAAAACATGAAGAGCCTGAATAGGTGTGAAAAGTATGAAGAGATTCAAAGGGGAAAAAATAGGAGGAGCATGAAACGGTGTGAACAATAGGAGGAGCATGAAACGTTGTTGAAAAACATGAAGAGCCTGAAATTTTGTGAATAATATGAAGAGCTTCAAAATGTGTCAAATATATGAAGAGCATGAAACGTTTTGAAAAATATGAGTAGCATGAAGCGGTGTTCAAAAACGTGAAGAACCTGAGAAGGTGTGAAAAATATGAAGAGCTTCAATGGTGTCAAAAATATGAGGAGCATGAAACGGGCTGAAAAATAGGTGGAGCATGAAACGGTGTTGAACAACATCAAGAGCCTGACAAGGTGTGAATACTATGAAGAGCTTCAAATGGTGTGAAAAATATAAGGAGCATGAAACAATCTGCAAAATAGGAGGAGAATGAAAAGGTGTTCAAAAACATGAAGAGCCCGTAAAGGTGTGAAAAATATGAAGAGCTTCAAAATGTGTGAAAAATATGAGGAGCATGAAACGGTCTGAAATATAGCAGGAGCATGAAACGGTGTAGAAAAACATGAAAAGAATGAAAAGGTGTCAAAAATGTGAAGAGTTTCAAAAGGAGTAAAAAATGTGAGGAGCAAGAAAAGGTCTGACAAATAGGAGGAGCATGAAACGGTGTTGAAAACATGAAGAGCATGAAAAGGTGTGAAATATAGGAGGAGCATGAAGCGGTGTTCAGAAACATGAAGAGCCTGAAACTGTGTGAAAAATATTAAGAGTTTCAAAAGGTGTGAAAAATATGAGGAGCATGAAGCGGTGTTCAAAAACATGAAGAGCTTGAAAAGGTTTGAAATTTTTGAAGATCTTCAAAAGGTGTGAAAAATAGGAGGAGCATGAATCGGTTTTGAAAATCATGAAGAGCCAGAAAAGTTGTGAATAATATGAATAGCTTCAAAAGGTGTGAAAAATATGAAGAGGTTCAAAAGGTGTCGAAAATGAGATGAGCATGAAACGGTCTGAAAATAGGAGGAGCATAAAGCGGTGTTGAAAAACATGAAGAGCCTGAAAAGTTGTGAATAATATGAAGAGCTTCAAAAGGTGTGAAAAATATGAAGAGGTTCAAAAGGTGTCGAAAATGAGATGAGCATGAAACGGTCTGAAAAATAGGAGGAGCATGAAGCGGTGTTGAAAAACATCAAGAGCCTGACAAGGTGTGAATACTATGAAGAGCTTCAAATGGTGTGAAAAATATAAGGAGCATGAAACGGTCTGCAAAATAGGAGGAGAATGAAAAGGTGTTCAAAAACATGAAGAGCCCGTAAAGGTGTGAAAAATATGAAGAGCTTCAAAATGTGTGAAAAATATGAGGAGCATGAAACGGGCTGAAAAATAGGTGGAGCATGAAACGGGGTTGAAAAAAATCAAGAGCCTGACAAGGTGTGAATACTATGAAGAGCTTCAAATGGTGTGAAAAATATAAGGAGCATGAAACGGTCTGCAAAATAGGAGGAGAATGAAAAGTTGTTCAAAAACATGAAGAGCCCGTAAAGGTGTGAAAAATATGAAGAGCTTCAAAAGGTGTCAAAAATATGACGAGCATGAAACGGTCTGAAAAATAGGAAGAGCATGAAGCGGTGTTCAAAAACATGAAGAGCCTGAAAAGGTTTGAAAAGTATGAAGAGCTTCAAAACGTGTCAAAAATATGAGGAGCATGAAATTTCTGAAAAATAGGAGGAGCGTGAAGCGGTGTTCAAAAACATGAAGAGCCTGAAAAGGTGTGAAAAATATGAAAAGCCTCAAAACCTGTCAAAAATGTGAGGAGCATGAAACGGTCTGAAAAATAGCAGGATCATGAAGCGGTGTTGAAAAACATGAAGAGTATGAAAACGTGTGAAAATATAAAGAGTTTCAAAAATATGAAAAATATGAAGAGTTTCAAAAGATGTGAAAAATATGAAGAGCTTCAAAAGGTGTCAAAAATGAGATGAGCATGAAATGGTCTGAAAAATATGAGGAGCATGAAGCGGTGTTGAAAATCATGAAGAGCCTGAAAAGGCGTGAAAAATATGAAGAGCTTCAAAAGGTGTCAAAAATATGAGGAGCATGAAACGGTGTGAAAAATAGGAGCAGCATGAAACGGTGTTCAAAAACCTGAAGACATTGAAAAGGTGTGAAAAATATGAAGAGCTTCTAAAGGTGTCAAAAATATGAGGAGCATGAAACGATCTGAAAAGTAGGAGCAGCATGAAATGATGTTCAAAAACCTGAAGAGCCTGAAAAGGAGTTGAAAAATATGAAGAGCTTCAAAAGGTGTGAAATACATGAGGAGCATGAAACGGTCTGAAAATAGGAGGACCATGATGCGCTGTTCAAAAACATGTGGAGCCTGAAAAGGAGTGAAAAATATGAAGAGCTTCAAAAGGGGTCATAAAAAGAGGAGCATGAAACGACCTGAAAAGTAGGAGGAGTATGAAGCAGTGTTCAAAAACATGAAGAGCCTGTAAAGGTGTGAAATATATGAAAAGCTTCAAAAGGTGTTAAAAATATGAGGAGCATGTAACGGACTGAAAAATAGGAGGAGCATGAAGCGGTGTCCAAAAACATGAAGATCCTGAAAAGATGTGAAAAATATGAAGAGCTTCAAAAGTTGTCAAACATAAGAGGAGCTTGAAACAGTCTAAAAAATAGGAGGAGCATGAAGTGTTATTGAAAAACATGAAGAGCCTGAAAAAGTGTGAAAAATATGAAGAGCTTCAAAAGGTGTCAAATATAAGAAGAGCTTCAAAAGGTGTCAAAAATGAGATGAGCATGAAACGGTCTGAAAAATAGGAGGAGCTTAATGGTGTTCAAAAAAATGAAGAGCCTGAGAAGGTGTGAAATATATCAAGAGCTTCAAAAGGTGTCAAAAATAGGAGGATAATGAAACGTTCTGAAAAATAGGAGGAGCATGAAGCGGTGTTGAAAAACATGCAGAGCCTGAAAAGGTGTGAAAAATATGAAGAGCTTCAAATCGTGTCAAAAATATGAGGAGCATGAAACGGTCTGAAAAATAGGACGAGCATGAAGCTGTGTTCAAAAATATGAAGAGCATGAAAAGGTGTGAAAAATATGAAGAGCTTCAAAACGTGTCAGAAATATGAGGAGCATGAAACGGTCTGAAAAATAGAAGCAGCATGAAATGGTGTTGAAAAACATGAAGAGCCTGAAAAGGTGTGAAAAATATGAAGAGATTCAAAAGGGGTCAAAAATATGAAGAGCATGAAACGGTCTGTAAAATAGGAGGATCATGAAGTGGTGTTCAAAATCATGAAGAGCCTGAAAAGGTGTGAAAAATATGAAGAGCTTCAAAAGGTGTCAAAAATATGAGGAGCATGAAACGGTCTGAAAAATAGGAGGAGCAAGAAGCGGTGTTGAAAAAATGAACAGCCTGAAAACATTTGAAAAATATGAAGAGCTTCAAAAGGTGTGAAATTAATGAGGAGCATTAAACGGTCTGAAAAATACGAGAAGCATGAAGTGGTGTGGAAAAACATGAAGAACCTGAAAACGGGCGAAAAATATGAAGAGCATGAAACGGTCTGAAAATTTGAAGGATCATGAGCGGTGTTCAAAAACATGAGGAGCCTGAAAAGGTGTGAAAAATATGAAGAGCTTCAAATCGTGTCAAAAATATGAGAAGCATGAAAGGGTCTGAAAGATAGGAGGAGCATGAAACGGTGATCAGAAACATGAAGAGCCTGAAAAGTTGTGAGAAATATGAAGAGCTTTCACAGGTGTCAAAAATATAAGGAGCATGAAACGGTCTGAAAAAGAGGAGGAGCATGAAGCGGTGTTGAAAAACATGAAGAGCCTGAAAAGGTGTGAAAAATATGAAGAGCTTCAAAAGATGTGAAAAATATGAAGAGCTTCAAAAGGTGTCAAAATGACATGAGCATGAAACGGTCTGAAAAATAGGAGGAGCATGAAGTGGTGTTGAAAAACATGAGGAGCCTGAAAAGGTGTGAAATATATGAAGAGCTTCAAAAGGTGTCAAAAATATGAGGAGAATGAAACGGTCTGCAAAATAGGAGGAGCATGAAATGGTGTTCAAAAACATGAAGATCCTGAAAAGGTGTGAAAAATATGAAGAGCTTCAAAAGGTGTCAAAAATATGAGGAGCATGAATAGGTCTGAAAAATAGGAGCAGCATGAAACGGTGTTCAAAAACATGAAGAGCCTGAAAAGTTGTGAAAAATATGAAGAGCTTCAAAACGTGTGAAATACATGAGGAGCATGAAACTCTCTGAAAAATAGGAGGAGCATGAAGCGGTTTTGAAAAACATGAAGAGTCTGAAAACGTGTGAAAATATGAAGAGCTTCAAAAATATGAAAAATATGAAGAGCTTCAAAAGGTGTGGAAAATATGAAGAGCTTCAAAATGTGTCAAAAGTGAGATGAGCATGAAACGGTCTGAAAAATAGGAGGAGCATGAAGTGGTGTTGAAAAACAGGAAGAGCCTGAAAATGTATGAAATATATGAAGAGCTTCAAAAGTTGTCAGAAATGATAGAAACATGAAACGATCTGAAAAATAGGATGAGCAAGAAGGGGTGTTGAAAAACATGAAGAGCCTGAAAACGTTTGAGAAATATGAAGAGCTTCAAAAGGTGTGGAAAATATGAAGAGCTTCAAAATGTGTCAAAAGTGAGATGAGCATGAAACGGTCTCAAAAATAGGAGGAGCATGAAGTGGTGTTGAAAAACATGAAGAGCCTGAAAACGTGTGAAAAATACGAAGAGCTTCAAAAGATGTGGTAAAATATGACGAGCTTCAAAAGGTGTCAAAAATGAGATGAGCATGAAACGGTTTGAAAAATAGGAGGAGCATGAAGCGGTGTTGAAAAACATGAAGAACCTGAAAAGCTGTGAGAAATATGAAGAGCTTCAAATAGTGTCAAAAATATGAGGAGCATGAAACGGTCTGAAAAATAGGAGGAGCATGAAGCGGTGTTGAAAAACATGAAGTACCTGAAAAGCTGTGAGAAATATGAAGAGCTTCAAATGGTGTCAAAAATATGATGAGCATGAAACGGTCTGAAAAATAATAGGATCACGAAGCGGTGTTCAAAAACATGAAGAGCCTGAAAAGGTTTGAAATATATGAAGAGTTTCAAAAGGTGTCAAAAATATGAGGAGCATGAAACGGTCTGAAAAATAGGAGTGTCATGAAACGGTGTTGAAAAACATGAAGACCATGAAAAAGTGTGAAATATATGAAGAGTTTCAAAAGGTGTCAAAAATATGAGGAGCTTGAACCGGTCTGAAAAATAGGAGGAGCATGAAGCGGTGTTCAAAAACATGAAGAGCCTGAAAACGTGTGAAAAATATGAAGAGCTTCAAAAGGTGTGAAATACATGAGGAGCATTAAACGGTCTGAAAAATAGGAGGAGCATGAAGCGGTGTTCAAAAACAGGAAGAGCCTGAAAAGTTGTGAAAAATATGAAGAGTTTCAAAAGGTGTCAAAAGTAAGAGGAGCATGAAACGGTCTGAGAAATATGAGGAGCATGAAGCGGTGTTCAAAAACATGAAAAGCCTGAAAATGTGTGAAATATATGAAGAGCTTCAAAAGGTGTCAAAAATGAGATGAGCATCAAACGGTCTGAAAAATAGGAGGAGCATGAAGTGGTGTTGAAAAAAAAGAAGAGACTGAAAAGGTGTGAAATAATGAAGAGCTTCAAAAGGTGTCAAAAATATGAGGAGAAGGAAAGGGTCTGAAAAATAGGAGGAACATGAAGCTGTGTTGAGAAACATGAAGAGCCTTAAAAGGTGTGAAAAATATGAAGAGCTTCAAAAGGTGTGAAAAATATGAGGAGCATGAAAGGGCCTGAAAAATAGAAGCATGAAGTGGTGTGGAAAAACATGAAGAGCCTGAAAAGGTGTCAAAAATATGAAGAGCTTCAAATGGTGTCAAAAATATGAGGAGCATGTAACGTTCTGAAAAATAGGAGGAGCATGAAACGGTGATCAAAAACATGAGGAGCCTGAAAAGGTGTCATAAATATGAAGAGCTTCAAATCATGTCAAAAATATGAGAAGCATGAAACGGTCTGAAAGATAGGAGGAGCATGAAACGGTGATCAGAAACATGAAGATCATGAAAAGTTGTGAAAAATATGGAGAGCTTCAAAAGGTGTGAAATTCATGAGGAGCATGAAACGGTCTGAAAAATAGGAGAAGCATGAAGTGGTGTGGAAAAACATGAAGAGCCTGAAAAGGTGTGAAAACTATGAAGAGCTTCAAAAGGTGTCAAAAATATGAAGAGCATGAAACGGTCTGAAAAATAGGAGGATCATGAAACGGTGTTGAAAAACATAAAGAGCCTGAAAAGGTGTGAAAAATATGAAGAGTTTCAAAAGGTGTCAAAATATGAGGAGCATGAAACGGTCTGAAAAATAGGACGAGCATGAAGCTGTGTTCAAAAATATGAAGAGCCTGAAAAGGTGTGAAAAATATGAAGAGCTTCAAAAGGTGTCAAAAATATGAGGAGCATGAAACGGCCTGAAAAATAGAAGCAGCATGAAACGGTGTTGAAAAATATGAAGAGCCTGAAAAATATGTGTGAAAAATATGAAGAGCTTCAAAAGGGGTCAAAAATATGAAGAGCATGAAACGGTCTGTAAAATAGGAGGATCATGAAGCGGTGTTCAAAATCATGAAGAGCCTGAAAAGGTGTGAAAAATATGAAGAGCTTCAAAGCGTGTCAAAAATATGAGGAGCATGAAACGGTCTGAAAAATAGGAGGAGCAAGAAGCGGTGTTGAAAATAATGAACAGCCTGAAAACGTTTGAAATATATGAAGAGCTTCAAAAGGTGTGAAATTAATGAGGAGCATGAAACGGTCTGAAAAATACGAGAAGCATGAAGTGGTGTGGAAAAACATGAAGAACCTGAAAACGTGTGAAAAATATGAAGAGTATCAAAAGGTGTCAAAAATATGAAGAGCATGAAACAGTCTGAAAATTTGAAGGATCATGAGCAATGTTCAAAAACATGAGGAGCCTGAAAAGGTGTGAAAAATATGAAGAGCTTCAAATGGTGTCAAAAATATGAGAAGCGTGAAACGGTCTGAAAGATAGGAGGAGCATGAAACGGTGTTCAAAAACATGAAGAGCCTGAAATGGTGTGAAAAATATGAAGAGCTTCAAAAGGTGTCAAAAATATGAGGAGGAAGAAATGGTCTGAAAAATAGAAGGAGCATGAAACGGTCTTCAAAAACATGAAGAGCCTGAAAAGGTGAAAAATATGAAGAGCTTCAAAAGGTGTCAAAAATATGAGGAGCAAGAAATGGTCTGAAAAATAGAAGGAGCATGAAACGGTCTTCAAAAACATGAAGAGCCTGAAAAGGTGTGAAAAATATGAAGAGCTTCAAATGGTGTCAAAAATATGAGGAGCAAGAAATGGTCTGAAAAATAGAAGGAGCATGAAACGGTCTTCAAAAACATGAAGAGCCTGAAAAGGTGTGAAAAATATGAAGAGCTTCAAAAGGTGTCAAAAATGTGAGGAGCATGAAACGGTCTGAAAAATAGGAGTAGCATGAAGCGGTGTTCAAAAACATGAAGAGCCTGAAATGGTGTGAAAAATATGAAGAGATTCAAAACGTGTCAAAAATATGAGGAGCATGAAACTGTCTGAAAAAAGAAGAGCAAGAAAGGGTGTTGAAAAACATGAAGAGACTGAAAACGTGTGAAAAATATAAAGAGCTTCCAAAGATGTGAAAAATATGAAGAGATTCAAAAGGTGTCAAAACTATTAGGGCATGAAACGGTCTGAAAAATACGAGGAGCATGAAGTAGTGTTGAAAAACATGAAGAGCCTGAAAAGGTGTGAAAATTATGAAGAGCTTCAAAAGTTGTCAAAAATATGAGGAGCATGAAATGGTCTGAAAAATAGGAGAAGCGTGAAGCTGTGTTCAAAAACATGAAGAGCCTGAAAAGGTGTGAAAAATATGAAGAGATTCAAAAGGTGTCAATAATATGAGGAGCATGAAACTGTCTGAAAAAATGGGACGAGCATGAAGCTGTGTTCAAAAACATGAAGAGCCTGAAAAGGTGTGAAAAATATGAGGAGCATGAAATTGTCTGAAAAATAGGAGGAGAATAAGGCGGTGTTGAAAAACATGAAGAGCCTGAAAAGGTGTGGAAAATATGAAGAGATTCAAAAGGTGTCAATAATATGAGGAGCATGAAACTGTCTGAAAAATGGGAGGGGCATGAAGCTGTGTTCAAAAACATGAAGAGGCTGAAAAGGTGTGAAAAATATGAGGAGCATGAAATTGTCTGAAAAAAAGGAGGAGCATGAAGTGGTGTTCAAAAACATGAAGAGCCTGAAAAGTTGTGAAAAATATGAAGAGCTTCAAAAGGTGTCAAAAATACGAGGAGCATGTAACGGTCTGAAAAATAGGAGGAGCATGAAGCATTGTTCAAAAACGTGAAGAGCCTGAAAAGGTGTGAAAAATATGAAGAGCTTCAAAAAGTGTCAAAAATACGAGGAGCATGAAACGGTCTGAAAAATAGAAGCAGCATGAAGCGGTGTTCAAAAACATGAAGAGCCTGAAAACGTGTGAAAAATATGAAGAGCTTCAAAGGTGTGAAAAATATGAAGAGCTTCAAAAAGTGTCAAAAATTAGATGAGCATGAAACGGTCTGAAAAATAGGAGGAGCATGAAGCGTTGTTCAAAAACGTGAACAGCCTGAAAAGGTGTGAAAAATATGAAGAGCTTCAAAAGTTGTCAAATATGTGCGGAGCATGAATAGGTCTGAAAAACAGGAGGAGCATGAAGCGGTGTTCAAAAACATGAAGAGCCTGAAAAGGTGTGAAAAATATGAAGAGCTTCAAAAGGTGTCAAAAATATGAGGAGCAAGAAATGGTCTGAAAAATAGAAGGAGTATGAAACGGTCTTCAAAAACATGAAGAGCCTGAAAAGGTTTGAAAAATATGAAGAGCTTCAAAAGGTGTCAAAAATGTGAGGAGCATGAAACAGTCTGAAAAATAGGAGGAGCATGAAGCGGTGTTCAAAAACATGAAGAGCCTGAAATGGTGTGAAACAGATGAAGAGATTCAAAACGTGTCAAAAATATGAGGAGCATGAAACGGTCTGAAAAAAGTAAGAGCAAGAAAGGGTGTTGAAAAACATGAAGAGACTGAAAAGGTGTGAAAAATATGAAGAGCTTCAAAAGGTGTCAAAAAAGAGATGAGCATGAAAAGGTCTGAAAAATACAAGGAGCATGAAGCGGTGTTGAAAATCATGAACAGCCTGAAAAGGTATGAAAAATATGAAGAGCTTCATAAGGTGTGAAATATATGAAGAGCTTCAAAAGGTGTCAAAATGAGATGAGCATGAAACGATTTGAAAAATCGGAGGATCATGAATTGGTGTTGAAAAAACTGAAGAGCCTGAAAAGGTGTGAAATATCTGAAGAGCTTCAAAATGTGTCAAATATATGAGGAGAATGAAACGGTCTGAAAAATAGGCGGAGCATGAAGCGGTGATCAAAAACATGAAGAGCCTGAAAAGGTGTGAATAATATGAAGAGCTTCTAAAGGTGTCAAAAATATGAGGAGCATGAAACGGCCTGAAAAATAGGCGGAGCATGAAGCAGTGTTGAAAAACATCAAGAGAATGAAAAGTGTGAAATACATGAGGAGCTTCAAAAGGTGTGAAAAATATGAGGAGCATGAAAGGGTCTGAAAAATAGGAGGAGCATGAAGCGGTGTTTAAAAACATGAAGAGCCTGAAAAGTAGTGAAAAATATGAAGAGCTTCAAAAGGTGTCAAAAATATGAGGAGCATGAAACGGTCTGAAAAATGAGAGGAGCATGAAGCGGTGTTGAAAAACATGAAGAGCCTGAAAAGGTGTGAAAAATATGAAGAGTTTCAAAAGGTGTGAAATACATGAGGAGCATGAAACGGTCTGAAAAATAGGAGGAGCATGAAGCGGTGTTGAAAAATATGAAGAGCCTGAAAAGGTGTGAAAATTATGAAGAGCTTCAAAAGGTGTCAAAAATATGAGGAGCATGAAACGGTCTTAAAAATAGGAGGAGGATGAAGCGGTGTTCAAAAACTTGAAGAGGATGAAAAGGTGTGAAAAATATGAAGAGCTTCAAAAGGTGTCAAAAATATGAGGAGCATGAAACGGTCTTAAAAATAGGAGGAGGATGAAGCGGTGTTCAAAAACTTGAAGAGGATGAAAAGGTGTGAAAAATATGAAGAGCTTTCACAGGTGTCAAAAATATAAGGAGCATGAAACGGTCTGAAAAAGAGGAGGAGCATGAAGCGGTGTGGAAAAACATGAAGAGCCTGAAAAGGTGTGAAATATGTGAAGAGCTTCAAAAAGTGTGAAATACATGAGGAGCATGAAACTCTCTGAAAAATAGGAGGAGCATGAAGTGGTGTTCAAAAACATCAAGAGCCTGAAAAGCTGTGAAAAATATGAAGAGCTTCAAAAGGAGTGAAAAATATGAGGAGCATGAAACGGTCTGAAAAATAGATGCAGCATGAAATGGTGTTGACAAACATGAAGAGCCTGAAAAGGTGTGAAAAATATGAAGAGCTTCAAAAGGTGTCAAAAATATGAGGAGCAAGAAATGGTCTGAAAAATAGGAGGAGCATGAAACGGTCTTCAAAAACATGAAGAGCCTGAAAAGGTGTGAAAAATATGAAGAGCTTCAAAAGGTGTCAAAAATGTGAGGAGCATGAAACGGTCTGAAAAATAGGAGTAGCATGAAGCGGTGTTCAAAAACATGAAGAGCCTGAAATGGTGTGAAATATATGAAGAGATTCAAAAGGTGTGAAAAATATGAGGAGCATGAAACTGTCTGAAAAAAGGAAGAGCAAGAAAGGGTGTTGAAAAACATGAAGAGCCTGAAAACGTGTGAAAAATATGAAGAGCTTCCAAAGATGTGAAAAATATGAAGAGCTTCAAAAGATGTCAAAACTATTAGGGGCATGAAACGGTCTGAAAAATACGAGGAGCATGAAGTGGTGTTGAAAAACATGAAGAGCCTGAAAAGGTGTGAAAATTATGAAGAGCTTCAAAAGGTGTCAAAAATATGAGGAGCATGAAACGGTCTGAAAAATAGGAGAAGCGTGAAGCTGTGTTCAAAAACATGAAGAGCCTGAAAAGTTGTGAAAAATATGAAGAGCTTCAAAAGGTGTGAAAAATATGAGGAGCATGAAAAGGTCTGAAAAATAGAAGCAGCATGAAATGGTGTTGAAAAACATGAAGAGCCTGAAAAGGTGTGAAAAATATGAAGAGCTTCAAAAATGTGAAAAATATGAGGAGCTTCAAAAGGTGTGAAATATATGAAGAGTTTCAAAAGGTGTTAAAAATTAGAAGAGCATGAAACGGTCTGAAAAATAGGAGGAGCATCAAGTGGTGTTGAAAAACATGAAGAGCCTGAAAAGGTGTGGAAAATATGAAGAGATTCAAAAGGTGTCAATAATATGAGGAGCATGAAACTGTCTGAAAAATGGGAGGAGCATGAAGCTGTGTTCAAAAACATGAAGAGCCTGAAAAGGTGTGAAAAATATGAGGAGCATGAAATTGTCTGAAAAATAGGAGGAGAATAAGGCGGTGTTGAAAAACATGAAGAGCCTGAAAAGGTGTGGAAAATATGAAGAGATTCAAAAGGTGTCAATAATATGAGGAGCATGAAACTGTCTGAAAAATGGGAGGAGCATGAAACGGTCTTCAAAAACATGAAGAGCCTGAAAAGGTGTGAAAAATATGAAGAGCTTCAAATGGTGTCAAAAATATGAGGAGCAAGAAATGGTCTGAAAAATAGAAGGAGCATGAAACGGTCTTCAAAAACATGAAGAGCCTGAAAAGGTGTGAAAAATATGAAGAGCTTCAAAAGGTGTCAAAAATGTGAGGAGCATGAAACGGTCTGAAAAATAGGAGTAGCATGAAGCGGTGTTCAAAAACATGAAGAGCCTGAAATGGTGTGAAAAATATGAAGAGATTCAAAACGTGTCAAAAATATGAAGAGCATGAAACGGTCTGAAAAATAGGAGGATCATGAAACGGTGTTGAAAAACATAAAGAGCCTGAAAAGGTGTGAAAAATATGAAGAGTTTCAAAAGGTGTCAAAATATGAGGAGCATGAAACGGTCTGAAAAATAGGACGAGCATGAAGCTGTGTTCAAAAATATGAAGAGCCTGAAAAGGTGTGAAAAATATGAAGAGCTTCAAAAGGTGTCAAAAATATGAGGAGCATGAAACGGCCTGAAAAATAGAAGCAGCATGAAACGGTGTTGAAAAATATGAAGAGCCTGAAAAATATGTGTGAAAAATATGAAGAGCTTCAAAAGGGGTCAAAAATATGAAGAGCATGAAACGGTCTGTAAAATAGGAGGATCATGAAGCGGTGTTCAAAATCATGAAGAGCCTGAAAAGGTGTGAAAAATATGAAGAGCTTCAAAGCGTGTCAAAAATATGAGGAGCATGAAACGGTCTGAAAAATAGGAGGAGCAAGAAGCGGTGTTGAAAATAATGAACAGCCTGAAAACGTTTGAAATATATGAAGAGCTTCAAAAGGTGTGAAATTAATGAGGAGCACGAAACGGTCTGAAAAATACGAGAAGCATGAAGTGGTGTGGAAAAACATGAAGAACCTGAAAACGTGTGAAAAATATGAAGAGTATCAAAAGGTGTCAAAAATATGAAGAGCATGAAACAGTCTGAAAATTTGAAGGATCATGAGCAATGTTCAAAAACATGAGGAGCCTGAAAAGGTGTGAAAAATATGAAGAGCTTCAAATGGTGTCAAAAATATGAGAAGCGTGAAACGGTCTGAAAGATAGGAGGAGCATGAAACGGTGTTCAAAAACATGAAGAGCCTGAAATGGTGTGAAAAATATGAAGAGCTTCAAAAGGTGTCAAAAATATGAGGAGCAAGAAATGGTCTGAAAAATAGAAGGAGCATGAAACGGTCTTCAAAAACATGAAGAGCCTGAAAAGGTGAAAAATATGAAGAGCTTCAAAAGGTGTCAAAAATATGAGGAGCAAGAAATGGTCTGAAAAATAGAAGGAGCATGAAACGGTCTTCAAAAACATGAAGAGCCTGAAAAGGTGTGAAAAATATGAAGAGCTTCAAATGGTGTCAAAAAAATGAGGAGCAAGAAATGGTCTGAAAAATAGAAGGAGCATGAAACGGTCTTCAAAAACATGAAGAGCCTGAAAAGGTGTGAAAAATATGAAGAGCTTCAAAAGGTGTCAAAAATGTGAGGAGCATGAAACGATCTGAAAAATAGGAGTAGCATGAAGCGGTGTTCAAAAACATGAAGAGCCTGAAATGGTGTGAAAAATATGAAGAGATTCAAAACGTGTCAAAAATATGAGGAGCATGAAACTGTCTGAAAAAAGAAGAGCAAGAAAGGGTGTTGAAAAACATGAAGAGACTGAAAACGTGTGAAAAATATAAAGAGCTTCCAAAGATGTGAAAAATATGAAGAGATTCAAAAGGTGTCAAAACTATTAGGGCATGAAACGGTCTGAAAAATACGAGGAGCATGAAGTAGTGTTGAAAAACATGAAGAGCCTGAAAAGGTGTGAAAATTATGAAGAGCTTCAAAAGTTGTCAAAAATATGAGGAGCATGAAATGGTCTGAAAAATAGGAGAAGCGTGAAGCTGTGTTCAAAAACATGAAGAGCCTGAAAAGGTGTGAAAAATATGAAGAGATTCAAAAGGTGTCAATAATATGAGGAGCATGAAACTGTTTGAAAAAATGGGACGAGCATGAAGCTGTGTTCAAAAACATGAAGAGCCTGAAAAGGTGTGAAAAATATGAGGAGCATGAAATTGTCTGAAAAATAGGAGGAGAATAAGGCGGTGTTGAAAAACATGAAGAGCCTGAAAAGGTGTGGAAAATATGAAGAGATTCAAAAGGTGTCAATAATATGAGGAGCATGAAACTGTCTGAAAAATGGGAGGGGCATGAAGCTGTGTTCAAAAACATGAAGAGGCTGAAAAGGTGTGAAAAATATGAGGAGCATGAAATTGTCTGAAAAAAAGGAGGAGCATGAAGTGGTGTTCAAAAACATGAAGAGCCTGAAAAGTTGTGAAAAATATGAAGAGCTTCAAAAGGTGTCAAAAATACGAGGAGCATGTAACGGTCTGAAAAATAGGAGGAGCATGAAGCATTGTTCAAAAACGTGAAGAGCCTGAAAAGGTGTGAAAAATATGAAGAGCTTCAAAAAGTGTCAAAAATACGAGGAGCATGAAACGGTCTGAAAAATAGAAGCAGCATGAAGCGGTGTTCAAAAACATGAAGAGCCTGAAAACGTGTGAAAAATATGAAGAGCTTCAAAAGGTGTGAAAAATATGAAGAGCTTCAAAAAGTGTCAAAAATTAGATGAGCATGAAACGGTCTGAAAAATAGGAGGAGCATGAAGCGTTGTTCAAAAACGTGAACAGCCTGAAAAGGTGTGAAAAATATGAAGAGCTTCAAAAGTTGTCAAATATGTGCGGAGCATGAATAGGTCTGAAAAACAGGAGGAGCATGAAGCGGTGTTCAAAAACATGAAGAGCCTGAAAAGGTGTGAAAAATATGAAGAGCTTCAAAAGGTGTCAAAAATATGAGGAGCAAGAAATGGTCTGAAAAATAGAAGGAGCATGAAACGGTCTTCAAAAACATGAAGAGCCTGAAAAGGTTTGAAAAATATGAAGAGCTTCAAAAGGTGTCAAAAATGTGAGGAGCATGAAACGGTCTGAAAAATAGGAGGAGCATGAAGCGGTGTTCAAAAACATGAAGAGCCTGAAATGGTGTGAAACAGATGAAGAGATTCAAAACGTGTCAAAAATATGAGGAGCATGAAACGGTCTGAAAAAAGTAAGAGCAAGAAAGGGTGTTGAAAAACATGAAGAGACTGAAAAGGTGTGAAAAATATGAAGAGCTTCAAAAGGTGTCAAAAAAGAGATGAGCATGAAAAGGTCTGAAAAATACAAGGAGCATGAAGCGGTGTTGAAAATCATGAAGAGCCTGAAAAGGTATGAAAAATATGAAGAGCTTCATAAGGTGTGAAATATATGAAGAGCTTCAAAAGGTGTCAAAATGAGATGAGCATGAAACGATTTGAAAAATCGGAGGATCATGAATTGGTGTTGAAAAAACTGAAGAGCCTGAAAAGGTGTGAAATATCTGAAGAGCTTCAAAATGTGTCAAATATATGAGGAGAATGAAACGGTCTGAAAAATAGGCGGAGCATGAAGCGGTGATCAAAAACATGAAGAGCCTGAAAAGGTGTGAATAATATGAAGAGCTTCTAAAGGTGTCAAAAATATGAGGAGCATGAAACGGCCTGAAAAATAGGCGGAGCATGAAGCAGTGTTGAAAAACATCAAGAGAATGAAAAGTGTGAAATACATGAGGAGCTTCAAAAGGTGTGAAAAATATGAGGAGCATGAAAGGGTCTGAAAAATAGGAGGAGCATGAAGCGGTGTTTAAAAACATGAAGAGCCTGAAAAGTAGTGAAAAATATGAAGAGCTTCAAAAGGTGTCAAAAATATGAGGAGCATGAAACGGTCTGAAAAATGAGAGGAGCATGAAGCGGTGTTGAAAAACATGAAGAGCCTGAAAAGGTGTGAAAAATATGAAGAGTTTCAAAAGGTGTGAAATACATGAGGAGCATGAAACGGTCTGAAAAATAGGAGGAGCATGAAGCGGTGTTGAAAAATATGAAGAGCCTGAAAAGGTGTGAAAATTATGAAGAGCTTCAAAAGGTGTCAAAAATATGAGGAGCATGAAACGGTCTTAAAAATAGGAGGAGGATGAAGCGGTGTTCAAAAACTTGAAGAGGATGAAAAGGTGTGAAAAATATGAAGAGCTTCAAAAGGTGTCAAAAATATGAGGAGCATGAAACGGTCTTAAAAATAGGAGGAGGATGAAGCGGTGTTCAAAAACTTGAAGAGGATGAAAAGGTGTGAAAAATATGAAGAGCTTTCACAGGTGTCAAAAATATAAGGAGCATGAAACGGTCTGAAAAAGAGGAGGAGCATGAAGCGGTGTGGAAAAACATGAAGAGCCTGAAAAGGTGTGAAATATGTGAAGAGCTTCAAAAAGTGTGAAATACATGAGGAGCATGAAACTCTCTGAAAAATAGGAGGAGCATGAAGTGGTGTTCAAAAACATCAAGAGCCTGAAAAGCTGTGAAAAATATGAAGAGCTTCAAAAGGAGTGAAAAATATGAGGAGCATGAAACGGTCTGAAAAATAGATGCAGCATGAAATGGTGTTGACAAACATGAAGAGCCTGAAAAGGTGTGAAAAATATGAAGAGCTTCAAAAGGTGTCAAAAATATGAGGAGCAAGAAATGGTCTGAAAAATAGGAGGAGCATGAAACGGTCTTCAAAAACATGAAGAGCCTGAAAAGGTGTGAAAAATATGAAGAGCTTCAAAAGGTGTCAAAAATGTGAGGAGCATGAAACGGTCTGAAAAATAGGAGTAGCATGAAGCGGTGTTCAAAAACATGAAGAGCCTGAAATGGTGTGAAATATATGAAGAGATTCAAAAGGTGTGAAAAATATGAGGAGCATGAAACTGTCTGAAAAAAGGAAGAGCAAGAAAGGGTGTTGAAAAACATGAAGAGCCTGAAAACGTGTGAAAAATATGAAGAGCTTCCAAAGATGTGAAAAATATGAAGAGCTTCAAAAGATGTCAAAACTATTAGGGGCATGAAACGGTCTGAAAAATACGAGGAGCATGAAGTGGTGTTGAAAAACATGAAGAGCCTGAAAAGGTGTGAAAATTATGAAGAGCTTCAAAAGGTGTCAAAAATATGAGGAGCATGAAACGGTCTGAAAAATAGGAGAAGCGTGAAGCTGTGTTCAAAAACATGAAGAGCCTGAAAAGTTGTGAAAAATATGAAGAGCTTCAAAAGGTGTGAAAAATATGAGGAGCATGAAAAGGTCTGAAAAATAGAAGCAGCATGAAATGGTGTTGAAAAACATGAAGAGCCTGAAAAGGTGTGAAAAATATGAAGAGCTTCAAAAATGTGAAAAATATGAGGAGCTTCAAAAGGTGTGAAATATATGAAGAGTTTCAAAAGGTGTTAAAAATTAGAAGAGCATGAAACGGTCTGAAAAATAGGAGGAGCATCAAGTGGTGTTGAAAAACATGAAGAGCCTGAAAAGGTGTGGAAAATATGAAGAGATTCAAAAGGTGTCAATAATATGAGGAGCATGAAACTGTCTGAAAAATGGGAGGAGCATGAAGCTGTGTTCAAAAACATGAAGAGCCTGAAAAGGTGTGAAAAATATGAGGAGCATGAAATTGTCTGAAAAATAGGAGGAGAATAAGGCGGTGTTGAAAAACATGAAGAGCCTGAAAAGGTGTGGAAAATATGAAGAGATTCAAAAGGTGTCAATAATATGAGGAGCATGAAACTGTCTGAAAAATGGGAGGAGCATGAAGCTGTGTTCAAAAACATGAAGAGCCTGAAAAGGTGTGAAAAATATGAGTAGCATGAAATTGTCTGAAAAATAGGAGGAGCATGAAGTGGTGTTCAAAAACATGAAGAGCCTGAAAAGTTGTGAAAAATATGAAGAGCTTCAAAAGGTGTCAAAAATACGAGGAGCATGTAACGGTCTGAAAAATAGGGGGAGCATGAAGCGTTGTTCAAAAACGTGAAGAGCCTGAAAAGGTGTGAAAAATATGAAGAGCTTCAAAAGGTGTCAAAAATACGAGGAGCATGAAACGGTCTGAAAAATAGAAGCAGCATGAAGCGGTGTTCAAAAACATGAAGAGCCTGAAAACGTGTGAAAAATATGAAGAGCTTCAAAAGGTGTGAAAAATATGAAGAGCTTCAAAAAGTGTCAAAAATTAGATGAGCATGAAACGGTCTGAAAAATAGGAGGAGCATGGAGTGGTGTTGAAAAACATGAAGAGCCTGAAAAGCTGTGAGAAATATGAAGAGCTTCAAAAGGTGTGAAAAATATGAAGAGCTTCAAAAGGTGTCAAAAATATGAGGAGAATGAAACGGTCTGCAACATAGGAGGAGCATGAAATGGTGTTCAAAAACATGAAGAGCCTGAAAAGGTGTGAAAAATATGAAGTGATTCAAAAGGTGTGAAATA
This sequence comes from Dama dama, assembly GCF_033118175.1. Classification (NCBI taxonomy): domain Eukaryota; kingdom Metazoa; phylum Chordata; class Mammalia; order Artiodactyla; family Cervidae; genus Dama; species Dama dama. Next base: position 1,169,660 of record NW_026870901.1, read on the forward strand.
CATGAGGAGGATTAAACGGTCTGAAACATAGGAGGAGCATGAAGCGGTGTTGAAAAACATGAAGAGCCTGAAAACGTGTGAAAAATATGAAGAGTTTCAAAAGGTGTGAAAAATATGAAGAGCTTCAAAAAGTGTCAAAAATTAGATGAGCATGAAACGGTCTGAAAAATAGGAGTAGCATGAAGTGGTGTTGAAAAATATGAAGAGCCTGAAAACGTGTGAAAAATATGAAGAGCTTCAAAATGTGTGAAAAATATGAAGAGCTTCAAAAGGTGTCAAAATGAGATGAGCATGAAACGGTCTGAAAAATAGGAGGAGAATGAAGCGGTGTTGAAAAACATGAAGAGCCTGAAAACGTGTGAAAAATATGAAGAGCTTCAAAATGTGTAAAATATATGAAGAGCTTCAAATGGTCTCAAATATTAGATGAGCCTGAAACGGTCTGAAAAATAGGAGGAGCATGAAGTGATGTTGAAAAAAATGAAGAGCCTGAAGAGGTGTAAAAATATGAAAAGCTTCAAAAGGTGTCAAAAATATGAGGAGCATGAAACGGTCTGAAAAATAGGAGGAGCATGAAGCGTTGTTGAAAAACATGACGAGCCTGAAAAGGTGTGAAAAATATGAAGAGCTTCAAAAGGTGTCAAAATATGAGGAGCATGAAACGGTCTGAAAAATAGGAGTACCATGAAGTGATGTTGAAAAATATGAAGAGCTTCAAAAGGTGTGAAAAATATGAAGAGCCTCAAAAGTTGTCAAAAATGAGATGAGCATGAAACGGTGTGAAAAATAGGAGCAGCATGAAGCGGTTTTAAAATTCATAAAGAGCAGAAAAAGGTTTGAAAAATATGAAGAGCTTCAAAAGGTGTCAAAAATATGAAGAGCTTCAAAAGTTGTGAAAAATATGAGGAGCATGAAAAGGTCTGAAAAATAGCAGGAGCATGAAGCGGTGTTCAAAAACATGAAGAGCCTGAAAAGCTGTGAAAAATATGAAGAGCTTGAAAAGGTGTCAAAAATATGAGGAGCATGACGGTCTGAAAAATAGGAGGAGCATGAAGCGTTGTTCAAAAACATGAAGAGCCTGAAAAGGTGTGAAAAATATGAAGAGCTTCAAAAGGTGCCAAATTATGAGGAGCATGACGGTCTGAAAAATAGGAGGAGCATGAAGCGGTGTTCAAAAACATGAAGAGCCTGAAAAGGTGTGAAACATATGAAAAGCATGAAAAGGTGTGAAATACATGAGGAGCATGAAACGGTCTGAAAAATAGGAGGAGCATGAAGTGGTGTTCAAAAACATGAAGAGCCTGAAAAGGTGTGAAAAATATGAAGAGCTTCAAAAGGTGTGAAAAATAGGAGGAGCATGAAACGGTCTGAAAAATAGGAGAAGCATGAAGCGGTGTTCAAAAACATGAAGAGCCTGAAAAGGTGTGAAAACTGTGAAGTGCTTCAAAATGTATCAAATATATGAGGAGCAGGAAACGGTCTGAAAAATAGGAGGAGCATGAAGCGGTGTTCAAAAACATGAAGAGCCTGAAATGGTGTGAAAAATATGAGAGCTTCAAAAGGTGTCAAAAATATGAGGAGCATGAAACGGTCTGAAAAATCGGAGGAGCATGAAGCGGTGTTTAAAAACATGAAGAGCCTGAAAAGGTTTGAAAAATATGAAGAGCCTCAAAACTTGTCAAAAATATGACGAGTATGAAACGGTCTGAAAAATAGCAGGAGCATGAGGCGGTGTTGCAAAACATGAAGAGCCTGAAAACGTGTGAAAAATATGAAGAGCTTCAAAAATGTGAAAAATATGAAGAGCTTCAAAAGGTGTGAAAAATATGAAGAGCCTCAAAAGTTGTCAAAAATGAGATGAGCATGAAACGGTGTGAAAAATAGGAGCAGCATGAAGCGGTTTTAAAATTCATAAAGAGCCGAAAAAGGTTTGAAAAATATGAAGAGCTTCAAAAGGTGTCAAAAATATGAAGAGCTTCAAAGTTGTGAAAAATATGAGGAGCATGAAACGGTCTGAAAAACAGGAGGAGCATGAAACGGGGTTCAAAAACATGAAGAGCCTGAAAAGGTGTGAAAAATATGAAGAGCTTCAAAACGTGTGAAATACATGAGGAGCATGAAACGGTCTGAAAAATAGGAGGAGCATGAAGCGGTGTTCAAAAACATGAAAAGCCTGAAAAGGTGTGAAAAATATGAAGAGCTTCAAAAGGTGTGAAAAATATGAGGAGCATGAAACGGTCTGAAATATTAGCGGAGCATGAAGTGGTGTTCAAAAATATGAAGAGCCTAAAAAGTGTGAAAAATATGAAGAGCTTCAAAACGTGTCAAAAATATGAGGAGCATGAAACAGTCTGAAATATAGGAGAGGCAAGAAGCGGTGTTGAAAACATGAACAGCCTGAAAAAGTGTGAAAAATATGAAGAGCTTCAAAAGCTGTGAAAAATATGAAGAGCTTCAAAAGGTGTGAAATACAAGAGGAGAATGAAACGGTCTGAAAAATAGGAGGAGCATGAAGCGGTGTTCAAAAACTAGAAGAGCCTGAAAAGGAGTGAAAAATATGAAGAGTTTCAAAAGGTGTGAAAAATATGAAGAGCTACAAAAGGTGTCAAAATTTAGATGAGCATGAAACGGTCTGAAAAATAGGAGGAGCATGAAACGTTGTTGAAAAACATGAAGAGCCTGAAAAAGTGTGAAATATATGAAGAGCTTCAAAAGGTGTGAAAAATATGAGAGCTTCAAAAGGTGTCAAAAATATGAGGAGCATGAAACGGTCTGAAAAATAGGAGGAGCATGAAGCGGTGTTCAAAAACACGAAGAGTTTGAAAGGTGAGAAAAATATGAAGAGCTTTAAAAGATGTCAAAAATATGAGGAGCATGAAACGTTCTGAAATATATTAAGATCATGAAACGTTGTTCAAAAACATGAAGAGCTTGAAAAGGTGTGAAAAATATGAAGAGCCTCAAAACGTGTCAAAAATATGAGGAGTATGAAATGGTCTGGAAATTAACAGGAGCATGAAGCGGTGTTCAAAAACATGAAGAGCCTGAAAAGGTGTGAAAAATATGAAGAACTTCAAAAGGTGTGAAATACAAGAGGAGAATGAAACGGTCTGAAAAATAGGAGGAGCATGAAGCGGTGTTCAAAAACTAGAAGAGCCTGAAAAGGTGTGAAAAATATGAAGAGTTTCAAAAGGTGTGAAAAATATGAAGAGCTACAAAAGGTGTCAAAATTTAGATGAGCATGAAACGGTCTGAAAAAGAGGAGGAGCATGAAACGGTGTTGAAAAACATGAAGAGCCTGAAAAAGTGTGAAATATATGAAGAGCTTCAAAAGGTGTGAAAAATATGAAGAGCATCAAAAGGTGTCAAAAATATGAGGAGCATGAAACGGTCTGAAAAATAAGCGAAGCATGAAACGGTGTTCAAAAACATGAAGAGCATGAAAAGGTGTGAAATATATGAAGAGTTTCAAAACGTGTGAAATACATGAGGAGCATGAAACGATCTGACAAATAGGAGGACCATGAAGCGGTGTTCAAATACATGAAGATCCTGAAAAAGTGTGAAAAATATGAAGAGCTTCGAAAGGTGTCAAAAATGAGATATGCATGAAACGGTCTGAAATATAGGAGGAGCATGAAGTGGTTGTTAAAAACATGAAGAGCCTGAAAAGGTGTGAAAAATATGAAAAGCTTCAAAAGGTGTCAAAAATGAGATATGCATGAAACGGTCTGAAAAATAGGAGGAGCATGAAGTGGTTGTTAAAAACATGAAGAGCCTGAAAAGGTGTGAAAAATATGAAGAGCTTCAAAAGGTGACAAAAATGTGATGAGCATGAAACGGTCTGAAAAATATGAGGAGCATGAAGCGGTGTTGGAAATCATGAAGAGTCTGAAAAGATGTGAAATATATGAAGAGCTTCAAAAGGTGTCAAAAATATGAGGAGCATGAAATGGTCTGAAAAATAGGAGGAGCATGAAACGATATTCAAAAACATGAAGAGCCTGAAGAGGTGTGAAATATATGAAGAGCTTCAAAAGGTGTGAAATACATGAGGAGCATGGAACGGTCTGAAAAATAGGAGAAGCATGACGTTGTGTTGAAAAACGTGAAGAGCCTGAAAAGGTGTGAAAAATATGAAGAGGTTCAAATGGTGTGAAAAATATGACGAGCATGATACGTTCTTAAAAATAGTTGGAACATGAAGCGGTGTTCAAAAACATGAAGAGCCTGAAAAGGTGTGAAAAATATGAAGAGCTTCAAAAGCTGTCAAAAATATGAGGAGCATGACGGTCTGAAAAATAGGAGGAGCATGAAGCGGTGTTCAAAAACATGAAAAGCCTGAAAAGTTGTGAAAAATATGAAAAGCTTCAAAAGGTTTCAAAAATATGAGGAGCATAAAACGATCTGAAAAATAGGAGGAGCATGAAGCGGTGTTCAAAAACATGAAGAGGCTAAAAAGGTGTGAAAAATATGAAGAGCTTCAAAACGTGTGAAATACATGAGGAGCATGAAACGGTCTGAAAAAGAGGAGGAGCATGAAGCGGTGTACAAAAACGTGAAGAGCCTGAAGAGGTGTGAAATATATGAAAAGCTTCAAAAGGTGTGAAAAATAGGAGGAGCATGAAACGGTCTGAAAAAGAGGAGGAGCATGAAGCGGTGTACGAAAACGTGAAGAGCCTGAAAAGGTGTGTATACTATGAAAAGCTTCAAAACGTATCAAATATATGAGGAGCAGGAAACGGTCTGAAAAATTGGAGAAGAATGAAGCGGTGCTCAAAAACACGATGAGCTTGAAAGGTGTGAAAAATATGAAGAGCTTTAAAAGGTGTCAAAAATATGAGAAGCATGAAACGTTCTAAAATATATTAAGATTATGAAACGTTGTTCAAAAACATGAAGAGCTTGAAAAGGTGTGAAAAATATGAAGAGCCTCAAAACGTGTCAAATATATGAGGAGTATGAAATGGTCTGGAAATTAACAGGAGCATGAAGCGGTGTTCAAAAACATGAAGAGCCTGAAAAGGTGTGAAAAATATGAAGAGCTTCAAAAGGTGTGAAATACAAGAGGAGAATGAAACGGTCTGAAAAATAGGAGGACAATGAAGCGGTGTTTAAAAACATGAACAGCCTGAAAAGGTGTGAAAAATATGAAGAGCTTCAAAAGGTGTCAAAAATATGAGGAGCATGAAACGGTCTGAAAAATAGGAGGAGCATGAAGCGGTGTTCAAAAACAAGAAGAGCCTGAAAAGGTGTGAAAAATATGAAGAGTTTCAAAAGGTGTGAAAAAATGAAGAGCTACAAAAGGTGTAAAAATTTAGATGAGCATGAAACGGTCTGAAAAATAGGAGGAGCATGAAACCGTGTTGAAAAACATGAAGAACCTGAAAAAGTGTGAAATATATGAAGAGCTTCAAAACGTGTGAAAAATATGAACAGCTTCAAAAGGTGTCAAAAATATGAGGAGCATGAAACGGTCTGAAAAATAAGCGGAGCATGAAACGGTGTTCAAAAACATGAAGAGCATGAAAAGGTGTGAAATATATGAAGAGTTTCAAAACGTGTGAAATACATGAGGAGCATGAAACGATCTTACAAATAGGAGGACCATGAAGCGGTGTTCAAATACATGAAGATCCTGAAAAAGTGTGAAAAATATGAAGAGCTTCGAAAGGTGTCAAAAATGAGATATGCATGAAACGGTCTAAAAAATAGGAGGAGCATGAAGTGGTTGTTAAAAACATGAAGAGCCTGAAAAGGTGTGAAAAATATGAAGAGCTTCAAAAATATGAAAAATATGAAGAGATTCAAAAGGTGTGAAAAATACGAAGAGCTTCAAAAGATGTCAAAAATGAGATGAGCATGAAACGGTCTGAAAAATAGGAGGAACATGAAGCGGTGTTGAAAATCATGAAGAGCCTGAAAAGGTGTGAAAAATATGCCGAGCTACAAAAGTGTCAAAAATATGAGGAGAAAGAAACGGCCTGAAAAACAGAAGGAGCATGAAGTGCTGTTGAAAAACATGAACAGCCTGAAAAGGTGTGAAAAATATGAAGAGCTTCAAAAGGTGTCAAAATTATGAGTAGCATGAAACGGTCTGAAAATTGGAGGAGCATGAAGCGGTGTTGAAAAACATGAAGAGCCTGAAAAAGTCTGAAAAATATGAAGGCTTCAAAAGGTGTCAAAAATATGAGGAGCATGAAACGGTCTGAAAAATAAGAGGAGCATGAGGCAGTGTTCAAAAACATGAAGAGCCTGAAAAGGTGTGAAAAATATGAAGAGCTTCAAAAGGTGTCAAAAATATGAGGAGAATGAAACGGTCTGAAAATTGGAGGAGCATGAAACGGTGATCAATAACATGAAGAGCCTGAAAAGGTGTGAAAAATATGAAGAGCTTCAAAAGGTGTGAAATACATGAGGAGCATGAAACGGGCTGAAAAATAGGAGAAGCATGAAGTGGAATTGAAAAACATGAAGATCCTGAAAAGGTGTGAAAAATATGAAGAGCTTCAAAACGTGTGAAATACATGAGGAGCATGAAACTCTCTGAAAAATAGAAGGAGCATGAAGTGGTGTTAAAAAAAGATGAAAAGCCTGAAAAGGTGTGAAAAATATGAAAAGCTTCAAAAGGTGTCAAAAATATGAGGAGGATGAAACGGGATGAAAAATAGGAGAAGCATGAAGTGGAATTGAAAAACATGAAGATCCTGAAAAGGTGTGAAAAATATGAAGAGCTTCAAATGTGTGAAATACATGACGAGCATGAAATGGCCTGAAAAATATGAGGAACTTGAAACGGTGTTCAAAAACATGAAGAGCATGAAAAGGTGTGAACAATATGAAGAGCTTCAAAAGGTGTCAAAAATATGAGGAGCATGAAACGGTCTGAAAAATAGAAGCAGCATGAAGCGGTGTTGAAATAGATGAAGAGCCTGAAAACGTGTGAAAAATATGAAGAGATTCAAAAGGTGTGAAAAATATGAAGAGCTTCAAAAGGTGTCAAAAATTAGATGAGAATGAAATGGTCGGAAATATAGGAGAAGCAAGAAGTAGTGTTGAAAAAAATGAAGAGCCTGAAAAGGTGTGAAAAATATGAAAGCTTTAAAAGGTGTCAAAAATATGAGGAGCATGAAACGGTTTGAAAAATAGGAGGAGCATGAAGCGGTGTTGAAAAACATGAAGAGCCTGAAAAGGTGAGAAAAATATGAAGAGCTTCAAAAGGTGTCAAAAATGAGATGAGCATGAAACGGTCTGAAAAAGAGGAGGAGCATGATGTTGTGTTGAAAAAAAAAGAAGAGCCTTAAAATGTGTGAAATATATGAAGAGCTTCAAAAGGTGTGAAATACATGAGGAGAATGAAACGGTCTCTAAAATAGGAGGAGCATGAAGCGGTGTTCAAAAACATGAAGAGCCTGAAAAGTTGTGAAAAATTGAAGGAGCTTCAAAATGTGTCAAAAATATGAGGAGCATGAAACGGTCGGAAAAATAGGAGGAGCATGAAGCGGTGTTGAAAAACATGAAGAGCTTCAAAAGGTGTGAAAAATATGAAGAGCTTCAAAAGGTGTCAAAAATATGAGGAGCATGAAACGGTCGGAAAAATAGGAGGAGCATGAAGCGGTGTTGAAAAACATGAAGAGCTTCAAAAGGTGTGAAAAATATGAAGAGCTTCAAAAGGTGTCAATAATAAGAGGTGCATGAAACGTCCTGAAAAATATGAGGAGCACGAAACTGTCTGAAAAATAGGAGGAGCATGAAGCGGTCTTGAAAACCAAGAAGAGCCTGAAAACGTGTGAAAAATATGAAGAGCTTCAAAAGGTTTCAGAAATATGAGGAGCATGAAACGGTCTGAAAAATAGGGGGAGCATGAAGCGGTGTTGAAAAACATGAAGAGCCTGAAAAGGAGTGAAAAATATGAAGAGCTTCAAACCGTGTGAAATACATGAGGAGCCTGAAACGGGCTGAAAAATAGGAGAAGCATGAAGCGGTGATGAAATAGATGAAGAGCCTGAAAAGGTGTGAAAAATATGAAGAGCTTCAAATGGTGTCAAAAATGAGATGAGCATGAAACGGTCTGAAAATAAGAGGAGCATGAAGCGGTGTTCAAAAATATAAAGAGCCTGAAAAGGTGTGAAAAATATAAAGAGCTTCAAAAGGTGTCAAAAATATGAAGTGCATGAAAAGGTCTGAAAAAATAGGAGGATCATGAAGCTGTGTTCAAAAACATGAAGAGCCTGAAAAGGTGTGAAAAATATGAAGAGCTTCAAAAGGTGTCAAAAATATGAGGAGCATGGAACGGTCTGAAAAATAGGAGGAGCATGAAGCTGTGTTCAAAAACATGAAGAGCCTGAAAAGGTGTGAAAATTATGAAGAGCTTCAAAAGGTGTGAAAAATATGAAGAGCTTCAAAGTTGTCAAAAATGAGATGAGCATGAAACCTTCTGAAAAATAAGAGAAGCATGAAGTGGTGTTGAAAAACATGGTGAGACTGAAAAGCTGTGAAAAATATGAAGAGCTTCAAAAGGTGTAAACAATGAGAAGTGCATGAAACGGTCTGAAAAATAGGAGGAGCATGAATTGGTTGTGAAAAACATGAAGAGCCTGAAAAGGTGTGCAAAATATGAAGAGCTTCAAAAGCTGTGAAATACATGAGGAGCATGAAACGGTCTGAAAAATAGGAGGAGCATGAAGCGGTGTTCAAAAACATGAAGAGCCTGAAAAGGTTTGAAAAATATGAAGAGCCTCAAAAATGTGAAAAATATGAACAGCTTCATAAGATGTGAAAAATATGAAGAGCTTCAAAAGGTGTCAAAAATGAGATGAGCATGAAACGGTGTGAAAAATAGGAGGAGCATGAAGCGGTTTTAAAATTCATAAAGAGCCGAAAAGGTTTGAAAAATATGAAGAGCTTCAAAAGGTGTCAAAAATATGAAGAGCTTCAAAGTTTTGAAAAATATGAGGAGCATGACACGGTCTGAAAAACAGGAGGAGCATGAAGCGGTGTTCAAAAACATGAAGAGCCTGAAAAGGTGTGAAAAATATGAAGAGCTTCAAAAGGTGAGAAAAAACTGAAGAGCTTCAAAAGGTGTCAAAAATTAGATTAGCATGAAAGGGTCTGAAAAATAGGAGGAGCATGAAGTGATGTTGAAAAACAGGAAGAGCCTGAGAAGGTGTGAAATATATGAAGAGCTTCAAAAGGTGTGAAAAATATGAAGAGCTTCAAAAGTTGTGAAAAATATGAGGAGCATGAAACGGTCTGAAAAACAGGAGGAGCATGAAGCGGTGTTCAAAAACATGAAGAGCCTGAAAAGGTGTGAAAAATATGAAGAGCTTCAAAATGTGTCAAAAATATGAGGAGCATGACGTCTGAAAAATAGGAGGAGCATGAAGCGGTGTTCAAAAACATGAAGAGCCTGAAAAGGTGTGAAAAATATGAAGAGATTTAAAAGATGTGAAAATACGAAGAGCTTCAAATGATGTGAAAAATATGAAGAGCTTCAAAAGGTGTCAAAAATATGAGGAGCATGAAACGGTCTAAAAAATACGAGGAGCATTAAGCGGTGTTCAAAATCATGAAGAGCCTGAAAAGGTGTGAAAAATATGAAGAGCTTCAAAATGTATCAAATATATGAGGAGCAGGAAACGGTCTGAAAAATAGGAGGAGCAAGAAGCGGTGTTCAAAAACATGAAGAGCCTGAAATGGTGTGAAAAATGTGAGAGCTTCAAAAGGTGTGAAATACATGTTGAGCATGGAACGGTCTGAAAAATAGGAGAAGCATGAAGTTGAGTTGAAAAACGTGAAGAGCCTGAAAAGGTGTGAAAAATATGAAGAGGTTCAAAAGGTGTGAAAAATATGACGAGCATGATACGGTCTTAAAAATAGGAGGAGCAGGAAGCTGTGTTCAAAAACATGAAAAGCCTGAAAAGTTGTGAAAAATATGAAAAGCTTCAAAAGGTTTCAAAAATATGAGGAGCATAAAACGATCTGAAAAATAGGAGGAGCATGAAGCGGTGTTCAAAAACATGAAGAGGCTAAAAAGGTGTGAAAAATATGAAGAGCTTCAAAACGTGTGAAATACATGAGGAGCATGAAACGGTCTGAAAAATAGGAGGAGCATGAAGCGGTGTTCAAAAACATGAAAAGCCTGAAAAGGTGTGAAAAATATGAAGAGCTTCAAAAGGTGTGAAAAATATGAGGAGCATGAAACGGTCTGAAATATTAGCGGAGCATGACGAGGTGTTCAAAAATATGAAGAGCCTAAAAAGTGTGAAAAATATGAAGAGCTTCAAAAAGTGTCAAAAATATGAGGAATATGAAACGTTCTGAAAAATAGCCGGAGCGTGAAGCGGTGTTTCAAAACATGAAGAGCCTGAAAACGTGTGAAAAATATGAAGAGCTTCAAAAATGTGAAAAATATGAAGAGCTTCAAAAGGTGTGAAAAATATGAAGAGCCTCAAAAGTTGTCAAAAATGAGATGAGCATGAAACGGTGTGAAAAATAGGAGCAGCATGAAGCGGTTTTAAAATTCATAAAGAGCCGAAAAAGGTTTGAAAAATATGAAGAGCTTCAAAAGGTGTCAAAAATATGAAGAGCTTCAAAAGGTTTCAAAAATATGAGGAGCATGAAACGGTTTGAAAAATACGAGGAGCATGAAGCGGTGTTCAAAAACATGAAGAGCCTGAAAAGGTGTGAAAAATAGGATGAGCTTCAAAAGGTGTGAAATACATGAGGAGAATGAAACGGTCTCTAAAATAGGAGGTGCATGAAGCGGTGTTCAAAAACATGAAGAGCCTGGAAAGGTGTGAAAAATACGAAGAGCTTCAAAAGATGTGAAAAATATGAGGAGCATGAAAAGGTCTAAAAAATAGGAGGAGCATGAAGTTGTGTTAGAAAAAAAGAAGAGCCTGAAAAGTTGTAAAAAATATGAAGAGCTTCAAAAGGTGTCAATAATAAGAGGTGCATGAAACGTCCTGAAAAATATGAGGAGCACGAAACTGTCTGAAAAATAGGAGGAGCATGAAGCGGTCTTGAAAACCAAGAAGAGCCTGAAAACGTGTGAAAAATATGAAGAGCTTCAAAAGGTTTCAGAAATATGAGGAGCATGAAACGATCTGAAAAATAGGAGGAGCATGAATCGGTGTTGAAAAACATGAAGAGCCTGAAAAGGAGTGAAAAATATGAAGAGCTTCAAAACGTGTCAAAGTATAAGGAGTATGAAACGGTCTCAAAAATAGGGGGAGCATGAAATGGTCTGAAAAATAGGAGGAGCATGAAACGGTGTGGAAAACATGAAGAGCCTGAAGTGGTGTGAAAAATATGAAGAGCTTCATAAGGTGTCAAAAATATGAGGAGCATGAAACGGTCTGAAAAATAGAAGCAGCATGAAGCGATGTTGAAATAGATGAAGAGCCTGAAAAGGTGTGAAAAATATGAAGAGCTTCAAAACGTGTGAAATACATGAGGAGCCTGAAACGGGCTGAAAAATAGGAGAAGCATGAAGCGGTGATGAAATAAATGAAGAGCCTGAAAAGGTGTGAAAAATATGAAGAGTTTCAAAAGGTGTGAAATACATGAGGAGCATGAAACTCTCTGAAAAACAGAAGGAGCATGAAGTGGTGTTCAAAAACATGAAGAGCCTGAAAATGTGTGAAATAAATGAATAGGTTCAGAACGTGTCAAAAATATGAGGAGCATGAAGCGGTCTGAAAAATACTAGGAGCATGAAGCGGTGGCAAAAACTTAAAGAGCCTGAAAAGGTATGAAAAATAAGAAGAGCCTCAAAACGTGTCAATAATATGAGGAGCATGATAAGGTCTGAAAAATAGGAGGAGCATGAAACTATGTTCAAAAACTTGAAGAGTCTGAAAAGGTGTGAAAAATATGAAGAGCTTCAAAAGGTGTCAAAAATATGAGTAGCATGAAACGGTATGAAAAATAGGAGGAGAATGAGGCGGTGTTGAAAAACATGAAGAGCCTGAAAAGGTGTGAAATATATGAAGAGCTTCAAAACGTGTCAAAAAGATGAGGAGCACAAAACGGTCTGAAAAATAGGAGGAGCATGAAGCAGTGTTGAAAAACATGAAGAGCCTGAAAAGGTGTAAAAACAAGAAGAGCCTGAAAAGGTGTGAAATATATGAAGAGCTTCAACAGGTGTCAAAAATATGAGGAGCAGAAAACGGTCTGAAAAATAGGAGGAGCATGAAGCGGTGTTGAAAAATTGAAGAGCCTGAAAAGGTGTGAAAATTATGAAGAGATTCAAAAGGTGTCAAAAATATGAGGAGCATGAAATGGCCTGAAAAATAGGAGGAGAATGAAACCGTGTTCAAAATCATTAAGAGCCTGAAAATGTGGAAATATATGAAGTGCTTCAAAAGGTGTCAAAAATATGAGGAGCATGAAACAATATGAAAAATGGAGGAGCATGAAGCGGTGATGAAAAAAAAAGAAGAGCATGAAATGGTTTGAAGAATATGAGGAGCTTCAAAATGTATCAAAAATAGAGGTAGCATAAAGCCGTGTTGAAAAACATGAAGAGCCTGAAAAGGTGTAAAAAATATTAAGAGCTGCAAAACGTGTCAAAAATATGAGGAGCATGAAACGTTCTCAAAAATAGGAGGAGCAGCAAACGGTGTTCAAATATATGAAGAGCCTGAAAAGGTGTGAAAAATATGAAGAGCATGAAACGGTCTGAAAAATAGGAGGAGCATGAAGCGGTGTTCAGAAACATGAAGAGCCTGAAAACTGTGAAAAATATGAAGAGCTTCAAAGGGTGTCAAAAATATGAGGCGCATGAAGCGGTCTGAAAAATAGGAGGAGCATGAAACGGTGTTGAAAAACATAAAGAGCCTGAAAAGGTGTGAAAAATATGAAGAGCTTCAAAACCTGTCAAAATATGAGGAGCATGAAACGGTCTGAAAAATAGGAGGAGCATGATGCGGTGTTAAAAAACATGAAGAGCCTGAAAACGTGTGAAAAATATGAAGATCTTCAAAAGGTATGAAAAAATGAAGAGCTTCCAATGGTGTCAAAAAAGAGATGAACATGAAACGGTCTGAAAAATAGGAGGAGCATGAAGTTGTGTTCAAATATATGAAAGCCTGAAAAGGCTTGAAAAATATGAAGAGCTTCAAAAGGTGTCAAAAATATGAGGAGCATGAAACGGTCTGAAAAAGAGGAGGAGCATGAAGCGGTGTTCAAAAACATGAAGATCCTGAAAAGGTGTGAAAAATATGAAGAGCTTCAAAAGGTGTGAAAAATATGAAGAGCTTCAAAACGTGTCAAAAATGTCAGGAGCATGAAACGGTATGGAAAATAGGATGAGCATGAAGCGGTGGTTAAAAACATGAAGAGCCTGAAAACGTGTGAAAAATATGAAGAGCTTCAAAAGGTGTGAAAAATAAAAGAGCTTCATAAGGTGTCAAAAATATGAAGAGCATGAAACGGTCTGGAAAATAGGAGCATCATTAAGCGGTGTTCAAAAACATGAAGAGCATGAAAAGGTGTGAAAAATATGAAGAGCTTCAAAAGGTGTCAAAAATAGGAGGAGCATGAAGCGGTGTTCAAAAACATGAAGAGCCTGAAAAGGAGTGAAAAATATGACGAGCTTCAAAAGGTGTCAAAAATATGAGGAGCATGAAACGGTCTGAAAATTAGAAGGAGCAAGAAGCGATGTTGAAAATCATAAAGAGCCTGAAAACGTGTGAAAAATATGAAGAGCTTCAAAAGCTGTGCAAAATATGAAGAGTTTCAAAAGATGTCAAAAATGAGATGAGCATGAAACGGTCTGAAAAATAGGGGGAGCATGAATTTGTGTTGAAAAACATGAATAGCCTGAAAATGTGTGAAATATTTGAAGAGCTTCAAACGCTGTCAAAAATATGAGGAGCATGAAATGGTCTGAAATATAGGAGGAGCATGAAACGGTGTTCAAAAACATGAAGAGCCTGAAAAGTTGTGAAAAATATGAAGAGCTTCAAAAGGTGTGAAAAATATGAAGAGCTTCAAAAGGTGTGAAAAATATGAGGAGCTTCAAAAGGTGTCAAAATATGAGTAGCATGAAACGGTCTGAAAAATAGGACGAGCATGAAGTGGTGTTCAAAAAAATGATGAGCCTGAAAAGGTGTGAAATATATGAAGAGCTTTAAAAGGTGTCAAAAATTTGAGGAGCATGAAACGGTCTGAAAAATAGGAGGAGCATGAAGCGGTGTTGAAAAACATGAAGAGCCTGAAAAAGTGTGAGAAATATGAAGAGCTTCAAAAGGTGTCAAAAATATGAAGAGCTTCAAAAGGTGTCAAAAATGAGATGAGCATGAAGCCGTCTGAAAAATATTTGGAGGATGAAGTGGTGTTGAAAAACATGAAGAGCCTGAAAAGGGGTGAAATATGAAGAGCTTCAAAAGGTGTGAAAAATATGAGGAGCATGAAAAGGTCTGAAAAACAGGAGGAGCATGAAATGTTGTTGAAAAACATGAAGAGCATTAAAAGGTGTGAAAAATATGAAGAGCTTCAAAAGGTGTCAATTATAAGAGGTGCATGAAACAGTCTGAAAAATAGGAGGAGCATGAAACGATCTGAAAAATAGGAGGAGTATGAAGCGGTGTTGAAAATCTTGAAGATCCTAAATGGTGTGAAAAACATGAAGAGTTTCAAAAAGTGTCAAAAATATGAGGAGCATGAAACAGTCTGAAAAATAGGAGAATCATGTAACGGTGTTGAAAAACATGAAGAGCCTGAAAAGGTGGCAAAAATATGAAGAGCTTGAAACGGTTTGAACAATAGGAGGAGCATGAAACTGTGTTGAAAAACATGAAGAGCCTGAAAAGATGGCAAAAATATGAAGAGCTTCAAAAGGTGTGAAAAATAAGAGGAGCATGAAATAGTCTGAAAAATAGGAGGAGCATGAAACGGTGTTCAAAAACATGAAGAGCCTGAAAAGGTGTGAAAAATATGAAGACCTTCAAAAGGTGTCAAAAATATGCGGAGCATGAAACGGTCTGAAAAATAGGCGGAGCCTGAAACTGTGTTGAAAACATGAAAGGCCTGCAAAGTTGTGAAAAATTTGAAGAGCTTCAAAAGGTGTGAAATATATGAAGAGTTTCAAAGGTTTGAAATACATGAGGATCATGAAACGGTTTGAAAAATAGGAGGAGCATGATAGGCTGTTCAAAAACATGTGGAGCCTGAAAAGGAGTGAAAAATATGAAGAGCTTCAAAAGGTTTCAAAAATATGAGGAGTATGAAATGACCTGAAAAATAGGAGGAGCATGAAGCAGTGTTCGAAAACATGAAGAGCCTGAAAAGTTGTGAAAAATATGAAGAGCTTCAAAAGGTGTGAAAAATATGAAGAGCTTCAAAATGTGTCAAAAATGAGATGAGCATGAAACGGTCTGAAAAAGATGAGGAGCATGAAGTTGTGTTGAAATACATGAAGAGCCTGAAAAGGTGTGTAATATATGAAGAGGTTCAAAGGTGTGAAATACATGAGGATCATGAAAAGGATTGAAATATAGGAGGAGCGTGAAACGGTATTCAAAAACATGAAGAGCATGAAAAGGTGTGAAAAATATGAAGAGCTTCAAAAGGTGTGAAAAATATGAAGAGCTTCAAAATGTGTCAAAAATGAGATGAGCATGAAACGGTCTGAAAAAGATGAGGAGCATGAAGTGGTGTTGAAATACATGAAGAGCCTGAAAACGGGTGAAAAATATGAAAGCTTCAAAATGTGTGAAAAATATGAATAGCTTCAAAACGTGTCAAAAATATCAGGAGCATGAAGCGGTCTGGAAAATGGGATGAGCATGAAGCGGTGGTGAAAAACATGAAGAGCCTGAAAACGTGTGAAAAATATGAAGAGCTTCAAAAGGTGTGAAAAATATGAAGAGGTTCAAAAGATGTCAAAAACGAGATGAGCATGAAACGGTCTGAAAAATAGGAGAAGCAAGAAGTGGTGTTGAAAAACATGAAGAGCCTGAAAAGGTTTGAAAAATATGAAGAGCTTCAAAACGTGTGAAAAATATGAAGAGCTTCAAAAGGTGTCAAAATTGAGGAGCATGAAACGGTCTGAAAAAGAAGAGGAGCATGAAGCGGTGTTCAAACACATGAAGATCCTGAAAAGGTGTGAAAAATATGAAGAGCTTCAAAAGGTGTGAAATACAAGAGAAGCAATAAACAGTATGAAAAATAGGAGGAGCATGAAGTGGTGTTGAAAAACATGAAGAACATGAAATGGTGTGAAAAAATTGAAGAGCTTCAAAAGGTGTCAAAAATATGAGGAGCATGAAACGGTATGAAGAATAGAAGGAGCATGAAACGCTGTTCAAAAACATGAGGAGCCTGAAAAGGAGTGAAATATATGAAGAGCTTCAAAAGGGGTGAAATACAAGTGGAGCATGAAACGGTCTGAAAAATAGGAGGAGCATGAAGCGGTGTTCAAAAACATGAAGAGCTGAAAAGGAGTGAAAAATATGAAGAGCTTCAAAAGGTGTCAGAAATATGAGGAGCATGAAATGGTCTAAAAAATAGGAGGAGCAAGAAGCGGTGTTCAGAATAATGAAGAGCCTGAAAAGGTGTGAAAGATATGAAGAGCTTCAAAAGTTGTCAAATACATGAGGAGCATTATACGGTCTCAAAAATAGGAGGAGCATGAAGCAGTGTTCAGAAACATGAAGAGCCCGAAAAAGTGTGAAAAAATATGAAGAGATTCAAAACGTGTGAAAAATAGGAGGAGCATGAAGCGGTGTTTAAAAACATGAAGAGCCTGAAACGGTGTGAAAAATATGAAGAGCTTCCAAAAGTGTGAAATACATGAGGAGCATGAAACGGTCTGAAAAATAGGAGAAGCATGAAGCGGTGTTGAAAAACATGAACAGCCTGAAAAGGTGTGACAAATATGAAGAGCTTCAAAAGGTGTGAAAAATTTGAGGAGCATGAAACGGTCTGCAAAAAAGGAGGAGCATGAATTCGTGTTGAAAAACATGAAGAGCCTGAAAAGGTGTGAAAAATATGACGAGCTTCAAAAGGTGTCAAAAATATGAGGAGTATGAAAATTTCTGAAAAATAGGAGGAGCATGCAGCTGTGTTCAAAAACATGAAGAGCCTGAAAAGGTATAATAAATATGCAGAGCTTCAAAGGGTGTGAAATACATGAGGAGCATGAATCGGTTTGAAAAAATAGGAGAAGCATGAAGTGGTGTGGAAAAACATGAAGAGCCTGAAAAGGTGAGAAAAATATGAAGAGCTACAAAAGGTGTGAAAAATATGAGGAGCATATTACAGTAGACAAAATAGGAGGAGCATGAGGCGGAGTTCAAAAACATGAAGAGCCTGAAAAGGTGTGAAAAATAAGAAGAGCTTCTAAAGGTGTCAAATATGAGATGAGCATGAAACAGTCTGAAAAATAGGAGGAGCATGAAGTGGTGTTAAAAAACATGAAAAGCCTGAAAAGTGTGAAAAATATGAAGATCTTCAAAAGGTGTCAAAAATATGAGGGGCAAGAAACGGTCTGAAAAATACGAAGAGCATGCAGTGGTGTTGAAAAATATGAAGAGCCTGAAAAGGTGTGAAATATATGAAGAGCTTCAAAAGGTGTCAAAAATATGAGGAGCATGAAACGGTCTGAAAAATAGTGGAGCATGAAGCTGTGTTCAAAAACATGAAGAGCCTGAAAAGGTGTGAAAAATATGAAGAGCTTCAAAAGGTGTCAAAAAAATGAGGAGCATTAATCGGTCTGAAAAATAGGAGAAGCAAGAAGGGGTGTTGAAAAACATGAAGAGCATGAAAAGGTGTGAAAAATATGAAGAGCTTCAAAACGTGTGAAAAATATGAGGAGCATGAAACTGTCTGAAAAAGAAGAGGAGCATGAAGCGGTGTTCAACCACATGAAGAGGCTGAAAAGGTGTGAAAAATATGAAGAGCTTCAAAAGGTGTGAAATACAAGAGAAGCAAGAAACAGTATGAAAAATAGGAGGACCATGAAGTGGTGTTGAAAAACATGAAGAACCTGAAAAAGTGTGAAAAAATTGAAGAGCTTCAAAAGGTGTCAAAAATATGAGGAGCATGAAACGGTATGAAGAATAGAAGGAGCATGAAACGCTGTTCAAAAACATGAGGAGCCTGAAAAGGAGTGAAATATATGAAGAGCTTCAAAAGGGGTGAAATACAAGTGGAGCATGAAACGGTCTGAAAAATAGGAGGAGCATGAAGCGGTGTTCAAAAACATGAAGAGCTGAAAAGGTGTGAAAAATATGAAGAGCTTCAAAAGGTGTCAGAAATATCAGGAGCATGAAACGGTCTTAAAAATAGGAGGAGCAAGAAGTGGTGTTCAGAATAATGAAGAGCCTGAAAAAGTGTGAAAAATATGAAGAGCTTCAAAAGTTGTCAAATACATGAGGAGCATTTTACGGTCTGAAAAATAGGAGTAGCATGAAGCAGTGTTCAAAAACATGAAGAGTCCGAAAAGGTGTGAAAAAATATGAAGAGATTCAAAACGTGTGAAAAATAGGAGGAGCATGAAGCGGTGTTCACAAACATGAAGAGCCTGAAAAGGTGTGAAAAATATGAAGAGCTTCAAAAGGTGTGAAAAATATGAGGAGCATGAAACGGTTTGAAAAATAGGAGGAGCATGAAGCCGTGTTGAAAAACATGAAGAGCCTGAAAAGGTGTGAAACATATGAAGAGCTTCAAAAGGTGTGAAATACATGAGGAGCATGAAACGGTTTGAAAAATAGGAGGAGCATGAAGCGCTGTTCAAAAACATGAAGAGCCTGAAAATGTGTGAAAAATATGAAGAGCTTCAAAAGGTGTCAAAAATAGGAGGAGCATGAAGCGGTGTTCAAAAACATGAAGAGCCTGAAAAGGTGTGAAAAATATGAAGAGCTTCAAACGGTTTCAAAAGTATGAGGAGCATGAAATGGTCTGAAAAATAGGAGGAGCATGAAACGGTGATGAAAAACATGAGGAGCCTGGAAAGGTGTGAAAAATATGAAGAGCTTCAAAAGGTGTGAAATACATGAGGAGCATGAAACTCTCTGAAAAATAGAAGGAGCATGAAGTGGTGTTCAAAAACATGAAGAGCCTGAAAAGGTGTGAAAAATATGAAGAGCTTCAAAAGGTGTGAAATTCATGAGGAGCATGATACGGACTGAAAAATAGGAGGAGCATGAAGCGGTGTTCAAAAACATGAAGAGCCTGAAAAGTTGTGAAAAATATGAAAAGCTTCAAAAGTTGTCTAAAATGAGAAGAGCATGAAACGGTATGAAAAATAGGAGGAGCATGAAGCGGTGTTGAAAAACATGAAGAGCCTGAAAAGGTGTGAGAAATATGAGGAGCTTCAAAAGGTGTCAAAAATGAGATGAGCATGAAACGGTCTGAAAAATAGGAGGAGCATGAAGCGGTGTTCAAAAATATGAAGAGCCTGAAAAGGTTTGGAAAATATGAAGAGCTTCAAAATGTGTCAAAAATATGAGGAGCATTAAACGGTCTGAATAATAGGAGGAGCATGAAGCGGTGTTGAAAAATATGAAGAGTCTTAAAAGGTGTGAGAAATATGAAGAGCTTCAAAAGGTGTCAAAAATATGAGGAGCATGAAATGATCTGAAAAATAGGAGGAGCATGAAGCGGTGTTGAAAAAATGGAAGAGCCTGAAAAGGTGTGAAAAATATGAAGAGCTTCAAAAGGTGTCAAATATATGAGGAGCATGAAACGGTCTGAAAAATCGGAGGAGCATGAAACGGTGTTCCAAAACATGAAGAGCCTGAAAAGGTGTGAAAAATATGAAGAGCTTCAAAAGGTGTCAAATACATGAGGAGCATTAAACGGTCTGAAAAATAGGAGGAGCATGAAGCGGTGTTCTAAAACATGAAGAGCCTGAAAAGGTGTGAAAAATATGAAAAACTTCAAAAGGTGTCAAAAATGAGATGAGCATGAAATGGTCTGAAAAATAGGAGGAGCATGAAGCGGTGTTGAAAAACATGAAGAGCCTGAAAATGTGTGAGAAATATGAAGAGCTTCAAAAGGTGTCAAAAATATGAGGAGCATGAAACGGTCTGAAAAATTTCAGGAGCATGAAGCGGTGTTGAAAAACATGAAGAGTCTGAAAACGTGTGAAAATATGAAGAGCTTCAAAAATATGAAAAATATGAAGAACTTCAAATTGTGAAAAACATGAAGAGCTTCAAAGGGTGTCAAAAAAGAGATGAGCATGAAACGGTCTGAAAATTAGGAGGAGTATGAAGCGGTGTTGAAAATCATGAAGAGCCTGAAAAGGTGTGAAAAATATGAAAAGCTTCAAAAGATGTGAAAAATATGAAGAGCTTCAAAATGTGTAAAATGAGATAAGCATGAAACGGTCTGAAA
The DNA here is from genome assembly GCF_033118175.1 of Dama dama. Classification (NCBI taxonomy): domain Eukaryota; kingdom Metazoa; phylum Chordata; class Mammalia; order Artiodactyla; family Cervidae; genus Dama; species Dama dama. The sequence continues at coordinate 1,190,009 of NW_026870901.1, forward strand.
AACAGGAGGAGAATGAAGTGGTGTTGAAAAAAATGAAAAGCCTGAAAAGGTGTGAAATACATGAAGAGCTTCAAAAGGTGTCAAAAATATGAGGAGAATTAAACGGTCTGCAAAATAGGAGGAGCATGAAATGGTGTTCAAAAACATGAAGAGCCTGAAATTGTGTGAAAAATATGAAGAGCTTCAAAAGGTGTGAAAAATATGAAGAGCTTCAAAAGGTGTCAAAAATTAGATGAGAATGAAACGGTCTGAAAAAAAAGAGGGGCATGAAGTGGTGTTGAAGAAAATGAAGGGCCTGAAAAGTTGTGAAAAATATGAAAAGCTTCAAAAGGTGTCAAAAATATGAGGAGCATGAAACTTTCAAAAATAGGAGGAGCATGAAGCGGCGTTCAAAAACAAGAAGAGCTTGAAAATGTGTGAAAAATATGAAGAGCTTCAAAAGGTGTCAAAAATATGAGGAGCATGAAACGGTCTGAAAAATAGGAAGAGCATGAAGCTGTGTTCAAAAACAAGAAGAGCCTGAAAAGGCGTGAAAAATATGAGGAGCTTCAAAAGGTGTGAAATACATGAGGAGCATTAAACGTTCTCAAAAATAGGAGGAGCATGAAGCGGTGTTCAAAAACATGAAGAGCCTGAAAAGGTGTGAAACATATGAAGAGGTTCAAAAGGTGTGAAATACATGAGGAGCATGAAACGGTCTGAAAAATAGGAGGAGCATGAAACGGTGTTCAAAAACATGAAGAGACTGAAAATGTCTGAAAAATATGAAGAGCCTCAAAATGTATCAAAAATATGAAGAGCTTCAGAAGGTGTGAAAAATATGAGGAGCATGAAACGGTGTGAAAAATTAGAGAGGCATGAAACGGTGTTCAAAACATGAAGAGCCTGAAAACGTGTGAAAAATATGAAAAGCTTGAAAAGGTGTCAAAAATATGAACAGCTTCAAAAGGTGTCAATAATGAGATGAGCATGAAGTGATCAGAAAAATAGTAGGAGCATGAAGCGGTGTTCAAAAACATGAAGAGCCTGAAAAAGTGTGAAAAATATGAAGAGCTTCAAAAGGCATGAAATACATGAGGAGCATGAAACGGTCTGAAAAATACGAGGAGCATGAAGCGGTTTTCAAAAATATGAAGAGCCTGAAAAGGTGTGAAAAATATGAAGATCTTCAAAAGATGTGAAAAATATGAACAGCTTCAAAAGGTGTAAAAAATGAGATGAGCATGAAGCGATCTGAAAAATAGGAGGAGCATGAAGTGGTGTTGAAAAATATGAAGAGCCTGAAAAGGTGTGAAAAATATGAAGAGCTTCAAAAGGTGTCAAAAATATGAGGAGCATGAAACGGTCTGAAAATTAGGAGGATCATGAAACAGTGTTCAAAAACATGAAGAGCCTGAAAAGGTGTGAAAAATATGCAGAGCTTCAGAAGGTGTGAAATATATGAGGAGCCTGAAACGGTCTGAAAAATAGGAGGAGCATGAAGCTGTGTTCAATCACATGAGAGCCTGAAAAGGTGTGAGAAATATGAAGAGCTTCAAAAGGTGTGAAATACATGAAGAGCATGAAACGGTCTGAAAATTAAGAGGAGCATGAAACGGTATTGAAATACATGAAGAGCCTGAAATGGTGTGAAAAATATGAAGTGCTTCAAAAGGTGGGAAAAATATGAAGAGCTTCAATAGGTGTCAAAAATGAGATTAGCATGAAACGGTCTGAGAAATAGGAGGAGCATGAAGCAGTGTTCAAAAAATGAAGAGCTTCAAAAGGTGTGAAAAATATGACAAGCTTCAAAAGGTGTCAGATATGAGGAGCATGAAACGGTCTGAAAAGTGGAGGATCATGATGTGGTGCTGAAAAACATGAAGAGCCTGAAAAGCTGTGACAAATATGAAGAGCTTCAAAAGATGTCAAAAATATGAGGAGCATGAAACGGTCTGAAAAATAGGAGGAGCATGAAGCGGTGTTCAAAAACATGAAAAAAAAATAAAAAAAATATAAAAAAAACACATGAAGAGCCTGAAAACGTGTGAAAAATATGAAGAGCTTCAAAAGGTGTGAAAAATATGAACAGCTTCAAAAGGTGTCAAAAATGAGATGAGCATGAAACGGTCTGAAAAATAAGAGGAGCATGAAGTGGTGTTGAAAAACATGAAGAGCCTGAAAAAGTATAAAATATATGAAGAGCTTCAAAAGGTGTTAAAAATAGGAGGAGCATGAAGCGGTGTTCAAAAACATGAAGAGCCTGAAAATGTGTGTAAAATATGAAGAGCTTCAAAACGTGTCAAAAATATGAGGAGCATGAAACGGTCTGAAATATAGGTGGATCAAGAAGCGGTGTTGAAAAACATGAAGAGCGTGAAAACGTGTGAAAAATATGAAGAGGTTCAAAAGGTGTGAAAAATATGTAGAGCTTAAAATGGTGTCAAAAATGAGATGAGCATGAAACGGTCTGAAAAATAGGAGCAGCATGAAACGTTGTTCAAAAACATGAAGAGCCTGAAAAGGTGTAAAAAATATAAAGAGCTTCAAAAGCTGTGAAATACTTCTGGAGCATGAAACGGTCTGAAAAATAGGAGGAGCATGAAAAGGTGTTCAAAAACATGAAAGCCTGAAAAGGTGAGAAAAATATGAAGAGCTTCAAAAGGTGTTAAATACATGAGGAGCATGAAACGGTCTGAAAAATAGGAGGACCATGAAACGGTCTTCAAAACATAAAGAACCTGAAAAGGTGTGAAAAATATGAAGAGCTTCAAAATGTGTGAAATACATGAGGAGCATGAAACGGTCTGAAAAGGAGGAGGAGCATGAAGCCGTGTTCAAAATCATGAAGAGCCTAAAAACGTGTGAAAAATATGAAGAGCTTCAAAAGGTGTGAAAAATAGGAGAAGCATGAAGCGGTGTTAAAAAACACGAAGAGCCTGAAAACGTGTGAAAAACATGAAGAGCTTCAAAAGGTGTGTAAAATATGAACAGCTTCAAAAAGTGTCAAAAATGAGATGAGCATGAAGCGGTCTCAAAAATGCTGGAGCATGAAGTGGTGTTGAAAAACATGAAGAGCCTGAAATCGTGTGAAAAATATGAAGAGCTTCAAAAGGTGTGAAGTACATGAGGAGCATTAAACGGTCTGAAAAATAAGAGTAGCATTAAGCGGTGTTGAAAAACATGAAGAGCCTGAAAAGGAGTGAAAAATATGAAGAGCTTCAAAAGGTGTGAAATATATGAAGAGCTTCAACAGGTTTCAAAAATATGAGGAGCATGAAACGGTCTGAAAAATAGGAGGAGCATGAAGCGGTGTTCAAAACATGAAGAGCCTGAAAAAGTGTGAAAAATGTGAAGAGCTTCAAAAGGTTTGAAAAATATGAAGAGCCTGAAAAGGTGTCAAAAATGACATGAGCATGAAACGGTCTGAAAAATAGGAGTAGCATGAAGCGGTGTTCTAAACATGAAAAGCCTGAAAAAGTGTGAAAAATATGAATAGTTTCACTGGTTTGAAAAATAAGAAGAGCCTGAAAAGGTGTGAAAATTGACATGAGCATGAAACGGTCTGAAAAATAGGAAGAGCATGAAGAGGTGTTCAAAAACATGTACAGCCTGACAAGGTGTGAAATATATGAAGAGCTTCAAAAGGTGTCAAAAATATGAGGAGCATGAAACGGTCTGAAAAATATGAGGAGCATGAAGTGGTGTTGAAATACATGAAGAGCCTGAAAAGGTGTGAAAAATATGAAGAGCTTCAAAAGGTGTCAAAACTATGAGGAGTATGAAACGGTCTGAAAAATAGGAGCAGCATGAAACGGTGTTCACAAACATGAAGAGCCTGAAAAGGTGTTAAAAATATGAAGAGCTTCAAAAGTTGTCAAAAATATGAGGAGCATGAAACGATCTGAAAAATAGGATGAGCATGAAGCGGTGTTCACAAACATTACGAGACAGAAAAGGTGTGAAAATATGAAGAGCTTCAAAAGGTGTCAAAAATATGAGGAGCATGAAACGGTCTGAAAAATAGGAAGAGCATGAAGCCGTGTTCAAAAACATGAAGAGCCTGAAATGGTGTGAAAATCATGAAGAGCCTAAAAGGTGTGAAAAATATGAAAAGCTTCAATAGATGTCTCAAATATGAGGAGCATGAAACGGTCTGAAAAATTGGAGGATCATGAAGTGGTGTTGAAAAACATGAAGAGCATGAAAAGCTGTGTAAAATATGAAGAGCTTCAAAAGGTGTCAAAAATATGGGAGCATGAAACGGTCTGAAAAATAGGAGGAGCATGAAGTGGTGTTGAAAACCATGAAGAGCCTGAAACGGTGAGAAAAATATGAAGAGCTTCAAAACGTGTCAAAACTATGAGGAGTATGAAACGGTCTGAAAAATAGGAGCAGCATGAAACGGTGTTCAAAAACATGAAGAGCCTGAAAAGGTGTGAAAAATATGAAGAGCTTCAAAAGGTGTGAAAAATATGAAGAGCTTCTAAAGGTGTCAAAAATATGAGGAGCATGAAATGGTCTGAAAAATAGGAGTAGCATGAAAAGGTGTTCAAGAACATGAAGAGCCTGAAATGGTGTGAAAAATATAAAGAGCTTCAAAAGCTGTGAAATACATGCGGAGCATGAAATGGTCAGAAAAATAGGAGGAGCATGAAGCGGTGTTGAAAAACATGAAGAACCTGAAAAGGTGTTAAAAATATGAAGAGCTTCAAAAGGTGTGAAAAATATGAAGAGCCTCAAAAGGTGTGAAATACATGAGGAGCATGAAAGGGTCAGAAAATAGGAGGAGCATGAAGCGGTGTTGAAAAACATGAAGAACCTGAAAAGGTGTTAAAAATATGAAGAGCTTCAAAAGGTGTCAAAAATATGAGGAGCATGTAACGGTCTGAAAAATAGGAGGAGCATGAAGTGGTGTTGAAAAACATGAAGAGACTGTAAATTTGTGAAAAATATGAAGAGCTTCAAATCGTGTCAAAAATATGAGAAGCATGAAACGGTCTGAAAAATAGGAGCAGCATGAAGAGGTGTTCAAAAACATGAAGAGCCTGAAAACGTGTGAAAAATATGAAGAGCTTCAAAAGGTGTGAAAAATAGGAGAAGCATGAAGCGGTGTTGAAAAACATGAAGAGCCTGAAAACTTGTGAAAAGCATGAAGAGCTTCAAAAGGTGTGAAAAATATGAACAGCTTCAAAAAGTGTCAAAAATGAGATGAGCATGAAGAGGTCTCAAAAATGGTGGAGCATGAAGTGTTGTTGAAAAACATAAAGAGCCTGAAATCGTGTGAAAAATATGAAGAGCTTCAAAAGGTGTGAAATACATGAGGAGCATTAATCGGTCTGAAAAATAGGAGTAGCATGAAGTGGTGTTGAAAAACATGAAGAGCCTGAAAAGGAGTGAAAATATGAAGAGCTTCAAAAGGTGTGAAATATATGAAGAGCTTCAACAGGTTTCAAAATTATGAGGAGCATGAAACGGTCTGAAAAATAGGAGGAGCATGAAGCGGTGTTCAAAACATGAAGAGCCTGAAAAAGTGTGAAAAATATGAAGAGCTTCAAAATGTTTGAAAAATATGAAGAGCCTGGAAAGGTGTCAAAAATGAGATGAGCATGAAACGGTCTGAAAAATAGGAGGAGCATGAAACGGTGTTCAAAACCATGAAGAGCCTGAAAAGGTGTGAATAATATGAAGAGCTTCAAAATGTGTCATAAATATGAGGAGCATGAAACCGTCTCAAAATTAGGAGGAGCACGAAGCGGTGTTCAAAAATACGGAGAGCCTGAAAAGGTATGAGAAATATGAAGAGCCTCAAAAGGTGTCTAAAATATGAAGAGCATGAAACGGTCTGAAAAATAGGAGGAGCATGAAGCGGTGTTGAAAATAATGAAAAGACTGTAAATGAGTGAAAAATATGAAGAGTTTCAAAAGCTGTCAAAAATATGAGGAGCATGAAATGGTCTGAAAAATCGGAGGAACATGAAGCGGTGTTGACAAACATGAAGAGCCTCAAAAGTTGTGAAAAATATGAAGAGCTTCAAAAGGTGTCAAAAATATGAGGAGCTTGAAACTGTCTGAAAAATAAGAGGAGCATGAAGTGGTGTTGAAAAACAAGAAGAACCTGAAAAGGTGTGAAAAATATGAAGAGTTTCAAAAGGTGTCAAAAATATGAGGAGCTTGAAACGGTCTGAAAAATAGGAGGAGCATGAAGCGCTGTTCAAAAAGAAGAAGAGCCTGAAAACGGTGAAAAATATGAAGAGCTTCAAAAGTTGTCAAAAATATGAGGCGCATGATACAGTCTGAAAAATAGGGGGAGCATGAAGCGGTGTTCAAAAACAGGAAGAGCCTGAAAAGGGGTGAAAAATATGAAGAGCTTCAAAAGTGTGAAAAATATAAGGAGCATGAAACGGTCTGAAAAATAGGAGGAGCATGAAGCGGTGTTAAAAAACATGAAAAGCCTGAAAATGTGTGAAAAATATGAAGAGTTTCAAAACTTGTCAAAAATATGAGGAGCATGATACGGTCTGAAAAAAAGGAGGAGGGTGAAGCGGTGTTCAAAAACATGAAGAGCCTGAAAAGGTGTGAAAAATATGAAGAGTTTTAAAAGGTTTCAAAAATATGAGTAGCATGAAACGTTCTGAAAATTAGGAGGATCAAGAAACCGTGTTCAAAAACATGAAGAGCCTGAAAAGGTGTGAAAAATATGAAGAGCCTCAAAAAATGTCAAAAATATGAGGAGTATGAAACGGTCTGAAAAATAGCAGGAGCATGAAGCGGTGTTGAAAAACATGAAGAGCCTGAAAACGTGAGAAAAATATGAAGAGCTTAAAAAATGTGAAAAATACGAAGAACTTCAAAAGGTGTGAAAAATATGAGGAGCATGAAACGGTCTGAAAAATAGGGGGAGCATGAAGTCGTGTTGAAAAACATGAAGAGCCTGAAAAGGTGTGTAAATATGAAGAGCTTCAAAAGGTGTGAAAAATATGTAGAGCTTGTAAAGGTGTTAAAAATGAGATTAGCATGAAACGGTCTGAAAAATAGGAGGAGCATGAAGTGGTATTGAAAAACTTGAAGAGCCTGAAAAGGTGTGAAATATATGAAGAGCTTCAAAAAGTGTGAAAAATATGAGGAGCTTCAAAAATTTTTAAAAATATGAGGAGTATGAAACGGTCTGAACAATAGGAGGAGCATGAAGTGGTGTTGAAAAACAAGAAGAACCTGAAAAGGTGTGAAAAATATGAAGAGCTTCAAAAAGTGTCAAAAATATGAAGAGCATGAAACCGTCTGAAAAATAGGAAGATCATGATGTGGTGTTGAAAAACATGAAGAGCCTGAAAAGGTGTGAAAATTATTAAGAGCTTCAAAAGGTGTGAAAAATATGAGGAGCACGAAACGGTTTGAAAAATAGGATGAGCATGAAACTGTTCTGAAAAAGATGAAGAGCATGAAAAGGTGTGAAAAATATGAAGAGCTTCAAAATGTGTCAAAATATGAAAAGCATGAAACGACTGAAAAATAGATGGAACATGAAGTAGTGTTGAAAAACAGGAAGAGATTGAAATGGTAAGAAATATATGAAGAGCTTCAAAAGGTGTCAAAAATAGGATGAGGATGAAACAGTCTGAAAAATAGGAGGAGCATGAAGTGGTGTTGAAAAACTTGAAGAGCCCGAAAAGGTGTGAAAAATACGAAGAGCTTCAAAAGGTGTCAAAAATATGAGGAGTATGAAACGGTCTGAGAAATAAGAGGAGCATGAAATGGTGTTGAAAAACATGAAGAGCCTGAAAAGTTGTGAAAAATATGAAGAGCTTCAAAAGGTGTCAAAAATATGAGGAGCATGTAACGGTCTGAAAAATAGGAGGGGCATGAAGCGGTGTTGAAAAACATGAAGAGCCGGAAAAGGTGTGAAAAATATGAAGAGCTTCAAAAGGTGTCAAAAATATGAGGAGCGTGAAACTGTCTGAAAAATAGGATGAGCATGAAACGTTTTTTAAAGATGAAGAGCATGAAAAGATTTGAAAAATATGTAGAGCTTCAAAATTTGTCAAAGTTATGAGAAGCATAAAACGGTCTGAAGAATAGGAGGAACATGAAGTGTTGTTGAAAAACATGAAGAGCCTGAAAAAGTGTGAAATATATGAAGAGCTTCAAAAGGTCTGAAAAAGATGAGGAGCAGGAAACGATCTGAAAATATGAGGAGCATCGAGCGGTCATCAAAAACATGAAGAGCCTGAAAAGGTGTGAAAAATATGAAGAGCTTCTAAAGGTTTGAAAAATATGAGGAGCATGAAACGATCTGAAAAATATGAGGAGCATGAAGTGGTCGGCAAAAACAGGAAGAGCCCGAAAAGATGTGAATAATATGAAGAGCTTCAAAAGGTGTCAAAAATATGAGGAGCATGAAAAGGTCTGAAAAATAGGAGGAGCATGAAACAGTTGTCAAAAACATGAAGAGCCTGAAAAGGTGGTAAAAATATTAAGAGATTCAAAGGGTGTTAAAAATTTGAGGAGCATGAACGGTCTGAAAAATAGGATGAGCATGAAACAGTTATCAAAAACATGAAGAGCATGAAAATTTGGGAAAAATATGAAAAGCTTCAAAACCTGTCAAAAATATGAGGAACATGAAACGGTTTGAAAAAGAGCAGGAGCATGAAGCGGTGTTGAAAAACATGAAGAGTCTGAAAACGTGTAAAACTATGAAGAGCTTCAAAAATATGAAAAATATGAAGAGCTTCAAAAGGTGTGAAAAATATGAAGAGCTTCAAAAGGTGTCAAAATGAGATGAGCATGAAACGGTCTGAAAAATAGGAGGAGCATGAAGTGGCGTTGAAAAAAATGAAAAGCCTGAAAAGGTGTGAAAAATATGAAGAGCTTCAAAACGTATCAAAAATATGAGGAGCATGAAACGGTCTGAAAAATAGGAGGACCATGAAGTGGTGTTGAAAAAAATGAAGAGCCTGAAAAGTTGTGAAATATATGAAGAGCTTCAAAAGGTGTCAAACATATTAGGAGAATGAAACGGTCTGAAACATAGGAGGAGCATGAATCGGTGTTGAAAAACATGAAGAGCCTGACAAGGTGTGAAAATATGAAGAGCTTCAAAAGATGTGAAAAATATGAAGAGCTTCAAAAGGTGTCAAAAATGAGATGAGCATGAAACGGTCTGAAAAAGAGGAGGAGCATGAAGTGGTGTTGAAAAACACGAAGAGCCTGAAAAGGTGTGAAAAATATGAAGAGCTTCTAAAGGTGTCAAAAATATGAGGAGCATGAAACTGTCTAAAAAATACGAGGAGCATGAAGTGGTGTTGAAAAACATGAAGAGCCTGAGAAGGTGTGAAAAATATGAAGAGCTTCAAAAAATGTCAAAAATATGAGGAGCAAGAAACGGTCTGAAAAATAGGAGGAGCATGAAGCTGTGTTCCAAAACATGAAGAGCCTGAAAAGTTGTGGAAAATATGAAGAGCTTCAAAAGTTGTCAAAATATGAGGAGCATGAAACAGTCTGAAAAATAGGAGGAGCATGAAGTGGTGTTGAAAATCATGAAGAGAATGAAAAGGTGTGAAAAATATGAAGAGCTTCAAAAGGTGTCAAAATATGAGGAGCATGAAACGGTCTGAAAAATAGGAAGAACATGAAGCGTTCGTCAAAAACATGAAGAGCCTGAAAAGGTGTGAAAAATATGAAGAGCTTCATAATGTGTGAAAAATATGAAGAGCTTCAAAATGTGTGAAAAATATGAAGAGCTTCAAAAGATGTCAAAAATGAGATGAGCATGAAACGGTCTGAAAAATCGGAGGAGCATGAAGTGGTGTTGAAAAATATGAAGAGCCTGAAAAAGTGTGAAATATATGAAGGGCTTCAAAGGGTATGAAAAATATGAGGAGCTTCAAAATTTGTCAAAAATATGAGGAGCATGAAACGGTCTGAAAAATTTGAGGAGCATGAAGCGATGTTGAAAAACATGAAGAGCGTGAAAAGGTGTGAAATATATGAAGAGCTTCAAAAGCTGTAAA